>NW_026606127.1:12654438-13981658 GCF_029834395.1 Sorex fumeus
GACAAATTCTGAATCACTGAGTTATAACCCTGTTCTTACATATTTACAAAGGTCTTATTTGATGTCTCATTACATTTTCTCTTTTTATTAAAAAATGCTTTTTGTAGTGGACCTGATTGCCACCTTACCTCCTACTTCATGACCTTTGCTTCTCTTGTATATTTTAAGATACATATTATATTTTAATATAAATATATATATATATAAATACTTATAAAATATTGTATATTTTAATATATATATCTTGTATATTATAAGACCCAGTTGTCACCTTATCCTTCCTAAATCCATGCTTTCCTTTGACAGACTTTCCAAGATCATGTATGGCTTGCTTTAACTTGGCATAAATGGAAACCTTATTTTCTGTATGCTCTCACGCTAGAGGTGATGATGTTTTTGATCCTGGAGAAGTTTTTTTCTGGGGAGTTTTCTGGCTGCTTCTACTTGACTTCAAAATATATAAAGGTGAGTCATCATCTTTTTTTTTTGCGTTTTTGGGTCACACCTGGAGATGCACAGGGGATACTCCTGGCTCTGCACTCAGGAATTACTCCTCACGGTGCTTGGGGGGACCATACAGGATGCTGGGAATCTATCCTGGGTATGCCGTGTGCAAGGCAAATGCCCTACCTGCTGTACTATAGCTCCAGCTCCCCCCCCATCCCCACAATTCATCATCTTGAGGGCCTCAGATTTTTACCTTTGATTTAGAAACTTCATCTTTACATTGGCACAGTAAATTGAAACCACAAAACCATTGAATGACATTTTATAATGGTAGCAGCCATGAGCAAACATTGATAACCCAAAAGTTGGCATGAATGACTTCTGTCTCAGAGGCTTCACTTCTGAGGATCCCTGTCTGTTACGTATCCCAGGATCAGAACCTACATCAGGCCATCAGTAGAAATTGTCTAACCAAAAGCTAGCCATCCACTGGGATCAGAATCCTTGATCCATCTAACTTGTAATTTTTCATTCATGACTTGTTGACCTTGTTTCAGTTGGAGACATCCAGAGCATCAACACAGCTTCCCAGTAGTTTCCACAAGAAATCCAAATACCTAAGAATGTTATCATTTCTTACGCCACTGTTAAAGATTTTTTTGGAATCCCACGGTAAGATACTATCATTAATGTTATAATATTACTGTTCTCCACAGTCCAGATCTCCCGAAAGAACTCTCTACCCTTCTCACTCCAAGTGCAGACTCCTGTTTAAGATATCCTGAGCATACTTTTAATAGTGTCACTCAGGTTCTCCCCTAAAGTGCACAAGTTAAGTTCATACCACTCCAAGTTCTTATTCCTAAACTACCAGAGTCGGCTTGGTCCTCAAACTTGTGTTCTCCCTTGAAGAAATACCGTGCTTCCTTTCTGCATGTCTCTCTTTGCTTGCTTTGTTAAACGAGTATTCTCTCTTGAACATATATTCCATTCCACCCTACACCTGTTTCACAAGTTTCTAAGTGTTTTTCAAAAATATCTATTTTGCTTCACTAAACTAAATATTTTAAAGCACCAGAGCAATGTTAAAACCAATATTTGTATCTTTTAAACCACAAATTTTGAAAATGAAAGGTGGTAAAGCAATGGAATACTACTCAGTTGTATGAAGTGAAATCTTCTTATTATTTGTATAAAAATGGATAACATGAGGATATTATGGTTAGTGACATAAACCAGGCAGGGAAAGATAGGCATCATACAAGTTCATGCATATGTAGCATATGGAGAAAACAAATTAAAAGAATAAAATGGGATTGACCAACGTCTAAATCATTGTTTATATTCTATGATTTATAATTCAATTAATAATGGTTTGTCATACACATAATTCCAACATGACACTCCTCATTCTCTCAAAAAATAACCCCTCCCTCTCCCCCAAACCCCCAGAATCCCTCCCTCCCAATCCCCTGACTCAATTTTGTGGATCAGTTCTCCCCTTACATTGCCCTTGAACCTTTGTTGCTACCTTGCTGTGTGTCTTTACATCCCATATATGAGAAAAATCTCTCTGTATCTGTTCCTTTCCTTAAGGCTAACTTTACATGCATGATATCCTCTAGTTTCATCCAATGTTGAAAATTGCATAGTTTTGATCTTTTCAAAGCAATAAAAACAAACTATAGAACTATAAGACTATTTAGTTACCAGAAGGAAAGGTGTAATCAAAGTGGAAAAATTGAACAATGGTGAATGACAGAGTAGGCTTTTCAGTGGTGAGTGTAATGTGATACATGCATGTTGATTCTGCATAATCCTAAAATTTAAGCAGTTCTATAAAGTAATTATACATTAGAAAAAGTATTTAAATAATTGACATTTATCTATGATTTTGACATATCTATTGTGTCAAACTATCAGAAATAAAAATAAAGTGAGATAGAGATATGGTGTATCACTATACTTTTAAGTAAGAGAAGTGATGAAAATTTCTCTGTCTTGATAAACTGTCAAATAAATTCATTCCAAAATCAAATTTATATACTCAAGGAAAAATAAAAGTCAACCAACTTAATCTTTTGCCTTCACTCAGGTTCCCATCTATTGATCTCTGGCAGACAAAACAATTTGTATTTTATTTTATTTTTAATATTTATTAGTGAAACACCATGAGGTACAGTTGTAGATTTACCAATTTTTGTCCTTGGGTTTCGATTATACAATGATCAAATGCCCATCCCTCCGTCATTGCCCATTTTCCACCACCATGGATTCCAGTATCCCTCCCACACACATCCACCCATCCCACCATGCCTCTATGGCAGCGCATTCCCTTTTGCTCTCTCTCCCCTTTTGGGTGTTTTGGTCTGCAAAAGAGGCATTGAGTGGCACTCATGTTCTGTACATAGTCACAATTTTTATTTTCAAGGGATTTCTTGGCAGAGATTTGGCATTCTTTGCTAGCAACCAACTCGTTTTCTTCGGCATTTTTTCTAGAAATATATATTTATACTAAGACTGACTAGTCATGGCACCAAATTGACAAATGTCCCTGTTTTTACTTCAGTTCTGTTGACTAATTATCATAGATTATTTGCCCCACCCTACCCTGCCCTGTCTGCTACCATCAACCACCCAGGGATCAAAATGTGTACAGGAGACCCACCCTACCCAGATAAATACCCCACTGGCAGACTTCCACTCTCGACACTACTTCGACTACCCAGCCCTCGCCACACTCCAGGACACTTTCCGGACCCGCGTGGCAGCTCCGGCTGAGACCCACGCACAACTGAAGACCCACAGAACAAGATAAGCGGAACTCTCTGAGACCTTGGACTCCAGGCTCCGCAGACCCAGGGACAGAGCTTCTCTGCTTGCTCCCACCACCACAGGTGACAAAGGGATTCTAATCAGGAGCCCCACCCTACCCTGCCCTGTATGCTTCCATCAACCATCCAGGGATCAAATTGTGCACAGGAGACCCACCCTACCCAGATAAATACCCCGCTGGCAGACTTCCACTCTTGACACTACTTCCACTACCCAGCCGTCGCCACACTCCAGGATGCTTTCCGGAACCGCGCGGCCCCTTGCGGCCGAGCGACACATCATAAGACACTAAATACCCATCCTCTGGAATTGTCGTACCATATTTGATAGGGTTCAAATATGGTAACACCTACAAGGGTGATTAGAGGTCACCCCAAAAACCTCTATCCCTCTCGCAAAGATTGGCAAGCTACCGAGAGTATTCCGCCCGCACGGAAGAGCCTGGCAAGCTATCCGTTGTGTATTCGATATGCCAAAACAAGTAACTACAACTGGTCTCATTCACCTGACCCTGAAGGCTTCACCGACATGGCAGCACTGAGAAGGATGAGAAAGGAGAGGCCGACAAAATCTCAAGGTCGACCGAGGCTGCCACAACGAAGGAAGACAAAAATGATCGTCTGTACTTTCAATGCACGTATGCTAGCATCAGATGCATCCATCGAGGACCTGATGGTACAAGCACGAATGATCAAGTACGACATGATTGGTCTGACCGAGACAAGAAGGCACGAATCTCACCATGCAGTTTTCGACACTGGAGAAGAATTGTTCCTCGGAACATGCGATAAAAGAGGTGTTGGAGGCGTCGGTGTCCTTGTCAACACAAACTTGGCCAAGAGCATTGATTCTTTCGAATGCCTAACAACCTGAATCGGACGTTTACATTTGAATAGATGTGGCTCACTGCCTGCAGTTTCTATCTTCGTTGTCTACGCACCAACATCTCATTATGATGAAAGAGAAATCGAGAAGTTCTACATGGAACTAGAGAAGTTCTATAAAGAAGACCACACCTTCTACAAGACCATTTTGGGTGATTTTAATGCCAAGATAGGACCGAGAAGATCAGCCGAAGAACTTCACATCGGGACCCATGGCCTAGAATGGAACGAACAGGCTGAGAGACTGTCTGAGTTCATCATGTCGACCAAGACCATTCATGGTAACTCACAGTTCCAGAAGGCAGAATCTAAACGATGGACATGGGAGTCTCCCGGTGGACGATTCCACAACGAAATAGACCACATCATATTCAATCGACGGTTTTACCTGACTGATGTCGCTGTTCTCCCGAAATTTCGAACGGGATCGGACCACTGTGTCCTTCGTGCAAAATTCTACTTCACAGAGCGGGGAGAAAGGGCTGCAAAGTTCAAAAAGAGAACTCCCAGAATGACCACCAACTGAGAACTCTTTGGTACTATTGCAGCAACATGGGAAGATGCCATTGTTGACAACAATGACGAGGAATATGATCCACTGGTTCAGCACCTCCATGAATGTGCGAGGAATGCCAAGAGAGAGATAGCCACAAAAAATCGCCTATCTTCGAAAACTCTTGAGATAATTCGCCAGCGTGGTTTGGCGCATGCCTCAGGCAACCGCAAGCTAACGTCCGAGCTCGCAAAGCAGTGCAGAGATGCGATCAAGGAAGACCTCAAAGAGAGAAGATCAGAAGTACTGGTATATGCGGCAGATGCCAGGAAAAGTATTCGTAAGGCCCGCCTGTCCTTCGCCAACTATAAGACCAAGATGACTGCCCTCCGACGTCCTGATGGATCCATCACATCCTCCAGAACGGCAATGGAGAATATTATCCATGACTTCTACTCAAATCTCTTCGATAGCCATGTCTACTTGCCGACATACCAAATTCCACAGGATGGGTATGTTGTTCCCAAAGTTCTCCCTTCCGAAATCCGACACGCCATTTCGTTGGTAAAGAAACAAACAGCACCTGGCCCAGACAAGGTCAGACCTGAACACCTGAAGAACCTGCTGTCAGTACTCATCAATACACTGGCTCAGCTCTTCACTCGCTACCTGTCTGAATGCAAGGTTCCGTCCCAATGGAAAACCAGCAGGACCGTACTACTGTTCACGAAGGGAGACATCCATGACATTGGCAACTATCACCCGATCTGCCTATTGTCTGTCATCTACAAGTTGTTCACTCGAGTCATCCTAAATAGGATTGGCAGAACACTAGATGAAGGACAACCATGCGAGCAAGCAGGGTTCCGCAAAGGATTCAGCACCATCGACCATATCCACACGATAACCAAACTCATTGAGGTTTCTCGGGAGTTCAAGATGCCGCTCTGCTTAACGTTCATTGATTTAAAGAAGGCCTTTGATTCTGTTGAGACGGAAGCGGTCATTGAAGCCCTAGCCAATCAGGGCATTCAAGCCCAATACATCAGGATACTCCGTGAGCTGTATTGCGGATTCACTACCAGGATCTCACCATTCTACAAAGAAGTGATCGTTGACGTCAAGAGAGGGGTGCGCCAGGGTGATACCATTTCACCGAAACTCTTCAGTGCCACCCTCGAGAACATCATGCGATGACTGGAATGGGAAGGAATGGGAGTGAAGATAGATGGTCGGCAACTACACCACCTCCGCTTTGCTGATGACATTATTTTAATAACACCAAACATCAGCCAAGCGGCACAAATGCTGGCAGACTTTGACCGTGAGTGTGGAAAGGTCGGACTACAGCTGAATCTTACGAAGACAATGTTTATGAGAAACAGCCTTGTTCCTGATGCCCCATTCGCTCTCAATGGAACGACCATCTCCGAATGCAACAGCTATGTCTACCTACGTCGAGAGGTCAACATGACAAATGACTGGCACCCGAGCTGCGCAGTAGGAAGAGACCGGCTTGGAACGCCTTCAAGAACGTCAAAGAAATAGCTAAGAGGAAGAAGAACCTCCGGCTCCAGGCACATCTCTTTGATTCCACTGTTCTTCCTGCATTAACATATACCTCAGAGACCTGGGCCCTAAGCAAACAAGATGAGAACGCCTTTCAGGTCTCCAAAAGAAGAATAGAAAGAGCTATGCTTGGAATATCACGTTTCACTCAAATGAGAGAACGAATCCTGAGTTCTGACATCCGTCGACGATCAAGGATCAGGGATGCTGTCTCATTTGCCAAGGGGTCGAAAATCAGATGGGCTGCTCACGTAATGAGATTTAAAGATGACCGTTGGACTAGAGCTGTTACTGATTGGATTCCACGGGATGTCAAGAGACCGCGTGGCCGCCCACCTACCAGATGGTCAGACTTCTTCATCAAGATCATGAATGATCGGTTTGAGGCTCTTCATATTCCCGGAGCGAACAGATGCCATTGGGCTACACTAGCACGCGACAGGGACAAATGGAGACGCTACTGGTGCCCGCTCGAGCAAATCGACGACTAACGGGAAGTTAAGTGATTAAGTGATTAAGTGATTTGCAGTGGATAGAAAATAACTGCCCAAAATTCTTGGGGTAATGGAAAATGTTTATTCTTCCCTTAGTTTGGAAAATCCCTGTCACTAGTATAGTGACATTCATCGAAATTTGTAAACACAATGATTAATAAGAGGTAAACCATGACTGCCACTTCAAGGAAGAAAGGGCCTTCAGCAGACATCTTCGTTTGCAGAAGGATAGCTCTGGCCTGGGTGTGGGTAAAACAAGAGAACTGTGAGCTACTGGCAGTTAATACATGCTCTGAGGCTATGTGGTGACACTGCTAGAAATGTGGATAGCCCTGATTAGGTAGGGTCATGGGGGAGAATGGAATGATGAAAAGAAAGCAGAGCAATAAGACAAGGTGATAGATTCCTTTGTATAAAAGTTTTCATCTCTATTTTACTAATCTGTGAAAAAGAGAACCAGCTTCTTATCATTCATTCTGGCAATATATTATACTTAAATAGTGCTTCAGGAAAAAAACGGTCCCCTTGTTAGTTGATATAGCCTGAATATCTGTGAGGTCTTTGAACTCTATGTATACACTGCTGATGACTTAAACCAATCTCTCTATTTAACTACCTAAACTGCTATGGTCTCACCATTTAACTCTCTAAACTCTGATGGCTCCAAATCTTCTAAGATCAACTTTCATCTCTTCCATGATATCCAGGATTCTCTTCCCAACCTTCAACTCTCCCTTTCTTTCTCCCTCTCTCTACCAACTATGGTCTCCCTGCCAAAATTTGCCAAGACAAGCCTTCTTGAAATATAGACATAAGTTGACTTCTCCTTTTTTTTAAATTTAGGCAATTTTGATTTTCAAAGTCATTTATATTGGAGATTTGTCATACAATATTCCAATTCTAATCACACCACCAGTGTCTTCAACCCTCGACCAACAAACGACCCTTTCGCCCTGCATTCCCACCGATTTCCTTGACGAACACATTTTGAAGTTTAACTATTGTACTTTGGGTTCCATACTTACAGTGGTTTTGGCATTGGTGGTTAAGATATACACCTCAACTTTTTCATGCTAGCCTTCCTATATCAATGCCAAATTATACCATGTAGGGAAAATATATGAGAACAAATCATTAAGCTCCAATATTTTTCCTTTTTTTTCCTTTTATTAGTGAAACACCATGAAGTACAGTTGTAGATTTACAATTTTTTGTGCTTGGGTTTCTATTATACAATGATCAAATACCCATCCCTCCCCCATTGCCCATTTTCTGCCACCGTGGATAATATGTCTCCCACCTCCACCCCCACCCCATCCCACCCTGCCTCTGTAGCAGGGCATTCCCTTTTGTTCTCTCTCTCATTTTGGGTGTTGTGGTCTACAAAAGAGGCATTGAGTGGCAAACATGTTCAGTCCATAGTCTACTTTCAACATGCATCTCCCCTCCTGGGTGGATCCTTCAAACACACTTTATTTGGTGCTCCCTCTCAATCTGAGCTGCCCTTTCCCCTAGAATGCCCGGCTGGCCTCTAAGCTATGGAGTAATGCTCCTGGTGCTGATCTCAGCTATTCTTGGGTATTAATCTCGTATTTTGTTACTTTATATCCCCCAGATGAATGCAATCTTTCTATGTCTATCCCTCTCTTTCTAACTCATTTCGCTTAGCATTATACTTTCCATATTGTACCAGTTGTATGTAAATTTTATGACTTCATCTTTTCTAACAGCTACATAGTACTCCATTGTATAGATGTACCAAAGTTTCTTTAACCAGTCATCTGTTCTTGGGCATTCAGATTTATTCCAGTTTCTAGCTATTGTAAAGAGTGCTGCAATGAACAAACAAGTGCAGACGTCACTTTGACTATACATTTTTGCCTCTCTGGGATATATTCCCAGGAGTGCTATTGCTGTGTCAAATGGGAGTTCAAGTTCTAATTTTTTGAGAATTGTACATGCTGTTTTCCAGAAGGACTGAACCAGTCGGCATTCCCACCAACAGCGAAGGAGTATCCCTTTCTTGCCACATCTGTGCCAGCATTGGTTGCTTTTGTTCTTTTCAATGCGGGCCAGTCTCTGAGGTGTGAGATGGTATCCCATTGTGGTATCTCATTTTGATCTGCATCTCCCTGATGATTAATTATGTAGAGCATTTTCTCATGTGCTTTTTTGCCATTCGAAGTTCTTCTTTGAGAAAGTTTCTGTTCATTTTATTGCCCCATTTTTTTGATGTGGTTGGATGTTTTCTTCTTGTGGAGCTCAACCAGTAATTTGTATATCCTTGATATCAACCCCTTGTCAGATATGTGTTCAGCGAATATCCTTTCCCATTCTGTAGACTGTTTTTGTATTTGGTCACTCTTTCTTTGGAGGTGCAGAAGCTTCTTAGTTTAAGATAGTCCCATTTATCTATCTCTGTTTTCACTTGCTCGGCCAGTGGCGTGGCATCTTTGAAAATACCATTAGCCTCAATGTCATGGAGGGTTTTGCCAACTGTGTCTTCAATGCACCTTATGCTGAATGGTCTGATGTTGAGTTCTGTAATCCATTTTGATCTTACTTTTGTACATGGTGTTAGGCAGAGTTCTAAGCCCATTTTTTGCATGTTAAGCTCCAAATTTTTAAAATAATCTTTAAACAATTTTGATCGAAAAGAAAATAGTGTGAACTGGAGAGGACAATCCCCTGGCAGCCTGCAAAGTCATTTTACTTTTCCACATTACAAAAGAGGAAATCAGTGAAGGAGGTCAGTCATAACGCAAGTTAGCTGACCCTGCTGAGCTGTGGTCATTAGGGGATTTTGTGCTCTTTTCTCCTTCCACCAGAAGTCCAACCCTATTAGTTTTGTCTGTTAAGTTCCCATAAAACAAAAAAAGTTTTACCACACAGGAACCCATGTAATGAGCCCAGCCAAGGTGATAAAAAGAAATTTCAGCTAATTCATAGGTTAAGCATGGTAGTAGAAACTAAATATCATGTTTTTTTTGTATTGAATCAGCACAAGACACAAATTACAAACCTTTTCAGGATTTAGTTTCAATCATAGGATATTTTAACACCCAACCTTCTCTAGTATACAGTTTCATTGCTATTGTCCCCAGTTTCTCTCCCACCAATCCCTCTCCCAACCCCAAACCCCACCTGACAGCCTGCTGTCTCTACACTATGACAAGCACCTCTCTCTCTCTCTCTCTCTCTCTCTCTCAACTTTTGGGCATTATGGATTGTAATACAGATATTGAGAGATTATCACCTTTGTTCCTTTACCTATTTTCAGTACTCAGTTCTCATCCAGAGTAATCACTTCCAAATATCATTGTCATAGCGGTCCTTTCTTTATTCCAAACGCCTGCCTTCAGCACTTGTGGCAAGTGTCCAACCATTGACCAATTCTCCTGGTCTGTGTTTCTGTTTTCCTTGGGTATTAGTCTCATACTCTGGTTTTTTATAACCCAAAAAAGGGGTAGTCCAATCAGTATATCCCTTTCCTTATGTCTGATTTCATTCAGCATGATGTTCTTCCTTGTACATCCATTTATAAGCAAATTTCATGACGTCAGTTTACTAACAACTGCATAGTATTCCATTGTGCAGTTATATCATAGTTTCTTCTGGCTATTGTGAATAGCACTACAATAAACATAGAAGTGCAGATGGTATTTCTGTTATAAACATCATGTTTAATGTAGGTTTCCAGGTTCCATACATACAGAATCCACTTACAAACCCACCTTTTATAATTTTTTTAAAATAATATAATTTATTATGATGCTTTCTAAGAAACTGAAGCTATTAACAAAAACTCAGGGAAAACATATTCTATAAAAGCAACAAAAATAACCTTAAGAAACGATCACAGCCATGTGTTCTTGCTCCTCAAATATCCTTGATATATTGTCAATATCTTTCTATAGACTTAAAATTCATCAACTTCATTTCTAAACATTATTTAAAGTTATATAAATTTTAATAGGTGTAATCAGCTTTATAGAATATGTATTTGATTCTTTCATATTTTGCATAAACAAAGTTTGAATTCACCATATCACTGTAGCACTGTCCTCCCATTTATTTGCTCAAGAGAGCACCAGAAACATCTCTATGTTGAGAACTGTTGTTACTGTTCTTGGAATATCGAATACGTCACAGGTAGCTTGCCAGGCTTTGCCATGCGGGAGGGTTACTCTCAGTAGCTTGCCGGGCTCTCCTAGAGGAGCAGAGGAATCGAACCCAGGTTGGCCGCGTGCAAGTCAAACGTCTTACCCACTGTGCTATCGCTCCAGCCCATATATATATTTATACATATATATGTGTATTTACACACACACATACATATCTATATATTCATCTTACATGGCCCTTAAGCTCCAACTCTGATTTCTTCCTCCTCCAATTATTTACTACTTCTCTCCCCCTAGTTGGGGCTCAACTAATGTGCCGAGTGCCTTCAGAATGCATTTCTGAGGCCAGGATAAAGGCATGCATAACACATAAATGAAAGGAAGGCACAAAGCATATGTAGATAAATGTTATATGGACACATAATTGAGATGACTTGTTTACAAACTGTATTGGCTTCAAGTACAGTGTTCCTAATCTCAGCAAGTGTGTATTCATACTCCATGCATTGTCAAATATCCAGCTACTGTCCACAACCAACAACACTCCCCCACATTTTTCAGTCATTTACTTCCCCTCTTGTTAGCACCGTTTTGATGTCAGAGTGTAAAGGTTTGATTTTGTTTTTGTTTAATTAGTCCATTTGATATTTTTCATTATATTCCAGAAACAAATGAAATATTTTTAAAAAAATACAGGACAGGAGGTGATATCAGGCAACAAATGAAATAGTTCATGTGGTTGACAATCAGCAAGAGACTTTCAGGTCAGTGTGATGAAAGGAACATCCAGTTTTCCTTCCCAGCATATTTCCAAAGGACTGGCTTGGAGCAGGGTACATGCTGGGAAGAACAGCAGGACAGTCTCAGTGTCTTGAACATATAGGGGCCTATTTTCTTCTTTGAAATTGTAATGGTATTGACCTCCATTGCAAACCACAACACCATAAAGGAAAGAGAAAGCAAAAGGGATGCCCTGAGGTGGGGCTAGCTGGCGGAGATGGGGTGTGGGAACTGGGTACATTGGTGGTGGAGAATGGGCACTGGTGGAGGGATGGGTGCTTGATACTTGTATAACTGAAACCCAAGCACAAAGGTATGTAAGTATACAACTATACCTCATGGTGTTTCACTAATAACAATTAAGAAATAAAAATTAAAAAATTAATAGTGCTATCAGCTGGTATAAAAAAAGAAAATGTAATGGTGTTGACTAGATTATATCAAGATCATTTTTAGCTATACGTTTCGATGATTCATCCTTGATTCACTGATTGATACTTTGAAATGTCCCAGTTCATTCTCATTCAGAGAAGTCATTTATTTTTCCTAGTATTTATGTGTACAGGGAATTTGTCACAAAATTCTTTATATAAAGTATATTGAGGGACTCAATGATAATGTTTTATTACAATTTTGCAAAGAATTAAAAAATACACTTTTAAAAGATTTTCTTGGTTATATATATAAAAGCTAAAGTACAACAATTAAGGTTAACTCAATATTTTCTAAAGTTGTTACATTAGTATTTAAAAAGAAATTTTAAAAGATTCTGGGAGATGGGATGGGAAAAAGTCATGGATACTTAAAAATCAGTAGAAGTCTTTGGGTATGTGGGGTAGGGGAGTGTCTAGGAAAGTTGAGATCACACTCAGCTACGTGATCTAATCTCTATATATCTAATCTCTGAATTAGATTCCAATGATATATCCTCACAGATGTATTCATATGACTATCATGTACACTAGTGAGACCAAGGGAAATAATTCTTAGCATTGACATTCTTGGAAACGGAAGTAATAATGAGGTTTTAATGATTGAGTTGTTATGATTTCATAAGCACTGTTTGTTTCCTTAACCAAACTGGAATGTCTTTAAAAGACCAAATATAGGAAAATTAATTCACTTTTAATTTAATATAGAAAATGTTGAATTTACAGTTTAAATAGAGATATCTTTTAAAAAGTCTTTCAGAGACACTGTCCTTTACTTGTTTTATTAGGAACTGAATGTGGTAACCTATAATCTCTAATTCCATCTGTAGTCCTCCCTACTCTATTTCTAACAATCCAAATAAACTTCACTTTAGACCTAGTTTTCAGTAATCTAAACTAAACTTATAGTAAAAAAAAATTCTTAATCATTAAAAATCATTTCTAATAAAACATATAATTAAAAAGTTTAATGCAGGCAAATACTGTTTTAATCCTTAAAGTAAATTTAAAAATCATAATAATACTCGGTAACGCATTGAAACATAGCAAAAAATAGATGGTATATATCTTATTTGCAAATTGGTAACTGTAACACATTGTCCTTTTCCATTTCAAGGATGAGATGATTCCATAGAGTAGATTTGTTCATGAACAGTGCTATATTCTCTCCTGGATGCGTATTTAAAAATACTTGCAATGTGCCTGTTTCTCAACGTTTTGTGTACTATAGGCCTCTTTGCTATTGTTAGATCTTTCTCTTGTTTATTTTTAGTTTATGTTCCAATTTTTTTATTTTTAATTTTTAAATTTTTATTAGTGAGACACCATGAGGTACGGTTGTAGACATATGAATTTATGTGCTTAGGTTTCAATGATACAATGATCAAATATCCATCCCTCCACCAGTGCCCATTTCCCACCACCAGGGATCCCAGTATGCTTCCCACCACCCATCCCCTCATTCCAACCTGACTCTGTGGGAAGGCATTCCCCTTTGTTCTCTGTCTCCTTTTAGGTGTTGTGGTTTGCAAAAGAGGCATTGAGTGACAATCATCCTTGGTCTATATTTTCAGCATTCTCTACCATCCTGGGAGGATCCTCTCAACACCCTGTATTCGGTGCTACATTTTCTATCTGAGCTGCCTTTTCTGCTAGCTTGTGTGGTTGGTCTCCAAGCTATGAAGAAAAATTCCTGACAGTAATCTCGGCCACTCTTGGGAGTTAGTCTCCTATTTCGTTATTTTAGGTCTACTGGGATCTGGGAGGTCTTCAGAGATTTTGAGAGCCCCGTTTTCATCTGGTCAAAATTCTTAACTTTTTGTTCCTGAGTTGGAGTTGAGGTCAGCGCCAGGTTACTTTGGGCTGCAGATATCATGGGAACTTCCCTTAGCTCAGGTGGTGTATTTCACTTCAATACCACCTGTCTATGGAGAGTTTTCATCTATTTTGACCCCAATTTTTGAATTTTGTTTCCCTTCTCTTAGTTTTACTCACCTTGAAAACTCGATTCTGTGATGGATTGAGCAGACAGAGAGAAGTCGATTCCAGAGGAGGAGGCTGGTGGTTGGTTATTTGGGGGCTGGACCCCCTTGAGAACCATAACTATTTCTCGCGATGAGTTGCTGTAAGCCCTTTTGCCCTCTGTATGTCATGGAGTCATAAGACTGCAGGCTGGAAAGGAGAGTTCCCAGAGTGCCTTGATGATAGTAAAACACCTAGCCTCCTTCCGGGTAGGGAAGTGACAGGCTTTTACTCTGATGTGGAACCAGAGATGGTGTTCTCTCAACAAGACTGGCAGAAAGTGATGGGTACACAGACACCGTGTTGTTGGTATCTAGGATTTTCTCAAAGTGAGCTGCCATAGACATGGAAGAGACAGCGGTGTCTTGGGCAAGGACAGTCACAGAAAAGCCTCCCATGGAAGACTTCTCTTCAGCACTTCCTGCAATATCCCATTCCAAAACACTCCAGTAGGTAGGAGCTGAGGTGGATATATGACTCTGGTGAAACACTACAGATAGCATTGTTGTGCTGAAATGTTGGCAAAGAAAGGCAGTACACATCAGTGGATGGAAAGATGTGCCAGAGGCTGAGGGCAGGAGCCAAGCAGAACTACCAGCTGGTGCAGATTCTCTGGAGTAATTGCAGACACTTCCTGTTCGGGAAGCTGCATTGTTCACCACGGGAAGGGAAAGCTGCAGAGTATGTGCAGTTCCCAATACAGATGGATTTTGAAAATTTTCTGTAAGGAACAAGAGGGTGATGAAAAAAATCTGTGAGACTAATAATCTCCTTCAACGCTGAGAGGAACAATCTGAACTTAAAATTTAAGCCATCGAGATCCTTCTAGTACCAACAGTCAACTGTGTTTCCAAAATTCCAACAACTTGGGGTGATTCAAAGCCTGGAACCTTTGGGCACTTTGTGTATTTGGTATCGTGCTCCCAAAGTGAACACAGAACTGTAGAAGAACCAGGTGATCGTGTGTGTACCTGGATGTATTGCATACAGATAGTTTCTCCTTAGCTTGCTCTCCTATTGACTCCTATGCTATTTCCTAGAATGGAAGCTTTTTCAAACTAGGAAGTTTAAGAGAAAGGGACACATTCTCGGGACAAGAAGACACCTGAGGCCCAGAGATGGCAAAGAGATTTCCTATATTCCAATAAATTTTGTTGGGCGGGCGTAGGGTGGTGTAGAGTTTGGACCAACAACTGACAGTGATCTTGGGTTCTTCCTGGCTCTGCACTCTGGAGTGACCCCTTAGAACATTCGGGAGAGTGTGTGCCGTGACAGAGATTCAACTGGATTGGCTGCGTACAAGGCAAGTGCCTTATCCCCTCCACTACTATCTCTCTCTGTCCCTTATGAAATTCCAGGTTACACAACCTAAAGGATGTGGACTTTTGGCCAGGACCCTGCATGATCAATACAAGCCCAGAAACCGGAAGGAAGATACCGTACGTTATGATAGGCATTTGGGGTCTTTGCAACTATTACCATTGTAATCATCAGGTTTCCATTTGACTTGTGCCATGAGTACCTGTTACTTACGGTTCACATACGACTTAATCTTGTTGATGCATTTTAGGTTACCCTCCTTTTTGATCCACTTCAAAAATGACTGCTTGAGTCTTTCCCAAGAAATGTTTTTGGAAGGAAAACTTTATTGAAAATCTGTGTCTTAAGTTGTTTATCTACAATGCAGTTACTAATAATTCTAAGAATAATAATGCATATATGAATATAATTTTTCAATTTCATGTGGTTTACATAGGAGGAAGGGTAAAGAAAACATCATGAAAAATATGTATCACAGAAATGAAAAAGAACTATATAGATATTAATGAAATCTGGGCTCTGCAGCAAGCAGCATAATACAGTAAGTTATGGAGAGCAGACCCAAGAGTAGACCTTGAATAACAGTGGATGTGATCCCAAATAAAACCAAATAAAACAGTACAATAAGGGTATTAATAAATCGTTCCACATATGCAATATGAAGAGAGTATTCTATTTTAGAAAAAAACTGCTAGCCAAAAAATGGAATAGAAGGTGATTTTTGAGTGCACACTTTACCAGTCCATTAAAGAGAAAGGATTTATCATTAATTACATAACAAAAAGAAAATAGGAATAAACGTGATTGTATTTCATAGACAAGAAATGTTTTAAATGAGGAAAATACAGAAAGAAACTTCGAAAGTACAAAAAAATTATTCTCATCAGTACCTTTGAATATTAACAAGCAAACAACACGTGTTAAGCATAGCAGAGGATTTCACTTGATCACACAAGAAACAGAAAAGACCATTTAAAAAGTGATCACAAAATATTGCAAATTTACTTTCAACCCCTAGATTAGAATTAGCTTTATCAACCAGGAAAACGTTCTTCTCAATGTTTAATAAATGAGCACCAAAATACAAAAAAATATCTTTAATGTAGGAAAACTCATAATTCATAAATATGACAAAAACGTGTAATTAGACATGTGAGCCTTGATTTTTCTATTTCCTCTTAGGATCTAAAAACAGATGTTGACTATTATCAAAATACTCTCATGTTAGGAAGAAAAAATCACATGAAATAATATTTGTAAAGATGACAAGCAGCTTTAACCTGGAATCTACTTACAACACGATTGAATCAAATCTCCTGATTCAAGTTAGAATATACCATTTTTTTTTATTTTAACAGACAGCGCGTACATGTACTTAAAAAGCAGAACAGAATAAAAACATTGAAGATTCTGTGTCGTCCACCGCCCTAGATAAGCACTATTAGCTATTTATGGGAAGCATCATTTCTGAAGCGTGCTTATACTCCAAATTGTCAAGTACCAAGTACAGTGTTCTAAGAGATAATCAGGAAAAAAGCCAGCAAGGATGGCTTTCTGATAAACTTCTTTTCCTACTGGAACCCTATTCAAGGCATAGTATACTTTCTCGTCCTGGCATTTATTGAAGTAAATTGCTTTGACTTGCTCTCAGTGTATTTATCTGAGCATATTTAATAAATATTCTTTCTTTTTTGATTTTAAACCTTTGGTTCTCTTCAACATTCTGTCCAAACGTTTTCCCCTTCCTTGATAATCTACGTTCCTATTCTTTCTTTCTTTCCTTTCTTTTGTTCGTTCGTTCTTTCTTTCCTATTTATTTCTCCCTCATATCGTCTTGGTTTCAATTGGTCAATGTTTGATGAAAGTGATCCCAAATTTTCTTACCTTTGAGGGCTTGGTAAGCCCTCCCTACCGGTCAGCACTGCACACCTTCCTCATGCCCCATATTTTCTTATTAACTGGTTTAAATAGAAATCTCAAAGATCAATGATTATTACTTTGTAATATCACTATATTTAAAATACTGAAGTATACATACAAGTGGAGAGACCATTAGAGAGAACACATGCTAGTATATATTAACAGTTTTCCACAGCATCTATATTTTCTGTTTCTGTAAAAATACTGTCTCCGATTTACTTATTTTCAATGGATATCATGTAAAATTCACTATTAAATGGAAAAAAGAAACACAGAGAATCGACACTCATATATATGTATATGTGTGTGTGTATTTGAGCTCCTAAGTATGTCTAAAATATAATGTAATCAATGAGGAAAAACACTTTGTATGTGAGAGAAAGTAAGCCAATGTCTAAAATCACACAGCAAATGTCAAAGTCAAGCTAAAATGAGGCTTATAAAATTCTACTTGAATAATTTCTTTCATTACTACGTGCTGTTTTTACTTGAATGCTAAGTTTAGGGATGATAAATCTAAGGAAAAGCTTTGAAAAGTATTATTCCTTACCTGGCATGGTCAGAGAAGAGGAAATACCGATGAAAGGTAGACGAGAAGAGGAGACGGTACGAGAGTACGTCTGAACACTGAAGCGGCTTAAGACCGCAAGTGTTCAGTACAGACGACTGCTCACTGGTGATTGGTCATTGGTCACTCGTCACTTACCGTGATGATTCAAATTTGTTTACAAACAACTACATGGGACCCCCAAGATTCTACCAGTTGGTGGTTGGTTTGGTGGGAGAATGATGTCATAAAGAAGGCAGTTGAAAGGTAGAGGCTACCAATCAGAAGGTCAGAATCCCAAGAAGAAGACCGGATTGGATAGAGACCGGGGTAGAATGAAGCAGGCTAGGGAGATGGAATCCTACAAGACGGTTATAACAGTTTCACCTTCGTCAGACTCTTGTGTTAGAAAAATACTCCCATGATACTCAAGAGCTTAGCTATTTCATTAACACATCAAGAAAATTATGAAATAATCGTTTATATTGCACTGTTAAAAAAACAACATTTGGTATTACTAGTATATTTTAGATAACGTTTACAGCACAGCGGGTAGGGCATTTGCCTTGCAGGAGGCCAAGCCTGATTCCGATTCCTCTGCCCGGCAAGCTACCCAGAGTATCTCGTCCACATAGCAAGAGCCTGGCAAGATACCCATGACGTATTCGATAGGCCAAAGCCAGTGACAACAAGTCTCACAATTTGTTGTAAGATGTTACTGGTTCCCGCTCGAGCAAATGGATGAACCGTGGGAGGACAGTGCTACAGTGCTATGACTGAAAAATGAAAAAATTGGTGGTTTCTTTCAATATGACAACACTTACTAGGATAAGTTGTAGATGAATCGGGATGTGTTAAAACGTAAATAAAATGAGAAGAAATAGTAAATGCACAGGTATCTTATTTGTACAAAACAAACAGTTGTTCTCAGTTTAAAACTGTAGAAGATAAAGAAAAACATATGCTCATTTGTGTCAAAATTTTACAATCTGAAAGAAAAGGACAAAAACCAAATTAAGTGATCAAAATACAAGCAAAACCAACAAATACTGGCAATTAATATGATAGGACAAGGATGAATGGTTTTAAAAAATTAGTGCTGTGAAATAAATCATTATTGAGCTATTACCCTTGAATAGAAAATATAAGCATAAACCATGATCCGCATAATCTCTATTGAAAGAAGTGTAAATGACCAGTAAACACAAGAGCAATTTTCTTTTTTTTTAATTTTTGTTTTGTTTTGTTTTAGTAGTGAAACACCATGAAGTACAGTTGTAGACTTACAGGTTGTTGTGCTTGGGTTTCAGTTATACAGTGATGGATTGCCCATTCCACCACCAGCTCCATCCCCCATCCCACCCTGCCTCTTTGGTAGGGCACTCCCTTTTGTTCTATCTCTCCTTTTGGGTGCTGTGGTCTGCAGAAGAGACATTGGGTGGCAATCCTGTTTGGTCCATAGACTACTTTCAGCAGTCATCTCCCATCCTGTGCAGATCTTCCCAGCACCCTTTGTTGGGTGCTCCCTTCTCTATCTGCGCTGCCTTTACCCCTAGACAGTGCAGCTGGCCTCTAAGCCATGGAGTGAACAACCTGGTATTTAACACAGCTGTTCTTGGGTGTTAGTCTCTTCTTTTTTTACTTTATGTTACCCAGATGCATGCGGTCTTTCTATGTCTGTCCCTCTCTTTCTGACTCATTTCCCATAGCATAATATTTTCCATGTAGTACCATACAAGAGCAATTTTCAAGCTCACTAGTAGACAAAGAGCACAAATTAAAATGTCCCCCCAAATTACAAATATTGAAAAAACAGGTGCTATCTTTCCCTAGCAGAGGTGCTAGAAAAAAGACTTTTTCAAGCTATTTTATTGAGAATTAAATCCTTTTAATAGTTAGGCAATATATAGCTTAAAGCAGTTTAATGTTCATTAAGTCAGTGTCACTGTCACTCTCCTCCCATTGTTCTTCGATTTTCTTGAGCGGGCCCAGTCAGGTCTCCAGTGTGAGACTTTGTTGTAAGTTAGCTTTTGTGTGTGTAGATGGAAATGCAGGGATCAAACCCAGAACCTCAGAAATGTGAGGCAAATATTTTACCACCGAGGCCTATTTCCAACCACAGTTAATGGTTTTGTTTTGTTTCTATAGTGCGAAGAACAGAAATCAAAGTTTCATACACGCAGGCCAAGTTCTTTTGTCCTGAGCTACATATCCGGTCACAAGTAAGTTAGCTGTGAAGAATTGATCTTATGTAAACAATTAGAAAAGTAGACAAATAGATATAAATGTTCACATCAATGTCATCTTAGCAGTAAAACATTACAATTATAAAGTCTCAATAAACACTTTATAGTAATTGAAATTGATTATTTAAAAATCATACTTGTGTAGAGACTAATATAAATGCATAATTGAAAGACTCCAAAGAAATGTACCTGCATTTTACTTGCATGTTTATTGTGGTTCTACTTTCTTCGTAATATAGTTATCCCATGAACAATACAAATTTGGACTTCTATATGATATTTTTCAATAATTGTATTTTGAAAAATTTTGGACATTGGTAGGGATGTGAAATAATTAAAGATGATCAATATATCCTAGAAATATAAAAAAATCTAAGGAAAAGTATGCCATGCATGTATAAAGTATATGCAGATAATTGATTTGGTTGGACCCCAGACTTTGTATAGGGGTTCAAGCACTTACCATGCACACTGTCAACCCAAATTAATGGCTGGCACCACCAGGAATGACCCTTGAGCACAGAGTCTGAAGTCCCAAGCACCACATACTACGGCCCAAATACCCCACACAAATAGAAATATAAATTATCACTTACTACCTTAAAATACAAATGTATTATAAAGTCTATTATAAAATCCATAAAAGTTTTTAAATGTATCAAAATTTACAGATTGACAGGCCACACATAGTACTAATTGCAGACAATGGAATTAAATACTATTAGAAAACCATCTTCTTGGTCAAGAGCAGACTATCTATTAAATTTGGGGGTTTTCAAAAGTTATAGAGGAGTTAGAACCCTTAACGTCTATGTTACTCAAGAATCAGTTATATGTTTTTCTTTTCTTTTCTTCCTTGTATGTGTGGAGGGGAGCGCACCCAGATGTGCTCCGGGCTCACTTCAGACTCTGTATCAAGAGATCACACCTGGCAGGCTCAGGGTTCTGAGGATTGAACTCAGGTTAGCTGCATACAAGGTAAACACCCTCTACATGCTGCACTAGCTTTTTGGCCTATATGTTTCTTTTAGAAAATGACATGTGAATAAAACATTCTTAATCATTAAAAATCATTTCTAATAAAACATTTAATTAAAAAGTTTAATGCAGGCAAATACTGTTTTAATCCTTAAAGTAAATTTAAAAATCAGGATAATACTCGGTAAAGCAAAGAAACATAGCAAAAAATAAATCGCGTATATCTTATTTGCAAATTGGTAACTGTAACACATTGTCGTTTTCCATTTCAAGGATGAGATGAATCCATAGAGTAGATTTGTTCACGAACAATGCTATATTCTCTCCTGGATGCGTATTTAAAAATACTTGCCAATGTGCCTGTTTCTCAACGTTTTGAGTACTATAGGCCTCTTTGCTATTGTTAGATCTTTCTCTTGTTTTATTTTTACTTTATGTTCCAATTTTTTTATTTTTAATTTTTAAATTTTTATTAGTGAGACACCATGAGGTACGGATGTAGACATATGAATTTTTGTGCGTGGGTTTCATTTATAAAATGATCAAATACCCATCCCTCCACCAGTGCCCATTTCCCACCACCAGGGATCCCAGTATGCCTCCCACCCCCCCATCCCCTCATCCCACCCCCCCATCCCCTCATCCCACCCCCCCCATCCCCTCATCCCACCCTGACTCTGTGGGAGGGCATTCCCCTTTGTTCTCTCTCTCTCCTTTTAGGTGTTGTGGTTTGCAAAAGAGGCATTGAGTGACAATCATGCTTGGTCTCTAGTCTATGTTCAGCATGCTCTCCCATCCTGGGAGGATCCTCCCAACACCCTTTATTTGGTGCTCCATTCTCTATCTGAGCTGCCTTTTATGCTAGCGTGTGTGGTTGGTCTCCAAGCTATGAAGAAAAATTCCTGACACTAATCTCGGCCACTCTTGGGAGTTCGTCTCCTATTTTGTTATTTTATGTTCTCCGGGTGAATGCAATCTTGCTCTGTCTGTCCCTCTCTTTCTGACTCCTTTCGCTTAATATGATACTGTCCATGCAGTACCACTTCTATGTAAATTTCATGCTCTTCCTGCCTGAAGATGTCTCTCTGGCTTCCTGAAAGGACAGGGAGGGGAGAGGCAAAGTCCTGGTCCTAAGCAAACAGAGGAGGGGAAGAATTATCTAAAAAAATACCAAAAGAGGCATTGAGTGGCAATCATGTTCGGTCTAGAGTCTACATTCAGCATGCATCTCCCATCCTGGGAGGATCCTCCCAACACCCATTATTTGGTGATCCCTTTTCTATCAATAAAAATTAATAAAAAAATTTAAAAAATCACACAAGAACAATCAGTTTTGAATCACATGAAATATGGAATTTCGGAATTTCATGAGTAAGAGATTTTCCTTGGCTTCACTGAAAGGATTAAAAATTAAATTGCACAAAATAGCTTTGCAATGGCCCATCTCATGGTGATTCAATTAAAAAATAAATGAGGAAATTTTAAATCACTCATAAAGATTAAAACTGCCACACCAAATACATGCATCTTGATTTGAAACAGATAACTCACCTTTGAAAAGAGAGAGAGAGAGAAGGACTAAAACAAAATGAACAAAGCAAATGACTCCTTAGGAGGTCATATATACAGTAATTAAGGTGGGAGGAGGTGGTGCTGGAGCATACGAAAAGGTATTATGATTCAAGGATTCACAGGCACAGATCTTATTGCAAAATTTCGAAAATATATAAAACTATTTCACAATACCCACAACCATGTATGGTGAGACTCGAAATTGGATACCAATTATTTATTCACACAGATGTATTCATATGCCTATCATATGCACTAGGGAGATCAAGGGAAATCATTCTTAGCTCTGACATTCTTGGAAACTCAAGTAGTAATCAGGTTTTTATGATTAAGTTGTTATGATTTCATAGGCAGTGTTTGTTTCCTGAACCAACCTTGAATGTCTTTTAAAGACCAAATACAGGAATATTAATTCATTTTTAATTTAATATATAATGTGCTGAATTTACATGTTAAACAGAGATGGATATCTTTTTCAATAGTCTATTTGGGACACTGTCCTTGACTTGTTTTACTAGGAACTAAATCTGGTACCCTATAATCTCTAATTCCATCCCTAGTCCTCGCTACTCTACTTCTACCAATCAAAACAAACTTCACTTTAGACCTAGTTGTCAGTAATCTCATCTAAACATGATAGTACAAAATAAGTCTGATCAAATACTTGTGTTATCCAGCAGTTGTTAAAGATGATTACACAAGTGAACAGAATATTGAGAAAGAAACGAACACTCCAAATGGACGTTGAAGAAGACAAAGAATACATGGTGTAAGTGATCATATAAAAGAAAGAAACTTAAAGTCAATTCCTTTGTAAGTAGTGGTAGTCTTTCAACCATGTTGCCCATGGGGTAATCAGCTAGCTAAAAGTCTTCCTTCACTTAGACTTTCCTTGTTCACATCCCTGATATCGCTCTTTTCCTCCTCAGAACCCATTCCCAGTAAATCATGTGCTCACCAGATCTTGTTGTTTCAAGCTTTGTTTTCGCCAAATTTCAAGTCCTTCCTTTTGCACTTATTGTCTCTTTTCCCATCATTTCAGACTTTTCTCCCAGCATTTTTTCCTCAGTGAATACAACTTTCCTTCAAGGGAGTTGAAGCTTGTTAGTTTTGAGAGTTTACTGGGATCATTTTCCTCTAGCCATACATGAAAGGTAGCAAAACACTTTTCAAGTTGTTCTGTTCCCAGCCAGTCAACTACCCTTTCCCTGGAAAATTTGTTAGCAGTTTAGTCTCAGGTCTGTCAGAAACTGCATCCGTTTTCCTCCATTTCCACCAAAGTAGTTACTGGTACCAAGCAGAGTTAGTGAAATACATGTTCCTGTTAACCCACTGGCACTTGGGATCCATGTGAACACCTTCCACCTGGCTTTTATGAACCGTGGTTATCCAGTTTGCTTTTCTGGTGGCATTCTGTTTCTCACTTTTCCTCTCCGAATCTAAGTGATGTGAAAATACCATCTTTAGTAAATGGTATGATTGAAAGCTCCAGAAGGAATGCCAGCCCTTTCAGCTCTCTCGGTCTTATATCTAACCTGTTCTTTGGAACCTGTCTTATTTTCATATTTTTGTTTCGCTTATCATTTACGAAAAGCATGTTAACGTAATTAAAAAACATCCACCAACTCTCCCATGCTGATCACCAGCTGTCCAGTTTTCTACCCTTCCCGGTTTCCCTGCCATCCATCCATCACCCCATTAACTCTCCTAGGACCATCTCTTTCCGCCACCACCTTCCAGACTCAAGGTCAAGCGGTACCGACCGCTTTGGGAGTGGTGACCTAGTGCGCTTGTCTTAGTCCGGTACATCCCGCAACGCAGCCCCAACGACACTGATAACGTTGGTTCTTGGGTGAACTGCAGTTAACAGCGATGTTCAGAGAAGTCTACAGGCACCCGGGACATGGAAGACCACAGAGCAGCCCCTCAATGTAATATAATTTGAGCTCCCCCAGACAGAAATGTCCAGATGTCCTTGCCTGAAAGCAGGCTTGGCCACCGTGGGGAGGTTACAAATCCAAAGACTTACAGAGGCAATGGACCTCATTGTTGAAACTAGCTAGCAAAGGGTTACCGTGATAGCGACTCTGAATATTGTTGGGAATAAGGGAGATGGTGCAGCTAGGGGTGCTGAACAGAGGGCCCGAGGACATGGTGACTTATCTCTGCATCTCCCAGGAGCTCATCTTCAGGCTTCATGCTGCAACTGTTCTCTTGGCTTTGTCCCTGTTAAGAGTCATCCTTGAATGACTCTGAGGGCGCTGACCACTCCTCTGGAAGGTTCATTCCCCAGTCTATGTGGTCGCATCCCCAAGCCATCATTTATGAATAGACCACCCAAACCTTTTAGAGATGTGTCTCAAATTTGGTTATTTTCCAAAGGTGGCCATGAGGCATAGACGCAGCCTCCATGAAAGTAATTTAACTTTTCTTCGGGTCACCTTAGAGTCATTTGCCTTCTTTAGCCTATTACAAATTTATTCTTTTTATCCAAACCCCCAGACCGTGTCATTTCTCCCATTTTTTTTTTGGAGGACACCAGGGATGGGGCATACTTGACTGTGCTCTGGTCTTAATCCTGGCTCTGTGCTCAAGTTTCACATCTGGTGGGTCTCTGGGGACCCTAAAGGATTGCAAGAATTGAATTGGGTCCTTCTTGTTTGCAGAGCAAATGTCCTGTCAGCTATACTCTTCCTCTGACCCTACCCCACTCTTCATCAGGCCCATGCAATTTCTCCTCTGCTAGGCTTTAGAACCCTGGACCAAGTTTCTCTTTCTCAGAGTCTTGTCTATTCCCCCTTTGTCCTCTCTATAACTTCCCATTCTTTCCCATGCCATCCTTAAACCCCCAGCCCCTCCCAAAAACAACCACATTTGACAGCATCTCAAACTTCAGAACTTTTATTAACAACCAATTAACTACGATGCATCTTTTCAATTTGTTAAAAATGTATTAGAATAAACAAACGGTGTATGGCATTTCTGTGTTTGTCTAAGGCAACCATCTGGTACCTCAAGTGGAACCTACCATTCCAGCTACTCACATTACGTAGCCATATTAGAGAGAGATGTCCATCTCTATTTCTCTCTCAATAAAGAACTGCACTTTCCTCAAAGAGGTATGTTTGGCAGCGTTCTCACGCTCCTGCTGAGCCTTCCTTTTCATAGCCTCACGCTCTGGTCTCTGCTCTTTGGTGATGGGCTTTGACACGACTGGCTCGGGAACATTGGGCTTTCTCCATGGAATCGGTTGGAAACAGAAGTCTTGAAGGAGAAACTGACTCTGACCTTTGGCTGGAGACTGGCGCTGGTTCACGCAGACAGGAGGAGTCTCCCGCTGGAGAGAATTGCTAGCTGTTGTCTTGTAGGGAGCAGGTCTAGAAGATGCAGCCTGAGGAAAGAGCCGGCTAGTAGGGTTCAGCAAACCTGGTCGAGATGGGTTGGTTGAAATGGACTGAGCAGGTTTGGCAGGACCTGGCAAAAATGCAGTGGTTGGCCGGGAAGAATTGGCAGCAGTTGGCTGAGCTGCATTGGTAGAGCCGGGCTTGGTAGGGTAAGCTGCAGCAGGATGATGTGAGACCACAGACTGTGGTCTCCGAGGAACAGGTCGAGCTTGAGGCTTCTCCATGGTCAGAAACGGCAAAGGTACCAATTTGACCTTCCCAGGAGGTGGCAGCTCAGACTGGGGTGGAGATGAGCGTTTTTCAGCACGGATACTTGGTTTCTGTGCTTTGACCTGAGTTTTCTCAAGGCCTTTTCCATCCCGGGTAGCACCTACCCATGGCTTGACAGCTGAGGATGGCTTGATATCTTTGGGGTTCTTTGAGCTAGCCAGGACCTGGGAGGAAGAGATTCCAGGTTTTGGATCACTCTTCTTCCCCAGAGCATGAAACACTTGCACAGGCTCCAGCATGTGCATGCCTAGGGAGCTGCGGGTCTTTTTAAAGGCCTCTTGGTAAAGCTCACGTTGACTTTTCTTGCGTTTCATCCTGCCAATGTTGGGCTTTTCTTCTGCCGTGACCTTGTTCCCTGGATGCTTACACTCCTTAGCTTTCTTAGAGTTTACTCTGGTGTTTTCTATCTTCTCCTACCCGTGGCTCTTTGTCTTGCTGATCCTGCTGGATGCAGCTTTCTGTGGTTTGCTGTTAGTTTTGGCCGTGGTCACAGGACACCTATCACTGACTGCAGCATTACGAACAATCCCTGCTCCCCTTAGCAAGCATTCTTGGACTTTTGGCTGGATTTTGGCCTTGGGTTCTCCCTCAAGAGGTTCAGAAGCCTCATTTTTGTTCTTTCGTGTTGCATGGGAGGTCCCCTTAGCGCCACTTGAATTTTCATGCACCTGCTTCAGAGTGATGGTGTCAGTGGTGTTCATTACCTGCAGATCTTTGCATTGTTCTAGGTCTACTGGGATCTGGTAGGTCTTCAGAGATTTTGAGAGCCCCGTTTTCATCTGGTCAAAATTCTTAACTTGTTGTTCCTGAGTTGGAGTTGAGGTCAGCGCCTGGTTACTTTGGGCTGCAGATATCATGGGAACTTCCCGAAGCTCGGGTGGTGGATTCCTCTCATGTCTTTGAATCCTGCTACTGCATGATGGGGGCATTTCTGAAATTTGTGTCAGACCCAATGTAGGACCTGAAGCTTGCGATGGCAGGGAAGTCTCCACCCCCAGGAAATTCATCACTGAAAAGGAACCAAGGAAGAAATCAGTCTCTGGGAAATGAGAAATTCCCTCCACACAAGTAGTGGTGCAACAACAGTCCACCTACCAGCCATAGGCAAGGCATTGTTACTGGTTATTCTAAGGATAATGGACAAGGCCCTGTGCTACAAGTGGAGGTAAATGTTGCAGTTCTTACTGTTTGTCATGTGGTGCTGCTGTTTTGGGTTCTATTTGCATTTGAAAGAGTTTCAGTGTAAACTGCACTTAAAAATAAGAGACTTGGAACAGAAGGATAGTCCATTCGGTAAGGCACTGGCCCTGCGCACAGCTGACCTCAGTTTGATCTTTAGTATCACGTATGATCTCCTAAGCACCTTCAGGAGTGATCCCTAGCACAGACCCAGGAGTAATCCCTGAGCGGTACAGGCTATGACCCAGATTCAACCTGCTCCAAACTAAAGCTTTTTTAAAAAAATAAAATAAAAATAGATATTTTTAAACCATTAAGTTCCATACAGAGCTTAGCATGGTAAATTAGTCTTGTCTCAATGTATTCGATTTCTTGAAAAAATAATAGGACGTTCATATCATGGAATAGGAGTATGAATGATATAATCTCGGTGTATTTCACTTCAATACCACCTGTCTATGGAGATTTTTCCTCTATTTTGACCCCAAGTTTTGAATTTTGTTTCCCTTCTCTTAGTTTTACTCACCTTGAAAACTCGATTCTGTGATGGATTGAGCAGACAGAGAGAAGTCGATTCCAGAGTAGGAGGCTGGTGGTTGGTTATTTGGGGGCTGGACCCCCTTGAGAACCATAACCATTTCTCGCGATGAGTTGCTGTAAGTTTGGGGGGCAGAGCCCTTTTGCCCTCTGTATGTCATGCAGTCATAGGACTGCAGGCCGGAAAGGAGAGTTCCCAGAGTGCCTTAATGATAGTAATACACCTGGCTTCCTTCCTGGTAGGGAAGTGACAGGCTTCGACTCTGATGTGGAACGAGAGATGGTGTTCTCTCAACAAGACTGGCAGAAAGTGATGGGTACACAGACACTGAGTTGTTGGTATCTAGGATTTTCTCATAGCGAGCTGCCATAGACATGGAAGAGACAGCAGTGTCCTGGTCAAGGACAGTCACAGAAAAGTCTCCCATGGAAGACTTCTCTTCAGCACTTCCTGCAATACCCCATTCCAAAACACTCCAGTAGGAAGGAGCTGAGGTGGATATATGACTCTCGTAAAACACTCCAGATAGCATTGTTGTGCTGAAATGTTGGTAAAGATAAGCACTACCCATCAGTGGTTGGAAAGAGGTGCCAGAGGCTGAGGGCAGGAGCCACGCAGAACTACCAGCTGGAGCAGATATTCTGGAGTAGTTGCAGACACTTCCTGTTCGGGAAGCTGCATTGTTCACCACGGGAAGGGAAAGCTGCAGAGTATGTGCAGTTCCCAATACAGATGGATTTTGAAATTTTTCTGTAAGGAACAAGAGGGTGATGAAAAAAATCTGTGAGACTAATAATCTCCTTCAACGCTGAGAGAAACAATCTGAACTTAAAATTTAAGCCATCGAGATGCTTCTATTACCAACAGTCAACTGTGTTTCCAAAATTCCAACAACATGGGGTGATTCAAAGCCTGGAACCTTTGGGCACTTTGTGTATTTGGTATCGTGCTCCCAAAGTGAACACAGAACTGTAGAAGAACCAGGTGATCGTGTGTGTACCTGGATTTCTTGCTTGCAGATAGTTTCTCCATAGCTTGCTCTCCTATTGACTCCTTTGCTATTTCCTAGAATGGAAGCTTTTCCAAACTAGGAAGTCTAAGAGAAAGGGACACATTCTCAGGAGAAGAAGACACCTGAGGCCCAGAGATGGCAAAGAGATTTCCTATATTCCAATAAAATTTGTTGGGCGGGCGGAGGGTGGTGTAGAGTTTGGACCAACAACTGACAGTGATCTTGGGATCTTCCTGGCTCTGCACTCTGGAGTGACCCCTTAGAACATTCGGGAGAGTGTATGCTGTGACAGAGATTCAACTGGATTGGCTGCGTACAAGGCAAGTGCCTTATCCCCTCCACTACTATCTCTCTCTGTCCCTTATGAAATTCCAGGTTACACAACCTAAAGGATGTGGACTTTTGGCCAGGACCCTGCATGATCAATACAAGCCCAGAAACCGGAAGGAAGATACCTTCCATTAAGATAGGCATTTGGGGTCTTTGCAACTATTACCATTGTAATCATCAGGTTTCCATTTGACTTGTGCCATGAGTACCTGTTACTTACGGTTCACATACGACTTAATCTTGTTGATGCATTTTAGTTTACCCTCCTTTTTGATCCACTTCAAAAATGACTGCTTGAGTCTTTCCCAAGAAATGTTTTTGGAAGGAAAACTTTATTGAAAATCTGTGTCTTAAGTTGTTTATCTACAATGCAGTTACTAATAATTCTAAGAATAATAATGCATACATGAATATAATTTTTCAATTTCATGTGATTTACATAGGAGGAAGGGTAAAGAAAACATCATGAAAAATATGTATCACAGAAATGAAAAAGAACTATATAGATATTAATGAAATCTGGGCTCTGCAGCAAGCAGCAAAGTACAGTAAGTTATGGAGAGCAGACCCAAGAGTAGGCCTTGAATAACAGTGGATGTGATCCCAAATAAAACCAAATAAAACAGTACAATAAGGGTATTAATAAATTGTTCCACATACACAATATGAAGAGAGTATTCTATTTTAGAAAAAACTGCTAGCCAAAAAATGGAATAGAAGGTGATATTTGAGTGCACGCTTTACGTGTCCATTAAAGAGAAAGGATTTATCAGTAATTACATAACAAAAAGAAAATCGGAATAAACGTGATTGTATTTCATAGACAAGAAATGTTTTAAATGAGGAAAATACAGAAAGAAACTTCGAAAGTACAAAAAAATTATTCTCATCAGTACATTTGAATATTAACCAGCAAACAACACGTGTTAAACATAGCAGAGGATTTCACTTGATCACACAAGAAACAGAAAAGACCATTTAAAAAGTGATCACAAAATATTGCAAATTTACTTTCAACCCCTAGATTAGAATTAGCTTTATCAACCAGGAAAACGTTTTTCTCAATGTTTAATATATGAGCACCAAAATCCAACAAAATATCTTTAATATAGGAAAACTCATAATTCACAAATATGACAAAAACGTGTAATTAGACATGTGAGACTTGGTTTTTCTATTTCCTCTTAGGATCTAAAAACAGAAGTTGACTATTATCAAAATACTCTCATGTTAGGAAGAAAAAAATCACATGAAATAATATTTGTAAAGATGACAGGCAGCTTTAACCTGGAACCTACTTACCACACAAATGAATCAAATCTCCTGATTCAAGTTAGAATATACCATTTTTTTTTATTTTAACAGACAGCGCGTACATGTACTTAAAAACCAGAACAGAATAAAAACATTGAAGATTCTGTGTCTTCCAACGCCCTAGATAAGCACTATTAGCTATTTATGGGAAGCATCATTTCTGAAGGGTGCTTATACTCCAAATTGTCAAGTACCAAGTACAGTGTTCTAAGAGATAATCAGGAAAAAAAGCCAGCAAGGATGGCTTTCTGACAAACTGCTTTTCCTACTGGAACCCTATTCAAGGCATAGTATACTTTCTCGTCCTGGCATTTATTGAAGTAAATTGCTTTGACTTGCTCTCAGTGTATTTAGCTGAGCATATTTAATATATATTCTTTCTTTTTTGATTTTAAACCTTTGGTTCTCTTCAACATTCTGTCCAAACGTTTTCCCCTTCCTTGATAATCGACGTTCCTATTCTTTCTTTCTTTCCTTTCTTTCTTTCGTTCGTTCGTTCTTTCTTTCCTATTTCTTTCTCCCTCATATCGTCTTGGTTTCAATTGGTCAATGTTTGATGAAAGTGATCCCAAACTTTCTTACCTTTGAGGGCTTGGTAAGCCCTCCCTACCGCTCAGCGCTGCACACCTTCCTCATGCCCCATATTTCCTTATTACCTGGTTTAAATAGAAATCTCAAAGATCAATGATTATTACTTTGTAATATCACTATATTTAAAATACTGAAGTGTACATACAAGTGGAGAGACCATTAGAGAGAACACATGCTAGTATATATTAACAGTTTTCCGCAGCATCTATATTTTCTGTTTCTGTAAAAATACAGTCTCTGATTTACTTGTTTTCAATGGATATCATGTAAAATTCACTATTAAAAGGAAAAAAGAAACACAGAGAATCGACACTCATATATATGTATACGTGTGTGTGTGTATTTGAGCTCCTAAGTATGTCTAAAATATAATGTAATCAATGAGGAACAACACTTTGTATGTGAGAGAAAGTAAGCCAATGTCTAAAATCACACAGCAAATGTCAAAGTCAAGCTAAAATGAGGCTTATAAAATTCTACTTGAATACTTTCTTTCATTACTACGTGCTGTTTTTACTTGACTGCTAAGTTTAGGGATGATAAATCTAATGAAAAGCTTTGAAAAGTATTATTCCTTACCTGACATGGTCAGAGAAGAGGAAATACCGATGAAAGGTAGACGAGAAGAGGAGACGGTACGAGAGTACGTCTGAACACTGAAGCGGCTTAAGACCGCAAGTGTTCAGTACAGACGACTGCTCACTGGTGATTGGTCACTCGTCACTTGCCATGATGATTCAAATTTGTTTACAAACAACTACATGGGACCCCCAAGATTCTACCAGTTGGTGGTTGGTTTGGTGGGAGAATGATGTCATAAAGTAGGCAGTTGAAAGGTAGAGGCTAGCCAATCAGGAGGTCAGAATCCCAAGAAGAAGACCGGATTGGATAGAGACCGGGGTAGAATGAAGCAGGCTAGGGAGATGGAATCCTACAAGACGGTTATAACAGTTTCACCTTCGTCAGACTCTTGTGTTAGAAAAATACTCCCATGATACTCAAGAGCTTAGCTATTTCATTAACACATCAAGAAAATTATGAAATAATCGTTTATATTGCACTGTTAAAGAAACAACATTTGGTATTACTAGTATATTTCAGATAAGGTTTACAGCACAGCGGGTAGGTCATTTGCCTTGCAGGAGGCCAACCCTGATTCCGATTCCTCTGCCCGGCAAGCTACCCAGAGTATCTCGTCCACATAGCAAGAGCCTGGCAAGATACCCATGACGTATTCGATAGGCCAAAGCCAGTGACAACAAGTCTCACAATTTGTTGTAAGATGTTACTAGTTCCCGCTCGAGCAAATGGATGAACCGCGGGAGGACAGTGCTACAGTGCTATGACTGAAAAAATTGGTGGTTGCTTTCAATATGACAACACTTACTAGGATAAGTTGTAGATGAATCGGGATGTGTTAAAACGTAAATAAAATGAGAAGAAATAATAAATGCACAGGTATCTTATTTGTACAAAACAAACAGTTGTTCTCAGTTTAAAACTGTAGAAGATAAAGAAAAACATATGCTCATTTGTGTCAAAATTTTACAATCTGAAAGAAAAGGACAAAAACCAAATTAAGTGATCAAAAAACAAGCAAAACCAGCAAATACTGGCAATTAATATGATAGGCCAAGGATGAATGGTTTTAAAAAATTAGTGCTGTGAAATAAATCAGTACCTAGCTATTACCCTTGAATAGAAAAAATAAGCATAAACCATGATCACATAATCTCTATTGAAAGAAGTGTAAATGACTAGTAAACACAAGAGCAATTTTCTTTTTTTTAATTTTTGTTTTGTTTTGTTTTAGTAGTGAAACACCATGAGGTACAGTTGTAGACCTACAGGTTGTAGCGCTTAGGTTTCAGTTATACAGTGATGGAGTGCCCATCCCACAACCAGCCCCATCCCCCATCGCACCCTGCCTCTTTGGTAGGGCACTCCCTTTTGTTCTATCTCTCCTTTTGGGTGCTGTGTTCTGCAGAAGAAACATTGGGTGGCAATCCTGTTCGGTCCATAGACTACTTTCAGCAGGAATCTCCCATCCTGGGTCGATCCTCCCAGCACCCTTTATTGGGTGCTCCCTTCTCTATCTGCACTGCCTTTACCCCTAGACAGTGCAGCTGGCCTCTAAGCCATGGAGTGAACAACCTGGTATTTAACACAGCTCTTCTTGGGTGTTAGTTTCTTTTTTTGTTACCTTATTTCACCCAGATACATGCGGTCTTTCTATGTCTGTCCCTCTCTTTCTGACTCATTTCCCATAGCATAATATTTTCCATGTAGTACCATACAAGAGCAATTTTCAAGCTCACTCAGGGTTCCGAGTATTGAACTCAGGTTAGCTGCATACAAGTTAAACACCCTCTACATGCTGCACTAGCTCTTTGGCCTATATGTTTCTTTTAGAAAATGACATGTGAATAAAACATTCTTAATCATCAAAAAACATTTCTAATAAAACATTTAATTAAAAAGTTTAATGCAGGCAAATACTGTTTTAATCCTTAAAGTAAATTTAAAAATCAGGATAATACTCGGTAAAGCATAGAAACATAGCAAAAAATAGATGGTATATATCTTATTTGCAAATTGGTAACTGTAACACATTGTCGTTTTCCATTGCAAGGATGAGATGAATCCATAGAGTAGATTTGTTCACGAACAATGCTATATTCTCTCCTGGATGCGTATTTAAAAATACTTGCCAATGTGCCTGTTTCTCAACGTTTTGAGTACTACAGGCCTCTTTCCTATTGTTAGATCTTTCTCTAGTTTTATTTTTACTTTATGTTCCAATTTTTTTATTTTTAATTTTTAAGTTTTTATTAATGAGACACCATGAGGTACGGTTGTAGACATATGAATTTTTGTGCGTGGGTTTCATTTATACAATGATCAAATACCCATCCCTCCACTGGTGCCCATTTCCCACCACCAAGGATCCCAGTATGCCTCCCAACCCCCATCCCCTCATCCCACCATGACTCTGTGGGAGGGCATTCCCCTTTGTTCTCTCTCTCCTTTTAGGTGTTGTGGTTTGCAAAAGAGGCATTGAGTGACAATCATGCTTGGTCTCTAATCTATGTTCAGCACTCTCTCCCATCCTGAGAGGATCCTCCCAACACCCTTTATTTGGTGCTCCATTCTCTATCTGAGCTGCTTTTTCTCTATCAGAGCTCCATTCTCCATCTGAGCTGCATTCTCTATCAGAGCTGCCACTCTGAGTGGCAATCATGTTCGGTCTAGAGTCTACTTTTCAGCATGCATCTCCCATCCTGGGAGGATACTCCCAACACCCATTATTTGGTGATCCCTTTTCTATCAATAAAAAATAATAAAAAATTTAAAAAATCACACAAAAACAATCAGTTTTGATTCACATGAAATATTGAAATTCTGAATTTCACGAGTAAGAGATTTTCCTTGGCTTCAATGAAAGGATTAAAAATTAAATTGCACAAAACAGCTTTGCAATGGCCCATCTCATGGTGCTTCAATTAAAAAATAAATGAAGAAATTTTAAATCATTCATAAAGATTAAAACTGCCACACCAAATTCCGGCACCTTGATTTGAAACATATAACTCACCTTTGAAAAGAGAGAGAGAGGACTAAAACAAAGTGAACAAAGCAAATGACTCCTTAGGAGGTCATATTTATAGTAATCAAGGTGGGAGGAGGTGGTGCTGGAACATATGAAAAGGTATTTATGATTCAAGGATTCACACGCAGAGATCTTATTGCAAAATTTCGAAAATATATAAAACTATTTTACAATATCCACAACCATGTATGGTGAGACTCGAAATTTGATACCAATTATTTATTCACACAGATGTATTCATATGCCTATCATATGCACTAGGGAGATCAAGGGAAATGATTATTAACACTGACATTCTTGGAAACTGAAGTAGTAATCAGGTTTTTATGATTAAGTTGTTATGATTTCATAGGCAGTGTTTCTTTCCTGAACCAACCTTGAATGTCTTTAAAAGACCAAATACAGGAATATTAATTCATTTTTAATTTAATATATAATATGCTGAATTTACATGTTAAACAGAGATGGATGTCTTTTTCAATAGTCTATTAGGGACACTGTCCTTGACTTGTTTTATTAGGAACTGAATGTGGTACCCTATAATCTCTAATTCCATCCCTAGTCCTCGCTACTCTACTTCTACCAATCAAAGCAAACTTCACTTTAGACCTAGTTGTCAGTAATCTCAACTAAAGATGATAGTACAAAATAAGTCTGATCAAATACTTGTGTTATCCAGCAGTTGTTAAAGATGCTTACACAAGTGAACAGAATATTGAGAAAGAAACGAACACTCCAAATTGTCGTTGAAGAAGGCAAAGAATACATGTTGTAAGTGACCATATAAAAGAAAGAAACTTAAAGTCAATTCCTTGGGAAGTTCTGGTAGTCTTGCAACCATGTTGCCCATGGGGTAATCAGCTAGCTAAAAGTCTTCCTTCACTTGGACGTTCCCTGTTCACATCCCTGATATCGCTCTTTTCCTCCTCAGAACCCATTCCCAGTAAATCATGTGCTCACCAGATCTTGTTGTTTCAAGTTTTGTTTTCGCCAAATTTCAAGTCCTTCCTTTTGCACTTATTGTCTCTTTTCCCATCATTTCAGACTTTTCTCCCAGCATTTTTTCCTCAGTGAATACAACTTTCCTTCAAGGGAGTTGAAGCTTGTTAGTTTTGAGAGTTTACTGGGATCATTTTCCTCTAGCCATACATGAAAGGTAGCAAAACACTTTTCAAGTTGTTCTGTTCCCAGCCAGTCAACTACCCTTTCCCTGGAAAATTTGTTAGCAGTTTAGTCTCAGGTCTGTCAGAAACTGCATCCGCGTTCCTCCATTTCCACCAAAGTAGTTACTGGTACCAAGCAGAGTTAGTGAAATACATGTTCCTGTTAACCCACTGGCACTTGGGATCCATGTGAACACCTTCCACCTGGCTTTTATGAACCGTGGTCATCCAGTTTGCTTTTCTGGTGGCATTCTGTTTCTCACTTTTCCTCTCCGCATCTAAGTGATGTGAAAATACCATCTTTAGTAAATGGTATGATTGAAAGCTCCAGAAGGAATGCCAGCCCTTTCAGCTCTCTCAGTCTTATATGTAACCTGTTCTTTGGAACCTGTCTTATTTTCGTATTTTTGTTTTGCTTATCATTACGAAAAACATGTTAACGTAATTAAAAACATCCACCAACTCTCCTATGATGATCACCAGCTGTCCAGTTCTCTTCCCTTCCCGGTTTCCCTGCCATCCATTCCTCACCCCATTAACTCTGCTAGGACCATCTCTTTCTGCCACCACCTTCCAGGCTCAAGGTCAAGCGGTACAGACTGCTTTGGGTGTGGTGACCTAGTGCGCATGTCTTAGTCCGGTACATCCCGCAACGCAGCCCCAACGACACTGATAAAGTTGGTTCTTGTGTGAGCTGCAGTTAAAAGCGATGTTTAGAGAAGGCTACAGGCACCCGGGACCATGGAATACCACAGAACCGCCCCTCAAGGTAATATAATTTGAGCTCCCCACTCTTCATCAGGCCCATGCAATTTCTCCTCTGATGGGCTTTAGAACCCTGGACCAAGTTTCTCTTTCTCATAGTCTTGTCTATTCCCCCTTTGTCCTCTCTATACCTTCCCATTCTTTCCCATGCCATCTTTCAAACCCCAGCCCTCCCATAAACAACCACATTTGACAGCATCTCAAACTTCAGAAACTTTATTAGCAACCAATTAATTACTATGCATCACTTCACTTGGTTAAAAAGGTATTAGAATTAATAAACTGTGTATGGCATCTCAGTGTTTGTCTAAGGCAACCATCTGGTACCTCAAGTGGAACCTACCATTCCAGCTTCTCACATTACATAGCCATATTAGAGAGAGATGTCCATCTCTTTTTCACTCTCAATAAAGAACTGCACTTTCCCCAAAGAGGGGTGTTTGGGATCGTTCTCAAGCTCCTGGGCTGGAGCGATAGCACAGCGGGTAGGGCGTTCGCCTTACATGCGGCCAACATTGCCGCCCCGAGTTCGATTCTTCAGCCCCTCTCGGAGAGCACTGCAAGCTACCGAGAGTATTCGATATGCCAGACACAGTAACAACAAAGTCTCCAATGGAGACGTTACTGGGCCCGCTCGAGCAAATCGATGATCAACGGGAGGGCCTTTACCTTTTACATTTTACCTCAAGCTCCTGTTGAACCTTCCTTTTCATAGCCTCACACTTTGGTCTCTGCTCTTTGGTGATGGGCTTTGACATGACTGGCTCGGGAACATTGGGCTTTCTCCATGGAATCAGTTGTAAACGGAAGTCTTGGAGGAGAAACTGACTCTGATGAATGCGTGGCGAGAGCCACTTCTTCACAGATACAGGAGAAGGTTCCAGATGTAGAGAAGTGCCAGCTGCTATCTTGTAGGGAGCAGGTGTAGAAGCTGCAGGGCGAAGAATACACAGGCTACTAGGGTTCTGCAAACCTGGTTGAGATGGGTTGATTGAAATGGACTGAGCAGGTTTGGCAGAACCAGACAAAAATTTAGTGTTTGACCGGGAAGAATTGGCAGCAATTGCCTGAGCTGCATTGGTAGAGCCAGGCTTGGCAGGGTAAGCTGCAAGCAGGACGATGTGAGGCCACAGATTGTCCTCTGGAGAAACAGGTCGAGCTTGCGGCCTCTCCATGGTAAGAAAAGTCAAAGGTACCAATTTGACCTTCCCAGGAGGTGGCAGCTCAGACTGGGATGGAGATGAGCGTCTTTTAACACTGCTACTTGGTTTCTGTACTTTGTTTTGACCTGAGTTTTCTCACGGACTTTTCCATCCCGTGTATCACCTAGCCATGGCTTGACAGCTGAGGGTGGCTTGACATCTTTAGGCCTCTTTGAGCTACCCAGGACCTGGAAGGAAGAGATTCCAGGTTTTGGATCACTCTTCTTCCCCAGAGCATGAAAAACTTTGACAGAATCCAGCATCTGTATGCCTAGGTAGTGGCGGGACTTTTTAACAGCCTCTTGGCAAAGCTCACGTTGACTTTTCTTGCATGTCATCTTGCCGATGGTGGGCTTTTCTTCTGCCTTGATCTTGTTCCCTGGCTGCTTACACTTCTTAGCTTTCTTAGAGTTTTCTCTGGTGTTTTTATCTTCTCCTGCCCATGCCTCTTTGTCTTGCTGATGCTGCTGGAGGCAGCTTTGTGAGGTGTGCTGTTAGTTTTGGCTGTGGTCACAGGACACCTATCACTGACTGCAGCATTACGAACAATCCCTGCTCCCCATAGCAAGCATTCTTGGACTTTTGGTTGAATTTTGGCCTTTGGTTCTCCCTCAAGAGTTTTAGAAGCCTCCTTTTTGTTCTTCTGTTTTGCATGGGAGGTCCCCTTAGTGCCACTTGAATTTCCTTGCACCTGCTTCAGAGTGATGGTCTCAGTGGTGTTCATTAACTGAAGATCTTTTCATTTATCTAGGTATACTGGGATCTGGTAGGTCTCCAGAGCTTTTGAAAGCCCAGGTTTCATCTGATCAAAATTCATAACTTTTTGTTCCTGAGTTGGAGTTGCGTCAGCGACAGGTTACTTTGGGTTGGAGATATTATGGGAACTTTCCCATGGTCAGGTGGTGGATTCCTCTCAAGTCTTTGAATCCTTCTACTGCAACATGTGGGCAATTCAGAAATTTTTGTCAGACCAAATGTCTGACCTAAAGTTCGATGCCAGGGAAGTCTCCATCTCCAGGAAATTCATCACTAAAAAGGAACCGAGGAAGAAATCAGTCCCTGCAAAATGAGATATTCCCTGCACAAAACTACTGCTGCAACAACTGTGCACCTACCATCAATAGACAAGGAATTGTTACTGGCTCTTCTACGGATCATGGCAAGGCCCTGTGCTAGAAGATTTTAGGTAACTGTTGTAGTTCTTACTGTTTGTCATGTGGTGCTGTTGTTTTTTGGTTTTCTTTGTATTTGAAAGAGTTTCTGTGTAAACTAACTTAAAAAATAAGAGAATTGGACAGAGGGATAGTCCATTTGGTAAGGCACTGGCCCTGCGAAGAGCTGACCTCCATTTGATCTTTAATATCACGTATGATCTCCTAAGCACATTCAGCAGTGATCCCTAGCACAGACCCAGGAGTAATTCCTGAGAACTTCATGCTATGACGCAGATTCAATGTCCTCCAAACAAAACCTTTTTTTTAAAAAAAATAAAGATTTTTAAACTAATAAGTTCCATACAGAGATTAGCATTGTAATGTGTTTTACTCTCAATTTAGTCACTTTCATAGAAAAATAAAAGGACGTTAATATCATAGAATAAGAGTATGAATGAAGCACTCCTACAGCATGATATTTGTGCTGAAGTGCAGATTCTAGATTTGATGATTTGAGATAGAATCTCTGAAACACAAGTATATTCAGAACCTTGCTGTTCATTAATGGAAGGGAAAGTTAAAGTGGTACCATTACAATAGGAGTTCTGAAACTTCTTAAGAAAATAACAAAATACTAGTTTAAAACATGTATTTTGCTTTTAGTGTCGTAATTCTGGAGGACTTCTGACATAGAACAGTGAAAAATGTGGCATTCCCTGCCACAGAGGCTGGGTGGGATGTGGGTATGGGTGGTCGGCGGAATACTGGGATCCATGGTGGTGGAGAATGGGCACTGGTGGAGGGATAGGTACTCCATCATTGTATAAATGAAATCCAAGCACAATAATTTGTAAGTCTACAACTGTGCCTCATGATGTTTAACTAATAAAAATTTAAATATAATTGAAATAACTGGGGAAAAATGTGGCATACTTTTGTGTGCTCCTGAACTTCATAATATGAAACCCAGTTGTCCATTATACTATCACATGTTCCAATGTCCATTAGGAGCTCTTATGTTGAGTGCGAAAATAACATGCTGTAAAATGAGTGAGGGGTGTAAACATGAACTTAGTTAACTTCATTTCATAAAATTAAAAATCTCAATGTATTTAAATATCACCTGTCTATGGACAGTTTTCCTCTTTTTGACCCCAATTTTTGAGTTTTCTTTCCCTTCTCTCAGTTTAACTCCCCTTGATATCTCGATTCTGTGAGGGGTTGAGCAGACACAGAGAAGTGGATTCCAGAGGAGGAAGTTGGTGGTTGGTTATTTGGGGGCTGGACCTCCTTCAGAACAATAACCATTACTCTAGATGAGTTGCTGTAAGATTGGGGGGCAGAGCCATTTTGCTCTATGTATGACATGGAGTCATAGGACTGCAGGCCAGAAAGGAGAGTTCCCAGAGTGCCTTGATGATTGTAATACACCTGGGTTCGTTCCTGTTAGGGAAGTGACAGGCTTTTACTCTAATGTGGAACCTGAGATGGTGTTCTCTCAACAAGACTGGCAGAAAGTGATGGGTACACAGACACCGTGTTGTACGTGTCCAGTGTGTTCTCACAGCGAGCTGCGTTAGAAATGGAAGAGACAGCAGTGTCTTGGTCTAGGAAAGATACAGAAAAAGTATCCCATAGAAGACTTCTCTTCAGCCCATCCTGCAATATCCCATTCCAAAACAATAGGGTAGGAAGCAGCTGAGGTGGATATACGAGACTGGTGAAACACTCCAGATAGCATTGTTGTGCTGAAATGTTGGTAAAGATAGGCACGACACATCAGTGGTTGGAAAGAGGTGCCAGAGGCTGAGGGCAGGAGCCAAGCAGAACTACCAGCAGGAGCAGATATTCTGGAGTAGTTGCAGACACTTCCTGTTAGGAAAGCTGCATCATTCACCACGGGAAGGGAAAGCTGCAGAGTATGGGCAGTTCCCAATACAGATGGATTTTGAAAATTTACTGTAAGGAACAAGAGGGTGATGAAAAAAAATCTGTGAGACTTATAATATCCTTCAACGCTGAGAGGAACAATGTGAACTTAAAATTTAAGCCATCGAGATGCTTTTAGTACTAACAGTCAACTGAGTTTCCAAATTTCCAACAATTTAGGGTGATTCAAAGCTTGGAACCTTTTGGCAATTTGTCTATTTGGTATCGTGCTCCCAATATGAACACGGAACTTTAGAAGAACCGGGTGATCGTGTCTGTTCTTGGATTTCTTGCTTACAGATAGTTTCTCCTTACCCTAGCAATGCCTGTAGCTTGTTCTCCTATTGACTCATATGTTATTTCTTATAAGGCAAGCTTTTATAAACTAGGAAGTCTATGAGTGGGTAACATTCTCTGGACAAGAAGAAACCTGAGGGCCAGAAATGACTAAGAGACTTCATGATTTCCAATAATTTTTATTGGGCATTTTAAGGAGTATACTTTCGACCAATAACTGACAGTGATCTTGGGTTCTTTCTGACTCTGCACTCTGGAGTGACCCCTTGTAACATTCAGAAGAGTGTATGCAGTAACAGAGATACAAGCAGATTGGCTGTGTACAAGGCAAGTGCCTTATCCCCTCCAGTACTATCTCTCTGCCCCTTATGAATTTCCAAGTTAGGGAACCTAAGCATGTGGACTTTTTGCCAGGACTCTGCATTTTCACTACAATGCAGAAACAGTTAGAAAGATACCTTACTTTAATATAGGCATTTGGAGTCTTTACAACTCTTACCATTGTAATCAACAGGTTTCCCTTTGACTTGTGCAATGAATATCTGTTAGTTACGGTTCACTTATGACTTAATCTTGTTGATGAATAGAAGGTTACCCTGATTTTTGATCCACTTCAAAAATGACTACTTGAGTTTTTCCCAAGAAATGTTTTTGGAAGGAAAACTTTATTTAAATTCTGTGTCTTAAATTGTTTATCTACAATGTAGTTACTAATAACTCTAAGAATAATTATGCATACATAAATTTAATTTTTCCAAGTCATATGGTTTACATAGGAGGAAGTATAAAGAAAACATCGTGAAAAATATGTATCACAGAGCTGAAAAAGATGTATATATATATATATATCAATGAAATCTGGACTCTGTAGCAAGCAGCATAGTACAGTAAGTTATGGAGAGCAGACCCAGGAGTAAACCCTTAATAACTGTGGATGTGGTCTCAAACAAAACCAAATAAAACAGTCCAATAAGGTTATTAATAAATTGTTCCACATATACAATATACAATATGAAGAATGTATTCTATTTTTGAAAAAACTGCTAGCCAAAAAACAGAATAGAAGTTGATTTTTGAGTGCACACCTTACCAGTCCATTAAAGAAAAAGGATTTAGCACTAACTACATAACAAAAAGAAAATAGGAATAAACGTGATTGATCTGCCTATTGTCTGTCATCTACAAGTTGTTCACTCGAGTCATCCTGAATAGGATTGGCAGAACACTAGATGAAGGACAACCATGCGAGCAAGCAGGGTTCCGCAAAGGATTCAGGACCATCGACCATATCCACACGATAACCAAGCTCTTGAGGTTTCTCGGGAGTTCAAGATGCCACTCTGCTTAACGTTCATTGATTTAAAGAAGGCCTTTGATTCTGTCGAGACGGAAGCGGTCATTGAAGCCCTAGCCAATCAGGGCATTCATGCCCAATACATCAGGATCCTCCATGAGCTGTATTGCGGATTCACTACCAGGATCTCACCATTCTACAAAGAAGTGATCGTTGATGTCAAGAGAGGGGTGCGGCAGGGTGATACCATTTCACCGAAACACTTCAGTGCCACCCTCGAGAACATCATGAGACGGCTGGAATGGGAAGGAATGGGACTGAAGATAGATGGTCGGCAACTACACAACCTCCGCTTTGCTGATGACATTGTTTTAATAACACCAAACATCAGCCAAGCGGCACAAATGCTGGCAGACTTTGACCGTGAGTGTGGAAAGGTAGGACTACAGCTGAATCTTTTTTTTTTCTTTTTTATTAGTGAAACGACATGAGGTACAGTTGTAGATTTACAAATTTTTGTGCTTGGATCTCGGTCATACCCCGATCAAATACCCATCCCTCCACCAGTGCCCATTTTCCACCACCAGGATAATACCCTCCCCCCCCATCCTCCCATGCCCCATCCCCCCCTGCCACTGTGGCAGGGCATTCCCCCCTGTTCTCTCTCTCCTCCTGGGCGCTGTGATCAGCCAAAGAGGCATTGAGTGGCGAACATGTTCAGTCCAGTCTACTTTCAACCTGCATCTCCCCTCCTGGGAGGATCCTCCAAACACCCTCCACTTGGTGTTCCCCTTTCTATCTGAATTGTCCTTTCCCCTAGAATACCCAGCTGGCCTCTAAGTTATGGAGTAATTCTCCTGATGTTGCTCTCAGCTATTTTTGGGTATTAATCTCATATTTTATTATTTTATATCCCCCAGATGAATGCTATCTTTCTATGTCTATCCCTCTCTTTCTGACTCATTTCGCTTAGCATGATACTTTCCATATTGTACCACTTGTATGTAAAGTTCATGACTTCATTTTTTCTAAGAGCCACATAGTACTCCATTGTGTAGATGTACCAAAGTTTCTTTAACCAGTCATCTGTTCTTGGGCACTCAGGTCTCTTCCAGTTTCTGGCTACTGTAAAGAGTGCTGCAATGAACAAACCACAATGAGATACCATCTCACACCTCAGAGACTGGCCCACATTCAAAAGAACAAAAGCAACCGTTGCTGGCGCGGATGTGGCGAGAAAGGGACACTCCTTCACTGTTGGTGGGAATGTCCACTGGTTCAGCCCTTCTGGAAAACAGTATGGACGTTCCTCAAAAAATTAGAAATTGAGCTCCCATTTGACCCAGCGATACCACTCCTGGGAATATATCCCAGAGAGGCAAAAACGTGTAGCCGAAGTGATATCTGCACTTGTTTGTTCATTGCAGTACAGCTGAATCTTACGAAGACAATGTTTATGAGAAACAGCCTTGTTCCTGACGCCCCATTCGCTCTCAATGGAACGACCATCTCCGAATGCATCAGCTATGTGCACCTAGTTCGAGAGGTCAACATGACAAATGACCTGGCACCCGAGCTGTGCAGGAGGAAGAAAGCGGCTTGGAATGCCTTCAAGAACGTAGAAGAAATAGCTAAGAGGATGAAGAACCTCCGGCTCCGGGCACATCTCTTTGATTCCACTGTTCTTCCTGCATTAACATATGCCTCAGAGACCTGGGCCCTATGCAAACAAGATGAGAATGCCATTCAGGTCTCCCAAAGAAGAATAGAAAGAGCTATGCTTGGAATATCACGTTTCGCTCAAATGAGAGAACGAATCCGGAGTTCTGACATCCGTGGACGATCAAGGATCAGGGACGCTGTCTCATATGCCAAGGTGTCGAAAATCAGATGGGCTGGTCACGTAATGAGATTTAGAGACGACCATTGGACTAGAGCTGTTACTGATTGGATGCCACGGGATGTCAAGAGACCGCGTGGCCGCCCACCTACCAGATGGTCAGACTTCTTTGTCAAGATCATGAACGATCGGTTTGAGGCCCTTCATGTTCCCAGAGCGAATAGATGCCATTGGGCTACAGTAGCACGCAACAGGGACAAATGGAGACGATACTGGCGCCCGCTCGAGCAAATCGAAGACTAACGGGAAGTTAAGTGATTAAGTGATTAAGTGAAACGTGATTGTATTTATAGGTAAGAAATGTTTTAAATGAGTAAAATAGAGAAACTTTGTAATTACAAAAATTATTCTCATCAATACCTCTGAATATTAACCACCAAACAACGCGTTTTAAACATAGCATATGATTTCAGTTTATCACAGAAACAACAGAAAAGACCATATAAAAAATGATCACAAAATATTGCAAATTTACTTTCAAAACCTGGAGTAAAATTAACTTTATTAACCTGGAAAACGTTCTTCTCAATGTTTAATAAATGAGCATCAAAATCCCATTAAATATTTTTAACGTAGGAACAATCAAAATTAACAAATATAACAAAAATGTGTAATTCTACATGTGAGACTTGATTTTCCTATTTCCTCTTAGGATCTCAAACAGAAGTTGACTATTATCAAACTACTCTCATGTTAGGTAGAAAAAATCACATGAAATAATATTTGTAAAGATGACAAGCAGCTTAAACCTGGAACCTAATTACCACACAAATGAATCAAATCTCCTGAATCAAGTTAGAAAATACCATTGTTTTAATTTCAACAGGCAACGCGTACATGTACTTAAAAACCAGAACGTCATAAAACATTGAAGATTCTATTTCTTCCACCCACCTAGATAACCACTATTAGCTATTTATGGGATTCATCATTTCTAATGCATGTTTATATTCCAAATTGTCAAGTACCAAGTACTGTGTTCAAAGAGATAATAAGGAAAAAAGTCACCAAGGATGCTTTTCTGATATACTGGTTTTCCTTCTGGTACCCTACTCAAGGAACAGAATACTTTCTAGTCCTGGCATTTATTGAAGTAAATTGCTTTGACTTGCTCTCAGTGTATTTACCTCAGCATATTTAACATATATTCTTTCTTTTTTGATTTTAAATCCTTGGTTTTCTTCAACATTCAATCCAGACGGTTTCCCCTTCCTTGATAATTGCCGTCCATATTCTTTTATTCTTTCTTTCCTATTTTATTCTCCCTCATATCGTCTTGGTTTCAATTGGTCAATGTTTGATGAAAGTGATCCCAAACTTTCTTACCTTTGAGGGCTTGCCTCCCTATCGCTCAGCACTCCACACCTTCCCCATGCCCCAAATTTTCTTATTACCTGGTTTAAATAGAAAACTAAAAGATAAATGATTATTACTGTGTAATAGCACTATATTTAAAATACTGAGGTATAAATACAAGAGGAGAGACCATTACAGAGAAAACATGCGAGTATATTTCAGCAGGATTCCACAGCATCTACATTTTCTTTTTCTGTAAAAATACTCGCTCTGATTTGCTTTTTTCAAAGGATATTATGTAAAATACACGATTAAAAGTAAAAAGAAACACAGAGAATCAACATATATATATATATATGTTTGTATTTGAGCTCATAAATATGTCTAAAATATAAAGTAATCAATGAGGAAAAACAGTTTGTATGTGAGAGAAAGAAAGCCAATGTCTAAAATCACACAGCAAATGTCAAAGTCAACTAAAATGTGGCTTATAAAATTCTACTTGAATATTTTCTTTCATTAGTACATGTTGTTTTTACTAGACTGCTAAGTTTAGGGATAATAAATCTAATGAAAAGCTTTGAAAAGTATTATTCCTTACCTGACATGGTCAGAGAAGAGGAAATATCGATGAAAGGTAGAGGAGACGAGGAGACAGTATGAGAGTAAATCAGTAAACTTCAGCGGCTTAAGACCACAAGTGTCCAGTACAGATGACTGGTCAATGGTGATTGGTCATTGGTCACTGGTCACTTGCCAGGATGATTCGAATTTTTTACAAACAACCGCATGGGAACCCCAAGGTTCTACCAGTTGGTGGTTGGTTTGGTGCGAGAATGATGTCATAAAGTAGGCAGTTGAAAGGTAGAGGCTAGCTAATCAGGAGGTCCGATTCCCAAGAAGAAGACCGGATTGGATAAGAGAGAGGGGTAGAATGAAGCAGGCTAGGGAGATGGAATCCTACAAAACAGTTATAACAGTTTCAAATTCCTCAGACTATTGTGTTAGAAAACTACTCCCATTATACTCACGAGCTTACATATTTCATTAATAAATCAAGAAATTTACTAAATAATCATTTTTATTGCACTGTTAAAGAAACAACATTCGGTATTCCTAGTATTTTTATATAATGTTTAGATCCAGCGGTTAGGGCATTTGCCTTGCAGGAGGCCAACCCTGATTCCGATTCCTCTGCCCGGCAAGATACCGAGAATATCTTGCCCTCTTAGCAAACGCCTGGCAAGCTACCCATGATGTATTCAATAGACCAAAACCAGTAACAGCAAGTCTCACAATCTGTTGTAAGAAGTTACTGGTGCCCACTCGAGCAAATGGACGAACCACGGGAGGATAGTGCTACAGTGCTATGATTGAAAATAATGATGGTTTCTTTCAATATGACAACACTTACTATGATAAATTGTAGATGAATCGAGTTGTGTTAAAATGTAAAAATAATGAGAAGAAATTGTAAATGCACATGTATCTTATTTTACAAAACAAACAGTTGTTCTCAATCTAAAACTGTAGAATATAAAGAAAAAGATATGCTCAATTGTGTGAAAATCTTACAATCTGAAAGAAAAGATAAAAAGTAAATTAAGTGATCAAAAAACAAGCAAAACAAACAACTAATGGCAATTAATATGATAGGCAAATGATGAATGTTTTTAATAAATTACTGCTGTGAAATAAATCAATATTTAGCTATTAAACTTGTATAGAAAAAATAAGCATAAACCATGATCATATAATCTCTATTGAAAGAAGTGTAAATTCCTTGTAAACACAAGAGCAATTTTCAAGCTCACTAGTAGACAAAGAGCACAAAATAAAATGACAAATTAAAATGTGTCCCCAAATTACAAACATTTAAAAATCAGGTAACATCTTTTCCTAGCAAAGATGCTAAAAATAGACCTTTTCAAGTTATTTTATTGATAATTAAATCTGTATAATAGTACGGCAATATATACTTGGTTTAAAGCAGTTTAATATTCTTTAAGTAAATTAGCTTTTGTGAGCGTATATGGAAATTCAGGGATCAAACCCATAACCTCACAAATGTGAGGCAAATATTTTACCACTGAGATATGTTTTCAACCATAGTCAGTGATTTTGGTTTTTTTCTATAGTGTGAGGAATAGAACCCAAAATTTCATACTTGCAAGCCAAGTGCTTTAGCCCTGAGCTACATACCCAGTCATAAGTAAGTTAGCTTTTTTTTTCTTTTTGGGTCACACCTCGCGATGCACAGGGATTACTCCTGGCTCTGCACTCAGGAATTACCCCTTGCGGTGCTCAGGGAAACATATGGTATGCTGGGAATTGAACCCAGGTCGGCCGCTTGCAGGTAAACATCCTACCAGCTGTGCTATGGCTCGAGCCCTAGTAAGTTAGCTTTTAATATCAGATCTTAAGTTAACAATCAGAAAAGTAGACAAATAGATATAAATGTTCACAACAATATCATCTTAGCAATAAAACATTGCAATTATAAAAAACTCAATAAAATGTTATAGTATCTGAGATTTATTTTTCAAAGATTATATTTGTATATATACAAATATATACAAATATAAATATAAATATACAAATATAAATAAATAAATAAATAAATAAATAAAGACTCCAAAGAAATGTACCTTCATTTTACTTGTATGTTTATTGTGGTTCTATTTTCTTCTTAATATAGTTATCCCATGAACAATACAAATTTGGACCTCTATATGATTTTTTGTCAATAATTATATTTTCAAACTTTTTTGGAGATTGGTATTGATGTAAAATAATTAAAGACGATCAATATATCCTAGAAATATCAAAAAATCTAAGACAAATTATGCCATGCATGTATAAAATATATGCAGATAATTTATTTGATTGGCCCCCCGGAATTAGTAGAGGGGTTAAAGCACTTACAATGAACACAGTCAACTGAACTTAATGGCTGGCATCACCAGGAATGACACTTGAGCACAGAGTCAGAAGTCCCAAGCACCACATACTATGGCCCAAATACCCCACAAAAACAGAAATACAATTTATCACTTATTACTATAAAATACAAATTCTTTATAAAGATCATTATAAAATCCATTATAATTTTTTTAAAATGTATCAAAATTTACAGATTTACAGGCCACAAATAGCATTACTTGCAGACAATGTGAGTAAATATTATTAAAAAACCATCTTCTTGGTCAACAGCAGACTATCTCTTATATTTGGGGGTTTTCAAAAGTTATATAGCAGTTGGCACCCTTAACCTCTATGTTACTCAAGAAACAGTTATATGTTTTTCTTTTCTTCCTTTTTTGTGGGAGGGTAGCACACCCAGATGTGCTCTGGGCTCAATTCTAACTCTGTAGTCAGAGATCACTCCTGGCAGTGTCAGGGTTCTGGGGACTAAGCTCAGGGTAGCTGCATAAAAGGTAAACACCCTCTACATACTGCACTAGCTCTTTGGCCTATATGTTTCTTTTTAATAATGACATGTTAATAAAACATTTTTAATAATTAAAAATCATTTGCAAATTGTGTTTGAAGAAGGCAAAGAATACATGTTGTAAGTGACCATATAAAAGAAAGAAAATTAAAGTAAATTCCTTGGTAAGTTCTGGTAGTCTTGGAACCGTGTTGCCCATGGGGTAATCAGTTAGCTAAGTCTTCCTTAACTTGGATGTTCCTTGTTCACATCCCTGATATCACTCCTATCCTCCTCAGATCCCATTCCCAGTAAATGGTGTGCTCACCAGATCTTGTGGTTTCAAGCTTTGTTTTCAGAGGAACCCAAATTTCAAGTCCTTCCTTTTGCACTTATTGTCTATTTCCCATCATTTCAGACTTTTCTCCCAGCATTTTTTCCTCACTGAATACAACTGACCTTCAAGGGAGTTGAAGCTTGTTAGTTTTGAGAGATGACTGGGATCATTTTCCTCTAGCCATACATGAAAGGTAGCAAAACACTTTTCAAGTTTTTCTGTTCACAGCCATCCAACTACCCTTTCCTGGGAAAATTGATTAGCAGTTTAGTCTCAGTTCTGTCAGAAACTGCATTTGTTTTCCTCCATTTCCACCAAAGTAGTTACTGGTACCAAGCAGACTTAGTGAAATATATGTTCCTGTTAATACACTTGCACTTGGGATACATGTCAACAGATTTCATCTGGCATTTATGAAAGGTGGTCATCCAGTTTGCTTTTCTGGTGACATTCTGTTTCTCACTATTCCTCTCCACAGCTAAGTGATGTGAAAATACCATCTTTAGTAAATGGTATGATTGAAAGCTCCAGAAGGAATGCCAGCCCTTTCAGCTCTCTCGGTCTTATATGTAACCTGTTCTTTGAAACCTATCTTATTTTCGTATTTTTGTTTTGCTTATCATTTACGAAAAACATGTTAAAGTATTTAGAAAACATCTACCAAATCTCCCATGCTGATCACCAGCTATCCAGTTCCCTCCCCTTCCCGATTTCCTTCCCATCCATCCATCACTCCATTAACTCTCCTAGGACCATCTCTTTCCGCCACCAACTTCCACGCTCAAGGTTAAGCGGTACCAACCCCAAGATTCTACCAGTTGGTGGTTGGTTGGGTGGGAGAATGATGTCATAAAGTAGGCAGTTGAAAGGTAGAGGGTAGCCAATCAGGAGGTCAGATTCCCAAGAAGAAAACTGGATTGGATACAGAGAGATGTAGAATGAAGCAGGCTAGGGAGATGGAATCCTACAGGACAGTTATAACAGTTTCACCTTCCTCAGACTCTTATGTTAGAAAAATACTCCCATTATACTCAAGAGCTTACACATTTCATTAACAAATCAAGAAAATTACTAAATAATCAATTATATTGCACTGTTCACCAACATCATTAGGTCTTATTATTAGTATATTTTATATAACTTTTGCAGCACAGTGGGTAGGGCATTTGCCTTCCAGGAGGCCAACCCAAAGTTTCATACACGCAAGCCAAGTGCTTTAGCCCTGAGCCACATAATCAGTCATCGGTAAGTTAACTGTTAATTACTGATCTTAAATAAACAATCAGAACATTAGACAAATAGATAAAAATGTTCACATCAATATAGACTGAGCAGTAAATCATTACAATTATGAAAAACTCCAAAAATTTATTGTCACTGAAATTTATTGTTTAAAAATCATGCTTGTATATAGACTAATGTAAATACATAATTGAAAGACTATTGTAAAATCCATTATAAATTTTTAAATGTATCAAATTTACAGGTTTACAGACCACACTATCTTCGTTGTCTACGCACCAACATCTCATTATGATGAATGAGAAATCGAGAAGTTCTACATGGAGCTAGAGGAGTTCTATAAAGAAGACCACACCTTCTACAAGATCATTGTGGGTGATTTTAATGCCAAGATAGGACCGAGAAGATCAGCTGAAGAACTTCACATCGGGACCCATGGCCTAGAATGGAACAAACAGGGTGAGAGACTGTCTGAGTTCATCATGTTGACCAAGACCATTCATGGTAACTCACAGATCTAGAAGGCAGAATCTAAATGATGGACATGGGAGTCTCCCGGTGGACGATTCCACAACGAAATAGACCACATCATATTCAATCAACGGTTTTCCCTGACTGATGTTGCTGTTGTCACAAAATTTTGAACGGGATCGGACCACCGTCTCCATCGTGCAAAATTCTACTTCACAGAGCAGAGAGAAAGGACTGCAAAGTTCAAAAAGAGAACTCCCAGAATGACTACCAACTGAGAACTCTTTGGTACTATTGCGGCAACATGGGAAGATGCCATTGTTGACAACATTGACAAGGAATATGATTCATTGGTTCAGCACCTCCATGAATGTGCGAGGAACGCCAAGAGAGAGATAGCCACAAAAAATCGCCTATCTTCGAAAACTCTTGAGCTAATTCGCCAGTGTGGTTTGGCGCATGCCTCAGGCAACCGCAAGCTAACGTCCGAGCTCGCAAAGCAGAGCAGAGATGTGATCAAGGAAGACCTCAAAGAGAGAAGAGCAGAAGTACTGGTAGATGCAGCAGAAGCCGGGAAAAGTATTCGTAACGCCCGCCTGTCCTTCGCCAACTATAAGACCAAGATGACAGCCCTCCGACGTCCTGATGGATCAATCACATCCTCCAGAACGGCAATGGAGAAGATTATCCATGACTTCTACTCAAATCTCTTCGATAGCCATGTCCACTTGCCGACATACCAAATTCCACAGGATGGATATGTTGTTCCCAAAGTTCTCCCTTCCGAAATCCGACACGCCATTTTGTCGGTAAAGAAACAAACAGCACCTGGCCCAGACAAGGTCAGACCTGAACACCTGAAGAACCTGCAGTCAGTACTCATCAATACACTGGCTTGGCTCTTCACTCGCTACCTGTCTGAATGCGAGGTTCCGTCCCAACGGAAAACCAGCAGGACCGTACTACTGTTCAAGAAGGGAGACATCCATGACATTGGCAACTATCGCCCGATCTGCCTATTGTCTGTCATCTACAAGTTGTTCACTCGAGTCATCCTAAATAGGATTGGCAGAACACTAGATGAAGGACAACCATGCGAGCAAGCAGGGTTCGGCAAAGGATTCAGCACCATCGACCATATCCACACGATAACCAAACTCATTGAGGTTTCTCGGGAGTTCAAGATGCCGCTCTGCTTAACGTTCATTGATTTAAAGAAGGCCTTTGATTCTGTTGAGACAGAAGCGGTCATTGAAGCCCTAGCCAATCGGGCATTCAAGCCCAATACATCAGGATCCTCCGTGAGCTGTTTTGCGGATTCACTACCAGGATTTCACCATTCTACAAAGAAGTGATCCTTGATGTCAAGAGAGGGGTGCAGCAGGGTGATATCATTTCACCGAAACTCTTCAGTGCCACCCTTGAGAACATCATGCGAAGACTGGAATGTGAAGGAATGGGAGTGAAGATAGATGGTCGATAATTTGTATTTTAAAAAACCATCTTCTTGGCCAATAGCAGACTATCTCTTAAATTTGACGATTTTCAAATGTTATATAGGAGTTAGCACTCTTATTCTCTATGTTACTCAAGAATCATTTATATGTTTTTCTTTTCTTTTCTTCCTTTTTTGTGGGGAGGGGAGTGCACCTAGATGTGCTCCGGGCTCACTTCCCACTCTGTATCCAGAGATCACTCCTGGCAGGTTCAGGGTTCTGGGGACTGAGCTCAGGTTAGCTGCATACAAGGTAAACACCCTCTACATACTGCAATAGCTGTTTGGACTATATGTTTGTTTTTTAAAATGACATTTTAATAAAACATTTTTGATAATTTTAAAAACATTTTAATAAAACATTAATTAAAATGATTAATGCAGGCAAATACTGTTTCAATTATTAAAGTAAATTTAAAAATTAGAATCATACTCTGCAAAGCATACAAACACAGCAAAAAGTAGATGGTATACATCTTATTTGAAAATTTGTAACTGTATCACATTGTCCTTTACCGTTTCAAGGATGAGATGAATCCATACAGTAGATTTGTTCACTCACAATGCTACATCCTCTCCTGGATGCTTATTTAAAAATACTTGCCAATGTTCCTGTTTCCAAATATTTTGAGTACTACAGTCCTGTTTGCCTTTGTTAGACCTTTCTCTTGTTTTATTTTGTTTTGTTTTGTTTTATTAAACACCATGAGTTACAGTTGTGGACTTACAAGTTGTGTGCTTGGGTTTCAATTATACAATGATTGAGTACCCACCCCAACACCAGAGCCCATTCTTCACCCCTACCACTCCCAGTATCCCTCACACCCCCTATCCCCCATCCTGCTGTGCCTTTGTGGCAGGGCACTCCCTTTTCTTCTATCTATCCTTTTCGGTGCTGTAATCTGTAGGAGAGACTTAGGGTGGCAATCATGTTCTGTCTATAGACTGCTGTCAGCATGCATCTCCCATTCTGGGTGGATCTGCTCAGCACCCTTTTTTGGTGCTCCCTTCTCTATCTGAGCTGCCTTTACCCCTAGAGTGTGAGGCTGTTATTTTAGCCATGGAGTGAAGAACCTGGTACTTATCACAGCTGTTCTTGGTGTTATTCTCTTAGTTTGCTACTTTATGTTAACCAGTTGAATGTAGTCTTTCTATGTGTGTCCCTCTCTTTCTGACTCATTTCGCTTAGCATAATATTTTCCATGCAGTACCACTTGTAAGTAAATTTCATGACTTCATTTTTTTTCTAAATGCTACATAGTACTCCATTGTGTAGATGTACCAACGTTTCTGTAACCAGTCATCTATTCTCAGGCAATCGGTTTTTTTCCATATTCTAGCTATTGTAAATAGTACTGCAATGAAAAAATAAGTGCAGGGGTCACTTCGACTATACATTTTTGCTTTTCTGAGGTATATTCCCAGGAGTGGTATTGCTGAGTCAAATGGGAGCTCAAATTCTAATTTTTTGAGAATCATCTCTACTGTTTTCCGAAAGGGTTGAGCCAGTCAGCATTACCACCAGCAGTGAAGGAGGGTCCCTTTGTCGCCACATCATGCCAACAAAGGTTGCCTTTGTTTTTTTGAATGTGGGCCAGTGTCTGTGGTGTGAAATGATATCTCATTGTTGTTTTGATCAGCATCTCCCTGATGATTAAAAATGTAGAGCATTTTCTCATGTGCCTTTTAGCCATTCGGATTTCTTCGTTGATTAAGTCTCTGTTGATTTCGTTGCCCCACTTTTTGTTGGGGTTGGATGTTTTCTTCTTGTGGAGTTCAATCAGTACTTTGTATATATTTGATATCAACCCCTTCTCAGATGTGTATTTGGAGAATATCCTTCCTCATTCTGTAGACTCTCTCTGTATTTTAGTCATTGTTTCTTTTGAGGTGCAGAAGCTTCTTAGTTTAAGATATTCCCACTTGCTTGGCCAGTGACGTGACATCCTTGAAGATACCATTAGCTTCAATGTCATGGAGGGTTTTGCCAACTTTGTCTTCAATGTACCTTATGGGTTCCAGTCTGATGTTTAGGTCTTTGGTCCATTTTCATCTTACTTTTGTACATTGTGTTAGGCAGAGATCAAAGCCCAGTAGTTTGCACGTAGTCGTCCAGTTTTGCCAGCACCATTTGTTAAAAAGACTTGCCTTACTCCACTTCGCATTTCTTGCCCCTTTTTCAAAGATTAGATGGTCATATGTTTGAGGGGAGATGTCAGTATATTCAACCCCGTTCCATAGCTCTGCAGCTCTACCTTTGTTCCAGTATCATGCTGTTTTAATTATTACTACTTTTAGTAAAGTTTGCGGTTCAGGAGGTTAATTCCTCCCATTTTCTTTTAACCAAGAATTGCTTTAGCTCTTCGTGGGGGCTTATTGTTCCATATAAATTTCAGGAGTGTTTGCTCCAATTCTTTGAAGAATGTCATGCATAACCTAATAGGGATCGCATTGAATTTGTACAGTGCTTTTGGATGTATTGCCATTTTGGCAATATAAATTCTCCAGATCCATGAACAGGGGATATTTTTCCATTTCCTTGCTTCCTCTTTTATTTCAAGAAGCAGCGTTTTGTAGTTTTCTTTGTACAGTTCCTCTACTTCATTAGTTAAACTAATTCCTATGTAGTTGATTTTCTGGCACACAATTGTGAATGGGATTGTTTTCATCTTGTCATTTTCTTCTCTCTCAGTATTTGTGTATAGTAAAGCCATGGACTTTTAGGTATTTATTTTATACCTGTAAATTTACTCTCGAGTCTATCATTTCTAGGAGTTTCTTGGTAGAGTTTTTAGGGTTCTTTAAGTATAGTATCATATCATTTGCGAATAGAGAGCGCTTGATTTCTTCCTTTCCTATTTGGATGGCCTTAATATCTTTTGCTTGCCTAATTGCTATTGCTAGTATTTCCAGAACTATGTTCAACAGCAGTTGAGAGAGTCAGAATCCTTATCTCGTTCCGGATCTTAGGGTGAACGCTCTCAGATTTTCCCCATTGAGGATGATGCTTGCTGTATGCTTGTGGTAGCTGGCTTTAACTATATTGGGGTAAATCACCTCAATCCCCAATTTGGCGAGAGTTTTCATCATAAACGGATGCTGTATCTTCTCAATTGCTTTCTCTACATCTATTGATATGATCATATGATTTTTATCTTTTGTTGATATGATGGATTATGTTGGTTGATTTCCAAATGTTAAACCATCCTTGCATCCCCGGGATGAATCCCACTTGGTCATGGTGTATGATCTTTTTGATGAGCTGTTGAGATCTCTTTGCTAGTATTTTGTTCAGGATCTTCTCATCCGTGTTCATCAGTGATATCGGACTGTAGTTTTCTTCTCTCGTGGTGTCTTTGTTTCCATTTGGTATTAGAGAGAGATGGGCTTCATAGAAACTGTTTGGGAGAGTTTCTGTTTTTTCAATTTCCTGGAAAAGTTTGAGAAGGACGGGCAGTAGATCTTTTTTAAATGTTTGGAAAAATTTGGTAGTGAATCCATCTGGACCTGGGCTTTTGTTTTTGGGAAGAATTTTGATTACAGTTTCAATTTCATTTTCATGACTAGGTCTATTCAGGTATTTTATATCCTCTTGACTCATTTTTGGGAGATTATAGGAATCCAGGAAGTTATCCATTTCTTCTAACTTCTTTTTTTTCTTGGCATACAGACTTTCAAAGTAGTCTCTGATGATCTCTTGAATTTCTTTGGTTTCCATTGTGATATCTCCATTTTTATTTCTGATTCGGTTTATTAGTTTTCTCTCTCTCTGTTTCTTTGTGAGTGTTGCTAGTGGTTTATCTATCTTGTTTATAGTGTCAAAGAACCAGCTCTTGGTTTCATTGATCTTTCAGATCTTTTAGCTGGTGTCAAAGAACCAGCTCTTGGTTTCATTGATCTTTCAGATTGTTTTTTAGGTTTCCATGTCGTTGATTCTGCTCTAAGTTTTATGATCTCTGTCCTTCTGCCCGATTTAGGCTCCTTTTCTTGATCCTTTTCTAAGATGTTGAGCTGTGAAATAAGTTGCTTATGTGCATCTTTTCTTTCTTCTGTCCTTAGATATGCTTGCAGAGCTATGAATTTTCCCCTTAATAGGGCTTTAGCTGCATCCCATAAGCTCTGGTAGTTCGTGTCTTCGTTCTCATTTGTTTCCAGGTATCTTTTGATTTCTTCCTTGACGTCCTTCTTGACCCACACATTGTTCAGCAGTGACTTGTTTATTTTCCAGGTGTTCGATTTGGTTGTCCGTGTCTGCGTGTGATTCACATCTAGCCTCAGTGCATCATGGTCTGAAAAGATTGTTGATACTCTTTCTATCTTCCTGATTCTATTGAGGTATGTTTTGTGGCCTAGCACATAGTCGATTTTGGAAAATGTTCCAGGAGCACTGGAGAAGAATGTGTATTCTTTCTTTGGGGCGTGTAAAGCCCTGTATAGGTCTATAAGACCTTTCTCTTCTATTTCTTCATTCAAAGCCAATGTTTCCTTGCTGAGTTTTGTTCTTGTTCATCTATCCAGAGGTGATAAGCGATGTTGAAGTCTCCATCTACTATTGTGTTATTAGAACTGTCCTCTTTAAAATCTGTTAGCAGTTGTTTTAAGTATCTAGCTGTTCCTTCATTAGGTACTTATACATTTAAGAGTATGATTTCTTCCTGTGGAATGTATCCCTTGATGAAGAGAAAGTGGCCTTCGCTGTCCCTTCTAATATTTTTCAGCCTGAAATTAATGTTGTCGGATACTAGTGTGGCCATCCCAGCTTTTGTGATGGAGCTGGTTGCTTGCAGGATTGTTTTCCATCCTTTCACTTTGAGTCTGTGTTTACTCTGATTGTTCAGATGAGTTTCTTGTAGACAACAGAATTGTGGTTTCAGTTTCTGGATCCGTTTTGCCACTCTGTGTCTCTTGGTAGGTGCATTTAGACCATTGACATTAAGGGAGAGTATTGTCATGGGGTTTTGTGCCATCTTCCTGTAGGAGTTGATTGTGTTTACACGTGTTTTCATTCTTTTCTTACAGGAGCCCCTTTAGTTCTTCTTTTAGATTTGGTTTTGAGTGTATGAAGTTGCTGAGTTTGTGTTTATCTAAAAAGTGGTGTATCGTTCCATCGAATTTGAGTGAGAGTTTTGCTGGATAGAGTATTCTCGGTGAGGCGTTCATTTCTTTGAATTTTTTCACTATATACAACCATTGCCTTCGGCTTTGAGGGTTTCCACTGATAGGTCTGCTGTGAATCTAAGGGGTGCTCCTTTGTATGTAATTTCCTTCTTTGACCTTGCTGCTTGTAATATTGTGTCTCTGTCCACAGCATCCATCGTTCTGACTATGATATGCTTGGAGTGTTTTTTCTGGGGTCTCCTTTAGCTGGTACCCTTCTGGCTCCTTGGATCTGGATGTCTGCTTTCCTTAACTCTGGGAGCTTTTCAGCAATTGTTTCTTTTACTCTAGCTTTTTCATTGGGGTTGAGGTCTTTTCCTATTGCTTGTTCTTCCCAGTGGGATTTCTGTTGCTCATCTTCAAGCTCGCTGATCCTCTGTTCAGCTGCACTTATCCTATTGCTAAGGGCACTTACTAACTTTTTAATTTCATCCACTGAATCCTTTATTTGTGACTCTTCTTTTTGTAGCTTTTTAAAATTCTGTTCTCTTTTCTTCCTGTATTTTCTTGGCTCTCTTTTCTATTGTTTTTTCATTTCTTCTTTTAGTCTTTGGATATCTATTCCATTGATTCTTTGAGTAGGTCCTTGAACACCCTCTGCATTTTATCCTGGAATTCTTTATCAAAGAGAGTGCAATTGTGGAAAACCTCGATTGAAGATTCGGGATTCTTTTCTTCATATTCTCCTCGTGGTGGAGATTTGCGCTTTGGAGGAGGTACTTTTTAGTTTTGAGCTTGTACAGCACATTTCATACAGGTCTTTTGTTATAAATGGAGTAGGAGAGTGGGATGTTATTGTATTCTAGTAGAGGTGGTCAGAAATTTTTAGTCGGTATTAAGCGACTAAGTGAGAGATGAAAGTCCTGAGTGCCCAGATTGGGAAATATAACTGCGGCTGGCCACCCAGGAGAAGGCCACTCCCAATTCTGGGAGGAACTGCTCCCTATATGGTGGCCACGCATCTGGCTCATCCCAGGGTCACTCCCACCCAGGATCCTGGAATGTAGGAGGAGCAATGGAAAATCCCATGGAGCTGCCTCAGGTGTCCCCTGCTGGAGGGTGTCCAGTTCTGCAGGAAAAGGCGGGGGCTGGGGCTGAGGAGTGGAGGAGTGGTGAACCTGTCTTGTGCTCCCTCTACCCACCTGGAGGGGAGGGGTTGATTAGCTGATGGATAGTCCAAAGGAGCTGCTGCAGTTGTTGCCCGCAGGTGTACCCCTGTGGAGGGTGTCGAGTTCAGCGGGAAAAGGCACCGAGCTCTTGTTTTATTTTTACTTTATGTTCCAATCTTAATGGTATCACCAGCTACTCAGTCAACCTAGCTAAACCCTAAAGTCTCTTCCACTTTCTCCTGCACAAGTCTCTGCTTTCTGACAAAAGGGAGGATGACAGAATGCTGACATAAATCTAATACCCAGGGCCGCAGGAGATAGTGTAGTGCTTATGGAACTTGTCTCACATGCACCCAATTTGACTCCCAGCACCACCTGCTTGCCAGAGTATCAAAGGCTGTTTAGCCTCAGAGGACCCCAAGCACCATGGCCACGTTTTCTGAGAATTGTCTGTGGGGCCCCCACACCTCCTGAGCATTGCTTTAGAGTCTCTCCCAGCAACCAAAAAATATGTAGTGCCCCAGAAACATGTACTTGTCTTAAATAGGGAGCCTCACTTGAGGTGAGGTTCACAAGGAAATATTGCATGAAAACATAAATCAAAGAGCAGGGGAGACAGTGTAAATCATGTGAGTACAGATCATATATTTGGTGAAATGTGTTAAGATTCAGATGCCCTAGTCTTCGCACCAGGGATATTCCTTCAAAAATGCCCCAATATACTGGAAAGGTTCTAGAACATTAGATGACTGAAACTCAATTATGAGCAACTTTGTAACTTTGTATCTCTTGGTAATTCTAATCGTTAAAGTAAATTTTAAATACACCCATCAAAGTTACCTTTTTGCCACTAAATGGGAAAGATACTTTCTAATACTTATCCTCAGCAAAAGCTCAACAGAGTGTGACACTTGCCAGGAAATGTCCTCCCTTGCATTTTTCTCATGATACTTATTAGTACTTCACTCTTCTGTTTCTTCCCTTTACTCATGCCAAATCTTCCCATCTCCCTTGCAAGCTTCTGAAACATTATCCATTCAACATTGATGCACTTTGCCACTGCTCCTCTTGACGTCTTGTCCATGAACTGATTCTAAAACATAACATAGCTGCAATTACAGTATTCATGCCAAAGACAGTCATTGATATATCTTTGCGTTTAGCTTTCTACAAGCTATTGTCACACAGGTGAGTAAAACTTTTTTTCCTACAGAGAACACAAAAATAGATATGCTGGGTTTTAAAGTTCCATCAGTATTCTGAGGTTCAAATGAAGGATATATATTTTTAATGTTTTATCCAATATCTGTGAGATAGACCATTGCAAATCTATTCATAATTTGCTTCCAGTCATACAACGATCCAACATCCGTCCCTCCTCTAGTGTACATTTCCCAAAACCAATATTCCTGGTTCCCTAAAACCATCCCCCAACAAACTACCCCCACCCCCAGTGTGTCTCTATGGCAGGCTCTTTAATTCTTTCTCTCTGTCTCCTTTTTATTTTGTGCATTAAGGGTCTCGTACAGGTACTAAGAGGTCATCATGTTTGTTCAAGGAATTTAGCATTTTTATCAGGAAGGTAAGCCTGTAGTAGCTTTGAGGTATGGAAATGTCTGCTGAGGCTTCCATAAGTACAGGGCAGTGAGGGTGGGATGCCCATCCTGCCCAGAGAAAGCCTGGAGATTTCAGTGACAAAACCCGCATATCCGAATTTTCAGCTGTTATATTTCAGTGAGAGCCATCCTGAGACGATGGAAACCAGAGGAGAGCATGGTGGCGATTTTGGATTGTGAGAGCAAGTGGCTGCACTGGGTTCTGGTTGGGTGGGCACCAAACTAACCTGCCTCCCTCCGATTTACCCTAGTGTGTTCAGCCTTTTGCAGGTCCAAGGTTAACTGTGGCTGTTGATGTGTTCCAGATATGTCTATGGGTCTCTGAAACAAGACCAATGCATTAGCTTGTATAGCTGAGCCAGGGGTGGTTTGTGAACATGGGTCCCACATATCTTTTGGGAGTTTAATTTCTCGGGAAACGTAGTCCTGAGTTGTTGGGAGCCAGCCAGAGGCACAGTGGCGATTTGAGGTTATCAGGAAGCATGAAGACACCATCAGACTGTTGATGTACTCACCTGAGGGTACAGGTTGACTTCCTGCAGGCACTGCACCACCAGACTAACAAATATTCATTGAATGAATGAACGAATAATCAACATTTTCAAAATGTGTCTCTTTTTGCATTTCAGAAGGGTATCTTCTAACAGGAAAATAATCTTCATGGTATAATCAAGACCTACGATTTATTCTTAATATATTTAATAAAAGCTACATATTTTGGAAATTTATACAAAGAAATTCTTTTAAATTATCTGTCTTCATAATTTACTTGTAAATTAGTAAGATATCACTGTTTATTCCACCGTTCTTAGCATAGAAATTTACAGACAGAATGTGCTAAGTAAAAATTCATTTTGGAACTTCTGTTCAATGTACTACTGGAAGTACTTGGAAGAGAAAATAGATAAGAAAAAGATATTAAGGGTTTTTCATGTATGAAAATTAGAAATAATCTCTCACTCTTCACAGAAGATATCATACTATATTCAGAGAATACTAAAATCTCTACGAAAAACTCCCAGAGACAATAGACATTTATAGTAAAATTGCAGGCTATAAACTCAATACCCAAAAGTCTATGGCTTCTTTATATGCAAGTAATGAGAGAGAAGAAAGTGACATGAAAAAGCAATCCCATTCACAATCGTGCCTCAGAAAATCAAGAACCTTGGAATCAGCTTAACTAAAGAGGTAAAGGACCTATACATCAGGAAATTAAAAAGGACACGAGGAAATGGAAACATATATACTGCATATGGAATGGGAGATTTAACATTGTCAAAATGGCAATTCTCCACGAAGCATTGTAAAAATTCAACTTGATCCCTATAAAGATACCCATGACATTCTTCAAAGAAATTGATCAAGCACTCCTGAAATTCAAATGGAACAACAAACGCACACGAATAGCTAAAGCAATTCTTGGGGAAAAGACAATGGAGGCATCACCTTCCCCAACCTCAAACTCTACTACAAACGATAATAATGAGAACAGCATGGGACTCAAACAAAGGCTCAGCTGCAGACCAATGGAAAAGGATTGAATATACTGACACACACCCTCAAATATATAATCATCTAATCTTTATAAGGGAGAAAGAAATGTGAAGTGGTTCAAGAGAGTCCTCCTTAACAAACGGTGCAGAAAATACTGGACAGCTACATGCAAAAAAAAAAAAATGGCTCAGACCTCTACCTAACACCATGCACAAAAGTCAGATAAAAATGGGTCAAAGGCCTCAACATCAGACCAGAATCCCTCAGGTTCATTGATGACAAGGTCGGCAAATCCCTCCACGACATTGAAGCTAAAGGTATCTTCAAATATAACACGCCACTTGCCAAGCAACTGGAAACAGAGATAAACAAAGGGGACTATCTTAAATTAAGCAGCTTCTGTACCTCAAAAGAAACAGTGACCAGAAACAAAGACTCCGCCATGCGGGCAAGATACTCGCAGAAGCCTACCAGGTTCTCTGAGAGTGAGAACTGGACAATCAGAGTTGCTGTCTTCTAAATAGGATCCAGTCTCTGGATGTTGGCCATTGATGGCATTACATGGATCCAGGGGCAGTTCGTGGTTGTAGCACTGAATTATTAGAAGATGGGGGATCTGGAAGGAGGGGGCACAGTCTTGATCTGAGCAGCCATAGAGATCTCATCCCCCGGTTCTGCACATCTGGGTTCCTCTTCCAGTTCCTTCATGCATGAGGCTCCTTCAAGCTTGGGAAGGGTGGTCTTAAGCCTACCTATGGCTGGTTGCAGAGGTCTTCAGCTGCCGGGGCTCTAATCAGGTCCGTGAGGGAAATTCACCCCGGCACCTCCAAGGGGCCTCGGTGAGGAAAGCCATGTGCGAGGTCAGGACACTGTCGTTTTAGACATATTTGGAATTAATTTTAGATCGAAAAGTACACATCATTCAAAATACTTATGTGCTTAGTAATAAATTACTACGCACTTGGTCAATCACCTCAGAGACCCCACTCTGCACAGAGAACTAGATTTTTTAATTACAGGTCTGTTTTTCCCATGTGTCATGACTGACAATCACTATCAGTAGATATGAAACTCACTACACACAAAGATGCACACAGGTTACTTTGAGTCATCTATGTTGTTAATGTGAGTTGGCCATTAAACTTCACTGAGACCCTTTGTTCTGTCCTTTATAGGAGCCTCATGAGTCTCACCTTCCATTCAAGTGGAACTTGTAATAAGGTGGAATGAAATCATCAATATGATCCTCACCTCATCCTTCAGGAGAAAAATCCTACATACATTCAAGGTGGTCAAAATGCAGACAACACCATCCACCTTTTCCTGGAGATGTACACAGGACTGAGGTGAGAATAGCAAAAGGCTCTATTTTAATGTTCTTAATGAAGGATTCAGGGAACAACATTAAAAAAACTCATATACCATCTTCCAAAAGAATTATTTTGTAAAACTAATGCCTGGGGGTAGGGTAAACGATAATATAGTAAAAACCATATTTTTATTTCTGGGACATTAAGGTTCTAAATCTATTTATTCATGCTGCTTTGAAATACATTCCTTGATTAGCAATCATTGTCTGCCATAGGAGTGAGAAAGGACAACAGTCAAAGTAATAAGAAGAGAAAAATATGGAAAAATTAACTCCTAATAGGTTTGATAACATATATATTAAAATTGAAATGATACAATGATGAGCATGGTCCTTGTACAGAGATAACATGCAAACTTGTAAAGAATTCCATATTTTTGTTGCAAGAAGTATTAACAGGTATACTTTAAGCTAAGACAATCCCCACAAGTACAAAAATTATACATAAAGAGAGCGCAAATCCTCAAAACAACAATCTCTCTCAATGTCAATGGACTAAATGTGCCAATTCAGAGGCACAGAATAGGAAGATGAATTAGAAAACTGAACCCAACATTCTGCTGCCTGCAAGAAACATGTCTGAACAATCAAAGCACCCATGGGCTGGGAAACAAGTTTTCAAGAAAATATCACCTCCGCAAACCTGGAGTGGCCATACTAGTATCAGACCACAAGAACTTCAGACTAAAGGTTATCAGAGACCGTGACGGTCATTTCTTAATGATCATGGGATATGTACATCAGAAAGAACTCACCCTCCTCAATGTATATGATCCTAATGACAGACCAGCAAAATACTTTAAAACAACTTCTAATAGACTTATAGAAAAACATTGATAGCAACACAATACTAGTAGGAGATTTCAACACTTCTTTGTCACTTCTCGATAGATCAAACAGACTGAAGCTCAGCAAGGAAATATTTTCTTTAAGGGAAGTAATGAACAACCGATGGCTTAGGGAAGAATCAAAGAGGAAATAAAAAGTTTCCATAAACAAATGAGAATGAGGACACGAGCTACCAGAACTTGTGGGACACAGCAAAAGCAGTGTTAAGAGGAAAGATTATAGTTCTGCCAGAATTCATCAGGAAGAAAGAAAGGGCCTACAAGAATAAATTAGAGCTCAAGATTTTGGAAAATAACCAACAAAAGTAGTCCAAACTAGGATGGAGGAAGGAAATAATAAAACTTGTACCAGACATCAATGAGCTAGAATCCCAAAATACAATCCAGAAGACCAATAAGAACAAAAACTGGTTCTTTGAGAAAATAAATAAGATCATTAAACCATGAGAAGCCTCTCAAAGAAACAAAGAGAAAGAATTCTAATAAATCGAATCAGAAATGCAAAGGGGGTATCCTAATAGAAAGTACAGAAATCCATAGGATCATCAGAGATTATTTTGAGAATCTTTGCAGCAGGAAATGAGAGAATCTTGAAAAAATTTATAAATTATTGGATTCCAATTACCTCCCAAGGCTGAACCAAGAAGATTTGGAATACTTGACCTATCACTAACAAGGAAATTGAAATAATGGTCAAAATTATACCCCCAAACAGAATCCAGGTCCCAGATGGATTCAATAGTGAAATATTTCAAACCTTTAAAGAGGAACTGCTTCCAACATTTTTAAGATTTTCCAGGAAATTGAAGAAACAGAAATACTCCCAAATAGTTTCTGTGAGGCAAAGATCACCCTAATATTCAAATCGACAGAGACACCACAAAAAAAAGGAAATTGCAGACCTATTTCCTTTGTGAATACAGATACAAAAGTTTTCAAGAAAATACCAGCAAAGAGAATCTAGAAACTCAACAAAAGATCACACACTATGACCAAGTAGGTTTAGCTTGGGGATGCAAGGATGGCTTAACATTCTCTAGTCAATCAACAGAATACACCATCTCAATAAAATAAAGATAAAAGTCATATGATCATATCAATAGATGTAGATAAAGCATTTGATGAGATCCAGCACCCATTCATGATGAAAAACTCTCAAGAAAATGGGAGTTGAAAGTACTTTCCTCAATATAGTCAAAGCAAATTACCACAAACCCACAGCAAGTATTATTCTCAAGGGGGAAAAACCAAAGGCTTGGAGCAGAAATCAATGAAATAGAATTCCAGAATACAATCAGGCACAAAACAAGTTACCCACTCTCAAAACTCCTATTCTTCATAGTACTTGAAGTACTTGCCATATGATTTTGGTAAAAAAAAAAAAAAGATATCAAGGGCAACCATATAAAAAAGAAAGAACTCAAGCTTTTACTATTTGGAGATAATATGATACTATACATAGAAAATCCCAAAGAATCTCCAAAAAAGCTCCTGGGAACAATAGATTTGTTTAGTAAAGTAGCATATTGCAAAATCAATATCTGGTACGCCATGGCTTTCCCATATATTAATAATGAAAGAGAAAAAAGAGATAGAGAAAAACAATCCCATTCACAATAATACCTCAGAAAATCGAGTATATTGGAATCAACTAAAAAGGTTAAGGTAAAGGTAAAGGTAAAGGCCCTCCCGTTGATCGTCGATTTGCTCGAGCGGGCCCAGTAACGTCTCCATTGGAGACTTTGTTGTTACTGTGTCTGGCATATTGAATACTCTCGGTAGCTTGCCGGGCTCTCCGAGAGGGGCGGAGGAATCGAACTCGGGTCGGCCATGTTGACCGCTTGTAAGGCGAACGCCCTACCCGCTGTGCTATCAACCCTTATGTCCTCTCTCCATTTTGAAAGAAATTTCAAATAATTTCAGCAGATCTCTTCAATAGATAAGAATTAAGCATGCATGTGTATGTGCATGCATACAAAATACAATACGTCTAAAAATTAAAAACAATTTCTTAGTACCATTCAATCAGTATTGACATTTTCTTTCTGTTTTGGAAGGTACATCCAGCAATACTCAGGGTTTACTTAAGGAACTATACCAAAAAAAAAACCTACAAAACACTACTTCACAAAATAAGAGAGTATATGAGGAAATGGAATCACATCCCATGCTCATGGATTGAGAGGTTTAACACTGTCAGAATGGCAATACACCCCAAAGCTCTATAAAGATTTAATGCACTTTCTATAAGGATACCCATAACATTTTTCAAATAAATAGATTAAACACTCTTGAAACTCATACAAAACCATAAACTCCCATGAAGAGCTAAAGCAATCTTTGGTAAAAAGAAGGGAACACCTTCCCCAACTTCAATCCCTACTACAAAGTTGTAGTCATCCAAATACCATGATATTCAGATAAAGACAGGCCTCAGATCAATGGAATATAGTCAAATATCTTGACGCTGGCCCTCAGATTATTATTACCTAATCTTTCATAAATGCTCAAGAAATATGAAGTTGAGCTAGGAAGTCTCTTCAGCAACTGGTGCTGGGAAAACTGGACAGCAACATGCAAAAAAAATGAACTCAGACCTCTTTATAGTGCCAGGCACAAAGTCAGATCAAATGTATTAAAGGCCTCACTATCATACCTGAATTCTTAAGATATATGAAGAAAAATGTGGGAAGATCCCTTCATGACATTAAAGCTAAGGGAAACAAAAAAGCAAGCAAGAAAGAAAGAAAGAAAGAAAAAAATTAAAAATTAGAAAATAATGCTGTTTGCAATGCTAAGGATCAATCCCAGATCATCATTTTCTTGCGTTTTTGGGTCACACGTGGCGTTGCACAGTGGTTACTCCTGGCTCTGCACTCAGGAATTACTCCTCACGGTGCTTGGGGGGACCATACAGGATGCTGGGAATCTAACCTGGGTATGCTGTGTGCAAGGCAAATGCCCTACCTGCTGTACTATAGCTCCAGCTCCCCCCTCACTATGATTCATCATCTTGAGGGCCTCAGATTTTTACCTTCCATTTGGAAACTTCATCTTTACATTGACACAGTAAATTGAAACCACAGAACCATTGAATAGCATGTTATAATGGTAGCAGCCATGAGCAAATTTTGATAACCCATAAGTTGTCATGAATGAATTCTGTTTCAGAGGCTTCACTTCTTAGGATACCTGTCACTACCTCCTTTCTGTTACGTATCCCAGGATCAGAATCTACATCAGGCCATCAGTAGAAATTGTCCACCCGAAATCTAGCCTTCCACTGGGATTAGAATCCTTGATCCATGTAACTTTTAATTTTTCATTCATGATTTGTTGACCTTGTTTCAGGTGGATGCATCCAGAGCATAAACTCAGCTTTCCCGTTGTTTCCACAGGAAATCCAAATACCTAAGAATGTTATCATTTCTGATGCCACTGTTACAGATTTTTTTGGAATCCCACGGTAAGATACTATCATTAATGTTATAATATTACTGTTCTCCATAGTTCAGATCTCCCCAAAGAACTCTCTACCCACCTCACTCCAAGTGCAGACTCCAGTTTATCATGATCCTGAACATACTTATAATAGTTTCACTCAGGTTCTCCCCTAAAGTGCACAAGTTAAGTTCATACCACTATAAGTTCTTATTCCTAAACTACCAGAGTGGGCTTGGTCCTCAAGATTTGATCTCATAAGAAGAAATACCGTGCTTCCTTTCTCTATGTCTCTCTTTGCTTGCTTTGTTAAATGACTGTTCTCGCTTGAACAATTATTCCATTCCACCCTACACCTGTTTCACAAGTTTCTGAGTGTTTTTCAGTAAAATCTATTTAGCTTCACTAAACTAAAAATTTTAAAACACCAGAGCATTGTTAAAACCAATATTTGTATCTTTTAAACCACAAATTTTGAAAATGAAAGGTGGTAAAGCAATGGAATACTACTCAGTTGTATGAAGTGAAATTTTCTTATTATTTGTATATAAAATGGATAACATGAGGAAATTATGTTTAGTGACATAAACCAGGCAGAGAAAGATAGGCATCCTACAAGTTCATGCATATGTGGCATATGGAGAAAACAAATTAAAAGAATAAAATGAGACAGACAAACATCTAAAACATTATTTATATTCTATAATTCATAATTCAATTAACAATGGTTTCTCATACACATAATTCCAACATGACACTCCTCATTCTCTCAAAGAATAAACCCTTCCTCTCCCCCAATCCTCCATAATCCCTCACTCTCAATCCCCTGACTCAATTGTGTGGATCAGTTCTCCCCTTACATTGCTCTTGAACCTTTGTTTCTACCTTGCTGTGTGTCTTTACATCCCACATATGAGAAAAATCTCTCTGTATCTGTTCATTTATTTAAGGCTAACTTTACATGCATGATATCCTCTAGTTTCATCCAATGTTGAAAATTGCATAATTTTAATCTTTTCAAAGCAATAAAAACAAACTTTAGAATTATGAGACTATTTAGTTACCAGATCGAGAAGTATAATCAAAGTGGAAAAACTGAACTATGGTGAATGACAGAGTAGGCCTTTCAGTAGTGAGTGTAATATGATACATGCACGTTGATTCTGCATAATCCTAAAATTTATGAAATTCTATAATGTAATTCTATAAGGTAATTTTACATAATCAAAAAAGTATTTAAATAATTTACATTTATCTATGATTTTGACGTATCTTTTGTGTCGAACTATCAGAAATAAAAATAATGTGAGATAGAGATATGGTCTATCACTATACTTTTAAACAAGAGAAGCGCTAAAAATTTCTGTGTCTTGATGAACTCTCATATAAATTGACTCCAAAATCAAATTAATATACTCAAGGAAAAATAAAAGTCAACCAATGTAATCTTTGCCTTCACTCAGGTTCCCATCTGCTGATCTCTCGCAGACAAAAAAAAATTTTTACTTTATTTTTTTAAAAATTTTTATTAGTGAAACACCATGATGTACAGTTGTACATTTACAAATTTTTGTGCTTGGGTTTCGATTATACAATGATCAAGTGCCCATTCCTCCGCCAGTGCCCATTTTTCACCACCATGGATTCCAGTATCCCTCCCACACCAATACCCCCCATCCCACCCTGACTCTGTGGCAGGGCATTCCCTTTTGTTCTCTCTCTCCTTTCGGGTGTTGTGGTCTGCAAAAGAGGCATTGAGTGTCAATCATGTTCAGTACATAGTCAGAATTTTTATTTTCAAAGGATTTCTTGGCAGAGTTTTGGCATTCTTTGCTAGAAACCAACTCCTTTTCTTCTGCTTTTTTTTTCTAGAAATATATACTTATACTAAGACTGATTAGTCATGGCACCAAATTGACAAATGTCCCTGTTTTTACTTCAGTTCTGTTTCCTCATTATCACAAATTATTAGCAGTGGATAGAAAATAACTAGCCCAAAATTCGTGGGGGAAAGGGAAATGTTTATGCTTACCATAGTTTGGAAAATCCCTGTCACTAGTATTGTGACATTCATCTAAATTTGTAAACACAATGATTAAGAAGAGGTAAACCATGACTGCCACTTCAAGGAAGAACGGGCCTTCAGCAAATATCCATGGTTTCAGAAGGATGGCTCTGGCTTGGATGGGGGGCAAACATGAGAGCTGTGAGCTACCGGCAGTTAACACATGCTCTTAGGCTATGTGGTGATACTGCTGAGAAATGTGGCAAGCCCTGATTAGGTAGGGTCATGGTGGAGAATGGAATGATGACAAGAAAACAGAGCAACAGGGCAAGATGATAGATTCCTTTGTATAAAATTTTCATCTCTAATGTATTAATCTCTGAAAAAGAGAACCAACTTTTTATCATTTTCCTGGCAATATATTATCCTTACATAGTGCTTCAGGAAAAAAACGCTTCCCTTGTTAGTTATTATAGCCTGAATGTCTGTGAGGTCTTTGAACTCTTTCTATATATACAGTGGTGATGACTGAAAACAATCTCACAATTTAAGTATCTAAACTGCAATGTTCTCACCATTTAACTCACTAAACTCTGATGGCTCCAAATCTTCTAAGATTAGCTTTCATCTCTTCCATGATATCCAGGCTTCTCTTCCCAAATGTCAAATCTCCCTTTCTTTCTCCCTCTCTCTACCAGCTATGGTCTCCCTGCCAAAATTTGCTAAGACAAGCTTTCTTGAAATATAGACATAAGTTGACTTCTCTTTTTTTAAAAATTTAGGCAATTTTGATTTTCAAAGTCATTTATAATGGAGATTTGTCATACAATATTCCAATTCTAATCACACCACCAGTGTCTGCATGCTTCCACCAACAGATTACACATTTCTCCCTGCATTCCCACCGATTTCCTTGACAAACACATTTTGAAGTTTTACTATTGTACTTTGGGTTCCATACTTACAGTATTGTTGGCATTGGTGGTTAAGACATACACCTCAAGTTTTTCATGCTGGCCTTCCTAGATCAATGCCCACTGACACTATGTAGGGGAAATATATGAGAACAAATCAGTAAGCTCCAAATTTTTCAAATAATCTTTAAACAATTCTGATCAAAAAGAAAAAAGTGTTTACTGGAGGGGACAACCCCCTGTCTGCCTGCAATGTCTTTTCATTTTTCCACATTACAAAAGAAGAAATCATTGAAGGAGGTCTGTCATTAGGCAAGTTAGGTGACCCTGCTGAGGTGTGGTCAACAGGGTGTTTTGTGCTCTTCTCTCCTTCCACCAGAAGTCCCAACCCTATGATTTTTGTCTCTTCAGTCCGCATAAAATGGAAAAAGTTTTACCACACAGACATCCATGTAATGAGCCCAGCCAAGGTGATAAAAGTAAATTTCAGCAAATTCATAGATTAGTCATGCTGGTAGAAACTAAATATCATATTTTTGTATTGAATCTGCAGGAGACACATATTACAAACCTTTTCATGATTCAGTTTCAATCATAGGATATTTTAACACCTAACCTCCACTAGTATACAGTTCCATTGCTAATGTCCCCAGTTTCTCTCCCACCACTCCCTCTCCCAACCCCAAACCCCACCTGACAGCCTGCTTTCTCTACACTATGGCAGGCACCTCTCTCTCTCTCTCTCTCTCTCTCTCTCTCTCTCTCTCTCTCTCTCATCCTTTGGGCATTATGGATTGTAATACAGAGAGAGAGAGGTTCTCACGTTTATTCATTGGCCTACTTTCAGGACTCAGTTCTCACCCAGAGTAATCACTTCCAACTATCATTGTCATAGCAGTCCCTTCTTTATTCCAAATGCTCGCCTTCAGCACTTGTGGCAAGCATCCAACAATTGATCAATTCTCCTGGCCTGTGTTTCTGCTATCATTGGGTATTAGTCTCATACTCTGGTTTTTTATATCCAAAAAATGGGGTAGTCCAATCGGTATACACCTTTCCTTCTGACTGATTTCATTGAGCATGATATTCTTCCCTGTACATCCATTTATAAGCAAATTTCATGATGTCAGTTTCCTGCAAACTGTGTAGTATTCAATTGTGTAGGTATACCATAGTTTCTTCTGGCTATTGTCAATAGTACTGCAGATGGTATTTCTGTTATAAATATCATGTTTAATGTAACTTACATAGCAAAATACTTCCCAGGTTCCAAACATACATAATCCACTCACAAACACAACTTTATTTACTTCTTTAAAAAATATAATTTATTATGATGCTTTCTAAAAAACGGAAGCGATTAACAAAAACTCAGGGAAAACATATTCTATAAAAGCCAAAAAAATAACCTTAAGAAAGGACAACAGGTACGTGTTCTTTCTCCTCAAAAATCCATGTGTTTCTTGATATATTGTCAATATCTTTCTATAGCCTTAAAATTCTTCAACTTCATTTCTAAACACTATTTAAAGTTATATTAATTTAATAGGTAAAATAAGCTTTATAGAATATTTATTTGATTCTTTCATATTTTGCATAAACAACGTTTGAATTAACCATAGCACCGTAGCACTGTCCTCTCATTGTTCACTGATTTGCTTGAGCGGGCACCAGAAACGTCCCTATGGTGAGACTGTTTGTTACTGTTCGTGGCATGTTGAATATATCACAGGTAGCTTGCCAGGCTTTGCCATGAGGGAGGGTTACTCTCAGTAGCTTGCCGGGCTCTCTGAGAGGAGGAGAGCAACCAAACCCAGGTTGGTCGCTTGCAAGGCAAACGTCTTACCCACTGTGCTATGGCTCCAGCCCATATATATATTTATACATATATATGTGTATTTACACACACATACATATCTATATATTCCTCTTACATGGCTCTTAAGCTCCAACTCATATTTCTTTCTCCTCCAATTATTTACTACTTCTCTCCCCATACTTGGGGCGCAACTAATTTTCCGAGTGTCCTCAGATGCATTTCTGAGCTCATGATAAAGGAATGCATAACACATACATGCATGGAAGGCACAAAGCATATGTAGAGAAATTTCATATAGACATATAATTGTGATGACTAGTTTACAAACTGTATTCGCTTCAAGTACAGAGTTCCTGATCTCTGCAACTGTGTATTCATACTCCATGCACTGTCAAATATCCAGCTATTGTCCACAACCTACTAACAACACTCCCCTACGCATTTCAGTCATTTACTTCCCCTCCTATTAGGACGATTTTGATGTCAGAGTGTAAAGGTTTGATTTTACTTTTGTTTTATTAGTCCATTTAATTTTTTTCTTTATATTCCCGAAACAAATCAAATATTTTTTTTTAAAAAATTAAGGACAGTAGGTGATATCAGGCAACAAATGAAATAGTTGATGTGGCTGAGAATCAGCAAGAGTCTTCCAGGTCAGTGTGAGGAAAGGAACATCCAGTTGTACTTCCCAGCATATTTTCAAAGGGCTGGCTTGGAGCAATGTACATACTGGAAAGAACCGCAGGACAGTAGTAGTGTCTTGAACATATAGGGGCCTATTTTCTTCTTTGAAAATGTAATGGTATTGACCTCCGTTGCAAACCGCAACACCCTAAAACAAAGAAAAAGCAAAGGGAATGCCCTGAGTTGGGGCAAAATGGGGGAGATGGGGGGTGGGAGGGTCATTGGGTTTCTTGGTGGTGGAGAATGTTCACTGGTGGAAAGATGTGTACTTGATTCTTGTATATCTGAAAATCAAGTACAAAGGTATGTAAGTCTACAACTGCACCTCATGGTGTTTCATTAATAAAAATAAATAAATAAAAATTAAAAAATTAAAAGTGCTATCAGCTGGTATAAGAAAAAAAGGTAATGGTGTTGACTAGATTACATCAAGATCATTTTTATCTATAGGATGGTATGATTCATCTTTGATTCACTGATTGATACTTTGAAATGTCCCAGTTCATCCTCATTCAGAGAAGTCATTTATTTCTTCGAGTATTGATTTGTACAGGGAATTCCTCACAACATTCTTTATATAATGTCTATTGCGGGACTCAAGGATAATGTTCTTATTACCATTTTCAAAGAATACAAAAATACTCTTTTAATAAGATTTTCTTGGTTCTCTATCTAAAAGCTACATGACAACAATTAAGTTTAACTCAATATTTTCTAAAGCGCATTACATTAGTACTTGAAAAGAAATTTTAAAAGACTCTGGGAGAGGGGAGGAGGAAAAGTCATGGATCTATAAGGATTAGTACAAGTCTTTGGGTGTGTGGGGCATGGGAGTGTGTAGAAAAGTTAAGATCACACTCAGCTATGTGATCTAATTTCTATATATCTATTCTCTAGATACCAGCGATATATTCAAACAGGTGTATTCATATGACTCTCATGTACACTAACCCTGTATCATGTACATTCACCTAATCCCAAAGGCTTCAGCGACATGGCAGCACTGAGAAGGATGAGAAAGGAGAGGCCGACAAAATCTCAAGGCCGACCTAGGCTGCCACAACGAAGGAAGACAAAAATGATCGTCTGTACTTTCAATGCATGTACGCTAGCATCAGATGCATCCATCGAGGACCTGATGGTACAAGCGCGAATGATCAAGTATGACATCATTGGTCTGACCGAGACAAGAAGACAAGAATCTCACGATGCCGTTTTCGACACTGGAGAATTGTTCCTGGGAACTTGCGATAAAAGAGGTGTTGGAAGTATCAGTGTCCTTGTCAACACAAACTTGGCCAAGAGCATTGATTCATTGGAATGAATAACAACCCGAATCGGAAGTTTACATTTGAATAGATGTGGCTCACTGCCTGCAGTTTCTATCTTCTTTGTCTACGCACCAACATCTCATTATGATGAAAGAGAAATCGAGAAGTTCTACATGGAGCTAGAGAAGTTCTATAAAGAAGACCACACCTTCTACAAGATCATTGTGGGTGATTTTAATGCCAAGATAGGACCGAGAAGATCAGCTGAAGAACTTCACATCGGGACCCATGGCCTAGAATGGAACGAACAGTGTGAGAGACTATCTGAGTTCATCATGTCGACCAAAACCATTCATGGTAGCACAGTTCCGGAAGGTAGAATCTAAACGATGGACATGGGAGTCTCCCGGTGGAAGATTCCACAACGAAATAGACCACATCATATTCAATTGACGGTTTTGCCTGACAGCTGTCTCTGTTGTCCCAATATTTCGAACGGGATCGGACCACCGCCTCCTTCGTGCAAAATTCTACTTCACAGAGCGGGGAGAAAGGGCTGCAAAGTTCAAAAAGAGAACTGCCAGAATGACCACAAACTGGGAACTCTTTGGTACTATTGCGACAACATGGGAAGATGCCATTGTTGACAACATTGACGAGGAATATGATCGACTGGTTCAGCAGCTCTATGAATGTGTGAGGAACTCCAAGAGAGAGATAGCCACAAAAAATCCCCTATCTTCGAAAATTCTTGAGCTAATTCGCCAGTGTGGTTTGGCGCATGCCTCAGGCAACCGCAAGCTAACATCCGAGCTCGCAAAGCAGTGCAGAGATGCGATCAAGGAAGACCTCAAAGAGAGAAGAGCAGAAGTACTGGTAGATGCGGCAAAAGCCAGGAAAAGTATTCGTAACGCCGCCTGTCCTTCGCCAACTACAAGACCAAGATGACTGCCCTCCGACGTCCTGATGGATCCATCACATCCTCCAGAACGGCAATGGAGAAAATTACCATGACTTCTACTCAAATCTCTTCGACAGCCATGTCCACTTGCCGACATACCAAATTCCACAGGATGGACATGTCATTCCCAAAGTTCTCCCTTCCGAAATCCGACACGCCATTTCGTTGGTAAAGGAACAAACAGCACCTGGGCCAGACAAGGTCAGACCTGAACACCTGAAGAACCTGCAGTCAGTACTCATCAATACACTGGCTTGGCTCTTCACTCGCTACCTGCCTGAATACAAGGTTCCGTCCCAATGGAAAACCAGCAGGACCGTACTACTGTTCACGAAGGGAGACATCCATGACATTGGCAACTATCGCCCGATCTGCCTATTGTCTGTCATCTACAAGTTGTTCACTCGAGTCATCCTAAATAGGATTGGCAGAACACTAGATGAAGGACAACCATGCGAGCAAGCCATGTTCCGCAAAGGATTCAGCACCATCGACCATATCCACACGATAACCAAACTCATTGATGTTTCTCGGGAGTTCAAGATGCCGCTCGGTTTAACATTCATTGATTTAAAAAGGCCTTGGATACTGTTGAGACGGAAGCGGTCATTGAAGCCCTAGCCAATCAGGGCATTCAAGCCCAATACATCAGGATCCTCTGTGAGCTGTATTGCAGCTTCACTACCAGGATGTCATCATTCTACAAAGAAGTGATCGTTGACGTCAAGAGAGGGGTGCGGCAGGGTGTTACCATTTCACCGAAAATCTTCAGTGCCACCCTCGAGAACATCATGCGATGACTGGAATGGGAAGGAATGGGAGTGAAGATAGATGGTCGGCAACTACACCACCTCCGCTTTGCTGATGACATTGTTTTAATAACACCAAACATCAGCCAAGCGGCACATATGCTGGCCGACGTTGACCGTGTGTGTGGAAATGTAGGACTACAGCTGAAACTTACCAAGACAATGTTTATGAGAAACAGCCTCGTTCCTGACGCCCCATTCACTCTCAATGGAACAACCATCTCCGAATGCAACAGCTATGTGTACCTAGGTCGAGAGGTCAACATGACAAATGACCTGGCATACGAGCTGTGCAGGAGGAAGAGAGTAGCTTGGAATACCTTCAAGAATGTCGAAGAAATAGCTAAGAGGACGACGAACCTCCGGCTCTAGGCATATCTCTTTGATTCCACTGTACTTCCTGCATTAAAATATGCCTCAGAAACCTGGGCCTTACGCAAACAGGATGAGAACTCTATTCAGGTTTCCAAAGAAGAATAGAAAGAGCTATGCTTGGAATATCACGTTTCACTCAAATGAGAGAAAGAATCTGGAGTTATGACATCTGTCGACGATCATGAATCAAGGACGCTGTCTCTTTTGCCAAGGTTTCGAAAATCAGATGGGCTGGTCACGGAATGAGATTTAAAGACGACCGCTGGATTAGAGCTGTTACCCACTGGACGCCACGGAATGTCAAAAGACCGCATGGCCACCCACCTACTAGATGGTCAGACTTCTTCGTCAAGATCACGTATGATCGATTTGAGGCCCTTCATGTTCCCGGAGCGAACAGATGCCATTGCGCTACACTAGCCCGTGACAGGGACAAATGGAGACATTACTGGCACCTGCTCGAGCAAATTGACGACTAACGAGAAGTTAAGTGATTAAGTGATCATGTACACTAAGGAAATCAAGACAAATAATTCTTAGCACTGACATTCTTGGAAATTTAAGTAGTAATCAGATTTTTATAGTTACGTTGTTATGATTTCATAGGCAGTGTTTCTTTCCTTAACCAACCTGGAATGTCTTTAAAAGACCAAATATAGGAACATTCTTTCATTTTTAATTTAATATAGAAAATACTGAATATACAGGTTAAATAGAGATGAATATCTTTTTCAATAGTCTCTTTGGGACACTGTGCTTTACTTGTTTTATTAGGAACTAAATGTGGTACCCTATAATCTCTAATTCCATCCCTAGTCCTCCCTTCTCTACTTGTACCAATCAAGACAAACTTCAATTTAGACCGAGTTTTCAGTAATCTCAACTAAACATTAAAGTAAAAAATAAGTCTGATCATATAATTCTGTTATCCAACAGTTGTTTAAGATGCTTACACAAATGAACAGAATATTGAGAAAGAAATGAACACTCCAAATTGTGTTTTAAGAAGGCAAAAATACATGTTGTAATTTTCCATATAAAAAAAGAAAATTAAAGTAAATTCCTTGGTAAATTCTGGTATTCTTGGAACCATGTTGCCCATAGAGTAGTCAGCTAACTAAGTCTTCATTAACTTGGTTTTCCTTGTTCACATCCCTGATATTGCTATTTTCCTCCTCAGATCCCATTCCCAGTGGATCATGTTCCCACTAGATCTTCTTGTTTCAAGCTTTGTTTTCGCCAAATTTCAAGCCCTTCCTTTTACCCTTATTGTCTCTTTTCTCATCATTTCAGACTTTTCTCCCAGCAATTTTTCCTCAGTTAATACAACTTTCTTTCAAGGGAGTTGAAGCTTGTTAGTTTTGAGAGTTGACTGGGATCATTTTCCTCTAGCCATACATTAAAGGTAGCAAAACACTTTTCACGTTTTTTTGTACCCAGCCAGTCAACTACCCTTTCCTGGGAATATCTAATAACTGGTTCTTCTCAGGTCAGTCAGAAACTGCGTTAATTTCCCCCCATTTTCAACAAAGTATTTACTGGTACCAAACAGAGTTAGTTAAAAATATGTTCCTGTTAACATATATTTGCACTTGGGATCCATGTGAACACCTTCCACCTGGCTTTTTTTGAAGGTGGTCATCCAGTTTGCTTTTCTGGTGGCATTCTGTTTCTCACTATTCCTCTCCACAGCTAAGTGATGTGAAAGTAACATATTTAGTAAATGGTATGTTTGAAAGCTCCAGAATGAATGTGAGCCCTTTCAGCTCTCTCGGTCTTATATGTAACCTGTTCTTTGGAACCTATCTTATTTTCGTATTTTTGTTTTGAATATTATTTACAAATAATATTTAACGTATTTGAAAAACATCCACCAACTATCCCATGATGATCACCAGCTGTCCAGTTCTCTACCCGTCCCGGTTTCCTTTCCATTCATCCATCACCCGATTGAGACTCCTAGGGCCATCTCTTTCCACCAACACCTTCCCGGCTGAAGGAGAACCGGTACCTACTGCTTTGGAAGTGGTGACCTAGTGCGCATGTCTTAGTCCAGTACCTCTGGCAACGCAGCCCCAAAGCCATTTATAACGTTGGTTCTTGTGTGAGCTGCAGTTAACAGCGATGTTTAGAGCAGGTTACAGGAACCAGGCACGATGGAAGACCAAGGACCAGTCCCTCAAGCTAATATAATTTGAGCTCCCGCACCAGAAATTTCCTGATAACTGGCTTGGCTACCTTGGGGAGTTTACAAATCCAAAGACTAACAGAGGCAATGGACCGCATTGTGAAAACACGCTAGTGAAGTGTCACCGTAACAGCAACTCTGAATATTGCTGGGAATAAGTGAAATGGTGCAGCTAGGGGTGCTGAACAGAGGCCCCGAGGACATTGGTACTTATCTTTGCATCTCCAGGAGCTGATCTTCAGGCTTCATGCTTCAATTGTTCTCTTGGTTTTGTCCCTGTTAAGAGTCATCCTTGAATGACTCTGAGGGCATTGATCACTCATCAGGTAGGTTTATTCCCCAGTGTATGAGTTCGAATCCCCCAGCCATCATTTATGGATAGACCACCAAAACCTTTTAGTGATGTGTCTCAAATTTGGTTATTTTCCAAAAGTGGCCAGGAGGCGTAAACACAGCCTCCATGGAAGAATTTTTACTTTTCTTCTGGTCATCTTAGACTCATCTGCCTTCCTCAGCCTATTCCAAATTTATTCTTTTAACCAAACACTGCAGATCGTGCCATTTCTCCCAATTTTTTTGTGGAGGACACCAGGTATGGGGAATACTTGATTGTGCTATGATCTTATCTCTGGATCTGTGCTCAAGTTTCAGATCTGGTGGGTCTCTGGGGACCATAAAAGACTGCAAGAAATGAACTGAGTCCTTCTTGTTTGCAGAGCAAATGCCCTGTAGGCTATAATGTTCCTCTGACCCTACCCCACTCTTCATCATACCCATGCAATTTCTCATCTGATGGGCTTTATAACCCTGGACCAAGTTTGTATTTCGTAGAGTCTTGTCTATTCACCCTTTTTCCTATCTCTAACTTCCCATTCTTTCCCATCCCATCCTTCAACCCCCAGCCACTCCCAAAAACAACCACAGTTGACAGCATCTAAAAATTCATAACTTTTATTAACAACCAATTAACTATGATGCATCTCTTTAATTTGAAAAAATATATTAGAATAAATAAAATGAGTATGGCATGTCAGTGTTTGCCTAGGAAAACCATCTGGTACCTCAAGTGGAACCTACCGTTCCAGCTACTCCCATTACGTAGCCATAGTAGAAAGAGATGTCCATCTCTTTTTCCCTCTCAATAAAGTTCTGAACTTTCACCCAAAGATGTGTGTTTGGCAGCGTTCTCACACTCCTTCTGAGCCTTCCTTTTCATAGTCTCACGCTCTGGTCTCTGCTCTTTGGTGATGGGCTTTGACATGACTGGCTCGGGAACATTGGGCTTTCTCCATGGAATCGGTTGGAAACGGAAGTCTTGGAGGAGAAACTGACTCTGACATTTGGTTGGCAACTGCCGCTTGTCCACAAAGACAGGAGGAGGTTCCAGCTGGAGGGAAATGCCAGCTGCTATTGTAGGGATCAGGTCTAGAAGCTGTGAGGTGACGAATAGGCCGGATAGTAGGGTTCTGCAAACCTGGTCGAAATGGGTGGTTGAAATGGACTGAGCAAGTTTGGGAGAATCGACAAAAATGGAGTGTTTGACCGGGAAGAATTGGCAGTAGTTGGCTGAGCTGCATTGATAGATTCGGGCTTGGCAGGGTAAGCTGCAGCAGGACGATGTGAGTCCACAGATTGTCGTCTCTGAGGAACAGGTCTAGCTTGGGGACTCTTCATGGTAAGAAACGGCAAAGGTACCAATTTGACCTCCCAGGAGGTGGCAGCTCAGACTTGGATGGAGATGAGCATTTTTCAGCACGGCTACTTGGTTTCTGTGCTTTGACCTGAGTTTTCTCAAGGCCTTTTCCATCCCCTGTAGCACCTAGCTATGACTTGACAGCTGAGGATGGCTTGACATCTTTAGGCTTCTTTGAGCTACTCAGGCCCTGGGAGGAAGAGATTCCAGGTTTTGGATCACTCTTCTTCCCCAGAGCATGAAACACTTGGACCGAATCCAGCATGTGTATGCCTAGGTAGCGGCGGGGCTTTTTAACGGCCTCTTGGAAAAACTCAGGTTGACTTTTCTTGCATTTCATCTTGCCAATGGTGGAATTTCTTCTGCCTTGACCTTGTTCCCTGGCTGCTTACACTCATTAGCTTTCTTAGAGTTTACTCGGGTGTTTTTTGTCTTCTGCTGCTCATGCCTCTTTTTCTTGCTGATCCTGCTGGAGGCAGCTTTGTGAGGTTTGCTGTTAGTTTTGGCCGTGGTCACAGGACACCTATCACTGACTGCAGCATTACGAACAATCCCCCCTCCCCCTAGCAAGCATTCTAGGACTTTTGGCTAGATTTTGGCCTTGGCTTCTCCCTCAAGAGTTTCAGAAGCCTCCTTTTTGTTCTTCCTTTCTGCATCGGAGGCCCCCTTGGTGCCACTTGAATTTTCTTGCACCTGCTTCAGAGTGATGGTGTCAGTGGTGTTCATTATCTGCAGATCTGTGCATTGTTCTAGGTCTACGGGGATCTGGTAGGTCTCGAGAGGTTTTGAAAGCCCAGTTTTCATCTGATCAAAATTCGTAACTTTTTGTTCCTGAGTTGGAGTTGGGGTCAGCGCCAGGTTACTTTGGCTGGAGATATTATGGGAACTTCCCGAAACTCTGGTGGTGGATTACTCACAGGTCTTTGAATCCTGCTACTGCAACATGGGGGCAATTCGGAAATTTGTGTCAGACCAAATGTCTTACCTGAAAGTTGTGATAACAGGGAAGTCTCTATCCCCAGGAAATTCATCACTAAAAAGGAACCAAGGAAGAAATCAGTGTCTGCGAAATGAGATATTCGGTCCACAAAACTAGTGGTGCAACAACTGTGCACCTACCAGCAATAGGCAGTGGATTGTTACTGGGTATTCTACGGATAATGGACAAGTCCTGTGCTTGAAGATTGGAGGTAAATGTTGTAGTTCTTACTGTTTGTCATGTAGTGCTCTTGTTTTTTGGTTTTCTTTGTATTTTAAGAATTTCTGTGTAAACTAACTTGAAAAATAAGAGACTTGGGAAGAGTGATAGTACATTTGTTAAGGCAATGGCCCTGCGCACACCTGACCTCACTTTGATCTTTCGCATCACCTATGATCTCCTAAGCATCTTCAGCAGTGATCCCCAGCACAGATCCAGGAGTAATCCCTGAGCACTTCGGTCTATGACACAGATTCAACGTCCTCCAAACAAAAGTTTTTTTTTTTTAAGTAATTATAGATTTTCAAACTAATACAGCTGGAGCGATAGCACAGCAGGTAGGGCATTTGCCTTGCACGCGGCCAACATGGCCAACCCGAGTTTGATTCCTCTGCGCCTCTCGGAGAGCCCAGCAAGCTGCCGAGAGTATTCGATATGCCAGACACAGTAAAAACAAAGTCTCCAATGGAGACGTTACTGGGCCCGCTCGAGCAAATTGATGATCAACGGGAGGGCCTTTACTTTACTTTTACAAACTAATAAGTGCCATATAGAGCTTAGCTTTGTAATGTATTGTACTGTCAATTTATTCACTTTCATGAACAAATAAAAGGCCGTTAATATCATAGAATAAGAGTATGAATGAAGCACTAATTCAGCGTGATATTTGTGCTGAGGTACAGATTCTAGGTTTCATGATTTGAGTCAGAATCTCTGAACCACAAGTGTATTCAGAACCTTGCTGTTCATTTATGGAAGGGAAAGTTAAAGTGGTACCATTACAATTAGAGTTCTGAAACTTCTTAAGAAAATAACAAAACACTAGTTTAAGAAATGTATTTTACTTTTAGTGTGGTAATTCTTGAGGCCTGCTGACATAGAACAGTGAAAAATGTAGCATTTCCTGCCACAGAGGCTGAGTGGGATGGGGGGTATGGGTGGTAGGAGGAATACTGGGACCGTGGTGCTGGAGAATGGGCACTGGTGGAGGGATAGGTACTCCATGATTGTATAAATGAAATCGAATCACAATAATTTGTAAGTCTACAACTGTCCCTCATGACGTTTAACTAATAAAAATTAAAAAAATGAAATAACAAGGGAAAAAATGTGGCATTCTTTTCTCTGCTCCTGACATTTCATTATAAGAAACTTAGATGTCCATTATACTATCATAACTTCCAATCTCCATTAGGAGCTCTTATATTGAGTGTGAAAATAACATGCTGTAAAATGAGTGAGGGGAGTAAACATGAACTGAGATTTTTTTTAATTTAAAAATCTCAGTGTATATGAATACCACCTCTCTATGATCAGTTTTCCTCTTATTTGACCCCAATTTTTGAATTTTCTTTCTCTTCTCTCCGTTTTCCTCACCTTGATAACTCAATTCTGTGATAGGTTGAGCAGACAGAGAGAAGTCATTCCAGAGTAGGAGTCTGGTATTTGGTTATTTGCGGACTGAACCTCCTTGAGACCCATAACCATCTCTCGCGATGAGTTGCTGTAAGATTGGGGGCAGAGCCATTTAGCCCTGTGTATGAAATGGAGTCATAGAACAGCAGACCGGAAAGGAGAGTTCCCAGATTGCCTGGATGATAGTAATACACCTGGCTTCCTTCCTGGTAGGGAAGTGACAGGCTTTGACTCTGATGTGGAACCAGAAATGGTGTTCTTTCCACAAGACTGGCAGAAAGTGATGGGTACACAGACACCGTGTTGTTGGTATCTAGGATTTTCTCATAGCGAGCTGCCATAGATATGGAAGAGACAGGGGTGTCTTGGTCAAGAATAGTCACAGAAAAGTCTCCCATGGAAGATTTCTCTTCAGCACTTCCTGCAATATCCCATTCCAAAACACTCAGGTAGGAAGCAGCTGAGGTGGATATATGACTCTGGTGAAACACTCCAGACAGCATTGTTGTGCTGAAATGTTGGTAAAGATAGGCACTACCCATCAGTGGTTGGAAAGAGGTGCCAGAGGCTGAGGGCAGGAGCCAAGCAGAACTACCAGCTGGAGCAGATACTCTGGAGTAGTTGCAGACACTTCCTGTTAGGGAAGCTGCATTGTTCACCACGGGAAGGGAAAGCTGCAGAGTATGTGCAGTTCCCAATACAGATGGATTTTGAAAATTTTCTGTAAGGAACAAGAGGGTGATGAAAAAAATCTGTGAGACTAATAATCTCCTTCAACACTGAGAGGAACAATATGAACTTAAAATTTAAGCCATCGAGATGCTTCTAGTACCAACAGTCAACTGAGTTTCCAAAATTCCAACAATTTGGGGTGATTCAAAGCCTGGAACTTTTTGGCACTTTGTGCATTTCGTATCGTGCTCCCAAAGTGAACACAGAACTGTAGAAGAGCCAGGTGATCATGTCTGTACCTGGATTTCTTGCTTACAGACAGTTCTCCTTACCCTAGAAATTCCTGTAGATTGCCTCCTACTGAGTACTATGCTGTTTCCTAGAATGGAAACTTTTTCAAATTAAGAAGTCTAAGAGAAAGGAAAACATTCTGTGGACAAGAAGAATCCTGAGGCCCAGAGATGGCAAAGAGATTTCCTATATTCCAATAAATTTTGTTGGGTGGGGCGTAGGGTGGTGTAGAGTTTGGACCAACAACTGACAGTGATCTTGGGTTCTTCCTGGCTCTGCACTCTGGAGTGACCCCTTAGAACATTCGGGAGAGTGTATGCCGTGACAGAGATTCAACTGGATTGGCTGTGTACAAGACAAGTGCCTTATGCCCTCCAGTACTATCTCTCTCAGTGCCTTTTGAATTTCCAGGTTACACATCCTAAAGCATGTGGACTTTTGGCCAGGACCCTGCATGATCACTACAAGTCCAGAAACCAGAAGGAAGATACCTTACATTAATTTAGACATTTGGGGTCTTTACAACTATTACCATTGTAATCATCAGGTTTCCATTTGACTTGTGCCATGAGTACCTGTTACTTACTGTTCACATACGACTTACTCTTGTGGATGCATTGAAGTTTACCCTCATTTTTGATACACTTCAAAAATGACAACTTGAGTTTTTTCAAAGAAATGTTTTTGAAGCAGAACTTTATTTAAACTCTGTGTCTTAAACTGTCTAAAATGTAGTTATTAATAATTCTAAGAAAAATAATGCATACATGAATATAATTTTTCTATTTCATGTGATTTACATAGGAGGAAGGGTAAAGAAAACATCATGAAAAATATGTATCACATAACAGAAAAAGAATATAGATATTAATGAAATCTGGACTCCGTGGCAAGTAGCATAGTACAGTATGTTATGGAGAGCAGACCAAAGAGTAGGCCTTGAAAAACAGTGGCTGTTATCCCAAACAAAACCAAATAAAACAGTGCAATAAGGTTATTAATAAATTTTTCCACATATACAATATGTAGGCAGTATTCTATTTTACAAAAAACTTCTAGCCAAAAAATGGAATAGAAGGTGATTTTTGAGTGCACACTTTATCAGTCCATTAAAGAGAAAGGATTTATCAGTAACTACATAACAAAAAGAAAATAGGATTATGCGTGATTGTATTTCATAGACAAGAAATGTTTTAAATAAGTAAAATACATAAAGAAATTTCGAAAGTACAAAAAATTATTCTCATCAGTTCCTTTGAATATTAACCAGCAAACAACACGTGTTTAACACAGCATAGGATTTCACTTGATCACAGAAGACACAGAAAAGACCATTTAAAAAGTGATCACAAAATATTGCAAATTTACTTTCAACCCCTAGATTAGAATTAGCTTTATCAACCAGGAAAACGTTCTTCTCAATGTTTAATAAATGAGCACCAAAATCCAATAAAATATCTTTAATGTAGGAAAAATCTTAATTCACAAATATGACAAAAATGTGTAATTAGATCTGTGAGAATTGATTTTTCTTTTTCCTCTTAGGATTTAAAACAGAAGTTCACTATTATCAAAATACTTTCATGTTAGGAAGAAAAAATCACATGAAATAATATTTGTAAAGATGAGAAGCCGCTTTAACCTGGAACCTACTTACCACACAAATGAATCAAATCTCCTTATTCAAGTTAGAATATACCAATTTTTAATTTTAACAGGCAGCGTGTACATGTACTTAAAACCATAACGTAATAAAAACATTGAAGATTATGTGTCTTTCACCGCCCTAGATCAGCACTATTAGCTATTTATGGGAAGCATCATTTCTGACGCGTCTTTATACTCAAATTGTCAAGAACCAAGTACTGTGTTCTAAGAGATAATAAGGAAAAATGCCAGCAAGGATGGCTTTCTGATAATCTGCTTTACCTACTGGTACCTTTCTTTTTTGATTTTAAATCTGTGGTTCTCTTCAACATTCTGAACAAACGTTTTCCCCTTCCTTGATAATCAACGTCCCTATGCTTGCTTGCTTGCTTGCTTTCCTTCTTTCTTACTTTCTTTCTTTCGTTCTTTCTTTCATATTTATTTCTCCCTCATCACGTTTAGCTTTCGATTGGTCATTGTTTGATGAAAGTGTTCCCAAACTTTCTTACCTTTGAGGGCTTGCCTCCCTACCCTCAGCACTCCACACCTTACTCATGCCCCATATTTTCTTATTACCTGGCTAAAATCAAATCTCAAAGATCAATGATTATTACTTTGTAATATCACTATATTTAAAATACTGAAGTATGAATACAAGTGGAGAGACCATTACAGAGAACACATACTAGTATATATTAACAGTTTTCCACAGCATTTATATTTTGTTTCTGTAAAAATACGGTATCTGATTTACTTGTTTTCAATGGATATCACGAAAAATTCACTATTAAAAGGAAAAAGAAACACAGACAATCAACACTCATATATATACATATATATATGTATTTATGTATGTGTGTGTATTTGAGCTCCTAAGTATGTCTAAAATATAATGTAATCAATGAGGAAAAACACTTTGTATGTGAGAGAAAGTAAGCCAATGTCTAAAATCACACAGCAAATGTCAAAGTCAAGCTAAAATGAGGCTTATAAAATTCTACTTGAATATATTCTTTCATTACTATGTGCTGTTTTTCCTTGACTGCTAAGTTAAGGGATGATAAATATAATGAAAAGCTTTGAAAAGTATTATTCCTTACCTGACATGGACAGAGAAGAGGAAATACCGATGAAAGGTAGACGAGAAGAGGAGACGGTACGAGAGTACGTCTGAACACTGTAGCGGCTTAAGACCACAAGTGTTCAGTACAAACGACTGCTCACTGGTGATTGGTCATTGGTCACTCGTCACTTGCCATGCTGATTCAAATTTGTTTACAAACTACTACATGGGACTGCCAAGATTCTATCAGTTGGTGGTTGGTTTGGTGGGAGAATGATGTCATAAAGTAGGCAGTTGAAAGGTAGAGGCTAGCCAATCAGGAGGTCAGAATCCCAAGAAGAAGACCGGATTGGATAGAGAGCGGGGTAGAATGAAGCAGGCTAGGGAGATGGAATCCTACAAGACAGTTATAACAGTTTCACTTTCCTCAGACTCCTGTGTTAGAAAAATACTCCCATGTTACTCAAGAGCTTAGCTATTTCATTAACAAATCAAGAAAATTACTAAATAATCTTTTATATTGCACTGTTAAAGAAACAACATTTGGTATTACTAGTATATTTTAGATAACGTTCACAGCACAGCGGGTAGGGCATTTGCCTTGCAGGAGGCCAACCCTGATTCCGATTCCTCTGCCCGGCAAATTACCCAAAGTATCTCGTCCACATAGCAAAAGCCTGGCAAGCTCCCCATGACCTATTCTATAGGCCAAAATCAGTGACAACAAGTCTCACAATTTGGTGTAAGATGTTACAGGTTCCCGCTACAGCAAATAGATTAACCGCGGGAGGACAGTGCTACAGTGCTATGATTGAAAAAAATGGTGGTTTCTTTCAATATTACAAGACATACTAGGATAAATTGTAGATGAATCTAGATGTGTTAAAGTAAATCAAATGAGAAGAAATAGTAAATGCAAAGGTATTTTAATTGTACAAGACTAACAATTGTTCTCAGTTTAAAACTGTAGAAGATAAAGGAAAACATATGCTCACTTGTCCAAAATTTTACAATCTGAAAGAAAAGGACAAAAAGCAAATTAAGTGATCAAAAAACCAGCAACACCAACAAATACTGGCAATTATTATGATAGGCCAAAGATGAATGGTTTTAAAAAATTAGTGTTGTGAAATAAATCAATATTTCGCTATTAAACTTGATAGAAAAAATAAGCATAAACCATGATCATATAATGTCTATTGAAAGAAGTGTAAATGACTAGTAAACACAAGAGCAATTTTCTTTTTTTTTGAAATTTGTTTTGTTTTGTTTTATTATGAAACACCATGAGGTATAGTTTAGACTTACAAGTTGTTGCACTTGGGTTTCAGTTATACAGTGATCGAGTACCCATCCCACCACCAGTGGCCAATCTCCACTCCCACCAATCCAAGTATCCCTCCTACTCCCCATCCCCCATCCCACCCTGCCTCTTTGGTAGGGCACTACCTTTTGTTCTATCTCTCCTTTTGGGTGCTATGATCTACAAAAGGGACATTGGGTGGCAATCCTGTTCGGTCCATAAACTAATTTCAACAGGCATCTCCCATCCTGGGCAGATCTTCCCAGCACCCTTTATTGGGTGCTCCATTCTCTATCTGCACTGCCTTTACCCCTAGAGAGTAAAGCTGGCCTCTAAGTCATGGAGTGAACAACCTGGTATTTATGACAGTTGTACTTGTGTGTTAGTGTCTTATTTTGTTACTTTATATTACCCAGATGAATGCAATCTTTCTATGTCTGTCCCTCTGTTTCTGACTCATTTCCCATAGCATAATATTTTCCATGTAGTACCACACAAGAGCAATTTTCAAGTTCACTGGTAGACAAAGAGCACAAAATAAAATGATAAATTAAAATGTCCCCCAAATTACGAGTATTGAAATATCAGGTGCTATCTTTCCCTAGCAAAGATGCTAGAAAATAGGCCTTTTAAAGTTATTTTATTGAGAAATAAATCTGTATAATAGTTAGGCAATATATAGCTTAAAGCAGTTTAATGTTCATTAAGTCAATGTCACTGTCACTGTCCTCACGTTGTTCATCGATTTTCTTGAGCGGGCCCAGTTAGGTCTCCAGTGTGAGACTTTGTTGTAAGTTAGCTTTCGTGTGTGTATAAGAAAATTCAAGGATCAAACTCATAACCTCAGAAATGTGCGGCAAATATTTTACCACTGAAGCATATTTCCAAACACAGTTAATGATTTTGCTTTTGCTTCTATAGTGCTAAAAATAGAAACCAAAATTTCATACATGCAAGCCAAGTTCTTTTGTCCTGAGCTACATATCCAGTCATAAGTAAGTTAGCTTTTAAGTATTGATATTAAGGAAACAATTAGAAAAGTAGACAAATAGATATAAATGTCCACATCAATGTAATCTTAGCTTGAAAACATTACAATTATAATATCTCAATAAACAATTTATAGTAACAGAAATTGGATAATCTTCTCCATTGCCATTCTGGAGTATGTGATGGATCCATTTAGGACGTCAGAGGGCAGTCATCTTGGTCTTGTAGTTGGCGAAGGACAGGCGGGTGTTACGAATACTTTTCCCGGCTTCTGCCACATCTACCAGTACTTCTGCTCTTCTCTCTTTCAGGTCTTCCTTGATCGCATCTCTGCACTGCTTTGCGAGCTCGGATGTTAGCTTGCGGTTGCCTGAGGCATGCGCCAAACCATGCTGGCGAATTAGCTCAAGAGTTTTTGAAGAAAGGCGATTTTTTGTGCTTATCTCTCTCTTGGAATTCCTCGCCCATACATGGAGGTGCTGAACCAGTCGATCATATTCCTCGTCAATGTTGTCAACAATGGCATCTTCCCATGTTGCCGCAATAGTACCAAAGAGTTCACAGTTGGTGGTCATTCTGAGAGTTCTCTTTTTGAACTTTGTAGCCCTTTCTCCCTGCTTTGTGAAGTAGAATTTTGCACGAAGGAGACGGTGGTCCGATCCCGTTCGAAATTTTGGCACAACAGTGACATCTGTCAGGCAAAACCGTCAAGTGAATATGATGTGGTCTATTTCGTTGTGGAATCTTCCACCGGGAGACTCCCATGTCCATCGTTTAGATTCTGCCTTCTGGAACTGTGAGTTACCATGAATGGTCTTGGTCAACATGATGAACTCAGACAGTCTCTCACCCTGTTCGTTCCATTCTAGGCCATGGATCCTGATGTGAAGTTCTTCAGCTGATCTTCTCGGTCCTATCTTGGCATTAAAATCACGCACAATGATCTTGTAGAAGGTGTGGTCTTCTTTATAGAACTTCTCTAGCTCCATGTAGAACTTCTCGATTTCTCTTTCATCATAATAAGATGTTGGTGCGTAGACAACGAAGATAGATGCTGGCCGACTTTGACCGTGAGTGTGGGAAGATAAGACTGCAGCTGAATCTTATGAAGTCAATGTTTATGAGAAGCAGCCTTGTTCCTGATGCCCCATTCGCTCTCAACGAAACGACCATCTCCGAAAGCATCAGCTATGTGCACCTAGTTCGAGAGGTCAACATGACAAATGACCTGGCACCCGAGCTGTGCAGGAGGAAGAGAGCGGCCTGGAATGCCTTCAAGAACGTCGAAGAAATAGCTAAGAGGATGAAGAACCTCCGGCTCTGGGCACATCTCTTTGATTCCACTGTTCTTCCTGCATTAACATATGCCTCAGAGACCTGGGCCCTACGCAAACAAGATGAGAATGGTATTCAGGTCTCCCAAGGAAGAATAGAAAGAGTTATGCTTGGAATATCACGTTTCACTCAATTGAGAGAAAGAATCCGGAGTTCTGACATCCATCACCGATCAATAATCAGGGACGCTGTCTCATTTACCGAGGTGTCGAAAATCAGATGGGCTGGTCACGTAATGAGATTTAAAGACGACCGCTGGACTAGAGCTGTTACCGACTGGATTCCTCGGGATGTCAAAAGACCGCGTGGCCGCCCAACTTCCAGATGGTCTGATTTCTTCGTCAAGATCATTAACGATCGGTTTGAGGCCCTTCATGTTCCCGGAGCGAACAGATGCCATTGGGCTACACTAGCACGCGCCAGGGACAAATGGAGATGTTACTGGCACCCGCTCAAGCAAATCGAAGACTAACGGGAAGTTAAGTGATTAAGTGATTAAGAATACAACATTCCTTCAGGAGAGTTGAAGCTTGTTAGTTTTAAGTGATTTCTGGTATCAATTCCCTCCAGCCATACATTAAAGGTAGCAAAACACTTTTCACGTTTTTCTGTTCCCAGCCAGTCAACTACCCTTTCCTGAGAAAATCTATTAACTGGTTAGTCTCATGTCATTCAGAAACTGCTTTCATTTCTCCCCATTTTCAACAAAGTTATTACTGGTACCAAGCAGAGTTGGTTAAATATATGTTCCTGTTAACATATATTTGCACTTGGGATCCATGTGAACACCTTCCACCTGGCTTTTAATGAAGGTGGTCATCCAGTTTGCTTTTCTGGTGGCATTCTGTTTCTCACTATTCCTCTCCACAGGTAATTGATGTGAAAATAACATATTTAGTAAACGGTATGATTAAAAGTTCCAGAAGGAATGCCAGCCCTTTCAGCTTTCTGGGTCTTATATGTAAACTGTACTTTGGAACCTATCTTATTTTCGTATGTTTGTCTTGAATTTCATTTTCAAAAATATTTTAACGTATTTGAAAAAAATCCACCAATTATCCCATGATGATCACCAGATTTCCACTTCGCTACCCTTCCCGGTTTCCTTTCCAACCATCCATCACCGCATTAACTCTCCTAGGACCATCTCTTTCTACCACAACCTTTCAGGCTCAAGGTCAATTCGTACTAACTGCTTTGGGAGTGGTGACCTAGGATGCATGTCTTTGTATGGTACCTACCACAATGGAACCACAACGTCATTTATAAAGTTGGTTCTTGTGTGAACGGCAGTTAAAAGCGATGTTTAGAGAAAGCTACAGGCAACAGGGACCATGGAAGACCAAAGACCAGCCCCTCAAGCTAATATAATTTGAGCTCCCGCCACCAGAAATTTCCTGAAAGCTGGCTTGGCTACCTTGGGGAGTTTACAAATCCAAAGACTTACATAGGCAATGGACCGCATTGTTGAAACTCACTAGTAAAGTGTCACCATGATAGCAACTCTGAATATTGTTGGGAATAATTGAAATTGTGCAGCTAGGGGTGCTGAAAAGAGGGCTCGAGGACATGGTGTCTTATCTTAGCATCTACCAGGAGCTGATCTTCAGGCTTCATGCGTCAACTGTTCTCTTGGCTTTTTCCTTGTTAAGAGTCATCCTTGAATGACTCTGAGGGCTTTGATCACTCATCTGGTAGGTTTATTCCACAGTGTATGTGTTCGCATTCCCCAACCATCATTTATGGATAGACCACCCAAACCTTTTAGTGATGTGTCTCAAATTTGCTTCCTTTCCAAAGGAGGCCATGAGGTGTAAACACAGCCTCTATGGAAGAATTTTTACTTTTCTTCTCATCATCTTAGACTCATCTGCCTTCCTCAGCCTATTCCAAATTTATTATTTTAACCGAAAACTGCAAACCGTGCCATTTCTCCCATTTTTTTCGAGGACACCAGTGATGGGCATACTTGACTGTGCTCTAGTCTTACTCTTGGCTCTGTGGTCAAGTTTCACATCTGGTGGGTCTCTGGGGACCATAAAAGATCGCAAGAATTGAACTGTGTCCTTCTTGCTTGCAGAGCAAATGCCCTGTCAGCTTACTCTTCCTCTGACCCTACCCCACTCTTCATCAGGCCCATGCAATTTCTCCTCTTAAGGGCTTTATGCAGTCGAGTTTCCCACATTTGGGGAAATCGCAGGGGTCAGCACATCCCAAGTGCAATGGATGGGCCTCACCCTGGGAAAACCACCTACATGATCATGGTATCTCCCCTGCCCTGGACCATGTTTGTATTTCTTAGAGTCTTGTCTATTCCCCCTTTTTCCTCTATCTAACTTCCCATTCTTTCCCAGCTCCTCCTTCAACACCCAGCCACTCCCAAAATCAACCACAGTTGACAGCATCTCAAAATTCAGAACATTTATTAACAATCAATTAACTATGATGCATCTCTGGAGTGATAGCACAGCGGTAGGGCATTTGCCTTGCACACAGCCAACATGGCCGACCCGAGTTCGATGCATCTCTTTAATTTGAAAAAAAAAATTAGAATAAATAAATGGTGTATGGCATTTCAGTGTTTGCCTAGGGCAACCATCTGGTACCTAAAGTGGAACCTACCATTCCAGCTCTTACATTACGTAGCCATAGTAGAGAGAGATGTCCAACTCTTTTTCCCTCTCAATAAAGAACTGCACTTTCCCCCAAAGAGGTGTGTTTGGCATCGTTCTCACGCTCCTGCTGAGCCTTCCTTTTCATAGCCTCACGCTCTGGTCTCTGCTCTTTGGTGATGGGCTTTGACATGACTGGCTCGGGAACATTGGGCTTTCTCCATGGTTTAGGTTGGAAACGGAAGTCTTGGAGGAGAAAGTGACTCTGACGTTTGGGTGGAGACTGGCGCTTGTTCACACAGACAGGAGGAGCCTCCCGCTGTAGAGAAGTGCCAGCTGCTGTCTTGTAGGGATCAGGTCTAGAAGCTGCAGGCTGATGAATAGGCCGGCTACTAGGGTTCTGCAAACCTGGTCGAGATAGGTTGGTTGAAATGGACTTAGCAGGATTGGAAGGACCAGGCAAAAATGCAGTGGTTGACGGGGAAAAATTGGCAGCATTTGGCTGAGCTGCATTGGTAGAGCCAGGCTTGGCAGGGTTAGCTGCAGCAGGAAGATGTGTGGCTTCAGATTTTCGTCTCCGAGGAACAGGTTCAGCTTGTGGATTCTCCATGGTAAGAAACGGCAAAGGTACCAATTTGACCTTCCCAGGAGGTGGCAGCTCAGACTGGGATGGAGATGAGCGTTTATCAGCACTGCTACTTGGTTTCTGTGCTTTGACCTGAGTTTTCTCAAGGCCTTTTCCATCCCGTGTAGCACCTAGCCATGGCTTGACAGCTGAGGATGGCTTGACATCTTTGGGGTTCTTTGCGCTACTCAGCACCTGGGAGGAAAATATTCCAAGTTTTGGATCACTCTTCCCCAGAGCATGAAACATTTGGACAGAATCCAGCATGTGTATGCCTAGGTAGCGGCGGGGTTATTTAACTGCCTCTTGGCAAAACTCAGGTTGAGTTTCCTTGCATTTCATCTTGCCAATGGTGGAGTTTCTTCTGCCTTGACCTTGTTCCCTAGCTGCTTACACTCATTAACTTTCTTAGAGTTTTCTCTGGTGTTTTTTATCTTCTGCTGCCCATGGCTCTTTGTCTTGCTGATCCTGCTGGAGGCAGATTTGTGAGATTTGCTGTTAGTTTTGGCTGTGGTCACAGGACACCTCTCACTGACTGCAGCATTACAAACAATCCCTGCTCCCCTCAGCAAGCATTCTCAGACTTTTGGCTGGATTTTGGCCTTGGGTTCTCCCTCAAGAGGTTCAGAAGCCTCCTTTTTGTTCTTCCCTTTTGCATGGGAGGTCCGCTTAGTGCCACTTGAATTTTCTTGCACCTGCTTCAGAGTGATGGTGTCAGTGGTGTTCATTACCTGCAGATCTTTGCATGATCTAGGTCTACTGGGATCTGGTAGGTCTCCAGAGGTTTTGAAAGCCCACTTTTCATCTGATCAAAATTCTTACCTTTTTGATCCTGAGTTGGAGTTGGTGTCAGCGCCAGGTTACTTTGGGCTGGATATATTATGGGAACTTCCCCAAGATCAGGTGAGTACCTGTTACTTATGGTTCACATACAACTTAATCTTGTTGATGCATTGAAGGTTACCCTGATTTTTGATCCACTTCAAAAATCATTACTTGAGTTTTTCCCAAGAAATATTTTTGGAAGGAAAACTTTATTTAAATTCTGTGTCTTAAGATGTTTATCAACAATGTAGTTACTAATAACTCTAAGAATAATAATGCATACACGAATATAATTTTTCTATTCAATGTGATTTACATAGGAGGAAGTGTAAAGAAAACATCATGAAAAATATGTATCACAGAACTGAAAAAGAATTATGTAGATATTAATGAAATCTGGGCTCTGTAGCAAGCAGCATAGTACAGTATGTTATGGAGAACAGACACAAGAGTAAGCCTTGAATAACAGTGGATGGCATCCCAAACAAAATCAAATAAAACAGTACAATAAGGTTATTACTAAATTGTTCCACATATACAATATGAAGACTCTATTTTATTTTAGTAAAAACTGCTAGCCAAAAAATGGAATAGAAGGTGATTTTTGAGTGACACTTTACCAGTCCATTAAAGAGAAAGGATTTATCAGTAACTACATAACAAAAAGAAAATAGGAATAAACGTGATTGTATTTCATAGAGATGAAATGTTTTAAATGAGTAAAACACAGAAAGAAACTTCGAAATTACAAAAAATTATACTCATCAGTACCTTTGAATATTAACCAGCAAACAACATGTGTTAAACATAGCAGAGGATTTCACTTGATCACACAAGAAACAGAAAAGACCATTTAAAAAGTGATCACAAAATAATGCAAATTTACTTTCAACGCCTATATTAGAATTATCGTTATCAAACAGGAAAACTTTCTTCTCAATGTTTAATAAATGAGCACCAAAATCCCATAAAATATCTTTATGTAGGAAAACTCAGAATTCACAAATATGACAAAAATGTGTAATTAGTCATGTGAGACTTGATTTTTCTATTTCCTTTTAGGATCTAAAAACAAAACTTGACTATTATCAAAGTACTCTCATGTTAGGAAGAAAAAATCACATGAAATAATATTTGTAAAGATGACAAGCAGCTTTAACCTGGAACCTACTGACCACACAAATGAATCAAACCTCCTGATTCAAGTTAGAATATACCATTTTTTTTTATTTTAACAGGCAGCGCATACATGAACTTAAAAACCAGAATGTAATAAAAACATTGAAGATTCTGTGTCTTCCACCGCCCTAGATAAGCACTATTAGCTATTTATGGGGAGCATCATTTCTGAAGCGTGTTTATACTCCAAATTGTCAAGTACCAAGTACTGTGTTCTAAAAAATAATAAGGAAAAAAGCCAGGAAGGATGGCTTTCTGATAAAGAGCTTTTCCTACTGGTACCCTATTGAAGGCATAGTATATTTCTAGTCCTGACATTTATTGAAGTAAAATTCTTTGACTTGCTCTCAGTGAATTATTCTCAGCATATTTCATATATATATTCTTTCTTTTTTGATGTTAAGTCTTTGGTTCTCTTCAATTTTATGTCCAAACGTTTTCCTCTTCCTTGATAATCGAAGTCCCTATTCTTTCTTTCTTTCCTTCTTTCTTTCTTTCTTTCTTTCTTTCTTTCTTTCTTTCTATCCTTCTTTCTTTCTTTCCTATTTTTTTCTCCCTCATATTGTCTTGGTGTCGATTGGTCAATGTTTGATGAAAGTGATCCCAAACTTGCTTACCTTAGAGGTCTTGCCTCCCTAATGCTCAGCACTCCGCACCTTCCCCATGCCCCATATTTTCTTATTACCTGGTTTAAATAGAAATCTCAAAGATCAATGATTATTACTTTGTAATATCACTATATTCACAATACTGAAGTATAAATACAAGTGGAGAGACCACTACAGAGAACACATGCTAGTATATATTAACAGTTTTTCACAGCATCTATATTTTCTATTTCTGTAAAAATACTGTCTCTGATTTACTTGTTTTCAGTGAATATCATGTAAAATTCAATATTAAAAGGAAAAAGAAACACAGAGAATCAAACCTCATATATATATATACATATATATAAATATATATGTTCGTGTGTGTGTGTATGTTTGTTTGTGTATTTGAGCTCCTAAGTATGTGTAAAATATAATGTAATCAATGAGGAAAAACACTTTGTATGTTTGAGAAAGTAAGCCAGTGTCTAAAATCACACAGCAAATGTCAAAGTCACGCTAAAATGAGGCTTATAAAATTCTACTTGAATATTTTCTTTCATTACTACGTGCTGTTTTTACTTGACTGCTAAGTTTAGGGATGATAAATCTAATGAAAAACTTTGAAAAGTATTATTCCTTACCTGACATGGTCAGAGAAGAGGAAATACCGATGAAAGGTAGACGAGAAGAGGAGACAGTAGGAGATTACGTCTGAACACTGAAGCAGCTTAAGACCACAAGTGTTCAGTAGAGAGGACTGCTCACTGGTGATTGGTCATTGGTCACTCGTCACTTGCCATGAAGATTCAAATTTGTTTACAAACAAATACATGGGACCCCCAAGATTCTACCAGTTGGTGGTTCGTTTGGTGGGAGAATGATGTCATAAAGTAGGCAGGTGAAAGGTAGAGGCTAGCCAATCAGGAGGTCAGAATCCCAGAAGAAGATCGGATTGGATAGAGAGTGGGGTAGAATGAAGCAGGCTAGGGAGATGGAATTCTACAAGACGGTTATAACAGTTTCACCTTCGTCAGACTCTTGTGTTAGAAAAATACTCCCATGATGCTCAAGAGCTTAGCTATTTGATTAACAAATCAAGAAAATTACTAAATAATTGTTTATATTGCACTGTTAAAGAAACAACATTTGTTATTACTAGTATATTTTAGATAACGTTTACAGCACATCGGGTTGGGCATTTGCCTTGTAGGAGACCAACCCTGATTCCGATTCCTCTGCCCGGCAAGCTACCCAGAATATCTCGTCCACATAGCAAGAGCCTGGCAAGCTACCCATGACGTATTCGATAGGCCATAGCTAGTGACAACAAGTCTCACAATTTGTTGTAAGATGTTACTGGTTCCCGCTCGAGCAAATGGATGAACCACGGGAGGACAGTGCTACAGTGCTATGATTGAAAAAATTGGTGGTTTCTTTCAATATGACAACACTTACTAGGTTAAGTTGTAGATGAATCGAGATGTGTGAAAATGTAAATAAAATGAGAAGAAATAGTAAATGCACAGGTATCTTATTTGTACAAAACAAACAGTTGTTCTCAGTTTAAAACTGTAGAAGATAAAGAAAAACATATACTCATTTGTGTCAAAATTTTTCAACCTGAAAGAAAAGGACCAAAACCAATTTAAGTAATCAAAAAACAAGCAAAACTAACAAATACTGGCAATTAATATGATAGGCCAAGTATGAATGTTCTTAATAAATTAGTGCTGTGAAAAAATCAGTATTTAGCTATTAAACTTCAATATTAAAAATAAGCATAAACCATGATCATATATAAAATGTATTGAAAGAAGTGTAAATGACTGGTAAACACAAGGGCAAGACACTCGCAAATGCCTACCAGGTTCTCTCAGAGTGAGAACTGGACAATAATTGTTGTCTTATCAACAAAATCCAGTCTCTGTATCTTGGCCATTGATGGGATTACATGGCTCCAGGGGCAGTTCATGGTTGTAACACTTAGCTACTAGGAGATGGGGGATCTGGTTGGAGGGGGCCCAGTCTTGATCTGAGCAGCCTTGGAGATCTCATCCCCCGGTTGCGCACACCTGGGTTCCTCTGTCAGATTCGTTCATGCATGAGGCTCCTTCAAGCTTGGGGAGAGTGGTCTAAAGCGTACCTATGGCTGGTTGCAGAGGTCTTCAGGTGCCGGGGCTCTGCTCGGCGCGGTGAGGGAAACACAACACACCGCCTCCAAGGGACCCTGGTGAAGAAAGCCAGGTGTGGGGTCAGGAGACTGTCATTTTAGACATATTTGGAATTAATTTTAGATCAAAAAGTACACATCATTCTAACTATGTATGTGCTTAGTAATAAATTACTACACACTTGTTCAATCACCTAAGAAACCCCACTCTGCTCAGATAACTAGATTTTTAATTATAGGTCTGTTTTGCCTGTGTGTCATGACTGAGAATCACTATCATTAGATATGAAACTCACTATACACAAAGATGCACACAGGCTGCTTTGAGTCATCTGTGTTGTTAATGTGTGTTGGCCATTAAACTTCACTGAGACCCTTTGTTCTGTCCTTTACAGGAGCCTCATAAGTGTCAACTTCCATTCAAGTTGAACTTATAATAATGTGGAATGAAATCATCAATATGATCCTCACCTCTTCCTTCAGGAGAAAAATCCTACTTATATTCAAGGTGGTCAAAGTGCAGACAACACCATCCACCTTTTCCTGGAGATGTACACGGGACTGAGGTGAGAACAGCAAAAGGCTCTAGTTTAATGGTCTTAATGAAGGTTTCAGGGAAGTGCATTAAACAGGACTCATATAACATCTTCCAAAAGAATTATTTTGTAAAACTGATGCCTTGATTATGGTAAAAGATAATATGGTAAAAACCATATTTTTCTTTCTGGGACATTAAAGTTCTAAATCTATCAAGCTGCTTTGAAATACTTTCTTTGATTAGGTACCACTGTCTGCCATAGGGTAAGTAAGGACAACACTCAAATTAATCAGAACAGAAAAAATAACTCCTACTAGGTTTGGTTACACATATACTAAAATTGAAATGATACAATGATGAGCATGGTCCTTGCACAGAGATGACATGCAAACTTGTAAAGAGTTCCATATTTTTGTTGCAAGAAGAACTAACATGGCTACTTTAAGCTAAGGCAATTCCCACAAGTACAAAAATTCTACATAAAGATAGCACAAATCCCCATAACAACAATCTCTCTCAATGTCTATGGACTAAATGTGCCAATTCAGAGGCACAGAATAGGAAGATGAATTAGAACACTGAACCCAACATTCTGATACCTGCAAGAAACATATCTGAGCAATCAAAGCAACCATGGGCTAAAAGTAAAAGGCTGGAAAACAAGTATTCAAGAAAAGAACACCTCCACAAAGCTGGAGTAGCCATACTAGTATCAGACCACATGGACTTCAGGCTAAAGGTTATAAGAGACAGTGAATGTCATTTCTGCATGATCATGGGATCTTTACATCAGAAAGAACTCACCCTCCTCAATGTAGATGCTCAATGACAGACCAGCAAAATACTTAAAAACAACTTCTAATAGACTTATAGAAAAACATTGATAGCAAAACAGTACTAGGTGGAGATTTCAACACTACTTTGTCACTTCTCAATAGATCAAACCGAATAAATCTCAGCAAGGAAATATTTTACTTAAGTGAAGTAATGAACAACCGTTGGCTTAGAGAAGAAATCAAAGAGGAAATAAAAAGGTTCCAGAAACAAATGAGAATGAGGACGCGAGCTACCAGAACTTGTGGGACACAGCAAAAGCAGTGTTAAGAGGAAAGATTATACCTCTGCCAGAATTTATCAGGAAGAAAGAAAGGGCCTACATGAATAAATTAGAGCTCAAGATTTTGGAAAATGACCAACAAAAGGAGTGCAAACTAGGCTGGAGCAAGGAAATAATAAAATTTATAGTAGAAATCAATGAGCTAGAAACCCAAAATACAATCCAGAAGACCAATAAAAGCAAAAGCTGTTTCTTTGAGAAAATAAACAAGATCAATAAACCTCTAGAAGCCTCTCAAAGAAACAGAAAGAATTCTAATAAATCGAATCAGAAATGCAAAGGGGGGTATCCTAATAGAAACTACAGAAATCCATAGGATCATCAGAGATTATTTTGAGAATCTTTGCAGCAGGAAATGAGAGAATCTTTAACAAATTGATAAATTAATGGATTCCAATTACCTCCCAAGGCTGAATCAAGAAGATTTGGAATACTTGAACCTATCACTACCAAGGAAATTGAAATGATGGTCAAAATATCCCCCCAAACAGAATCCTTGGCCCAGATGGATTCAATAGTGAAATATTTCAATCCTTTAAAGAGGAACTGCTGACAACATTTTTAAGATTTTCCAGGAAATTGAAGAAACAGAAATGCTCCCAAATAGCTTCTATGAGGCAAAGATCACCCTAATACTCAAAACAGACAGAGACACCACAAAAAATGAAAATTACAGACCTATTTCCTTGATGAATACAGATACACAGATTCTCAAGAAAATACCAGCAAAGAGAATCCAGAAACTCAACAAAATATCACAAACTATGACCAAGTAGGTTTATCTTGGGGATGCAAGGATGGCTTAACATTCTCTAGTCAATCAATATAATACACCATCTCAATAAAATAAAGATAAAAGTCATATCATCATATCGATAGATGTAGATAAAGCATTTGATGAGATCCAGCACCCATTCATGGTGAAAAACTCTCAAGAAAATGGGAGTTGAAAGTACTTTCTTCAATCTAGTCAAAGCAAACTACCACAAACCCACAGCAAGCATTATTCTCAACGGGGAGAAAACTAAAGGTTTGGAGCAGAAATCAATGAGCTAGAATCCCAGAATACAATTAGGCACAAAAGAAGTTACCCACTCTCACCACACCTATTCAACATAGTACTTGAAGTACTTGCCATAGGATTTCGGTAAAAAGAAAAGATATCAAGGGCATCCATATAAAAAAGGAAGAACTCAAGCTTTTACTATTTGGAGATAACATGATACTATACTTGGAAAATCCCAAAGAACCTACAAAAAAGCTCCTGGGAACAATAGATTTGTTTAGTAAAGTAGCATATTACACAATCAATATCCGGTAGTCCATGGCTTTCCCATATATTTCAAATGAAAGAGAAAAAAAGAGATAGAGAAAAACAATCCCATTCACAATAATACCTCAGAAAATCGAGTATATTATATTAGAATCAACTAAAATGTTAAGGAACTATACTTTGGTACTATTGCGGCAACATGGGAATATGCCATTGTTGACAACATTGACGAGGAATACGATCCACTGGTTCAGCACCTCCATGAATGTGTGAGGAAAGCCAAGAGAGAGATAGCCAAAAAAAATGGCCTATCTTCGAAAACTCTTGAGCTAATTTGCCAGCGTGGTTTGGCGCATGCCTCAGGCAACCGCAAGCTAACATCCGAGCTCGCAAAGCAGTGCAGAGATGCGATCAAGGAAGACCTCAAAGAGAGAAGAGCAGAAGTACTGGTAGATGCGGCAGAAGCCAGCAAAAGTATTCGTAACGCCCGCCTGTCCTTCGCCAACTATAAGACCAAGATGACTGCCCTCCGACGTCCTGATGGATCCATCACATCCTCCAGGACGGCAATGGAGAAGATTACCATGACTTCTACTCAAATCTCTTCGATAACCATGTCCACTTGCCGACATACCAAATTACACAGGATGGATATGTCCTTCCCAAAGTTCTCCCTTCCGAAATCCGACACGCCATTTCGTTGGTAAAGAAACCAACAGCACCCTGCCCAGTCAAGGTCAGACCTGAACACCTGAAGAACCTGCCGTCAGTACTCATCAATACACTGGCTCGGCTCTTCACTCGCTACCTGTCTGAATGCAAGTTTCTGTCTCAATGGAAAACCAGCAGGACCGTACTACTGTTCAAGAAGGGAGACATCCATGACATTGGCAACTGTCGCCCGATCTGCCTATTGTCTGTCATCTCCAAGTTGTTCACTCGAGTCATCCTAAATAGGATTGGCAGAACACTAGATGAAGGACAACCATACGAGCAAGCAGGGTTCCGCAAAGGATTCAGCACCATCGACCATATCCACGCGATAACCAAGCTCATTGAGGTTTCTCTAGAGTTCAAGATGCCGCTGTTTAATGTTCATTGATTTAAACAAGGCCTTTGATTCTGTTGAGACGGAAGTGGTCATTGAAGCCCTAGCCAATCAGGGCATTCAAGACCAGTACATCAGGATCCTCCGTGAGCTGTATTACAGATTCACTAGCAGGATCTCACCATTCTACAAAGAAGTGATCGTTGATGTCAAGAGAGGGGTGCGGCAGGGTGATACCATTTCACCAAAACTCTTCAGTGCCACCCTCGAGAACATCATGCGACGACTGGAATGGGACGTAATGGGACTGAAGATAGATGCTCGGCAACTACACCACCTCCACTTTGCTGATGACTTTATTTTAATAACACCAAACATCAGCCAAGCAGCACAAATGCTGGCCGACTTTGACCGTGAGTGTGGAAAGGTAGGACTACAGCTGAATCTTACGAAGACAATGTTTATGCGAAACAGCCTTGTTCCTGATGCCCCATTCGCTCTCAATGGAATGACTGTCTCCGAATGCAACAGCTATGTGTACCTAAGTCGAGAGGTCAACATGACAAATGACCTGGCACCCGAGCTGTGCAGGAGGAAGAGAGCGGCTTGGAATGCCTTCAAAAACGTCGAAGAAATAGCTAAGAGGAAGAAGAACCTCTGGCTCCGGGCACATCTATTTGATTCCACTGTTCTTCCTGCATTAACATATGCCTCAGAGACCTGGGCCCTACGCAAACAAGATGAGAATGGTATTCAGGTCTCCCAAAGAAGAATAGAAAGAGCTATGCTTGGAATATCAGGTTTCACTCAAATGAGAGAGATAATCCGGAGTTCTGACATCTTTCGCCGATCAAGAATCAGGGACGCTGTCTCTTATGCCAAGTTGTCGAAAATTGGATGGGCTGGTCACGTAATGAGATTTAAAGACGACTGCTGGACTAGAGCTGTTACTGACTGGATTCCCCGGGATGTCAAAAGACCGCGTGGCCACCCACCTTCCAGATGGTCAGACTTCTTCGTCAAGATCATGAACGATCGGTTTGAGGCCCTTCATGTTCCCGGTTCGAACAGATGCCATTGGGCTACACTAGCACGCGACAGGGACAAATGGAGATGTTACTGGCGCCCGCTCGAGCAAATCGACGACTAAGGGGAAGTTAAGTGATAAATGATAAAATTTTAAGGAACTATACAAAAAAAAACCCTAAAAACTCTACTTCACGAAATAAGAGAGTATATGAGGAAATGGAATCACATCCCATGCTCATGGATTGAGAGGATTAACACTGTCAAAATGGCAATACACACCAAAGCTCTATAAAGATTTACTGCACTTCCTATAAGGATAGCCATAACATTTTTCAAAGAAATAGATTAAATACTCTTGAAACTCATACACAACAATAAACTCCCATGAAAAGCTAAAGCAATATTTGTTAAAAAGAAGAAGGGAACAGCTTCCCCAACTTGCAACCCTACTACAAATTCGTAGTAATCAAAATATCATGATATTCAGATAAAGACAGGCCTCACATCAATGGAATATAGTCAAATATCCTGACGCTGGCCCTCAGATTATTATTACCTAATCTTTCATAAAGGCTCAAGAAATATGAAGTTGAGCAAAGAAGTCTCTTCAACAAGTGGTGCTGGGAAACCTGGACAGCAACAGGCAAAAAAAAAAAAAATTGAACTCAGACCTCTTTATAGTGCCAGGCACAAAGTCAGATCAAATGTATTAAAAACCTCAATATCATACCTAAATTCTTTTTTTTTATTTAAACTTTATTTCATTGAGTTTTTTCACTATGTCCCACCACTGTTTTCGGGCCATGTGGGTTTCATCAGAAAAATCAGCTGTAAATTTTAAGGATGCTCCTTTGTAAGAGATTTCTTTCTTTGATCTTGTTGCTTTCAGAATTTTGTCTCTGTCTAAGGTTTTGGTCATTTTGATCAGGATGTGTTGTGGGGTATTTTTATTTGGATTTCCTCTAGCTGGTACCCTTGGGGCCTCCTGAATGTGGTCACAAGTTTTCTTCAGCTCTGGAAACGTTATAGAAACAAGAGATGACTTAATAGAAAACACATCTTGAGAGAAAAGACTGAAAAGTCATATTGCTTCAGGTGTGCAAACAAGGAGAGATGAACTGCTACTATAAATGATAAAACAGTGAAGTATATACCCTCACCCTCAAGAACATAAGAACTTTGCTGCTATATCATCCTCACATAAACTCTGGTTATTTAATATATCTAATCACTTTTCCCATGACAAGAATTTTTTAACCTCAACATTGATCCTAATCTTTTTAAAATTTTTTTTATTCTTGTTGTTTTTATTTATATATTTATTTTTTTATTTTTTTAAATTGAGTCACCAATGAGATACAGATACAAACCTATTCCTAATCAGGTTTCAGTCATACAATAATCCAACACCCATCCCTCTCCCAGTGCCCATTTTCCACGACAAATGGCCCCAGTTTCCCTCCTGTCAACTTCCCCAACCTACCTCTAGGCTCTGTGGCAGACATTTTCTTTCCATCCCCCCTCTGTCTCTCTCTCTCTTTATGTCTCTCTCTCTCTCTCTCTCTCTCTCTCTCTCTCTCTTTCTCTTCCTTTCACACTCTCACGTTTTCGCTTTTTCCAGACAAATACTTCAAAGACTTATTCCCCTCCTACATCTCATGTGAACTATCTTATAAGGAGCATGATGTCAAGTTCCTTCCTTGTCAAGTATACAAGAATGGAACTCTACTGTGGAGGGAATGTTTGCTTCCTACGACTTCCAAAAGCAAAGAAAAAATATATAACAGTGATATATTGAAACTGGCTCCAGTTTAGAGATAGATTCTCAAAGTAGCACCTTTGCAGAATGGATCTTGTACATAAACTTAGATATGTACCATTTTCATCAACTTGGTCTCTAAAGGACTGATACAGGCATTTATTAGGATAGGGTCTGATATAGTATCACGGGGGTGAAGAGTAATAGACACTTTGCTGGTGGTGCTATGAGGTAACTTTATACCAAGACTATAAATGTTAATACCATTTTAAATATATGACCTTACCTATAATAAATTATTTAAAGAAAAAGAATATCAAACATACCATCACTATCACCTATAATTCCAGTGCCACCACTATCACTTGAATTTCAAGCTATCTCCAAAGATAAAAATTTCAAAACAACTTTATTATAAGCACATACCTGAATTCTTAAGATATATGGAGAAAAATGTGGGACGATCCCTCCATGACATTAAAGCTAAGGGAAACTTCTAGAATGAAACACCACTGACCAAGGAAGAGGAAATGAAGATAAACAAATGAGACTACATTAAACTAAGACGTTGCTGCAACTTAGAAAAAATGGTGACCATCATAAAAAGACAGCCCACATAATGGGGAAAAATTATTTATGCACTACCCATAAAATTAACCTCAAAATTCTGACTGCTGTATCGTTAAGAACACTAAATAGTTCCCGTGAATTTTATTCTTCTTCACATATATTTACTCTAAAATATTTTAGATTTCATTTTAAACCACAGGTAAAAAATAAAAATTATAATTTTTTTAAAATTAAAAATAACCCCTATGCATAGCCAGGTGCGATCCAAAAAAAAAAAAAACCAAGAAAAACAAGCAAGCAAATAAGCAAGAAAGAAAGAAATTAAAAATTAAAAAATAATGCTGTTTGCAATGCTAAGGATCAATCCCAGATCATCATACAATGGAAGGCAAATGCTCTATCCCTGAGTTATATCCCTGATCTTAAACATTTAAAAAGGTCTTTTTTGATGTCTCATTGCATTTTATTTTTTAAAAAATGCTTTTCTTAGTATACCTGGTCGCCATCGTACCGCCTACTTCTTGACCTTTTCTTCACTTGTATATTTTACCTCTAAGATTCAGTTGTCATCTTATCCTTCCTATAGCCATGCTTTCCTTTGACAAACTTTCCAAGATCATGTCTGGCTTGCTTTAACATGGCATAAAATGGAAACGTTATTTTCTCTATGCTCTCACGCAAGAGGTGATAATGTTTTCGACCCAGGAGAACTCTTTTCTGGTGAGCTTCCTGGCTGTTTCTACTTGACTTCAAAATATCTAAAGGTAAGGCATCATCTTTTTGTTTTTGCGTTTTTGGGTCACACCTGACGATGCACAGGGGTTACTCCTGGCTCTGCAGTCAGGAATTACTCCTCACGGTGCTTGGGGGGACCATACAGGATGCGGGGAATCTAACCTGGGTAGGCCGTGTGCAAGGCAAATGCCCTACCTGCTGTACTATAGCTCCAGCTCCACCCGCCTCCCCATAATTCATCATCTTGAGGGCCTCAGATTTTTACCTTCCATTTAGAAACTTCATCTTTACATTGACACAGTAAATTGAAACCACAGAATCATTGAATGGCATGTTATAATGGTAGCAGCCATGAGCAAACATTGATAACCCATAAGTTGGCATGAATGAATACTGTCTCAGAGGCTTCACTTCTGAGGATACCTGTCACTACCTCCTTTCTGTTACGTATCCCAGGATCAGAATCTAAATCAGGCCAGCAGTAGAAATTGTCCACCCAAAAGCTAGCCTTCCACTGGGATCAGAATCCTTGATGCATGTAACTTGTAATTTTTCATTCATGATTTGTTGACCTTGTTTCAGGCAGAGGCATCCAGAGCATAAACTCAGCTTTCCAGTAGTTTCCACAGGAAATCCAAATACCTAAGAATGTTATCATTTCTGACGCCACTCTTAAAGATTTTTTTTGGAATCCCACGGTAAGATACTATCATTAATGTTATAATATTACTGTTCTCCATAGTCCAGATCTCCCCAAAGAACTCTCTACCCTCCTCACTCAAAGTATAGACTCCAGTTTATCATTCTTCTGAACGTACTTCTATTTGTTTCACTCAGGTTCTCCCCTAAAGTGTACAGGTTAAGTTCATACCACTCCAAGTTCTTATTCCTAAACTACCAGAGTGGGCTTGGTCCTCAATCTTGTGTTCTTCCTTAAAGAAATACCGTACTTCCTTTCTGTATGTCACACCTTGCTTGCTTTGTAAAAAAAGTGTTCTCTCTTGAACATATATTCCATTCCACCCTATGCCTGTTTCACAAGTTTCTAAGTGTTGTTCAATAAAATCTATTTTTCTTCACAGCGGTAGGGCGTTCGCCTTACAAGCGGCCAACATGACCGACCCGAGTTCGATTCCTCTGCCACTCTCGGAGAGCCCGTCAAGCTACCGAGAGTATTCGATATGCCAAACACAGTAACAACAAAGTCTCCAATGGAGACGTTACTGGGCCCGCTCGAGTAAATCGACGATCAACGGGAGGGCCTTTACCTTTTCTTCACTGAACTAAAATTTTTTTTTTCCCTTTATTGTATTTTATTTTTTTTTAAGTTGTAGATTTACAATTTTTTGTGCTTTGGTTTCAATTATACAATGATCAGATACCCATCCCTCCACCAGTGCCCATTTTCCACCACCATGGATAATATCCCTCCCACCCCCATCCCCCCATCCCCCCTGTCTCTGTGGCAGGGCAATCCCCTGTGTTCTCTCTCTCCTTTTGGGTGTTGTGGTCTGCAAAAGAGGCATTGAGTGGCAAACATGTTCAGTCCATAGTCTACTTTCGACATGCATCTCCCCTCCTGGGAGGATCCTCCAAACATCCTTTATTTGGTGCTCCCTTCTCTATCTGAACTGCCCTTTCCTCTAGGATACCCGGCTGGCCTCTAAGTTATGGAGTAATCCTCCTGGTGCTGATCTCAGCTATTATTGGGTATTAATCTCATACTTTGTTACTTTATATCCCCAAGATGAATGCAATCTTTCTATGTCTATCCCTCTCTTTCTGACTCATTTCGCTTAGCATGATACTTTCCATATTGTACCACTTGTATGTGAATTTCATGACTTCATCTTTTCTAAGAGCTACATAGTACTCCATTGTGTAGATGTACCAAAGTTTCTTTAACCAGTCATCTGTTCTTGGGCACTCAGGTTTCTTCCAGTTTCTGGCTATTGTAAAGAGTGCTGCAATGAACAAACAAGTGCAGATGTCACTTCGACTATACATTTTTGCCTCTCTGGGATATATTCCCAGGAGTGGTATTGCTGGGTCAAATGGGAGCTCAATTTCTAATTTTTTGAGAATCGTCCATACTGTTTTCCAGAAGGGCTGAACCAGTGGACATTCCCACCAACAGTGAAGGAGTGTCCCTTTCTCGCCACATCCACGCCAGCATCGGTTGCTTTTGTTCTTTTGAATGTGGGCCAGTCTCTGAGGTGTGAGATGGTATCTCATTGTGGTTTTGATCTGCATCTCCCTGATGATTAATGATGTAGAGCATTTTCTCATGTGCTTTTTTGCCATTCGGATTTCTTCTTTGAGAAAGTTTCTGTTCATTTCATTTCCCCATTTTTGGATGGGGTTGGATGTTTTCTTCTTGTGGAGTTTAACCAGTATTTTGTATATCCTGGATATCAACCCCTTGTCAGATGTGTATTCGGTGAATATCCTTTCCCATTCTGTAGACTGTCTTTGTATTTTGGTCACTGTTTCTTTGGAGGTGCAGAAGCTTCTTAGTTTAAGATAGTCCCATTTATCTATCTCTGTTTTCACTTGCTCGGCCAGTGGCGTGGCATCTTTGAAGATACCATTAGCTTCAATGTCATGGAGGGTTTTGCCAACTTTATCTTCAATGTACCTTATGGTTTCTGGTATGATGTTGAGGTCTTTAATCCATTTTGATCTTACTTTTGTACATGGTGTTAGGCAGAGTTCTGAGCCTATTTTTTTGCATGTAGCCGTCCAGTGATGCCAACACAATTTATTAAAGAGGCTTTCCTTACTCCACTTCACATTACTTGCACCTTTATCAAAGATTAGATGAGCATATGATTGAGGAGAGATGTCAGTGTATTCAACCCTGTTCCATTGGTCTGCAGTTCTGCCTTTGTTCCAGTACCATGCTGTTTTAATTATTACTGCTTTGTAGTACAGTTTGAAATTCGGGAGGTTGATTCCTCCCATTTTCTTTTTCCCAAGAATTGCTTTAGCTATTCGTGGGGGCTTATTGTTCCATATAAATTTCAGGAGTGTTTGCTCTATTTCTTTGAAGAATGTCATGGGTATCCTTATAGGGATTGCATTGACTTTATACAATGCTTTTGGTAGTATTGCCATTTTGACAATGTTAAGTCTCCCGACCCATGAGCAGGGGATATCTTTCCATTTCCTCATGTCCTCTTTTATTTCCTGAAGTAGCGTTTTGTAGTTTTCTTTGTACAGGTCCTTTACTTCCTTAGTTAAGCTGATTCCTAGGTACTTGATTTTCTGGGGCACAATTGTGAACGGGATTGTTTTTTTCATGTTGCTTTCTTCTCTCTCACTGTTTGCGTATAGGAAAGCCATGGACTTTTGGGTATTGATTTTATAACCTGCAACTTTAGTATATGAGTCTATTGTTTCTAGGAGTTTTTTGGTGGAAGTTATTGGGTTCTCTAAGTAGAGTACCATATCATCTGCGAATAGTGAGAGCTTGATTTCTTCCTTTCCTACCTGAATGCACTTAATATATTTTTCCTGCCTAATCGCTATTGCAAGTACTTCCAGTACTATATTGAACAGCAGTGGAGAGAGTGGGCATCCTTGTCTCGTCCCTGATCTTAGAGGGAAGGCTCTCAGTTTTTCCCCATTGAGGATGATGCTTGCTGTAGGCTTGTGGTAGATGGCTTTAATTATGTTGAGGAAGGTCCCCTCTATACCCATTTTGGCTAGGGTTTTCATCATAAAGGGGTGCTGGATCTTATCAAATGCTTTCTCTGAATCTATTGATATGATCATATGCATTTTATCTTTTCTTTTGTTGATATGGTGGATTATGTTGATCGATTTCCGAATGTTAAACCATCCTTGCATCCCTGGGATGAATCCTACTTGGTCATGGTGTATGATCTTTTTGATGAGTAGTTGGATTCTATTTGCTAGTAGTTTGTTGAGGATCTTTGCATCTATGTTCATCAGGGATATCGGCCTGTAATACTCTTTCTTTGTGGTATCTCTGTCTGCTTTTGGTATCAGTGTGATATTCGCTTCGTAGAAACTGTTCGGAAGTGTTTTTGATATTTCAATTTCGTGGAAAAGCTTAAAGAGCATCGGGAGTAAGTCCTCTTTAAAGATTTGGAAGAATTCACTAGTGAATCCATCCGGGCCAGGACTTTTGTGCTTGGGGAGACTTTTTTTTACCATTTCAATTTCCTTGATGGTGATAGGTCTGTTCAGGTATTCCAGGTCTTCTTGGTTCAGCCTTGGGAGTCTGTAGGAGTCTAGGAATTTATCCATTTCCTCGAGGTTTTGATGTTCCATGGCATAAAGCTTCTCAAAGTACTCCCTGAGGATCCTCTGAATTTCTGTGGTATCTGTTGTAATGACCCCCTTTTCATTTCTGATTCGGTTTATTAGGGTTTTCTCTCTCCCTTTCTTTGTGAGTTTTGCTAGAGGCTTATCGATCTTGTTAATTTTCTCAAAGAACCAGCTTCTGGTTTCATTGATCTTTCAGATTGTTTTTTGGGTTTCCATCTCGTTAATCTCTGCTCTGAGTTTTATTATTTCCTTTCTCCTGTTCGGGTTGTGCTCCTTTTTTTGGTCCTTCTCCAAGCTCTTAAGCTGTGAGGTTAGGTTACTTATGTGTGCTCGCTCCTCCTTCCTGAGGAATGCTTGTAGAGCTATAAACTTTCCTCTGAACACAGCCTTTGCTGTGTCCCATAAGTTTTGGTAACTCGTGTTCTCATTTTCATTCGTTTCTAGGAATCTTTTGATTTCCTCTTTGATTTCCTGTCTAATCCACTCGTTGTTCAATAGTGCACTGTTTAATTTCCAGGTGTTTGATTTAGTTTTCTGTTTTTGTGTGTGATTTACTTCTAATTTCAGCGCATTATGGTCTGAGAAGATTGTTGATACAATCTCTACCTTCTTAATTTTATGGAGGCATGTTTTGTGGCTCAGCATGTGGTCTATCTTGGAGAATGTTCCATGTACGCTTGAGAAGAATGTGTATTCAGCTTTTTGTGGATGAAGTGTCCTGTATATATCTACTAAGTCCCTTTCTTCCATTGTTTCCCTCAAATGAAGTATGTCCTTGCTAAGCTTGAGTCTGGTTGATCTATCAAGAGGTGACAAAGCAGTGTTGAAGTCTCCCAGTAGTATTGTGTTGCTATTAATGTCTTTTTCCAAATCTATGAGTAGTTGTTTTAAGTACTTGGCTGGTCTCTCATTAGGTGCATATACATTTATTATTGTAAGTTCTTCCTGTTGTACAGATCCTTTGATCAATAAGAAATGGCCTTCACTGTCTCTTATGACCTTCCTCACTCTGAAATCGATGTGGTCTGATATAACGATGGCTACCCCAGCTTTTTTATGGGAGCTGTTTGCCTGTAGGATTGTTTTCCAGCCTTTGACTCTGAGTCTGTGTTTGCTTTGACTATTGAGATGCGTTTCTTGCAGGCAACAGAATGTTGGGTTCAATTTTCTAATCCATCCTGCCACTCTATGTCTTTTAATTGGTGCGTTTAGCCCATTGACATTGAGAGAGATTATTGTTATGGGATTTTGTCCCATTGTTATGTTAAAATTTGGTGTATTTGAGGGGCCTTTCTTGCCTTAAAGTAGCCCATTTAGTTGTTCTTGTAACCATGGTTTTGAGTCTATGAAGTTCCTGAGCTGTTGTTTGTCTGTGAAACTGTGTGTTGTCCCTTCTATTATGAATGAGAGTCTTGCTGGGAAAAGTATTTTGGGGGAGGCATTTATTTCATTGAGTTTTTTTACTATGTCCCACCACTGTTTTCGGGCCATGAGGGTTTCATCAGAAAAATCAGCTGTGAATTTTAAGGATGCTCCTTTGTAAGAGATTTCTTTCTTCGATCTTGCTGCTTTCAGAATTTTGTCTCTGTCTAAGGTTTTGGTCATTTTGATCAGAATGTGTGTTGGGGTATTTTTATTCAGATTTCTTCTAGCTGGTACCCTTCGGGCCTCCTGAATGTGGTCACAAGTTTTCTTCAGCTCTGGAAATGTTGTAGCAATGATTTCTTTGACAGTTTCTTCTTCATCGAGGTTTTCTTCCTGTCCCTCTGGGACTCCAATAATTCTTATGTTACCCCTCTTGGCTTCATCACGATCTTCTCTTGCCATCTGTTCCCGAATTGTGAGTCTCTTTTCCATTTTCTGCTCTTTTCTGGAGAGTCTCTGAACTTCATCTTCGAGCTCACTGATTCTGTTCTCAGCAGCTGTTACTCTGCTGCTGAGGCCTTCCACTGAGCTTTTCAATTCGCCTACGAGATTTTTCAGGTCTGACATTTATGATTGCATTTTCCTCAGTTCTGCCTTCAGATCCTCTTGTCTTCTATTGGCATTGATTTCCATTGTTTCTTTTAATTCCCTAAGCATCCTAAGTAGCTCCCTTCTGAATTCCGTGTCAGAGAGGTTGTCTAACACTACAGTACTGTTGGTGTCATCTGGGCTTGACTCTTCAATATGAAAGTTTGGTGGGGTTTTGCGTTGCTTTACCATTGTGAGAGGTGTGGTTTCGTCCTTCACGTTCACTGTTACTATTCTGCTTTGATATGCAGTGTGAGTTTAAGATAGGCTTATGAGTTATTGGCTACTGTGTTTCTAGTGGCTGAGCTAAAATAGAGAAGTTTCCATCTAAGAAGTTAGCTAATGGTTCCTATGGCATATGTAGTGGGAAAATGTTTCGCGGCCGCGTTAGCGGCCGCGGCTCCGGAAAGAGTCCCTGGCACTAGGCGAGGAGTTGGGAAAGTCTCCTGTTTGGAATTGGAGCCTTTCAGCTTTGTTGCCCAGAGCTGGGCCTCTGTGCCCGTCCCACGCAGATCAGGGGTTGAAAACCGGCTGTCTAGGGGCTGTTTCTAGCTGCGCGTGCCCAGAGAGGGACCCGAGCCCTTGGGGGCGGGCTGTACCTGTTGGAATTGGAGCCGTTCAGCTTTGTTGCCCAGAGCTGGGCCTCTGTGCCCGTCCCACGCAGATCAGGGGTTGAAAACCGGCTGTCTAGGGGCTGTTTCTAGCTGCGCGTGCCCAGAGAGGGACCCGAGCCCTTGGGGGCGGGCTGTACCTGTTGGAATTGGAGCCGTTCAGCTTTGTTGCCCAGAGCTGGGCCTCTGTGCCCGTCCCACGCAGATCAGGGGTTGAAAACCGGCTGTCTAGGGGCTGTTTCTAGCTGCGCGTGCCCAGAGAGGGACCCGAGCCCTTGGGGGCGGGCTGTACCTGTTGGAATTGGAGCCGTTCAGCTTTGTTGCCCAGAGCTGGGCCTCTGTGCCCGTCCCACGCAGATCAGGGGTTGAAAACCGGCTGTCTAGGGGCTGTTTCTAGCTGCGCGTGCCCAGAGAGGGACCCGAGCCCTTGGGGGCGGGCTGTACCTGTTGGAATTGGAGCCGTTCAGCTTTGTTGCCCAGAGCTGGGCCTCTGTGCCCGTCCCACGCAGATCAGGGGTTGAAAACCGGCTGTCTAGGGGCTGTTTCTAGCTGCGCGTGCCCAGAGAGGGACCCGAGCCCTTGGGGGCGGGCTGTACCTGTTGGAATTGGAGCCGTTCAGCTTTGTTGCCCAGAGCTGGGCCTCTGTGCCCGTCCCACGCAGATCAGGGGTTGAAAACCGGCTGTCTAGGGGCTGTTTCTAGCTGCGCGTGCCCAGAGAGGGACCCGAGCCCTTGGGGGCGGGCTGTACCTGTTGGAATTGGAGCCGTTCAGCTTTGTTGCCCAGAGCTGGGCCTCTGTGCCCGTCCCACGCAGATCAGGGGTTGAAAACCGGCTGTCTAGGGGCTGTTTCTAGCTGCGCGTGCCCAGAGAGGGACCCGAGCCCTTGGGGGCGGGCTGTACCTGTTGGAATTGGAGCCGTTCAGCTTTGTTGCCCAGAGCTGGGCCTCTGTGCCCGTCCCACGCAGATCAGGGGTTGAAAACCGGCTGTCTAGGGGCTGTTTCTAGCTGCGCGTGCCCAGAGAGGGACCCGAGCCCTTGGGGGCGGGCTGTACCTGTTGGAATTGGAGCCGTTCAGCTTTGTTGCCCAGAGCTGGGCCTCTGTGCCCGTCCCACGCAGATCAGGGGTTGAAAACCGGCTGTCTAGGGGCTGTTTCTAGCTGCGCGTGCCCAGAGAGGGACCCGAGCCCTTGGGGGCGGGCTGTACCTGTTGGAATTGGAGCCGTTCAGCTTTGTTGCCCAGAGCTGGGCCTCTGTGCCCGTCCCACGCAGATCAGGGGTTGAAAACCGGCTGTCTAGGGGCTGTTTCTAGCTGCGCGTGCCCAGAGAGGGACCCGAGCCCTTGGGGGCGGGCTGTACCTGTTGGAATTGGAGCCGTTCAGCTTTGTTGCCCAGAGCTGGGCCTCTGTGCCCGTCCCACGCAGATCAGGGGTTGAAAACCGGCTGTCTAGGGGCTGTTTCTAGCTGCGCGTGCCCAGAGAGGGACCCGAGCCCTTGGGGGCGGGCTGTACCTGTTGGAATTGGAGCCGTTCAGCTTTGTTGCCCAGAGCTGGGCCTCTGTGCCCGTCCCACGCAGATCAGGGGTTGAAAACCGGCTGTCTAGGGGCTGTTTCTAGCTGCGCGTGCCCAGAGAGGGACCCGAGCCCTTGGGGGCGGGCTGTACCTGTTGGAATTGGAGCCGTTCAGCTTTGTTGCCCAGAGCTGGGCCTCTGTGCCCGTCCCACGCAGATCAGGGGTTGAAAACCGGCTGTCTAGGGGCTGTTTCTAGCTGCGCGTGCCCAGAGAGGGACCCGAGCCCTTGGGGGCGGGCTGTACCTGTTGGAATTGGAGCCGTTCAGCTTTGTTGCCCAGAGCTGGGCCTCTGTGCCCGTCCCACGCAGATCAGGGGTTGAAAACCGGCTGTCTAGGGGCTGTTTCTAGCTGCGCGTGCCCAGAGAGGGACCCGAGCCCTTGGGGGCGGGCTGTACCTGTTGGAATTGGAGCCGTTCAGCTTTGTTGCCCAGAGCTGGGCCTCTGTGCCCGTCCCACGCAGATCAGGGGTTGAAAACCGGCTGTCTAGGGGCTGTTTCTAGCTGCGCGTGCCCAGAGAGGGACCCGAGCCCTTGGGGGCGGGCTGTACCTGTTGGAATTGGAGCCGTTCAGCTTTGTTGCCCAGAGCTGGGCCTCTGTGCCCGTCCCACGCAGATCAGGGGTTGAAAACCGGCTGTCTAGGGGCTGTTTCTAGCTGCGCGTGCCCAGAGAGGGACCCGAGCCCTTGGGGGCGGGCTGTACCTGTTGGAATTGGAGCCGTTCAGCTTTGTTGCCCAGAGCTGGGCCTCTGTGCCCGTCCCACGCAGATCAGGGGTTGAAAACCGGCTGTCTAGGGGCTGTTTCTAGCTGCGCGTGCCCAGAGAGGGACCCGAGCCCTTGGGGGCGGGCTGTACCTGTTGGAATTGGAGCCGTTCAGCTTTGTTGCCCAGAGCTGGGCCTCTGTGCCCGTCCCACGCAGATCAGGGGTTGAAAACCGGCTGTCTAGGGGCTGTTTCTAGCTGCGCGTGCCCAGAGAGGGACCCGAGCCCTTGGGGGCGGGCTGTACCTGTTGGAATTGGAGCCGTTCAGCTTTGTTGCCCAGAGCTGGGCCTCTGTGCCCGTCCCACGCAGATCAGGGGTTGAAAACCGGCTGTCTAGGGGCTGTTTCTAGCTGCGCGTGCCCAGAGAGGGACCCGAGCCCTTGGGGGCGGGCTGTACCTGTTGGAATTGGAGCCGTTCAGCTTTGTTGCCCAGAGCTGGGCCTCTGTGCCCGTCCCACGCAGATCAGGGGTTGAAAACCGGCTGTCTAGGGGCTGTTTCTAGCTGCGCGTGCCCAGAGAGGGACCCGAGCCCTTGGGGGCGGGCTGTACCTGTTGGAATTGGAGCCGTTCAGCTTTGTTGCCCAGAGCTGGGCCTCTGTGCCCGTCCCACGCAGATCAGGGGTTGAAAACCGGCTGTCTAGGGGCTGTTTCTAGCTGCGCGTGCCCAGAGAGGGACCCGAGCCCTTGGGGGCGGGCTGTACCTGTTGGAATTGGAGCCGTTCAGCTTTGTTGCCCAGAGCTGGGCCTCTGTGCCCGTCCCACGCAGATCAGGGGTTGAAAACCGGCTGTCTAGGGGCTGTTTCTAGCTGCGCGTGCCCAGAGAGGGACCCGAGCCCTTGGGGGCGGGCTGTACCTGTTGGAATTGGAGCCGTTCAGCTTTGTTGCCCAGAGCTGGGCCTCTGTGCCCGTCCCACGCAGATCAGGGGTTGAAAACCGGCTGTCTAGGGGCTGTTTCTAGCTGCGCGTGCCCAGAGAGGGACCCGAGCCCTTGGGGGCGGGCTGTACCTGTTGGAATTGGAGCCGTTCAGCTTTGTTGCCCAGAGCTGGGCCTCTGTGCCCGTCCCACGCAGATCAGGGGTTGAAAACCGGCTGTCTAGGGGCTGTTTCTAGCTGCGCGTGCCCAGAGAGGGACCCGAGCCCTTGGGGGCGGGCTGTACCTGTTGGAATTGGAGCCGTTCAGCTTTGTTGCCCAGAGCTGGGCCTCTGTGCCCGTCCCACGCAGATCAGGGGTTGAAAACCGGCTGTCTAGGGGCTGTTTCTAGCTGCGCGTGCCCAGAGAGGGACCCGAGCCCTTGGGGGCGGGCTGTACCTGTTGGAATTGGAGCCGTTCAGCTTTGTTGCCCAGAGCTGGGCCTCTGTGCCCGTCCCACGCAGATCAGGGGTTGAAAACCGGCTGTCTAGGGGCTGTTTCTAGCTGCGCGTGCCCAGAGAGGGACCCGAGCCCTTGGGGGCGGGCTGTACCTGTTGGAATTGGAGCCGTTCAGCTTTGTTGCCCAGAGCTGGGCCTCTGTGCCCGTCCCACGCAGATCAGGGGTTGAAAACCGGCTGTCTAGGGGCTGTTTCTAGCTGCGCGTGCCCAGAGAGGGACCCGAGCCCTTGGGGGCGGGCTGTACCTGTTGGAATTGGAGCCGTTCAGCTTTGTTGCCCAGAGCTGGGCCTCTGTGCCCGTCCCACGCAGATCAGGGGTTGAAAACCGGCTGTCTAGGGGCTGTTTCTAGCTGCGCGTGCCCAGAGAGGGACCCGAGCCCTTGGGGGCGGGCTGTACCTGTTGGAATTGGAGCCGTTCAGCTTTGTTGCCCAGAGCTGGGCCTCTGTGCCCGTCCCACGCAGATCAGGGGTTGAAAACCGGCTGTCTAGGGGCTGTTTCTAGCTGCGCGTGCCCAGAGAGGGACCCGAGCCCTTGGGGGCGGGCTGTACCTGTTGGAATTGGAGCCGTTCAGCTTTGTTGCCCAGAGCTGGGCCTCTGTGCCCGTCCCACGCAGATCAGGGGTTGAAAACCGGCTGTCTAGGGGCTGTTTCTAGCTGCGCGTGCCCAGAGAGGGACCCGAGCCCTTGGGGGCGGGCTGTACCTGTTGGAATTGGAGCCGTTCAGCTTTGTTGCCCAGAGCTGGGCCTCTGTGCCCGTCCCACGCAGATCAGGGGTTGAAAACCGGCTGTCTAGGGGCTGTTTCTAGCTGCGCGTGCCCAGAGAGGGACCCGAGCCCTTGGGGGCGGGCTGTACCTGTTGGAATTGGAGCCGTTCAGCTTTGTTGCCCAGAGCTGGGCCTCTGTGCCCGTCCCACGCAGATCAGGGGTTGAAAACCGGCTGTCTAGGGGCTGTTTCTAGCTGCGCGTGCCCAGAGAGGGACCCGAGCCCTTGGGGGCGGGCTGTACCTGTTGGAATTGGAGCCGTTCAGCTTTGTTGCCCAGAGCTGGGCCTCTGTGCCCGTCCCACGCAGATCAGGGGTTGAAAACCGGCTGTCTAGGGGCTGTTTCTAGCTGCGCGTGCCCAGAGAGGGACCCGAGCCCTTGGGGGCGGGCTGTACCTGTTGGAATTGGAGCCGTTCAGCTTTGTTGCCCAGAGCTGGGCCTCTGTGCCCGTCCCACGCAGATCAGGGGTTGAAAACCGGCTGTCTAGGGGCTGTTTCTAGCTGCGCGTGCCCAGAGAGGGACCCGAGCCCTTGGGGGCGGGCTGTACCTGTTGGAATTGGAGCCGTTCAGCTTTGTTGCCCAGAGCTGGGCCTCTGTGCCCGTCCCACGCAGATCAGGGGTTGAAAACCGGCTGTCTAGGGGCTGTTTCTAGCTGCGCGTGCCCAGAGAGGGACCCGAGCCCTTGGGGGCGGGCTGTACCTGTTGGAATTGGAGCCGTTCAGCTTTGTTGCCCAGAGCTGGGCCTCTGTGCCCGTCCCACGCAGATCAGGGGTTGAAAACCGGCTGTCTAGGGGCTGTTTCTAGCTGCGCGTGCCCAGAGAGGGACCCGAGCCCTTGGGGGCGGGCTGTACCTGTTGGAATTGGAGCCGTTCAGCTTTGTTGCCCAGAGCTGGGCCTCTGTGCCCGTCCCACGCAGATCAGGGGTTGAAAACCGGCTGTCTAGGGGCTGTTTCTAGCTGCGCGTGCCCAGAGAGGGACCCGAGCCCTTGGGGGCGGGCTGTACCTGTTGGAATTGGAGCCGTTCAGCTTTGTTGCCCAGAGCTGGGCCTCTGTGCCCGTCCCACGCAGATCAGGGGTTGAAAACCGGCTGTCTAGGGGCTGTTTCTAGCTGCGCGTGCCCAGAGAGGGACCCGAGCCCTTGGGGGCGGGCTGTACCTGTTGGAATTGGAGCCGTTCAGCTTTGTTGCCCAGAGCTGGGCCTCTGTGCCCGTCCCACGCAGATCAGGGGTTGAAAACCGGCTGTCTAGGGGCTGTTTCTAGCTGCGCGTGCCCAGAGAGGGACCCGAGCCCTTGGGGGCGGGCTGTACCTGTTGGAATTGGAGCCGTTCAGCTTTGTTGCCCAGAGCTGGGCCTCTGTGCCCGTCCCACGCAGATCAGGGGTTGAAAACCGGCTGTCTAGGGGCTGTTTCTAGCTGCGCGTGCCCAGAGAGGGACCCGAGCCCTTGGGGGCGGGCTGTACCTGTTGGAATTGGAGCCGTTCAGCTTTGTTGCCCAGAGCTGGGCCTCTGTGCCCGTCCCACGCAGATCAGGGGTTGAAAACCGGCTGTCTAGGGGCTGTTTCTAGCTGCGCGTGCCCAGAGAGGGACCCGAGCCCTTGGGGGCGGGCTGTACCTGTTGGAATTGGAGCCGTTCAGCTTTGTTGCCCAGAGCTGGGCCTCTGTGCCCGTCCCACGCAGATCAGGGGTTGAAAACCGGCTGTCTAGGGGCTGTTTCTAGCTGCGCGTGCCCAGAGAGGGACCCGAGCCCTTGGGGGCGGGCTGTACCTGTTGGAATTGGAGCCGTTCAGCTTTGTTGCCCAGAGCTGGGCCTCTGTGCCCGTCCCACGCAGATCAGGGGTTGAAAACCGGCTGTCTAGGGGCTGTTTCTAGCTGCGCGTGCCCAGAGAGGGACCCGAGCCCTTGGGGGCGGGCTGTACCTGTTGGAATTGGAGCCGTTCAGCTTTGTTGCCCAGAGCTGGGCCTCTGTGCCCGTCCCACGCAGATCAGGGGTTGAAAACCGGCTGTCTAGGGGCTGTTTCTAGCTGCGCGTGCCCAGAGAGGGACCCGAGCCCTTGGGGGCGGGCTGTACCTGTTGGAATTGGAGCCGTTCAGCTTTGTTGCCCAGAGCTGGGCCTCTGTGCCCGTCCCACGCAGATCAGGGGTTGAAAACCGGCTGTCTAGGGGCTGTTTCTAGCTGCGCGTGCCCAGAGAGGGACCCGAGCCCTTGGGGGCGGGCTGTACCTGTTGGAATTGGAGCCGTTCAGCTTTGTTGCCCAGAGCTGGGCCTCTGTGCCCGTCCCACGCAGATCAGGGGTTGAAAACCGGCTGTCTAGGGGCTGTTTCTAGCTGCGCGTGCCCAGAGAGGGACCCGAGCCCTTGGGGGCGGGCTGTACCTGTTGGAATTGGAGCCGTTCAGCTTTGTTGCCCAGAGCTGGGCCTCTGTGCCCGTCCCACGCAGATCAGGGGTTGAAAACCGGCTGTCTAGGGGCTGTTTCTAGCTGCGCGTGCCCAGAGAGGGACCCGAGCCCTTGGGGGCGGGCTGTACCTGTTGGAATTGGAGCCGTTCAGCTTTGTTGCCCAGAGCTGGGCCTCTGTGCCCGTCCCACGCAGATCAGGGGTTGAAAACCGGCTGTCTAGGGGCTGTTTCTAGCTGCGCGTGCCCAGAGAGGGACCCGAGCCCTTGGGGGCGGGCTGTACCTGTTGGAATTGGAGCCGTTCAGCTTTGTTGCCCAGAGCTGGGCCTCTGTGCCCGTCCCACGCAGATCAGGGGTTGAAAACCGGCTGTCTAGGGGCTGTTTCTAGCTGCGCGTGCCCAGAGAGGGACCCGAGCCCTTGGGGGCGGGCTGTACCTGTTGGAATTGGAGCCGTTCAGCTTTGTTGCCCAGAGCTGGGCCTCTGTGCCCGTCCCACGCAGATCAGGGGTTGAAAACCGGCTGTCTAGGGGCTGTTTCTAGCTGCGCGTGCCCAGAGAGGGACCCGAGCCCTTGGGGGCGGGCTGTACCTGTTGGAATTGGAGCCGTTCAGCTTTGTTGCCCAGAGCTGGGCCTCTGTGCCCGTCCCACGCAGATCAGGGGTTGAAAACCGGCTGTCTAGGGGCTGTTTCTAGCTGCGCGTGCCCAGAGAGGGACCCGAGCCCTTGGGGGCGGGCTGTACCTGTTGGAATTGGAGCCGTTCAGCTTTGTTGCCCAGAGCTGGGCCTCTGTGCCCGCCACGCAGATCAGGGGTTGAAAACCGGCTGTCTAGGGGTCTGTTTCTAGCTGCGCGTGCCCAGAGAGGGACCCGAGCCCTTGGGGGCGGGCTGTACCTGTTGGAATTGGAGCCGTTCAGCTTTGTTGCCCAGAGCTGGGCCTCTGTGCCCGTCCCACGCAGATCAGGGGTTGAAAACCGGCTGTCTAGGGGCTGTTTCTAGCTGCGCGTGCCCAGAGAGGGACCCGAGCCCTTGGGGGCGGGCTGTACCTGTTGGAATTGGAGCCGTTCAGCTTTGTTGCCCAGAGCTGGGCCTCTGTGCCCGTCCCACGCAGATCAGGGGTTGAAAACCGGCTGTCTAGGGGCTGTTTCTAGCTGCGCGTGCCCAGAGAGGGACCCGAGCCCTTGGGGGCGGGCTGTACCTGTTGGAATTGGAGCCGTTCAGCTTTGTTGCCCAGAGCTGGGCCTCTGTGCCCGTCCCACGCAGATCAGGGGTTGAAAACCGGCTGTCTAGGGGCTGTTTCTAGCTGCGCGTGCCCAGAGAGGGACCCGAGCCCTTGGGGGCGGGCTGTACCTGTTGGAATTGGAGCCGTTCAGCTTTGTTGCCCAGAGCTGGGCCTCTGTGCCCGTCCCACGCAGATCAGGGGTTGAAAACCGGCTGTCTAGGGGCTGTTTCTAGCTGCGCGTGCCCAGAGAGGGACCCGAGCCCTTGGGGGCGGGCTGTACCTGTTGGAATTGGAGCCGTTCAGCTTTGTTGCCCAGAGCTGGGCCTCTGTGCCCGTCCCACGCAGATCAGGGGTTGAAAACCGGCTGTCTAGGGGCTGTTTCTAGCTGCGCGTGCCCAGAGAGGGACCCGAGCCCTTGGGGGCGGGCTGTACCTGTTGGAATTGGAGCCGTTCAGCTTTGTTGCCCAGAGCTGGGCCTCTGTGCCCGTCCCACGCAGATCAGGGGTTGAAAACCGGCTGTCTAGGGGCTGTTTCTAGCTGCGCGTGCCCAGAGAGGGACCCGAGCCCTTGGGGGCGGGCTGTACCTGTTGGAATTGGAGCCGTTCAGCTTTGTTGCCCAGAGCTGGGCCTCTGTGCCCGTCCCACGCAGATCAGGGGTTGAAAACCGGCTGTCTAGGGGCTGTTTCTAGCTGCGCGTGCCCAGAGAGGGACCCGAGCCCTTGGGGGCGGGCTGTACCTGTTGGAATTGGAGCCGTTCAGCTTTGTTGCCCAGAGCTGGGCCTCTGTGCCCGTCCCACGCAGATCAGGGGTTGAAAACCGGCTGTCTAGGGGCTGTTTCTAGCTGCGCGTGCCCAGAGAGGGACCCGAGCCCTTGGGGGCGGGCTGTACCTGTTGGAATTGGAGCCGTTCAGCTTTGTTGCCCAGAGCTGGGCCTCTGTGCCCGTCCCACGCAGATCAGGGGTTGAAAACCGGCTGTCTAGGGGCTGTTTCTAGCTGCGCGTGCCCAGAGAGGGACCCGAGCCCTTGGGGGCGGGCTGTACCTGTTGGAATTGGAGCCGTTCAGCTTTGTTGCCCAGAGCTGGGCCTCTGTGCCCGTCCCACGCAGATCAGGGGTTGAAAACCGGCTGTCTAGGGGCTGTTTCTAGCTGCGCGTGCCCAGAGAGGGACCCGAGCCCTTGGGGGCGGGCTGTACCTGTTGGAATTGGAGCCGTTCAGCTTTGTTGCCCAGAGCTGGGCCTCTGTGCCCGTCCCACGCAGATCAGGGGTTGAAAACCGGCTGTCTAGGGGCTGTTTCTAGCTGCGCGTGCCCAGAGAGGGACCCGAGCCCTTGGGGGCGGGCTGTACCTGTTGGAATTGGAGCCGTTCAGCTTTGTTGCCCAGAGCTGGGCCTCTGTGCCCGTCCCACGCAGATCAGGGGTTGAAAACCGGCTGTCTAGGGGCTGTTTCTAGCTGCGCGTGCCCAGAGAGGGACCCGAGCCCTTGGGGGCGGGCTGTACCTGTTGGAATTGGAGCCGTTCAGCTTTGTTGCCCAGAGCTGGGCCTCTGTGCCCGTCCCACGCAGATCAGGGGTTGAAAACCGGCTGTCTAGGGGCTGTTTCTAGCTGCGCGTGCCCAGAGAGGGACCCGAGCCCTTGGGGGCGGGCTGTACCTGTTGGAATTGGAGCCGTTCAGCTTTGTTGCCCAGAGCTGGGCCTCTGTGCCCGTCCCACGCAGATCAGGGGTTGAAAACCGGCTGTCTAGGGGCTGTTTCTAGCTGCGCGTGCCCAGAGAGGGACCCGAGCCCTTGGGGGCGGGCTGTACCTGTTGGAATTGGAGCCGTTCAGCTTTGTTGCCCAGAGCTGGGCCTCTGTGCCCGTCCCACGCAGATCAGGGGTTGAAAACCGGCTGTCTAGGGGCTGTTTCTAGCTGCGCGTGCCCAGAGAGGGACCCGAGCCCTTGGGGGCGGGCTGTACCTGTTGGAATTGGAGCCGTTCAGCTTTGTTGCCCAGAGCTGGGCCTCTGTGCCCGTCCCACGCAGATCAGGGGTTGAAAACCGGCTGTCTAGGGGCTGTTTCTAGCTGCGCGTGCCCAGAGAGGGACCCGAGCCCTTGGGGGCGGGCTGTACCTGTTGGAATTGGAGCCGTTCAGCTTGTGTTGCCCAGAGCTGGGCCTCTGTGCCCGTCCCACGCAGATCAGGGGTTGAAAACCGGCTGTCTAGGGCTGTTTCTAGCTGCGCGTGCCCAGAGAGGGACCCGAGCCCTTGGGGGCAGGCTGTACCTGGTTGGAATTGGAGCCGTTCAGCTTTGTTGCCCAGAGCTGGGCCTCTGTGCCCGTCCCACGCAGATCAGGGGTTGAAAACCGGCTGTCTAGGGGCTGTTTCTAGCTGCGCGTGCCCAGAGAGGGACCCGAGCCCTTGGGGGCGGGCTGTACCTGTTGGAATTGGAGCCGTTCAGCTTTGTTGCCCAGAGCTGGGCCTCTGTGCCCGTCCCACGCAGATCAGGGGTTGAAAACCGGCTGTCTAGGGGCTGTTTCTAGCTGCGCGTGCCCAGAGAGGGGACCCGAGCCCTTGGGGGCGGGGCTGTACCTGTTGAATTGGAGCCGTTCAGCTTTGTTGCCCAGAGCTGGGCCTCTGTGCCCGTCCCACGCAGATCAGGGGTTGAAAACCGGCTGTCTAGGGGCTGTTTCTAGCTGCGCGTGCCCAGAGAGGGACCCGAGCCCTTGGGGGCGGGCTGTTACCTGTTGGAATTGGAGCCGTTCAGCTTTGTTGCCCAGAGCTGGGCCTCTGTGCCCGTCCCACGCAGATCAGGGGTTGAAAACCGGCTGTCTAGGGGCTGTTTCTAGCTGCGCGTGCCCAGAGAGGGACCCGAGCCCTTGGGGGCGGGCTGTACCTGTTGGAATTGGAGCCGTTCAGCTTTGTTGCCCAGAGCTGGGCCTCTGTGCCCGTCCCACGCAGATCAGGGGTTGAAAACCGGCTGTCTAGGGGCTGTTTCTAGCTGCGCGTGCCCAGAGAGGGGACCCGAGCCCTTGGGGGCGGGCTGTACCTGTTGGAATTGGAGCCGTTCAGCTTTGTTGCCCAGAGCTGGGCCTCTGTGCCCGTCCCACGCAGATCAGGGGTTGAAAACCGGCTGTCTAGGGGCTGTTTCTAGCTGCGCGTGCCCAGAGAGGGACCCGAGCCCTTGGGGGCGGGCTGTAACCTGTTGGAATTGGAGCCGTTCAGCTTTGTTGCCCAGAGCTGGGCCTCTGTGCCCGTCCCACGCAGATCAGGGTTGAAAACCGGCTGTCTAGGGGCTGTTTCTAGCTGCGCGTGCCCAGAGAGGGACCCGAGCCCTTGGGGGCGGGCTGTACCTGTTGGAATTGGAGCCGTTCAGCTTTGTTGCCCAGAGCTGGGCCTCTGTGCCCGTCCCACGCAGATCAGGGGTTGAAAACCCTGTCTAGGGGCTGTTTCTAGCTGCGCGTGCCCAGAGAGGGACCCGAGCCCTTGGGGGCGGGCTGTACCTGTTTGGAATTGGAGCCGTTCAGCTTTGTTGCCCAGAGCTGGGCCTCTGTGCCCGTCCCACGCAGATCAGGGGTTGAAAACCGGCTGTCTAGGGGCTGTTTCTAGCTGCGCGTGCCCAGAGAGGGACCCGAGCCCTTGGGGGCGGGCTGTACCTGTTGGAATTGGAGCCGTTCAGCTTTGTTGCCCAGAGCTGGGCCTCTGTGCCCGTCCCACGCAGATCAGGGGTTGAAAACCGGCTGTCTAGGGGCTGTTTCTAGCTGCGCGTGCCCAGAGAGGGACCCGAGCCCTTGGGGCGGGCTGTACCTGTTGGAATTGGAGCCGTTCAGCTTTGTTGCCCAGAGCTGGGCCTCTGTGCCCGTCCCACGCAGATCAGGGGTTGAAAACCGGCTGTCTAGGGGCTGTTTCTAGCTGCGCGTGCCCAGAGAGGGGACCCGAGCCCTTGGGGGCGGCTGTACCTGTTGGAATTGGAGCCGTTCAGCTTTGTTGCCCAGAGCTGGGCCTCTGTGCCCGTCCCACGCAGATCAGGGGTTGAAAACCGGCTGTCTAGGGGCTGTTTCTAGCTGCGCGTGCCCAGAGAGGGACCCGAGCCCTTGGGGGCGGGCTGTACCTGTTGGAATTGGAGCCGTTCAGCTTTGTTGCCCAGAGCTGGGCCTCTGTGCCCGTCCCACGCAGATCAGGGGTTGAAAACCGGCTGTCTAGGGGCTGTTTCTAGCTGCGCGTGCCCAGAGAGGGACCCGAGCCCTTGGGGGCGGGCTGTACCTGTTGGAATTGGAGCCGTTCAGCTTTGTTGCCCAGAGCTGGGCCTCTGTGCCCGTCCCACGCAGATCAGGGGTTGAAAACCGGCTGTCTAGGGGCTGTTTCTAGCTGCGCGTGCCCAGAGAGGGACCCGAGCCCTTGGGGGCGGGCTGTACCTGTTGGAATTGGAGCCGTTCAGCTTTGTTGCCCAGCAGCTGGGCCTCTGTGCCCGTCCCACGCAGATCAGGGGTTGAAAACCGGCTGTCTAGGGGCTGTTTCTAGCTGCGCGTGCCCAGAGAGGGACCCGAGCCCTTGGGGGCGGGCTGTACCTGTTGGAATTGGAGCCGTTCAGCTTTGTTGCCCAGAGCTGGGCCTCTGTGCCCGTCCCACGCAGATCAGGGGTTGAAAACCGGCTGTCTAGGGGCTGTTTCTAGCTGCGCGTGCCCAGAGAGGGACCCGAGCCCTTGGGGGCGGGCTGTACCTGTTGGAATTGGAGCCGTTCAGCTTTGTTGCCCAGAGCTGGGCCTCTGTGCCCGTCCCACGCAGATCAGGGGTTGAAAACCGGCTGTCTAGGGGCTGTTTCTAGCTGCGCGTGCCCAGAGAGGGACCCGAGCCCTTGGGGGCGGGCTGTACCTGTTGGAATTGGAGCCGTTCAGCTTTGTTGCCCAGAGCTGGGCCTCTGTGCCCGTCCCACGCAGATCAGGGGTTGAAAACCGGCTGTCTAGGGGCTGTTTCTAGCTGCGCGTGCCCAGAGAGGGACCCGAGCCCTTGGGGGCGGGCTGTACCTGTTGGAATTGGAGCCGTTCAGCTTTGTTGCCCAGAGCTGGGCCTCTGTGCCCGTCCCACGCAGATCAGGGGTTGAAAACCGGCTGTCTAGGGGCTGTTTCTAGCTGCGCGTGCCCAGAGAGGGACCCGAGCCCTTGGGGGCGGGCTGTACCTGTTGGAATTGGAGCCGTTCAGCTTTGTTGCCCAGAGCTGGGCCTCTGTGCCCGTCCCACGCAGATCAGGGGTTGAAAACCGGCTGTCTAGGGGCTGTTTCTAGCTGCGCGTGCCCAGAGAGGGACCCGAGCCCTTGGGGGCGGGCTGTACCTGTTGGAATTGGAGCCGTTCAGCTTTGTTGCCCAGAGCTGGGCCTCTGTGCCCGTCCCACGCAGATCAGGGGTTGAAAACCGGCTGTCTAGGGGCTGTTTCTAGCTGCGCGTGCCCAGAGAGGGACCCGAGCCCTTGGGGGCGGGCTGTACCTGTTGGAATTGGAGCCGTTCAGCTTTGTTGCCCAGAGCTGGGCCTCTGTGCCCGTCCCACGCAGATCAGGGGTTGAAAACCGGCTGTCTAGGGGCTGTTTCTAGCTGCGCGTGCCCAGAGAGGGACCCGAGCCCTTGGGGGCGGGCTGTACCTGTTGGAATGGAGCCGTTCAGCTTTGTTGCCCAGAGCTGGGCCTCTGTGCCCGTCCCACGCAGATCAGGGGTTGAAAACCGGCTGTCTAGGGGCTGTTTCTAGCTGCGCGTGCCCAGAGAGGGACCCGAGCCCTTGGGGGCGGGCTGTACCTGTTGGAATTGGAGCCGTTCAGCTTTGTTGCCCAGAGCTGGGCCTCTGTGCCCGTCCCCACGCAGATCAGGGGTTGAAAACCGGCTGTCTAGGGGCTGTTTCTAGCTGCGCGTGCCCAGAGAGGGACCCGAGCCCTTGGGGGCGGGCTGTACCTGTTGGAATTGGAGCCGTTCAGCTTTGTTGCCCAGAGCTGGGCCTCTGTGCCCGTCCCACGCAGATCAGGGGTTGAAAACCGGCTGTCTAGGGGCTGTTTCTAGCTGCGCGTGCCCAGAGAGGGACCCGAGCCCTTGGGGGCGGGCTGTACCTGTTGGAATTGGAGCCGTTCAGCTTTGTTGCCCACAGCTGGGCCTCTGTGCCCGTCCCACGCAGATCAGGGGTTGAAAACCGGCTGTCTAGGGGCTGTTTCTAGCTGCGCGTGCCCAGAGAGGGACCCGAGCCCTTGGGGGCGGGCTGTACCTGTTGGAATTGGAGCCGTTCAGCTTTGTTGCCCAGCAGCTGGGCCTCTGTGCCCGTCCCACGCAGATCAGGGGTTGAAAACCGGCTGTCTAGGGGCTGTTTCTAGCTGCGCGTGCCCAGAGAGGGACCCGAGCCCTTTGGGGGCGGGCTGTACCTGTTGGAATTGGAGCCGTTCAGCTTTGTTGCCCAGAGCTGGGCCTCTGTGCCCGTCCCACGCAGATCAGGGGTTGAAAACCGGCTGTCTAGGGGCTGTTTCTAGCTGCGCGTGCCCAGAGAGGGACCCGAGCCCTTGGGGGCGGGCTGTACCTGTTGGAATTGGAGCCGTTCAGCTTTGTTGCCCAGAGCTGGGCCTCTGTGCCCGTCCCACGCAGATCAGGGGTTGAAAACCGGCTGTCTAGGGGCTGTTTCTAGCTGCGCGTGCCCAGAGAGGGACCCGAGCCCTTGGGGGCGGGCTGTACCTGTTGGAATTGGAGCCGTTCAGCTTTGTTGCCCAGAGCTGGGCCTCTGTGCCCGTCCCACGCAGATCAGGGGTTGAAAACCGGCTGTCTAGGGGCTGTTTCTAGCTGCGCGTGCCCAGAGAGGGACCCGAGCCCTTGGGGGCGGGCTGTACCTGTTGGAATTGGAGCCGTTCAGCTTTGTTGCCCAGAGCTGGGCCTCTGTGCCCGTCCCACGCAGATCAGGGGTTGAAAACCGGCTGTCTAGGGGCTGTTTCTAGCTGCGCGTGCCCAGAGAGGGACCCGAGCCCTTGGGGGCGGGCTGTACCTGTTGGAATTGGAGCCGTTCAGCTTTGTTGCCCAGAGCTGGGCCTCTGTGCCCGTCCCACGCAGATCAGGGGTTGAAAACCGGCTGTCTAGGGGCTGTTTCTAGCTGCGCGTGCCCAGAGAGGGACCCGAGCCCTTGGGGGCGGGCTGTACCTGTTGGAATTGGAGCCGTTCAGCTTTGTTGCCCAGAGCTGGGCCTCTGTGCCCGTCCCACGCAGATCAGGGGTTGAAAACCGGCTGTCTAGGGGCTGTTTCTAGCTGCGCGTGCCCAGAGAGGGACCCGAGCCCTTGGGGGCGGGCTGTACCTGTTTGGAATTGGAGCCGTTCAGCTTTGTTGCCCAGAGCTGGGCCTCTGTGCCCGTCCCACGCAGATCAGGGGTTGAAAACCGGCTGTCTAGGGGCTGTTTCTAGCTGCGCGTGCCCAGAGAGGGACCCGAGCCCTTGGGGGCGGGCTGTACCTGTTGGAATTGGAGCCGTTCAGCTTTGTTGCCCAGAGCTGGGCCTCTGTGCCCGTCCCACGCAGATCAGGGGTTGAAAACCGGCTGTCTAGGGGCTGTTTCTAGCTGCGCGTGCCCAGAGAGGGACCCGAGCCCTTGGGGGCGGGCTGTACCTGTTGGAATTGGAGCCGTTCAGCTTTGTTGCCCAGAGCTGGGCCTCTGTGCCCGTCCCACGCAGATCAGGGGTTGAAAACCGGCTGTCTAGGGGCTGTTTCTAGCTGCGCGTGCCCAGAGAGGGACCCGAGCCCTTGGGGGCGGGCTGTACCTGTTGGAATTGGAGCCGTTCAGCTTTGTTGCCCAGAGCTGGGCCTCTGTGCCCGTCCCACGCAGATCAGGGGTTGAAAACCGGCTGTCTAGGGGCTGTTTCTAGCTGCGCGTGCCCAGAGAGGGACCCGAGCCCTTGGGGGCGGGCTGTACCTGTTGGAATTGGAGCCGTTCAGCTTTGTTGCCCAGAGCTGGGCCTCTGTGCCCGTCCCACGCAGATCAGGGGTTGAAAACCGGCTGTCTAGGGGCTGTTTCTAGCTGCGCGTGCCCAGAGAGGGACCCGAGCCCTTGGGGGCGGGCTGTACCTGTTGGAATTGGAGCCGTTCAGCTTTGTTGCCCAGAGCTGGGCCTCTGTGCCCGTCCCACGCAGATCAGGGGTTGAAAACCGGCTGTCTAGGGGCTGTTTCTAGCTGCGCGTGCCCAGAGAGGGACCCGAGCCCTTGGGGGCGGGCTGTACCTGTTGGAATTGGAGCCGTTCAGCTTTGTTGCCCAGAGCTGGGCCTCTGTGCCCGTCCCACGCAGATCAGGGGTTGAAAACCGGCTGTCTAGGGGCTGTTTCTAGCTGCGCGTTGCCCAGAGAGGGACCCGAGCCCTTGGGGGCGGGCTGTACCTGTTGGAATTGGAGCCGTTCAGCTTTGTTGCCCAGAGCTGGGCCTCTGTGCCCGTCCCACGCAGATCAGGGGTTGAAAACCGGCTGTCTAGGGGCTGTTTCTAGCTGCGCGTGCCCAGAGAGGGACCCGAGCCCTTGGGGGCGGGCTGTACCTGTTGGAATTGGAGCCGTTCAGCTTTGTTGCCCAGAGCTGGGCCTCTGTGCCCGTCCCACGCAGATCAGGGGTTGAAAACCGGCTGTCTAGGGGCTGTTTCTAGCTGCGCGTGCCCAGAGAGGGACCCGAGCCCTTGGGGGCGGGCTGTACCTGTTGGAATTGGAGCCGTTCAGCTTTGTTGCCCAGAGCTGGGCCTCTGTGCCCGTCCCACGCAGATCAGGGGTTGAAAACCGGCTGTCTAGGGGCTGTTTCTAGCTGCGCGTGCCCAGAGAGGGACCCGAGCCCTTGGGGGCGGGCTGTACCTGTTGGAATTGGAGCCGTTCAGCTTTGTTGCCCAGAGCTGGGCCTCTGTGCCCGTCCCACGCAGATCAGGGGTTGAAAACCGGCTGTCTAGGGGCTGTTTCTAGCTGCGCGTGCCCAGAGAGGGACCCGAGCCCTTGGGGGCGGGCTGTACCTGTTTGGAATTGGAGCCGTTCAGCTTTGTTGCCCAGAGCTGGGCCTCTGTGCCCGTCCCACGCAGATCAGGGGTTGAAAACCGGCTGTCTAGGGGCTGTTTCTAGCTGCGCGTGCCCAGAGAGGGACCCGAGCCCTTGGGGGCGGGCTGTACCTGTTGGAATTGGAGCCGTTCAGCTTTGTTGCCCAGAGCTGGGCCTCTGTGCCCGTCCCACGCAGATCAGGGGTTGAAAACCGGCTGTCTAGGGGCTGTTTCTAGCTGCGCGTGCCCAGAGAGGGACCCGAGCCCTTGGGGGCGGGCTGTACCTGTTGGAATTGGAGCCGTTCAGCTTTGTTGCCCAGAGCTGGGCCTCTGTGCCCGTCCCACGCAGATCAGGGGTTGAAAACCGGCTGTCTAGGGGCTGTTTCTAGCTGCGCGTGCCCAGAGAGGGACCCGAGCCCTTGGGGGCGGGCTGTACCTGTTGGAATTGGAGCCGTTCAGCTTTGTTGCCCAGAGCTGGGCCTCTGTGCCCGTCCCACGCAGATCAGGGGTTGAAAACCGGCTGTCTAGGGGCTGTTTCTAGCTGCGCGTGCCCAGAGAGGGACCCGAGCCCTTGGGGGCGGGCTGTACCTGTTGGAATTGGAGCCGTTCAGCTTTGTTGCCCAGAGCTGGGCCTCTGTGCCCGTCCCACGCAGATCAGGGGTTGAAAACCGGCTGTCTAGGGCTGTTTCTAGCTGCGCGTGCCCAGAGAGGGACCCGAGCCCTTGGGGGCGGGCTGTACCTGTTGGAATTGGAGCCGTTCAGCTTTGTTGCCCAGAGCTGGGCCTCTGTGCCCGTCCCACGCAGATCAGGGGTTGAAAACCGGCTGTCTAGGGGCTGTTTCTAGCTGCGCGTGCCCAGAGAGGGACCCGAGCCCTTGGGGGCGGGCTGTACCTGTTGGAATTGGAGCCGTTCAGCTTTGTTGCCCAGAGCTGGGCCTCTGTGCCCGTCCCACGCAGATCAGGGGTTGAAAACCGGCTGTCTAGGGGCTGTTTCTAGCTGCGCGTGCCCAGAGAGGGACCCGAGCCCTTGGGGGGCGGGCTGTACCTGTTGGAATTGGAGCCGTTCAGCTTTGTTGCCCAGAGCTGGGCCTCTGTGCCCGTCCCACGCAGATCAGGGGTTGAAAACCGGCTGTCTAGGGGCTGTTTCTAGCTGCGCGTGCCCAGAGAGGGACCCGAGCCCTTGGGGGCGGGCTGTACCTGTTGGAATTGGAGCCGTTCAGCTTTGTTGCCCAGAGCTGGGCCTCTGTGCCCGTCCCACGCAGATCAGGGGTTGAAAACCGGCTGTCTAGGGGCTGTTTCTAGCTGCGCGTGCCCAGAGAGGGACCCGAGCCCCTTGGGGGCGGGCTGTACCTGTTGGAATTGGAGCCGTTCAGCTTTGTTGCCCAGAGCTGGGCCTCTGTGCCCGTCCCACGCAGATCAGGGGTTGAAAACCGGCTGTCTAGGGGCTGTTTCTAGCTGCGCGTGCCCAGAGAGGGACCCGAGCCCTTGGGGGCGGGCTGTACCTGTTGGAATTGGAGCCGTTCAGCTTTGTTGCCCAGAGCTGGGCCTCTGTGCCCGTCCCACGCAGATCAGGGGTTGAAAACCGGCTGTCTAGGGGCTGTTTCTAGCTGCGCGTGCCCAGAGAGGGACCCGAGCCCTTGGGGGCGGGCTGTACCTGTTGGAATTGGAGCCGTTCAGCTTTGTTGCCCAGAGCTGGGCCTCTGTGCCCGTCCCACGCAGATCAGGGGTTGAAAACCGGCTGTCTAGGGGCTGTTTCTAGCTGCGCGTGCCCAGAGAGGGACCCGAGCCCTTGGGGCGGGCTGTACCTGTTGGAATTGGAGCCGTTCAGCTTTGTTGCCCAGAGCTGGGCCTCTGTGCCCGTCCCACGCAGATCAGGGGTTGAAAACCGGCTGTCTAGGGGCTGTTTCTAGCTGCGCGTGCCCAGAGAGGGGACCCGAGCCCTTGGGGGCGGGCTGTACCTGTTGGAATTGGAGCCGTTCAGCTTTGTTGCCCAGAGCTGGGCCTCTGTGCCCGTCCCACGCAGATCAGGGGTTGAAAACCGGCTGTCTAGGGGCTGTTTCTAGCTGCGCGTGCCCAGAGAGGGACCCGAGCCCTTGGGGGCGGGCTGTACCTGTTGGAATTGGAGCCGTTCAGCTTTGTTGCCCAGAGCTGGGCCTCTGTGCCCGTCCCACGCAGATCAGGGGTTGAAAACCGGCTGTCTAGGGGCTGTTTCTAGCTGCGCGTGCCCAGAGAGGGACCCGAGCCCTTGGGGGCGGGCTGTACCTGTTGGAATTGGAGCCGTTCAGCTTTGTTGCCCAGAGCTGGGCCTCTGTGCCCGTCCCACGCAGATCAGGGGTTGAAAACCGGCTGTCTAGGGGCTGTTTCTAGCTGCGCGTGCCCAGAGAGGGACCCGAGCCCTTGGGGGCGGGCTGTACCTGTTGGAATTGGAGCCGTTCAGCTTTGTTGCCCAGAGCTGGGCCTCTGTGCCCGTCCCACGCAGATCAGGGGTTGAAAACCGGCTGTCTAGGGGCTGTTTCTAGCTGCGCGTGCCCAGAGAGGGACCCGAGCCCTTGGGGGCGGGCTGTACCTGTTGGAATTGGAGCCGTTCAGCTTTGTTGCCCAGAGCTGGGCCTCTGTGCCCGTCCCACGCAGATCAGGGGTTGAAAACCGGCTGTCTAGGGGCTGTTTCTAGCTGCGCGTGCCCAGAGAGGGACCCGAGCCCTTGGGGGCGGGCTGTACCTGTTGGAATTGGAGCCGTTCAGCTTTGTTGCCCAGAGCTGGGCCTCTGTGCCCGTCCCACGCAGATCAGGGGTTGAAAACCGGCTGTCTAGGGGCTGTTTCTAGCTGCGCGTGCCCAGAGAGGGACCCGAGCCCTTGGGGGCGGGCTGTACCTGTTGGAATTGGAGCCGTTCAGCTTTGTTGCCCAGAGCTGGGCCTCTGTGCCCGTCCCACGCAGATCAGGGGTTGAAAACCGGCTGTCTAGGGGCTGTTTCTAGCTGCGCGTGCCCAGAGAGGGACCCGAGCCCTTGGGGGCGGGCTGTACCTGTTGGAATTGGAGCCGTTCAGCTTTGTTGCCCAGAGCTGGGCCTCTGTGCCCGTCCCACGCAGATCAGGGGTTGAAAACCGGCTGTCTAGGGGCTGTTTCTAGCTGCGCGTGCCCAGAGAGGGACCCGAGCCCTTGGGGGCGGGCTGTACCTGTTGGAATTGGAGCCGTTCAGCTTTGTTGCCCAGAGCTGGGCCTCTGTGCCCGTCCCACGCAGATCAGGGGTTGAAAACCGGCTGTCTAGGGGCTGTTTCTAGCTGCGCGTGCCCAGAGAGGGACCCGAGCCCTTGGGGGCGGGCTGTACCTGTTGGAATTGGAGCCGTTCAGCTTTGTTGCCCAGAGCTGGGCCTCTGTGCCCGTCCCACGCAGATCAGGGGTTGAAAACCGGCTGTCTAGGGGCTGTTTCTAGCTGCGCGTGCCCAGAGAGGGGACCCGAGCCCTTGGGGGCGGGCTGTACCTGTTGGAATTGGAGCCGTTCAGCTTTGTTGCCCAGAGCTGGGCCTCTGTGCCCGTCCCACGCAGATCAGGGGTTGAAAACCGGCTGTCTAGGGGGCTGTTTCTAGCTGCGCGTGCCCAGAGAGGGACCCGAGCCCTTGGGGGCGGGCTGTACCTGTTGGAATTGGAGCCGTTCAGCTTTGTTGCCCAGAGCTGGGCCTCTGTGCCCGTCCCACGCAGATCAGGGGTTGAAAACCGGCTGTCTAGGGGGCTGTTTCTAGCTGCGCGTGCCCAGAGAGGGACCCGAGCCCTTGGGGGCGGGCTGTACCTGTTGGAATTGGAGCCGTTCAGCTTTGTTGCCCAGAGCTGGGCCTCTGTGCCCGTCCCACGCAGATCAGGGGTTGAAAACCGGCTGTCTAGGGGCTGTTTCTAGCTGCGCGTGCCCAGAGAGGGACCCGAGCCCTTGGGGGCGGGCTGTACCTGTTGGAATTGGAGCCGTTCAGCTTTGTTGCCCAGAGCTGGGCCTCTGTGCCCGTCCCACGCAGATCAGGGGTTGAAAACCGGCTGTCTAGGGGCTGTTTCTAGCTGCGCGTGCCCAGAGAGGGACCCGAGCCCTTGGGGGCGGGCTGTACCTGTTGGAATTGGAGCCGTTCAGCTTTGTTGCCCAGAGCTGGGCCTCTGTGCCCGTCCCACGCAGATCAGGGGTTGAAAACCGGCTGTCTAGGGGCTGTTTCTAGCTGCGCGTGCCCAGAGAGGGACCCGAGCCCTTGGGGGCGGGCTGTACCTGTTGGAATTGGAGCCGTTCAGCTTTGTTGCCCAGAGCTGGGCCTCTGTGCCCGTCCCACGCAGATCAGGGGTTGAAAACCGGCTGTCTAGGGGCTGTTTCTAGCTGCGCGTGCCCAGAGAGGGACCCGAGCCCTTGGGGGCGGGCTGTACCTGTTGGAATTGGAGCCGTTCAGCTTTGTTGCCCAGAGCTGGGCCTCTGTGCCCGTCCCACGCAGATCAGGGGTTGAAAACCGGCTGTCTAGGGGCTGTTTCTAGCTGCGCAGTGCCCAGAGAGGGACCCGAGCCCTTGGGGGCGGGCTGTACCTGTTGGAATTGGAGCCGTTCAGCTTTGTTGCCCAGAGCTGGGCCTCTGTGCCCGTCCCACGCAGATCAGGGGTTGAAAACCGGCTGTCTAGGGGGGCTGTTTCTAGCTGCGCGTGCCCAGAGAGGGACCCGAGCCCTTGGGGGCGGGCTGTACCTGTTGGAATTGGAGCCGTTCAGCTTTGTTGCCCAGAGCTGGGCCTCTGTGCCCGTCCCACGCAGATCAGGGGTTGAAAACCGGCTGTCTAGGGGCTGTTTCTAGCTGCGCGTGCCCAGAGAGGGACCCGAGCCCTTGGGGGCGGGCTGTACCTGTTGGAATTGGAGCCGTTCAGCTTTGTTGCCCAGAGCTGGGCCTCTGTGCCCGTCCCACGCAGATCAGGGGTTGAAAACCGGCTGTCTAGGGGCTGTTTCTAGCTGCGCGTGCCCAGAGAGGGACCCGAGCCCTTGGGGGCGGGCTGTACCTGTTGGAATTGGAGCCGTTCAGCTTTGTTGCCCAGAGCTGGGCCTCTGTGCCCGTCCCACGCAGATCAGGGGTTGAAAACCGGCTGTCTAGGGGCTGTTTCTAGCTGCGCGTGCCCAGAGAGGGACCCGAGCCCTTGGGGGCGGGCTGTACCTGTTGGAATTGGAGCCGTTCAGCTTTGTTGCCCAGAGCTGGGCCTCTGTGCCCGTCCCACGCAGATCAGGGGTTGAAAACCGGCTGTCTAGGGGCTGTTTCTAGCTGCGCGTGCCCAGAGAGGGACCCGAGCCCTTGGGGGCGGGCTGTACCTGTTGGAATTGGAGCCGTTCAGCTTTGTTGCCCAGAGCTGGGCCTCTGTGCCCGTCCCACGCAGATCAGGGGTTGAAAACCGGCTGTCTAGGGGCTGTTTCTAGCTGCGCGTGCCCAGAGAGGGACCCGAGCCCTTGGGGGCGGGGCTGTACCTGTTGGAATTGGAGCCGTTCAGCTTTGTTGCCCAGAGCTGGGCCTCTGTGCCCGTCCCACGCAGATCAGGGGTTGAAAACCGGCTGTCTAGGGGCTGTTTCTAGCTGCGCGTGCCCAGAGAGGGACCCGAGCCCTTGGGGGCGGGCTGTACCTGTTGGAATTGGAGCCGTTCAGCTTTGTTGCCCAGAGCTGGGCCTCTGTGCCCTGTCCCACGCAGATCAGGGGTTGAAAACCGGCTGTCTAGGGGCTGTTTCTAGCTGCGCGTGCCCAGAGAGGGACCCGAGCCCTTGGGGGCGGGCTGTACCTGTTGGAATTGGAGCCGTTCAGCTTTGTTGCCCAGAGCTGGGCCTCTGTGCCCGTCCCACGCAGATCAGGGGTTGAAAACCGGCTGTCTAGGGGCTGTTTCTAGCTGCGCGTGCCCAGAGAGGGACCCGAGCCCTTGGGGGCGGGCTGTACCTGTTGGAATTGGAGCCGTTCAGCTTTGTTGCCCAGAGCTGGGCCTCTGTGCCCGTCCCACGCAGATCAGGGGTTGAAAACCGGCTGTCTAGGGGCTGTTTCTAGCTGCGCGTGCCCAGAGAGGGACCCGAGCCCTTGGGGGCGGGCTGTACCTGTTGGAATTGGAGCCGTTCAGCTTTGTTGCCCAGAGCTGGGCCTCTGTGCCCGTCCCACGCAGATCAGGGGTTGAAAACCGGCTGTCTAGGGGCTGTTTCTAGCTGCGCGTGCCCAGAGAGGGACCCGAGCCCTTGGGGGCGGGCTGTACCTGTTGGAATTGGAGCCGTTCAGCTTTGTTGCCCAGAGCTGGGCCTCTGTGCCCGTCCCACGCAGATCAGGGGTTGAAAACCGGCTGTCTAGGGGCTGTTTCTAGCTGCGCGTGCCCAGAGAGGGACCCGAGCCCTTGGGGGCGGGCTGTACCTGTTGGAATTGGAGCCGTTCAGCTTTGTTGCCCAGAGCTGGGCCTCTGTGCCCGTCCCACGCAGATCAGGGGTTGAAAACCGGCTGTCTAGGGGCTGTTTCTAGCTGCGCGTGCCCAGAGAGGGACCCGAGCCCTTGGGGGCGGGCTGTACCTGTTGGAATTGGAGCCGTTCAGCTTTGTTGCCCAGAGCTGGGCCTCTGTGCCCGTCCCACGCAGATCAGGGGTTGAAAACCGGCTGTCTAGGGGCTGTTTCTAGCTGCGCGTGCCCAGAGAGGGACCCGAGCCCTTGGGGGCGGGCTGTACCTGTTGGAATTGGAGCCGTTCAGCTTTGTTGCCCAGAGCTGGGCCTCTGTGCCCGTCCCACGCAGATCAGGGGTTGAAAACCGGCTGTCTAGGGGCTGTTTCTAGCTGCGCGTGCCCAGAGAGGGACCCGAGCCCTTGGGGGCGGGCTGTACCTGTTGGAATTGGAGCCGTTCAGCTTTGTTGCCCAGAGCTGGGCCTCTGTGCCCGTCCCACGCAGATCAGGGGTTGAAAACCGGCTGTCTAGGGGCTGTTTCTAGCTGCGCGTGCCCAGAGAGGGACCCGAGCCCTTGGGGGCGGGCTGTACCTGTTGGAATTGGAGCCGTTCAGCTTTGTTGCCCAGAGCTGGGCCTCTGTGCCCGTCCCACGCAGATCAGGGGTTGAAAACCGGCTGTCTAGGGGCTGTTTCTAGCTGCGCGTGCCCAGAGAGGGACCCGAGCCCTTGGGGGCGGGCTGTACCTGTTGGAATTGGAGCCGTTCAGCTTTGTTGCCCAGAGCTGGGCCTCTGTGCCCGTCCCACGCAGATCAGGGGTTGAAAACCGGCTGTCTAGGGGCTGTTTCTAGCTGCGCGTGCCCAGAGAGGGACCCGAGCCCTTGGGGGCGGGCTGTACCTGTTGGAATTGGAGCCGTTCAGCTTTGTTGCCCAGAGCTGGGCCTCTGTGCCCGTCCCACGCAGATCAGGGGTTGAAAACCGGCTGTCTAGGGGCTGTTTCTAGCTGCGCGTGCCCAGAGAGGGACCCGAGCCCTTGGGGGCGGGCTGTATCTGTTTGGAATTGGAGCCGTTCAGCTTTGTTGCCCAGAGCTGGGCCTCTGTGCCCGTCCCACGCAGATCAGGGGTTGAAAACCGGCTGTCTAGGGGCTGTTTCTAGCTGCGCGTGCCCAGAGAGGGACCCGAGCCCTTGGGGGCGGGCTGTACCTCTACAATTTTTTTCTGATACAAAAATTTAAAGAAATAAAATGCCACTAGATTAAAAAAAAAACGACCGCATGGCTGCCCACCTACAAGATGATCAGACTTCTTCATCAAGACCCTGAACGATTGGTTTGAGGCTCTTCATGTTCCTAGAACGAACAGACGCCATTGGGCTACACTAGCACGCGACAGGGACGAATGGAGATGTTACTGGCACCCGCTCGAGCAAATCGATGAATAACAGGAAGTCAAGTGATCACGTGATTTTCTCGGTTTATTTTCTTTCAGGCTGAAGCGATAGCACAGTGGTAGGGTATTTGTCTTGCACGCAGCTGGCCCGGCCAACCCGAGTTTGATTCCCCCACCCCTCTTGGAGAGCCCAGCAAACTACTGAGAGTATCTCGCCCACACGGCAAAACCTGGCAAGCTACCCATGATGTATTTGATATGCCAAACACAGTAACAATAAGGTCTCCCAATGGAGGCATTATTGGCCCCGCTCAAACAAATCGATGAACAACAGGAGGACAGTGTTACCATGCATTTTATTTCATTTTTCTGTATTAAATTTTTCTAATTTCACTTTAATTGTTATTTCATATTTCTATATTTGTCAACTTTATCTAGTGTCAATGGACGCGGGGTGTACCAGAGACTCAGAAGCTTGAGGACTGTATCATGACTGAGGTAGGCGGGGAGGCTCAGAGTGAGGAGCACCTGAGGGTAGCAGGAGGCAGGGGTGTGTGTAATTTCTTTTTCCTTTAGTTGGTCATTTGAGCCCGCACCTAGGGACGCCAGCTGTGTAAATCCCCCATGCATAGCTGTGAAAACTCCTCTGCTCTGGGATCACATGTCAAAGAATGTGGCGGCTCTCTCTCGCTGCCCGTGTTCAGTGCTCTCCAGCCACTTCTCCACCTGGTACGTCTATTGTCTTGGATGGATGAAGGAAGAATGAGGGCCAAGCTGATTGCTGATTAGTTGCCGTTTATTCAATCTCTCGTCTCTCCCAGCGTTCTCCAACCCTCTCTCTGTGTTTCTGTCACTCTCTAACCGCACAATTCTTTCTTCCCGCTCTATCCACCTCTCCTCTCTCTCTCTCCCTGTTGTCTCTCTACTGTTTCCGTAACCATCTCTCCTTTAATCCCCTCTCCTTCAATCAATCTATCCCTTTCTCCTCACAGAAGCTCTTTTTTATCCTCTCACCATGACTCCCCAACCACGCCTTCCCACAGGAAGCGTGATCAAAAATGTTTTTTCAGTCTTCCTGACCAAGTGCAACCCACTAGAGCAAAATAGCCCTTAAGGTGTGTTTCTCCTCTCCCTAGACCAGCAACTTAATTAACATCTTTAATTCTACTTCCTAATATTTACCATTCTGTATGGACATAATAATAGACTTATAGGGTGACTCTCCTGGGGACATCTCACCACAGACTCAGACTACAGGCTCAGGTCAGATCAATCATTCCTAACCATAGCAGAGTCCAAATCTAGTTATTACTTTTGGATTATGACAGTATTTGTCCATTACCAAGCTCTTAACTTATAATTAAGCATTATGGCACTTTGGCCAGGCCCATTCCGATGCCAGGGTATCTCATAGCTCACCACTTGCCCTGGGTCCATCTAGTACCTCGATGGGACCCTGCTTTTGGGGATCTAGGAAGTAAGAGTAACTGAGACTTAAGTCAAGAAAGCAGATATCCAGGAGGTTATATTATCTGGCATCAATCAACTCCCAAGCTACAAGCTTGTCTTTTTAACTGTCTCTCTGTATCCATACAAAAAGCTCTGAAATAACTAGCCATGCAAAGGACATTAAGGAAGAGAGAAAGACAATATTTACAAGTATTTACAAGTCAAAGTCTGATCAGGAGACGAAGGTCATTGACAGGTTGGGGGGCAATCAAGAAACATAAGCTCCCAGTGGCCAGGGAGGAAAGGCAAACCAATGTTATCCTACAGGGGCATCTATGAACAGGAAGAGGAGGCACAGCTAACAAGAAAAGGAGGGTACTGATACCCACTGAGATCTACCCACTGAGATCCAGCCTATACACACCTGACCCAAAACTGGGTGGATGTGAGTACCTGATCCTTCCCAAAATTCCTTCCTGAAGGTCTCAGAGTCACACCTGTATGCAGATAGTGGGTCATTTGCTCCATCACAATCCACCCAGATGGGCGTCAGGCTTTGCTGGTACATGAGGGGGCAGGTGCACAAACAGAGTAGGAGTGTCCACTCTTCTTGCACATGTGTCCCAATCTGCAGAGTCCAGGGCTGATCCTCTCCCACCTGATGTCTTGCACCTTCTGTGGGTGTCCTGTAGGAGCTTTGTCCAAGTGCCTGGAGGGTATGTGCAAGTGCCAGAAGGGTGGTGACACAGGGAAGCCACCAGGCTGTTAGGCTATTCACCTGAGCTCCAGGATTGAAACATAAAGACAGTTATGTCCAGATCACTTCCTGGTGCTGAAATTAGACTATGTGGTCCTGGGAATCAAGCCCAAGCCTCTTGAATGCAAAGAATGTGCTCCAACCCTTTGAGTCATCTCTTCAACCCTAATAATTTGTTTTGCTTCACTCTTTGCTCCTTAAATCCCTTTCTTCAAGAATATATTGTGAAAGGGGCTGGAGTGATAGCACAGCGAGTAGGGCGTTTGCCTTGCAAGTGGATAACCCAGGTTCTATTCCAAGCATCCCATATGGAGTAATTTCTGAGTGCAGAGCCAGGAGTAACCTCTGTGCATCGCCGGTTGTGACCCAAAAAAGTGAAAAAAGAATATATGATGAAAAGGGAAAAAGATAGAGTAGAAAGGTTCCTGCCATAGAGGAAGGCAAAGGGACTGGGTGAGGGATTGGGAGGTGAAGCGGTGGTAGGAGGGAAACTATGGACATTGATAGTGGGAAAAGTACACTAGTCAAGGAATGGATGTTGGAACATTGTATGAAACCCAATCATGAACAACTTTGTAACTGTGTATCTCACCATGATTCCGGATGGAAGGAAGGAAGGAAGGAAGGAAGGAAGGAAGGAAGGAAGGAAGGATATATGATGAACCTACAGCCTAGGTGGAGGTCAAGACTAATTTTTTCCTTTGGTCATCAACTCCCAGGGTATCTCAGGAGAAGGTCCTGGTAGACCTCACAGGAGGATGTGGGACTCTAAGGTTTGGGGTTATTATAGAGCAAAAATATGGACTAGCCAGTGAGAGAACATGATCCGAACTTTCATCAGAAATTCTCTTACAAGGACCAAAAAGACTTCTGTAGGGGCCACAGCAATAGTACAGCAGGGAGGGCACTTGCCCTGTAAAGAGCTTGATATATACAAATATCAAACTTGATATATCAAACTTGATAGTTTGATCCCCAGCACCCCATATGGTCCCTCAAGCCTACCAGGAGTGATTCCTGAGTGCAGAACCAGAAGGGTTTTGGGGGAGATTGGGAGGACAATAATAATAATAATAATAATAATAATAATAATAATAATAATAATGACATCTGTGTAAAAACATAACACTGCCCACATTGTACAAGTGACAAATAGCTGAAAACACCCCCAAAATACCTGCTTGTGCTAACCAAGCCTCCCGATACCAATAGCTAACACTCTGAAGGAAACATCTGGTGATAGTCACGGAGGTTGTTCCCTTTGCATAGCTCATCTGCCTTTTCTTATATATATATGCCTTTCAACCCTTTAGTGGGGACCCAGACTTTCTCTGATCTGTGGTCCTCTTCTCTTTTCAAAGACATAGTTTCTGCTTCACAACTATTTCCACATCATTTATAATTTATCCACCCAATGGTAATTTGTTCTAACAGCTAGCACTTATCCCAGTACCAATTTTAAGTCATCTGACCTTGAAACCAACTCAAAAGAAATTGAGAGCTCAATTAAAATTGGAAAGCCCAGCAGTTCAGAAAGGTAAGAAGCCTAAGAGGGCAACCTGAAAATTAAATTTGGAGGTTGACTCTGGAAATTTTGAGCATTTTCTGCAGAAGGGTAAAGTCATTGGGAAAACTGGAAATCTTGGAAATATTATTCACAATGAGAACTTCAAGAATGGAATCCCAACTGTTTCTGAAAAACAGTTCTTTAAAAAACATTTAAAGTGGGATGGGGGGATGGGGGGTGGGAGGGATACTGGGATCAGTGGTGGTGGAGAATGGGCACTGGTGGAGGAATGGGTATTTGATCATTGTATAACTGAAGCCCAAGCACAAAATTTTGTAAATCTACCACTGTACTTCATGGTGTTTCACTAATAAAAATCTAAATAAAAACGCATTTAGAAATCTTACTAATAACCTTGATAAGAATAAGTTTTGTGATTGTCTTCATGTAATTGCATCTGAAAAGGAGACTTGGGGTCTTTGCTCCTTCCAAATCCTTCAGTATAAAGATGGGTCTGAGTCTGAGGATGAAGAAATACCTCGAAGTAGACTTGTAGCTTATTTGCCGAATAAAAATTAATACACAAGGGGGAAAATCCTAATGTAAGGATAAATTGAACCACCACCACCCTCACTTGGAAACCTCTGTTTATGTCTATAGCTAAACTGTGTGTGCCTGGGGAAAAGTCCATGAGGGAATTTACACATCATTCTGCTGCTCACTTGTCTGCCTCTGATCTTCCTAAAAACATACGTCCCTGTTCTCTTTCATTATAACTACCGCTTCTGTGGCTACAAAAGCAAGGTGGTCACTCTGAGGACATGGGTGTATGTCTCCATCTTCTACCTGTTGACTTATTGTCAATAAAGTTCTCTCAGCCTGTCACCAATGATGGACCTGCATGTGGCTCTCAAATTTAACTTACACAGTTATATATCTATGCCTGTTTCACTTTTCTAGTGTCTGGAACTGTTTCTGGGGTTGGATGTGGTCACCCCACAGTTTTGGAATCCTGTCTCACATCCTACTCCATGTGCCTTCAGAACTTCACAGTGACTGCTGGTGTTTGGAGTGAGGCCTCGGGAAATCTAGACTTGCGTGACCAAAGTGTGGCACCACTCCCAATCACAGTCAGAGTATTGGGTCTTCTGAAAATGGTCCTGTTTATTTAGAACCCTTGTGGTACCCCGAGGGATGTTTACAGACTTTTGTTTATGCATTTCTTAATAAACCGGTTTTTCCTCACATTTAAGCAGTTTTTCAAAGGTTGTGTTCATCCTGAGGTGGAGCTGAGGGAAACTGAGGAGGTTCTGATCAACCTTTCCATACAGAACACTTGAGGGCAGCAGAGGACACCACTGAGCTCTCAATGCCAAGACTAGGCAGCTGTGCCTTAGAGGCTGCAGCAAAGGAGAGTTCTATTCAGTTCTTTCCCTTTGCTGAGGTCTGCTGATTCCTTCTCCTGCTGTGAGTTTCCTTAGGGGAAGTTTTTTATCTCAATACCCATATTTGATGAGGTGCTCTGAGTCTGAAACTAGAAGTGGCTTTTTGTTTTGAGCCCATACTCAGTGATGCTCAAGTGGGCCTGGGATGAGGGTTGGGATGAAAGTGCTCAGATGAGTCTGGGATGGCTTGGTGCTGGGGGAACTATATCAAACAGACTGGATTCTAAACACCCTGGGGCAGTCAGTACCCCAGGGACATGTAAGATCCAGATGAAGGACTTTTTTGCTATCTGAATAATGTCCTGCCCCTCTCTCACACTATCCCAGAGGTACACCTGACAAGGAAAATCCCTTCCCTTTGGAGAAGTGACTGTTCTGAGGAACTCTCTCCCAGATGGGTACTCCTAATGCTAGCCTATTGCAGCACTGTGCAAACTCCAGGGCAGAAGGGCCACAGAATTCCTGCTAAGGTTTGTTAAGGCAAACCCTGGACCCTTAAGTGGGCATCTTTATGGCAAGAGAGGCTTGAATGGAAGAAACGAGAGTCTTGGGAAAGGAAATAGGGCTTCACCAACAAAAGTATGGCTCCCAAGTAAGCAGTTCAATGTCCTGTGCTCCTAGTCAGAAGCAGAGCAGGACGGGGGTCAGTAAAACTAACCCAGAAGAAATTAAGAGTGAAATTAAAAAATAAGGAAAGACCAGCAAGTGATTTTGTTGCGGGAAAGTTGTTCTGATTTTTGCCCTTCCCTCAAAGCCTAGGATAAGGACAGGTTGAACTCTCCTTTGGAAACCTATATTAAGGTTTGCAGATAAGAAAGAGTATGTCTGGCCTAGGAAGCAAGAGCAAATTCCATATCTCTCTCTCTCTCTCTCTCACACACACACACACACACACACCCCTGGTGTGTGTACTGTCTCTTTAATAAATCTCTCTTCTGTTAACCACATTGTCTTGTCTTTGAATTTTTTCTCCAACAAAGATAAAGAACTGAGGAAACATCTCTATCCCTACAGCCCTTTGATGCTAACACATTCAGCCCCATACTGGCACACTCTGGGTATGTCCCAACAAACAAAACAAGCAAAAAAACCCCACAACAAGCAAAAAAACAACTAATATAAAAATTTGGTGGTGAATATTCCAGGTACTACTATCCCAGGAAGAAATTTATTGATCATTCAAATGCACACAGTCTGCAACTCACCCTTCCCAAAGATACACTTTCCTCTTCTTTTTTTCTATAAAAGAGTTTCTAAATTAAAAAAAATTTTCTTGAGGGTATGGTGCCTCCAGCAGTTCAATCTGTACCTGTGAGGCGAGTGTATCAGCAGTCTGATGGTGCCTTCAGACTTCCAGATACCCCAAAATTGCTGCTGTGCCTTTGGCCAGACCCCAAAAACTTGGGGTAAAGTTTACCAAAAAAGTAAATGGCCGGAAGTTAGGTATGTGGGAGACATACCCACAACCCACCTTGGGCTCAGCTATATAATTGGAGGCATGGCCTCTCTGGCTCCTGATCAAACTGCTTAATGGCCATGATCCCAGAGACTCAGAAACAAATCTCAAAACCCAGTGACTTTTGGCAGAAATGCGTCCGGTCCCTGCAGTAGGTTACCGGTGCTGGGCCAACCCAGGTGGAACTGGGTTTTGTGCCTTGGCCTGTTCTTCTCATCCTCCAGAGGCCACTGGACAGTTAGGTTTGGGCCCGCAGTGACGAGACACATGGGGCCTCAAGGGATTGGGGTGGAGCCGGCCCTTTCCTCCCCACCCCAATGAGACCCCGAGTCGCCACCCACAAACGGCCTCTCTGGCTCCTGATCAAGCTGCTTAATGGCCATGATCTCAGAGACTCAGAAACAAATCTCGAAACCCAGTGGCTTTTGGCAGAAATGCGTACTGACCCCACAGTAGGTTACTGTTGCCGGGCCACCCCAGGGAGGAAAGGGTGCTGTCTCTCCGCCTGCTCCCCCTTGGCGGCTCAGTGGTCGCCATCTTCCAGAGGCCACTGGACAGTCAGATTTGGTCCCACAGTGACAAGACATGCAGGGCCTCACGGAATGGGGTTGGAGCTGGCCCTTTCCTCCCCATCCCAACAAGACCCCAAGTCACCACCCATGAACAGCCTCTCTGGCTCCTGATCAAGTCATTTAATAGCCATGATCCCAGAGACTCAGAAACAAATTTCGAAACCCAGCAGCTTTTGGCAGAAATGCATCTGGTCCCTGCAGTAGGTTACTGGTGCTGGGCCAACCCAGGTGGGAATAGGTTTCATGCCTTGGCCTGTTCCCCCTGGAGGCCAGGTGGCTGCCATCCTTCAGAGGCAACTGGACAGTCAGTGACGAGACATGTGGGGCCTCACAGGATTGGGGTGGAGCCGGCCCTTTCCTCCCCACCCCAATGACACCCCGAGTCGCCACCCACAAACGGCCTCTCCGGCTCCTGATCAAGCTGCTTAACAGCCAGATCCCAGAGACTCAAAAACAAATCTCAAAACCCAGCGGCTTTTGGCAGAAATGCTTCCAGACCCCGCAGTAGGTGACTGTCACCGGGCCACTCCAGGGGGGAAAATGTGCTGTCCCTCCGCCTGCTCCCCCTCAGCGGCTCGGTGGCCGCCATCCTCCAGAGGCCACTGGACAGTCAGGTTTGGACCCTCAGTGACGAGACATGTGGGGCCTCACAGGATGGGGGTGGAGCCAGCCCTTTCCTCCCCGTCCCAATGAGACCCTGAGTCGCCACCCATGAATGGCCTTTCTGACGCCTCATCAAGCTGCTTAACGTCCATGATTCCAGACACTCAGGAACAAATCTCGGAACCCAGCAGGTTTTGGCAAAAATCTCTCCAGATTTATGTGTTAAAATTTTGGAATTTCAAGATCGTGCAGCCACTACTGCAGCCACGTGACATCATATGTTATTCTTAACCAGCAATAGAAAACAAATTGCCTACTGTTGCCTTTTCAGCAGATCTGAGTGTTGGGGTAAAATCCCAAATAATAATGGTGGGTCTGGTGTCAAAATATTGAATGTGATCAAAGTAGAGAGAGAGTAATGTGGAAATCATCTGCCCCACAGGTACGGGGAGGGAGTGGGATGGGGGTGTACTGGGTTTTTTGGTGGTGGAGAATGGGCACTGGTGACGGTACGGGTGTTTCATTGAATGACCGAGACTTAAACCCAAAAGCTTTGTAACTGCTCTCACGGTGATTCAGTAAATAAAATTATAAAAAATGAAAAAAAAATGTAAGGTGGAGTTCATGCCCAATTCAATCAGCTAATCAGTGGCTGAATAAATAGCAGTACTTGAGCATTTGTTTTGCCTGCAGGAGGCCCGGGTTCAATTCTTAGCACTACATGATCTCCTCATTCCCACTAGGAGTAACCCCTGAGCACCACACTGGGAGCAGCTTTCAAGTACCACCAAGTGTGACCCAGAAACAAACTAGCAAACAGTGGATCTGTTCCTTGTGACCATGCATGCAAGACAGTGATAAGCAGCAGTCAGGTAGAGAGCCCCTTGGCAGTGATTTTCAGAGAGATAGATAAAAAGTTAAAACCAAACAAGGAATGTTTGCAGAGACAGGATCTGAAAAGGCATACTTTGCTGCCAACTCAGTATGAGAAGCAGGTCTTATCTGATATGACAGAAATGAGACCCTGATAAGAGAGAACAGAAATTCCCCAAGGCCAAAAGCCTTTTCCCTTGGCAACTCTCTAGCAACAACACTCAGAGCTGAGACAGCTTGGGAGGAGAGAATCCTAAAATCAGTTCCCAAAGTAGCTCTGCAGTCTGAAACCTGGAGTCTCCACATCTCAGCTTTGGATGCAGCTAATCCCACTTTACTTTATGGCACTTCTCTCTGGAAGTACCTGTGATCTCCTTCATGAAACCACTCCCTTTGCCTTGGGAAGCTCTCTTATCTTCTCTCTCTGCCCTCTAATATTTCCTAAATAAAATATATTACTTCACTATCTTCCCTGGTGTTGGATAACATTGCTTTGTCCTTGCTCCTCCTGCAAGGAGCTTAGGTTTATTAAGTTGCACCCATCACAATGTTTCCAAGGCACACACAATTCCATCAGGCACTCCTAATCCTATATTGTTTTTCTCTTTCCTTTAGGTCCTTTGCATGGTTTAGCTATGTCCAGTTAATGCCATGCTTTTGTAACATGGGAGTTAAATGACTCCAAATAATATTTACTCATGGGCATCCATCATAATTACTTGACTTAAGCCTCAGTTGCCCTTACTTCCTAACATCCCCTAAGGGAGGGTTCTGATGAGGGACTTGGATAGACTCAGGGCAAGCTATAAGCTACCCTGGAATTGAAAAGGGACAGGCTAAGAACCATAAAAGTATAATAAGTTGACAGCAGAGTCCTGGAACAAACTCTGTCATGACCCAATAAGAAGTAACTGAATAAGGACCCTGCTGGAGTTAGGAAAGAATAATCTCGCCTGAGAATGTCATGTCCCCATGAAGAGACACCATTTAAGCTTGCATCTCTTACTGTGTTCATAGAAATGACTAGAAATAAATGAATTACTAGCTAAGGAAAGAGAAAGCAATACACTCTTAGATAGAATCCTGCTCTTGAGTGGATCTCCTAGTAATCTAGAATTCTGGGACCACAAATGAGATTTTTGTGCTTGAGTTAATCTCCTAGAAGAACTTCTCCTGAAGGAAGAGCTTTACATCTGTTTGTTGTTATGATGACATTCAACCCCATCTATGTGTACCCTCACCTTCACGATTTCTATATAACTATTCTGTAAGGAGGGAGGGTAAGAAAAAAATAACTATGCTGGGGAAGAAACAACTATACTGCAGGAGAATGAAACTGTAAGGATTAGGATTAGAACGAAATAAAGTCACTGATTACCCACCAGCCCTGTTCCTCCACTTCCCCATTTCCCTATCCTTCATCCATCTGTCACCTTGGGCTGGCCAGGGGAATGGATCTTGGTCACCAAACGTATGCGTTAAAACCCACACTTTTTGAACTCACAATGAGGCGGATCAAGGAATGTAAGAATCTAAGTTTACAAAATAAAGTCAGGGAATATGCCAACTTGCATGATCCTTGTAGCTGACATTTGAACTGATAGGAGAAAGAGAGAAATACATAATCACTGAGGTATGTCGAGTAGACTAATCTGGAGTCAGGAAGCAGCAAAGAAAAATAAAATTACAGGTTATTATAGGATAACGTTGGTTCCTCTTTTCTCCTCGGCCTTTCTCCCTTGACAGCTTAGGTTTATTGAGTTATATCCATCACAGTGCTCCTGAAGCACTCCCATTCCTCTGCGTTTATCTTTCTTTCTTTTTTTTTTTTGCTTTTTTGGTCACACCCGGGAAATGCACGGGGGTTATTCCTGGCTTTGCACTCAGGAATTACTCCCAGCGGTGCTCAGGGGACCATATGGGATGTTGGGAATCGAACCTGGGGGTTTGGCCGTGTGCAAGGCAAATGCTCTACCTGCTGTACTATTGTGCCAGCCGCTCTGTGTTTATCTTTAACCTCTCCTTTTGTGCTCTGCTTACCCTATCTGTTAATCACCTATATCTCCACATCAGACCTTGTATATGATTTCCTCTGAGTTACTTGGTGTGTAGTAAGGAGGAGCCTTTGCATGACTTCTGAGCCCCCACAGCCCTGGACTGAAGTTGAACTATTTATTTAAATAGAACCAGTGCAGACATTCCCTCATTCCTCTGTGAATCCATGAATGTGAGGAAGAAATCAAAGAGCCAGCTAAAACTACTCATGTGTGACTCTGGGAAAATCTCTCCACCCTGGACCCTCAGAGAATTTGGGAAGGATACCAACCCTTCACTGCTCATCCTCACCCTGAGATCGTGCTCGGGCTTCTTGAGGTATAGAACTCTTTCAAGTAAGTGTGGTTTCAGTAAGGACAAAGTAATCCATAGCATGATAGATTCCAAAGCACAGGGATCTGAATGTAGCACGTGCAATTCTTGGAAGTGGTACAAGAGCTAGGGTGGCCTAGAAAGAGCTTAGAGTTAAAATTAGGTTGCTGAAGATAGCCAAAACACCCAGCATCCACAGTGAGACCGGAGCCTTCTCAGAGAGAGCCTAGCATTCACAGAGAGAACTGAGCAGTTGTAGAGAGTCAAGCTGTCCCGGAGAGACAAGCAGTCAGGAGAAAGCTGAGTCAAGGAGAGAGTGGTGGTTGGGGGATGTGGGGGGAGAGGAAGGAGAGGACTGAGGATTGATTGACATAATGGGCAGGCCTTGAGTGTGCTGAGGGCCAAAAGCCTAGGATTGACAGAAAGAACTGAAGGCCTTAGGAATGGCAGAGGGGCTCAGGAGGGACTGATGAACCTTCCAACATGGGAGGCCACCACTTGGGGTGAAGGTGATGAGGACATCTGGGAACAATGGAACAGAATGAGCTCCATGGGCAGAAAACTGGAGGCTGTTCTCATTGATGGAAACTGAAAGGGACAGTCAGGTGCAGGTGAAGCAGGGCTTTACTCCCTGGGTTGACCTGGGCCTGAGTGGGAAGGACAGCGCAGCACTGGCCCTCTGGTGGTTTCCAGAGCTGCAGTCAGCATATCAGGTTAAATTCCTCACTCCCTAACATTTATGAACCTCATTGCCAGGGTTGGAGCAATAGCACAGCGGTAGGGTGTTTGCCTTGAGCGCAGCCAGCCCGGCCGAGCCGGGTTCGATTCCTCCGCCCCTCTCAGAAAGCCCAGCAAGCTACCGAGAATATCTCACCCGCAGGGCAAAGCTTGGCAAGCTACCCGTGATGTATTCAATATGACAAACACAGTAACAAGTCTCAAATTGAAGACGTTATTGGACCCACTCGAGCAAATTGATGAACAATGGGAGGACAGTGTTTGTTTGTTTGTTGCCCAGGATGATGGACACACTGGGTCAGGACACTGGGAGGAGGAGGTGAGCATCTCTGCACCTTCCTCCCAGTCAGTCCTGCCTGAGTCACACCCACAGTATCATTTGGTTTTCTTATCATTTCTGAGTGGCTACAGGACTCCTTGGGGGAATTTTTAGTGAAAATACAGATTGTCCTGCACTGGTGGGTTCTTGAGACGTTTATGAAAGATTTGCATACAAAATTCGGGAGATTAATAAGAGTTTATTACAGATAAAGTAGATGACCCTGGTCCCTCCCCAGATGTCCAGGCCTCTTCTTTACTCATGAATGACGTCACCAGTCCTGTCCTTGATGCTGCCTTATCCCGTAAATGACCTCCCTGTCTCATCCCATGTAGTCTACTTGTCTCTCATAAACAACAGCCAGGTCCTGTCCCTGCATTGCTTTCTATCCTATTTACACTTTCTTCAGTCTCCAGTAAGGGCCATGTGCATATGGGTCAGATTCTTATCCCTCCTTGATTTTGCCTCAGTCTGGACCTAAGAGGACTGCATGTAGTGAGTCATCTGTCTGGGCACAAATCCATACCTGATCTTGGACATAAAGGAAGAGAGAATAGAGTCTAGAGCAAGAAAAAATGGGATTGGGGGCTTCTTTTTTATCTGCTGCCATATCCCACCCCCAACCATGCCATTATCAAATTTGATTGGCTGCCTATTCCATGGGACTTAAAGTGACTAAATTCACCTGGCACGTCTCCTTCCACTTCTGCTGTATCAGAATGACATTTATTGGGATACTTGGGGTGACAATAGCTCTCTCTGGTGGTCTGGCGGCTGCTCTGCAAAATATTTTCCCACAAGTGATTTTGAGGTTGGCTGTGAGCAAGGATTTGGTGTTTATTTCCTCAGGGTGAGGGAACACAAAGCCTTTCTTCCCTTTGGTCTCCCTGGAATCTGGAAAACCAAAAGGTAGTGTTTGTACCTACTCTTAAATATCTTGTTCCTGGAGAAGTGATAGCTTTGAATCTGGGGGTGGTGTTCTGTAGCATAGATGAAGTGACTTCAGGGCTTCTTTTTTGGGTCTGGTGGGACCATAGTCATAGTATCCCTGTGGTGTTGTGGCACACTTTTACCAACCCTAAACACCTCCTCCCAGGCACTTCCACAGAGGAAACCAAAATGGGTCAAACAGAAGGCCATTAACACTCTGTATAGAGGCTATCTGTTCCCTCAGTTCCCACATTTCCCACCAACATCAGCTTCACAGCTTACATTGTCCCAGAAATACTGCTAAGGAAAAACACCACCACCACCCAGCTTCCCTTCTACAACCCCACATCGCTGCAGTGTTTCAAAGCAATTAGAAAGCAACCTCTACAGGTGCAAATCTTGATACTATATGCACAGCAGTTTGGCCTGTGCGTGAGTTCCCAAGTAAGTCATGAGACTGGAGCAGACAGGAGAGAGAGCCTTTTACCAACTCAGGAGCTCTGACACTAACTGAACCTCCTGATACAACCCGCTTATGATTGTATTTTCATATATGATTATGATATGTTATGATTATTTCCTCACGAGAAGCTCTTTGCTGCCTCCTTGCAGATATCCTTTCCTCACCCTTTAGACACTGATGATTCAGTCGGCCAAATCTCTATAAGTCAGAGCTGCTTGGAATCTTCCCTCTGGAAACAGCTACATCACCTGCCTGATTCAGAAAACAATTTCTCAACAGCTCAAGCAGGCCCGACCAAGACTAAAAGTCTTCCCTTGATTGCAGTTTCAGCCTCTCACAAAAGTGGAGATTTATTTTTACTTATTTTGTTTAGGGATTACTCCTGGTGGGGCTTAGGGGACGAAATGCAATGCCAGGAATGAAACCTGGGTTGGCCATATGCAAGGCAAGCACTCTACTCACTGTGTTATCACTCTAGCCCCTAAAGTGGACATTTAAAATCAATATGTAGTTTCCTGGTCAGATGCATGATGAGACCCACTTACTCCCCTGTAGGTCAATGCCTTTACCTAAAACCATCATTTTTTCTATTTTTTTCTATTTCCTATAGCATTGCCCCACCCTTTCTCTAGGTCTAGAGAGGCTGGAGACTCAGTAAGAGAGATGGCTTCCATCAATGGTGAAGAACCGTTTCAAGGTGTTTTTTCCCACACCAATAATTCTGTATTCACAGTGAATCCCGGAAGACAACTGCTTGTCGGAGATCTCTCTGGACCCCTTACGGAGTCAATTCCACCGGGGCACCTCAGATGGAGCAGGTGTTCCCTCTCCACCCACTCCAGATAAACTCCTGGTGGCCACATGCTTCCAGAAGAAAAACTCAGGTATGCGGGATCTGAAACTAAGACTCCAGGCCACATGGTGGCAGCAGAGACATGCTGTCCCTTCCCATCTCTTCGCCCGCTTGAGGTCCTGGCTGTCATGCCCACGAACTGCCTCTGGCCGCCATCTCAACACATTAAGCCTTGATTCAGAGACTCACAAATGAATCTCAAAATGGATTAGCTCCCTACAGAGATGTCTCTGGACCCCAATCATTTACAATTTTGAAATTCCAGAAGTGCGCGGCTGCCTCTCATGATATTCATAATAAGCAATAGAAAATAAATTATCTAGCATCTGCCCCTGGCAGGCAGGCTTGAATGGTGGTGGAAAAATTCGAAATAATAGTGGCGGGAAGGTGTAATGGTGGTGGGAATGGTGTTGAAATACTGAATGCAATCAATTACTGTGAACCTTATGAAAATAAAATTTAAAAAAAGAAAAATTATTGTCTAAAATACCTATTTACATTTTTATGAAGTAAAATAATCCTTCATAATTTTCTTGCCTTTGGGTAATTTCTAGCATTTCTTTATAAGTCATATTCTATCACAGATTTTTAGCTAAAATTTCATAAATATTCTATTTGCAGTGCATTCATTTTAACACTTTTAACTACAATGAGACAGATTCTTTATAACTGTCCTAAATTTAACTTAGTCTAATTCAAAATTCTAATTAAAATTAATGCTTCACTTTTGTGTAATATAAAAAAACTATTTATTGCAGTTAGCTGGTTTAGGTTTAACAGTCTGCATTCAGGAATATTTTGCTGTTAAATTTTTAAAATATTCCTTTTAAAATTAGTTTTATCACTCACTGTAAGATAATCATTTTAAAACTAAGAGGCTGAATAGGGTCACCATGTGAGAGAAAGGTGGAATAGAACAAACTGATATGGTAGGGAAAATATTCCTTCAAAGGTAAACTACATTCTATCTTCAGGGTGCTTCCCATAAAAGTAACCTTTAACCCAGACACATTGTTTTTAATGCTGGGGGCCTCACCTGACTGTGCTCAGGGCTTATTCTTTGGCTCTGTGATCAGGGATCAGGGGACCATCTGGGGTGTCAGGGAGCAAATCCATGTCTGCTGCATGTAAGGCAAGAACCTTTACTACTGTACCATCTCTCTGATCCCTCCAAGAAATATTTGGGGTGGCAAATTTTTATTTCTTTACAGTTTTACATTTGGAAATTCTTGAGAAGTTCAATTACTCAAAAGTTGTTTTGCTCAATTATTTCATAGAATCAGTCTCTGAGTTCTGAAGATAGATCAGTCTACTCTGTCCTGAGGATTGGGGCTGGAGCGATAGCACAGCAGTAGGGCTTGTGTGCAGCCGGCCTGACCGAGCCTGGCCGAGCTGAGTTCAATTCCTTCGCTCCTCTCGGAGAGCTCAGCAAGCTACCGAGAGTATCTTGCCCGCATGGCAAAGCCTGGCAAGCTCCCTGTGATGTATTCAATATGCCAAACACAGTAACAACAAGTCTCACGATGGAGACGTTACTGGGCCTGCTCGAGCAAATTGATGAACAAACAACGGGAGGACCGTGACCATGACCGTCCTGAGGATAGACTGGTTGCAATTAAATCCTTGATGCCAATTGAGAGACAAAAGAGAAAACCTGTTATAAAGGAAGTTAAGTGAAGAGTCAAGCTCCAAGAAGTTCCAGTTCAATCTCAGAGTGTCGTCAATGAACACGATTTCCAGGTTTTCAGGTCTCTGATGCCCTCAGGTGTTCAGAAGCAGTTAATGCAGAGGTATAAATCACTTAGTATATATCTAATTCTCCATCTCAAATTTTCATGGTCATTAGAAGAGGACTTCTGAATTCTTAACCACTGAAGACCAACTGAAAAAATGAGAATGCCAGTTTGTAAAATCACAGCCAGATATTAGAATTGATTCAATCCAGTTTACAAACAAAAAACTAAAAATATCCAAAAATGATTGAGGACTAGAATCCACACCAAAAATCATGTTACTACAACATATTTTTTCTCTCTACCTTCACCCCCAATCTACCAAATACTTAGAGTGAAAATTATGCTTACTTCTTTTATATTTTGAGTCATACCTGGCGGTGCTCAGTTAACTCCTGGCTCTGAACTCAGGAAACACTCTTGGAGGAGCTTGGGGGACTGTATGGTGTGCTGGGAATCGAATTCGGGTCAGTCATATGCAAGACAAGCACCCAACTCTCCGTGCTATCTCAACAACCTCTAAAATTAAGTTTACTTCTAATAAGAGTAGCAGTTATTTTCCATAAACACAGTAAGCATAAGGATCTTAAGTAAATTTTCTCTTCTGGGTACTCCATTAACTCCCATTATTTTTCTGAGAGACATCCTGAGGACTGACTAAGTTCAGAGTATGTAGATCCTGTATCGAATAAGAAAAATACCTTTAGGTGCAAAGGTGGTGTTAAGGAATAATAGAGCCAAATATCCAAACCACAGAATCAACAACGCCGAAATCAAGAGACCCCAACTTTAACAGCCGAACTTCAAAAGGCGACTGTGAAGAGGGCAGGCTGAAGGGGGATGGGGGCATAGGAGGGATCCTGTGAAAACTGGTGGAAGGAAGTTGACACAGGTGGTGGGATTAGTGCTGCAATATTGTATGTTTAAAACTCAATTATCAATAACTTTGTAAATCATGGTGCCCTAATAAAAATTTTAAAATAATGATAAAAAGAAATTGATATTCCTATCTGCCACAGTAAGAGTTCCCAAAAATCTGGCCCAATGTGAGGATCAAATAAATATGGTAAGCTGCTGGTGATCTCAGATTTTTTCAGTCTTCTTGTAAGATGTTTTGTTTGTATAGAAGTCCATCTCATCTCCTAAGGGCTAGAATTGACCCAGATTGATTTTGGGTACCCCAACACATCTAGACAGGATTTTGAAAGAAGTGCCTGATATTTCATTTTTCTGAAATGCTACTCTGGATATACTTTGTTACCCAAAAGAAACCTCAAGTTCTGTTAGTGTCTCAACCAATATTTTTGACCCTATGTGAGTACAGGAGGCTACTTTCATCTTTTGGGTTGGTTCCTTCCCTGTCACTCACTAATTTCCTACATTTCTAGAATTCTCTCCTCAGCTCTTTCCTCTCCAGCACTGTCATGGTCTCCCTGGCAATCTGTAATGTGTCAACCCAGAGGATATGCTGGTGTCTCCTTGATTCATCTTCTGCTTGGTCTGAAGATGTTCTCAATATAACAAGCTGGGCTGATAGTTCACTTCTTTGAAGTATCAATGTTCTTCATTCCTGTTGTCCAGTATCTTCAAAATTGATGGGTGAATGCTTCATATATACAAGGTCATAGGTTCAATATCTATAGCAGTCCCCCAAGACCTGTTTCATATATAGTAAAAGTAAAGGCCCTCCCGTTGATCATCGATTTGCTCGAGCGGGCCCAGTAACGTCTCCATTGGAGACTTTCTTGTTACTGTGTTTGGCATATCGAATATGTCACGGGGAGCTTGCCAGGCTCTGCCGTGTGGGCGAGATACTCTCGGTAGCTTGCCGGGCTCTCCGAGAGGGGCGGAGGAATCGAACTCGGGTCGGCCATGTTGGCTGCGTGCAAGGCAAACGCCCTACCGCTGATATATTCATTTATACAATATTATATATATTCATTTATATAAATATATATATATTCATTTTGGAGTTGTTACATGCACTAGGGTAAAGATAATCCCCATTACTCTGCCATGGCCAGAAACAGAGATCCCAAGGACTACTCAACATTTTCTCTGTGAATGAGACTTCACATTTTACTTTTTCATCTTTGGTTTGGGGCCACACCCAACAGTCCTCAGATTATTTCTGGATCTGTGCTCAGGGATGACCCCTGGCAGAACTCAGGGACCATATGGATTCTGGGGATCGAACCCAAGTTGGCCACATGCAAAGCAAGAAACCTACCAGCTGTCCTATCTCTCTACAGCCCTGGGGCTTAATATTTTGTATTGTTTCAAACTTGGAATTGGAATTTAAAAAGGTAAATTAGGGCATCAGCCTCTATATCTAAAACCTCCACAGAGTAAGGCCATACTTTTTCTTCTCCTTGGAAAAAGGGGGTACAGAAAACCCAATTTTTCTGAATTCAGATGCATTTTAGCTTAACTGCATGAATACAAAACCATTTTGCACAATAAACCGTATAAATACTCAAATTGTTGATTCTGTGAATACACTTAAGTTGTGTGGATTGTTAGCCAGTGCTCTTCCCAGAAGTTGGGAATTTCTTTTCTTTTTTAAATGTAGTAGTACTGCTATTTATTCAGCCATTGATTAAGCTTATTGAAGTGGATATGAACTCCACATTACTTTTGAAAAAAAATTTAATTGAAAAAGCTGTTCAGAATTGGGTTTCAGTCATACAATGATCCAGCACCCATCTCTCCACCACTGTACATTTCCCGCCACCAATGTCCCCTGTTTTCCTGCCACCATCCCCCAACACCCCACCCCCAGCCCCAGCTTCCCTCTATGAGGAGGCACTTTCCTTTTTGCGCTCTCTCTCCTTTTCCTTTTGTGCATTATCGTTTGCAATACAGGTGTTGAGAGGTCATGGTGTTTGTTCAGGGCATTCAGTATTTTTTAATCGGGATGGTAGGGCTGGAGTAGCTTTTTAACTGGGTAGAGAAGCTGGGAATTTCTTAGAAACATCTTTCCCTGTGTAGCGTTAGGGCTGCATTTCCAGTGAAATGAACTCACATAAGATTTAGAAAGCCAAAGAGGAGTGGAGAACAAACAATCCAAAGGTTAGGGCAATGAGAAACAAAAATGCAAAAAGACCTGGTTTACCCCATCTTTTCTTTAAGTTCCACTCCATATCTCTCTCCTCCTGACACCTGGTCCCACTGACCATTTGGAGTCGTGAGTATTTTGGCAACAGCCTACTGAGGCTACAGCTTCCACAAATCTGTCCACATGTTATTCTTCTTATATCCGCTTTGGCCATCAGAATTATGAAGATGCTCAAGTCTTCCAGCAAGTTTCAAACTTCCCATCAATTCCAGTGCTTCGGTGGAAATTGCTTAGGGCTGTTACTTTGATTCTCTAGCACAACCCTTCCATATTAAACCCTTTATTTGAATAATACATGTTTTGGTTCTAATTCATCACTGAATTCAAATGGATACCTTGGTAAACCACTGGGTTTGATGTGGGACACCACCATCACTCTTCCACATGATAAGCTTTAAAAAAATATTGTGGAACCGAAATCCAGCAGTGCTTGATGGCTAGGAGTCATATAAGGCAATGTTTGAGGGGCCATGTGGTGATCAGAATCAAACCCAAAGTCTTACACATTTATCCTGAGGGCCATTGGCTAGAAGAAAAAAAGCTGGTGCTACTTTGTTCTAATCAATTAAAAAAAACCTCTATAAATGCAAGCTTCAGTTGAAACCTAGAAGATCACTGGGGAGAAGTCAAATGGGTTGTTGAGTTACTCTAGCCTTTACAAAACATTGTCTACATTTTTTTTGTCTCAGTTGCATTGATTAAAATACTTCAAGTGACTGGTTTTGTTGTTGTTCTGGCCAAGTGTCTAAATAATTTTTTAAGAAAATAGATTAGTGAAACAGGAAAAGGACAAAAATGGTTAAAGATCAAATGTATAAAAAATTTGTCCACAACAAATATACATATATATATATGTATGTATGTATATACTTGTTTACAATTGGTTTTCAGGCAAACAATGTTCTACCTCCAATCCCATTATATGCCCCATCTCTCCACTACTTGCTACAAATTACTTCTTACCTGGAAACCTGACTCCTTGACAATTATATTTATCTTAATTTGTTGTAGTTGGGTCCCATACTTAAAGTAGTGTTGAATATAGTGGTTTAGATCTATACAGATACTTTACCTCTACACCATAGAGGGGCCCAATGCCCCTGATCTCGACCCTGTTTATTCCAGATGTCCAACTTCTTGTTTACTCCCTCTCCATTTCCCTTTTTCCTTGTCATTATTTCTATAATATAGAGCCACTGTTTCATACACCTTTGTTACCATTCCCTAGACATGTTATTCTATATACAATAGATTAGTATACAGAACACCAGTGTTGACCTTGTCCTTCTATCCTACATAAAATCCTTCAGTTCCATTTATGTTATGGCAAATTTCATGATTTCATCTTACCTTGTTGCTGAATATTATTGCTAAATCTGTTTACTATTATGATTCTCTACCCTTATGCATCCCTTTGTGTCATCTCTTTTAATCCAATAATTAAACTTTAGATTTTTCAGAGTTAGACAGAATTGGCTATAATGCCTGTAGTCATTTTTCTGTTCTCTCTCAACCATGATGTTAGGATGAGAGCTGTGAAAGTTGTGTGGCCATTTTAGGATCTTTCACGGTTTTTAGTATAGTCTACATGGTCATTTTAGGGTTTTATGTCTTTTGGTTAAAAAGCAATTTTTGTTCTACTGAGACAATTTTATAACTACTGAAAGCTACTGGTAAGACTTTTAATGCATTTTTAGGTTAAGTAAAACACTGTTGTTCTGTAGATTATGGAAACATGTCATCAAAAGAATCAGATTCCACTAAAAATGTCTAAAACAAGAAATTTTCACCGAATTCTCTTAAATTTTATTAATGCTCTCAAATTCATGTATTATTTAAAACAAGATATGTACTTTTAAAAGCATTATTACATAAATATACCAAGGGGCAGTTAAGTATTTGATCCTTAAAACATGCACATCAGTTTTATTTAGGTGTATATATTAAAGGAAGGGACATAATCTTAGGTACTTCTCCTTGAATTAAAGATGTTAGGAAATTACTATGCTAGAATGCCAAATGTTTTCCAGGAGCAGATAAGTTTTCCAATAGGAAATGCTGATGTAATGAAAAGGCATTAGTATTGATGAATGATACTGGAAAAACATTTACACTGTGCATGACTACTGGGAAGAGAGTTCCAGTAAGTCTGAAAAATATATGTCAAAAAATGATTCAGATAGCACGAGTCAAAATATTTAGATGGAACAACAGGAAGCATAAGCCAGATTATGTGAAACATATATATTCAAGGCACATGGTTAGGCTAAACAGGTGGCTAATTTTTATAGAATGATTGTTCTTTCATTAAGGAGCTGATCAACTTTAAGATAATTTCCACATACCGGCACTTACTGATAAATGCAATCTGATCTATGACAGCAAATATTTTCATTTTCAATAAACACCAAAAATAACATACTCAGAGATGACAATTTGAAGCAGTACGAGTACACTCTAGTTTTTCATACTATAGCTAAGTAGCTGTTAAATTGTCTGTATTGCTTCTAAATATCACTCTCTAGTTTCACAAAAGGTTTCTCAAAACTGGGCAGATTAAAGAAATTAGTTAACCATAAAAAAATGCTCAAACTATATTAAATAGCAGTTAAGCCCAGACCATGGAGTCAACTATTAACTTTATCCAATGGGGGCTTTTCCCAGACTTGACAAAACTTCCCACTTTCCTCCTTCAAACAACTAAAAAACTAACAATCCACAGTTGTTCTCTTCACAATCTTTGGTCAGAGGAATTTGTGTCTCTTCTTCCTCCACTACTCATTCATTAACTAGACAACAGTCCTAAACATCCAGTGAAAAGGAATATACGAAAAACAACCATCTTCAACATTTTAAAATCATCTTCTCAAACCAACTGCCACTGGGAAACAGATATGAGGTTTATGAAAGGGTACAACTTTATTCCTGAAAGTGAACAGTATGAGGGCAAGGATAATTCCTGTGCTTCTAATGAGCTTAACAATATGTTCCCTACAACTGGCAGAGACAATGTTAATATGTTATCAGCTGGGACTCCTAAAAACAAGCAGCACCAACAATCTGATTTTAATTCTCCAAATAACAACTATTCTCCAGCTACATTGTTTGAGGCACCTCAAACTCATCAATAATTAAGCATGTTAAGATGTTACTTAATACTGTATCTCAAGTACTTCTTTTATGTACACATATTAATTTCCTGCATAGTTTTAGTAGACAGATGTTAAGAATGGTTATTTCTACCTTGGTGACAATTTTGCACAACCATAGAAAACTTTCTCTAAGTAGATGACAATATGTTAATAAACCAAAGAAACAGATGCTAAGCCTTTTAAAGACATTATTGTATCAATCAGTCTGAAGTATTATGGAATAAACTGGTTAAGAGGACAAAGATAAATCTGAAAGTAAAGAACAACATTACAAAAAGAAAGGGGTTGAAGAGACTAGTAGAATCATCTGTTGGTTTTAAAAGGCTTGAGTCACATGGATTGCTTCCAACTCCTGTTCTCTCATATCCTTGGTTAATAACATTTTTTTCTTTTTATTTCTTCACACAGGTGAATCCACCACAAAGAAGTGACACAATGATATAGATGAATACCTGGAGGAAGGAAGAAGGCAACTTTATTTTCTTGAACCTATTAGCTGCTCCTAAAATAATAAGCAAATAAAAGACCTGTTAAGGAATACTTCTCCCAATATAACTTATGAATTTGAATCACACTATACTTTCTTTGGTGGAGAGAAAAGAGCAGGGTTGTTTCTCTTCACTGGAAACTAGGCAGAATCCAGTTTTATGAGTAACTCTTATTGAAACCTCTTTAATGATCATAAAACACAAATTAGCATAATTCCCTGTAAGTATAGCTTTATTACAAAGTGCATCTTAAGATTTTACACATGGATTAAAATTTCATTATTAGAATGATAAAAATATATAAAAATACTAGAGACTATATCTATATCACCTTTGACTAATTTTCTTTTCAGTGGATGACAACTAGAATGGCAAAGTCAAAGAAAAGTTTATGACACAAGTAATTCTAACCCCCAAATTCTATAATAGATACACTTTTTTTTCTCTACTTGTCCTATAGATATCTTTTAATTTTGTATATGTGTGCACATATATGTATGTGTGTATATATATATGTGTAGTTTTACACATATATATACACACACACATATATATGCATATAACTACATATATATGCATATAACTACACACATACATTTGGAGCTTTGGCCCATACTTGAAGTGTTCAGGACTTAATTCTGGCTCTGCACTCAGGTATCACTCCTGGCAGGGCTTTGGGGACGATATGTGGGCCAGAAACCAAACACAGATTAGCCACATGCAAAGCAAATGCCCTACCTGATATACTTTTATTGCTCTATACTCCAAAATTATAGTCTTAAATTATGGTTTTGTAGTATAGTCTTGCTCGTATTACTACAGCTTAAAAATTACGCTCACTGCAATAACACTTTATTATGCTTTAATTTACAAATTTTTGTAATCTTTAAGTGATTGATTTTATTATCCACATATTTTAAAAATACATTTATGAATTGCAATTTCCCTCCCAAAAGTCAACAATGTTTTTTGCCTTATTCTCTACTAATATTGAAGTGAGGGCTATAACTAAATCTAGTTATTAATGAAAAGATTAAACTACTCACAACATATGCACAGCTGAATTATAATGATGTTTTTAAGTTGAAAGACAATGATACCTGATAATGTTATTTTGAAAAGATAGAAACAGCATTTAGAGTAATCAGGACATAAAATCCAAATTTAGCAGTAAGACCAGCTTCACAAGTAAATATTTATTACTGAATAGACACCATTGCACTAATACCAAACCCAGACTGCGACATCACAAAAGAAAACTATAGACTGGTTACCCCCACACACTCCAGTCTCTGCCATCCAAACCATTCACATGGCCCAATCTCACTGCATCATGACTAATCTCTGCAGAGATGACAAACCAATGAAAAATTCCAGGTACACCAGTTTTGGGGCTGAGTACCTAGGAATCAACAACGGAGGCATAATACTTACACATAAAAAACCTAAATTATTGGTAACAGAAATAAAAGTACATGGAAATGGACATGGATTGGGAAATGATCCTGGATTGGGAGAATTATTAAAACAACCATCCTACTATGGAAGATAGTATACAGATTCAATTCAATCCTTATCAAAATTCAAAAAACATTCTTCACAGTTACAGAAAAACATTATTAGAACTTGTATAGAACCACAAAATTCCTGAATAGCTAAAGCAATCCTGAGACAAAAGAAGACAGGAAGCCTTATGTTCCCTGACTTTACACTACAAAAGTAGAATGCAGTATGGTAATAAAAGCAGAAACACAGACCAGTGGAATAAAACTGAGAGTCCAGAAATAAACATTTACATATATGGATAGTAAATTTATGACAAAGGAGCTAAAGCTGTATAATGGAGGAAAAAAAGTCTCTTCAATAAATGTTGTTGAGGAAACTGTAAAAAATGAAAGCATAAGTAAAAGAATTAAACTGGACCCCTATGTCACACCATACACAATGGTAGGATATGGGAAAAACCAAACCAAACCAAAAATGACTTCAATGAAATGAATGTCTCACCAAGAATACTTTACCAAGCTAGACTCTTGTTCAGATTTGAAAGAATGATAAAGAACTTCATGGACAGGTCGCAGCTCAGGAACTTCATAGACTCAAAACCAACTTTACAAGAAGAATTAAAGGGGCTACTTTAAGACAAGATAAATTTCAAAAATATTCCAGACTGCTATAAAAAGATGGCACAAAACTCCATGATAATAATCTCACTCAATGTCAATAGCCTAAATGCACCAATTAAGATAGGATGGATTATAAAATTGAATCCAACCTTCTGCTGCCTATAAGAAACACATCTGAACAGTAAGAGACAACATAGCCTCAAAATCACAGGTTGCGAAGAAAATATTTTCAGTAAACAACCCCCACTAAAAGGCCAGTGTGGCCATACTGTTATCAGACAACATAAGTTTCAGGATTTAAAAGGTTATAAGAGGTGGAGAGAGTCCTTTCTTAATGGTCAAGGAATATGTACATCAGCGAGAACTCATACCAAATGAAGGACCAGCAAGATACTTAAAATGACTGCAAACAGACACTTCAAGTAAGACATTAATAACAACACAATAATAGTTGGAACAGACCTATAACTACTGAAAAAGTTGAAATGGAAATAAAAAAATTCTTACCCCAAACAGGTCCAGATGGCTCTTCCTTTTCGTCCCCTCAGCTGAGCTAGTCTTACCCCCACCCAGGTCAGTTTATCTGCCGCTTCTCAAACCCGGGACTTGTATTTCACCCTGCAAGCCCCCCAGGTGTCCTCTCGGACCTTGGGAGACAAAGCAGCTCTGAGTCTCTCTGTCTCTTCCTTTTCGTCCCCCAAGCTGAGCTGGTCTTCTCCCCACCCAGGTCAGTTTATCCACTGCTTCTCGAACCCGGGACTTGGACTTCACCCTGCAAGCCCCCCAGGCGTCCTCTCGGACCTTGGGACACAAAGCAGCTCAGAGCCTCTATGCCTCTTCCTTTTCGTCCCTCAAGGTGAGCTGGTCTTCTCCCCACCCAGCTGAGCTGGTATTCTCCCCACCCAGGTCAGTTTATCCGCCACTTCTCGAACCCGGGACTTGGATTTCACCCTGTAAGCCCCCCCCCCAGGCGTCCTCTCAGACCTTGGGAGACAAAGCAGCTCTGAGCCTCTCTGCTTCTTCCTTTTCATCCCCCAAGCTGAGCTGGTCTTCTCCTCCACCCAGTCTTTACTCCCCCCCACACCAGGTACCCGTGGGGGTGTGGCCACTTTATGAGTGGGCGTAGCTTCTGTAAAGTGGGCGTGGCTTTATTTTGAAGAAAAAGTTGGAAAAACTCTCCATGACACTGAGGCTAATGGTATCTTCAAAGATGTAACGCCACTGGCCAAGCAAGTGAAAACAGATAGACAAATGGGACTATCTTAAACTAAGAAGCTTCTGCACCTCCAAAGAAACAGTGACCAAAATACAAAGACAGTCTACAGAATGGGAAAGGATATTTGCCAAATACACATCTGACAAGGGGTTGATATCAAGGATATACAAAGTACTGGTTAAACTCCACAAGAAGAAAATATCCAACCCCATCAAAAAATGGGGCAATGAAATGAATAGAAAATTTCTCAAAGAAGAAATCCAAATGGCTAAAAGGCACATGAGAAAATGCTCCACATCATTAATCATCAGGGAGATGCAGATCAAAACCACAATGAGATATCATTTCACACCACGGAGACTGGCCCACATCCACAAGAACAAAAGCAACTGGTGCTGGCGCGGATGTGGCGAGAAAGGGACCCTCCTTCACTGCTGGTGGGAATGCCGACTTGTTCAGCCCTTTTGGAAAACAGTATGGACGATTCTCCAAAAATTAGAAAATGAGCTCCCATTTGACCCAGCAATACCACTCCTGGGAATATATCCCAGAGAGGCAAACAAGTATAGTTGAAGTGTCATCTGCACTTGTTTGTTCATTGCAGCACTCTTTACAATAGCCAGAATCTGGAAAAAACCTGAATGCCCGAGAACAGATGACTGGTTAAAGAAACTTTGGTACATTTACACAACGGAGTACTATGTAGCTGTTAGAAAAGACGAAGTCATGAAATTTACATACAAGTGGTACTACATGGAAAGTATCATGTTAAGCGAAATGAGTCAGAAAGAGAGGGATAGACATAGAAAGATTGCATTCATCTGGGAAACATAAAGTAACAAAATAGGAGACTAACACCCAAGAATGGCCAAGATTAGTACCAGGAATTTTACTCCATGGCTTGGAGGCCAGCCACACATGACAAGGGAAAAGGGAGCTCAGAGAGATAAGGGAGAACCAAATAAAGGGTGTTGGGAGGATCCTCCCAGGATGGGAGAAGCATGCTGAAAGTAGACTATAGACCAAACATGATTGCCACTCATTGCCTCTTTTGCAAACCACAACACCCAATAGGAGAGAGAGAGAACAAAAGGGAATGCCCTGCCACAGAGGCAGGGTGGGATGGGGGCCTGGGGGGTGGTAGGGATACTGGTATCCGTGGTGGTGGGAAATGGGCACTGGTGGAGGGATGGGTATTTGTTATTCATCGATTGCCTCGAGCAGGCCCCAGTAATGTCTCTTTCATCCTAGCCCTGAGATTATATTCAAAGCTCTTTAGGAGAATGAGATCCATCATTGTTACTGGTATTTGGCATATTGGGTACGCCACGGAGAGTCTGCCAGACTCTGCCGTGTGGGCAGGCTACATTCGGTAACCTGCCAGTTTGTCCAAAGTAGGAATGAGATAATAAGGTGTCATAATAAGATGTCTTATTCGCGGTCTCACGGTTCCGGGAGCTGGTTTTTATAGTCTCTGAGTCTTGGCCATTGATGGGATTACACGGCGCCAGGGGGCCAGTTGGTGGGTGTGACCCCCGCCTACTGGAATTTGGAGGATCTGGGTGGAGGATGCTCGGCCCAAATCCGAGTAGGCTTGGAGATCTCGGCCCCGGAACCCGCATGACTTTGTCCCTCTGCCAGTACCAGTATTTGATCATTGTATAATTGAAACCCAAGTACAAAAATTTGTAAGTCTACAACTGTAACTCATGGTGTCTCACTAATAAAAATAATTAAAAAAAAAAACAGGTCCAGATGGATTCTCACCCCAAACAGGCCCAGATGTGTTGACTAGTGAGTTCTTTCAAACCTTTAAAAAAGAGTTACTGCTAATCCATTTCAGAGTCTTTCATGAAATCCAAGAAACAAACACTTCAAAGAAAGTTTCTATAAAGCAAACATTACTCCCTAATACAAAAGCAGATAGAGACAGCACAAAAAAAGAATTACAGACCAATATCTCTGTTGAACATAGACACAAAGATCCTTGACAAAATACTAGCAAATCAAATATAAAAACTCATCAAAGACATCATACAACATGACCAAGTGGAATGCAAGGATAGTTTAACGTATGCAAGTGAATTAACGTAATACACCATATCGATACAAGAAAAAATCATTTGATTATATCAGTAGATACAAAGAAAGCATTAATAAAGATCTAACACCCATTCATGATAAAATTCTCAGAAAAATGTGAATTGAATGGGATGGAGTGATAGTACAGTGGGTAGGTAGCTTGCCTTGCACATGGTCAACCTGGGTTCTATCCCTCTTAACCCATATGGTACCCTAAGTCCTACCAGGAATAATCCCTGAACACAGAGTCAGGAGTAATCCACGAGCAGTATGGGTGTGGCCCAAAAACCACAAAGGGGGAGGGGGGAGTTCCTTCAATAAAAGGAACTTTTGTCAACATAGTCAACGCCATTCACTACAAGCCCTCAGCAAACATTATACTCAATGGGGAAAAACTAAAAGCATTCCCCAAAGATCAGGCACAAGACAAGGTTGCCCACTCTCCCCACTTCTATTTTATATAGTACTGGAAGTACTTGTCATAGAAATTAGGCAAGAAAAAGATACTATGGATATCCAAATAGGAAAGGAAGAAGTTAAGTGCTCACTACCTGCAGATGACATGATACTGAAAACCCTAAAGGACCTACAAAAAAGCTCCTAGAAACAGTATATTTGTATAATTTAGTGACAGGCTATAACATTGACATGCAAAAGTCCACGGATGTCCAAGAGAGATCATTAAAAACAAACAAACAATCCCATTCACAGTTGTGCCTCAGAAAGTCAAGTACCTAGGAATCGGCTTAACAATAGATATGAAAGACCTACACACAAAAAAACTAAAAATAAAATACTTAGTGAAATAAAAGATATGAAGAAATGGAAATTCATACTCTGCTCATTAATTGGGAGGGCTAACATTGTAAAATTGGCATTACTCCCCAAAGCACTGTATAGATTCAATGTAGTCTCGATAAGAATGGATACTCATGAAATGTTTCAAAGAAATAGGTCAAACACTCCTAAAATTACATGGAACAATAACCCTACTGAATAGCCAAAGCAATCCTTGGGGAAAAAGATGGGATGCATCAGTTTCCCCAACTTCAAATTATACTATAGAGTGGTAGTACTTAGAAGAGTATGTACTAGAATAAGGACTGACTCTCAGATCAATTGATTAGAAAAGAAAATCCAGAGGCAGACTCTCAGATATACAGTCAGTTAATGTTCAATAAAGGAGTAAAAAACATGAAGTGGAGCATAAAAAGCCTCTTCAACAGTGGTGCTGGCAAAAGTGGTTGGCCACATGCAAATAAATAAACTCAGAATTCTTCTAATGCCATGCACAAAAGTAAAATAAAATGGATTAGAGAACTTGATATCAAACATGAATCCATATAGTACACAGAGGAAAACAAAGGCAGAACTCTCCATGACACTGAAGCTGGAGGCATTGTTAAAGATGAAATGTTACTAACCAAGCAAACAGAAGCAAAAATAAACAAATGGGACTACATTAAATTAAGATGCTTCTGCACTTCAAATGAAATAATGACCGGAGTGTAAAGAGAGCCCACAGATAGGGAGAAACTATTTACCCACCGTTCATCTAAAAAGATTAATAAAAAGTTAATATCTAATATATATAAAGCGTTAGTAGAACTCTACAAAAAGAACCCAGCCCTGTAAAACAAATGGGGAGAAGAGATGAACACAAACTTCCTCAAATTAAAAATTCAAATGGCCAACTATGTTCCTATATTTGTTTCAGCATTCACAATAGACAAAATCCAGAAAAGAAAACAAATATCCAAGAACAGATGACTGGATAAAGAAATTATGGTACATATACACAATAGAATATTACTTGTCTGCAAGAAGAGGTGAAGTCATTCAATTTGCTGGTACGTGGATGGATCTGAAAAGTATTATGTTGAGTGAAATTAGTCAGAGGAAGAGGAACAGCTTCAGAATATCTCTATCATGTGAGGTATATAAACTTCCTAAAGCAATACCAAATGCCCAAAGGCAACAGAAATGAAGAGCAGGAGAACTGGTCTTCAGTAGGATGACTGCTACTGAGGTGGAGGCGGAGGGATTAAGTTAGGGAAGGAAATACTAGGACAATGGTGGAGGTGAAATATGTCAGCCAGAGAGGGAGGCTGGGAGCTGGGAGGGAAACTGGGGACATTAGTGTAGGGAAGTGGACACTGGTGGAAAGATTGGTGTTGGAACAGTGTACACCTGTAACTTAATCACAAATATCTTTGCAACTTTGCAATTCAATAAAAGATTGGAAAAAGAAACTACAGTACATATACACAATGGAATATTATTCTACAAGATGAACTCATGATTTGCCACTATGTGGGTGGCACTAGAGAATACTGAGTAAAATCATTCAGGAGAGGGACATTTAGAGAATGATCTCTCTCAAAGGCAGGATATAAAAAACACAGTAGAGCACTAAGACAACGGCCAAGGGAACTAACTGAACAGTCTGGGGGAATGTGTGGTGTTCCAACACTGGATGCACGAAATTCTATCAACAATACTGTAAATTATAGTGTTTAAAATAAGGTTTTTTTAGATTTTTATTAGTGAGACACCATGAGGTACAGTTGTAGACTTACAAATTTTAAAAGTTCTGAAGATTTAATATAGAGTACTGTGACCACAGTTAACAGTACTATATTGCATATTTGGAAGTTAATAAGAGTAGAGCTTAAAGATTCTCATCACAAAATAATACTATGTGAGGTGATAGATGCTGACTAACTCTACTGTGGTAATCATTTGCAATATCAAATCATTTACCTTAAACTAACATGATGTTATTTGCTAATCATAACAAATAAAACTGGGAGAAAATTATCAAATGCGGTAATTTCTATGCAACTGGCTTTTAAAAGCTAAAACTGTTCTCTATGAGCTGGAGAGAAAGAGTACAGGAATTGAGGAGTTTTCCTTATAGGTGGCCAAACCAGGTTCAATTGCTGGCATATGCTCTCCCAAACACTGTCAGGAATGATCCCTGAGCACAGAGCCACAAGTGAGCCCTTAGCACCACCAGATGTGGCACCAAAGTAACAACCAAAATGTGTTCACTAAAAATATTAAACATTAAAAAATCAGGGTCAGGTAGACAGTTCAAAGGGTCGCATATGTAAGGTTCCAGATTCATCTCCTGGGACTGCCACAGTGGCTTAAGCACAGCATTACCAGGCTGAACACCAAACCATCAGGTCTACACTGTGAGCCAGGTATTTCTTGGAGAGACTGTCCGGTTCAAGAGCACTGCTGAAGTACCCCAGGTAAAAAGTCAAACTCCCCAGGTAAAAATTAAAATATTTAGTCTAAGATACAGTTTAATGGTAGAGTGCTTCAACTGTAGGCATAAGGTTATGAATTTGTTGTTCCCTGGAATTGACCCCTCACGCAAAGTATGTTCCTGTTAGCACAAACATTTACAGTCCCTGGTGTCATAACCAAAATATGTGATTTCTGGCACATTAAAAGCCCAAGTTATTGAAGCAACAACAATCAAAACAAAGATAAGGGACAGGAGGGAAATTAATAGATAAAAGTTAAGTTGTGTAACCTAGAATGTGACACTTGAGTATACTGAGGAAACATTTTAATTCATGGTACAATTTACAGTGTAGTAGCTATAGATCTGTGGCTTTTCTTCTCTATTAGATAAGGTAAGGGTGGAGAAGTGTAGCTGAAACAAAAGTATTTGTTCTAGATAATTTTGGGAGGCTTCGACAAAAGACAAGAAGACAGGGCAAAAGGCTCCTTTGCCCAGCAGAACTACTTCCAGAGTAAAAGCACCTTCCCATTCCTATTTTTGAACCACTTTTTAGATCAATGGTTCAAACTTCTGGTTCAAGACCTCATCACACAATCAGTGAGGATTACAAAGAGTCATTGCTTAGGGAGTTAATAACAATATTACCCATATTATAAATGTAATTTATAATTATAAAACACTAAATACCCATCTTCCGGAATTGCCGTACCATATTTGATAGGGTTCAAATATGGTAATACCTACAAGGGCAATTAGAGGTCGCCCCAAAAGCCTCTATCCCTCTCGGAAAACCTGGCAAGCTACCAAGAGTATTCCGCCCGCACAGCAGAGACTCGCAAGCTATCCGTTGTGTATTCGATATGCCAAAACCAGTAACTACAATGGGTCTCATTCACCTGACTCTGAAGGCTTCAGCAATATAGCAGCATTGAGAAGGATGAGCAAGGAGAGGGCGATAAAATCTCAAGGCCGAACTAGGCTGCCACAACGAAGGAAGACAAAAATGATCGTCTGTACTTTCAATACACGTACGCTAGCATCAGATGCATCCATCGAGGACCTGATAGTACAAGCACGAAAGATCAAGTGGTCTGACCGAGACAAGAAGGCACGAATCTCATCATGTCGTTTTCGACACTGGAGAATTGTTCCTCTGAACATGCGATAAAAGAGTTATCAGAGGCTTCGGTGTCCTAGTCAACACAAACTTGGCCATGAGCATTGATTCATTCAAATGCATAACAACCTGAATCGGATGTTTACATCTGAATAGATGTGGCTCACTGCCTGCAGTTTCTATCTTCGTTGTCTATGCGCCAACATCTAATTATGATGAAGGAGAAATTGAGAAGTTCTACATGGAGCTGGAGAAGTTCTATAAAGAAGACCACACCTTCTACAAGATTATTGTGGGTGACTTTAATGCCAAGATAGGACCGAGAACATCAGCTGAAGAACTTCACATCGGGACCCATGGCCTAGAATGGAACGAACAGGGTGAGAGACTGTCTGAGTCCATCATGTCCACCAAGACCATCCATGGTAACTCACAGTTCCAGAGGGCCGAATCTAAACATTGGACCTGGGAGTCTCCCGGTGGATGATTCCACAACGAAATAGACCACATCATATTCAATCGACGGTTTTCCCTGACCGATGTTGCTGTTGTCCCAAAATTCCAAATGGGATCGGACCACCGTCTCCTTCGTGCAAAATTCTACTTCACAGAGCGGGGAGAAAGGCCTGCAAAGTTTAAAAAGAGAACTCCCAGAACGACCACCAACTGGGAGCTCTTTGGCACTATTTTGGTAACAAGGGAAGATGCCATTGTTGACAACATTAAAGAGGAATACGATCGACTGGTTCAGCACCTCCATGAATGTGCGAGGAACGCCAAGAGAGAGAAAGCCAAAAAAAAAAAAATGCCTGTCTTTCAAAACTCTTGAGCTTATTCGCCAACGTGGTTTGGCGCATGCCTCAGGCAACCGCAAGCTAATGTCCGAGCTCGCAAAGCAGTGCAGAGATGCGATCAAGGAAGACCTCAAAGAGAGAAGAGCAGAAGTGCTGGTAGAAGCGGCAGAAGCCGGGAAAAGTATTCATAACGCCCGCCTGTCCTTCGCCAACTACAAGACCAAGATGACTGCCCTCCGACGTCCTGATGGATCTATCACATCCTCCAGAATGGCAACGGAGAAGATTATCCATGACTTCTCAAATCTCTTCGATAGCCATGTCCACTTGCCAACATACCAAATTCCACAGGATGGATATGTCGTTCCCAATGTTCTCCCTTCCAAAATCCAATATGCCATTTCGTCAGTAAAGAAACGAACAGCACCCGGCCCAGACAAGGTCAGACCTGAACACCTGAAGAACCTGCCATCAGTACTCATCAATACACTGGCTCGGCTCTTTACACACTACCTGTCTGAATGCAAGGTTCCGTCCCAATGGAACACCAGCAGGACTGCACTGCTGTTCAAGAAGGGAGACATCCATGACATTGGCAACTATCGCCCGATCTGCCTATTGTCTGTCATCTACAAGTTGTTCACTCGAGTCATCCTAAATAGGATTGGCAGAACACTAGATGAAGGACAACCATGCGAGCAAGCTGGGTTCTGCAAAGGATTCAGCACCATCGACCATATCCACATGATAACCAAGCTCATTGAGGTTTCTTGGGAGTTCAAGATGCTGCTCTGTCTAACGTTCATTGATTTAAAGAAGGCCTTTGATTCTGTTGAGATGGAAGCGGTCATTGAAGCCCTAGCCAATCAGGGCATTCAAGCTCAATACATCAAGATCCTCCGTGAGCTGTATTACGGATTCACTACCAGAATCTCCCCATTCTACAAAGAAGTAATCATCAATATCAAGAGAGGGGTTCGGCAGGGTGATACCATTTCACCGAAACTCTTCAGTGCCACCCTCAAGAACATCATGCGACGACTGGAATGGGAAGGAATGGGAGTGAAGATCGATGGCTGGCAACTACACCACCTCCACTTTGCTGATGACATTGTTTTAATAACACCAAACATCAGCCAAGCAGCACAAATGCTGGCCGACTTCGACTGTGAGTGTGGAAAGGTCGAACTACAGCTGAATCTTACAATAACAATGTTTATGAGAAACAGCCTCGTTCCTGATGCCCCATTTGCTCTCAACGGAACAACCATTTCCGAATGCAACAGCTATGTGTACCTAGGTCGAGAAGTCAACATGACAAATGACCTGGCACCTGAGCTGCGCAGGAGGAAGAGGGCGGCTTGGAACACCTTCAAGAGCATCGAAGAAATAGCGAAGAGGATGAAGAAACCCCGGCTCTGGGCACATCTCTTTGATTCCACTGTTCTTCCTGCATTAACATATGCCTCAGAGACCTGGGCCCTATGCAAACAGGATGAGAATGCTATTCATGTCTCCCAAAGAGGAATTGAAAGAGCTATGCTTGGAATATCACGTTTCACTCAAATGAAAGAAAGAATCCGGAGTTCCGACCTCCGTCGACGATCGAGAATCAGGGACGCTGTCTCATTTACCAAGGTGTCAAAAATCAGAGGGCTGGTCATGTAATAAGATTTAAAGACGACCGCTGGACTAGAGCTGTTACTGACTGGATTCCACGTGATGTCAAAAGACCGTGTGGCTGCCCACCTACCAGATGGTCAGACTTCTTCATCAAGATCATCAATGATTGGTTTGAGGCTCTTCATGTTCCTAGAGCGAACAGATGCCACTGGGCTACACTAGCACGCGACAGGGACAAATGGAGACATTACTGGCGCCCACTCGAGAAAACCGACGATTAATGGGAAGTCAAGTGATCAAGTGCTCAAGTGATAAATGCAATTAAAATATCTATATAATTCATTTAGAAATGATAATAGAACATATTACATATGAAAATTTTGTGAAGTCTGATAGGTTTCATTAACTATGAATTTATCTAGTCAAAACACCATCCTAGGTGCAGCTGTATTTTGTATATGTAATTAAAGCTCATAATCAGCTGAATTTAAGTAATGAAAAGTATCATACATAATCTGAATGAAACTGATTTGACAAACTGAATGCCTTAACAGTGTTTCTTCAAGCTGAGATTTCTTGAAGAAGAAATTTTGCCTGTGAGTTAAAGCTTTTCTCCTGACCCATGGGTCTTCCTGTCCTTCTCCCTACAGTATTTATACTTGTCCACCAGGCTCCTTTCTTTGGGAAATTTAATTCTCTGTGACATATCTCTTAATACACATCCAGAGAAGTTTCAGGAAAGAGTACATCTATTAACAAGTACAAGTTTCAAGAAAATAGGGCTATACTAAGAATAACAACAGTTATTATAAATTTTTAATATGACTGAGAAAGACAAATAAATAGAAGTACCAGATAACAGAGCTAACAGAGATGAAAACAAAATAGATGGCTGGAAGAGCTGGCTGAGTAACTATCCCAAAACAGTATGTAAAAGCAAAAACTGAAAGACACTGATTAAACATGTCATGCATTTAATGGATATTACATAATAATCTTAGATATTACATAATTATCTTAGATAGATAGAGAGTAGATAGTCTGTCACTCTCAGAACATTAATAAGCAGATGATCATGAGTGGAGAGTGCCATCGTATTACAGAAATGGAAAACTCAGTGCCAGAGAGATGGAACAATTAGGTGGCACTTGCCTTGCATGCTGCTGACCTGGGTTTGATCCCTGGCCCTACCTACAATCCCCTGAGTAATTCCAGGAATAAGTCCTGGGCACTGCTGGGTGTAACCCCCAAACAAAACAAAAAATGAAAAAGCTCACCCATTCATTTCTGACTACAGGGTGTGTTTCCAGAAGAGCTTGTAGAGTGTCAGTTTGAATCTAGCTCTTGTTGGAACCCTAGAACTTGTGAAGAATAGTTGGATATGGAAAGCGAGGGGCCTGGTTTCGTGTCTCCCTCCTGGGCTCTCATTTCTGTTTGCCTTTGAAGAGAGCCCTGTGGTTTGTGTGAAATTCCTTGTCTGTGTTAGCTCTGGAGAGCTTGGTGCCCTGTCCAGTTTCTTTTCAGGTTCTGGTGCAGGGGTATTAAAGATTCTTTTGAACTAACAACCTTTTTTTCCCTGACAGTTGTCCGTGAGCAATATATGTGTATTACATACATTTATATATTCATTTGCATGGCAGAGCCTGGCAAGCTACCCGTGGCATATTCAATATGCCAAAAACAGTAACAATAACGAGACTCATTACCCTGACACTGAAAGAGCCCCAATATGGCATCCTTGGGAAAGATGAGTAAGAACTGGTTGCTAAAATCTCAGGGCTAGGTTGAATGAGATGTTACAGGCACCTGCTAGAGTAAATCGACGAACAATGGGATAACAGTGATACAGTGATACATAATAATCTGGGCTGGGGCAATAGCGCAGTGGGTAGGGTGTTTGCCTTGCATGCGGCTGACCCGGGTTCAATTCCTCTGCCCCTCTCAGAGAGGTCAGCAATCTACTGAGAGTATCTCGCCCGCACAGCAAAGCCTGGAAAGCTACCCGTGATATATTCGATATCCCAAAAACAGTAACAACAAGTCTCACAATTTCTTGTGAGACATTACTGGTGCGCACTCGAGCAAATCGATGAACAACAGGAGAACAGTGACAGTGACCAATTCATTGGGTAGGAAATACAATTTTCTAAAATTAAATGTCCATTCCTAAAAAAAAAAAACCACTTTCAGCAGCCTAGAAATTAAAGTTTTTTAACTTGAAAAGAATAACAATAACTCATAGTTAATAACATTCCTATGAAGGAAGTATTGGAAGGATTCGAGTTAACTAAGAATTAAAGATAGCTACAGATACCACAACTATTTTACATTGCTAATAAATACAAAAATATAACACTGTATATGACAAATTTATGTGTATAAATATAAATTATGAGGCCAAAATTATTGAGATAGTAGCATAACTTACCTATACCAAACAATAGCCTGTGACCTACATCTAAGAATACTTTTATACTTTTTAAGCTTCAATTTAAAAAGAGAGTAAGTGAAAAAGAATAAATGAATAACTGCAAAGATGAAGGTATTTCTTATCTGGTACTATACAAAACATCTGCTGACTCCTGACCTCTAATGTACAGAAGACACAACTGAAAAACCATTGCAACTCTATTTATAAATACAAAATAGATCAAATGTAAAAGAGAAAACAGAAATAAAGTGTTGAATAACATTGGGATGTCTACGGCCATACCACCCTGAACATGCCCGATCTCGTCTGAATAACATTGGGTTATCCTTGTTCCTCCTGCAGGGAGCTTAGATTCATTGAGCTACTCCCATAACAGTGCCCCCTGAGGCATATCCAATTCCCTCAAGCACTAATAATCCTATATTGCTTTTCGTTTTCCTTTATGTCATTTGCATGGTTTATTTAGCAATGTCCTTTTTGTCTAGACACAGGAAGACAGTTCATGCTATGCTTTGTACATGGGAGTTAATTGACTCCAAAATAATATTTACTCCTGGGCATCTATATTTATTTGACTTAAGCCTCAGTTGCCCTTAGTTCCTAGAACTTCAAAAGCAGGGTCCAAGCGAAGGAACAGGATGGACCCAGGGCAAGCTGTAAGCTACCCTGGCATTGAAAGGAGACAAGCGGCATAAGTATAATAAGTTAAGAGCACGGTCATAGAACAAACTCTGTCATGACCCAAAAAGAAGTAACTAAATAAGGACCCTGCTGGGGTTAGGAAAGACGAACCTGGCCTGAGGACTGTGGTCTGGAATATATAGATTCCAGATATCTTCTTGGAGATATCCCCAAGAAGAACCAACCTTTAAGCTTGCTATATGTCTTACTGTATTCACACAAAATGACTAGAAATATTGTAGCACGGTCCTCCCGTTGTTCATCAATTTGCTCGAGTGGGCCCAGTAACGTCTCCATCGTGAGACTTGTTGTTACTGTGTTTGGCATATTGAATATGTCACTTACCAGGCTTTCCATGTGGGCGAGATACTCTCAGTAGCTTGCCAGGCTCTCCGAGAGGGGTAGAGGAATCGAACCCGGCTCAGCTGGGCTGGCTGTGTGCAAGGCAAACGCCTTACCCACTGTGCTATCACTCCAGCCCAGAAATATTGTAAGAAGTAAATTTACTATGATTGTTTAAATGGATTACTAGCTGAGGAACGGAGAAAGCAATACACTCTGGATAGAATCCCACCCTTGAGCGGATCTCCTACTAATCTGGGGGGTTGAACCATCAAATGAGATTTTTGTCTTTGAGTTAATCTCCTGAATGAGTGGCTTTACATCTGTTTGTTGTTATGATAATGTTCAACCCCACCTTTGTGTATCCCAACCCTTCATGATTTCTATATAACAATGTTATAAGGGGTAAGATAGGACTAGAAAGTCGAGGACTAGAAAGAGGTTGAGAACTGTGACTTTGGGACTTTGAGAACTAGAAGGAGGACTAGATGACAATGATGACTGGAAGTAGAGGACTATGAGACTACAACGAGATGAGGAAGAAAATGTAACAAGGTAGAGGACTTTGAAGTCTACAAGGAGATTAGGATGATGGAACTATGATGACTGGGGCTGTGACCAAAACTACGACTATGATTGTGCTGTAAGGGGAGAGATAAGACTACACCGGGGAGGAGAGACAGAAATAAACTGTCTACTGACCAGCCTTATGGCAAAGCCTGGCAAGCTACCCGTGACATATTCAATATGCCAGAAACAGTAACAACAAGTCTCTCAATTTGTTGTAAGATGTTACTGGTGCCCACTAGAGCAAATCAATAAACAACAGGAGGACAGTGCTACAGTGCTACTGACAGCCTGGGGTCTGGGTCCATTTTCTCCGTTCCCCCAGTCCTTCATCCGTCTGCCACTGTGGACCGACTTGGGGAAACGGTTCCCAGCCACCAAATGCTCGCATCCCCTGAGTGCCCACCACACCTTTTCTTTGGAAACTCACAATAAAGAAGTAGAAAAATGGAATGAACTATAAAACTTTAATAAAGGAGATGGAGTTAAGAGAGATAGTATTTATAGTGACTTTACACGAAAGCCAATGTCTGTCATGTATTTAATGAATGAAATTTCTTTGTAGCTCATTTCAGAGTGTTAATCATTGAGAAAGAAATCTAACATGCAATTTCTCAGGGATTGAAAAATAAAACCACATACAGAAGGTTAAAAACTTACAATTGATACGATGATAATGATGACCGTGAGCTTGAGATTCTTCATACACATGGCTCGGGCAAGATTTCTGCTTGTCGTTTTAAAGGTGACAGACTAGGAAACAAAGCATGAATTGTTTGGTCTCTGGCACTGACTACAGGACTGACTTGTATAATACATGCAAAAGATTTTACTTTCAGTAACTCCTTAAGTCACTGTTCTTTACCCCTTCACTTTCTTCATAGGTAAAGACTGGTCATTCACAATCTCTAGATGCTTTTAGGCCTAGCTGATAAATAGTAGGAGCTGAAATGTATACTAGAGCAACATACATGATGCCAAGAACCAGCAGTGGTGATTCCTGAGAGATGAAAATCGTTTTTCTTTTTGTTTCCAGTAACAAATAGTCACTCCTTCTAAGGGCCCTCCAGGCTGCAAACACATATTCTCTATTATTCCTGGTAAAATTCTGGTAATTTGAGCAATAAAAACCTATTCAAGTCCCATAGGAAGATACATGTATTTATTTGTGTAACAGCCAAAGCCCAAAGAACTTAACTCTTTTGGTAATGTTTTATTTTGCTTCATTAATTTCTCAGTATGTACTGAACCATTCTCACCAGGACAAAAGTAAGCAAATGAAACTCCCTAATAGTCTAGCAATTCCACTCTTATATGCCCAACAGAGGTGTATAAACATATTCCAACAAAAGACATAGCAAAAATGTTTCCAACAATACTATTTGTCTTAACTCAAAATTGCCTAGCTCTATCCTTTGCACTGCATATAATTTTCAAGCATTGTCAAGAGTGCTCCCTCAGTACAGAGCCAGAAGTAAGCCCTGAACATGGCTGGGGATAGCCAACACCCTCTCTCCAAATCACTCAATAAAACAAACTGTATACCTATGGTTAGTGTCTGTAATTTTCTCCATTAGTTATACTTCAATAAAAAATTTTTAAGGGGTCAAGAGTGATAATGCAGTGGGAAGGGTATATGCCTTGCATGCATCTGACCCAGGTTGGCTCCTCAGCATTACATATAGTCCCCTAGCACTGCCGGGAGTAATTCCTGAGTGCAAAGCCAGGAGTATGAGACACCTCCCCACTCCCTCCCCCGTCCCCTCAAAAAAGAGCCCCCCAAAATGTTTAAATCTGGCCTGGAGTGATAGTACAGTGGGTAGGGTGCTTTACATAGCCAATGCAGATTCTATCACCAGCATCTCACATGGTCTCTCAAGCAACTCCAGGAGTAATTCCTTAATGCAGAACTAGGAGTAACCCCTGAATATTGCCCAGTGTGACCCAAAACAAAACAAAATATTCTTTTCATCAAGCATTTGTCTTCAGTAACCTTTTCCACAAAATTTTTTCCAGAAAGTCTTACTGGTTGGTCCTTGGGTTTTTAGATACAAAGTTCTCAGGATGTTACAGGTCAAACTCAAATGCTAAATATATACTGCAGAACAAAACTGATTACATCTAGCTCTCAGTATATCCACTGAACGGAATACATACATAACACAGAATATACAAGGAGATTCAGTAATTAAAATGAAGGAAGCAGGGTCAGAGTGACAGTGTGGTGTGTAGAGCACTTGCCATGCACGAAGTCCACCCAGGTTTAATTCCTGGCACCACATACGATGTCCAGAGCCCCTCCAGGTGTGATCTATGAGCACAGAGGCAGGTGTAGCCCTGAGTAATGTTGGGTATGGCCCACAACAACAACAGCAAAAGTGGAGGAAATAACGTTAAGCAATCAGAGTAAACTATCCTCAATAGAACTAATATTCAAAATAAGAGAGAATATAATAATGAAAAAATGTCCAACAAGCATCTTCAGATAAAAGATATTCTGAAATGCAGAAGAAAAATTACATAACATTTAAAAATTCTTTTAAGAAAATTATGGCATATTAAAAATTTTAAGTTAAAAAATAACTGGCCTGACACTGTGGGAGCAATGTGAAGATTTCCCTTAGAAAACAGAAAAATACCTAGGATGGAAATTATTAGAGAAAGCATGACATAGATGAAAAAGATCAAGCAAATCCAGGATAAATCTGTATAAAAAATAGCTATTTTACACGTGCTTACCACATGTTGGGCTGGAGCAATAGCACAGTGGATAGGGCGATTGCCTTGCACACGGCCGACCCGGGTTCGATTCCTCCGCCCCTCTCAGAGAGCCCAGCAAGCTACCAAGAGTATCCTACCCGCTCAGCAGAGCCGGGAAAGCTCCCCATGGCGTATATGATATGCCAAAAACAGTAACAAATCTCACAATGGAGACCTTACTGGTGCCTACTCCAGCAAATTGATGAACAACAGGAGGACAGTGCAACAGTGCTATTATATGTTAGGTGCTGATTTAGACACATATTTTTTGTTTTGTTTTGTTTTTGCTTTTTGGGTCACACCCAAAAAGCTACCCGTGATGTATTTGATATGCCAAACACAGTAACAACAAGTCTCAAAAGGGAGACAATACTGGGCCAGCTCGAGCAAATTGATGAATAATGGGAGGACAGTTTGTTTATATATATATATATATATATATATATATATATATATATATATATATACTGTGTCTGGCATATCGAATACTCTCGGTAGCTTGCCGGGCTCTCCGAGAGGGGCGGAGGAATCGAACTCGGGTCGGCCATGTTGGCCGCTTGTAAGGCAAACGCCCTACCCACTGTGCTATCGCTCCAGCCCAATATATACATATATACATAATTGAGACCAAAATAACTTAGGTCAGAGAGATAGAATAATAGGTAGATATGGAAGAAATTTATATAAACTATCTTTGCCATGAGTATCTATATCTACTATATCGATATTTATGCCAGAAAAAAATGCAACGACAGGGCTGGAGCAATAGCACAGTGGTAGGGCATTTGCCTTGCACGCAGCCTACATGGCTGACCCGAGTTCGAGTCCTCCGCCCCTCTCGGAGAGCCCGGCAAGCTACCGAGAGTATCTCGCACGCACGGCAGAGCCTGGCAAGCTACCTGTGATGTATTCGATATGCCAAACACAGTAACAACAAAGTCTCCAATGGAGACGTTACTGGGCCCGCTCGAGCAAATTGATGAACAACGGGAGGACAGTGACAGTGACACTGGGTCACACCCAGTGATGCACAGGCGTTACTCCTGGCTCTGTGCTCAGGAATTACTCCTGGCAGTGCTCAGGGGACCATATGGGATGCTGGAAATTGAACCCGGGTCGGCCGCATGCAAGGCAAACATCCTACCCACTGTACTATCGCTCCAGCCCTGACTTAGGCACATATTAACAGTTGCTGAAGAGAACATTTTAAAAATCAATAATCCCAAGGACCAATAAAAGAAAATATCCCTACATTGCAAAAGACTTGAATTTTCCACTCAAAGTAGCTAACCAATACATGGCAACACATACACTCCCTAATAACCTAGTAACATTTTAGTACTCTAAGTCTTTATTTTTATTCTTTTTTAATTCTACAAATCTCTATATGGGCTGAAGTTGTAGTACAGCGGGTAGGGTGTTTGCTTGCACCTGGCTGACCTGGGTTCAATACCTCTGTCCCTCTCGGAGAGCCCAGCAAGCTACCAAGAGTATCTTGCCCGCACAGCAGAGCCGGGCAAGCTCCCCGTGGCGTATTTGATGTGCCAAAAACAGTAACAAGTCTCACAATGCAGTCATTACTGGTGCCCGCTTGAGCAAATCAATGAACAACGGGAGGGAGGACAGTGCTACAAGTCTCTATAATTAGGCAGAAATACAAACACTGTGTAGTAAAACTGGGGTTTGGGGGGGTGGAGTGTGATGGAAGGGAACCTGGGGACATTGGTGTTGGGAAAAGCACACTGGTGGAAGGATGGGTGTTGGAATACTGTATGACTGAAGTCTAATCATGGACAGCTTTGTAAGGGTCTATCTTACAGTGATCCAATTAAAAAATATTAAAAACCTCAAAAGAAACAGTGACCAAAATACAAAGACAGTCTACAGAATGGGAAAGGATATTCGCCCAATACACATCTGACAAGGGGTTGATATCAAGGATATACAAAGTACTGGTTGAACTCCACAAGAAGAAAACATCCAACCCCATCAAAAAATGGGGCAATGAAATGAACAGAAACTTTTTCAAAGAAGAAATCCGAATGGCAAAAAAGCACATGAGAAAATACTCTACATCATTAATCATCAGGGAGATGCAGATCAAAACCACAATGAGATACCATCTCAAACTCAGAGACTGGCCCACATTCAAAAGAACAAAAGCAACCGATGCTGGCGCGGATGTGGCGAGAAAGGGACACTCCTTCACTGTTGGTGGGAATGCCGACTGATTCAACCCTTTTGGAAAACAGTATGGACAATTCTCAAAAAATTAGAAATTGAGCTCCCATTTGACCCAGCAATACCACTCCTGGGAATATATCCCAGAGAGGCAAAAATGTATAGTCAAAGTGACATCTGCACTTGTTTGTTCATTGCAGCACTCTTTACAATAGCCAGAAACTAGAAGAAACCTGAGTGCCCAAGAACAGATGACTGGTTAAAGAAACTTTGGTACATCTACACAATGGAGTACTATGTAGCTGTTAGAAAAGATGCAGTCATGAAATTTACATACATGTGGTACAAATGGAAAGTATCATGCTAAGCGAAATGAGTCAGAAAGAGGGATAGACATAGAAAGATTGCATTCATCTGGGGGATATAAAGTAACAAAATATAGCACAGCAGTAGGGCGTTTGCCTTGCATGCAGCCAACATGGCCAACCCGAGTTCGATTCCTCCGCTCCTCTCGGAGAGCCTGGCAAGCTACCAAGAGTATCTCGCCCACACAGCAGAGCCTGGCAAGGCACCCGTGATGTATTCGATATGCCAAACACAGTAACAACAAAATCTCCAATGGAGACGTTACTGGGCCCGCTCGAGCAAATCGATGAACAATGGGAGGGCCTTTACCTAATACCCAAGAATAGCTGAGATCAGCACCAGGAGGATTACTCCATAGCTTAGAGGCCAGCGGGCATTCAAGGGGAAAGGGCAGCTCAGATAGAGAAGGGAGCACCGAATAAAGTGTGTTTGGAGGATCCTCCCAGGAGGGGAGATGCATGTTGAAAGTAGACTATGGACTGAACATGTTTGCCACTCAATGCCTCTTTTGCAGACCACAGCACCCAGGGGGAGAGAGAGAACGGAAGGGAATGCCCTGCCACAGAGGCAGGGTGGGATGGGGGTGGGTGGGAGGGATATTATCCATGGTTGTGGAAAATGGGTACTGATGGAGGGATGGGTATTTGATCATTGTATAATTGAAACCCAAGCACAAAAAATTGTAAATATAAAAAAATAATAATGAATGTGATCAAAATAGAGAAAGTTAAGTGGAAATCATCTGCCTCACAGGCATGGGGAGGGGTGGGGTGGGGGGCGTATATTGGGCTTCTTGGTGGTGGAAAATATGTACTGGTGAAGGGACGGGTGAAAAAATTAAACAAAAAGAAAAAAAAGAACTTAAAAAAATATATATTAAGGTAAAGGTAAAGGCCCTCCCGTTGATCGTCGATTTGCTCAAGCGGGCCCAGTAACGTCTCCATTGTAGACTTTGTTGTTACTGTGTCTGGCATATCAAATACTCTCGGTAGCTTGCTGGGCTTAACCTTGCCCCAAATAGGGTTTGGCCATTGCCCTCTAAGTTATGTCACTGAATTATTCATTTAAAGTTTATTACAATGGCAAATTTCTTCTTTTTTATCTTCTTATATTTATTTATTGAATCACTGTGGGAAAAGTTACAAAGCTTTCAGGTTTAAGTCTCGGTCATATACTGATCAAACACCTTTCCCTTCACCAGTACTCATTTTTCACCACCAAGAACCCCAATATACTCCCCTCCCACCCCTCCCAATGCCTGTGAGGCAGATGATTTCTACTTAACTCTTCTCTACATTGATTACATTCATTATTTTGACAAAAAATGCACCATTATTGTTTAGAATTCCCCCCCCCCCAACCATCAGAATTGCTGAAAAGGCATTGTGAAATACTTTGTCTTCTATAGCCGGTTATGAGAATCATATAATATCGCATGGCCGCTATCGCGTGGATTTTGGATTTCTGCAAAGAGCCAGATAATTACGAGATTGGTTTCCGTGCGTCTGGTGTTATGGCTGTGCCGGAGAGCTGCTTGCGGGAGGCAACTCGTGACCTCAGTAGGGCGTGAAGGACGAGCCGGTACAGTCCCCCTTCCCATGAGACTGCAGTTGCCCTGTCACCGCCGGCTCATACCTGGTTTCCTATAAGCTCTGAGGTGGTGGTCACCTTGCTGCCGAGGGTGGAGGGCGGGGAGGGGGGAGGCAGAAGGGAGCAACACCCTTTCCCTCCCGGGGAGGCATGGTGCGCATGGTCCATTCAGTTTTCTGCCGCAAGCTGCTGGGCTCTGGATTAAGTCCTTTTGCCTCTGGAGCCATGGCCGTGCCGGAGAGCCACTCGTGGGGTGTGTGTTTTCTGAAGGTCCCGCGGCTCTCTATCTCTCCTGCCACCCACGTTCGGTAGTCTCGAGTCATTTCCCCCACCTCAGGGAGGTCGATGGCGATGGGCAGGCAAAAGAACGAACGAGGGCCAGGTTGGTCGGTATCAATTATAGTTTATTCCAATCTTCACTCTCACCTCTGATTCTGCCCTCTGGAGCCCAAGCTCCTGAGCCCGAGCCCATGCCTTAGCTTGAGCCTCTGCCCGAGCCTCAGCCTGAGCCTCAGTCTCTGCTCTCTCGAGCCCAAGCCCCCTTCGAGCTTACAGTGTTAGTTTATATAGCAATCACATAGGGTGGTGACACAAAGATGGGTTGAACATTAACAAATCAACAAAGAGAGGTAAGACCACTCCTCCAGGAGATTAACTCAAGGATTAAATCTCATCTAAAGAGATTTATTCCAGATTACTAGGAGATCTGCTCAAGGGTGGATTCCCAACAAGGGTGTACTCTTTCCTCAGCTAGTAATCTACTTAAATAGTTGTAGTAAGACTCGAGGTCTCGCTGGGATGGGGAGGAAAGGGCCGGTTCCACCCCCATCTGGTGAGGCCCCGCGTGTCTCGTCACTGCAGGCCCAAACCTGACTGTCCAGTGGCCTCTGGAGGATGGCAGTCACTGGGCCGTCAAGGGGAACAGGCTAAGGCACGAAACCTATTCCCACCTGGAGTGGCCCAGTGCCAGTAACCTACTGCAGGAACAGAACTCATTTCTGCCAAAAGCCTTTGGGTTCCGAGATTCGTTTTTGAGTTGCTGGGATCATGGCCATTAAGTAGTTTGATCAGGAACCAAAGAGGCCATGCTTCCAATTATATAGCTGAGCCTTAGGTGGTTTGTGGGTGTGTCTCCCACAGACCTAACTTTCGTCCGTTTACTTTCTTGGTAAACTTTGCCCCAAGTTTTTGGGGTCTGGCCAAAGGCACAGCACCAATTTGGGTTATCTGAAAGTCTAACGGTGCCATCAGGCTGCTGATGCACTCTCCTTACAGGTACAGATTGACCTGCTGGCAGCACCATACCCCCGTACAATGGTAAATTTCTTGTTAAATTTTAACACAACCAATAAATAATAATACACCAAAATTCATTGAACTGTATACTGTCAATGAGTAACTTCAGAGTCTGTAAATTTAAATTCAGAGTCTGTAAATTTAAATTCAGAGTCTGGATAATTAAAGCTGGTATGAAACCCAAGCACTTTAGCACTGTAGCACTGTCCTCCCGTTGTTCAGTGATTTGCTCGAGCAGGCACCAGTAATGTCTCCATTGTGAGACTTGCTGTTACTGTTTTTGGCATATCAAATATGCCATGGGGAGCTGCCAGGCTCTGCCGTGCAGGTAGGATACTCTTGGTAGCTTGCCGGGCTCTCCGAGAGGGGCGGAGGATTGAACTTGGTTCGGCCACGTGCAAGGCAAATGCCTTACTGGCTGTGCTATTGCTCCAACCCATGAAACCCAAGAGATGATGAAATTAAACTATTTGTAAAATTCTTGAGGAAACAAACAAAAGAAAATGAGGAACAAAGAGGGAGGGGAATTTAAAAAAGAGTAAGATGATTAGAACACAACATTATCTATATTTAAATTACATGTAAGTATAAAAATATTTTAAATATATTTCAAGGAGCCAGAAGACAGTACAGAGGTACCTGGGTTTTATTCCCAGCACCACACACTTCGCTTAACACAACCAGATGCAGCATTGGAGACCCCTGAGCACTGCCGAATGTTGTTGTGGAGGCCTCCAGCACTACTGAGATGTGAGATGGCCCAGACATTTCCCAGCACCATAGGGCTTGAGCAACTTTGCATCCTTGGGCCTTTGTGTTGAACTGCAGGCCAATTCTTGGTTGACCAAGAATCAGGGGATGCCTGAACCTCCTAAGTACCCTTGAAAGCCCCGCTCCCAAATTTACAAGCATAAATATTCTTTTTGTTTTGGGGTAACACCTGGCAATGCTCGGGGTTTAGTCAAGGCTCTATGTTTGGGGATCACTCCTGGCAGTACTTGTGGGACTATGCAGTGCTGGGGATCAACCCAGGCTCCCTGTATGCACTGTTTATTGAGCTATCTTTCCAGCCTCAATATTCTTTAGATTTAAAAAAAAAACCTTAAAGAAAAACAGGCACATATGGAATCTATAAAAAAAAGAACCAAATCAAACTTGTAAAGATTTTAAAAATTCCCAAGACGTAATAGTATATTACAAAACAGAAAAAAAAAAACATATGCAAACTTAAAGACATAGAAGTAGAAACTATCCTAAATGAAATAAAAAGACTGAAAAAATTAGCAGAGCATCAATGAATTGTAAGAAAACTTAACAAACTCTCACATATATGTAATTGGAGTCTGGGGAGGGGATGGTGGTAAATGGAGGGACAGGAAATATTTATAATGTAATAACAAATTGGTCAAAGGCAACAGAACTTGAGAACTGGTCTACAGAACTGAGCTTACCAAAGTGGGGTGTTGGAGTGGAAAGGGACAGTGAGAGAATGGTGGAAGGAAACACTGGAGGAGAGTGTAATACTGGAACATTGTTTATATGAAACCCTACCATTGACAGTAATATAAATCATGGTGCCTAAAATAAAACAAAACATTTTAAAAGAAAATATTCCAAGATAAAATAGTTAAATGTTTCCAAACTTTGACAAAAATAAAAATCCACAGCAATGAATATGTAGTTCTATGCAAAATAATGAAAAGCCTAGACACAGAAAAAATGGGTAAATAGAAAATACATTTTGCTTATTATTTAAATATCTTTTAATGATAAATGTCTACACAAAAATAATCTACTATGAGGTTTTAAGTACATGCATAATTAAAAATAAGACAACAGCATAAAGAACAGATGGAAAAAAATTAAGGTATACTTTTGTAAGCTTATTACTCTATTTGTTATATTATAAACCAAAAAGCAACCAAAAAATATCAAATCAAAGGTAAAAGCCAACAGAGGAGGCAAAAATGAAATTTAAAAAATATTCCAGCAGCATGTGAGACCAGCCTTCATGCTGTGGAGCAATCCTCCTGACCCTTATCTCAACTGTCCTTAAGGCAGCTAGGATAGAGAAGGGACCACTAAATAAATGATGGTTGTAGAGCTCACTCGGGATGGTAGATGTGTGCTGAAAGTAAACTATGGACTAAACATGATGGCCACTTACTACCTGTATTGCAAACCATAACACCCAAAAGGAGAGAGAGTAAGAAGGAATGTGCCTTCCACAGTGGCAGGGGGTGGGAAGGGGTGTGGGTGGTGGGAGGGACAATGGAAACATTGGTGGTGGAGAATGGGCACTGGTGAAGGGACAGGTATTTGAAAGTTGTATGACTGAAACATATTCACAAAAGCTTGTATATGTGTAACTGCATCTCGCAGTTATTCACTAAAATAAAAATTTAAAGCAAAAAGGGAAAAAAATAATCCAGCAGAAGGCAGAAAAAGAAGAGACCAAAGAATAGAACAAATAGGAATCAAACTGCAAAGATGGTAGATTTTAAATCTCCCTACGAAGAAAACTGACACTGCTCTGCTGGTGAATGCTTCAAAATAGGTAATACTGACAAAACCTTTCAGAGGATAGAGAAGCTAGCACTTTTCATTTTTTTTTATGTTACCAGCATATCCCTGGCTCCAGAGTCTAAAAAAGAAAATAAATTATAGACCAACATTTCTTATGAATGCCTAAACAAAACTCATGAATAGAAAAATGAATAAAGTGCTATAAAATGGTATCATGACTTGGCAGAAATTCAATTCTGGTTTAACATTAAAAATTCAATGAGAAAATCAATGTGATTTACCATTTCACTGAATAAAGGTGAAAAGACATAAAATCATCTAACCCTAAAAAGTTAATTTTGCAAAGAAGTGGTATATAATCCAGTTCAATATACAAAAATAAATTTGTTTTTCTATATTAAAATAAAAATTTGGAAAAGTTGAAATTAAAAAATTACAATAAAATACAAAAGTAGGGGCCAAAGACATAGTACAGTGGGTAAGGCACTTGCTTTGCATGCAGCCAACCTGGATTTGATTCCCAGTATCCCATATGGTTCTCTGAGTACCACCAGAAATCATTCCTAGGTGCAGAGCTATAAGTAACCCCTGAGCACAACCAAGTGTGGCCCCAAAACAAAAACAAACAAAATATTAAAGAATAAAATGCTCAGAATGTGTATGATCTATAAATAGAAACCATAAAATACTGCTGAGAAAAATAAATCAAGAAAAGCAGATACACTATAATCATGAATGACTCAATGCAATTAAGATAACAATTCTTTCGAAAATGTCCCATATAAAATGTCCCATTTTAAAATATAATCAAAATTAAAGATACATCTTTTGTCTGTTACTTTATTGTGGGAGAAAGGGGTCACAGCCAGCTGTGCTCAGGGCTTACTTTTGGCTCTGCACTCAGGGATTACTCCCTGTGCGGTACAAGAGACTGAACCCAGGGCCTCATACATGCAAAGCAAGCACACTAAATGCTGAGCTAAATCGTTGGCCCCAAATGTTCTTTTAACGATAAAAATAACATTATTCTGAAACATAAGTGTTATTTTATAATGTAAATTGGAAATGTAAAGAATTTAAAATAATGATGGCAATGTTGAAAAGACAAACAGCGAAGAACACAGTTGAAGGATTTAAGAGAATTCTATGAATCTACTGATAACTATCAGTAAAAGTAAAGTATTGGCATAAATTTAGATAAACAGGATAATGGAAAAATAGGTACTCTAGAAATAATAGAGAGAATGGATAAAAAAATTGTTGTAGGTCAGGGGTTAGAGTGATTGCATAGCAGGTAGGGCATTTGCCTTGCACGCATCTGACCCAGGTTCGATTCCCAGCATCCCATATAGTCCCCTGAGCACCACCAGGGGTAATTTCTGAGTGCAGAGCCAGGAGTGACCCCTGTGCACTGCCAAGTGTGACCCAAAAAAGCAAAAAAAAAAAAAAAAAACTGTTGTAGGTCAAATTCATACAATGGAACTGTATAGAACAATCAAAGGGAAAAAACTATTACCACATTTAACATGGAAAAGCATTTAATATAGACTGATGAGTGATGGAGGTCTGATACAAAAACATATAAAAATATGATTTCATTTGTGTTTGGGAGAGTGGATCACATACAGCGGTGCTCAGGGGATATTACTGCATCTGTTGCAGAAGCAATCTCTGGTGATTGGGGATCATATGCAGTGTCAGGAATTGAACCATTGAAATAGGGTCAGTGTATACAAAGCAAGGGTCTTACCCTCTATAATTTCTCTTCAGTCCCTGATTTAATTTATATATATTTCAAAAACAGGCAAAACATGATCTAGATCATGTTTCTCAACCTTTTTCTGACCATGGTCTCCTTCCAACCTTGTTTCCTTCTTGTGTCTCTCTATCTAACTGGTTGCCTCCTCAGGCTCATCCCAGGGCCTCCATTTATGCAATTTTCACCTGTGGCCCCCTGGAATTATGCTGGGGTTCACAGTGATTCATATGGTCGCTGGTTGAAAAAGACTAATCTAGACTGATGTAAAGTCAGAAAACAACTTTGTTTGGGATGGATTACTAACTAAAAGGGGCATGAGGCAACTACTGGACATTGGGAATGTTTTATATATCTTTTTTTTGGTGGGGGGAACACCTAGTGGTACTCAGGGATCACTCTTGGTAGTGCTCAGAGGACTATAAGTGGGTCAGGGGATCAAATATGAGTCATCCACATGCAAGTCAAGTGCCTTACCCGCTATACAATCCTTCTGGCCCTATTTTATCTAGATTGTGGTTACATGTGAAAAAAAATAAGTTGTCTACATATAAAAGTATAGCTACTGACTTTTATTACTATGCATCCTACTGTGCCATAGAAACAATTAGTACAGTCTGTTGTTTGAATCATGTAGTCAACAGTTATTTGGAAAGCATAGACTACACTAGTAGTCTTAAATTAAAATACTGGCCACCCCAGCTAAATTTGGATAATGTTTAGGGAATAATAATAGCTAAGATATGAACTGGAATCAGGTATTTTTGCCCTCTTTTTCCTCAAGCAGTGATTACAAAGAGAGCCAGCGGAAAACACTAGTGTTTTGAGATCCCATATTGTACCTTCCTTCCTCAAATTACTACATGCTTTGATGAAATAACTGTACTCTGCCTAAGACCTACTATTAACATATGTCCCTATAAAACCCTATAATATCAATATTTATTTTATTATTAAAAATAATTATTTGAAGGGGATTTTGGGTGACACCAGATGTTTCCCAAGACATATTCCTGGCTCTGCACTCAGGGATCACTCTAGGGGAGCTCAGGAGACCCTATAGGGTTATTCGTCGATTGCCTCGAGCAGGCCCCAGTAACGTCTCCTTCATCCTAGCCCTGAGATTTTTAAGAAAGTGCTATATTCAAGGCTCTTTAGGAGAATGAGACCCATCATTGTTACTGGTATTTGGCATATTGGGTACACCACGGGGAGTTTGCCAGATTCTGCCGTGTGGGCAGGTTACATTCGGTAGCCTGCCAGTTTGTCCAAAGCAGGAATGAGATAATAAGATGTCATAATAAGATGTTGCATGGCTGCGAATGCGGTTCCGGGAGCTGGTTTTTATAGTCTCTGAGTCTTGGCCATTGATGGGATTACACGGCGCCAGGCGGCCAGTTGGTGGGTGTGACCCCCGCCGACTGGAATTCGGAGGATCTGGGTGGAGGATGCTCAGCCCCGATCTGAGTAGGCTTGGAGATCTCAGCCTCGGGACCCGCTTGCCTTTGTTCCTCTGCCGGTACCTTCAGGTGTGCGGAGAGTGGTCTCAGCATGGTGGTGGCTAGTCCTGGAGGTCTTTGGCTCCCGGAGCCCTGGTCAGGGCGGGGAGGAAAGCTCAACCTGCTCCCCTCCAAGGGGCCCTGGAGAGGACAGCCAGGCGCGGGGACAGGAGACTGCACTATAGGGTGTGCAGATCTAATTCAGATTGGTGCATGAAAAGCAAGCACCCTATGTGTACTATCTCTCTGACACGAAATAAACATTTAAATAGCTCTGTGTCATGTTATGACATCTTATTGTCTCATTCCTACTTTGGACAAACTTGCAGGCTATTGAATGTAGCCTGCCCACAGGGCAGAGTCTGGCAAACTCCACGTGGCGTACCAAATATGCCAAATACCAGTAACAATGATGGGTCTCATTCTCCTAAAGAGCCTTGAATATAATCTCAGGGCTAGGATGAAAGAGACATTACTGGGGCCTGCTCGAGGCAATCGACAAATAACAGGATGATGAAATGAAAAATGAAAATGTGTCATATACTATTAGGCATTTTGTATCATTATGTTGTTTAACCCCCCAAACACTGTAAAGTATGTACATCTCTATTTTAAAGATGATGACAACTGAGAGTTAGTTTAAGTACCTTGCCTAAGGCAACACAGTAAGAAGCATAGGTTGAATTCAAATATACGTTGACTAATTTGAGAGTTTGATTTTAACTATTATAATCTTGTCCCCACAAACAACATCACTCACTGAACAAGATCACCTCAAGGTTTTAACTTCTATTCTACATTAAAATGTGCAATTACATAGATCAAATTTTAAGTGATCCCAGTTGTAGGGTGACATTGCTTTGTCCTTCTTCCACGAGAAGCTTAGGTTTGTCTGGTTACACCCACCACAGTGCTCCTGAGGCACTTCCATTCCATTGTGTTTATCTGTAAACAGTCTTCCCTATGCTCTCCTCCCCACCCAGTTAATCAGCTTTCCCCCTAATCAGACTCTGTTAATTTGTAAGGTCAGTTTCCCAGAAATCTATGATTTTATTTGTATGAGTGAAATATTGCCTTTCTCCTCTCCTTATGCCTTATGAACTGTTTACCTTAAAGCAATGCCCTTTCTGTGTAGATACAGGAAGACCATTAACATTATGCTTTGTACCTAAGGATTTGATTGGCTTTGAATATTATTCACTCCCAGGCATCTGCTTTCTCAACTTAAGCCTCAGTTGCCCTTAGTTCCTAACACCCCAAAAGCAGGGTCCTGACGAGGGACTGAATGGACCCAGGGCAAGTGGTGAGCTACCCTGGCACCGAAATGGGCCAGGTCAAAGTGCCACGATTCTTAACTATAACTTAAGAGTTTGATCATAGACAAATGCTGTCATGATCCAAAGGTAACGACGAGACTAGGATCCTGCTAGGGGTGGGAAAGGCTATCTGGCCTGAGCACTGTAGTCTGAGATCGAGATGGCCCTAGGAGAGCAATTCTCTAAGTTTGAGATATTTCTTACTGCATCCTTACAAAATGATTTATATTATATATTCTTATATACTTGTGGACAAGGAGAGGAGAAACACACCCTTGGGATTCTGCTCTAGGGTGGGTCATCCTGCTGAGAAAGGATCTGTCCTAGGAGCGGCTTTCCCTGAGGCTAAGATTTCTACCCCTATTGATTCTACCCCTATTGATTACCTATGTCTAATTGTTCCCTCAATTCCTCATGGAGAGAGATATAATGAGACCGTAGAATGGGAAAAAGGGGGCAGAGGCAGAGAAGAGAGACTGGTGTGGCTGGAGAGAGGATCGGAATAAACTGCGACTAATCCCAACCAGCCTGGCCCTCGTTTCCTTCCTCTGCCTGACCATCGCCATCGACCTCCCCGGGGTGGAAGAAGGGTGAGACTACCAAACGAGGGCGGCGGGAGAGATAGAGTCACTGCCGCTGTCTGCTGTGCCCCCTTCTTGAGTTTACACACCCAGTCTCTTTCCATTCCACTGCATATGTATCTTCTTTTCCTGTATCTTCCTTTACTACCTAATGGAAAACACCCTGCCACAGAGGCAGGGTGGGTTGAGGTATGGGGGGGGGGGGGGGGGGGGGGTGGGAGGGATACTGGGATTGGTAGGGATGGAGAATGGGCACTGGTGGTGGGATGGGTACTTGATCACTGTATAACTGAAACCCAAGCACAAAAACTTGTAAGTCTACAACTGTATCTCATGGTGTTTCACTAATAAAAAAAATTTTAAAAAACCACATACACATATGTCACAAGGAGGTCACAAGGACACACTTCCTCGTTTAAGCTTATTGTCCCTTTATAATCATGATTCTTGATACCAGAGAAGCTCAAGCTGTTAAAGAAGAAAGTGGGCAAAATGCCCAGTTTTCAGTACTTATTCACAACTATCCTATACACTTCATGTTTTATAAATTGTACAGAGAACAGACTCATGTGAAGGTGAGGCGCCATATTATATGAGCATCAATCCAAGCCTTAAAGAGTCATTCCTGTATAGTGAGTAAATTTTTCAAGACAAAGCTTCCATGGCTTATGATGCATCATAGCTATTTGTTCTATCACATTATCTTCATTATTATACTCACATAATAGAAAGGAAAAGGAAAAAAATCACTAAAGTACTGGATTAAATGTATTTTCCTGCTGTTAGTAATCAAACAGATTCTTCACATCCTTTAAAATATTATATCCCATACTTACTGAATCCACAAGATTTTCTGTTTTATCTATCAATAATTCCAATCTTTCTCCTCGCTGAGCTACCAGATCTGAAAATATTGGAAAAACAATATGTTTTATTAAAAATGCAATTTTTATATTTGTTTTAAGTCAAATCTGATACTATAGTTGGCATTCTTGATAAATCATATTTGCTACAGGAGATTTATATCTTTAAGTTTTAAAAGACTTAAAGAAAAACTTATCAATTAAAATAGCTGTTGACCAATTTTTTTCTATAAGAGGACAAATACAACATATTGTAGATTTTGTGTGCCAAATTGTCAAAATCACTGAACTCTGTCAGACATAATAAACAGGTAAATTAGTGGGCATATATGTGTTCAATTAAACTTTATATAGAAAGACAAGAAGCAGGCCAGATATGATATAAAGGCTATAGTTTGTTAATCCATATATCAAATATATAATCTGAGAGAAAAAGGGGGAACTCTCAAAATAATTGAGTTGTATGCTTTTAGAACTGGGGTATGAAAAGTCCTGCACACTCTCTGCAAACATAAATGATGAAATTATAAAAACAGAAAGTAACAGCAACAAACATTTAAAACCTCCAAAAACTTCTATGTCCTAAAGACATGCAAAAGAATCTCTTCCCCACCCACTAACTCCCCACCCCAACCCTCACCCTGATTATACTATCAGCACATTTCTCAGAAGAAACATATTGGCCTGGAGTGGATCAATATATTCAAAGTGTTGGAAGGGAAAAAAAGTCAGCTAAGAATACTCTATACAAGCAAGGCTTTTCTTTTGATATGAAGAAAAACCAAATAACTTCCAGCACACCCAAGCTGAGGAAGTTCATCACTGTTCATTAGACTTGCCATGTAAGAATTTTTCAACGGAAAAAAACATTAATTTGTGACATGGTAACATATAGAATAGACCACTGATAAAGGTAAATAGAGGAAAAGAATGCTGTAATAGGATGGTTTGCTAAACAGTTAACCATATTATAAAGATTAAAATAAGAGTATTAGGCAGGCTTCCAACTATGGAGCAATCTTCCTGACCCTTGTATCTACTGTCCTTGGGTGACAGTCTCATGTTATGTTATTTTATACTCCACAAATGAATGCAGTACTTCTATGTATGTCCCTCTCTGACTCATTTCACTTAGCATGATACTCTCCATGTCTATCCATTTATAAGCAAATTTCATGACTTCCTCTCTTCTAACAGCTGCACAGTATTCCACCGTGTAGATGTACCAGTTTTTTTTTATTAGTGAGACACCATGAGGTACAGTTGTAGACTTACAAATTTTGTGCTTGGGTTACAATTATACAATGATCAAATACCCATCCCTCCACCAGTGCCCATTTCACACCACCACGGATCCCAGGATCCCTTCCACCCCCCATCCCCCCCATCCCATCCTGCATCTGTGGCAGGGCATTCCCTCTGTTCTCTCTCTCCTTTTGGGTGTTGTGGTTTGCAAAAGAGGCATTGAGTGGCAACCATGTTTGGTCCATAGTCTACTTTCAGCATGCTTCTCCCATCCTGGGAAGATCCTCCCAACATCCTTTATTTGGTGCTCCCTTCTCTATCTGAGCTCCCTTTTCCCCTAGCATGTGTGACTGGCCTCCAAGTCATGGAGCAAAATTCCTGTACCAGTTTTTTTAACCAGTCATCTGTTCTAGGGCACTTGGGTTGTTTCCAGATTTTGGCTATTGTGAACAGTACTGCAATGAACATATAGGTACAGATGTCATTTCTACTGTGCTTTTCTGCACCCTCAGGATATATTCCCAGAAGTGGTATTTCGGGGTCATATGGAAGCTCAATTTCTAGTTTTTGAAGGACTGTCCATATTGTTTTCCAAAAAGGCTGGACTAGTGGGCATTCCCACCAACAGTGAAAGAGCGTCCCTTACTCCCCACATCCATGCCAGCACTGGTTGCTTTCATTCTTTTGAAAGTATTCCAGTCTCTGCACAGGCAGGATGTAGAGATGGTGTTCAGAGGACCGGGAGCAGCCTCCCCAGGCTCTTCTGGGACACCGGGCAAAGGATAGGCAATGGGCGGACTCCCTGGTATCGTCCCATCTCCCTCTTTATGGCACAACTGTAGTCGTCATTAAGGCTGTAGTCTCAGTCATCACAGTTCCATCATCCTAGTCTCCTTGCAGACCTCAAAGTCTCCCATGTCTCAGTTTTCCTCCGCGTCTTCTTGTCTTCTCTTTGTTGCTGTGCTCTCTTTCTATCTTCTTCCTTTGTGCTCTGCCTCTATGTGTGCTGTTGTGCTCTATCTCACTCTCTGTGTCTCATGCTCTCTAGTCTGCTGCCATTGTCTCCTTCAGTATCTGATCTCTTCTTCTCACCTCTTCTATCTCTGTGACCATGGTGACCTTGGTGACCTCATAGCCTCGTAATCTAACGACACCCAGCCCCTTACCACATAGTTTATATAGAAATCATGTAGGGTGGGGATACAAAGGTGGGGTTGAACATTAACAAATCAGCAAAAAGAGGTAAGGCCACTCCTCCAGGAGATCAACTCAAGGGCAAAATCTCATCTAAGGAGATTACTCCAGATTACTAGGAGATCCACTCAAGGGCAGGATTCCATCCAGGATGTGTTGCCTTCTTCTTTCCTCAGCTAATAATCTACTTAAATAGTTGTAGTAAATTTACTTCTTATATTTCTAGCAATGTCATTTTGTATGAGCACAGTAAGAGATATCAAACTTAAAGTTTGGTTCTTCCTGAGGACATCTCACTATATATTCCAGACCACAGTCCTCAGGCCAGGTTAGCTTTCCAAACCCCAGCAGGGTCCTTATTCAGTTACCTCTTTTGGGTCATGACAGAGTTTGTCCATGACCGTGCTCTTAACATAGTTAAGTATTATGGTGGTTGGCCTGGCCCATTTTGATGCCAGGGTAGCTCACAGCTTGCCCTGGCTCCATCAGTCCCTCATTGGGACCCTACTCTTGGAGTGCTAGAAACTAAAGGCATCTGAGGCTTAAGTCAAGTAAATATGGATGCCCAGGAGTAAATATTATTTTAGAGTCCATTAACTCCCATGTTACATAGCAAAGCATCAATTGTCTTCCTGTGTCTATACAAAAAGGACATCGCTAAATAAGCCATACAAATGACATAAAGGAAAAATATAAGCAATATAGGATTATTAGTTGTGCCTCAGTTACTCTGTTGCAGGAGTGGCTCAATAAACCTTAAGCTCCCTGGGGGAGCAGCAAAGTGTTACCCAACACCCAGGTTTATCTGTGCAAGACAAATGTCCTACCTACTGTACTACTGCTCTAGCCCCATCTTTGCTACATTTTAAATCTGTTGTTTTATTCTAAAAATAAGTTCTTAAAATCAGCTGGAGCGATAGCACAGCGGGTAGGGCATTCGCCTTACAAGCGGCCAACATGGCCGACCCGAGTTCGATTCCTCCGCCCCTCTCGGAGAGCCCGGCAAGCTACCGAGAGTATTCGATATGCCAGACACAGTAACAACAAAGTCTCCAATGGAGACATTACTGGGCCCGCTCGAGCAAATCGAGCAAAATCAGCTGATTAAAAAAACATTTTTTCTGGGAATTTTATGCATCTGTTGTACATAATATGGTAGTAGCTAGCTCATCCTATTTTCAGGCAAGAAAAATATATTTTGTGATAAAACATGAAAAAAATCTATGACACCTCAATACATTTTTAAGGAAAGTGTATTTATTTATGAGCTTTAAGAAGGTCGTTTTGGGTGCCCCACTGTTCTATGACCATGTCACACTGATACCTCTCTGGTGTATGGTGCATGTTGTACTTGATATACCGGCAGTTCAATTGCTCTGACCCTTTACATCCAGTGTTCTCACACTGGTTCTGTATCATGAAGTCTGTTAGTGTCCTGTTCTCTCACTGATTTTCTGTAGTCTGCCCTTGAGGTCTTGTGGCCTGCCTCTCAAGAGAACAGCATACCAGAGAACTATCAGATGAGTTCAAAATGAACAATATAAGAATTACTGGAGTTCCTGCGTAACAGGAAGATGAATCTGATGAAGAATCATACTTAATCGCACATAGTTAACTGATAGAAATCACAGGTAAGAATTTGTGAGAGTTGAGAAATACAGGCAACCATATACAAGAGGCCCGAAGTGTAGGGGCAAAAATAGACACAAATAGGAGACCTCCAAGAAACATTGTATTCAAAATGACAAAAGCCAAAAATTGAGATAGAATAGTGAAAGCAGCCAGATCAAAAAATGTAAAATACATATAAAGGAAGAGTCCCACAAGAGTCACAGCATATCTATGAAGTCTACAAGCAAAAGAGAATGGAGGAGTGTAGTACAAAACCTCAAGGAAATGAACATAATGTCAAAAAGGAAAAAAAAGTTTCAGATGAAAGATTTATTATCTTAAATATATTTATCACTTAATCACTTAATCCCCGTTATTTATCGATTTATTCGAGCGGGTGCCAGTAACATCTCCATTCATCCCGGTTGCGTGCTAGCGTAGCCCAATGGTATCTGTTCGTTCTAGGAACATGCAGAGCCTCAAACCGATCATTTAGGGTCTTGACGAAGAAGTCTGACCATCTTATAGGTGGGCGTCCACGTGATCTTTTGATGTCCCGTGGAATCCAATCAGTAATGGCTCTAGTCCAGCGGTTGTCTGTAAACCTCATTACGTGTCCAGCCCATCTGATTTTTGATGTCTTGGCAAATGAGACAGCGTCCCTGATTCTTGAGCGTTGACGAAGATCAGAACTCCGGATTCTATCTCTCATTTGAGTGAATCGTGATATTCCAAGCATAGTTCTTTCGATTCCTCTTTGAGAGACCCGAATAGCGTTCTCATCCTGTTTTCGTAGGGTCCAGGTCTTTGAGGCATATGTTAATGCAGGAAGAACAGTGGAATCAAAGAGATGTGCCCGGAGCCGGAGGTTCTTCATCCTCTTAGCTATTTCTTCGATGTTCTTGAAGGCGTTCCAAGCCGCTCTCTTCCTCCTGCGCAGCTCGGGTGCCAGGTCATTTGTCATGTTGACCTCTCGACCTAGGTACACATAGCTGTTGCATTCGGAGATGGTCATTCCGTTGAGAGCGAATGGGGCGTCAGGAACGAGGCTGTTTCTCATAAACATTGTCTTCGTAAGATTCAGCTGTAGTCCTACCTTTCCACACTCACGGTCAAAGTCGGCCAGCATTTGTGCCGCTTGGCTGATGTTTGGTGTTATTAAAACAATGTCATCAGCAAAGCGAAGGTGGTGTAGTTGCCGACCATCTATCTTTACTCCCATTCCTTCCCATTCTAGTTGTTGCATGATGTTCTCGAGGGTGGCACTGAAGAGTTTTGGTGAAATGGTATCACCCTGCCGAACCCCTCTCTTGATATGGATGATTACTTCTTTGTAGAATGGTGAGATTTTGGTAGTGAATCCGCAATAGAGCTCACGAAGGATCCTGATGTATTGAGTTTGTACTATATTAAATATACTAGAGTTTATATATATGTGTATCTATATCTATATGTAGCTGGAGTTCTAGACTTATCTTTATACCAGAGACTATAAAAACCAGCTCCTGGAAGTGCACGGCCGCATTTGCTGCCGCGTGACATCTTACTATCTCATTCTTACTTTGGATAACCTGGCAAGCTAATGAATGTAACCTGCCCACATGGCAGAGTCTGCCAAACTCCCGTGGCGTACCCAATATGCCAAATACCAGTAACAATGATGGGTCTCATTCTCCTAACCCTGAAAGAGCCTTGAATATGGCACTTTTTAAAATGTCAGGGCTAGGATAAAGGAGATGTTACTGGTGCCCGCTCGAGGCAATTGACAAACAGGATGATCATGATCATGATCGTCAAGAATATGCTATCCTAATGCCCCAACGTAGAGAGAGTATGGGGGGGAAATTGTCTGCCATAGAGACAAGGGGAGAGGTGTAAAGGGAGGAGTATCCTGGGGATATTGGTGGTGAAGAATGTGCAATGGTGGAAGGATGGGTGTTTGATAATTGTATGACTGAAACTCAAACATGAAAGCTTTGTAACTGTATCTCACGGTGATTCAATTAAAAAATAGAATATGCTATCCAGTTAGACTGTGATTCAGACTGAAGGAAGGATACAGAGCTTCAGAAACAGGCAATAACTTAGGGAATTCAGAGTCTTGAAACCAGTCTTGCTAAAAGTGTTAAAGAAGCTTCTTTAAATTCAAGACAAACATCTGAGCTAGGGAACACAGTTCAAAGAAAAACAGAAAACAAAAAAAAGCACTTGGATTTTGACCACAGAACTGAGGTTATAAGCTGAAAGGGAGGAGGGAGTTCAACAGACTGTGGTAGAAGGGCTCTGGCACTGTGATGTTAGGTATGGTGTGGTAACTGACATTTGACGAAGCCTGAAACGTTACTCTAAAACATTTGTCTATAAGACACACACTCTTATTTTTTTGGAGGGGGCTTTGGCCACGCCTGGTAATGCTCGAGTGTTACTCCTGACCCACTCCTGGGTTACTCCTGGCCCACTCCTGGTAATGCTCGAGGGTTACTCAGTAATTACTCCTGGAAGTGCTTAGGGGACAATATGGGATGCCAAGACCAAACCTGGGTTTACCATGTGCAAGGTGAGTGCCCAATCTGCTATACTATCACTCTGGCCTCCAAGACATATAGTGTTATAAAGAAATGCTACCTTAATATATACTTTTTGGATTGGGGTCACACCTGGCAATGTTCAGGGATCACATGTGGTGCAGGGGACGAAGCCCCGGTGAAACAAGGGCTGGCCATGTGCAAGGCAAGCACCTTAACCCCAAAATTATCTCTCCAATCCCAAACTGAATGCATTTTTCAAATGTAGCAATAATTATAATCAAATGATCATTTATAAAAACTAACATTTAAATCTTATAAAACTATTACATAATAATTTAAATTTGATTTTACTAAAGTTATTGTCTGTGAGATATTCCCTTTAGAAAATACATTTTACAAAATGAATCACAAACTTGAGTCTGTGTTGGAGATTCTGGAAAGGCCTATAAAACACCAACTACTGGATCCAACCCCTACCACTTTTGATTCAGTAAGTCACAGCAGAGCCTGGCAAGATTCAGTAGGTCACAGCAGAGCCTGGCAAGCTGCCCGTGATGTATTCGATATGCCAAACACAGTAACAACAAGTCTCACGATGGAGACGTTACTGGGCCCACTCGAGCAAATCGATGAACAACGGGAGGACTGTGACCGTGACTAAAGTCTAGGGTAGGGACTGAAAACATGAGATTATCTGGTGATTATGCTGTTGGCAGGGAATATACTGTGAAGTATCAATGCTTTTTAAAAAATACCCTCACCATAAATCTAAATAATTTTATTCTCAATTAAAAATAAAATTGATGGTCTAGTAATGAAACATAAACCAATGAAACTGACATAGAAGAATAAGTCAGGTTGTTTGGTCTACTTCTCTTAATCAAGAATATAGCTTTCTAAGGAGATCAAATACTTTATCATTATCAGCTATGCAGACTAGCCAAAACTGATAAAATTATACCTAAGATATCCTATGTGAAAACAGGCTATGAACAACAGTCTCCTTGGTAGCATATGCTGGCTGTTGCTTGCATAGGCTGTCCTAAGTGACAGAGAAATGATCCTTTGCAATGGACATTCACAATTTCTCTCAGGATCCACATTAGAATGAGGGGTGCCTCTGGAAAAACCTTGGGCATGGTGCCTAGAGTCCACATTGGACAAGTCAAGTGCAATCATCTCTACCAAACAGGGCATGTGACTAAGGTTCTGAGATGGACCAAGTAAAAGTTCCCTTGCAACTTCTTCAAGAAATGGGGCTTTATACATTTAATGCAAAGGAGTATGAAGACACAATTTCAGTCACACTGAAAGTAGTTCATCCTTGCATGCTAAAAGTAGACTATAGACCGAACATGATTGCCACTAAATGCCTCTTTTGCAAACCACAGCACCCAAAAGGAGAAAGAGAACAAAAAGGAATGCCCTGCCATACGGGTGGGGTGGGATGGAGGGGATGGAGGTGGGGTGGGAGGGATACTGGGATCACTGGAGGTGGAGAATGGGCACTGGTGGAGGGATGGGTACTCAATCATTGTATAACTGAAACCCAAGCACAAAAATTTGTAAGTCTACAACTGTACCTCTTGGTGTTTCACTAATAAAAATTAAAAAATAAATAAAAATAAAAACTTGAGGTCAAAAAAAAAAAAGAAAGTAGTTCATCCTACATGGCTGTGGGGCCAAATCCCTATGCCGATTTCTATACCTCTGGACAATAGTACAACACTCAATAGTCTCAAAAATTCCCCCTCGTTAGACATGCCATCTAGTAAATTCTACTTCCTATCCCCTCCCTGTAAAATGTCTGTCTGAATTGCTGAACTTTCAGAAATTAGACTTCCTAAGCAAATAAACAAATTTACAATAAAGAACTAAACCAGTAATCCCTATTAAGACACAAATCATATGTTAGGTAATATCATAGGTTAGGTTATCTCCATATCTCAGTTAATAGTTTCCAAGAGTATATAATAACAGTATTAATTCAACCTATTTATATTTTGATCCCATTCAAGTCATCTATTATCATTTTTACCCAATGAATGTGGACTATTCCATGAAGCTTACCTATGTTTCTGACCATGATTCCTTTCAGTTCATCCACTTGGGCTTGAGTCTCCACTACTTTGTCTAGACCCTTGTTCTCAGAGTGGTGTTTCTATAAGAAATTAAGATTTAATTTATGATGAGCAGACATTATTTATAATAGAAAAACAAAAGAAAAAGGAATGTAACTGAAGAATGCCATAAAATTATCTCTCTACTGATACAATATATATGTTACTTCATTCAAAAATAGTTATTAGACCTGGGATAAATGCAGCATTAAAATAATCATATAGGAAATATAAATATGACATTATAAAAAGTATCACATTATTTAAAATGAAATAAAGTTAAAGGTATTGTAATATCAAATATATGTCTGGGAGTCCAGGCAGAAATAAGATGTTACATAACCTAATCTCATACAATTAAGAAATATAGGGGCTGGAGCAATAGCACAGCGGGTAGGGCATTTGCCTTGCAAGTGGCCGACCCGGGTTCAATTCCCAGCATTCCATATGGTCCCCTGAGCACCGCCAGGTTAATTCCTGAGAGAAGAGCCAGGAGTAACCCCTGTGCATCGCCAGGTGTGACCCCCCCCAAAAAAAGAAAAAAATAAATTAAATAAATTGTATCTGTAGTTGGAGCAGGGATAACAGGACATGAAAAGGAAATCCAAAATGTTCCCCAATTCTTAAGCATGATGAGGTAGGAAACAACCCAGCTTCTGACCATCTATTTTTGTAATTTTTATTTTATTTTTATAAAGTTGTTCACAATAATTACATTTAATATTTGAATACCAATCACACCACCATTACACTTTCCCACCATCATGTTTCGAATGTTTCCACCCTGAACCCCAAACCCTGCCCCCAAAGCAGAACTGAAATAATTTATTTTTTATTGATCATCTACTTTTATCTGTTGGGATCTAAGTAATTATCCTATTTTCAGTGGCTCTTTATATTATCTAGAAACGTAAGACACAGATGATCGTATTTATTTTGAAATTATTATCAATGTCAATAAATAAGAAGTACTTAATACATAATATTCTTATCATGTCAGTATGATAAATGCTTCAGATAGGGGATATCATTTAATCAATTAAAAACATGGGGCCAGAGCGATAGTACAAAGGCTAGGGTGTTTGCCTTGCACACGGCCAACCTGAGTTCAATCCCCACATCCTATATGGTCCCCCCAAGCACCACCAGGAGTAATACCTGAGTTCAGAGCCAGGAGTAACCCCTGAGCATCACTGGGTGTGACTCAAAAAGTAAAAACAAATAAATAAAACTATGATTAAAATGCTATTAATATCATTTGTACACAAGAAAACTGTCAGAGATTTGTACAGAGGGTCCTCAGAGACCTGGAACTAAAATAACAAATTGGTTAGGTTAAAAGTTTTGCTACCAGGGCTGAGAGATAGTACAGTGAATAGGGAACTTGCACAAGGCCAACTCAGGTTCAATTCCAGGATCCCATATGGTCTCCTGAGTAGCACCAGGAGTAATTCCTGAGTACAAAGCCTAGAGCAACCCCTGTGCATCGCCACGTGTGACCCAAAAAGCCAAAAAAAAAAAAGTTTTGCTACCAGCTGACCTATTGGTTTACTTTGTACTGGTATTTTTGGTGATTTTTTACAGGCTCACATACATAAATTTTTACTAAAGGGAAGGAATAATGAACCAACTGATTGAATAATAAAGATATATAACCAATTAGAAGACGATTTCAGAGAAATTGATCATGGTCCTCCCGTTGTTCATCGATTTGCTCGAGTGGGCCCAGTAACATCTCCATCATGAGACTTGTTGTTACTGTGTTTGGCATATCGAGTACGTCACGGATAGCTTGCCAGGCTCTGCCGTGCGGGTGAGATACTCTCGGTAGCTTGCTGGGCTCTCCGAGAGGGGTGGAGGAATCGAACTCTGGTCGGCCATGTTGGCTGCTTGTAAGGCAAATGCCCTACCGCTGTGCTATCGCTCCAGCCCCTATATTTCAGAGAAATATAGGAATAAAGTGTTATATAATTTTTCTAGTTTAAAAAGGATGTTATGAGACAGGGTAATGGTACAGCAGGTAGGGTGCCTGCCTTTCTGAAAAAAATGTTAAGAAGAACATCCAAAGGGTAAGTGAAAAAGAAGGTATTCAGCTACAGTAACTTCTTCTCAAAACAAAAATAGAACTTACATATTTACATTCAAATAGTTTAATAATAAAGGTATGCACTTTGGAAAGTCTCAAATTTAGTCATCAGGGAAGTGAAAATAAAAACAATGAATTACCATTACATACATTCTCAGATAGATAAATAAAATTAAAAACACAGACTATAATAATTGTGCATAAGGATGCAGAAAAACTGAAATTTCAGGTGGGAAAACAAATTATCTGCCACTTTGGGAAAAAAAGCTTGATGAGTTATAAATTTAAATATCACTCACTGTATGACTCAACAATTATACCAGAGTTTTTACCAAAAATGTGTAAAAACAAAGGCTCACACAAATATTTGTCGAAGAATATAAATATCAGATTTATTTGAAATAAGTGAAAATTGGTAGCACTCAACTCTCTAGTAAAAGGTGACTGGATATCCAAATTGTGGTATAGTCAAAGCTACTCCATTAAAAAGGAAATAATAATTTACAAAATGTGCATGAATATAAAAGGCTTTACACTGAACCAAGTAAAACACAAAAGAGTATAAAATAGTATGAATATATTATTTGAAATTCTAGAAAAGCCAAAATAAACTCACAATGATAGAAAATGGAAAATTAGTTGCATGGAACAGAGTGTAGGGGAAGAGAGAAATGCAACAAGCTATGACAGACCCTTGAAGATCATGGAAAATTTGCTCCACGATTGGAAGTCGGCCTCATGAGCTGGGGGAGAAGGCACCTGGGATAGAGAAGGGATCACTAAGTCAATGATGGTTGGAGGGATCGCTTGGGATGGGAGATGTGTGCTGAAAGTAGATAAAGGACCAAACATAACGGCCTCTCAGTATCCATATTGCACACCATAATGCCCAAAAGTAGAGAGAGAGTAAGAAGGAAATTCTCTACCATAGAGGCAGGGAGTGGGGTGGGGTTGGGGGCTCGGGGAGTGGCAGGAGAGATACTGGGGACATTGGTGGTGGAAAATGTAAACTGGTGGAGGGATGGTTGTTCAATCATTTTATGACTGAAAGTCAATCATGAAAGCTTTGTAAGTGTCTCATGGTGATTCAATAAAAAAAAATAAAAAGCCATTTGCCATGTTGAGCAACTTTCTGTAATTAGAGGGTAGTAGAAGTTGTCGAGTGTCAATGCATTTGACAATCTGTTTCTGTTTTTCTGGCCACACCTGACTGTGATCAGGGCTTCCTCCTCGCGCTGTGCTCAGAGATCGCTCATAGTATGGTGCTCAGGGACCATTATGTGATGCCAGGAAATAAATGTAAGTCAGCTGTATGTAAGATAAAACACCTTACCCCCCTGTACTATCTCTTGGCCCTGTACTTGACAATCTGGAGATACTCTTACAGCTGTAAATAGAAAAGATAACCAAGTATTAGCTGTCTAACCTAAAATGTCCCAATTGATTTTTCCTTTACCACAGAAGCTTATTATGTTGGTGTAGGATAAAATTGGTTTGTCCTCTCTGTCTTGCCACAGGGAGCTTAGGTTTACTGGGTTACAACCATCACAGTGCTCCGGAGGCACTCCCATTCCTCTGTGTTCATCTGTAACCTCTTTCTTTGTGCTTTCCTTCCCCAACCTGTCAATCACCTGTATCTCCTAATTGGACACTGTTAACTTGTAAATATTGCTTTTCTCTTCTCCTTACATCCTTTTTTATAGTAGCTTCAGAGCAATGTCCTTTTTGTATTAACATAGGAAGACAGTTAATGCTATGCTTTTGTAACTTGGGAGTTAACTGACTCTGAATATTCACTCTAGGGCATCTGTTCTCTCACTGAAACTTTACTTGCTCTAACTTCCAAGCACACAAAAAGTAGAGTCCCAATGAGGGATGAACCTAGAGAAAGCTGTGAACTACCCTGGCATCAAAATGGGCCAGGTCAAAGTGCCACAATACTTAACTCTAAGTTAAGAGCATGGTCATGGACAAATTCTGTCATGATCCAAAAGGTAACGCTAAATTAGGACCCTGCTAGGGTTAGGAACGACTAATCTGGCCTGAGCACTGTAATCTGAGATCTACAGTGAGACGTCCTTAGGAGAGTCATCACTTGATCACTTGACTTCCTGTTAATCGGCGATTTGCTCGAGTGGGCGCCAGTAACGTCTCCATTCGTCCCTGTCGCATGCTAGTGTAGCCCAATGGTGTCTGTTTGCTCTAGGAACATGAAGAGCCTCAAACCGATCGTTCATGATCTTGATGAAGTCTGACCATCTGGTAGGTGGGCGGCCATGCAGTCTTTTGACATCCCGTGGAATCCAGTCAGTAACAGCTCTAGTCCAGTGGTCGTCTTTAAATCTCATTACGTGACCAGCTCATCTGATTTTTGACACCTTGGCAAACAAGACAGCATCCCTGATTCTTGATCGTTGACGGAGGTCAGAACTCCGGATTCTTTTTCTCATTTGAGTGAAACGTGATATTCCAAGCATAGCTCTTTCTATTCTTCTTTGGGAGACCTGAATGGCGTTCTCATCTTGTTTGCGTAGGGCCCAGGTCTCTGAGGCATATGTTAATGCAGGAAGAACAGTGGAATCAAAGAGATGTGCCCGGAGCCGGAGGTTCTTCGTCCTCTTAGCTATTTCTTCGACGCTCTTGAAGGCGTTCCAAGCCGCTCTCTTCCTCCTGCGCAGCTCAGGTGCCAGGTCATTTGTCATGTTGACTTCTCGACCTAGGTACACATAGCTGTTGCATTCAGAGAGTTTCGTTCTGTTGAGAGCGAATGGGGCATCAGGAATGAGGCTGTTTCTCATAAACATTGTCTTTGTAAGATTCAGCTGTAGTCCTACCTTTCCACACTCACGGTCAAAATCGGCCAGCATTTGTGCCGCTTGGCTGATGTTTGGTGTTATTAAAACAATGTCATCAGCGAAGTGGAGGTGGAGTAGTTGCCGGCCACCTATCTTTACTCCCATTCCTTCCCATTCCAGTCGTCGCATGACGTTCTCGAGGGTGGTACTTGAAGAGTTTTGGTGAAATGGTATCAGCCTGCTGAACCCCTCTCCTGACGTCGATGATCACTTCCTTTTAGAATGGTGAGATCCTGGTAGTGAATCCGCAATACAGCTCACGGAGGATCTTGATGTATTAAGTTTGATCTTTATCATCCCATATGGTCCCCTGAGCACTGCCCGGATTAATTCCCAAGTGGAAAGCAAAAAGCAACTCCTGAGCATCACCAGATGTGGCCCCCAAATATATACATATATATGTATTTTATATATATATATTTTTTTAAATGTTTTCTCCTATATTCATGGTGCCTTAAGGCAGCTTTCTTCATCTGCAGGGCATATGGCCTCCTGTAAGACTCAGGATATTCCAAGATACCACGGACAAAATCACCTAAGTGGGGATCCATGTCATGTCAACCAGTAGGACATGGGGGTTATGGGAAGAAAACAAGGTTAGAAGGCAGTCACGGTTGGGAAAAAAAAGTTCAGAAACACTGCTTTAAAGTAATAAAGAAGACAGAAATCAAAATACTATATTCTGAGAAAGACCTTACCAGCTGTGCAGCCAAGACACTTGAGAACTCACTATTCATGGCATACGGAAGTGCTGTCTGTGCTCTTGAACCATAGGTAGTCTGGAACCTCTTCTTGATCTCATTCAGAAAATTAAAGGCTCGGGAACGTTCAAAATCCTGGAAAAACAGCATTGCAGAGTTTACTTTAGAAAGTCAACGATGATATTGATCATTAACATAATAAAAACTATAACACCAGTTAACATTTACTGAGCAAAGATTTTATGAGTAGTGGTGTAGCAAAATCATTTTCAGATAAAGAAAACAAACCAGAAAATATAACTAGCCAGAAAAAAATCAACAACTAGTAAATGAAAGAAATTAGTATCCACTTGAAATATTGTATTACTGGCAACTGAGGATAAGGCTACCTAGATAAAACTTACAGGCAGGAATTGATTATAATTTCATTCCTTTCATGGGACCTTGTGAAATTTCCTGCACAAGAAGATACTTAACAAATTCATACTAATAGCATAGCCTTTCAAAAACATAAAGATAATAGTACTGACATAACCTAGATTTTTTCTCAATAGAGGTGATATGGTTGAAAAGATAAGTGAAGCATTTTTAATTCTAGGAAATTCAAAACTGTTGAAACACATATATACACATATATAGATAAAATAATAGCTCAATCAAAAAAGAATTCAATCTGATCATCCCAAAGTTAGTGCAATTTCTTATATGCTCCAAGAAAATCCTGTGAAACCAGCAATAAAACTCACAAAGATGATCACTGCACTTGCAATTCATCTCTAATTCACCCAGATCTTTAGTCTAACTAAGCCAGGGCTTCTTGAACTGGGGTCACTGGGGTCACTGGTACAAATTTAAGTGGTCTATTTAAATGTATTTTTTAAACCTGTAACAATCACAGTGACCAAAATAAAAATTAAAAAAATGCAAACAAAATAATGGTAGGGAGCTTTACGGTGAGTGGGTTTCTGGGGATAATAGTACTCACTGATGGTCAAGGTATTGCTTATAAGAATGTTCTTTTTATGAAAATTCATTCACCTAATAATTAATAATTTGTGATATTTTCTATAATATATATGATAAGCTTCAATAAAAATCATCTTGAAAGATATAGTAACTGGTTCATAGAAAACAACCTACAACATTCTTTTCACTGATTTTTAATTTTAACTTCAATTATGAATGTAGGTAACAAATCAGAATATTAAACAACACTGTGGCTTTGTAACCAAGAGATCCTTTTTTCATATACCATTCATAACTGACATCTCAAAATGACATTTGTGTGCCATTACTTCAAAGTTACCATTACATTAGATTCATTACTATACTTTTGCTCGAGCGGGCCCAGTAACGTCTCCATTGGAGACTTTTGTTGTTACTGTGTCTGGCATATCGAATACTTATTATTTAAGAATTCATAAAGAAGTAGATATTACTATTTTAATCTTAAAATACCTCAATCTTTTATTTCAATAAAATCGGTACATTTAAAATCATGTGCTTTATTTCAAAAGTTTACAAACATTCTGGAGGAGCCCACAAGCATCAAAGAGATCTGTGACACAAAAAGGCTGAGACCCCTACTAGTGTCAATCATATCTGTTTCATGCCTCTTGTCAGTGATTTACTTATTCATTTAATTTGAATTTTATGATAAAATTTTAAAGCGTTTTTTTAGGCTTTTTGGATCACACTTGGCGATGCACAGGGGTTACTCCTGGCTCGGCACTCAGGAATTACTCCTGGCGATGCTCAGGGGACCATATGAGATGCTGGGAATCGAACCCAGGTCGGCCACATGCAAGGCAAATGCCCCACCCACTGTGCTATCATTCCAGCCCCAATTTTAAAGTGTTTTAAATTTACTTTTTAATATTAAAAATTTTACTGTGGATATAGTCTAACCTTTTAAGAATCTCTGGCATGAGTATTGTTGAAATGATAAAATTCTCCAAAAGATCATTCTAATATTTCATTCAAAAACTAATGAGCTGATTTTGAACAGTATGATAGTGGAAAGAAGGAAAAAAGTACATTTGAAATCCTCTTCCTGCATTTCCGTCCTAAAAGTGATGACTTTTATCTGTATTTCACTGTGCCATCCTAAGTAAGAGTAATAAATTTAGAATTAAGTAAATCACTAGTCTTGGCCAATAAGAAATAAAAAGAAGTCCATTTTGAAAGCAGAGGGAGGGAAGGGTATGCTTCTGGGAAGTATTTCTTTAATAATACAATAATAGAATTAGAAAACATTTCCTCTTTACTGGACATAATAAATTAGTATGTCCAGTAAATATATATAATATGTATTATATATATTATATATAATACATATTATATAGTATATAATAAGGTATGTCTAGAAGGAAGCCAACACTGTAGAGAGCAGAAGAAAGGACACTGACATTAAAAGTTATTAAACATTTTGGGTCTAGGGCCTATGAAACACAGCTATAGGTTTGCCAAAAAGATAATGACTCATTGTAAGTTTGTTACCCCAAATTCCACAAACATTTAAAAAATCCCCTATTGACGAGAAAAAACAATCTACTTCATATTTCAGATTGATAACTTCTGAGAGTATTTGATATCAAAGGGACTGAATTTGAACATCAATTCTCACAAAACAACAGGATAAATGTCAAAGTTGCAAGAGGTTAAATTAAAACTGTGTCAAAACTTAGGAAACTTGGGGCTAGAGCAGTAGCACAGTGGGTAGGGCATTTGCCTTGCATGCGGCTGACTCGGGTTCGATTACCAGCATCCCATATGGTCCCCTGAACACCGCCAGGAGTAATTCCTGAGTGCAGAGTCAGGAGTGCCTTGCCGGTTGTGACCCCAAAATTAAAAAAACCTTAAGAAACTTGCATTTATCAAGTTTTAACCTTTCTTACATTTGTTGTTTAATATAATAAATGCAAAGTATATGGAAAATTCTAGCAATGAAAAGTTCAATTACATTTGCCCACCACAGATACAGATAATTAAAAACCTATTCTATCAGCAGTATACAAAGTTAAATAACAGTATGTATTCAGTTACTTACATCATCAGTGATACAAAGATAAACAATCCTGTCTTGGCAGATGTAATGAAATAAATAACTGTAGAATAAAAGATATGAAACTTACTGTGGTTAGAAACAAAATAATGAGCAATCTCTAAGTATAAGTATTTCAAATGTCACCATATTATTTACACATATAATCTTTATTCTCCTTCTCTCCTTCCACTATGTAACTTTTTCTCAATTCAAACTGGTAGAAACAAATATGAGAAGGTCTCCAGCCTAGCTACATAGAACAATAGTATACATATTACCTATTAAAAAGATAGCTGCAGAGTCCAGAGAGATAATGCAGCTGACACAAGTTTAGTCACTGGCATCCCATACAGTCCCCTAAGCAATGTCAGGAGTGATTCTGGAGTGCAGAGTCAGGAGTAAACCCTAAGCATCGCTGGGTGTGACCCCAAAATAAAAACAGATGAACAAGCCAAAAAACCCAATAGCTGAAAAACCATAATTGAACTCTTAAGTTCTAAACATCAGATGACATCTTAGAGGAACACAGAATTAAGAAGACCCCCATAGTCCATACAATCTTCCTTGCCTTCTCTTAAAGTCTTAAAGCAAACATTTTTTCCTACCAAGTACTCAATAATAGTTTGGTGTCTACTTTGAGCAAGTTACAGGGCTGAGTACTGAGGACATGAATAAGTAAAAGTATTAGATCTTGCCTTCGTAGAGATCACAGTGCAGGGAATTACATAACAGTTTGGTAAGTAAGAGGAAGAATTAACAGCATTGTATAGAGCACTGTGGAGACATAAGTTAAAGGTATCAAGAAAGAATTCCTAGAACATGTTGTGTCTACGCTGAAATGTGATGAATAAAAAGCGGCAAAGTAAAGATTAAACAAAGAGTATTCCAGAGTGAGAAACAAGAAGCCTAAGGGCCTGGAGCACATACTGGGTTTTGAAAAATGTAAGTAAATTAAAAAAACTTGACTATAGATTATAAGGAAAAGATTGCCTCTACATATGAGGCTGGAAAAGTAAGAAAATACTGGGTTATAAAAGTCTTTATAAACCACACTCTGCCTTGTCCTAAAAGTTAATGAACAAGCAGCAAAGGATTTTAACTAGAAGAGTGTGAAAAGAACAAGGTCAAATGCTGGATGTTTTCACTAATTTGTGATATGCAGATTTTCATTTTATAAAGCACACTTACAGTGTTGAGAACTGAATGAAAGGAGAACTGGACAGAATATGACTTAAATAGAGCCAGTAAGATATGATGAGGTAAATAAACAATGGAGGTGAGGCAAAAGAATAATTCAATTTTCCTACTAGATTTCTACCTTGAGCAAGTGGATAGACAGGAAACACATGTTAGATTGATCTAATTTACTTTTTGTTTTGAAGCCACACCTAGCAATACTCAAGGCTTACGCCAGCCTCTGTGCTCAGGGATCACTCCTAGTAGGGCTCAGGGGACTACCAAACCCAGATCAGCCGCATGCAAGGCAAGTGCCCTACCCTCTGTGCCATATCTTTGGCCCTAGATTTCATTTTTGAGATCTACAACGAGGCTTGATATGAATTATATGAGGTACAGGAATTCAGGCAAAATGTCTTCCTCCAACCATTTTAAAACTACTCATAATTCTATTACAGAACCCACATCACCATATCCAGTGGCTCCCACTGAAACATCTAATAATGCTGACAGCTCCCTACTCCTGGGAGGTATTTTCTCACTACTAGATTTTGACTTCAGCAACCCTGCTTTTGTCACAGACTTCTGGGAAGATGGTATCCACTCCTGTTTTGTTGATGATTGTTTTCAGTTATTACAATTATGCAAATAATCCCCAAATATAGGTCTGACACTTCCTGAGCTCTAGGCTGAGTTACACTACCATTGGTTAGATATATCCAGCTGGAACAAATCACAGACAACGTAAAATCACTTGTCCAAAATGGAATTCCTATTTTTCCCATAAAACTTGTTTCTACCAAACCACACTCAGATGTCAAGAATGGTCTCAGCCATCAAAGAGCCTCCCATCTGGGACTGATGAAAAACAGACTTTAGGCATTATAGAGTATAAGTGTAATACAATGGATAAACATAAGGTTCTATGGAGATAAACATAAATGGGGTGCCTGAACCACTTTTGGAGATCATGGGATTCTAGAAGAGGAAACATAAATTCAGAAAGACAAAACCATATGTTTACATAAATTCAGGAGAACAAAATCAAATTTTTAGCTAAGTATAACTGAAAGACAAAATGTAGGGCAATCACATATAAGAACAGGAAGGGAGCAGGGGGAGATAATGAAGAATTTTCCAAATCATGTTAAGGAGTTACTCAGAAAATAGTGAGTATCTGCTGAGAGAAGGAAAATAATCAGAACTACTCTAAAAGGAGAGAAGAATAAAAAAGATAATTTATAAAGTATAGGATAACATCAGTTTGACCTTTCTCCCTTGCCACAGGGAGCTTAGGTTTATCAGGTTATACCCATCACAGTGCTCCTGAATCACTCCCATTCTTCCGTGTTTTTCTGTAAACTCTTTTCTGTGCTCTCTTCCCCAACTTGTCAGATCCTTCTAAGGACACTAGACTTGTACTGTAAGTCAAATATTGCTTTTCTCCTTCTCTTATGTCTTTTGCATAGTTTACTTTAAAGCAGGGCTGGAGGAGACTGGAGTGACAGCACAGCAGGTAGGGCATTTGCCTTGCACACGGCCAACCCAATATCGATTCCCAGCATCCCATATGGTCCCTTGAGCTACCACCAGGAGTAATTCCTGAGTGCAGAGCCAGGAGTAATGACAGGTGTGACCCAAAAAGCCAAAAAGCCAAAAAACAAAACAAAACAAATAAAGCAGAGCTGGAACAATAGCACAGTGGGTAGGGCGTTTGCCTTGCACACGGCCAACCCGGTTGACCCGGGTTCGATTCCTCTGCCCCTCTTGGAGAGCCTGGCAAGCTACTGAGAGTATCTCACCAGCACGGCAAAGTCTGGCAAGCTACCCATGATGTATTCGATATGCCAAACACAGTAACAACAAGTCTCACAATGGAGATGTTACTGGGCCCGCTCGAGCAAATTGATGAAGAACGGGAGGACAGTGCAGACAGTGCAGTGCAGTACGTTAAAGCAATGTCCTTTCTGTATGGACACAGGAAGACAGTTAATATTATGCTTTTGTAAGTTGGGAGTTAATTGAATAATATTCACTCCCAGGCATCTACTTTCTTGACTTAAGCCTCAGGTGCCCTTAGTTCTTAGCACCCCAAAAGCAGGGTCCTGAAGAGGGATTGAATGAACCCAGGGCAAGCTGTAAGCTACCCTGGCATCAACATGGGCCAGACCAAAGCACCACAACACTTAACTCTAAGTTGAGAGCATGGTCATGGACAAATTATGTCTGGATCCAAAAAGTAACGATGAGATTAGGGCCCTGCTAGGGTTAGGAAAGACTAATCTGGCCTGAGTACTGTAGTCTGAGATTTATAGCAAGATGGCCACAGGAGAGCAATCCTATAAGTTTAATGTATGTATCTCTTACTGTGTCCATACAAAATGATTAATATTATGAATGTTTATATGTTTGTTGGACAAAGAGAGGAGAAACACACCCATGGGATTCCACTCTTGGGTGGGTCGTCCTGCTGGATGAGAATCTGTCCTAGAAGAAGCTTCCCCTGAGGGAACGACTTTACCTCTGTTGATTGTGACCACACCTATGTGTAAACCCAACCCCTCAGGATTTGGGACTTAACTAAGGCTATCAGAGTGGGCTGGGGGATCCAGAAGAGAAGGAAGTAGAATGGGGAGAGAGAAGCAGAAGGAGAATGAGAGAAGAACAGGGATGAGATTGGAATAAACTGCAAATGATACCAACCAGCCTAGCTCTCGTTCCCTCCTTCATCCTCCCTTCACCATTGACCTCCCCAGGGTTGGGGAAGTGAAATCAGGCGGTGAAAGAGAGAGAGAGAGAGAGAGAGAGAGAGAGAGAGAGAGAGAGCCGCCATAGCCCTTTCATAATTTATTTTTTGAATATACACAATAAAGTATTTAATGAGGGACTTTAAAATTAGCAAAAATTTATTACAAAGGAGAGGGATTGTAGGATAACATTGGTTTGTCCTTTCTGCCTTGCCACTGAGAGCTTAGGTTTATTATGTTACTCCCATCACAGTGCTCCCATGCGTCTATGTTTTTTGTAATCTTTTTCTTTGTCCTCTGTTAACTTGTAAATATTGCTTTTCTTTTCATAAGTCCTTTGCATAGTTAATTGAGAGCAATGTCCTTTTTGTATAGACACAGGAAGACAGTTAATGCTATGCTTTTGTACTTGGGAGTTAATTGCTCTGAATGATATTCACTCCTGGGCATCTGTTCTCTCAACTTAAGCCTCAGTTGCCCTTACTTCCTAGCACCTCAAAAGCAGGGTCCCAATGAGGGACTGGATGGACCCAGGGCAAGCAATGAGCTACCCTGGCATCGAAATGGGCCAGGCCAAAGTGCCATAATACTTACCTCTAAGTTAAGAGCATGGTCTTGGACAAATTGTCATGATCCAAAAAGTAATAACTGGAATAGGACCCTGCTAGGGTTAGGAAAGATTAATCTGGCCTCAGCACTGTAGTCTGAGATCTATAGCAAGATGTCCCCAGGAAAGACACTCTTCAAGCTCAAAGTATCTCTTGCTGTGTCCATACAAAATAACTAATATTAAGAAGTAGAATTAAGATGCTAATTAAGATGTTAATTAAGTTATTGAACTAAGGAAAGGAGAAACACCCCTAAATGGTATTTTGTCCTTGAGTGGGAGAAGGGTTTTCATATGCTAATTGTGCTACCAGATGGGGTGTGGTGGCTACCCCCTAAGCTGGGGAGTTGGTGAGAGACTAGAGAGAGACCAAGGCAGCAAGATGGAGGACAGAGACTAGCAAGGGGGATAGAGGGAGAATAATGTAGGGGAAGAATGCAGGAGTAGGCGTGTGGAGAGATGAGAGACGAGGCTGCAAGATGGAGCATGGAGAGTGAGCAGAAGAGACAGCAGGAGTCTAGGATGAGGGGCAGTGTGAGACTAGAATGAGGAGCTTAGTGAAACTGGAACAGGTGTGTGGGGAGAACAGAATAAATGGCAACTGACCATCAACCAGCCTAGTGGCCCTCATTTCCTCCTTCGTCTACCCATGGCACTGGCTGTCCCAGGTGGGGAAGTGGTCCAAATTCACCAAATGCAGGCAGCAAGAGAGACAGCCACACAGGGTCTTGCTAGCTGCCCGGAGATCACACATTCAAATATGCAAAAGCATGGAAAAAATATCCACTAAATTTCAAATATTAAGCTAGTCAAGAAATGGCAAAGAATCTCATAGAGATATGGAAAGAAGGGTCAGAAATAGAAAAAAAAATACTGTAGGCCTAGTTTGGACTTTATTCTAAAAGCAATGTATTTTAAGCAAATGCATGTGATCACAGAAATATGAAATATAGATTTATGGGGGAAGCAACTAAAAGCAGAAAAAATTAGGAGATGCTATAAGAAATGGGGGCTGGAGCAATAGCACAGCGAGTAGGGCATTTGCCTTGCACGCAGCTGACCTGGCCAACCCGAGTTTGATTCCTCCGCCCCTCTCTAAGAGCCTGGCAAGCTATAGAGAGTATCCCACCCACATGGCAAAGCCTGGAAGCTACCTGTGACGTATTTGATATGCCAAAGACAGTAACAACAAGTCTCACAATGGAGACATTACTGGGCCCACTCAAGCAAACTGATGAACAACGGGAGGACAGTGCTATAAGAAATGAAGGTCTGAACAATCACTGTGACAAGTGAGAAAAGAAGAGGGAGAAAGAATTGAAATACCTCTTGTAGGACAATAGTAAGTATTTGGCAAAGAGGACTAATATGTTTCTGAAGTTTCGGGCTCTACTTCCATGTGCTTTCTATGGACATTTTCCTGGTGACTGACTAGAAATACATTAATACTGGGGGTGGGGATCACTGGTAGCAGGACTTGGGGAAACTATATGGAGAGCTGGGGATCAAACTGAGGTAAGCTGCATGCAAGACAAGCACCCTACCTACTATACTATCTCTCTACTCCCAAGCCTAATAATTGTTTGAAGAAACAATGACACCAATCTCACAGGAAGCTGGGACTGTTTGATCCCTAAAACCACCTTTGAGCTCCTATACTACATTGATAAGAAACAGGTCACAGAACCTATACAATTTGCAGCTATGATCCACTGTCTAACCCTCACTTTAGATGTTGTTATATTAGACAATGGACCAGTAAGATCCTCATGGAAAACTTAGGAGTTGGGAGAAAAGAGGGAAAATTTCCTATACTAAAGCAGAGCACTCTTAGGCCAACATGTAATTTTAGAAGTGGTTGTGAAGTAATTATTTGAACAGTGCTAAAAACAGCAACTCCAGACTTTTCTCTTTTTTTATTTTCTAAATAGGAAGTTGTAACTTCCATTGAGGTAGTGTTTTTCTTTCACCACTGTTTGTTAGGTTGTAGGGCTGCACAGGAAACATTTGAATGCCTGTGAGATTCTGGTCAGTAGGCCACAGCAGGCACTCCAGGGCTAGATGGGGAGCTCTGTGTATTACACAGACTCTCTAGAATCAGAGTTGGGTCCAGTGATAAGATGAATGTTTGGGGCCATCTCATGCAGAGAGGAGGTATATTCTCTGCTCAGAAAGAATAGCATACCCAGATAGTTGGGTAACTCAGAAGAGAGATTCAAAGATAAGTTGTATCATGATATAACCGCTTCAGCACTTTAAATGACTTTATAGCCCTACATATAGAAATAACAAGTCCTTCCCTCTAGTTAGCTACAAAACTATTAAATAAACAATAAAACTTAACTAGAAGATTCTTAACAACAGAGGGTGAGGTGACTTATGGGCAAGCACAGAAAAAACAAGAACTGAAAAAAGGGTCTTGGCCAGAGTTGTAAAGCACTAACTTAAAACGGCAGAGCAACCCACCAACCCTGAACTATGTGACTCTGTGATATCTCATTTAACACTCTATTTTGGGGGTCATCCACTAACAGTATCACTGTATCACTGTATCACTGTCCTCCCGTTATTCATCGACTTGCTCGAGTGGGCCCAGTAACGTCTCCATTGGAGACTTTGTTGTTACTGTGTTTGGCATATCGAATACATCACGGGTAGCTTACCAGGCTCTGCCGTGCTGGTGAGATACTCTCGGTAGCTTGCCGGGCTCTCCGAGAGGGGCGGAGGAATCGAACTCGGGTTGGCCATGTTGGCTGCATGCAAGGCAAACGCCCTACCGCTGTGCTATCGCCATACCACCCTGAACGCATCCACTAACAGTAACTTAGACTAAATTTTATATTGCACAAGTTGTTAGTTAGCTCTGGAAGGCGATAAGGACTTCTTTCTGAGACAAACTAAAGATACCCAGAAAATGGCTCAATGACTTAAATAAGGCATTTGCCTGGCTAGTACAAGGTTGAGATTTCAAATGTGTCACCACGTACACTGAAATGATCCTGATGTCCCTACACACTGGGGTACCTGGTGAGAGGAAAATGAAGCTAAAAACTAAGAAGAAAAGAACAAGTGTTTGAAGTACTTAGAAGAAAGTTGTGGCCCCTTAAACTGATTTCTACAATTTCACCTCTATATCCTCTCCAACTCATTACCTATTAGATACCAGAGTGATCTTTCTAAACCAAAACCTGACCATGTCAAATCACCACTGAAAATCTTCAATGCCCTCCCAATATGCAGCATGAAGTTTAATTTTTTTTACCATGGTCTATGTGGTCCTACATGATTTCTCTTCTATCTCCCTAAATTTAGTTTCATGCTGGCCATCAGTCACTGAGAACCACCAAAATATTTCCTAGAATTTCATGCCTGCTTACCATATCGATCTAGAAGTCCCTTCTCCTACCTAAAATATATCCTCTTGCTACCAACCTTCTAGAACTACCTGTGAATTTGACTATCTCCGTTAAACTATACCTCTAAGAGGGCAAACACTGCATTTCTTCTTATAATCTCATCATTAGGAAAAGTGCCTGGTAACAGTGAAATACTCAGTAAATACGTATGAAAGAATGAACCAAGGAATCTTATTTATCTCATCTGCATCAAGTGTTGCATATCCTAGAGCTGCATAGCACAGTCATTTTACATCTGAAACTTCTGAATCTTCCCTTAAAATATTAGTATCAATTTATGATAAACCTAACCAGATATTTTCTAAGCTGGTAAAAGTTACTGTTCTGTCATTTTATTCACATTATTTACTAAGAAGTTTTTCCCCTAGTTTTCTGCTGTTCCAGTGACAAATTTTTTATTGCTAGATGAGTCTTAGGCATATAATATTCCAACACTGATCCCACCACCTGTACCATCTTTCCTCCACCAGGGTTCCCATGCTCCCTCCTGTCTTTCCCACCCCCACTCACCACTCCACCCATGCCTATTACCTTGACAGACACATTTCAAAGTCTGGTATTTGTAGTTCAGATCTCATGTTTTCAATGTTGTTAAATCTGTACTTTAGATATACAGCTATACCACTCTCCAACATCACTGGCATATCCAAGGCCCCTGTCTCCTCTACCTCATTATTTCCCTTCTCATCTTCCTTCCCTCTCAATTTCTTTCCTTCTTTGTCCTTCTCCTCTCTATGGTCAAGGGTGATCTAACCATATCTCCTTTATACTACATTTCCTCGTCCAGTTATTCTCTATACCATAGATAAGTAAAATAATCCCATGTTTGTCCTTCTTCTGGTTTACTTCATTCAACATGGTATCTTCCAGTTACAACCAGGTGGTTACAATTAACAATATTCATTTCCTTCAGCCCTCTACCACATGCAGAGCAGAACTCACTTGCCATGTGAGTATGTTAGTTTGTTATTTTCAGAAGGTATCTTAGCCAGAATCTGTTCTGTCACCTCCAGGAAGTTTCCTCCACACCAAGCATGTTTGGCGAGAATAGTGGTTCCCCTTGCAACAACAGCAAACAGAATGGCCATGGCGTCAATCTATCAAAGAAAAAATACACAAAAGATTTAAAGTATTCATTTGATATGATCTCTTAAAAAGTCATCTACTATTATTCACCAATATCTACCTACAACTGCTATTGACAGAAGTGCTGTAACAATAAATGTAACAAACAATAGATTTAATAAGGTCAGTCTTATACAAACTTAAGTTCTAAATGAGGCTGAAACGCATACATGTAAAGAGACACATAAAATGTATGCTATATACAACAGATTAATGGATAGTTTTCATTTATCGGTTATACAGCATAAACTGATGGCATCACTTGAAAAATAATGAACATAACATAATTAAGAACTTAAAAATGCCTTCATCCTTGAATACAGCACTCTTATCCTGAAACTTTATCCTAGGAAAATAGTTCAATAAAAGTTAGATTAAAAAATTCCCTACGAATGCCCTGCCACAGAGGCAGGGTGGGATGGGGGGGATGGGGGGTGGGAGGGATGATGGAACCCGTGGTGGTGGAGGGTGGGCGCTGACGGAGGGATGGGTACTTGATCACTGTATAACTGAAACCCAAGCACAAAAATTTGTAAGTCTATAACTGTACCTCATGGTGTTTCACTAATAAAAAAAAATCATAATGCCTAAAAACCAAACATTGTTAGACTGTGAAATTCATTAAAGAATAACTCAAATTTCCAAAAAAAAATTCCCTACAAACAATACTAATATCCAAAAGAGTTATAAAGTGCTACTACGTGCCAGATACTGTTTCCATTAATCAAGTACTTTACAATTATTAACTGATTTAATCCTCACATTAAAGAAATGATATACTATTATACTTAAATTATACATGAGGAAACTGAACTACAAATGACTTAGTCTGTCCAAAATTAGAGCTACAAAGTGATAACCTAGAATTTAAATACAGAAAGTAGGGTTCTATAATTCACAGTTTTAACCCTAACCTGTACACTGCCTCTAATAGAAAGACATACACAATAGAAACACAGTGAAAATAACCCAAACCTTCAGTATTTCTTCTTCATTCCTCCCTAAATTTGCTCGAGCTACCGAGAGTATTTGATATGCCAGACACAGTAACAACAAAGTCTCCAATGGAGACGTTACTGGGCCCGCTCGAGCAAATCGACAATCAACGGGAGGGCCTTTACCTTTACCTTACCTTACCTCCCTAAATAAGGGTTTCCTCAGGGTTATGTCTTCAGCCATCTTCTTGCTGGATTTTTCCTTATACAGAAGTACCAGGTTATAGCTTCCAATCCTCTTTATTTGCATTATAGCTCTTGATTCTAAAAGTTTACACTGACTTGTAATATACCTCAAGTACTGCACAATCTCCCAAAGAGGAATCAAAAGAGCTATGCTTGGAGTATCACGTTTCACTCAAATGAGAGAAAGAATCCAGAATTCCAACCTTCGTCAATGATCAAGAATCAGGGACGCTATCTCATTTGCCAAGGCGTCAAAAATCAGATGGGTGGGACACGTAATGAGATTTGGAGACCACTGCTGGACTAGAGCCATTACCGACTGGATTCCACAGGACGTCAAAAGACCGCATGGCCGCCCACCTACCAGATGGTCAGATTTCTTCATCAGGACCCTGAATGATCAGTTTGAGGCTGTTCATGTTCCTAGAATGAACAGACGCCACTGGGCTACACTAGCACGCGACAGGGACAAATGGAAACGTTACTGGCGCCCGGTCAAGCAAATCGATGAGTAACGGGAAGTCAAGTGATCAAGTGACTGCACAATCTCATCAAAAAACAGTTTACACACTGTATTTCTTTATGTTCTGTTACCTTTTTTTAAATGCTAAATCTTTTTTTAATTAAATCACTGTGAGATAGTTAGTTTCAGTCATACAATGATTGAACACCCACCCCTCTACCAGTGCACATTTCCCACCAACAATGTCCCCAGTATCCCTCTCAACACCCACACCCCATCCCATTCCCTGCCTCCGTGGCCCGCACCTTCCTTCTTTCTCTCTACTTTTGGGCATCATGGCTTAATTGCTAAATCTTCCATTTACTGTAATCTGGCATTTCCCCCTTAACATTCTACAAAAACAGGTCTGTTAAGGTCACTAACAGCATTTACATTGTAAAGTTCTCATTCATTTCTCCATTTTTATTTTATTTAACCACACAGGAACAAGCAATACTGCTTAACCCTCCCTCTTGAACTGCTTTTGAATGTGCCTTCTGTTTTATTACTTAGTTGTCCTCTAGCTGACCTCGAAACATTACATTTCCACAGGGATTCATTTCTGTTCTTATCAAAAGTTCATCCAGACCTGCCATATTGTATATGACTTATTTGCTACAGATATATTCCCCAGTGGGAAAAAACCCAATTATACAATCAAAGGAGTGAAAAAACTGAAGTTAAAACTGAGGTATAATAGTTCGGGTGAAAGTAAATGATAAAAAGGGACCAAAAAAGACAGCCAGAAGAGTATGGTAACCTGGAAGCCAAAATGAAAGGGATTTTCAAGAAAGATCAAGTGTCAGCAATTAGATGTGCTCACTGTTCACTGATGCATAGTATGAGGACTGTAAAATAGGACTGAATTTTATAAGGAAGGAGGTCACTGGTTAGGATCAAAGAGAATGTTAAGGAACAGAACAAAAATATAAAGAGAAAGAGGAGAAGACAACAAATTATATGGTCTTTGTGACAGATGGAAAAGTAGCAGACTCGTACCTTAAAAGCTTAAAAAAGATACCTGAGTTGGGCAAGAACAACAAAAAATGACTTATTGTTAATGGGCCACAGTTTCATTATGAGCTGACATGAAGTAACTGCAACTAATTTTTTTGGTTTGTTTTTGAGCCACACCTGGCAGTACTCAGAAATCACTCCTGGTGGACTCCAGGGACCATATGGGGTGCCTAGGATTGAATCTAGGTCAGCCAGGTACAAGGTAAATGTCCTACCCACTGTACTATCACTCCAGCCCTGAAACCAGTGTTTTTAATATTTTGTATTTTTATTTTGATATCATTAAAAGTCTACTAATCTTAAATTACATCAATTAAAAACACTGGCATAATAGAAAAAGGTTTTGGAACATTATATGTCTGAAACTCTATTATAAACACATACATTTATAAAACCACACTAGGTGAAATAAATTTGAAAACAAATACTAAAAGTCAGATATTGTGACTCAGATCATTATTATTAGTATGCAAATGCTAAAAAACTGCCAAGTGCTATAAAAACATAAGGTACTATTCAAGAAGAAAAAAAATAAAAATATAAGCCAGAGAAGAGGTAAAATCACAATGAAATATAAAGTGACGCCCTATCTCAACACTGCTTCTCCCAGCTTTCTTGCATACTCCTTTCGTGATCCCAGAGCATTAATCCCAATTCTACATCATCTCTGCTAAGATACTGTATGAGTTTCCTATAATTACAATGACAAAGCACCAAAAGATGTATGGCTTAAAATAACAAATTTATCCTAAATCTGCCCAGAAGTCTAAAATCATGATATCATTAAGGCCATACTCCCTCTGAAATCTGCAGGGGAGAATTCTTCTCTTCTAAACTTGTGATATTCCTTGGCTTGCAGCTACAGCACATAAGTCTCTACTTAAATCATAACTTGGTGTTCTTCATGTGTGTCCACATCTTCACGCAGTATTATGCACATCTTCTTTTATGGATGCTGACTCCAGGATGACTTTATTTGATTTTATATCTTAACTGGGTGAAATACTCTCGGTAGCTTGCAGGGCTCTCCAAGAGGGGCAGAGGAATCAAACTCGGCTTGGCCAGGCTGGTGGCTTGCAAGGCAAACGCCCTACCACTGGCAAGCTACCCGCGACGTATTCAATATGCCAAACACAGTAACAACAAGTCTCACGATGGAGACGTTACTGGGCCCGCTCGAGCAAATTGATGAAGAACAGGAGGACAGTGCTACAGTGCTATATCGTAACTACACCTAAAAGACCCTGTTTCCAAATAAGGTCACATTCATAAGCTCCAGGGGTCAGGATTCAATATATCTTGTTTTTTGGGGGGAAGATGGGGGGGTGGGGAAACACACCTGGTGATGCCTAGGGGTTACTCCTGGCCCTGCACTCAGGAATTACTCCTGGCAGTCTCGGGGGACCATATGGGATGCCGGGGACCGAACCTGGGTTGGTGGCAAGAAAGGCAAATGTCCTATCCATTGTACTATCGCTTGGGCCCCAACATCTCTTTTTTTTAAAAGATTACAACAGATTTCCATCTGAGAAACTCACTGTTCCTCCAAAACTACCCTTCTCCATTCTGCCCCTATTCACATCATTCCAACTTATATTCCTCTCACCTTAAAAACCTCTATCTATTTCTTTATTCAGGGGCTTATCCTTAAAGCTGAGGGCCAGAAAGGCAACCTCCAACAGCATGACCTTAGAAAGGTCAGTTTACACTATTTAGAAGGTGACATACCTATATGTACAATAATTTTACACAGGAACTTTTGGTACATATCTGTTAGTAAGGAACTGTCTATTTTTTAAAAAAAATTGTTAATAGCCTAGCAAATACTGCAAATACTTCTTGGTGGAGGAATCAAATAGGTGAAGATGGTTTCAAAGAACTATAGAGAAATGGCCATATTAATGTCTCTCATAACTAAGTTCATGTGTTCTGAGAAAAGTTTTAAATCTATTTTTGTTTTGATAACATGAAAAATGGACATGAATATTATGATGATCCATACATAAATCTTATGAATGAGTCACGTCGCAATTTAGTGATGCATTTGTATTGAGTTCTGCAAAATGACAATGTTCAATTTTTAATGTATTAGAAGCATGTTAGGAATGAGATAATAATATTATTATCTCATTCCTACTTTGGACAAACTTGCAGGCTATCGAATGTAGCCTGCCCACACGGCAGAGTCTGGCAAACTCCCCGTGGCGTACCAAATATGCCAAATACCAGTAACAATGATGGGTCTCATTCTCCTAAAGAGCCTTGAATATAATCTCAGGGCTAGGATGAAAGAGACGTTACTGGGGCCTGCTCGAGGCAATCGACGAATAACAGGATGATGAAATGAAAATGAAAAAAAAAAAGAAGCATGTTTGACTATTGGATATCAACCCTAAGTGTTTTAGGCTTCACCAATGAATTGCCCCTTTCCTCCTCCCAGAGAAGCTTACCATACCCTTGCTAACATCCCTAAATTGGTTAAAGTCTATCTTCAACCTTTCCTTTGTGTTGGATATTGACCCTAAGGGGCTGGAGAGATAGCACAGTGGGTAGGGTATTTGCCTTGCATGTGGACAACCTGGGTTCAATTCATTCGTCCCTCTCAGAGAGCCCAGCAAGTTACTGAGAGTATCCCGCCCGCACAGCACAGCCTGGCAAGTTCCCCGTCACATATTCGATATGCCAAAAACAGTAACAACAAGTCTCACAATGTAGATGTTACTGGTGCCCGCTCAAGCAAATCGATGAACAACAGGAGGACAGTGCTATAGGACACTGCTACTGACCCTAAGCACTTTAGGCTTCAACAGTGAATTGCCCCCTTTCTTCCTCCCAGAGAAGTTTAACATGCTCTTGCTAGCATCCCTAACTTAGTTACAATTTATCTTTAATCTTTCCCTTGTTTTTTACCTCTAATTCTCATAGTTCACCAAGTCAGTCTTGATTACTTGTAAGCCAAATATTTCTGGTAATGCTGAACTTGTATTTGTACTTCTTTGTATTTGAAGTGCTGTCTATTTGTACCTGCTTTTCTATTTCCCCTATAGCCTTTTATATTTTACTATAGAGCAATGTTCTTTGGTAAACACAGGTAAAGGTAAGGCCCTCCCGTTGTTCGTCGATTTGCTCGAGCAGGCCCAGTAACGTCTCCATTGGAGACTTTGTTGTTACTGTGTCTGGCATATCAAATACGTCACGGGGAGCTAGCCAGGCTCTGCCGTGCGGGCGAGATACTCTCGGTAGCTTGCCGTGCTCTCCGAGAGGGGCGGAGGAATCGAACTCGGGTCGGCCATGTTGGCTGCGTGCAAGGCAAACGCCCTACCGCTGTGCTATCGCTCCAGAAAGACCATTAATGCTATGCTCCTAATAGTTGGAAGTTGATTGACTCTGAAATATATCTGCTCCTGGGCATAATTACATGGTCATAATTACTTGACTCAGGCTTCAGTTGCTGTAGTTCCTAACCAGTCCCACCGTGGGACTGGGTGGATGTGGGGCGAGTGGCAAAGCTACCCGGCATTGAAATGGGTACATTCTAGAACGCATAAATGCATGAACTTGATGCAAACTGTTACAACTTAAAAGACAGAACCCCCATGGAGAAGGACAAGCTGAACTGGCCTAAGGACTTAGTCTGGGGCTTATGGTTAAAAACCTCGCTTGCTCTCAGCCCAGAGAACTAAGTGTTGGAATCTTTATCTCTTACTGTGATTATCCAAATAACTGCAAGTATTGATAACTTATACTAGAGGGAAAGATAAAAACAATGTAGATGTCCCTGGAAGACAGTATCTTCTTGAGTTGATCTCCCCAAGAGAGTTTTCTCTGCCAAATGTTTATCTATGTAAATGATCATCATATCTATGACCTTACCTCAACCCCCCTTTCAGATGTTCTATAAGTGTGCTAGCAACTATGCATTAAACGGGCTTTTCACCATCAGGCTGTGGTCCCAGTCTCCCCAACTCTCCATCTCTCTGTTGGGGATACCTGGGGAGGTGGGGAGGCGGGAAGGCAGCTCTGGGTCACCAAAAGCATACACACATCGCAGCAGCAGCCCCCAGTTTACTTTGTATACTCACATTTGACTATTTTTAGGAGTGCACATTCTAGATTCATAATGACAAGGATAGATAACTCAAACACTCTTGTACTCCTGATGTGCTTTTAATCAATCATGAAGGCAAAATTTACAATTTTGTTTGTTCATTTGTTTTTGGGTCATACCCAACAATACTCGGATGACCATGTGGTATTGGGGATCTAAACCAAGGCTCACAGATGCAAAGCAACCACCTGAGTCTGAGCCATGTCCCTCTCTCAGAATTCATCTTCTTTCAGGAACAATTTACAACTGAAAGATATCTGCATAGAAAAAAAATCTTTTAAGATTTAGACTTTTTTCTGACATTTTGAAAGTGACAGTGTGCCAGAAAAACCCATTAACATCAATTATTACAAACTAAAGGTGGAAAATACTCAAAGATGTGTTGGTACCAAGAGGAAACCAAATAATAAGATGGTGTGCAACTGCTCAAAAAACCCCAAAATATGGAAGACTTAACTCATCACAAAGCACACAGTAATAGTCAAAATAAAATAAAATAAAATACTCTATGAGGATGTACTATGTTAATCCATGCAAAAGTTCATTAGCAGAACGTTTTACAGGAAATACAAAACAGACATTAAATTCTCCACCCACGATCATGGAGCATACTATTAAACTGGCTCATTAAACTCAATGGAAGAGCAGACTGCAAGGTGTTTAGAACAGAAACTCATTTTGAAGCTGTTTAACTCATTTTGAAGCATTTTGTAGCTATTGAACAAAGTAAGATATAGAAGTTTGAGCAGGTTAGGGGATGTAACCTAGTCTGGGATTAAATGTTCCATATTTAGTGAATAAGAAGGCATAGGGCCATATTTAGTGAATAAGAAGGCATAGGGAAAAAATCTAATGAACTTCTATAAGGAAGGCCTTGTACAGATAAGGTTATTTGGATTGGACTAGCCTTCTTATTTTAGTACAATATATGTTCTAAGGGTTTACTTTATGACAGCCATCTCAGTAAGCACCGGAGGTAAAAAATCAGTACAAAAGGATCTCTATTTTCAAGGAAACTATACTACAACCTGTTAAACAATAAACAAAAGCAAGAATATGCAATAAAGTGTACATAAATAGGAATCTACACAACTCTTGAGGAGAATCCTTAAAGTCTTGTAATTTTCCCACCTCGAATGAAGAAAAAATAAATTTAGGTGTCCTATGTATTGGAAATTTCCTCCATTATGGTTACAATTATTTCTCCTGGGAAGAGAGGTCAAAGTACCAATTTTACCCTCACAAGGTTCCCAACACTGAGTATAGTGCCTGGCATATAATATTCATTCAAGCTTTTGTTGAATAAATGATTGATGAGCATGTTTCAGGTTTCAAATATAATGTAAGTGATAAATAACTTCATATTAAGTAAAAGGTAGAAATATTTTGAATACCAAATTATCTCCTTGGTAAAATTAAAAAGTTGAACTGAGAGTAATTCAATCACCAACTCTCCTACTTGGGTCTAAGAGGATGTAAGCCCAAGAAATTATGATTTAATAACTCTGGAGGCAGAAGAATGAAACCAAAGTTCATGTAACAAAAAGAAACAGTGTTTATGAAAAGTAGTCACAGATCTAGACTACTCATGTTGATAATTACAAATATTTTAGGTAATGTTCCGAGACCCAATTCAATTATTCTTTCTGAAACTGGAGCTCAGTCTTTCAAGAAAACTACTGTTATATTTTGCATTAGCCATCACCATGATATTCATCTTGATCTTCCCTGTTCAACCTCACACACATACAGACATGTTAGGCACAAGTAGTAGAGTTCTCTGACTTGTTTCAGGTATGTCTTGCACTTAGAAGTCTCTAGGATATCAGTCACTCAACATACGAGTGGGTCTGCTGGTTTCTAACATCTCAGAGCTTAGTACACATACTTGTTCCCTGGAATTTCGATTCTAAAGAAAATTTTATCTGCTAAAGGAGAATTTACTTTATTTTAAAAACAGATAAAAAAAACTTAAATGCAACCTTTAAATTAACAAATAATTATTATGCACATCAAAAGCATGAAAGTATCCTGTGATCATATGTCAATGTAGGCACAAGTAGTTGAGAGCAATTAGTAATGTAAAGAGAAATTAACTTGGTAAGTGATTGTTTTGAGGTTTATGGGCGAGGGATATATATCACTTGCCAAAGAGTAATGGACAGAGTTTCTTAAATATCGGCTAATAAGATTAACAACGTAATGGCCTGACGCCGAGGAATTAACCCTTTCGGAAGTGAGGAAAAGGGCTGTCTACACAAGGTGGAGAAAGAAGGGTGTACAGAAAGCTTACAAAGAAGCTCAGAAGTAGGAGCTGAAGCAGAAAGTGACGTCATCATAGAAACAAGGACACAGATGGGAGCTAAAGAATCAAGTCATCTCAAGAGATTAAAAGCAATATTTCACAGAAGAGGAATCAAGGGAAAGTTAACATTCCCTCCCCCTGTAATAAGTGACGTATTCTGACACTCTTTAGCTCAGGGTCTTTTAAACGGCATAGAACGCAGTTAACCAAAACTGTACCTGCCGGTCAATTGGAATTGTTGACATCAAAGAAGCCCGAGTCACCCTTGCACTACCTCCTTCCTCCACCCAACATCTTCCCTCAACACCTTTGCCCTCCCTCCATGGTCGTTTCCCCACTTTCCGCCGGTCACACCCTGATCCATTTACCTGTCCGGGCACCCTCTGCGAGCGTACGGGCCGAGGGCAGACTAGTATGGGTCAGCACTGATGATCGGGGGATATCGCCTACAGTCAGCTCCCAGATAGGACTGGGACGGGACGCCAACGGCTTCCGCGTAAAGCGCCCCGCCCGCGCGAGGCCTCCTGGGAAAGTCAGCGTTTCTCCAATGAGAACGGGCAGTGGAAGGGGCCTGAGCCGCACTGCATTCCGGAACTGGTAGTTCCAAATGGCCAATCCGCCAGTTTCTCAAGAGTTCTCTGTCTTGTTCACGATATGTCTCGCTCTTGCACTATTTTTTCCAATCTCTTTTGGAGTAACTCTCTCCTCCCTCTCCCTTTTCACGCTCTCCTCTCTCTTACCTCTTTCGCCCCCATCTCACCTCTTTCCCCTCTTGCATTTCTCCCTTCTGAGTCTCCTCCCACTCTCCCCTCTCATCTTTCTCATCCCTCTCTCCTTCCCTCTCTCCCCCACCTCCCCCTCCTCTTTTCTTTTCCCTCTCTTTCACCTCCCTCTTTTTTTCTATGCTCCTTCCCCCGTCTCTTCTTACCCTCTCCTCTCCCTTCCCTTCCCCTCGCTGACCAGGTAGAAGAGGTGGGGGGAGGAGTGATGGGGTTCTCTCTCCCCACACTTTTTTTCTGTTCCAGAACCTCACAAGTGCAAGACAAGTCCTTTACCACTGATCAACATTCTGGCATTCTGGCCCCCTTTCTTTTCTTTCTTTGGCGCACTCATCAATAATTCTTGAGAGAAACATCAAGCACCTGAGGATCCCGGAAAACGAGAGGAGATGCAGGTACATAAAGAGAACACCAGCATTTAGTACATAGGATAAATGAATGTATCTTTCCACGTTTAGCCCCAGCAGCTATAGCCACCTATTATTTCACAGAAAGAAATACAATTCATCTTACAGGAAGTGTTTCCTACCATTGTCACAAAATGTTCTAATCTTGTGTCCCTCATTCTGGGTCAATAATAATAATAATAATAATAATGGGGCAAAGTAAGTGGCTCAAATGGTAGGTGATGGATTATAGTTCTAAGAATTTTAAGAAGTAATGTTGGTTTGTCCTTTCTCCATTCACAGGAAGCTTAGGCTTATTGAAATATTCCCACCGCAGTGCTCCCAATTCCTTGAGGCAGACAAAATCCTCTGTGTTTATCTTTGACCTCTCCTTTGTGCTCTCTCCCCTTATCTTTTATTCACAAATATCCCCAAAATCAGACCCTGTGACCTGCAAAGTCAAATACTTCTGAGGGTCCTGCATTTTGCATATGTAAGTGCTATATTGCTTTTCTGTTTCCTTTATGTCTTTTGTATAGTTTAGAGCAATGTTCTTTTTGTATAGACACAGGTAGACAGTCAATGCTATGATTTTGTAACTTGATCACTTGACATCCCATTACTCATTGATTTGCTCGAGCAGGCGCCAGTAACGTCTCCGTTTGTCCCTGTTGCGTGCTAGTGTAGCCCAATGGCGTCTGCTCACTCCCGGAACATGAAGAGCCTCAAACCAATCGTTCAGGGTCTTGACGAAGAAGTCTGACCATCTCGTAGGTGGGCAGATACTGATCTTTTGACATTCCATGGAATCCAGTTGGTAATGGCTCTAGTCCAGCAGTTGTCTCCAAATCGCATTATGTGTCCAGCCAATCTGATTTTTGACGTTTTGGCAAACGAGACAGCGTCCCTGATTCTCAATCGTTGACGGAGGTCGGAACTCCAGATTCTTTCTCTCACTTGAGTGAATCGTCATACTCCAAGCATAGCTCTTTCAACAAACATTAGCTTTTGTAACGTGAGAGTTAATTGACTCCGAATAATATTTATTCTTGGGCATTCATCATATTTACTTGATTTAAGCCTCAGTTGCCCTTAGTTCCTAACACCCCAAAATGGAGTGGGGGTCCTGGCAAGGGACAGGGATGGACCAAGGGTAAGCTGTAAGCTACCCTGGCACTGAAAAGGTTAAGTGCCATAAGAAGTATAATAAGTTAAGAGCATGGTCATGGAACAAACTCTGCCATGACCCCAAAAGAAGTAACTGAATAAGGATCCTTCTCGGGTTAGGAAAGACTAACCTGGCCTGACGACTATAGTCTGGGACATATAGTGAGATGTCCCCAGGAAGAGCCACCCTTTAAGTTTAATATATCTCTTACTGAATCCATACAAAATGGCTAGACATATTAGTAAGAAGTAAATTTAAGATGATTGTTTAAGTGGATACTGGCTAAGGAAAGGAGAAAGCAATACATCCTTGGATGGAATCCCACCCTTGAGCGGATCTCCTAGCAAGAAACTAGAGTGCAAGCACTTAGATGAGATTTTATCCTTGGGTATCTCCTAGGAGAACTTCCCCTGGAGCAAGGGCTTTACATCTGTTCATTGTTTATTATAATGTTCAGCCTCAGTTGCTTAAATTACCTATGTGTAATTGCTACCCCAAACCCTTCATTATTTCTCTATAACTAATGCTGTGAAACTTGAATAAATGGCCACTGATTACCAACAAGTCTGGTGGCCCCCGTTCCTTCGTTCGGCTCGCCAGGGGATGATGATCAACTCCAAACACACTAAGGGGACCCTCAGGTCACCGCGGGCATGCCAGTGACCACCCACACAAGAACAACAATAGAGCACTTGTGAGGTCCAGCATGTCTTTTACCACCCTTTAGAATGGTAGCCCCCCAAATAACCCCAAAATGCAACTAAAATAACAATAAACAAGGATTATCCTTTTATCTAAGAAGCTGTGTGCTCAAGATTTGTCATTGTCCCTCCACTTTCTTTTTTTATTATTATCTGTACTTAAAGAGTGGTAGCATTTCTCTCACCCAAAGCATTCCAAAGTCCCATTTCTAAAACCTGCAGACCCTCTCCTGATCTCAAATCCTTCACCACACAGACTGAAGCTTTTGGTATTTCTTCCATAATTACATTTCCAGTAAAAATTCTCAACAGTATTGCTAAAACAAATAGACACTTTTCAGCCATTTTCATACTTCAAATATGCTGATTTCACGTTGTTTTCTCCTTCTTGAAAACTTCTCTGTCAGTTTGGGTAATGTTTAACAAAATATCATAGGTTGGGTGTCTTTTAATAAAAATTTATTTATCACAGTTAAGAAAGCTAGAAAGTTTCACATGAGACTGACAGAGTAGTCAGATTCTGGCAAGGACCTACTTCCTGGCTTGTGTATTGTCTTATCTCTCAAATCTCTAAGAAGGGTACTGTGCCTATTCATAAGAAGCTCCACCTTCCTGGCCTAATTACCTTCCAAAGTCTCACCTACAAATACCATGACATTGGGAATCAGGAAGTCACAATATAAATTGGGTTGGAGACACATTAACTTCAAAATACCTTCTATTTTCTTAGTTCTTTCTAAGATGATGCACTCTACTCTCTTTTCCTGGGTCCCCATGTGCTATAGGACTGTACCCTATTTTCTCTTCTTACTATTTTTATTCACAATTTTCTTGGATAACTTTAACCATTTCACTGCTTTAGTTGTCAATTGTTGGTGACAATTCTAAGATATGGAAAGTCTAGGCAGGATTTGCAATGATCCAGACTGAGGTATAAATGGTACCTGGGCACCTAAAACTGAAAATAGTCCTTATCTGATTTAATACATTCCCATTCTCCTTTTCATATAGTCTGTTACATCTTCCCCAATTCCATGATAGAGTGAAACAGTCATGCAATCAGTTTCCCATGCCAGAAACTTGGGTACTATTTTGAATGTTTTTAGACCCTTAAAGTTCACATGCAAACAACCAGCAAGCTATATTAATTCTCTTTAATTATCTCATTAGTTAGAATTTGGTTTTCCCAGATTTAAATAATAATAATACCTGTATTCAAGAGTTGTTTTGCTAATTACTAAAGAGAAATGACAAGCAGAATGTAAGCAAAGACAAAAAGAAATATTTATTGAACAAGGATTGTGCTTGTCATCAGTTCTTCATTAGGCCTTATAAAATGATAGCTAGCACTTATTTTTATGAGTTTATATTTAGAGAGAATATTTTATGATGTATCATACTTTAGCTATTGTGTTCAGTTCTAAGTAGGTTATAGATCAACTGAAGCACATTTAAAAAACCATGAATAAAATGATCTGGGCACTAATAATGTGTAATGTCTTCGTACCTATACTGTTTCCTTCCCTTTTTTTCCACCTCACCCCATTCAACATCACTTGAGATTACTTTACCCACAATAAAATCTGATCACTTGAAAACACCATTTTAACTGTTTGTTGGCTCCATATCATATAGAGTTTTACGTCTATGATTCTCAACAGAGACTTAAGTCCTTCCATAGTCTGGACTGTATTTACTTCTACTTAGTATTCTTTCTTGTTAGTTTGTTTTTTGACCACATCCAGCTCTGCTTAGGGTTCAGGGATTATCCCTAGGGATCACTCCTGGAAGTGCTTCAGGGAAGATATACAGTGCATAAGATTCAACTGGGGTCAGCCATGTGTAAGACAATCTGCTTCATGTTCTTCTCTCACCAACACATCCTGTGTTCAAGCCTATTCCTGTACTATACATCTAATATTTGGATTAAAATATCCAATCCTTCAATAACTTATAGTAAATGAGGCTATGAACCAGACCTATTCTGGATGCAGAAGATATATCAATGAACGACACAATGTTCTTGCCCAAATAGAGCTTAAGTGCCATGTACTTTTATCTCTCAATGTTTTTGTACATGTTGCCTCCTTTGTCTAAATCATGTTTTTTCAATAATGATCTCAAAAATGCCTCTTTATTTTTAATCAAAACACTTCTTTTTCAGTTTTATCCACCATTTTCAAATGTACACAATTTATGTTAATATTAGCTTTATTTGATATCTAATTATTCAAAGACAGCATTTTATCTTAGAAAAAGAATGAGTTTTGGATCCTAAGGGTCCTGAACTATTCACATTGTGAACTCTAAATGTTGCCTCAATTTAGAATCTTATCAAAGCTCCTCTTTTAATGCTTTATTTTTCTATGATCCAGAGTTTGTGTCTCAAACACAATTCTATTTTATTTTTAATATTTTGTTCAGTAATACTTATTTTTAGAAGTATTTTTTATTTATGTATTTTTTAAATGAATCACTGTGATATACAGTTACAGACTTACAAACTTCCTTGATTACATTTCAGTCATACAATGATCGAGTACAAATCCCTCCACCAGTGCCCATTCAACACCAAGTTTCCCAGTATCCTTCCCTCCATCCCGCGTCCTCCCCACACCCCCGCTTCTGTGGCAGGCACATTTTCTTTTACCCTCTCTCCTTTTGAGTGTTATGGTTTTCAATGCAGGTACTAAGTGGCCATCATATCAAACACAATTCTTTATACTGAGAAATCAGGGTCAGTAACATTTAAAATTCAAAAAGGATTCACTCCCAAGAAAAAAAGAGAACAGTTTAAAGCCCCAATGACTGGAGAATAGTGAAAGTAAGAGGAGAGTAGTAAGAGATTATACCATTTTTCTTTCTACCTGTCAGATATGTGAAACACCTCCTTATTTGAGCGATAGCTCAGCGGTAGGGCGTCTGCCTTGCACGCAGCCAACATGACCGACCCGAGTTCGATTCCTCCACCCTTCTTGGAGAGCCCGGCAAGCTACCGAGAGTATCTCGCCCGCACGGCAGAGCCTGGCAAGCTACGCGTGACGAATTCGATATGCCAAACACAGTAACAAGTGTCACAATGGAGACGTTACTGGGCCTGCTCGAGCAAATCGATGAACAACGGGAGGACCGTGACCGTTTTCTTTGAGTTTTGTTCCTCATATCTTCAAGTTTATGGAGTAAATGTTTTAATTGGCATTTTATTTTCGGCAGCTACCAAGCCTGGAAATAAACAACTGACAGATTAGACAAACTAATTCAGTTTCCTAATTGAATATACAAGGAATCTGGTATGACAAAGATTACAAAATTAAGAAGATATGGAACCTGGATTATAAAACAGTTCTCATATATGAGATGTTCCCAAAATTCCTGATGAGATAAATAAGACACATATATGAGACAGTGTCATGTCTAAATAACCCTGGTTTTACTTTCTGCTTCACATAATTGAATTCTGATGTATAATTTTGTAATTCACTACCAAGTCTAGTAATTGTTATTTTGCTACGCAAATCATTCCCATTATTGCAGTTTGTCACTGATACCAGTGATGCTCATTTTCCTTTTCTCCTGAGTGTTTGAACAATTTGGACAATTTTTCTATGCTCTAACAGACATGTTTCAAGAATGCCTATTCTCCTGATAGAGAGATTGGTGTAGTACTCTGCAAACACAAAAATAACAACTTGAATATAAATTGCATACTATGATGACTTCAATTTTAAAAAGAGAAAAAAATGAAAGCATGCTATTTGAAATTAAGTCAGCAGAGGGAGCTAACATATTATCAAAATTTGCAAAATAGGCAACATTCTGAGGACAGTTTGCATCTCAGCAGCTCCTTCCATAAAATGACCAAACCCTGCTCTGTTCACCTGACCAATCAGTGGTTCTCTTTTCTGAGATATATATACCCCACATACTAATGGGAAATTTCTCATAACATCAAAAATATACCATTTAAAAATAAGATTGAAAACAATGAATCTCAGAATGTATGGGCCACTTTTAGATCAAGCCTTTGATAACTTATTATTTATAAATCAGATGGTTGCATGTAGCCATGGTGCTGGAAGGCAAAAAAAAATTAAACCAGACTTGTTTTCATTTCAAATTTGGGTGTCTGTGTGCAATTCTCAGTAGTAGAATGTTGATTTTTTTTTCGTTCTAATTACAGGAACCATTTCCCAAACTACCTGTCACATATCAGTACAATTTTGTTAACTTTATGTACACATAGGAATATTTTGTATACAAAGAGAGTTCTAAAATTTACATATAAGTGATTCTAGTTTTAGGCTTCTCTCAACACCCCAACAAATGCGATGACCTATCTTTCTTCAATATGAATTTTTTCCTAGAATAATATTGTCCTTTAAGAATATGTCTCTGGTTTGGTTGTAGATTATAGATGCACTGGTATGTGCCTCTGACTACATTTATTCAGATTTGCCCTACCATTTTCAAGGTTATATTCAGCAATGACTTTTACTTTGTTTTTTTAGATAAAAAGACATGCTATAGTGATAATGCTGAAATCATCATGCCAGTTCTAGAAACAGTGTCAACACCTGTCTGGCGATTAATTTCACTAGCTTTTTATATAAGTCAGTGAGTAGCCAGATATAGAAATACCACGGCGGGCGAGATAGTACAGGGGTTAAGTTGCATTCCTTGCACACAGCTGAAACAGGTTACATCCCTGGCACCACATAGTGTTCCTTGAGCCCTGCCAGGGGTGATCCCTGCATACAGAGCCAGATGTAAGCTGTGAGCACAGTAATGTGACCCCAAAACAAAACAAGTCAAAATAAAAAAAGAGAAATATCTTCCCCAGACTGGCAACATTATTCAAGCATTGTATTTACTAAATTGGCATATTTTCTCCTCTCATTCTGTTATGAATTTTACACACCTTGGCTTGGCTACTCAACTTTTATCTTTTCTTAGTTGTCAAGAAATATACAGCATTTTATTAAGAAAATGCTTTTCTGGGGTTTATTTTGGGTTCACACCTGGTGATGCTCAAGGGTTACTCCAGGCTTTGCACTCAGGAATTACTCCTTGTAGTGCTTAGGAGTCCATAGAGGATCCTGGGATTGAATGACTGTAAGGCAAACACTTCACCCACTTTAGTATCTTTTGGCCCCTCGTTTCACTTTTTGACATTTTTTTATTATCCACTAACTTCTAGTGGGAGAAATTGGAGGCTCACTATATTTTCTCTTTGATAGCATGAGTAACAATTCATGGAGTGTAACTAAAGCAACCTTCTTCGTTAACATGAACACGCTATGAAAGTCAAAACCAAAGGCTAAGTTTCTGGAGACAAGTGCAACACTGACAAGAAAATTCATTAAGTTTTGAAGTTTCTGACAGCAAAGTACTGTAGCACTGTATCACCTGTATCACTGTCTTCTTGTTGCTCATCGATTTGCTCTAGTGGGCACCAGTAAAGTCTCCATTGTGAGATTTGTTGTTACTGTTTTGTGCGTATCAAATACACCACAGGGAGCTTGCCCGGCTCTGCCATGCGAGCGGGACACTCTTGATAGCTTGCCAAGCTCTCCGAGAGTGACGGAAGAAATGAACCCAGGTCAGCTGCGTGCAAGGCAAACGCCCTACTCCAGCCCTGACAGCAAAGATGATGTTAAATTACCAAAGGGCTAATTTGGATTATTTTGTACTCAAGTGAAAAGTAAGGGATATTAGTGACTTTGAAGTAGATACTGCTACTATCAGAACAAAAAATCATTAAGATAAAATTATTGTGTATCACCAAGAGACCGGGGATTCCCATGGCTCTCTCTTGCTGCCTGCATTTGGTAGTCTCAGGCCGCTTCCCCACCCAGGACTGCTGATGCCAAGGACAGATGGAGGAAACGAGGGCCAAACTGGTTTCTGATCAGTTGCCGTTTATTCCGTCCTCCCCAAGCACCTGTTCCAATCTCCCTAAGCTCCCCATTCCAGTCTCATACTGCCCCTCATTTCCATCTCCTCCTGTCTCCCTCGCTAGTCTCTCCATGCTCTGACTGGCTGCCTTGATCTCTCTCTAGTCTCTCTCCAACTCCCTGCATGGGGGGGAGGGTAGCAACAAGACCCAGGACTGATAGTACAATAAACGTATCAAAGCCCTTTCTGACGCAGATCAGTTTCAAGGGCAAAATACCACCTAGGGTGTCTTTCCTTAGTCCAATAACTTAATTGACATCTTAATGTTAGTTATTTTGTATGGACACAATAAGAGATACATTAAGCTTGTAGGGTGGCTCTCCTGAGGACATCTCACTATAGAGCTCAAGCTACAGTGCTCAGACCAGATAAATCTTTCCTAAAACTAGCAGGGTCCTAATCTAGTTTTTACTTTTTGGATCACGACAGAATTTGTCCATGACCATGCTGTTAACTTAGAGTTAAGTATTATGGCACTTTGGCCTGGCCCATTTTGATGCCAGGGTAGCGCATAGCTTGCCCTGGATCGATCCAGTCCCTCGTTGGGACCCTGCTCTTGGGGTGCTAGGAAGTAAGGGCAACTGTGGCTTAAGTTGAGAGAACAGATGCCCAGGAGTGAATGTTATTTGGAATCAATTAATTTCTCAAGTTACAAAAGCATGAAATTAACTGTCTTCCTGTGTCTATACAAAAAGGACATTGCTCTGAATTAACTATGCAAAGTATTTAAGGAGAAGAGAAAAGCAATATTTATAAGTTAACAGAGTCTGATTAGGAGATAAAGGTGATTGACTGGTTGGGGAAGCAGAGCATAAAGAAAAAGATTGCAGGGCCTGCAGGGATAGCACAGCGGGTAGGGCATTTGCTTTGCATGTGGGCAACCCTAGTTCGATTCCCAGCATCCCATATGGTCCCCCAAGAACCACCACGACTGATTCCTGAGTGCATGAGCCAGAAGTAACCCCTGAACATCGCTGGTGTGACCCAAAAAGAAAAAAAAAACAACAAAAAAAGAAAGTTTACAGATAAACACAGAGGAATGGGAGCACGGTGATGGGAGTAACCAATAAACCTAAGCTCCCTGTGGCAAGGCAGAAAGAATAAACTGATGTTATCCTACAAGTATTAAAATGATAAACAACACAGGGAGAGAAATTGATGTCGGTGGCCCACACGGGTGACTTATGTGAAGCTGGGTGTAGAAAGATGGTCACTTTCTCCCCAACCGCCTCTGCCACCTGGGACCAGGGTTACTGGGTTCTTGTCTCACCTCACAGAAAGGAATTTCAGGAGTAGACAAGCAGTGAAATAACAGATTTTATTTAGAGGATTTTTAATGTGTGGAGGGGGAGAGAGTGAGAGAGAGAGTAAGGTATTCAAGAGAGAACACAGGCTTTTCCAAGGGCGGAGAGAGCCCCTACACACATCCTAGCATTAGACCTGAAAGCATGAAAGTACACATCTCAAGAGGGGAGATGTGGGTGACTCATGTGCTCCACCACGTAGGCGCAAGCAGCACATGGGCTCAGGCAGCATATGCGTGCCCTTCCTTTGTTCAAGGTGGCCTTTATAGGATTTCTCCAACCTGCCCCCACGTGAGTCTTCTTCCTAGGTAAAAGTCCGTTGCTGAGGAGGTTATCAGGGAGGTTGGGAGTGGTGATGGTCTTCTTCGGGCTGAATCACTAAAGTTAATCGAATTAAGGGAGAGGTCCAGGGTTTGAGGAACTTCATGGGGAAGGAGCCTATATCCTCAGGGTCTGCCGATGGTCTTATCAGGTCTTTGTTTTCTGTATCTACAAGGTGGATCAGTCCTAGAATTCTTCTTCCATGAAACTTTGTTAATCCAAGTTTCATTGCTGAGGACCTTTCCCTATCTACCTGCCTACATCAAAATCACTAATTTGAAGTAAGAACACTTCCAGTCCCAAATTCTAAACATAAAATCAGATATTTTACCCCTCTGTGACCCACTTCCAATTTGATGTAGAGTCCACACTCTAAGAGTATAACTGTCACTGTCACTGTCCTCCCGTTGTTCATCGATTTGCTCGAGGGGGCCCAGTAATGTCTCCATTTTGAGACTTGTTACTGTGTTTGTCATATTGAATACATCGCGGTTAGCTTGCCAGGTTTTTCCCGTGCAGGCAAGATACTCTCAGTAGCTTGCCGAGCTCTCTGAGAGTGGCAGAGGCAACGAACCCGGCTCGGCCAGGCTGGCTGCGCGCAAGGCAAACGCCCTACCGCTGTGCTATCGCTCCATCCCAAGAGTATAACAACTGATAAGATTATGGTCTTTTAGAAAAAGTCTGTAACATGTAGACTTTTCCCCCACATTGATTCATTCTCAGTTTTCAAGATTATACCTCCACAAGTCTCTCACTAATTACTTGTTGATGAAAGGAACTGGTAATGATTCTGCACACTTAAGCTGACCTTTATCATTAATCATTTTTATAATGAGAGGATTGGGGCCGAGCATCCTCCACCCAGATCCTCCAAATTCCAGTAGGCGGGGGTCATACCCACCAACTGGCCCCCTGGTACCGTGTAATCCCATCAACGGCCAAGACTCAGAGACTATAAAAACCAGCTCCTGGAAGAGAACAGTGCAGTCTCCTGCCCTCGCGCCTGGCTGTCCTCGCCGCGGCCCCTTGAAGGGGAGCAGGTTGAGCTTTCCTCCCCGCCCCAACCAGGGCTCTGGCAGCCAAAGACCTCCAGGACCAGCCACCACCATGCTGAGACCACTCTCCGCACACATGAAGGTACTGGCAGAGGGACAAAGTCACGCGGGTTCTGGGGCCAAGATCTCCAAGCCTACTCAGATTGGGGCCGAGCATCCTCCACCCAAATCCTCCAAATTCCAGTAGGCGGGGGTCACACCCACCAACTGGCCCCCTGGTGCCGTGTAATCCCATCAATGGCCAAGACTCAGAGACTATAAAAACCAGCTCCCGGAACTGCGAATGCGGCCGCGCGACATCTTATTATGGCATCTTATTATCTCATTCCTACTTTGGACAAACTGGCAGGCTACCGAATGTAGCCTGCCCACACGGCAGAGTCTGGCAAACTCCCCGTGGCGAGCCTTGAATATAATCTCAGGGTTAGGATAAGGGGAGACATTACTGGGGCCTGCTTGAGGCAATCGACAAATAACAGGATGGTTTGATTTGTGATTTGTGATAATGAGAGGACAGACAAGGCACCTCTTCCCCAAAATTGAGCTCAGTAAATGGGTGCAAGCAGCATAATGCACTGGAACCGTGATTTTAAAAGTTATTCATGATAGAGTTTCAGGCATACAATGTTCCAACACCAATCTCAACAATGTGGAAATTTGGCTCCCTAACAAATATTCTTTGATGTGGATAAAGATCCTCATATGCAAATGGATAGAAAGAAATCTCAAAGGCTTGATCATATTGCAAGTTCATAATGTCCACCTGAAAATATGTGCCACCTTTAAGTTTGCATCAACTGTTAACTTTGCAGAGCAAAAGATTTCTTCTGATAATCCGGCTTATGTCTCCAAGAAAGATTTGGGAGTCTGGCATTGAGATTGCTGTCTGTCTCTTCCCTGGGAGTATCTTGTTAGTGATTAGTGCTTTCTATAACAGCCGACAAATTAGAAGAGGTCAGAAATTGAACTACATTTCCACCATTTAGGAGAACAATAGGTTGTTTTTTTTTTATCTTTGGACATGTGCATCTGCTGACAAAACACCTGAATTTGAGTTACCGTGAAAGGACTGACTATTCCAGAATACTATCTCTCACTCCCCATTAGTTGAGAGGTGTGTTATTAGTTCCTCCACAGTACTAGAATGTGTGTTTTCATTGTCTAAGTAAAATGTGATTTCAGAAAATTTTCTGATGGTAAAATGTGTGTTGGCTAGGTCTACTATACCAGAAATAAATTCCACATAGCAGATTTAAAATCATGGGTGGAAAATAAAGCTTTCTTATTGTGACCTTCTGAATTTTGATTATTTTTAATTTTCATTTTTATTAAGGAATCATGATTTGATTTGATTTTTTGAATTATAAAATATATTTTGGAAGTTTTGAGGAAGAGGAGGGAGTGAGAGAAAGAGAGAAAGAGAGAGAAGTGGTAAAATAACACACTTGAAAGAGAACAAGGACTTCTCCAGAGTAGAGAGGGAGCCCCAGCATTTATCTCAGCATTGGATATGAAAGTATACTTCTCAAGAGGGGTAATGCAGGCAACACAAGTGCTCAGGCACTACATGCACTCAGCAGCAACACAGAGATAGAGGCAGCAGATGGGCTCAGACAGCATAATGCACTGAAACCATGATTTTAAAAGTTATTCATTATGGAGTTTCAGGCATACAGTGTTCCAACATCAACCTCACCAATGTGGGAATTTGGCTCCCTAACAACAACAACAACAAAAAACACAATGATGGTAAATGCCCTTAGGTTAGATAGTTTAGTTATTAGACTGCTAAGGGTTTGCAAAAATGCACCAAAAAAAAAAGAATAACCACAGCAGGAAATAATAGAATAGGCTGCAAAAATGCACCAGGCAAGTATAGAAATAAGCCTGTTCAGGATTTTTGGATGCAGGAACAACATGGACAAAAAATAGAATAGGAAACCACCAGGACTTTAAATTTTAAGGGAGCCTTCAGACAGCTTCAGACAGTATGTAATATACCCCAGTATGTAATATAACCCAGTCTCTGATCTTCATGTACAAATTGAATATTGATGTTCTTACTAACTGTCCTTAATGTCTCTATCACCAAAAACTCACCTGTATGGGAAAGGGATATTGTATTGAATAAATGGCCTACCTTTGAGACCACTGATGGCTGCCCAGGTGACTCAAAGCTTGGTCAGTCCATGGGTGTTTGTCTGTCTCCTTAAGTGTTTGTCTATCTTGTTCTCTGTGATAAACTGCTGCTGGAGGTGACATTGAAGGTGCTAAATGATTTGTGACATACTAGTAGTGTTAACTTCCCTTAGTTATATCACTGACATTCTTCAAGTTGTCAGAAAATCTTAACTGTTCTGTTGACGTTCCTCAAGATGTCAGAAAATTCTGCTTTGTGCTGAACCCACCTTTCAGGTATGTAATTAGACGGTAAATATTTGTTGAAATAATGAACATAATGAATGAATAACTGTGACAACATGCTTATAATAATTACAGGTTTTCCCTACCTTTCTTTTGCTTCCTATGACACTCAACATTTCATGTAACTCCAATTTTAACCAGTAGTTGTAAGAACTTAAACAAAGGGAATTTGTTACTCACTCTACAATGGCAAAAGAGAGCTATAAATCTATCAAGTTTTGTATAAGACTTTGGCCACAATAACAAGGAACAATATATAATGATAGCTAAGTTGTTAAGAGAGTATTATTTTTGTTTTCATATTGACAAGATCCATAGAAATAGGTCAATAATACAATGAGAACTATAAACATTAAACCTATAATACAATGAGAGTTAAAAAGTAACATTTAAACAAAGAAATATATATTTTAAGTTCAAGAGTTTTATTTCTACCCTTTCAAGTCTTTTTGGTGGACCTTTATGCTTCTTTCTTCTTCAATTGAAAGGATAAAGGAGTGCACTTGTGGTACCATAAGAGAAAGAGGTTTACTTTGTGTATACGTCTTTGTGTGTTTCCTGCATTAATTTTTATAACTTTTTAACTGTTCTCCTTGATGATTAAAATACATCTGCTAAAATACTTTAAATACATTTCTTTCATGGTACTGTCTGTAGCAGTCGTGTCTTTTAGTGTTAGAAGTGTGAATTCTATTAAATTAAGTCTGAGTAATAGGCAATTTGAAACTTCCCCAAGAACCTGTGCTTGTGATACTCTGAAAGTGAACATAAAGTAGACAATTTTATTTCCCATGTGTATATTGATTTCTTTAAGAGAAGAGTCAGTTTTGAAAAATTTTACAATGAGAGACAACCCAATAAATGTTTTATTTAAAAACTGTTTCACTTATCACTGAACTTCAGTTTCCATCTGGTAAACAGATATTCACTTATTTCTCCATTCTTCCCTACACTCATATCTCAGGGCTTGTGTAAGCCTTAATGAAATACCATAGATAAAGAATTAGAAGTGTCCTGGGGAAAATGCTATGGAAACAGAATATTTTTGTCATAACTAATCCCTGTTGTTTGATCTGAAAATTACACTGACAAGTAATAGTCTTTTCTATACTAGATGTTTCAAATAACTACAAGTTGAAATTTTATGTGTTAGTTCTTTGCATATATATATAGAATCATCATGCTTTATATGTGTAGCTTTTTTGCATATATATACATATATGTGCATAAATCCATATATATGTGTATATATATCTATTGAATCGCCATGAATACACAGTTACAAAGCTGTTCATGATTGGGTTTCAGTCTTATAATGTTCTAACACCCATCCCTTCACCAGTGTACATTTCCCACCACCAGTATTCCCAGTTTCCCTTCTGCCACGCGCCACCCTCAGTCTGCCTCTATGGAAGGCACTTCCTCTCTCTCTATCTTTCTTTCTCCTTTTGGGCACTATGGTTTACAATACAAGTACTGAAAGATAATAATGTATGCCTTTTACTTGTGTGGCTTTTCTATGAGCATAGCCACATTGACCTAAGTGCCTAGAGGAAACACATCATGAGCTCTTATCGTGAAAGGAGGGAGACTCCCTAGGTTGACATCTTGAAAATTGGAAGAAAGGTTTTTGTGAAAAGAGAAAGTGAATGTGGTTTTTGAGAGTGAATTGGATTATAAATAGCAAGAATGCTCATGAATATAGCTTACATTCTCATTGTTGTATACATTGCTACTTTTAAACATCTATCTGTAGCACTGTAGCACTGTCCTCCCATTGTTCATTGATTTGCTCCAGCAGGCAACAGTAATGTTTCCATTGTGAGACTTGTTGTTACTGTGTTTGGGCATACTGAATATGCCATGGGGAGCTTGCCAGGCTCTGCCATGTGGGCAGAATGCTCTCGGTAGCTTGCTGGGCTCTCTGAGAGTGATGGAGGAATCAAACCCGGGTCAGCTGTGTGCAAGGCAAACTCCCTACCTGCGGTACTATGCTAAGGGCTGGAGCGATAGCAAACATCTATCTGTATAAATAGATATATATTGAATACATATACTTTGTTTAAAACTTAAGATACAACTCAAAGTGGCAAGATAACATCACTTAAGATAAATTAAAATGGTATGATAACATAATAGCAAAAATAACCATTTCTTTACAGATAGAAAATTAATGTATGCCAATACAAATAGATTCTTAAGGTAAAGGTAAAGGTAAAGGCCCTCCCGTTGATCGTCGATTTGCTCGAGCGGGCCCAGTAACGTCTCCATTGGAGACTTGGTTGTTACTGTGTCTGGCATATCCAATACTCTCGGTAGCTTGCCGGGCTCTCCGAGAGGGGCGGAGGAATCGAACTCGGGTCGGCCATGTTGGCCGCTTGTAAGGCGAACGCCCTACCCACTATCGCTATCACTCCAGCCCAAATATGTGCTATCGCTCCAGCCCAAATAGATTCTTAGATTCTTATTTTTTAATATTTTATACAAAATTATATAAATAAAATATATAATTGTGGTTTTTGACTTGTATTTCACCAGAAATAAATTAAGTTGAGTTGTGGCCAGAGCCATAGTAGAGCTAGTAGGGTGCTTGCCTTGCTTGCAGCCAACCTGGGTTTGATCCCTGGCATCCCCTATGATCCCCAGAGCTTCGCCATAAGTAAACCCTGAACACAGTTGGTTGTGGCCAAGAAAACAGCAGCAGTTAATTAAGTTGAGCAGCTTTATATGCCTATAGGTCATCTGTATGTCTGTCTTTGGAGAAGGATGTACTTAAATATGCCCATTTCAAAAACTTCATTATTTGTTTTTTGTTGTTGTTGTTGAGTTGTGCAACTTCTTATATCCTGGACACTAATTCCTTGCTAGATTCATGATGTGAAATTATCCGTTTAATTTTTTGGTTTCGGGGTCACAGTCACTGATGCTTAGGACTAACTTCTAGTTCTAATGAGTGCCAGTGAATGAACTGAGTCAGTCAGTGCCCTACCTGCTGTACTATCTCTCTGGCCCTGTGAAAATGTCTTATCCCAAGCAAAAGGTGACCATTTAGTTTTTGTGCTGGCTTATTTCACTGTACAAAAGCTTTATTTTTTAGTGTAGCCCCATTTCCTTAATTTTGCTTTTATTCCCTTTGCTGAAATCGAGACCTATACTATATCTCTGAAGTCAGTGTCCAGAAGTGTCTCACCTGTTTTTCTCTATGTATTTTATAGTTTCAAGCCTTCTACCCAAATTCCTAATCTATTTTTAATATTTGTGTATTGTGGTAAATAATAATGTATTTAAAAAATTTTTGTGTATTGGAAAGCCTGGCAAACTACCGAGATTATCTTGCCCGCATGGCAAAGACTGGCAAGCTACTGTGACATATTTGATATGCCAAACACAGTAACAACAAGTCTCATGATGGAAACGTTACTGGGCCCGCTCGAGAAAATCGATGAACAATGGGAGGACAGTGCTACAGTGGACAGGTGTTAAATAATAATGTATCGTTTTGCAAGTGGTTGTCCAGGTATCCCAAATACTATTGTTAATTTTTTTTTCTTTTCTATTCTGTGGTCTTGTCTCCGTTGTCATAAATTAACTGTCCATACAGTGTGAGCTTATTTCTGGAATTTCATCGGTAAAGAAGTGAACAACAACCGGCCCAGACAAAGTCAGACCCGAACACCTGAAGAACCTGCCCTCAGTACTCATCAATACACTGGCTCAGCTCTTAACACACTACATGTCTGAATGCAAGATTCTGTCCCAATGGAAAACCAGCAAGACTGTACTACTGTACAAGAAGGGAGATATTCACGACATTGGCAACTATCACCTGATCTGCCTGTTATCTGTCGTCTACAAGCTGTTTACTTAAGTCATCCTCAATAGGATTGTCAGAACACTAGATGAAGGAAAACCATGCGAGCAAGCCAGTTTTCGAAAAGGATTCAGCACAATTGACCATATCCACACAATAACCAAGCTCATTCATTGAGGTTTCTCGGGAGTTCAAGATGCCATTCTGTCTAACGTTCATTGATTTAAAGAAGGCCTTTGATTCTGTTGAGACGGAGCGGTTGTTGAAGCCCTAGCCAAACAGGGCATTCAAACTCAATACATCAGGATCCTCCGTGAGCTGTATTGCGGATTCACTACCAGGATCTCACCATTCTACAAGGAGGTGATCATTGACGTCAAGAGAGGGGTTCGGCAGGCTGATACCATTTCACTGAAACTCTTCAGTGCCACACTCGAGAACATCACACAGGGATTGGAATGGGAAGGAATGGGAGTGAAGATAGACGGTTGGCAACTACACCACCTCTGCTTCTCTGATGACATCGTTCTAATAACACCAAACATCAGCCAAGCGGCGCAAATGCTGGCTGACTTCAACCATGACTGTGGAAAGTCAGACTGCAGCTGAATCTCACGAAGACAATGTTTATGAGAAATGGTCTCGTTCCTGACGTTCCATTCGCTCTCAACCAGACGAACATCTCTGAATGCAACAGTTATGTGTACCAAGGTCGAGAAGTCAATATGACAAATGACCTGGCACCTGAGTTGCACAGAAGAAGAGAGGGGCTTGGAATGCCTTCAAGAACGTCAAAGAAATAGCTAAGAGGACGAAGAACCTCCGGCTCTGGGCACATCTCTTCGATTCCACTGCTCTTCCTGCATTAACATACGCCTCAGAGACCTGGGCTCTACGAAAACAGGATGAGAACACTATTTGGGTCTCCCAAAGAGGAATTGAAAGAGCTATGCTTGGAGTATCATGCTTCACTCAAATGAAAGAAAGAATCCAGAGTTCCGACCTCCATCAACGGTCAAGAATCAGGGATGCTATCTCGTTTACCAAGGCATTGAAAATCAGATAGGCTGGACACATAATGTGATTTGGAGATGACCGCTGGACTAGAGCCATTACCAACTGGATTCCACGGGATGTCAAAAGATTGACAGCCACCACCATGCTGAGACCACTCTCCACGTGCACGAAGGTACTGGCAGAGGAACAAAGGCACGCGGATCCCGGGGCTGAGATCTCCCAGCCTGCTCGGATCAGGGCTGAGCATCTTCCACCCAGATCCTCCAAATTTCAGTAGGCAGGGTTCACACCCACCAACTGGCCCCCTGGCGCCGTGTAATCCCATCCTTTGTCATAAATTAACTGTCCATACAGTGTGAGCTTATTTCTGGAATTTCATCGGTAAAGAAGTGAACAATAACCAGCCCAGACAAGGTCTTATTATAACATCTTATTATCCCATTCCTAATTTGGACGAACTGGCAGGCTACCGAATGTAACCTGCCCACATGGCAGAGTCTGGCAATCTCCCCGTGCTGTACCCAATATGCCAAATACCAATAACAATGATGGGTCTCATTCTCCTAACTCTGGTAAAGGTAAAGGTAAAGGCCCTCCCGTTGATCGTCGATTTGCTCGAGCGGGCCCAGTAACGTCTCCATTGGAGACTTTGTTGTTACTGTGTCTGGCATATCCAATACTCTCGGTAGCTTGCCGGGCTCTCCGAGAGGGGCGGAGGAATCGAACTCGGGTCGGCCATGTTGGCCGCTTGTAAGGCAAACGCCCTACCGCTGTGCTATCGCTCCAGCCCTAACTCTGAAAGAGCCTTAAATATGGCACTTTTTAAAAAATCTCAGGGCTAGGACGAAGGAGACGTTACTGGGGCCTGCTCGAGGCAATCGACGAATCACAGGATTGTTGTGATCGTGATCGTCAAAAGATTGCGTGGCTCCCTACCTATGAGATGGTCAGACTTCTTCGTCAAGACCCTGAATGACCAGTTTGAGGCTCGTTTTCCTAGAACGAGCAGACGCCATTGAGCTACACTAGCACGGGGCAGGGATGAATGGAGACGTCACTGTCGCCCACTCGAGCAGATTGATGAGTAACAGGATGTAAAGTGATGAAGTGATCAAGTTCTATTCTATTGATATGTGATTCTGCTGTTATTTCAATACAGAACTGTTTTGATTACTATAGTTTTGCAGTGGAGTTTGAAGTTAGGGAGAATAACACCTCTATGGCTTTATATTTTTAAAAATTTTTCTCAGTATTGCTTTTGCTATTTGGGTTTGGGTGGAATGGGTATACAAATTTTAGAAATATTTGTTATATTTCATTTTTTAAAGTAATTGAAATTTTAATTGGGGTTTCTTGAATCTTTATATTGTTTTAGTTAATAAGGCCATGTTAATAAAGTTTATTTTCAAACCACAAAAATGATTTATTTTTATTTCTTTGGTCTTCTATTTCTGTTAGCAATGTCTTTTAATTTTTAGTGTTTATGTCTTTTATTTCATCCTTTTCAAGAACACTTCCAGTTGCATAATCGTTTTAGAATGACTGTTAATGAGATTGATTATTCTAATTCTCTTTCTCAAAAAACTTCAGTTTATCCAAATACCCACTTTTTGTTTATTTACCCCCTAAAAACGAAAACATTAATTTGAAAAGATATATGCATGACTATGTTTGTTAAAGTGCTGAATATAGAATATGAAAACAGTTAAAATGTACAAAGATGGATGCATGGGTAAAGAAGCTGTGGTACATATACACAACAGAATACTATGTAGCCATAGAAAAATATGAAACCATCCAGTTCACCTCAACATAAATGGGACTTGGTATCTTGTGAAAAGAAGTTGTGGAGGACATGTACTGGATAATTTCACTCACCTGTGGTGTATAAAGAAATAAGACAAAGAAATGTAAGGTGTCAAATGATGGCAAACACTGGACTCGAATTTAAGAAATAAGAAATCCAAGTAAGAAAGTAGTGGAAGCGGAAATGATGAGATGGACTGAAGGTGACATAAGGACATTAATCAAGTGTCATAGACACTTTGAGCACAGCCATGGGTAATTCCTGAGTACAGAGCCAAGAGTAGCCTCTGTGTATCACCATGTGTGACACCCCCAAAAGAAAGCAAAAAAAACCATCCTCTATTATTAACAGCATTGTAAACCTTGTTGCCTAAATAAAAGATATATATATATATATTGCTCGATAAAAAGGTAAAGGCCCTCCCGTTGATCGTCGATTTGCTCGAGCGGGCCCAGTAACGTCTCCATTGGAGACTTTGTTGTTACTGTGTCTGGCATATCAAATACTCTCGGTAGCTTGCTGGGCTCTCCGAGAGGGGCGGAGGAATCGAACTCAGGTCGGCCATGTTGGCCGCTTGTAAGGCGAACGCCCTACCCGCTGTGCTATCACTCCAGCCCAAAAGATATATATATATTAAAGCTTAAAATATATACTGTATTGTTTCCTTAAAAAGAATAAAATAAAATTCTCATATTCATTGTGTATTGAGATGCAATTGAGTTTTGTTACTTTATTTTGTATCCGGATAATTGACTGTTTTCATCTATAAATGTGGTGTCATCTGAAAATAGTGGTAGCTTTGTTTTTTTCGGCGGTAGGGTGTTTGCCTTGCATGCAGCCAACATGGCCGACCTGAGTTCGATTCCTCCGCCCTCTCGGAGAGCCCGGCAAGCTACCGAGAGTATCTCGCCCGCACGGCAGAGCCTGACAAGCTACCCATGATGTATTCGATATGCCAGACACAGTAACAACAAAGTCTCCAATGGAGCCGTTACTGGGCCTGCTCGAGCAAATAGATGAACAACGGGAGGACTGTGACCGTGACGTATTTTTTTCAAATTTTAAAGCCATTATTTCTAGTTTTTTGCCTATTTTCTTTAGTTAGAACTTTAACGAATTATGTTGAACAGAACTCGTGAGAGTGGACATCTTTATCTTGTTGCTGATCTTATGGAGAAAAACTTCATATTTTTACCTTTCTGTTTGATGTTTGCTGTGGGTTTGTTATATGTAGACTTTTATTGTATTGAGTTATGTTCCTTCTCTTCCCAGTTTGTTGATTTTATCCTAAAGAGATATTTCATTTCATTTCATTTCATCATCCTGTTAATCGTCGATTGCCTCGAGCAGGCCCCAGTAACATCTCTTTCATCCTAGCCCTGAGATTATATTCAGGGCTCTTTAGGAGAATGAGACCCATCATTGTTACTGGTATTTGGCATATTTGGTAGGCCACGGGGAGTTTGCCAGACTCTGCCCTGTGGGCAGGCTACATTCGACAGCCTGCAAGTTTGTCCAAAGTAGGAAAGAGATAATAAGATGTCGCGCGGCCGCATTTGCGGCCGCGCGGTTCCGGGATCTGGATTTTATAGTCTCTGAGTCTTGGCCGCTGATGGGATTACACGGCGCCAGGGGGCCAGGTGGTGGGTGTGACCCCCGCCTACTGGAATTTGGAGGATCTGGGTGGAAGATGCTCGACTCCAATTCGAGTAGGCTTGGAGGTCTCGGCCCCGGAACCCGCGTGGCTTTGTCCCTCTGCCAGTACCTTGAGGTGTGCGGAGAGTGGTCTCAGCATGGTGGTGGCTGGTCCTGGAGGTCTCCGGCTGCCGTAGCCCTGGCCGGGGCGGGGAGGAAAGCTCAACCCGCTCCCCTCCAAGGGACTCCGGGAAGGAACACCGAGGCGCGGGGGCAGAGACTGCACTGCTCTCGTCCGGGATCTGCCCCCGCGCCTCGGTGTTCCTTCCCGGAGTCCCTTGGAGGGGAGCGGGTTGAGCTTTCCTCCCCGCCCCGGCCAGGGCTACGGCAGCCGGAGACCTCCAGGACCAGCCACCACCATGCTGAGACCACTCTCCGCACACCTGAAGGTACTGGCAGAGGGACAAAGCCACGTGGGTTCCGGGGCCGAGACCTCCAAGCCTACTCGAATTGGAGTCGAGCATCTTCCACCCAGATCCTCCAAATTCCAGTAGGCGGGGGTCACATCCACCACCTGGCCCCCTGGCGCCGTGTAATCCCATCAGCGGCCAAGACTCAGAGACTATAAAATCCAGATCCCGGACGAGAGCAGTGCAGTCTCTGCCCCCGCGCCTCGGTGTTCCTTCCCGGAGTCCCTTGGAGGGGAGCGGGTTGAGCTTTCCTCCCCGCCCCGGCCAGGGCTACGGCAGCCGGAGACCTCCAGGACCAGCCACCACCATGCTGAGACCACTCTCCGCACACCTGAAGGTACTGGCAGAGGGACAAAGCCACGCGGGTTCCGGGGCCGAGACCTCCAAGCCTACTCGAATTGGAGTCGAGCATCTTCCACCCAGATCCTCCAAATTCCAGTAGGCGGGGGTCACACCCACCACCTGGCCCCCTGGCGCCGTGTAATCCCATCAGCGGCCAAGACTCAGAGACTATAAAATCCAGATCCAGAAAGAGATATTGGTTTGTCTAATCCTTTTTCAGAGTCTATGCATATTAGTACATGGTTTCTTTATTTTTTTATTGAATCACCATGAGATACAGAGTTACAAAGCTGTTCATGGTTGGGTTTCAGTCAAACAGTGTCCCAATACCCATCCCTCCACCAGTGTACATTTACCACCATCAATGTCCCCTGTTTCCCTCCCACCACCCTCCCCCCAATAAGTCTCTATGGCAGGCATTTTTCTTCTCTCTCTCTCTCTCTCTCTCTCTCTCTCTCTCTCTCTCTCTTTCTCTCTCTCCTTAGGGGGGAAGTATAACTGGCTGTGTTCAGGGCTGACTCCTGGCTCTGTACTCAGGTATTACTCCTGGTATTGCTTGGAGGAATGTAGAATAGCATTGTCACAGGGAGCTCAGGTTTATCGGGTTACACCAATCACAGTGTTCCCAAGTAACTCCCATTCCTCTGTTTATCTGTAAACTCTTCTCTGTGCCCTCCTCCCCAGCCAGTTAATCACCTTTTCTCCCTAATCAGATTCTGTTAGCTTGTAAGATCATATCCTTCTAAGGACACTGAACTTGTGTTGTAAGTCGTGTCCTTTGCATAGTTACCTTAAAGCAATGTCCTTTCTGTATGGAAACAGGAAGACCGTTAATATTATGCTTTGTAACTTGGGAGTTGATTGACTCCGAAAAATATTTACTCCTGGGCATCTGCTTTCTTGACTCAGTTGCCCTTAGTTCCTAGCACCTCAAAAACAGGGTCCTGATGAGGGACTGAATGGACTCAGGGCAAGCTGTGAGCTACCCTGGCCAAAGCGTCACGATAGTCAACTATAAGTTGAGGGCATAATCATGGACAAATGCTGTCATGATCCAAAAGAAAGTAACGGCGAGACTAGGACCCTGCTGGGGCTAGAAAGACTAACCTGGCCTGAGGACTGTTTTATATATATTGAGATGTCCTCAAGAAGAACAAAACTGTAAATTTATCTCTTACTGTGCTCATACAGAATGACATTGCTAGAAATATTAGAAGTAGAGTTAATCACTTAATCACACTTAACTTCCCATTGGTCGTCGATTTGCTCGAGCGGGCGCCAGTAACGTCTCCATTTGTCCCTGTCACGTGCATGTGTAGCCCAGTGGCATCTGTTCGCTCCGGGAACATGAAGGACCTCAAACCGATCGTTCATGATCTTGACGAAGAAGTCTGACCATCTGGTAGGTGGGCGGCCACGCGGTCTTTTGACATCCCGTGGAATCCAGTCAGTAACAGCTCTAGTCCAGCGGTCGTCCTTAAATCTCATTACGTGACCAGCCCATCTGATTTTCGACACCTTGGCAAATGAGACAGCGTCCCTGATTCTTGATCGTCAACGGATGTCAGAACTCCGGATTCTTTCTCTCATTTGAGTGAAACGTGATATTCCAAGCATAGCTCTTTCTATTCTTCTTTGGGAGACCTGAATAGTGTTCTCATCTTGTTTGCATAGGGGCCAGGTCTCTGAGGCATATGTTAATGCAGGAAGAACAGTGGAATCAAAGAGATGTGCCCGGAGCCGGAGGTTCTTCATCCTCTTAGCTATTTCTTCGATGTTCTTGAAGGCGTTCCAAGCCGCTCTCTTCCTCCTGCGCAGCTCGGGTGCCAGGTCATTTGTCATGTTGACCTCTCGACCTAGGCACACATAGCTGTTGCATTCGGAGATGGTCATTCTGTTGAGAGCGAATGGGGCGTCAGGAACGAGGCTGTTTCTCATAAACATTGTCTTTGTAAGATTCAGCTGTAGTCCGACCTTTCCACACTCACAGTGGAAGTCGGCCAGCATTTGTGCTGCTTGGCTGATGTTTGGTGTTATTAAAACAATGTCATCAGCAAAGCGAAGGTGGTGTAGTTGCCGACCATCTGTCTTTACTCCCATTCCTTCCCATTCTAGTCATTGCATGATGTTCTCGAGGGTGGCACTGAAGAGTTTCGGTGAAATGGTATCACTCTGCCGCACCCCTCTCTTGACATCAACAATCACTTCTTTGTAGAATGGTAAGATCCTAGTAGTGAATCCGCAATACAGCTCACGGAGGATCCTGATGTATTGGGCTTGAATGCCCTGATTGGCTAGGGCTTCAATGACCACTTCCGTCTCAACAGAATCAAAGGCCTTCTTTAAATCAATGAACGTTAAACAGAGCGGCATCTTGAACTCTCGAGAAACCTCAATGAGCTTGGTTATCGTTTGGATATGGTAATGGTGCTGAATCCTTTGTGGAACCCGGCTTGCTCGCATGGTTGTCCTTCATCTAGTGTTCTGCCAATCCTATTTAGGATGACTTGAGTGAACAACTTGTAGATGACAGACAATAGGCAGATCGGGCGATAGTTGCCAATGTCATGGATGTCTCCCTTCTTGAACAGTAGTACGGTCCTGCTGGTTTTCCATTGGGACGGAACCTTGCATTCAGACAGGTAGCGAGTGAAGAACCGAGCCAGTGTATTGATGAGTACTGACGGCAGGTTCTTCAGGTGTTCAGGTCTGACCTTGTCTGGGCCGGGTGCTGTTTGTTTCTTTACTGACAAAATGGTGTGTCGGATTTCGGAAGGGAGAACATTGGGAACGACATATCCATCCTGTGGAATTTGGTATGTCGGCAAGTGGACATGGCTATCGAAGAGATTTGAGTAGATGTCATGGATAATCTTCTCCATTGCCGTTCTGGAGGATGTGATGGATCCATCAGGACGTCGGAGGGCAGTCATCTTGGTCTTGTAGTTGGCGAAGTACAGGCGGGCGTTACGAATACTTTTCCTGGCTTCTGCCGCATCTACCAGTACTTCTGCTCTTCTCTCTTTGAGGTCTCCTTGATCGCATCTCTGCACTGCTTTGCGAGCTCGGACATTAGCTTGCGGTTGCCTGAGGCATGCGCCAAACCACGCTGGCGAATTAGCTCAAGAGTTTTCGAAGATAGGCGATTTTTTGTGGCTATCTCTCTCTTGGCGTTCCTCCCACATTCATGGAGGTGCTGAACCAGTCGATCGTATTCCTCGTCAATGTTGTCAACAATGGCATCTTCCCATGTTGCCGCAATAGTACCAAAGAGTTCCCAGTTGGTGGTCATTCTGGGAGTACTCTTTTTGAACTTTGCAGCCCTTTCTCCCCGCTCTGTGAAGTAGAATTTTGCACGAAGGAGACGGTGGTCCGATCCTGTTCGAAATTTTGGGACAACAGCAACATCAGTCAGGCAAAACCGTCAATTGAATATGATGTGGTCTATTTCGTTGTGGAATCGTCCACCGGGAGACTCCCATGTCCATCGTTTAGATTCTGCCTTCTGGAACTGTGAGTTACCATGAATGGTCTTGGTCGACATGATGAACTCAGACAGTCTCTCACCCTGTTCGTTCCATTCTAGGCCATGGGTCCCGATGTGAAGTTCTTCAGCTGATCTTCTCGGTCCTATCTTGGCATTAAAATCACCCACAATGATCTTGTAGAAGGTGTGGTCTTCTTTATAGAATGTCTCTAGCTCCATGTAGAACTTCTGGATTTCTCTTTCATCATAATGAGATGTTGATGCATAGACAACGAAGATAGAAATTGCAGGCAGTGAGCGACATATATTCAAATGTAAACGTCCGATTCGGGTTGTTAGGCATTCGAATGAATCAATGCTCTGGCCAAGTTTGTGTTGACAAGGACACCGATGCCTCCAACACCTCTTTTATCGCATGTTCCGAGGAACAATTCTTCTCCAGTGTCAAAAACGGCATGGTGAGATTCGTGCCTTCTTGTCTCGGTCAGACCAATGATGTCGTACTTGATCATTCGCGCTTGTACCATCAGGTCCTCGATGAATGCATCTGATGCTAGCGTACGTGCATTGAAAGTACAGACGATCATTTTTGTCTTCCTTCGTTGTGGCAGCCTAGGTTGGCCTTGAGATTTTGTCGGCCTCTCCTTTCTCATCCTTCTCAGTGCTGCCATGTCGGTGAACCCTTCAGGGTCAGGTGAATGAGACTAGTTGTAGTTACTGGTTTTGGCATATCGAATACACAACGGATAACTTGCCAGGCTCTTCCGTGCGGGCGGAATACTCTAGGTAGCTTGCCAGTCTTTCCGAGAGGGATAGAGGCTTTTGGGACGACCTCTAATCACCCTTGTAGGTGTTACCATATTTGAACCCTATCAAATATGGTACGACAATTCCGGAAGATGGGTATTTAGTATCTTCGCGGCTGCGCGGGTCCAGAAAGCGTCCTGGAGTGTGGCGACAGCTGGGTAGTGGAAGTAGAGTTACTACAATTATTTAAGTAGATTACTAAATGAAGAAAGAATACACCCTTGTTGTGACCCCACCCTTGAGCAGATCTAGTAATCTGGAATAAATCTCTTTAGATGAGATTTAATCCTTGAGTTAATCTCCTTGAGGAGTGGGCTTACCTCTCTTTGCTGATTTGTTAATGTTCAACCCACTTTTGTGTCACCACCCTACGTGATTGATATATAAACTAACACTGTAAGTTCGAAGGGGGCTTGGGCTCGAGAGAGCAGAGACTGAGGCTCAGGCTGAGGCGCAGGCTCGGGCTTGGGAGCTTGGGCTCCAGAGGGCAGAATCAGAGGTGAGAGTGAAGATTGTAATAAACTACAATTGATACCAACCAGCCTGGGCCTCGTTCGTTCCTTCGCCTACCCATCGCCATTGACCTCCCTGGGATGGGGGAAACGGCTCGATACTACCAAATGCGGGCGCAGGAGAGATAGAACACCACCGGACCTTCTGAAAACACACAGAGGACCATATGTGGTGCCAGAGATAGAAATGAGCTCAGTTGCATGCAAGGCCTTAGCCCTTATACTATATCTTATGTGCCATGTGATTTTTTTCCCTTTTATTTTGTTGTGGTAGTATGTTATATTTACTGATTTGCATATGCTGAACCATACTTACAATCCCTGGAATGAATCCCACATTTTTTTATGTAGGAGTACTGCTATTTATTCAGCCACTGATTAGCTGATTGAATTGTGCATGAACTCCACCTTACATTTTTTTCCCATTTTTTATAGTTTTATTTATTGAATCACCCTGAGATCAGTTACAAAGATTTTGGGTCTAAGTCTCGCTCATACAATGAAACACCCATACATTCACCAGTGCCCATTCTCCACCACCCAAATCCCCAGTATACCCCCACCCCACACCCTCCCCCTACCTGTGGGGTAGATGATTTCCACATTACTCTCGCTCTACTTTGATCACATTCAGTATTTCGACACCAGACCCACCATTATTATTTGAGATTTTATCCCAACACTCAGATCTGCTGAGAAGGCAACAGTAGACAATTTGTGTTCTATTGTTGGTTATGAATAACATATGATGTTGCGTGGCTTCAGTAGGGCCATGTGATTTTGAAATTCTGAAATTTTAACACTTAAATCTGGAGGGATTTCCACCAAAAGCCACTGGGTTTCAAGATTTGCTCCTGAGTCTTTGGGATCATGGCCTTTGAGCAGCTTGATCAGGAGCCAGAGAGGCCATTCGTGGGCAATGACTTGGGATCTTGTTGGGATGGGGAGACCAGGACCGGCTCCACTCCCATCCTGTGAGGTCCAACAAGTTTCATCACTGTGGGCCCAGACCTGACTGTCCAATGGCCTCTGGAGGATGACGGCCACCGTGCTGCCAAGGGGGCGCAGGCAGAGGGACAACACCCTTTCCCCCCTGGGGTGGCCCAGCGACAGTAACCTACTGTGGGGTCCGGACGCATTTCTTCCAAAAGCCGCTGGGTTTTGAGATTTGTTTGAGTCTCTGGGATCATGGCCGTTAAGCAGCTTGATCAGGAGCCAGAGAGGCCATTCATGGGCGATGACTTGGGGTCTCGTTGGGGTGGGGAGGACAGGCCCGGCTCCTCCCCATTCTGTGAAGCCCAAAATGTCTCATCACTGCTGGCCCAGACCTGACTGTCCAATGACTTCTGGAGGATGACGGCCACTGAGCCACCAAAGGGGGGCAGACGGAAGGACAACACCCATTCCCCCTTGGGGTGGCCTGGCGACAGTAACCTACTGCATAGTCCATATGCATTTCTGCCAAAAGCCAATGGGTTTTGAGATTTGTTTCTGAGTCTCTGGGATCAAGGCCGTTAAGCACCTTGATCAGGAACCAGAGAGGCCGTTTGTGGGTGATGACTTGGGGTCTTGTTGGGGTGGGAAGGACAGGACCGGCTCCACCCCCATCCCATGTGGCCCTGCGTGTCTCATCACTGGGGGCCCAAACCTGACTGTCCAGTGGCCTCTGAAGGGTGACAGCCACTAGGCCGCAGGGGGGAACAGGCCAAGGCACAAAACCTATTCCCACCTGGGTTGGCCCAGCACCGGTAACCTACTGCCGGAACAGGACGCATTTCTGCCAAAAGCCTTTGGGTTCTGAGATTCGTTTCTGAGTCTCTGGGATCATTAAGCCATTAAGCAGTTCAATCAGGAACCAGAAAGGCCATGCCTCCAATTATATAGCTGAGCGGGAGGTGGTTTGTGGGTATTTCTCCCACATACCTAACTTTTGGCTGTTTACTTTCTTGGTTAAACTTTGCCCTAAGTTTTTGGGGTCTGGCCAAAGGCACAGCAGCAATTTTGGGGTATCTGGAAGTCTAAAGGCGCCATCAGGCTGCTGATGCACTCGCCTCACAGGTACAGATTGACCTGCTGGCGGCACCATACCCCCTTCCCACATATTCTTGATGGATTTTTTTTCTTTTGCAAAAATTTTGTTGAATAGTTTTGCAACTATATTTATCAGCAGTATTAGTATATAGTTTTCTTTTCTGTACTGTTATTGTTTGGGTTTGAGATCAGAATAATATTGACATTCTAAATTTTGTTAGGGTGTGTTTCCCTCTCTGATTTTTTTAGTAATTGGACAATTATAGCTAATAGAGCATTGAAAGTTTGGTAGAATTAAGTGGTGAAGGCTTCTAGTCTTGGGATTTTGTTATTAAGGAGATTGTTATTATTTCTGTTTATTTGGAAGTTAAACCCTGCAGTACTCAGTGGTTAGCCTTGGTTCTGCATTCAGCAATCACTCCTGGCAGGCTTTGGGAGACAATATGAAATGCTGAGGATTGAGCCTGAGTTGACCATGTGAAAAGCAAGCGCCCTCTCCACTGTAGTATCCCTCTGACCCTTATTAGGAAGCTATTTATAACTGCTCCATTTATGTACTTGTGATTGGTTTGTTCTCAGTGTCATGTGAAATAAACTCGTCATGAAAAAACATATACTATATGGTTCTAGTTTTATGTGTATCAAAATAGACAAAGGAAGATTATAAATTAGACAAATACATACAGAAAGTGGAATAATAGTATTACCAGGGACTAGGGAAAAGTAAAAGGGGATGTTTTATTTTCATTAAGTAAAAAATTAATAACTGTGGTTTACAAACTTATTCATAGTTAAGTTTCAGTATTTAGTTTTCCTTTGTTTATTCTCCTTTTTTTGGTTTGTTTTTGTGTTTGTTTTGGGGCCACACGTGGCTGTGTTCAGGGGCTTACTCCTGGCTCCAACTCAGGAATAAAACATTAGATTTTTCTTTGTTTTAAGAGTTCTTGTTCAACAGTTACGTTTTCTATTTCCAGAAATCTATTCTTGCCCACTTATATTTAACTCCTTTTTCTGTGTACCCTTTGGGGTCTTTCATAAGCTCAAGAACTTTCCTTTATTATTTGATTAGTACTCTTAGTGATTCTTAGGGTTCCATGTGAGATGCCAAACATCAAAACCAGGTCAGCCACATGCATAGCAATTGCCTTATCCACTGTACTAACTTTCCAGCCCCAGTCATTCTAGTTTATTTTTTTAATTGAATCACAATGAGATACACAGTTACAAGGTTGTTCATGATTGGGTTTCAGTTCTATAATGTTCCAACACCCATCCCTTCACCAGTATACATTTCCCATTCCCCATTTTCCCCTCCCTCTTCCATCCTGATAGATACTTTTCTTCTCCCCCCTCAGTCACTGTAGTTTAAAGTTTATTCTGTCACTTTACCTTGCACTTGTTTCTTAGCACTTACTATCACCTAATATACATTTATCTGATAATTTCTTCAACTTTTTATGAGAATGTAAGCTCATTTAAAAAACAAGAATTTTTATTTTTTGATGTGGTTCCAGTAATTTGAAGTGTCTTGTCCATGGTAAACATTCCGTAAGTTACTTGTTAAATGAATGAATATATACAGATTCTTATTTTCTACTTCTTGTCATTGCAATTACTTTTTTGGTTCTTGGGCCACACAGAGCAGTGTTCAGAACTTACTTCTGGCTCTGCACTAAGGGATCTCTCCTGGAGGAGTTTGGGGAACCATATGGTGCACCCTTCCTGCTAGACTATAGATGTGACCAGGTAATCGCATTTCTTCCTTGAAAACAACATATATTGACTTTAATTTTTACCCAATATTATATGATCTCTATTATTTAAAGAGACTGAGATCATTCACCTTTTTTTTAATATGTTCACCTCTGAAGCCCATCCTTTTGGCTTATACTGCAGTTACCTACAATTCCAATTTCTTACCCCATAGAGTGTTTCAGTCCACTCTCCGTTTACTAAACTAGTGTATAACTTCCTAGACTCATTGAAGTGGCCAAGAGAAAACTGTATTTCGTAGAACAGAAAAAGACCTAAATTACTGGTCTGAACTGTCCACCTGGCTATGCACAGGAGTACCTCGTGGTTTGAGAAGTAGAAGCCAGGGCTGTGATACAATGTAGGTCAGGACTGTTTGATATCAAGGATATACAAAGTACTGGTTGAACTCCACAAGAAGAAAACATCCAACCCCATCCAAAAATGGGGCAATGAAATGAACAGAAACTTTCTCAAAGAAGAAATCCGAATGGCAAAAAAAGCACATGAGAAAATGCTCTACATCATTAATCATCAGGGAGATGCAGATCAAAACCACAATGAGATACCATCTCACACCTCAGAGACTGGCCCACATTCAAAAGAACAAAAGCAACCGATGCTGGCGTGGATGTGGCGAGAAAGGGACACTCCTTCACTGTTGGTGGGAATGCCGACTGGTTCAGCCCTTCTGGAAAACAGTATGGACGATTCTCAAAAAATTAGAAATTGAGCTCCCATTTGACCCAGCAATATCACTCCTGGGAATATATTCCAGAAAGGCAAAAATGTGTAGTCGAAGTGACATCTGCACTTGTTTGTTCATTGCAGATCATTCACATTTTGTACAATGATGCACCTAATTTAATTTTATGCATGTTATTTTAAGAAGACTGTTTATTTTTATTGTTGTCAATTTTTCTTTTCCCAAGCATTCTAATTTGATGGAGCTATTTAGCCCGTTTTTAATTTGTTATTTGTATATGCTTTATTATTTCATTTATAACTTTACAGTAACTTTCAGGCACATATTCTCCCACTAATATTTGAAAACATGATGCTTTGCTCATTATTATGATTTGATGCTACTCCAATATTCACTATTTAGATTTTTTTCTCATTCATTTGGACTATTTTCAAATTTTTCCCTCTAAATTCATTCTCTCCCAGACACAACAAGTAGAATGTGTTTACTTTTCTGTTTGCACCCTTTGTTAGCCACCACTCTCATGTTTCATAAATGATGCAGTATTTTTAGTTCTAGATATTAGAGTTTTCTCTGTTGTAAGTGTCCTTGTTCAACAGTTATGTTTTCCATTCCTAGAAATCTATTATCTCCCACATATATTTAACCACTCTTTCTGTGTACCTTTTGGGTTCTTTTATAAACTCAAGAATTTTTCTTTATTATTGATTAATTTGTTTATTTGTCATATGCTTTATGTTTTCCTTCTAGAGAGCTAGTCATGTCTATCAGTGTCAATTGATACCATATAATTCTTAAACTTTGGTCTTTAGGCGCTTACCTAACAGTGAAAACTCCTGATGTAATTCTTTTAATAATTATCGAATTACCAAATGGTTAGGTTAACTACAGTTTACATGTGCCATTTGACCCAGGTGAAGTGTATAATTTGGAATGCTTAGTGGTGGAAAAGTAAGCCTTATTCATATAGTCGTCTTTTTAGAGGGTAGTGGGACTTTCAGGACTCTAAATAGCAGTTCACTTGAGGTAGAAATGTTTTCTTAGTAGTAAAAGTGTGAACTGGCATTATATATTTTCTATTTCACTCTTTATTCCTTGTGTTTATTTATAATGGTTTGTTTATAATCTATTTGTTTGTAATATAATTGTTTATATTTTGAACTGGATATACCCAGAAGCTCTGGTCTTCCCTCCTTCTAACTCTTGAAGGAGCAGTAAAAAGGAAATTCCATGTAGCTGTGAACTACATTAAAAAAAACTGTGGAGGGCACTATCCACTTCTCATGCCCACAATCCTGTTCACTGTTGCTTGTACCCTGAACTTCATGCCTCCATATGAGGCTGCAGGATAGCTCTACTCACCGCTCCTCACACTGTTCACACTTATACAACTTTTCACTGGGTGACAACTGGCAGGGAAGGAAAAGAGAAACTTTCCAATTCCTCAGTGACTCCCAGTGGAACTAAAAACAAAGATTCACCTTCAGAATGACAGAATTACAGAAAACACAGAGGGAAGCCAAGTAGAAGTCCATCAAGTTCATTGAATGAAAGGCCTTTAGGACATACTTAAAAAATAAAGATTTCCTCTGTGACTAAAACTAGCTTACTGTAGTTTTTAATTAGTTTTTAGATCTAAGTTCTCAACTAAAAATTAAGCATATTTGTCTTTTTATCTTCTTTGTGACTACATCTACCTCTGGGACCACATAGCAAGGAGAGATAGAATAAATCAGGATTCTCATATTCCTGTGACTTCCTATAAATTATATTAATAGACACCTGTAACAGCTTCCTAATTCAGTTTCTTTCATGGCCTAACTACCCACTTGAGCTGCAGGTCTCTTGATAGTTTCTTTAACTGTGATTGTACTCTTAAAGTTTTTTGCCCTTGACTTATTCTTGGAGTGTGTGGCAGCAGCTGGGTAGTGGAGGTAGTGTCGGTAGAGGAGGTCTGCCAGTGGGGTATTTATCTGGTCCCTGTAGGGGTAGGGTGGGTCTTCTGTGCGCGATCCGATCCCTGGGTCTCTGGTGGTTGATGGGAGCAGACAGGGCAGGGTAGGGTGGGGCTCCTGATTATAATCCCTTTGTCACCTGTGGTTGGTGGGAGCAAGCAGAGTATCTCTATCCCTGGGTACGTTGAGCCTGGAGTCAAAGGTCTCAGAGAGTTCCACTTATCTTGCTCTGTGGGTCATCAGTCGTGCGTGAGTCTCGGCCGGAGCTGCCACGCGGGTCCGGAAAGCGTCCTGGACACTCCAGGACGCTTTCCAGATCCGTGGGGCCGCAAAGCGGCCGCGCGACACATAATAAGACACTACATACCCATCTTCCGGAATTGCCATACCATATTTGATAGGGTTCAAATATGGTAACACCTACCAGGGCGATTAGAGGTCGCCCCAAAAGCCTCTATCCCTCTCAGAAAGACTGGCAAGCTACCGAGAGTATTCTGCCCGCACGGAAGAGCCTGGCAAGCTATCCGTTGTGTACTCGATATGCCAAAACCAGTAATTACAACTGGTCTCATTCACCTGACCCTGAAGGGTTCACCGACATGGCAGCACTGAGAAGGATGAGAAAGGAGAGGCCGACAAAATCTCAAGGCCGAACTAGGCTACCACAACTAAGGAAGACAAAAATGATCGTCCGTACTTTCAATGCATGTACGCTAGCATCAGATGCATCCATTGAGGACCTGATGGTACAAGCGCGAAAGATCAAGTACGACATCATTGCTCTGACCGAGATAAGAAGGCACGAATCTCACCATGCCGTTTCCGACACTGGAGAAGAATTGTTCCTTGGAACATGTGATAAAAGAGGTGTCGGTGGTGTCGGTGTCCTTGTCAACACGAACTTGGCCATGAGCATTGATTCATTCGAATGCCTAACAACCCGAATCGGACGTTTACATTTGAATAGATGTGGCTCACTGCCGGCAGTTTCTATATTCGTTGTCTATGCACCAACATCTCATTATGATGAAAGAGAAATTGAGAAGTTCTACATGGAGCTGGAGAAGTTCTATAAAGAAGACCACACCTTCTACAAGATCATTGTGGGTGACTTTAATGCCAAGATGGGACCGAGAAGATCAGCTGAAGAACTTCACATCGGGACCCATGGCCTAGAATGGAACGAACAGGGTGAGAGACTATCTGAGTTCATAATGTCGACCAAGACCCTCCATGGTAACTCAGAGTTCCAGAAGGCAGAATCTAAACGTTGGACCTGGGAGTCTCCCGGTGGACGATTCCACAACGAAATAGACCACATCATATTCAATCGATGGTTTTGCCTGACTGATGTCGCTGCTATCCCAAAAATCAAAACGGGATCGGACCACCATCTCCTTCGTGCAAAATTCTACTTCACAGAGCGGGGAGAAAGGGCTGCAAAGTTTAAGAAGACAATTGCCAGAATGACCACCAACTGGGAGCTCTTTGGCACTATTGCAGCAACATGGGAAGATGCCATTGTTGACAACATTGACGAGGAATACGATCGACTGGTTCAGCACCTCTATGATTGTGCGAGGAACGCCGAGAGAGATAGCCACAAAAAAACTCCTGTATTCGAAAACTCTTTAGCTTATTCGCCAATGTGGTTTGGCGCATGCCTAAGGAAACCACAAGCGAACGTCCGAACTTGCAAAGCAGTGCAGAAATGCGATCAAGGAAGACCTTAAAGAGAGAAGAGCAGAAGTGCTGGTAGGTGCGGCAGAAGCCGGGAAGAGTATTCATAACGTCTGCCTGTCCTTCGCCAACTACAAGACCAAGATGACTGCCCTCCAACGTCCTGATGGATCTATCACATCCTCCAGAACAGCAATGGAGATGATTATCCATGATTTCTACTCAAATCTCTTTGATAGCCATGTCCACTTCCCGACATACCAAATTCCACAGGATGGATATGTCGTTCCCAATGTTCTCCCTTCCAAAATCCGACATGCCATTTTATCAGTATAGAAACGAACAGTACCCAGCCCAGACAAGGTCAGACCTGAACACCTGAAGAACCTGCCGTCAGTACTCATCAATACACTGGCTCGGCTCTTCACACGCTACCTGTCTGAACGCAAGGTTCCGTCCCAATGGAAAACCAGCAGGGCCGTACTACTGTTCAAGAAGGGAGACATCCATGACATTGGCAACTATTGCCCGATCTGCCTATTGTCTGTCATCTACAAGTTGTTCACTCGAGTCATCCTAAATAGGATTGGCAGAACACTAGATGAAGGTCAACCATGCGAGCAAGCCGGGTTCCACAAAGGATTCAGCACCATTACCATATCCAAACGATAACCAAGCTCATTGAGGTTTCTCGAGAGTTCAAGATGCCGTTCTGTCTAACGTTCATTGATTTAAAGAATGCCTTTGATTCTGTTGAGACGGAAGCGGTCATTGAAGCCCTAGCCAATCAGGGCATTCAACCCCAATACATCAAGATCCTCTGTGAGCTGTATTGCGGATTCACTACCAGGATCTCACCATTCTACAAAGAAGTAATCATTGATGTCAAGAGAGGGATTCGCCAGGGTGATACCATTTCACCAAAACTCTTCAGTGCCATCCTCAAGAACATTATGCGACGACTGGAATGGGAAGGAATGGGAGTGAAGAGAGATGGTTGGCAACTACACCACCTTCGCTTTGCTGATGACATTGTTTTAATAACACCAAACATCAGCCAAGCGGCACAAATGCTGGCCGACTTCGACCATGAGTGTGGAAAGGTAGGACTACAGCTGAATCTTACGAAGACAATGTTTATGAGAAACAGCCTCATTCCTGACGCCCTCTTCGCTCTCAACGGAACAACCATCTCCGAATGCAACAGCTATGTGTACCTAGGTAGCGATGTCAATATGACAAATGACCTGGCACCTGAGCTGCGCAGGAGGAAGAGAGCAGCTTGGAACACCTTCAAGAGCATCGAAGAAATAGCTAAGAGGATGAAGAACCTCGGCTCCGGGCACATCTCTTTGATTCCACTGTTCTTCCTGCATTAACATATGCCTCAGAGACCTGGGCCCTGTGCAAACAGGATGAGAATGCTATTCGGGTCTCCCAAACAGGAATTGAAAAACCTATGCTTGGAATATCACGTTTCACTCAAATGAGAGAAAGAATCCGGAGTTCTGACATCCATCGACGATCAAGAATCAGGGGCGCTGTCTCGTTTGCCAAGGTGTCAAAAATCAGATGGGCTGGTCAAGTAAAAGTAAGTAAAGTAAAGGCCCTCCCGTTGATCATGGATTTGCCCGAGTGGGCCCAGTAACATCTCCATTGGAGACTTTGTTGTTACTGTGTTTGGCATATCGAATACGTCACGGGGAGCTTGCCAGGCTCTGCCGTGCGGACGAGATACTCTCGGTAGCTTGCCAGGCTCTCCAAGAGGGGTGGAGGAATCGAACTCGGGTCAGTCATGTTGGCTGCATGCAAGGCAAACGCCCTACCGCTGTGCTATCGCTCCAGCCCTGGTCACGTCATGAGATTTAAAAACGACCACTGGACTAGAGCTGTTACCGACTGGATTCCACAGAATGTCAAAAGACCACGTGGCCGCCCACCTACCAGATGGTCAGACTTCTTCATTAAGATCATGAACGATCGGTTTGAGCCTCTTCATGTTCCTAGAGTGAATAGACGCCATTGGGCTTCACTAGCACGCGACAGGGACAAATGGAGATGTTACTGGCGTCCGCTCGAGCAAATCGACGATTAACGGGAAGTTAAGTGATTAATTGAAGTGACTTATTCTTGGTGTTCAATATTGTGGAATTTCAGGGGTTTTGCTTCACACCTCTCTGTGTTTGCAGTTATCACTACACTCACCACCAAATTTCAAATGTTATCTGACCACCAAAAAAAGACCATTTACCAGTTCCTCTCACACTCATCTTCTTTTCCCTCTGGTAACCATGCTAGTTTTCACAATATCTAAGTGTTGTTAGTGTCTTATCAGCAAGTCTTATTCATGTACTTCTCCTCTATGACAATAAAGTCAAAACCTTACATTTCTACCCCATGTTAATAACTTTCCTACCTCCACTTATCTCTGCTACCAAACTCCCACAAGAAACTGACTGCATACCCACTCGATGCTAATTTATTTTTAAAATTTTTATTAAAACACCTTTATTTATAAAGTTATTCATACTTTTAGACATAGAATATTGTAGCACCAATCGAACCACCAGTGTTAACCTTCCTCCACCAATGTTCCCAGGTTCCTTTCCCTATCCCACTCTACAGCCTGCCCTCTTAACAGGTATCTTTCTAAGTTCAGTTGTTAAGTTTTGGGTCTCTTGATTTCTGTAACTCATCAATAATACTTTCCAGATCACACTCTTTGCTTAACTGCCTAACTAGACTTTCTGGTATCATGTGCCTGAATCTGCTGTTTTATTTTTGTTTTTAAATGATTTATTTGAACGTCTTAAGTCCATAAAAATTCCCTAGAGTTTGGTGATTTTAGTTATAAAATTCTGCATACTTTTAGAGTTTATTTTATTTTTATTGAGATAATTTAGTTTGCAAAGTTCCTATTATTTTCTTTTTTAAGTCCCTACTATGTTCTAATGAGTGTGTGTAAGCTTCTGTCACCAGTCCTTCTCAATATTCTATCTGTCATTGGCAAATATATTAAGTTTTGGGCAAATTTCTCATAGCTATAGAAAATAAAGTAATAACCAATTGCTTTTTCAGTAGCTTTATGAGGAATAAGATTATTTCATTTTTAAATATTTTCATTAGTTCTATTTTCAATAGATTTGTCCTTGGTATTTCCTTACATTTCCGTATGCATATTAACGTCTCTATGATTTTTTTTGCTTTATATAGAATGGTTTTATTGCACATCTATGGCTCGATGGCTACATAGACTTGTGGACAAGATCATTTTCTTCTAAAAATGACTTACTATTACTTTATACAGATTATTTATACTCAATAAAGTACAACCGGGCTGGAGCGATAGCACAGCGGGTAGGGCATTTGCCTTGCACGCAGCCAACATGGCCGACCCGAGTTCGATTCCTCCACCCCTCTCGGAGAGCCTGGCAAGCTACTGAGAGTATTCGATATGCCAGACACAGTAACAACAAAGTCTCCAATGGAGACGTTACTGGGCCCACTCGAGCAAATCGATGATCAACGGGAGGGCCTTTTTTTTTTTTTAAAGTACAACCACTAAAAATATACAGCCAGATGAATTTTGTGATTATATGAAGTTTCATATTATTTATTTATTTTTTAATTTTTAATTAATCAACATGAAATAATTACATATCTTTTGGTCATAAGCAGGATGCTCAGGACTTGATCCTGGTTCTGTGTTCAGAGATCATTTCTGGTAGGGCTTGGGGGACCATTTGGGATTCTGGGGATTTAACTTGGGTCAACAATGTGCAAGGAAAGCACCCTACTTGCTGTACTATCCCTCTGGCCCCTATTGTATACAGTTTTGTAACCACCACACTCATAACCTGTCTCAAGAACCATTCAGCCTATTTTGATTATTTTTTCTCAAGTATTTTAAGATACAAATTGCAGTTTGCACACCAATGACATATTTATTATTATTTACTAGTCAAGGATCACTTTTCATCTTTTTCTCTTTTCTCTCTTCTTCTGTCATAGACTGTTGATGTGTTGTGCGGTAATTGTTTTTCAGCATCCAAAGAGAGTAAACTTATATTTTTCTGCTGGCATGACTATATTCAGCTGATGTAGACTCAGAGAATGTGAATTGTTATTCTGTTTGGGTTGGCATTTTATTAATGAGTTTTACTTCTTCCACAAACCCATGTCCAAAGTTCAAAGTCAAATATAAATGCTCTTTGTCTAAATCATCGCTTGCAATTTAATGGGTACAAGTACCACCATGTCTTGACAATTCAGATTTCAGGAATCTACTTATAGTAGGTAAGTAAAGGCCCTGAGAAAAGGTTAACTCTAATTTTTGGAGAAAACTTTGGCTTTAGAATTAACCTTCAAAACTATGCTATGGGTTTCTGCAATAATATGATAACGAGCAGCAGTATGGATTATCATTTTTCTATGACATGCAGGAATGCTGTTTACCATCATCACATTGTCCTCCAAGTATTCTCCATAAAAGTACAGAGTGATACTTTCCATGTAGTACCACTTGTATGTAAATTTCATGACTTCATTTTTTTTCTAACAGCTACATAGTAATTCATTGTGTAAATGTACCAAAGTTTCCTTAACCAGTCATCTGTTCTCAGGCACTCAGGTTTTTTCCAGATTCTGGCTATTGTAAAGAGTACTGCAACATGCTAAGGACAAAGGGAGCTCAGATAGAGAAGGGAGCACCAAATAAAGGGTGTTGGGAGGATCCTCCCAGGATGGGAGAAACATGCTGAAAGTAGACTATAGACCAAACATGATTGCCACTCAATGCCTCTTTTGCAAACCACAGCACCCAAAAGGAGAGAGAGAGAACAAAGGGGAATGCCCTGCCACAGAGGCAGGTGGGATGGGGTGGGGGATGAGGGATGGGAGGGATACTGGGATCCGTGTGGGGGATGAGGGATGGGAGGGATACTGGGATCCGTGGTGGTGGAGAATGGGCACTGGTGGAGGGATGGGTATTTGATTATTGTATAATTGAAACCCAAGCACAAAAAATTTGTAAGTCTAAAGCTGTACCTCATGGTGTCTCACTAATAAAAAAATAGAAAATATGGTAAAAATTATTCTTATGGAAAGTGAACAGCTTCATAATAAAATATATTCAGGGGGAAAAAGTACTGAGTGGATAAGTTGTGGGTTTTTTTCTATAACAAAAATTTCTCTTTAACATTTTCTATAACAAAAATATTTCTTGAAATTAAGACTATTAGAATCTAGGACTCTAATCCTGAATTATTTAATGCTCACTGTTCTGTCTCCCACTTTTCATGTTTAACAATAACAGGGAAGATAGACTAAAGAGTTTTTGTGGACCTTTACAGTTCTGAACTTCCATGAAACTAATTCTCACTACTCTTCTGTAAATTGTGGAGAGAGGGAGAATAAATGCTGGATTGATTTTATTCTTGAGCTAAACAATTAGCTCTTCAATTGATTAATGCTCTGTTGGCAACTACTGCAACTTAGTGACGATGATTTAGTGTTTCAGCAATTGCTGGATGCTTATACATGCGCCAGTTTGGTATATTGAAATTAGTGAGGTTTCTAAAGGTACTTCAAACTGGCCTTAATTAATTAAATGCTGGATAGATACAGTCCAAGGTTAACCACTTAATAAATTGGCAACCAAATAAAAAATGAAATCAAACATTTTCAGCAGTTTACTGGAAGGGATCTGGGCTGTATACCAAGAGATTCTGTATCAATACTGGCAGCAGGATGGGTCATTTTCAAGTTCCTGACTCATTGTCACCATACCCTTCCACTAAAGAGTAAATCCTTCCGCCCAAAACCACTGCATGATATTGCTTCATCTGTAGCATAATGGTTGTATCCCTTGTCACAATCTCAACAGTCTTTAACAAAGTGTGCAACACTGCCTTGGGAGTGGGAGTGTGGAGCACGGGATCAACTTCAGGAGAAGGGCCGCAGTTGTAGCCCCAAGTGCAATTGAGGGTGTTGTCGGTTTGCTTAAAGAAGGTACATTTACAGTTAAGGTGCTGAGTAATTTTCTTCCTGAAAAAGAGCAGTGGGTCAGATAAGTTTTGGAACTTCTGGACTGAAATAAAATCCCCACATGAAATGTGAATCATTGAGACAAGACTATCTTCAAATCACAATGTATTTGATTTTTTGCCATTGTTGTTATTTTGGGTCACACTTGTTGATGCTGAGGGGTTACTTCTGACTCTGAACTCAGGAATTACTCTGGGGGGGATCATATGGGATGCTGAGAATCAAACCCAGGTCAGCCAAATGCAAGGGTATTGCTCTATTTGTGGTGGAATCTCTCCATCCTCTAACTGTGTATTTGGAATTAAGAATATTGTTAAGGAGAATATAGTGAAATTTCATAGGCACAAAGAAAAATCTTTGCTAATTCTATGAACTGGTATTTAAGTTGAAGAGAATTAAAGGTAAGAGAAAGTTGCATAGAGAAGGGGATCAAAAAGTAAGATGATTTAATCATCTTAAAAAGACTAGTGACTAATCACTTAACTACTTAACTTCCTGTTAGTCGTCGATTTGCTCGAGCGGGCGCCAGTAACGTCTCCATTTGTCCCTGTCGCGTGATAGTGTAGCCCAATGGCATCTGTTCGCTCCGGGAACATGAAGGGCCTCAAACCGATCATTCATGATCTTGACGAAGAAGTCTGACCATCTGGTAGGTGGGCGGCCACGCGGTCTTTTGACATCCCGTGGAATCCAGTTGGTAACAGCTCTAGTCCAGCGGTCGTCTTTAAATCTCATTATGTGACCAGCCCATCTGATTTTCGACACCTTGGCAAATGAGACAGCGTCCCTGATCCTTGATCATCAACGGATGTCAGAACTCCGGATTCTTTCTCTCATTTGAGTGAAACGATATTCCAAGCATAGCTCTTTCTATTCTTCTTTGGGAGACCTGAATAGTGTTCTCATCTTGTTTGCGTAGGGCCCAGGTCTCTGAGGCATATGTTAATGCAGGAAGAACAGTGGAATCAAAGAGATGTGCCCGGAGCCGGAGGTTCTTCGTCCTCTTAGCTATTTCTTCTATGTTCTTGAAGGCGTTCCAAGCCGCTCTCTTCCTCCTGCGCCTCCTGAAAATTTCAAAGCCAGATGTAATTAAGTGTTGGCCAATTACCCAGTAAGACTAATTCAGAAAAATTTCTGCTTTCTGATTAACTAAAGGAGTCAATAGTATCACTCAAATTTTAGGTACTGTATTTATTAAAAACCTGAATATTTGATTAAGTCAAGTGATAAAAAACACAGTAAGGACCCACTTTCTGTTCAACTCTGGGCAAAATGCTATGGGAAACAGGAGAAAGGAATAAGAATCCTGCCTGAGAATACTACAAAAACATCATGCTACAGTAAAAAAGTAATAGATTGAGAGACTGAAGTCTTGGATTCCATCAGCTTACTTTGTGGCCTTGATCAAGAAGTTTTAGATATTCAGATTCCCAGACCATTGAAATATGACCAGTATGATAATAAGAGCACTTCTGAAAATTATAAAAACATGTTCACATTTAGTCAGTGATAATATAGTTTCTTATGATTGGGCATATATAAAAGAGAATAGATTCTTTGATAGAAAAATGAAACTGAGTTGGAATATATCACTTACTAGCTGAGTGGATTAGGAATTGACCTCTCTGAGTCTCAGTTCTCCATTTGCAAAGTTAAAACAATGATAGAAATACTTACACTATAATATTGCTTCCTGACATAGTAGATATTTTGTAAGAGAGGTTTTATTATTCACATTCAAATGAGTACAGTTTAGCAGAAAACTGTGTGATAAACATGTGAAATCAATGGAAATTAAAATTTCCCTGTCTAAATATACTGTGTGTAAAACTGTTATGATAGCAGAAGTACCCAGAGTACCTTTTTTCAGAAATGTCATACAACGGAAATAGGCCTTTAAAAGAAAACTTTTATTTTTGTTTTATTTTATCAAAACTGTCAGATACTTTAAAAATGATGGTAGATTAAGGAAGCTGCACTGGGGGCTGGAGAGATAGCACAGCGGGTGGGGCATTTGCTGTGCATGCGGTCGACCCGGGTTTGATTCCCAGCATCCCATATCCCAGCATCCCTGAGCACTGCCAGGAGTAATTCCTGAGTGCAGAGCCAGGAGTGTATTTCTGGGTGTGACCCAGAAAGAAAAAAAGAGGAAGCTGCACTGGAGAAAGATACAATGTGCTATTTATTTCATTGAATCACCGTGAGATAGAGCATTACAAGCTATTCATGATTGGGTTTCAGTTATACAATGTTACAACACCCATTCCTCAACCAGTGTAATTAATTTCCTAGCACTAGTGTCCCCAGTTTCCCTCCCATCCCCCCAAATCATCCCTCACCTTTGCCTGCCTCTCCGGCAGGAACCTCTCCTCTCTCTCTCTCTCTCTCTCTCTCTCTCTCTGTCTCTCATTTTAGGCATTATGGTTTGCAATACAGTTGCTGAAAGGTTATCATGTATATCCATTTACCTACTTTAAACAGTCAGTTCTTGTCCAGAATGATCATTTGTAACTAATATTGTCATAATGGACCCTCATCTATCTTAATTACCCTCCACCCGCCACACCTTTGTGGTAATTTCCAACCATTGACCAGTCATCCTGGTCCATTTTCCCTGGCCTTGGATATTAGTTTCATCACTTGATCACTTGACATCACGTTACTCATCGATTTGCTCAAGCGGGCACCAGTAACGTCTCTATTTGTCCCTGTTTTGTGCTAGTCTAGCCCAGTGGCATCTGCTCGTTCTAGGAACACAAACAGCCTCAAACCGATGATTCAGGATCTTGACGAAGAAGTCTGACCATCTCATAGGTGGGCGGCCATGCGATCTTTTGACATCCCATGGAATCCAGTCGGTAATGGCTCTAGTCCAGCGGTCATCTCCAAATCACATTACGTGTCCAGCCCATCTGATTTTCAATGCCTTGGCAAATGAGACAGCATCCACAGCATCCCTGATTCTTGACCGTTGACGGAGGTTGGAACTCTGGATTCTTTCTCTCATTTGAGTGAAGCGTGATACTCCAAGCATAGCTCTTTCAATTTCTCTTTGGGAGACCCAAATAGTGTTCTCATCCTGTTTTCATAGGGTCCAGGTCTCTGAGGTGTATGTTAATGCAGGAAGAACAGTGGAATCGAAGAGATGTGCCCAAGAGCCGGAGGTTCTTCATCCTCTTAGCTATTTCTTCGACATTCTTGAAGGCATTCCAAGCCCCTCTCTTCCTCCTGCGCAATTCAGGTGCCAGGTCATTCGTCATATTGACTTCTCGACCTTGGTACACATAACTGTTGCATTCAGAGATATTTGTCCCATTGAGAGTGAATGGAACGTCAGGAACGAGACCGTTTCTCATAAACATTGTCTTCATGAGATTCAGCTGCAGTCTGACCTTTCCACAGTCACGGTTGAAGTCGGCCATCATTTGTGCCACTTGGCTGATGTTTGGTGTTATAAGAATAATGTCATCAGCAAAGCGGAGGAGGTGGTATAGTTGCTGACTGTCTATCTTCACTCCCATTCCTTCCCATTCCAGTCGTCCCATGACGTTCTCGAGGGTGCCACTGAAGAGTTTCGGTGAAATGGTATCAGCCTGCGGAACCCCTCTCTTGACGTCAATGACCACCTGCTTGTAGAATGGTGAGATCCTGGTAGTGAATCCGCAGTACAGCTCACGGAGGATCCTGATGTATTGAGTTTGAACTTATTATTATTAGTTTCATCACAATCACTATCATGATCAGGATGTTGTTCATCGATTTCCTCGAGCCGGCACCAGTAACATCTCCTTCGTTCTAGCCCTTGAGATTTTAGAAAGTGCCATATTCAAGGCTCTTTCAGGGTCAGAAGAATGAGACCCATCATTGTTACTGGTTTTTGGCATATTGAGTATGCCATGGGGAGTTTGCCAGACTCTGCCATGCAGGCAGGATGCTCTCGGTAGCCTGCCAGGTTCTCCAGAGTAAGAACTAGATAATAAGATGTCGCACCTGGCTGTCCTCACTGGGGACCCTTGGAGGGGGGTGAGTTGAGTTTCCCCCCTCGCTCTGAGCAGAGCCCCGGCAGCTGAAGACCTCCAGATCCAGCCACAGCCATGCTGATACCACTCTCCACACGCATGACGGAACTGGCAGAGGAACACAGGCATGCGGGTCCCGGGGCTGAGATCTCCAAGCCTGCTTGGATTGGGACTGGGCCTCCTCCACCCAGGTCCCCCATCTTCCAGTAGGTAGGCGTCCCACCCACCAACTGCCCCCGGCGCCAGGTAATCCCATCAACAGCCAAGACCCAGAGACTATAAAACCCAGCTCCCGGAATACATACTGTTTTTTAATATCCCACAAATGAATGCAGTCATTCTATATCTGCCCCTCTCCTTCTGATTCATTTCATTCAGCACAATACTCCATTTATAGGCAAATTTCATCCATCCACATATAGGCAAATTTCATGACCTCATTTTTTTCTAACAGTTGTGTCGTATTCCATTGATACAACAATTATTGAAGAAATAAAATCTGTAAGAATTAAAGACTACCTGCTAAGTGAAAAAATGGCAAGTGAGGGAGCTGAGTCAAGTGTTTGGCTAACTGAATAGCTGATGGTACCATTTCACTGTATCACTGTTGTCCTGTTGTTCATCGATTGCCTCGAGCAGGCACCAGTAACATCTCCTTCGTTCCAGCCCTGAGATTTTAGAAAGTGCCACATTCGAGGCTCTTTCAGGGTCAGGAGAATGAGACCCATCATTGTTACAGGATTTTAGCATATTGAGTATGCCACAAGGAGTTTTCCAGACTCTGCCATGCGGGCAGGATTCTTTCAGTAGCCTGCCAGGTTCTCCAGAGTAAAAATTAGATAATAAGATGGTGCGCGACCGTAGATGCCGTCGCGTGCTTCCCGAAGCTGGGTTTTATAGTCTCTGGGTCTTGGTCGTTGATGGGATTACTTGGCGCTGGGGGCAGTGTAACGCCTACATACTGGTAGATGGGGAATCTGGGTGGCGGAGGCCCAGTCCTGATCCGAGCAGGCTTGGAGATCTAAGCCGTGTAATCCCATCAATGGCCAAGATCCAGAGACTATAAAACCCAGCTCCTGGAAGAGAACAGCGCAGAGTCTCCTGCCTCCGCACCTGGCTGTCCTCACCGGGGCCCCTTGGAGGGGGGCGGGTTGAGTTTTCCTCCCCGCCCCAAGCAGAGCCCCGACATCTAAAGACCTCCGGTTCCAGCCACAGCCACGCTTAAGACCACTTTCCACACGTTCGGACAAGCCTCACGCATGAAGGAAATGGCAGAGGAACCCAGGTATGCAGGACCCAGGGCTTAGATCTCAAAGGTACCATTTATTCACTAAAAAAAGTTTATTAATTGCCTACTATAAAATTGTGTTCTGGAAATAAAGTGGTGAAGTAAATAAGAATGGTTATTTTTTGTATGTCTGATACAGTCTAGCAAAAGAAATAAACATGGTAAACAAAAATGTAATTTTGAACTGTGGTAAGGAGTAGAAAGTATAGAGTACTGTGCCAAACAATGCCGGGGATGCTTAACGGATAATACAAGAGGATGGTAGATACTGAGTGAGAATAAAATACTTATTTATTTTTTGAACATGTTAAATTTTGGGGTACAAATGGCAAACATCGTTTGAGATATTCAGAAAGTATGTGATAGGTCAGTTTTGAAGCTCAAAGAACTGAGTAGAAGACATTAACACAAAATTTTCTCTGATGGTTATTGAAATTATAGGATTACATGGAATCAACTGGAACAAACATAGATACCAGAGATTCTAGATGGGTGTGAATGTGAAGTCTTCTGTGCTTTTAATTGGATTTGATTCTTTGGGGTTGGTGCACACAGTCTATTCTAATTTAAAGCCTAGTCCCAATTTTCTTACACCTGGACGACTTTAGCACTGTAGCACTGTCCTCCCGTTGTTCATCGATTTGCTTGAGCGGGCCCAGTAACGTCTCCATTGTGAGACTTGTTATGAACAACTTTAACTTTGTAAATTTATTTTATCTATTGGGTCTATTGAAATATTTGGCTTTTAGTATAAATTAACTAGCCACTGTGAACACTACAATACCCCCAGATATTTTTATTTTTAAAAATTATTTTAATTTTTATTAAAGGTACAGTTGTAGACTTAGAAATTTTTGTGTTTGAGTTTCAATTATACAATGATCGAGTACCCATTCCTCCACCACTGCCCATCCTCCCACCACCACTGATCCCAGTATCTCTCCCACCCCCATCTCCCCCATCCCACTCTGCCTCTGTGGCAGGGCATTCCCTTTTGTTCGCTCTCTCCTTTTGGGTGCTGTGGTTTTCAAAAGAGGCATTGAGTGGCAATCATGTTTGGTCTATAGTCTACTTTCAGCATGTAGCTCCCATCCTGGGAAGTTCCTCCCAATACCCTTTATTTGGTGCTCCCTTCTCTATCTGAGCTGCCTTTTCCCCCAGAGTGTGCGGCTGGCTTCCAAGCCATGGAGTAAACCTCCTGGTATTTATCTCGGCTATTCTTGGGTGTTAGTCTCCTATTTTGTTACTTTATGTTCCCCAGATTAATGAAATCTTTCTATGTCTGTCCCTCTTTTTCTGACTCATTTCGCTTAGCATGATACTTTCCATGTAGTACCAGTTGTATGTAAATTTCATGGCTTCATCTTTTCTAACAGCTACATAGTATTCCATTGTGTAGATGTACCAAAGTTTCTTTAACCAGTCATCTGTTCTTGGGCATTCAGGTTTTTTCCAAATTCTGGCTATGGTAAATAGTGCTGCAATGAACAAACAAGTGCAGATGTCACTTTGACTATACTTTTTTGCCTCTCTGGGAGATATTCCCAGGAGTAATACCCCCAGATATTATGGGTCTTTTGATCTAACACAATGACAACTATAAACAACACTACTTACAATTTATTCTTGGTAAAATTCTATTCTAAACTTGATATACAACTATTCTTCACTGTCATTGTCCTCCCGTTGTTCTTAGATTTGCTCGAGCAGGCCCAGTAATGTCTCCATTGTGACACTTGTTACTGTGTTTGGCATATTGACTATGCCGAGGGGAGCTTGCCAGGCTCTGCCGTGCGGGCGGGATACTCTCCGTAGCTTGTCGGGCTCTCTGAGAGGGATGGAGGAATCGAACCCGGGTCGGCTGCGTGCAAGGCAAACACCCTACCTGCTGTGCTATCACTCCTACCCCCTCCTCATTAACTGGGTGGCAAGTAGAGATGTAATATGATCTGATACGAACCTAGATTTCTGACTAGAGCAACATTCTTAATGGTAGAGTTAGTCAGGAAAACTTGAAAGAATTAGATTTTGACTGTTTCATCGATTTGAAATGTCTAGTTGGAAATGTGCAGAAATCACATAGATTATAGGATATGTGAATTATGGGTTCAGTTGAGATATCTGACTGCAGATGCAACTTTAAGGATAACACAGTTCTAAAGTTTATACTCTCTCTATATGATATTATGTATCTACATAGCTTTAATTTTTGTAGATTAAATAGGAGCTCTTCTCTTTTCTATTATCTTCAAGACTTCCTGGACTTTCTGTTTAGCTATTTTGGCTAATTTAACTCCAAATCTGTTTTATATAATTTTGTTGCTATTACTGTTTCTTATAAAAGAAAGTTTTAAATAAGAAAATTACATAGAAATACTTCTATTTTTTGTGCTGATATTAAAAAACTACTTTTGTGAACATAGATATGTGTACATATATGAATACATTTATATAAAAATTAAAACATATCAAAAAGTATATAACATGACTATATTTGGGTAGGGTACTTAGTTTAGATACTCATCAGGTTAATGTTTAGCTTTGCATATAGTATTTTATTTTTAATAAAAATATATTTACATATTACTTTCAAAATAATCTTTTAAAAATTTTTATTTATTTTTATAATGTTTAAAAATAACCTATTATTTAAAATTTTTTTAATGTATTTTGATTAAAAACTCTGATTTATAAAGTTGTTCATTATATAGTCGTCTCAGTAATTTTGTGTTACAACACCACCAGTGTGACTTTTGCTCTACCAATGTCCCCATTTTCCCTCCCATTGCCAACCTGCCCTCTTAGGCACATAACAAATTTACTTTATATTATTTGTTCCAACAAAATTTTAAGATATGGCAAATAGAATGATCAGAAAATTAATAAGAGCCAATATGTGGTTGCTATATGATTTTTAAACTATGTAAATAGGAAAAATAAAATCCTTTAATACAATATAATAAATGCTTATTCTCATCTACATAAGTAAGTTCTCAACTCTGGAATCTAAAGTATATTGCATTAATGTTATTTTATATTTGGATCTCATTATGGCAATAATCATGACTTACCTGTCTTTAATAAACCTTTTATTTATTTATTTTTTGCTTTTTGGGTCACACCTGGCGATGCACAAGGGTTACTCCTGGCTCTGCACACAGGAGTTACTCCTGACGGTGCTTAGGGGACCATATGGGATGCTGGGAATCAAACCCGGGTCGGCTGCTTGCAAGGCAAACGCCCTACCCGCTGTGCTATTTCTCCAGCCCCTAATAAAACTTTTAAAGAAATTCTGTGCTGATATATTTTGGAATTTACATGAAATAGGTAAGATCTACTTCACTGTATCACTGTATCACTGTCATCCTGTTGTTCATTGATTTACTCGAGTGGCACCAGTAATGTTTCCCAGTCCTGAGATTTTAGCAGCCTCTCCTTACCTGTCTTTCCCAACACTGCTGTATTGGAGGTTCTTTCAGGGTCAGGGAATGAGACCCATTATTGTTATTGCTTTTGGCATATCAAATATGCCACGGGTAGCTTTCCAGGCTCTGCCATAAGATCTACTTACATAAAATTTTCCCTTACACTTTATATAAACACTATGGTTTGTGAAGTTGTTCATGATGATTTATTACAGGCATTCAATATTCCCACACCAATTCCACCACCATTATCGCCTTCCCTCCACCATTGTCTATAATTTTCTCAACCACCGCACAAGCCTGCCCCAATGGCAGGCCCACAATAATTTATTTTGTATTAGCGATAGCATAGCAGGGTAAGGGCGGTTGCCTTGTACACAGCAACATGACCAACCTGAGTTCAATTCCTCTGCCCTCTCAGAGAGCCTAGCAAGTTACTGAGAGTATCTCACCCTCATGGCAAAGCCTGGCAAGCTACCCGTGATGTATTCGATATGCCAAACACAGTAACAAGTCTTACAATGTTACTGGGCCTGCTCGAGCAAATTGATGAACAACGAGAGGACAGTGACAGTGACTTGTTATCAATAACTTGTTACCAGAATGATAAAAATATTTCCTTAGAATGATAAGAAATATTTATTTAGAAGAAAATTAGTGAAAATTGTTGTATCTTACCGTGGCAGGTTTACTAAACTGTTGTCACAGGTTAAGCATTCTGTATTACTGTTTGGTTAGTTGAGATTGGTTGCCTTCTATGTTACATCCCATCCAATCTGCAGTGCTACTACTGGATTATCAGTGTCGTAGAGTTTGGAGAAGTAGTGTGGTCACATGCTCTATGAAGTCCAGAAATTTTAACTGGGTGGTACATCTGGAGTTAAATTTTAACGGGGCAGCAGCTTTGGGGTGTGGACATGACTTCTGGAGCTTCTGGAAGTAAAGAAGAGTGGGCGGGGAGGTAAGGCAGCCTATCCCAATTCTGAGAAAGCCTGAAGATTTCAGTCACAAAGACCCGCATACCTGAATTTTCAGCAGATTAATTTCTGGGTAAGGATTGGTCCTAAGATAATGGAGCCAGCCAGAGATATAGCAGCAATTTTGCAGTGAAGGAGGCTGGCGGGGCTTTGGGAGGATCAGTCCAGGGCCTAGGTTCTCAGCCATGCACAAATGTCTGAAGGATTTTTGGTATCTGGTTGGTCTCTCTCTCTTTTTTTTTTGAATCACCGTGAGATATATTTACAAAGCTTTCATGTTTGAGTTTCAGTCATACAATGATTGAACACCCATACCTCCACCAGTGCACGTTTTCCACCACCAATGTCCCCAGTATCATCCCCCCACATCTCACTCCTCCTTCTGCCTCCATGGCAGACAATTTCCCCCATAGTCTCTCTCTACTTTTGGTCATTATGGTTTGCAATACAGATACTGAGAGGCTATCATGTTTGGTCCTTTATCTACTTTCAGGACACATCTCCCATCCAGAACTATCCCTCCAACCATCAATGACTCAGTGATTCTTTCTCTATTCCAGCTGCCTTCTTCCCCAGCTCTTGAGGCAAACTGCCATTTGGTTGATCTCTTTTGAGATCTATTTATGAGTCTCTGAAGCAAGGACACTAGATGAGCTTAGATTGATAATGAAGGTGGTTTGTGGGTGTGACTCTTAAAATATTTTTAATTGAATCATTATGAGATACACAGTTACAAAATTGTTCATGATTTGGTTTCAGTCATACAATATTCCAACACCCATCCCTTCACCAACGTACATTTTCCACCAACAATGTCCCAATTTTCCCTCGAATCAGTGCCAACCCCACCTCCAGCCTGTCTCTATTGCAGACACTTTTCCTCTCTCTCCCCACCCTCTCTTGCTTGCTTTCTCTATTTCCTTTTGGGCATTATGGCTTGCAATACAGGTACTGAAAGGTTATCATGTATATTCCTTTACCACTTTACAGCACTCAGTTCTTGTCCAGAGTGATCATTTCCAACTATCATTGCCATAGTGGGCAAAAATTACCTCCCTCCACACCCCCACCACTTGTGGCAAGTTTACAACCATTGACCAGTCCTCCTGGCCTTGGATATTAGTTTCTACTATCCTTGGATATTAGTTTCATACTATATTTTATTTTTTTATATTCCACAGATGAGATGAGTGGGCTGGAGCAATAGCACAGCGGGTGGGGCATTTGCCTTGCACAAGGCCAATCCGGCTGACCCAGGTTCGATCTTCCGCACCTCTTGGAGAGCCCGGCAAGCTACCAAGAGTATCTCACCTGCAGGGCAAAGACTGACAAGCTCCCCGTGATGTATTCGATATGCCAAACACAGTAACAAGTGTCATAATGGAGATGTTACTGGGCCCGCTTGAGCAAATCGATGAACAGATGAGTGCAATCAGTCTATGTCTGTCCCTCTCCCTCTGACTCATTTCGCTCAGCCTGATACTCTCTAAATCCATCCATTTATAAGCAAATTTCATGGTTTAGTTTTTTATGGTGGCTGTGTAGTATTCCATTGTGTAGACGTACCATGGTGTCTTTATCCTGACACCTGTTCTCAGACATTCAGGTTGTTTCCAGATTTTGGCTATTGTGAATAGTGCTGCAAATAACAGAGAAGTGCAGATGGTTTTTCTGCATTATGTATTTGGGCCCCTAGGACATATTCCCAGGAGTGGTGTTGCTGGTTCATATAAAAACTATTTTTCTAGTTTTTTGAGGAATGCACATGTTGTTTTCCAAAGGGACCTGCCAGAATTCCCACCAACAATGAATGAAGGTTCCTTTCTTCCCACAGCTGCACCAGCACTGATTGTTATTGATGTGTGCCAGTCTCTGCAGTATGAGATATCTCATGTTGTTTTGATTTTGATTTACATCTCTAAATGTAAAATTATGATTATTAATTTAGAGCATTTTTATATGCATTTTTGCCATTTGAATTTCTTCTTTGAGAAAATTGTTCTTTTTTCTCCCCATAACTTTATGGGGTTGGATTTTTCCTTGTCAAGTTCTAATGGTGCCTTATATATTCAAAGAAAGTTTTAATAGTACAATAATTACATGCAACTATCTGAAATGAATGCATGCTAAACTCTATCATGAAATGATTAAGAATTTTGTCAAAGGACTTCCTGAACTTGAGACTTTTTTGTAATTCAGTTGCTGAGTTTGAGCAACATGAACAAGTTCTGTTTTTTTATTTTCTCATTTTTAGTGGATTGAACAATAATACTTAAGATAGTTATGGTAAATTATTCAAAAGGATTAAAAGATAGTTCATATAAATTATCAATAAGTATCAGCTCTTATTGTTCTTATTTCCAGTTCCTTTAAATTGAGGTTACGTCGGTTTATTCCATTTCATTCTTTCATCTTTTGCTTTTTGGGCCACGCCCAGCGGTGCTTAGGGATTACTCTTGGCTCTGCACTCAGGAATCACTCCTGGTAGTGTTCTAGGGACCATATAGGCTGATGGGAATGGAGCCTTGGTCTGCCGCTTGCAAGGAAAGTACCCTACGAGCTGTTCTATTACTACAGCTCTTGTTTATTCCCTTTCTTGACAGATTTCTAATGAAGTATACTGAAGATTTCGGATACTATTCTCATGGATAAAATGATGATATGTCTGCTGAATTGTATTGTTATATTCATGTAATATTCATTCATTATTTTTTGCACATCTATTTGTGCAATTGAGTCCAAAACATTTTCAATCATAGACTGGTATCTGTGTGAAAGTCATATGGGGGGGTAATCAATGGTTTTGTCGAAGATTTGAGAGAAAAGGAAGAAGAAAATGTAGATGAGTAATTTTCAGGAGAATATAAATCCCATTAGTAGCACTGATTTGGGATCAGCTAGAAAAAAGCATATTTTTTCATAAAATAAAATAAACCTTAATATATTTTATTCAATAGTCACAATGTACTGTAATACTTTCGACATTATCCAAAATTATAATAATTTGGAAAAACTCTCTAAATATTATTTTATGAGTCTGGCTGTTAAATTATTGTACAACTAAACTAAATCTTATTTTGATCCTAAATAGATTCTTATTTTCAGTTCTTTTAAATTGAGGTTATGTTGGTTTATTCCATTTCATTCTTTCATCTTTTGCTTTTTGGGCCACGCCCAAATAAAACTAAATCTTATTTTGATTCTAAATAGCAAGTTTGAAACTTTTCCCACTAGAGCTTCACAAATCAACCCTCTTTCATACTTTTGCTTTGCTTTGTTTGTTTGTTTGTTTGTATGTTTGTTTTGGGTGACATCTTTCAATGTTCAGGGCTTATTCCTAGCTCTGAGCTCAGAGGTCACTCCTGGCGTGCTCTGGGAACCATATGGGGAGCTGAGAATCAAACCAGGTCAGCTGTGTGCAAGGCAATTGCTCTAACTGCTGTACTGTTGTTCCAGCCCCCAACTCTCTTTCATCCTCTACGTGACACTTTTTGAACATTTGTAGACAGTGTTCCTAACACCCTACAATTATTTCTTTAGAAGCTGAAATTTTCTTCATTTATTTAATTTTCTCATCCTCTAGACCAATTCTAATTCTGTGGTGTTTTATGTAAAGTATAAGGCTTAGGAAAGTACACCTGCTATTGCAATTTGCCACTTTTGCAGATATCAGAGATAATCTGGAGCAGTTATTCTTCTAATGACCTTGTATAATTAACCATTGTGGTATCTAATTAAAAATAAACATATATTAGGGTCCCTATGTTTCCCTATGGAGCTGTTCTAATTCATCTTTGTCCTCTGGCTATTATTTTACATAAGATAACCACAGGGCAGTTAATTTTGGAAACACATATGATAGAAATTTGCAACTCATTTTTCACCTTAATATATTTTAATCAGTCCTTCTGGATATGCCCAATAATTATATACTTATACTTATTTATTTTTCCAGCCTAAACTCTGGGTAGGCAACACTGGAAACTAAGTTTGTAGAATGATAAGGCATAGATTAACCCTATATTCAGACCTAACCAAATTACTATGTTAAAGCCAGGTGACAAGTATTTTCCTCAAGTAAGGACAACCTTGGCCTATTCTTCAATAGATTGGAAATTCGAAGGAGGTCAGACCATCATATCTGAGCTTCTAGCCTTCATCCCTTATGGCCCATTTGGTCATTTGGTTATTATACTCTGACTCCTAGAGAGTGCATGATCTGTTCTTTAACTAGATTCATTAATTCGGAGTTATATTGTTACTGTGGTCATTCCATCAAGTCTCAGCCGATACCTGCAAGGCTAGGTAACTTCCAAACATTGCTGCTGAATGAATTGTTGTCTTCACATGTATTTACTTCCCTCCATGAATTAATATTCTAATGTTAAGTACTCTAAGCGTATAGTATTCTCAATAATATAGTGTCATCAGTGTTTGTATGTATTGATAATACAAAATATATTATCTTCTGTTTAAACATCCAATTTGAATTCTGCTATCTAGTGTGTGAAATTCATAGAATAGCTGCTGAGACTCATTAGGACTTCATTGTTTCTTGTTCCTATCTAGTGGGAAATAGATTGCACTACCCATAAAGTGAGAATAAAACCAATGACTTTTTCTCTACTAAATTTATATTATCATGTACTTTTCTCTTTTAATCTGATAGTGAGGAAAATTAATTTTACATACTCTAATATTAAACCACTCATCTATAGCATAAAACCAAGCACTGGATTTAGTTATAAGTAATAAACATTGGATTTATTTATTTTAGAAATTGACATAAAATTTTTTACCTAACTTGTCTTTAGTTTTGGTTTCATAATTATGTTGTCTACAAAGATAACCCATTTTGATCACTTGACTTCCCGTTAATGGTTGATTTGCTCGAGTGGGCACCAGTAACGTCTCCATTTGTCCCTGTCGCGTGCTAGTGTAGCCCAATGGCATCTGTTTGCTCTAGGAACAGGAAGAGCCTCAAACTGATTGTTCATGATCTTGATGAAGTCTGACCATCTGGTAGGTGGGCGGCCACGCGCCCCATCTGATTTTTGACACCTTGGCGAAGGAGACAGCGTCCGTGATTCTTGATCGTCGACGGAGGTCGGAACTCCGGATTCTTTCTCTCATTTGAATGAAACGTGATATTCCAAGCATAGCTCTTTCAATTCCTCTTTGGGAGACCAGAATAGTGTTCTCATCCATTTTGCGTAGGGCCCAGGTCTCTGAGACATATGTTAATGCAGGAAGAACAGTGGAATCAAAGAGATGTGCCCGGAGCTGGAGGTTCTTCGTCCTCTTACCTATTTCTTCGACGCTCTTGAAGGCGTTCCAAGCTGCTCTCTTCCTCCTGCACAGCTCAGATGCCAGGTCATTTGTCATGTTGACTTCTCTACCTAGGTACACATAACTGTTGCATTTGAAGATGGTCTTTCCGTTGAAAGTGAATGGGGCGTCAGGAATGAGGTTGTTTCTCATAAACATTGTCTTCGTAAGATTCAGCTGTAGTCCGACCTTTCCACACTCACGGTTGAAGTCGGTCAGCATTAGTGCCGCTTGGCTAATATTTGGTGTTATTAAAACGATGTCATCAGCAAAGTGGAGCTGGTGTAGTTGCCGACCATCTATCTTCACTCCCATTCCTTCCCATTCCAATCGTTGCATGATGTTCTCGAGGGTGGCACTGAAGAGTTTCAGTGAAATGGTATCAGCCTGCCGAACCCCTCTCTTGACGTCAATGATCACCTCCTTGTAGAATGGTGAGATCCTGGTAGTCAATCCTCAATACAGCTCACTGAGGATCTTGATGTATTGAGTTTGAATGCCCTGATTGACTAGGGCTTCAATGAATGTTTCATCTCAACAGAATCAAAGGTCTTTAAATCAATGAACGTTAGACAGAGCGGCATCTTGAACTCCTGAGAAACCTCAATGAACTTGGTTATCGTGTGGATATGGTCGATGGTGCTGAATCCTTTGCGGAACCTGGCTTGCTCGCATGATTGTCCTTCATCTAGTGTTCTGCCAATCCTATTCAGGATGACTTGAGTGAACAACTTGTAGATGACAGACAATAGGCAGATCGGGCAATAGTTGCCAATGTACAAGTGCGAAAAATCAAGTACAACATCATTGGTCTGACCGAGACAAGAAGGCACCAATGTCATCCCGCCGTTTTTGACACTGGAGAATTGTTCCTCAGAACATGTGATAAAAGAGGTGTCGAGGCTTCGGTGTCCTTGTCAACACAAACTTGGCCATGAGCATTGATTCATTCGAATGCCTAACAACATTTGAATAGATGTGGCTCACTGCCGGCAGTTTCTATTTTTGTTGTCTACGAACCAACATCCAATTATGATGAAGGAGAAATTGAGAAGTTCTACATAGTGCTGGAGACATTCTATAAAGAAGACCACACCTTCTACAAGATCATTGTGGGTGATTTTAATGCCAAGATAGGACCCAGAAGATCAGCCGAAGAACTTCACATCGGGACCCATGGCCTAGAATGGAACGAACAGGGTGAGAGACTATCTGAGTTCATCATGTTGACCAAGACCATCCATGGTAACTCAAGATTCCAGAAGGCCGAATTTAAACGTTGGACCTGGGAGTCTCCCGGTGGACAATTCCACAACGAAATAGACCACATCATATTCAATCGACAGTTTTCCCTGACCGATGTCTCTGTTGTCCCAAAATTCCAAATGGGATCGGACCTCCGTCTCCTTCGTGCAAAATTCTCCTTCACAGAGCGGGGAGAAAGGGCTACAAAGTTTAAAAAGAGAACTTCCAGAACGATCACCAACTGGGAGCTCTTTGGCACTATTGCGGCAACATGGCAAGATGCCATTGTTGATAACATTGACATACGATCGACCATACGATCGACTGGTTCAGCACCTCCATGGTTGTGCGAGGAACGCCAAGAGAGAGATAGCCACAAAAAAACGCCTGTTTTCGAAAACTCTTTAGCTTATTTGCCAATGTGGTTTGGCGCATGCCTCAGGAAACTGCAAGCGAACGTCCGAACTCGCAAAGCAGTGCAGAGATGCGATCAAGGAAGACCTCAAAGAGAGAAGAGCAGAAGTGCTGGTAGATGCGGCAGAAGCTGGGAAAAGTATTCGTAACGCCCGCCTGTCCTTCGCCAACTACAAGACCAAGATGACTGCCCTCCAACGTCCTGATGGATTTATCACATCCTCCAGAACGGCAATGGAGAAGATTATCCATGACTTCCACTCAAATCTCTTCGATAGCCATGTCCACCTGTCGACATACCAAATTCCACAGGATGGATATATCATTCCCAATGTTCTCCCTTCTGAAATCCGACACGCCATTTCATCAGTATAGAAACGAACAGCACCCGGCCCAGACAAGGTCAGACCTGAACATCTGAAGAACCTGCTGTCAGTACTCATCAGTACACTGGCTCGGCAATTCACATGCTACCTGTCTGAATGCAAGGTTCTGTCCCAATGGAAAACCAACAGGACTGTACTACTGTACAAGAAGGGGGACATCCATGATTGGCAACTCTTTATACCTTTTAAAAATTTTATTTTCTCATATATTTATTTTTTAATTGAATCACAGTGATATACACATTTACAAAGTTGTTCATGACTGCATTATAGTCATATAATGTTCCAACACCTGTCCCTTCACCAGTGTGCTTTTACTACCACCAATGACCCCAATTTCCCTCCAGCCCCCCAACTCTGTCCCACCGCTGCCACTATGGCAAGCACTTTTCATCTCTCTCTCTCTCTCTTCAATGAATAACTTAAGGAATTTTCCTTTTTATATATTACTTGGTATGTTGAAAGTCTCACAATGGAGGCACTACTGGTACCCGCTCAAGCAAATTGATGAACAATGGGAGGACAGTGCTACAGTGCAGTGCTATATATTACTCGAGATATTTTGATTAAAATTAAGATGACCTTGAAATTTAGTTAAACTTGCTTATTAAACTATCTGGATAAGTGTTGATTTGGGAAGAATTTTTATTTTTTATTAGTGAATCACCATGAGGTACAGTTACAGACTTACAAACTTTTGTGCTTGTGTTTCAGTCATACAATGCTCGAGGACCCATCCCTCCACCAGTGTCCATTCTCTGCTACCGATGATCCCAGTATCCCTCCCACTTTCTCACGTGGGAATAATATTTTAACCACTGCTTTGTTATTTCATAAATCTATTCACAATTTTTATATTTTCTTGGGTCAGGATAGCTATACTTCTAAATTGTTGTTTTTTATAATTATAGTCTTCTGAATAATTTTGAATTCCTTGACCTAACACTGAGAGATGTGTGATGAAATCTCTCCCAATATGGTAGATTTATCAACATTTCCCTTAACGCTTATCATTTTTCTTCACATTTCTAAGGCTATAGATATATTAAAAATTCATGTAATTTTGTTTTGAATTTACCATCTAACAGTAAACCACTCAACTACTCTTATTTTTTTTTGAAAGGAGGATTCGACCACACTTATCAGTACTCAGGAGCTACTTCTGCCTCAGTGCTTAGGAGTCACTCCAATCATTGCTCAGGGAACATGCATTACCAGGGATCAAACTTGGGCCTCTAACATATACAGCAAGTGCTCAGTTTCTTGAGCTACCTCTATGATCCTAATTCTTTTTTTTTTCATTTTTTCCCTTTTATTTTATTTTTTTTCATTTTTTTTTTAGTTTTTATTAGTGAGACATCATGAGGTACAGTTGTAGACTTATAAATTTTTGTGCTTTGGTTTCAATTATACAATGATCAAATACCCATCCCTCCACCAGTGCCCATTTCCCACCATCACAAATCCCAGTATCCCTCCTAATTCATTTGTCTAAAACGCTATCCTATATTTATCACATAAATATAAAATATATTTTATATAAAATATACTTATGCTATACCATTATATATTAACATATTAATTAATGATTACTATAAAGTAACTAACAATTAATATTAATATGTTGATTGTGTAAATATATTTTGTATATAACTCTGTATCACTGTATCACTGTCATCCTGTTGTTCATCGATTTCCTCGAGCAGGCACCATGAATGTCTCCATTCGTCCTAGCCCTGAGATTTTAGCAAGTGCCACATTGGAGGCTTCTTCAGGGTTAGAGGAATGAGACCCATCATTGTTACTGGGTTTTGGCATATCGAATATGCCATGGGGAGCTTGTCAGACTCTGCCATGTGGGCAGGATACACTCGGTAGCCTGTCGGGTTCTCCAAGAGTAAGAACTAGACAATAAGAGAGAGCTAGGTTTTATAGTCCCTGGGTCTTGGCCGTTGATGGGATAACATGGAGCTGGGGGCAGTTGATGGGTGTAACGCCTGGCTACTGGAAGATGGGGAATCTTGGTGGAGGAGGCCTAGTCCCGATCGAGCAGGCTTGGCGATCTCAACACCGGGTCCTGCACACCTGGGTCCTCTGCCGGTTCCTTCATGCGTGAGGCTCGTCCAAACGTGTGGAGAGTGGTCTTAAGCATGGCTGTGGCTGGTCCAGAGTCTTCAGTGCCAGTGCTCTGTTCGGGGCGGGGAGGGAAACTCAACCTGCCCCCCTTCAAGGGGCCCCTGTGAGGACAACCAGGAGTGGGGGCAGGAGACTCTGCACTGTTCTCTTCCAGGAGCTGGGTTTTATAGTCCCTGGGTCTTGGCCGTTGATGGGATAACACGGTGCCGGGGGGCAGTTGGTGGGTGTAATTCCTAGCTACTGGAAGATGGGGGATCTGGGTGGAGGAGGCCCAGTCCTGATCTGAGCATTAATGTAGACACACCATTTTTCTCTTTCCCCTTTTAAATAATGTTCATTTAGGTACGTTACGCCTTCAAGAACGTCGAAGAAATAGCTAAGAGGACGAAGAACCTCCGGCTCCCGGAACATCTCTTTGATTCCACTGTTCTTCCTGCATTAACATATGCCTCAGAGACCTGGGCCCTACGCAAACAAGATGAGAACACTATTCAGGTCTCCCAAAGAAGAATTGAAAGAGCTATGCTTGGAATATCACGTTTCACTCAAATGAGAGAAAGAATCCAGAGTTCTGACATCTGTCGACAATCAAGAATCAGGGACGCTGTCTTATTTGCCAAGGTGTCGAAAATCAGATGGGCTGGTCACGTAATGAGATTTAAAGACGACCGCTGGACTAGAGCTGTTACCGACTGGATTTCACGGGATGTCAAAAGACCGCGTGGCCGCCCACCTACCAGATGGTCAGACTTCTTCGTCAAGATCATGAACGATCGGTTTGAGGCCCTTCATGTTCCCGGAGCGAACAGATGCCATTGGGCTACACTATCACGCGACAGGGACAAATGGAGACGTTACTGGCGCCCGCTCGAGCAAATCGACGACTAACGGGAAGTTAAGTGATTAAGTGAGGTACGTTGATTTATAATACAATCAATTTAATTTTCACAAATACATTTTTGTGTGCTTTCAAAGGCTGGTAGCACTCTATCTTTCTAGCTGCCTGCGTTTGGTGGTCTCGGACTGCTTCCCCCACCCAGGGGAGGCCGACTGTGAGGTAGGCGAAGGAAGGAACGAGCGCCAGGCTGGTCGGTATCAATTGTAGTTTATTCCAATCTCCACTCCCCTTCTCCTTCTCTGTCTCGAGCCCAAGTTCCCTTTCATTCTCCTTCTTGCTCCCCCCTCATTCTCCTTCTGGCCTCTGGATCTGACTCTGCCCTCTGGTGCCCAAGCCCCTCCAATCTCACAGTCTTAGTTTATATAGCAATCAAGTAGGGTGGTGACACAATGGTGGGTTGAACATTAACAAATCAACAAAGAGAGGTAAGATCACTCTTTCAGGATATTAACTCAAGAATAGAATCTCATATAAAGAGATTACTCCAGATTACTAGGAGATACGCTCAAGGGTGGGATCCCAACAAGGGTGTACTCTTTCCTCAGCTAGTAATCCATTTAAATAGTTGTGGTAAAACTACTTCTAATATTTCTAGCAATGTCATTCTGTATGAGCACAGTAATACATATAAACTTAAGGTTTGCTTCTTCCTGAGGACATCTCACTTTATATTCCGATATATATATATATATATATATATATATATATATATATATATATATATCTCGCAGTCCTCAGGCCAGGTTAGTCTTCCTAACCCAAGAAGGGTCCTAGTCTCGCCATTACTTACTTTTGGATCATGACAGCATTTGTCCATGATCATGTCCTCAACTTAAAGTTGAGTATCGTGGCGCTTTGGCCTGACCCATTTTGATGCCAGGGTAGCTCACAGCTTGCCCTGGGTCCATTCAGTCCCTCGTCGGGACCCTGCTTTTGGGGTGCTAGGAACTAAGGGCAACTGAGTCAAGAAAGCAGATGCCCAGGAGTAAATATTATTCAGAGTCAATCAACTCCCAAGTTACAAAGCATAATATTAACGGTCTTCCTGTGTCCATACAGAAAGGACATTGCTTTAAGGTAAACTATGCAAAGGACATAACTAATAATACAAGTTCAGTGTCCTTAGAAGGATCTGATCTTACAAGCTAACAGAATCTGATTAGGGAGAAAAGGTGATTAACTGGCTGGGGAGGAGGGCACAGAGAAGAGTTTACAGATAAACAGAGGAATGGGAGTGACTCGGGAGCACTGTGATGGGTATAACCAATAAAACTAAGCTCCCTGTGGCAATGTTATCCTACACATTTTTCTAGTAGCACACCAATCACCAGAATGCTTGCTTCCCTCCACCAATGTCAAAGGCCCCTCTCATCCTCCCACCTCTCAGGTAAACTCAGTTCTGTAGACAAAATCTGTAGTTTTGATGCCGTTGACCTTTTGTTTTTCATAACTATGTTTCTTAATTTTTTTGAGCTTTTTTGTTTCACACCCAGTGTTGCTCAAGGGTTACTCCTGGCTCTGCACTCAGGAATCACTCCCGGCGGTACTTAGGGAACCATATAATATGCCGAGGACTGAACCCAGGTTGGCCAAGTGCGAGGCAAATGCCCTACAGGTTGTACTATGGCTTGGGCCCCACTTCTATGTTTCTTATATCTCACATGAGAGAGACTGTTTTTTATTGTGTAGGTGGTTACCCCCACACATTTAAGATGAATAAAGGTAAAATGAAATTTCACAAAGTTGTAAATCAATAAGTTAAGTGATAAAATATTCAAAATGATACATATGTCTTTCTTTATAAGTATATAAACTTTAGGGGACAGGAGGATAGTACAATGGGTAGAGCTCTTGCTTCACACATTGCCAATGCAGATTTGATCCACGAAATCCCATATGGTCCTTCAGGCCCATTAGGAGTTATCCCTGAATACAGAGCCAGGAGTAAGCTCTGAGCACAGCTGGGCTGGTCCAAAAACAAAAAAATATAATGTTGGCTTTATGTTAGAAAATATTGTATTATACATAATTTATAATTATCTGCATTAATGCATAAAATGTAATAAAATATATAAATGTAAAAAATTACTTGAATAGACATAGTACATTCAATATTAATTATTGGAAAAATATAAAAGCCTTAGAAAAGTAGGAATAATCAGACCTTCCTTAATCTGGAAGAAGGCAGCCATAAGCGCCGTGAGTGAAAGAGATAATGTAATGGCAAAGTGCTGAGAAATTTAGCTTTTAAAGAAGCTCCTTTAATGCTACTTGCAAAACTGCTTTCAAGACTATGAATTTCCTTAACTGTTGCATATGTATGAATCTCTATATTGTTTCTTCAAATATAAATGATCTAGTTGGATTGAGAGATCTTGTTGAGGTTTTCATTTAGCTAGTAATTATAGTCTATCATTGTTTTCTGGCTTATACAATTCCGTTTGATCTGTTGTGCTTTTCTTAGTGTATAAGTTTCTTTTTAAAATCTTGCTGCTTTCAATAACACAGTGTCGGGGGCAGTTGGTGGGTGTAATGCCTAGCTACTGGAAGATGGGGGATCTGGGTGGAGGAGGCCCAGTCCCGATTGGAGCAGGCTTGGAGATCTCATGTTATCCTATCAATGGCCAAGACCCAGGGACTATAAAACCCAGCTCTCTCTTATTGTCTAGTTCTCACTCTTGGAGAACCCGACAGGCTACAGAGTGTATCCTGCCCACACAGCAGAGTCTGACAAGTTCCCCATGGCGTACTCGATATGCCAAAACCCAGTAACAATGATGGGTTGTTCATTCCCCTGACCCTGAAGGAGCCTCTAATGTGGCACTGGCTAAAATCTCAAGGGTTAGGACGAATGGAGACGTTACTGGTGCCTGCTCGAGGAAACTGATGAACAACAGGATGACAGTGATACAGTGATACAGTTACTTTCAATATCATGTCTATCCTGTCTCCTGCTTTTGTCATTCTGAGTACACTACAACTCAGATTTTTTTCTATTTGGGTCTAGTTTTTCTGGGACCCTTCCAGCTTCTTGGATCTTGGTGCCTGCAATCCTCACTCAATTCTGGGGAATTCTTATCTATGACTTCTTTAACTAGTGACTTTTCATCAGAGTCACCTTCTTATTCCTCAGGGAATCAGGGAATTCATAGTATCTTTGAGCTCATTAAACATCTTTAATATAGTGTCAATAAAGTAATATTTTGAGAGTTTACAGAGCTGATTGGTATTGGTAGAGGATTCTTACATTGTTCCTCTTAAAGTTACTACAGAGTTCTCTGGTGGAATTTTCATTTATTTTCAGATTTACCCCACCACCACCACTTTCTGTTCTCTAGAGGCTTCTCATCTCATCTTGCATCTAACCAATATTTTTCTCAGTTACTGTTATTCTGCTACTAAAACCTATTTTTCTTTTGCAATCCATTTTTAATTGATTTTTTAAATTGAATCACTGTGAGATGGACCCTTAAAAAGCTGTTCATAATTAGGCTCCAGTCATACAGCGTTCCAACACCCATTCCTCCACCACTGTAGATTTCCCAGCACAAGTGTCCCCAATTTCCTTCCCATCACCCCCTACCATACTCTTCATTTTTGACTGTCTTCTTCTCATTTCTGATTTCATAGTTTCTTGTGCTTTGTTTATTGCCTGTTTCATAGTATCTTTGAGCTCATTAAACATCTTTAACATAGTGTCAATAAAGTAATATTTTGAGAGTTTACAGAGCTGATTGGTATTGGTAGAGCCTTCTGTGCTATTACTTGCACTTAAGTTGGGTGGGGTTCTTCCCCATTGTATGTTCTGTGCTACTGATATGCTGAGGGTAAATCTTTGTAGTTATTCCCACTGAGAGTCTCTGATGGTTTAGGTTGGTATTTTCTTCCCTCCCAGCCTTCACCCAGCAACAGGAAGGTATAAGTGTGAACTGTGTGAGGTACAGTGATTGGAGATGTAGTGTGTCCATCATTGCATGTAGTGTGTCCATCATTGCAGCCATGTAGTTCATAGTACAAGCAAATCAAACAGAGTTATATATGTAAGGAGTGTATGTTGGCCTGAAAGTGTGAATAAGGAAGCACAGTGTCTGAGATGTGTAGATACACTGCTTAGATTATTATTTCTTAATTCATTCATTCATTCATCATCCTGTTATTCGTCGATTGCCTCGAGCAGGCCCCAGTAACGTCTCTTTCATCCTAGCCCTGAGATTATATTCAAGGCTCTTTAGGAGAATGAGACCCATCATTGTTACTGATATTTGGCATATTGGGTACGCCACGGGGAGTTTGCCAGACTCTGCCCTGTGGGCAAGCTACATTCGAGAGCCTGCAAGTTTTTCCAAAGTAGGAATGAGATAATAAGATGTCATAAAAAGATGTCCTGATAAGATGTTGCGCGGCCGCAAATGCGGCCACGTGGTTCCGGGAGCTGGATTTTATAGTCTCTGAGTCTTGGCCGTTGATGGGATTACACAGTGCCAGGGGGCCAGTTGGTGGGTGTGACCCCCGCCTACTGGAATTTGGAGGATCCGGGTGGAGGATGCTCGACTCCAATCCTAGTAGGCTTGGAGATCTCGGCCCCGGAACCCTCTGTCAGTACCTTGATGTGTGCGGAGAGTGGTCTCAGCATGGTGGTGGCTGGTCCTGGAGGTCTTCAGCTGCCGGAGCCCTGGTCGGGGCGGGGAGGAAAGCTCAATAATAATAATAATATTATTATTTCTTAATATTTTCCAGATATGCTTTTGTCTCTTATCCTTTGCTCATAAAATCTATTTTATTGTGATGTTCTAAACATTTGAGTCTGCTAGTGTTGACTTATAAGAATTACTTTTAACAATTTATATACAATCTTTAGCACATTTTAATAACTTACCCTTTAGTTCTACATGGGAATTAATTCTGAGAATTTCCAATTATGCATTTGGTCTGTGACACATGCCAATGCAACTACACACATTCATTTGGAGTATTAGCTCATAATGAGTTCTAATCACACAAGCTCAATACAAGTACAGTTCGTGTCACCAACTCTTTTGTTACTACATATTCCTGCATATAATTGGTGTATTTGAAGTAATGACAGTACAGTGGTTGTAATTTTTTTTAAAAAAACTTGAATTACTTAGAGTTCATCATTTTATTTGACAGTTGGATCTTTTAGGTGTTTTAAAATTTAAAGCGGTGCAACAGAGTATAAACTATGAAATGGAATATTTTAGTTTGATAAGTGAAAAATCATTTATACATGAAAATTTTTGCTTTTTGAGTGATGTACTTAAAACGGAAATTTAATCATTTAAGATTATTTTGGCTGTGTGCAAGGCAAACGCCCTACCGCTGTATAGAACAGAGGATGTAGCCATTCAATGCAGGTCTCCAAGTGGTCCCCCGAACACTGCTGAATGCAAACCTAAAGACATTTGCACAAACCTAAAGACATTTGCACATCCTGGGTGTGACCCTAGATGCCCCCAGGCACCCATGATATGGCCCAGACTATCCCTGCCACTGCAGGATCCAAGAAGCACCATAGTCTTGGGCTCAAACATTTACTGGCTGATCTGATCACCTAAAATCACTGGGAGGTGCCACTAACCTCCTAAGGCCATTTGAGAGACACTTCCTCTGAAAAAAACAAAGAAAAACAAAAGAGAAAACCAAAAATATAGTAATTTCGCATATTTTTGTATGATTAGAATTGAAAATTATCTTTTATATTATTAAATAGATCATAAATACTGTGTTCTGGGTGATAAATACATATAGGTATGCCACCATTAGATAATTTATTCATTCTTTTTATAAGCTGTTAGAATTTTCTTCTTGATATCAGGGCTTCAGTTATATCAGTGAAATGAGTGAGGGGTATAGCCTATATATCCAAGACACAAAATCAACAAAACTAAAAACATGATCTCTAAGCTGCAACTAAGGAAAGTTTTTAATATCCCTGCGAAACTGACAGGTGGGAATGGGGTAAGGATTGTGGTAGGGAGGGAATATAGGAACATTTGTGGAAGGAAGTTCACACTGGTGGAGATATTGGTGTTGAAGGTATTATATGCCTAAAACTCATCAATAACTTTGTAAATTATGGTTCTTTAATAAAAATTAACTAAAAAGTGTTTTCTCCTTGATATGTTCTCTTTTTTTCCTTTTTGGGTCACACACATCGATGCACAGGGGTTACTCCTGGCTCTGCACTCAGGAATTCTCCTGGCGGTGCTCAGGGGACCATATAGGATTCTGGGAATCAAACCCAGGTCGCCCACGTGCAAGGCAAACACCCTACCCGCTGTACTATCATTCCAGCCCCTCTCCTTGATATGTTCTTGACTTTTACTACTGATATGTGTGGGTTTTTCCTTGTTTATCACTAAGTGTACCTATAATAAAAAAACTATTTATTATTATTTTTATGATATACTTACAGAATTTCTTTAAGTTTTCAGCTTCATTTTGCTTTTTCTCTCTTTCTTATCATATTTGCTTCTATCATTATCTCTAAAAATGTTTTATTCCATTTAAGTATTTTGTTTTTATAAATTTTTATTAGTGAGACACCATGAGGTACAGTTGTAGACTTACAAATTTTTGTGCTTGGGTTTCAATTATACAATGATCAAATACCCATCTCTCCACCAGTGCCCATTTCCCACCACCATGGATCCCAGTATCCTTCGAAGTATTTTGTAAGTATTTTGATTGAAAAATTTTGTCAATACGGTTTTCTAATTTGTAATCCACCCCTTAGCTATATCTGGTCTCCTCTTTATCTTCTATGTTAAACTTTTAAAAAATTATCCCAGATATGAAAGAGTCTATGTAAAATAATTTTTATTAATCCTTTTTAAGAATTCTCAAATCTCTTTAATCACTGAGGTATTGTTGGATTACAATTCCAAGCACTTTAGGTTTAACATTGAGTTCTCCTTTCTCATCTCACAGGGAGCTTAAGTTAATTAAATTGCACCCACCGCAGTGCTCCTGAGGCACACCCAGTTGCACTGGGGAACTCCCAATCCTCCATTTTTTCTTTAACCTCTCCTTTGTGTTCTTTTTCCCTTATCTATTAGTCACAAATATCTCCAAATCAGACATGGTAACCTGTTAAGTCAAACCTTCTGATGGCTTTATATTCCGTGTATGTAAGTGAAATATTTCTTTTCTCTTTTGTGTCCTTTGTATATTTTTATTTTAAATCAATGTTCTTTTTATATATACACAGGAAGCCAGTGAATGCTATGCTTTTGTAACTTGGGAGTTAATTGACTCCGAATAATATTTACTCGTGGGCATCCATCATATAAACTTGACAAGCCTTAGCTGCCCTTATATATTTTTTTAATTTATTAATTTATTGAATCACTGTGGGAAAAGTTACAAAGCTTTTAGGTTTAAGTTTCGGTCATGCAATCATCAAACACATTTCCATTCACCAGTACTTATTTTTCACCAAGAAGAACCCCAATATACCTCCCTCCCAAACCCTCCCAACGCCTGTGAGGCAGATGAATTCTAGTTAACACTCTATCTACTTTGATTAGATTCATTGTTTCCACAAAAGATGCACTATTATTAGGTAGAGTTTACACCCCCAAATCAGACCTGTTGAAAAGACATTCTGAAATAACTTGTTTCTATAGCTGGTTACAAGAATCAAATGAGGACCGCGGCCGAGCACTTTTGGATTTCTGATATTTTACTTATTAAGCCTGGAAGTATTTCTGCAGAGAGTCAGATAATTATGACACTGGTTTCTGTGGCTCTAGAGCCATGGCCGTGCTGGAGAGCCGCTCGTGGGGGCAACTCGTGATCTTGGTAGGGCATGAAGGATGAGCCCGGAACGCCCCCCCTTCCCATGAGGTTTCAGTCGACCCTGTCACGAATGGTTCATACCTGGCTTTCCAAAAAGCTCCGAGGTGGCTGCCATCTTGCTGTACAGAGGGAAAAAGGCAGAAGGGAGCAACATCCTTTTCCCTCCGGGCAGGCATGGTGGCATGGATTAACGCATAGTCCATTCACCTTACTGCTGCAAGCTGTCGGGTTCTGCATTAAGTCCTTGTGCTTCTGGAGCCATGAGCTGCCCTTATATTGACCTTAGTTCCTCACCCTCAAAAGGTGGGTCCTGCTAAGGTACTTGGATGGACTTGTAAGCTAACCCAGCTTTGACATGGGACAGACTAAGTGTCATAAGAAGTATAATTTAAGAGCATGGTCATGGAACCAACTCTGACATGATCCAAAAATAAGTAATTGAATAAAGACCCTATTGGCAGTCACATCCACAAATTGCCCCCGATGTCATGTAGTCTCATCAACAGCCAAGATCCAGAGACTGTAAAGCAAAGCTCTCCTGAAGAGACTGACTGTGTTTGTCATTGTGCAGATTGTTACAAGCCAGTCAATGAAAAGCTTGCATTTGAAAGACTGGGAACACCTGTAAAGGCGATTGGAGGACCCCCAAAAGCCCCCGTCCCTCTCAGAGAGCCCGGCAAGCTACCGAGGGTATCCCACCTGCACGACAAGACCTAGCAAGCTCCCCATGGCATATTCGATATGTCAAAACCAGTAACAATAATGGGTCTCATTCCCCTGACCCTGAAAGAGCCTCTAATACAGCAACGTTGGGAAGGACGAGTAAGGAGAGGCTGATAAAATCTCAGGGCTTGGACAAATGGAGGCATTACTGGTGCCCACTCAAGAAAATTGATGAACAATGGGATGACAGTGAGACAGTGATATAGTGATTGGTGTTAGGTAAAACCAACCTGAACTAATGACTGTAGTCTGGGAATATAGCAAGATGATCACTTGATTCCCCGTTATTCATCAAATTACTCGAGCGGGTGCCAGTAACGTCTCCATTCATCCCTGTTGCGTGTTAGTGTAGCCCAATGGCATCTGTTCGTTCTAGGAACATACAGAGCCTCAAACCGATCATTCAGGGTCTTGATGAAGAAGTCTGACCATCTTGTAGGTGGGCGTCCACACGATCTTTTGACGTCCCGTGGAATCCAGTCAGTAATGGCTCTAGTCCAGCGGTTGTCTGTAAACCTCATTACGTGTCCAGCCCATCTGATTTTTGATGCCTTGGCAAATGAGACAGCGTCCCTGATTCTTGAGCGTTGACGGAGATCAGAATTCCAGATTCTATCTCTCATTTGAGTGAATCGTGATATTCCATGCATAGCTCTTTCAATTCCTCTTTGAGAGACCCGAATAGCGTTCTCATCTTGTTTTTGTAGGGTCCAGGTCTCTGAGGCATATGTTAATGCAGGAAGAACAGTGGAATCAAAGAGATGTGCTCGTACCTGGAGGTTCTTTGTCCTCTTAGTTATTTCTTCAACACTCTTGAAGGCGTTCCAAGCCGCTCTCTTCCTCCTGCACAGTTCGGGTGCCAGGTCATTTGTCATGTTGATTTCTCGACCTAGGTATATATAACTGTTGCATTCAGAGATGGTGGTTCCGTTGAGAGTGAATGGAGTGTCCAGAATGAGGCTGTTTCTCATAAACATTGTCTTCATAAGATTCAGCTGTAGTTCGACCTTTCCACACTCACAGTCGAAGTCGGTCAGCATTTGTGCCGCTTGGCTGATGTTTGGTGTTATTAGAACAATGTCATCAGCAAAGCGGAGGTGGTGTAGTTGCCGACCATCTATCTTCACTTCCATTCTTTCCCATTCCAGTCATTGCATGATGTTCTGGAGGGTGGCACTGAAGAGTTTTGGTGAAATGGTATCACCCTGCCGAACCTCTCTCTTGACATGGATGATTACTTCTTTGTAGAATGGTGAGATCCTGGTAGTGAATCCATAATAGAGCTCACGAAGGATCCTGATGTATTGAGTTTGTACGCCCTGATTGGCTAGGACTTCTATGACCACTTCCATCTCAACAGAATCAAAGGCCTTCTTTAAATCAATGAATGTTAGACAGAGCGGCATCTTGAACTCCCGAGAAACCTCAATGAGCTTAGTAATCGTGTGGATATGGTCGATGGTACTGAATCCTTTTTGGAATCCGGCTTGTTCACATGGTTGTCCTTCATCTAGTGTTCTTCTAATCCTATTCAGGATTACTTGAGTGAACAGTTTGTAGATGACAGACAATAGGCAGATTGGGCAATAGTTGCCAATGTCGTGGATGTCTTCCTTCTTGTACAGTAGTACAGTCCTGCTGGTTTTCCACTGGGATGGAACCTTGCATTCAGACGGGTAGCGTGTGAAGAACCAAGCCAGTGTATTGATGAGTACTGATGGTAAGTTCTTCAGGTATTCAGGTCTGATCTTGTCTGGGCCAGGTTCTCTTTGTTTCTTTACCGATGAGATGGCATGTTGGATTTTGGAAGGGAGGACATTGGGAATGACATATCCATCATGCAGAATGTGGTATGTGGGCAAGTGTACATGGCTATTAAAGAGATCTGAGTACAAGTCATGAATAATCTTCTCCATTGCCCTTCTGGAAGATGTGATAAATCCATCAGGATGTCGGAGGGCAGTCATCTTGGTCATAGCAAGATGATCCCAAGAAAAGCCACCCTTTACTATGAGTCTAGAGAGACCATTTAAGGTTAATCTGGCGTATATATAAAAGTCTATATCTCTTACTGTGTTTATACAAAATGACTAGAAATATTAAGAAATAAATTTAATATGATTGTTTAAGTGTATTACCAGTAAAGGGAAGGAGAAAGCAATATTGCCCTGAGATGGAATTCCACCCTTGGGTAGATCTTCTAGAAGGAATCTAGAGTCCTGGAGGCCCTAGATAAAATTCCATCCTTGGGTGGAGGTCCTGAAAGAATATCCCCTGATGGAGAGACTTTACATCTGTTCATTTTTTATGTTAATATTCAACCATACCTTTGTGTAATTGCTCCCCCAACACTTCAAAATTTATCTATAGATAAATTTATTTGAATAAAGTGCCACTGTTTACTAGTTTGCGGCCCTCTTTCTTCTTCATCAGCACCGAACATACCAGTGGACACTCGTCACTGTGGTGTTGTGACAACAAAATCAGACTTCTGAACAGGGATGCATCAGAACTCTGATAATTTATGTATAATAAATGTATAATTTATAGTTTGATAATTTTAACTGTAAATAATCTTATAACTGTCATCAAAATAAGAGTAATGAACTTCTTAATTGGCAAAAGTACTCTCAAAAACCACCCTCCATCCAATTGCCTGGTCCATATGCTTTCTATTACTATGATTTGCACTTAAATTCCATAAAAATGAAATCATATGCAACATGCCCATTTATATCTTGCTTCTTTTATTTAGCAGCCCTTTAAGATTCAGTTATGTTGTTTTATATTTTAGAGTTTTTTTTAATGAAAGGGTAGTGTACTATTGTATGGATGTACCACAATGTGTTTATCCATTCATCTGTTGATGGAAACTTTGTTATGTCCAGGTTTAGGGTTGCTATGTATAAAGTTGATACAGAGAAATGACATGGATACAGTTAAGTCTACTCATAATTAATTTCATTAATTTCTAATTTTTATTGCATCACCATGAGAAGAGTTACAAAGCTTTCAGATTTAATTCTTGGTCATACAATGATCAAACACCGATCCCTACACCAGTACACATGTTCCACCACCAAGAACCCCAGTATACCCCCCATCCCACCCCTCCCCCTGCCTGTGTAGCGGATGATTTTCACTTTACTCTCTCTTTACTTTGATTACATGTAATTTTTCGACAGAAGACACACTATTATTTTTTGGAAATTTCCCCCAACTATTAGACCTGCTGAAAAGGCATCATTAGATAATTTGTTTTCTATTGCCGATAATGAAGAGCATATGATTTTGTATTTTTGGTATTTTAGTAATTAAGTCCAGAGGGGTTTCTGCCAGAAGCCGCTAGATTCTGAGATTGGTTTGTGTGCCTCTGGGATCGTGGCCATTCGGGAGCAGAGGAGCCCTTTGTGGGCAACTCAGAGTCTGGTTCGCATGGGAGGAAGGGCCGTTCTGCCCCCCATCCCAAGAGGCCCCACGTGTCCCATCATTGCAAGCCTCTCTGTCGGATAGGCTTTGCATGATGGCAGTTATCATGCTGCCACCGAGTGGGAAAAGCAGAGGGACAGACACTCTTCCCCTCCTGGGGCGGCACAGGGCCATAACTCAGTTCACAGTCCAGAGGCATTTCTGCCAGAAGCCGCTGGGTTCCCAGATTGGTTTGTGTGCCTCTGTGATCATGGTTGTTTGGGAGCAGAGGAGCCCTTCCTGGGCGGCAACTTGGGGTCTGGTCCAGGCTGGGGGGAATTTCATTAATTTCTAATTTTTTAAAAAATTTTATTCAGTTTTCTTCAGCAAAGGTTTTAAAACTTTTATTTAGCTTCCTTCAGCAAAAGTTGAAATTTTAAACTTGCAGATTGCACATATTTTTGTCAAGCTTAACTCAAAGTAGTTCATTGTGGGGATGATATTTTAAATGTAATTGATTTTTGGTGATTATCTAATTAAATTTTTTTATTTAAACACTGTGCTTTACAAAGTTGTTCATAATACAGTTGTTAGGAGCATTCAATGTTCCAATAACAATCCCACCACCAGAATGACCTTCTCTTCACCATTGTCCTGTTTGCTATCCGTCCCTGAAGAAGCACAAAAAATTTATTTTATGCTGCTTGTTACAACTAAATGGCTAATAAAATTATAAAAAGTATTGAAGTAAAAGAGAAATTGTGAAAATGGTTATGTCTTACCATGGGGTCATTAAGTCCTCCTCTGAGGGTTTACTAAGCTGTTGCTTAGCTTAGTTTACTTAGCTGTTGCTAGCTAAGCATTCTGTAAAATAATTCTTTGTTTTTATGTATTGAGATTATTTTACTTCGATGTTACTTTCCTCTCAAATTTGTTGTGTTCCTACTGTGATGTCAGTATTGTGGAATTTGGAGGTGTTGCATGGCCACATGTGCAGCTGTGTGCTCCAGAAACTCTGGGATCTGTGGAACTGGACGAATGAGTTTATATGACAGTGACTGTGTGATTGCTGAAGCTTCCCAAAGTATAGGGGTTGAGAGTGGTAGGAGGAGGCTGTCCATCCCAGTCCATAAAGAAACCCAGAATTTTCAGCCTGAAAAACAGGGTATTTGGAATTTTCATTGGTTTGATATCTCTATGGAAATTAGTTTTGAAACAATGGAGTTTGACCATTGGCATGGTGATAGCTGTGGGGTTTATGTGCAGCTACCAGGGGTTCAGAAGGGCAGGGACTCAGCCTGGTCTCTTCCTGAGAGAACCCCAACGTTTTCAGCAGGTAGTCTGGTGTACCTGTGAGTTTTAGTGGCTTGACTTGCATCTTTCTCAAGATTTAGCTGTGAATCTGTAAAGTCGGACCTATGGATGAGTTTACATGGCAGCAGCTGTGGGTTGTGGGTCCTTTATATGATTTTTATATGCTAGTTTATACATAGAATAAGCTTTTGTATGTTTCTGATTTAATAGTTTTCTGAAATTCACTGATTCTCTGTGTACACAAAAGGCCAATTGCAAATATAGTTTTATTTTCTTTTCCAATCATGTGTTTATTTCCTATACTGAATATATTACAAAGACTATAGTCCTAGTTCTGGAGTGATAGCACAGAGGTAGGGTGTTTGCCTTGCATACGGCTGGCCCGGCCAACCCGGGTTCGATTCCTCTGCCCCTCTCGGAGATCCCAGCAAGCTACCAAGAGTATCTCGCCTGCATGGCAAAGCCTGGCAAGCTACCCGTGATGTATTCAATATGCCAAACCCGGTAACAAGTCTCACAATGGAGACATTACTGAGCTCACTCGAGCAAATCGATGAAGAACGGGAGGACAGTGCTATAGACAGTGCATAGTCCTAGTAGAGTGTTAAAAAGAAATGGAAAGAGTGGTTATCCTTCATTGTTCTCAATATTAAAAAGTACACAGTTGAGATTCTTTTGGTAGATGCCATTTCTTACTTAGAAGACATTCCCCTCAATTTATTTTTGCTGTTATTTGGTCTTGAATTTCAATTTTTTTTTCTTGAAACTTTGAGATGTTTATATATTTCCTCCTTTTTTCTGTTTATATGGTATAACAATTTCTTTTCAATTGTAAATACTACCTTTTATTTCAAGATTAAACTGTCATGGATTTGATACATATTTACAGGTACAATTTGTTAGTGTTTTATAAAATACTTTTGTATCTTTGTTTATTAGGTCTGTTGCTTGACTGCATTCTATTCTTAGAATATCTTATTCTATTTGTAACATCAAGTTAATGATGGCCTAAAAATTACTTGAGAAGTGTTCTCTCCTAATTTCCTATGCTAGATTGCTAATATTTCTTCTTTAAATGATTTTTGCTTTGTTTTTGTTTGGGAGTCATATATAACAGTGTTCAGGGATTATTCCTGGTTCCACATTCAGAAACTCAGGGGGCATCTGTGGTGCCAGGGATAGAACTCTGGTTGGCTGTGTGCATGGGAAGATACATACCTGCTGTGCTATCTCTCCAACCCTTCCTTATGTGTCTTGTAGAATTCCTCAGTGAAATCACCTGATTTTGTAATATTTTAAATTATGAATTAAATGTATTTATAAAATAAATACTTATAGTAATTTTATGTTTTTATTTTCAATATTTTCTCAGGAAATTTGTTAATTTCATCTAAGTTGTGAAATCTGTTGATATAAAGTTGTTAATAATGTTTCTTTATTATTCTTTTAATATAATCAGAATTTACAGTGACATTGTTTTATCCCAGACATGACTATTTTGGTGAATTCCCCATTTATCATCTAAAAGAATATGTACTTTTCTGTTGTTGGGTAGAGTTTTCTTAGGTGCCAATTAACCCCTATTGTACGATAAATTTCTTGAAATTCTTTTTAATTCTCACTGAGGTAATATTTACTTGTTTTATCAATTACTCAGAAAGCTCCAACTATAATAATGCTTTGTTTTTTTTTACTTTCATGTGTGTGAGCTTTTGCTTCATGTATAATCAATACCTGTTGTTAGGTGCATATCCATTTAGAGTCAATAAATCAGCATAAAGAATATACTTATGGGACCAAAGCGATATTACAGCAGGTAGGGCATTCGCTTTGCACATGGCTCACTTGGGTTCGATCACCCAGAAGTATTTTTTGAGTGCAGAGCCAGTAGTAACCCCTGAGCATTGCTGGGTGTAACCCCAAAACCCAAAACAACCAAACAAAATGAATAGACTTAAATAATCATTATTGAATGCATGCTTTTCTTATGGTGATATTTATTACTTTGAAATCTGTTTATAACTACTCCCACCTTCTATAAACTTTTTGGTGTTGTATACCACTTGCATCATATTATCTTCAAAATTCTGTATTTATAAAATGTTAGTCTCTTATAGATAGAATATTCTTGTGTCTTGTTTTTCTATCCAAGAGAGGATAAGAGAGAATGTTTATCTTTTTTGTAATATAAGGATCTCCTATTTAAATGTCATAATAGGATATTGACGTCAAAGGAGTATATTTTTCAAGATGAGTCAATGCCACCTGACCCAGGAGGATCTGAAAATCACAATAGAAAATAAGGAAAAATTAAAAGTACTTCTGGGCATTTTGACATTAAATAAATAATTTTCAGGCAGTATATAATACAAATTAAAAGTTTCAAGTCAACATCTCAGTCACATTTTATAATATAATTGCAATGTAAAATGAAGTATAAGTCTAAGTCATAGGCATTATTGAAATACATATATGTCTAAATTTTATACTCCTCACTATGTGGAAGTAATGTTATTAATTATATGTGATAAGATATAATATGAAAATTATTTTTATTTATTAATGAAATAGAATATAATGCATCAATATGCATTTTCCCAGCAGCATTTATACTTTGTCGGAGAGTGAGGATGCAACAATGAACACAGTCACAACCATCATGAAATTTATTTTTAGCATCAGAAGAAATAATGGAGTTGAATAAATACTAGTGTGGTGATTGCACCAAGTATTGCAAAAGTATATAATTAAAGATATATTCTAGTCTTTATATATGTATATATATATATATTCTAGTCTTAAAGTTACTATAACCAAAGGTTAAACAATCTAAAGAATGAGAGGAAGGAAGCTATTTGAAAAATGTTTGGTTAAATAGACCAGTATGAAAAATGTCATGAAAGGACAAAACTTGCTATATTAAAAATTGAAAGCTTCTCCGTGATGATTAGCAATGTAGAGCATTTTTTCATGTGTCTTTTGGCCACTTGTATTTCTTTTTTGAGGAATTTTCTGTTCAGTTCTTTTCCCCATTTTGGATGGAGTTTGAGATTTTTTTCTTATACAATTCTACTAGTGTCTTGTATATCCTGGATATAAATCCCTTATCAAATGGGTAATGGGTAAAATATTCTTTCCCATTCCGTGGGCTCTCTCTGTATTTTGGTCACTATTTCTTTTGAGGTGCAGAAGCTTCTTGGTTTAATGTAGTCTCATTTGTTTATGTTTGTTTCCACTTGCTTTGTCCGTGGTGCTTCATCCTTAAAAGATGCTTTTAACTTCGATGTCATGGAGGGTTCTGCCTACATTTTTCTCCATGTACCTTATAAATTCAGGTCTGATATCAAGGTCTTTAATCCACTTTGATCTGACTTTTGTGCCTGGCGTTAGTGGTCTGAGTCCATTTCTTGCAAGTAGCTGTCCAGTTTTCCTAACACCAATTACTGAAGAGGCTATCCTTGTTCCACTTCACATTTCTTGCTCCTTTATCAAAGATTAAGAGATCATATATTTGAGAGTCTGTGACACAATATTTAACTCTGTTCCATTGATCTGTGGGTCTGTTTCTAATCCAATACCATGCTGTTTTAATTACTACTGCTTTGAAGTACAGCAGTGAGATATCATCTCACACCACAGAGACTGTTATATATCAAAAAGAACAAGACAACCAGTGCTGGTGCGGATGTGGGGAGAAAGGGACTCCCCTTCATTGTTTGTGGGGATGCTGACTGGTCAAGCCTTTTTGGAAAGGAATATGGGCATTCCTTAAAAAACTAGAATATGTACTGTAAACTCAACGTCTTTTTGTGCATGTTTAATGTGGTAAAATACACACAGTATAAATTTTGTTATTTTAGCAATTTGTAGTGTATGGTTCACCTGTAATATTACACTGCTTGAATATACCACGTTTTGTTTTCTAGTCATCAATTGATGAACACTTGTGTTGTTTCCATCTATTGGTTATTGTTAAAATGCCTTATGAATATTAATAAATAAATATCTGCTCAAGACAAAAAAACTAGGATATGACCCTGCAATACCACTTCTGGGAATATACTCCAGGGGCCCAGAAACACACAACAGAAATGCTGTCTGCAATTCTATTTTCATTGCAGTACATTCACAATAGCCATAATCTGGAAACAACCCGGGTGCCTAGGAACAGATGACTGGTTAAAGAAACTATAGTAATAGCAGTTAAGCAAGAAAAATATATCAAGGGCATATAGATAGGAAAAGGAAGAGGTCGAGCTATTACTATTTGCGGATGACATGATACTAAGAAAATCCTAAAGACGCTACAAAAATCTCTTAGAAAAAAATAGGTTTGAATAGTAAAGTGGCAAAATCACACAAAATCACAAATCATCCTGTTATTCGTCGATTGCCTCGAGCAGGCCCCAGTAACGTCTCTTTCATCCTAGCCCTGAGATTATATTCAAGGCCCTTTAGGAGAATGAGACCCATCATTGTTACTGGTATTTGGCATATTGGGTATGCCACGGGGAGTTTGCCAGACTCTGCCGTGTGGGCAGGCTACATTTGGTAACCTGCCAGTTTGTCAAAAGTAGGAATGAGATAATAAGATGTCATAATAAGATGTCGCATGGCCGCATTCGTGGTTCCGGGAGCTGGTTTTTATAGTCTCTGAGTCTTGGCCGTTGATGGGATTACACGGCGCCAGGGGGCCAGTTGGTGGGTGTGACCAGTCTCCTGCCCCCGCGCCTGGCTGTCCTCGCCGCGGCCCCTTGGAGGGGAGCGGGTTGAGCTTTCCTTCCCACCCCGACCAGGGCTCCGGCAGCCGAAGACCTCCAGGACCAGCCACTACCATGCTGAGACCACTCTCCACACACATGAAGGTACTGGCAGAGGGACAAAGCCATGCGGGTTCCGGGGCCGAGATCTCCAAGCCTTTTCGGATTGGGGCCGAGCATCCTCCACCCAGATCCTCCAAATTCCAGTAGGCCGGGGTCACACCCATCAACTGCCCCCCTGGTGCCGTGTAATCCCATCAACGGCCAAGACTCAAGTAAAGTGGCAGTCTACAAAATCAACACCCAAAATTTCATGGATTTCCTATAAACAAATAATGAATTAGAAGAAAGTAATATATGGGCTGGAGTGATAGCACAGCGGTAGGGCATTTGCCTTGCACGCAGCCAACATGGCCGACTCGAGTTCGATTCCTCCACCCCTCTCGGAGAGCCCGGCAAGCTACTGAGAGTATCTTGGCCGCATGGCAGAGCCTGGCAAGCTCCCCGTGACGTATTCGATATGCCAAACATAGTAACAACAAAGTCTCCAATGGAGATGTTACTGGGCCCGCTCGAGCAAATCGATGATCAACGGGAGGGCTTTTACCTTTACCTTTTTAATATATATATAAACTCCTGTTCACAATACTATCAGAAAATCAAGTACCTTGGAATCAGGTCTGAATAAAGAATCAGGAATCATCCAGAGGCCATTGGACAGTCAGGCTTGGGCCCGCAGTGACGAAACTTGTTGGGCCTCACGGGATGGGGGGGGAGCTGGGCCTGTCCTCCCCACCCCAATGAGACCCCAAGTCATAGCCCACGAACAGCCTCTCTGACTCCTGATCAAGCTCCTTCATGGCCATGATCCCAGAGACTCAGAAACAAATCTCGAAACCCAGCGGTTTTTGGCAGAAATGCGTCCGGACTCCGCAGTAAGTTACTGTCACCAGGACACCCCAGGGAGGAAAGGGTGTTGTCCCTCTGCCTGCTCCCCCTTGGCGGCTCGGTGGCTGTCATCCTCCAGAGGTCATTGGACAGTCAGGTCTGGGCCCGCAGTGATGAAACTTGTTGGGCCTCACAGGATGGGGGTGGAGCTGCTCCTGGTTTCACAGTCCCAATGAGACCCCAAGTCATTGCCCACAAACGGCCTCTCTGGATCCTAATCAAGCTGCTCAACAGCCATGATCCCAGAGTCTCAGGAGCAAATCTTGAAACCCAGTGGCTTTTGGCAGAAATCCCTCCAGATTTAAGTGTTAAAATTTCGGAATTTCAAAATCACATGGCCCCACTGCAGTCATGCGACATCATATGTTATTCATAACCAGCAATAGAACACAAATTGTCTACTGTTGCCTTTTCAGCAGATCTGAGTGTTGGGGTAAAATCTCAAATAACAATGGTGGGTCTGGTGTTGAAATATTGAATGTGATCAAAGTAGAGAGAGAGAGTAATGTGAAATTCATCTGCCCCACAGGTAGGGGGAGGGTGTGGGATGGTGGTATACTGGGGGTTTTGGTGGTGGAGAATGGGCACTGGTGAAGGTACAGGTGTTTCATTGTATGACCGAGACTTGGGCCCAAAAGCTTTGTAACTGCTCTTCCAGTGATTCAATAAATAAAATTATAAAAAAATTAAAAAATGTAGGATGGAGTTCATGCACAATTCAATCAGCTAATCAGTGGCTGAATAAGTACCAGTACTCCTGCAAAAAAAAAAAATCAGGAATCAGCTTAAGTAAAAAGGTGAAGAATATATACAAAGAAAATTACAAAATACTACTTCAGGAAATAAAAGAGGACACTAGGAAATGGAGACACACCCCCTGCTCATGAATCGGGGAGATTAACATCGTCAAAATTGGCAATACTCCCGAATGCATTATACAGATTCAATGCAGTCCCTATAAGGATATCTATGGCCTTCTTCCAAGAAATAGACAAAACATTCCTGAAATTCATTTCATTCATTCATTCATTCATTCATTCATTCATCATCCTGTTATTCGTCGATTGCCTCGAGCCCTCGAGCAGGCCCCAGTAACGTCTCTTTCATCCTAGCCCTGAGATTATATTCAAGGCTCTTTAGGAGAATGAGACCCATCTTTGTTACTGGTATTTGGCATATTGGGTACGCCACGGGGAGTTTGCCAGACTCTGCCCTGTGGGCAGGTTACATTCGATAGCCTGCAAGTTTGTCTAAAGTAGGAATGAGATAATAAGATGTCATAAAAAGATGTCCTGATAAGATGTTGCACGGCCGCAAATGTGGCCACGCGGTTCCGGGAGCTGGATTTTATAGTCTCTGAGTCTTGGCCGTTGATGGGATTACACAGTGCCAGGGGGCCAGTTGGTGGGTGTGACCCCCGCCTACTGGAATTTGGAGGATCTGGGTGGAGGATGCTCGACTCCAATCCGAGTAGGCTTGGAGATCTTGGCCCCGGAACCCACGTGGCTTTGTCCCTCTGTCAGTACCTTGATGTGTGCGGAGAGTGGTCTCAGCATGGTGGTGGCTGGTCCTGGAGGTCTTCGGCTGCCGGAGCCCTGGTCGGGGCGGGGAGGAAAGCTCAACCCGCTCCCCTCCAAGGGACCCCGGTGAGGAACAGCCAGGCGCAGGGGCATTCATATGGAAAAATAAACCCCCATGAATAGCTAAAGAAATCCTTAGGAAGAGGAAGATGGAGGTGGGGTCATCATTTCCTCAACTTCAAGCTCCATTACAAAGCAGTAGTAATCAAAACGGCATAGTATTGGAATAAAGACAGAACTGCAGATCGGTCGAATAGAATATTTGATCCTATTGCATTCCATTTCTACACGGACCTTCAGATATATGATCACCCAATCTTTGCACCAGTAACATCTCCATTGTGAGACTTGTTGTTACTGTTTTTGGCATATCGAATACATCACGGGTAGCTTGCCAGGCTTTGCTGTGCAGGCGGAATACTCTCAGTAACTTGCTAGGCTCTCCAAGAGCGGCAGAGGAATCGAGCCCGGGTTGGCCGCATGCAAGGCAAAAGCCCTAACTGCTATGCTATCACTCCAGCCCAATCTTTGATAAAGAACAAATAAATGTGAAGTGGGGCAAGGAAAGCCTCTTCAACAATTGGTGCTGGGAAAACTGCACAGCTATTTGCAAAAAAACGAACTCAGACCTCTAATGCCAGGCACAAAATTCAGATCAAAGTGGATTAAAGACCTCAATATTAGACATGAATCCATAAGGTACATTGAGGAAAATGTAGGCAGAAACCTCCACAGCATTGAAATTAAAGGCATCTTTAAGGATGAAACATCAGTGACCAAGCAAGTGGAAACAACCATAAAGAAATGGGACTACATTAAATTAAGAAGCTTCTGAACTAAAAGAAATAGTGACCAAAATACACAGAAAGCGCACTAAATGGAAATATTATTTACCAAATACCCATCAGATAAGGGGTTAATATCCAGGATATACAAGATACTAGTAGAATTGTACAAGAAAACCCCATCCAAAAATGGGGAGAAGAAATGAACAGAGAATTCCTAAAAAAAGAAATTAAAAATGGCCAAAAAGCAGATGAAAAAATTGTTCTATGTCACTAATCATCAGGGAGATGCAAATGAAAACAACAATGCGATATCATCTTACACCACAGAGACTGGCACACATCAAAAAGAAAAGAATATCCAGTGCTGGTATGGATGTGGGGAGAAAGGGACACTCTTTCATTGTTGGTGGCAAAGCCGACTGGCGAGGAAAACAATATGGGCAATCCTCAACAAACAAGAAATTAAACTTCCATATGACCCAGCAATACCACTTATGGGAATATATCCCAGGGGTGCAAAAAAACACAGTAGAAATAACATATGCACCTGTGTGTTCATTGCAGCACTGTTCACAATAGTCAGAATCTGGAAACAATCTGAGTGCCCAAGAACAGATGACTGGTTAAAAAACATGGTACATCTACACAATGGAGTACTATGTAGCTGTTAGGAAAGATTAAATCATAAAATTTTCTTATAAGTTGATAGACATGTAGAGTATCATGCTAAGTGAAATGAGTCAGAAAGAGAGGAACAGGCATAGAATGACTGCACTTATTTGTGGAATATAAAATTACATATTGTGAGACTGACACCCAAGGACAGTAGAGATAAGGGGTGGGAAAATTGCTCCACAGTTGGATTCTTTCCTCATGAGCTGGGGGAGAAGGCACCTGGGATAGAGAAGGAATCACTAAGTCAATGATGTTGGAGGGATTGCTCAGGATGGGAGAAAGTGCTGAAGATGTGCTAAAAGTAGATAAAGGACCAAGCATGATGGCCTCTCAGTATCTATATTGCAAACCATAAGGCCCTCAAGTAGAGAGATAATAAGAGAAAATCTGTCTGCCATAGAGGCAGGGGGTGGGGTTGGTGGGGTGGTGGTGGGGATACTGGGGACATTGGTGGTGGAAAATGAACCCAGTGGAGGGATGGGTGTTCGATAATTTTATGACTGAAACTCAATCATGAAAGCTTTGTAACTGTACCTCATGGTGATTCAGTAAAAAGAAACAATAGAATGCTATGCAATTGTTAGGAAAAACAAAGTTATGAAATTCATATATAAATGGATGGGCATGGAGAGTATCACGCTGAGCGGAATGAGTCAGAAGGAGAGGGATATACATAGAATGATTGAACTCATTTGTGGTATATAAAACATAATAAAAGACTAACACCCAAGAGACTTACAAAGGCTAGGAGGATTGGTCCACAGCTGGAAGCCTGCTAAGTGCTAAGAGAGAAGGCAGTTGGGATACAGAATAGAGACAGAACCATTATGACAAAGAGAGTTGGAAATGATCACTCTGGATAAGAACTGCGTGCTTAAAATAGGTAAGCAAAAAACATGATAACCTCTCAGTAACTGTATTGCAAACCATAATGCCCAAAAGGAGAGAGATAGAAAGAGAGAAAGAGAGAAAAGACCTTCCTTAGAGTGAGTCTGGGGATGGGGAAACTGGAGACATTGGTGGTGGGAAATGTACAATGGTGGAGGGTTGGGTGTTGCGACACTGTATGACTGAAACCCAAGTATGAACAGCTTTATAACTCTGTATCTCAGGGTTACTCAATAAAAAATAATAGACAAAAAGGACAATCTATTGGTTAAACTCATGAGGAAAAAAGAGAAAGTCCTCAAATATATCATATCAGAAACGCAAGGGGAGATATTACAACAGGAGCCTCAGAAATTCAAGATGTCAAGAGAACTTACTATGAATAACTCTACTCTGTTGAAATGGACAGAATCCTAGAAACATGTCGTCTCCCAAAACTGAAAGAGGAGGAAGTAGAAAGTCTTAACAGGCAAATCACAAGCAAGAAAATTGAAACAGTAATTAAAAATCTCCCCAATAATAAATGTCTTGGCCCATATGGTTTTATGGTTTTATCAAACATTCACAGAAGACTTATAGCATTTCCAAAATATAGTAGAAACAGGAATCCTCCCTAACACCTTCTATAAAGCTAACATTACACTGATACCCAAAACTATCAGATATACTACAGTAAAAGAAAATGTTAGACCAAACTCCTTGATGAGTATTGATGCAAAAGTCCTCAACAAAATCTTAGCAAACCGAATCCAACAGTATATCAAAAGAATTACACACCATGAACAAGTGGGATTCATCACAGGGATGCAAGGATGGTTTGATATGTGCAAATAAATTAATACACAACATCAGTAAAAGGAAAGATAAAAATCATATCACTGTCACTGTCATTGTCCTCCCGTTCTTCATCGATTTGCTCGAGCGGGCCCAGTAACATTGTGAGACTTGTTTGGCATATTGAATACATCACGGGTAGCTTGCCAGGCTTTGCCATGGGGGCGAGATACTCTCGGTAGCTTGCCGGGCTCTCTGAGAGGGGCAGAGGAGTCGAACTTGGGTCGGACATGTTGGCTGTGTGCAAGACAAACGCCCTACCTACTGTGCTATCACTCCAGCCCCCCCCACCATATCACAAGGTAATATCAATTGATGCAGAGCAAGTTTTTGACAGGATCCAACACCCATTCATGAAAAAAACACCTCAACAGTATAGGGGTGGAAGGAACTTTCTTTAAGACAGTAACAGCTATCTATAAAGAGTTCATAACCATATTATTCTTAGTGATGAAAAACTGAAAGTACTCCAGATGAGATCAGGCACAAGACTAGAATGTATATTTTTATAATGTGTTTCCACTAACAAAACATAGTAGCTCTGTTTTAATATATTGATGTTTTAACTTTTGTATTAGAGTTAAACAAGAACAATTTTTGTACCATACCACTGTTACAGTATTGAAGTTTACTTAGTTGACTATAAACATTGCCATAGAATTGTTTTTGTTTGTTAGGGGCCTCACCCAACAGCGCCTTACCCAGAATTTCAAGATGTCAAGAGAACTTACTATGAATAACTCTACTAACTTGAAATGGATAGAATCCTAGAAACATGTAATCTCCCAAAACTGAAAGAGGAGGAAGTAGAAAGTGCCCATGAATTACTCCTAGTTCTGTGCTCAAGAATCATTTCTGGAAAGTCTTGGGGGACCATATGTGATGTTGGTAATAGAACCCAGGTTGGCCAAATGCAAGATAAGCGCTTAACTCACTGTACTATTTTTCCAGCCCCATTACCATTGAGTTTTATGTTATAATTAGCATCTTCTTATTTCATTCATCAAATTATTCTGTTCTGGATTTTCTATTTGGTTCCTTTAATATTTTTCTTTTGTGTTGACTTTTTCATTTTGTTCAGTCATTATTTCCCTGATTTCATTGAGTTTTCTGTGTCCTTTTTTATATCACTTAGTTACATTAAAACACAGTTTCAAATTGTTTTTCAGGCAATGTAAAGTGGTGTTTTACTTCCTCGGTTTTATATATTTCTTAATTTTTTGCCTTGCCACCTTTGAATTTGAAGAAACAAGTTGCATACTCAGTTCTAGAATCACTGGCTCTGGGACAAAGGACTTTATCAGAAGGCCTTGTTAGTGATTCTGGGAGTCTGTAAAACCTGTTCTATAAATGTAACCACCATAATCCTCTTCTTTCTGGAGGAGTATTTGGCTTAGATAGCCTGTGTCCAGCTGTTAAAACCAAGACAAATGCAGGAAGATTCCTATTTATTTTCCCTAGTGCTCTGAAGCATTAAAGGTTATATGCCCTTTTCTCAAAACAGGAGAGTTGAAACAGCTGTCTGTGTGTTTATACATGATCTAAAGAGGCTTTATGTGCATTTTGTGAGGGCTTTAGGGGGTGTCACAATGGACAAAAATATGTGGAACTATAGTGTCACTTGCAAAGCTTGTGCGTGGACCTCTTTGTGGATTCCATGACCAGCTGTTGAATTCCATACCCCAATTTCTCTGAGTTCCCACACCTTTTACATGCTCCTCAATGATCCATTAAATTCAGCTGTGCCAGTCTCCTCTTATAATTTGTCAAGAATGAGGTGTACACTGGAGTATCTGAGGAAGTTAGTCACTCACTTGCCTCTTTGGGATAAAATGTGTACTGATAGGATCTCTTGGCATTCAGTGGTACTACCTTACGGAGGGGTTACATGGGTAGAATTACACTGTCCTCATACTCTGGATGGGTAGAATTACACTGTCCTCATACTCTGGAATGAGTCTGTTATCAATTTTTTGTTCTAAAGAGAGCCAGAACTCTCTTACTAAACCCCCACACCCTCACAAATATGTTCTCATCCACGGGTGGTTGTCAAAATCTATATTAGTGTTTGGGGGGAAGGGCGTTAAAACTCCTGCTTCACAATCTTGCTGACATTACTGAGCTACGTTTTAAAACTAGGTTTGTCTTCATCAAACAGTATGGTTTTTGCACCGCTCACTAACTTTTTTAAAAAAATTTTTATTAGTGAAACACCATGAGGTACAGTTGTAGACTTACAAATTTTTGTGCTTGGGTTTCAGTTATACAATGATCCAGAACCCATCCCTCCACCAGTGCCCATTCTAACTTTTTTGTTAATTATATCCACTTACAGAGCTGGCAAGCTACCATGACATATTTGATACACCAAAAACAGTAACAAGTCTCACGATGGAGACATTATTGGTGCCCGCTTGAGCAAATCAATGAACAACGGAACGACTGTGCTACAAATCCACTTATAAGGTACGATGAAACATAAATATGCATTTTTCATTTTACTATAACTACTAGTAGGACTTAATATAATTAAATGTTCCTCCTTGACCTTCTCACCTACATTTATTTTTATTGGGATACATATTCCTGGTTTCCCGCCTATTTATGTGGCTACTTCCCAGTCTCTTTTTCTATGTCCTTATCCTCTACTTGGCCCTTCAATATTGAATTATTAAAGACCCCTATTGAATGTAGCCTGCCCACAGGGCAGAGTCTGGCAAACTCTCCGTGGCATACCAAATATGCCAAATACCAGTAACAATGATGGGTCTCATTCTCCTAAAGAGCCTTGAATATAATCTCAGGGCTAGGATGAAAGAGACGTTACTGGGGCCTGCTCGAGGCAATCGACGAATAACAGGATGATGAAATGAAATGAAATGAAAAGACCCCTACTAAACCTTTTGCTTTTCTTCTATTTATGTTAAAGTTCTTTTTTTAATTTGGGCATTGTGGTGTACAAAATGTTATTACTTGAATTTTATGCATGAATTATTCCAGCACCACACCTCTCACCCAGGCATCTGCTTCCATCCACCATTATCCTAAGATCCTTCACCCACCTTCCCCATGCCCATGGTAAGTTTCCTACTGAAGACACGATCACGATCATCCTGTTGTTCGTCGATTGCCTCAAGCAGGCACCAGTAACATCTCCTTTGTCCTAGCCCTGAGATTTTAAAAAGTGCCATATTCAAGGCTCTTTCAGGGTTAGGAGAATGAGACCCAACTGAAGACAAGTTCTCAGATTTTATTGCCTTTGGGCATTGTTATTCCCCTATTCTTCTGTTTCTTCATATTTCACATGTGAATGATAATTCTGTGTCTATCCCTCTTCTAACTGACTTCACCGTGCATGATACTCTCCAGCTCTATCCACATGGTAGCAAATTCATGATTTCATTTTTTTTTATAGTGGAGTGTATTCCAATATGTATGTATACCAAAGTATCTTTATTTGGCCATCTGATTTTGGACACTTGGGTTGTTTTCAAATTTGGGCCTTTGTGAATAATGCTTCAATGAACATGGGAGTGCATATATCTTTTATAAATTAAGATTTTGGACACTTAGGATAGATGCCTATAAGTAGAATTGCTGAGTCATATGGAAGCTCAATTCATAGTTTTTTGATACATGTCCACCTTGTTATTCAAAAAGGTTACACCAGTCAGCAATTCTACTAGCAGTAAATGGGGAATCCTTCCCACCCTCCATGCTTCTATGCCAAATATTAGTTGCTTTTATTTTGTGATATGTGCCAATATCACTCTTGTAAGATATCTCCTTGTTATTTTTATTTTAATTTTCTTAATGATAAGTGATACAGACTTTTTTTTTCAAAAATCTTTTCGTCATCTATATACCTTTTTTTTTCTTTTTGGGTCACACCTGGTGATGCACAGGGGTTACTCCTTGCTCTGCACTCAGGAATTACCCCTGGCGGTGCTCAGAGGACCATATGGGATGCTGGAAATTGAATGCGGGTCGGCTGCGTTCAAGGCAAACGCCCTACCCACTGTGCTATTGCTCCAGCCCCCATGGGACATTGTTGCCCGCTGGAAAAAAATCGATGAACAATGGGAGGACAGTGCTACAGTGCTATGTACTTTCTTTGAGCAAGTTTCTTTTTATTTCTTCCCTTCATTTCTTGTTGGTTGGTTTTTTTGGGTGCAGTTCTACTAATGCTTTGTGTCTTTTGATTCTCAACTCTTTATCCTATGGACGGTGGACAAATATCCTTGTCCAGTCTGCTGGGTGTCTTTTTTACTTTTGACATCATTTCCTTTGTGTACAGAAGCTTCTTAGTTTGATACTGTCTCATTTGTTGATCTTTGCTCCAATTTTCTTTGGCCAATGATTTTGAGTCATTGAAGATAACCGCTGACTTCAATATCCAGTGTTATACATTTTCCAAGAATGTTCTTTACTCATGACTTCAGCTGACATTATATGCTTTGGATTCCTACAATTGAATCTCCAACACACATCTCTCAGCTCAAGACTCTATCAAGGTCCATACTTTACATATTAATATATATATAAGATATCACAGTTCAATGTGTTCAAAATTAGGCTAATTATCCTTTTACCCCCAATACTATTTAGCTTTGAGAGTCTTAAGCTCAATTCATGGTGACATTATTAATTCATCTGGTCTAGCCATAAGCTTATGAATCAATTTTATCTTTTCCTTCACCCCACATATAGAGTAAACCAGAAGTCTTATCACTTCTATTTTCTTAAAAATTGACCCAATTAATTTTTCTCTATATTCACAACTAAAATGTACCATAAAGCTATTATCAATGCTTGACTGTAATGTTCCAATAGCATAACTTTCTCATGAAATTTTTTGTCATATCTGAAATATTTTGTTTTTCTAGAAAATAGTTAAAATAAGTTTTAGGTTATTGGGGGGACACATATGGTTGTACCCAGGGGTTATAAGACCACACATGTGATAAAGATGATTGAACTCAGGGACTCACATATACAAGGTGTGTTCTCCACCACTTTGAACTACATTTCCGGCCCAAATCTTGAACTGCATTACTTTTTATAACTCCCCAATTCTGAATCAAACTTTTTTTTTACTGTTTTGGGTCATGTAGGGTGAGGCTCGGGAGTTCTATTTGCTCATCTTTTGTTGAGGATCTTTGCGTCTGTGTTCATCAGGGAACATGTCGGTTTGTAATTCTCTTTTTTGTGGTTTCTCTGTCTGCTTTTGGTATCAGGGTGATATTTGCCTCATAGAAACTGTTGGGGAGTTTTTCTGTTTCTTCAATTTCCTGGAAAAGCTTGAAAAAGATTGGCAGTAGTTTCCCTTTAAAGGTTTGAAACAATTCACTAGTGAATGCATCTAGGTCAGGGATTTTTGTTTTTCAGAAAACTTTTGATTACCATTTCAATGTCCTTGATAGTGAGAGGTCTATTCAGGTACTCCAAGACTTCTTCATTCAGCCTTGGGAGATTATAGGAATCCAGGAATTTATCCATTAGGAGGTTATAGGAATCCAGAAATTTATCCATTTCTTCAAGGTTCTATTGTTTCGTGGCATAAAGTTTCTCAAAGTAATCTCTGATGATCCTATGGATTTCTGTAGTTTCTGTTGTGATCCCCCCCTTTGCATTTCTGATTCAATTTATTAGGGTTCTCTGTTTCTTTGTGAGTCTTGCTAGCGGCTTATTGATCTTGTTTATTTTCTCAAAGAACCAGCTCTTGGTTGTTTTTTTTTTGATTTTTTGATCTTTTGGATTGTTTTCAGGATTCCAGCTTGTTGATATCTGCTCTAATTTTTATTATCTCCTTCATTCTGCCTGGTTTGGGCTCCTTTTGCTGCGAATTTTCTTAGATAATAAACTGTGAGGTTAAATTATTAATGTGGGCCCTTTCTTCATTCCTGATGAATACTTGCAGAGCTACAGACTTTTGTCTTAACATTGCTTTTTCTATGTCCAACAAGTTCTGGTAGCTCTTGTTCTCATTTTCCATTTCTCCCTCAATTAAAGTATTTTCTTGTTGAGCTTTAGTCTGGTTGATCTATCAAGAGGTGGCAAAGCAGTGTTGAAATCTCCAACTATTATTGTGTTGCCATCAATGTCTTTCTTCAAGACTATTAGCAGTTGTTTTAAGTATTTTGCTGGTACCTCATTAGATGCATATACATTTAGGAGTATAAGTTCTTCCTGATGTACAGATCCCTTGATCATTAGAAATGACCTTCACTACTTTTTATAACATTCTTTAGTTTAAATTTATGTGGCCCGATACTAGTATGGTCATCCCATCTTTTTTGAGGGGGTTGTTTGCTTGGAATATTGTTTTCCAGCTTTTGACTCTGAGCCTGTGTTAGCTTTTATTGTTCAGATGTGTTTCTTGAAGGCATCAGTGTTGGGTTCAATTTTCTAATCCACCTTGCCAACTCTATGCCTTATCTTGTTTGTTTTTTGAAGATCTAGCTTCTGGTTTTATTGATGTCTAATTTTTTTTGCTTTCTATTGCTGATTTCTGGTATCATTTTTCTTATTTCTTTTATTCTACTAGTCTTTGAATTCATTTATTGTTGGTTCTCCAGACATTTAAGGTGTGCATTTAAGTTATTGAATCTATCTTCCTTTATTTCCTTATGTAGGACTATTTTTCTATGAGTTTTCCTCCTAGTGCTTCTTTTCTTGTGTCCTGTAGATTTTGGTAACTTGTTTCTTCATATCATTAGTCTCAAACTTTTTTTAAAAAAGCTGTTCACAATAATTTATTACATTAAATATTACAACACCAATTCCACCACCATTACATCTTCTCACCACTATATTTTGACACCCAAACCCTTCCCCCAAACAGAAACTAAATAATTTATTTTGTATTGCTTGCTATGAATAATTCACTAAAAATGATCCAAAAAGTTTTCTTAAAGAAAGGCGTGTGAATTGTTATATTTCAACCTGGAGTCATTAAACCCTTGTATAACAGATTACTAATATGTTGTTAAAGGTTAAGCCTGTGTGTGTGTATATATATATACACACACACACATATATTTCTCCCCAAGATTGTGTGCCTTCTACTTTACACCCCGTCAAATGTGGTGTGCTACTCTTGGTACATCAGTGGTATAGATATGAGATGTCTCTCCAGGAACTCCAGAATTTTAAGTAAGATGATACAGCTGAGGTTAATTTATTTTTTTTTAGCTGAATGTTAATGTTGGGGTACGGATGCATGTCTGTGGCATGTTGCTCTTGTTTTGCCCTCTTCTGAGAGATTTATTTATGAGTCTCTGGATCATGATCATTAATGGCGCCAGAGGCAGTTCGTGGGTGTGACTGTCAGGCTACCAGAATCACAGGGAGATGAGGGAAGGTTGCCCATTCCCAACTCCATGCAAACCTGAGATTTCAGTCAAAAGTCCCGCATACGTAGGATTTTCAGCAGATTCACTCATGGATGAGGCTCGTCTGAGCCTGTGGAGATCAGCCTTGAGCATGGTGGCAATTGAGTTCTGAAGGTTTTCGACTGCAAAAGCTATGTTGGAATCGGGGTGGGGGGAATCTTGCCCATCCCACTTCGAGTTTCCCTGTATGAGACTGCATTGTGTGGGTCTGGAGGCAGCTGATCCAATATTAGTGCACACATGTGGATTAGAATTAGTACTTCTTTGTCTATTATTCCCTTGATCAATAAGTACTGTCCATTTCTGTCTCTAATTACTTTCTTTAGATTTAATTCACTTTGGTATGATATAAGTATGGCTGTCCCAGCTTTTTCCCCCATTGGCTTGTATAATTGTTTTCAATCATTTTAATCTGAGTTCATGACAATACTGAGATTTTATTTTTTTTATTTTGGGGTCACACCCAGCGATGCACAGGGGTTACTCCTGGCTCTGCACTCAGGAGTTACTCCTGGCAGTGCTCAGGGGACCATATGGGATGCTGGGAATTGAACCCGGGTCGGCCACGTGCAAGGCAAATGCCCTACCCGCTGTGCTATCGCTCCAGCCCCCAATACTGAGATTTTAGATTTGTTTCCTGTAAACAGAAAATGGCGTATTTTGTTTCCTAATCTATCCTGCCACTTTGTGCCTTTAATGGAAGAATTTAGTCCATTGACATTCAGGGGCATTTTTTTAAATATTAAGGGCTGTGTTGTCATTTTATTCTGTTGCCACCTTTAATCAACATTGTATTAGAAGTCTTAGCAGCTAAAATGAGGGAAGATAAAAAATTAAATGGAAAAGAGGAAGTCACATGATCTCTATTTGCAGATGTTATGATAATATACATTGACTACCCTAAAAAGTTCACACAAAAGCTCCTAGAAACAATAAGCCAATAAAGTATAGTGGCTTGGTAAATGTCAATACACAAAAATTGGTTGCATTTCTATATACAAATAATGAATTAGAAGAGAAAGAGATTAAAGAAGTTATACCATTTAAAATAGTGTCCAAAACATCATTTGCTAATCAACAAATTAGCAAAAGAGGCGAGAAACTTATACCATGAAAACTTCAAAAACACTTAAAAAAAATTGAAGACTATCCTAGGAAATGGAAAAACATTCCATACTCATGGATTAGAAGAATCACTACTGACCATTTTAACTAAACTACTATATCAATGCAATGCAATCCTTATCCAAATTCAGATATTTTTCAAGAACTTAGAACATTCAATTATAAAGTTTGTGTTGAATCATGAAAGACCCCCTATAGTCAAAACTATACTAATAAACAAGAGACTTGGAGGCATTCATTACCCACCTTGAATCTATACTATAAAGCCATAGTAATTAGGGCAGCAGGAACCAACCTAGATGCCCAACAACAGATAAGTCGATCATGAAGATGTGGTATAAAAACAAAATGGAATACTGTAAGGCTGTAAGAAATGATGAAATCATGTAATTTGCTGCAACATGAATGGAACTGGAAGACACCACGTTAAATGAAATAAGCAAGAAGAAAAAGGTTGCTATCATTTATATATGGTACTTAGAACAACTGGATGAGGAAATGCATTGTTTGAAAGGTGGAACACCCAGATCAATCTTGGACTCAGTGAATAAGGAGAAGAAAGAAAGAAAGGATGGAGGAGATGGGGAGAAGTATCAGATGAGAAGCAATGTGGGTCAGGTCAGGGGATTTAGGTACATTGCTTGTGTTAAAGAATGATAGAACTAACTATCCAAATCACAGAGTAAACAATGCTGAAATCATGAGACCCAAACTTTAACAACTGAGAAACATGCCTGTCAAGAGGGTAGGCTGGAGGATACATATGGAAGTGAACCTGGGAACAGTAGTGGATGGAAGCTGACACTGGTGGTGGTATGGGTACTTCAATGTTGTATGTCTAAAACTCAACTATGAATAACTTTATAAATTACAATGCTTTAATAATTTAAAATTTTAAAAAGAAATTACAGAAGACACAAAGAAAATGAAAGATCATATCACCTAAAAAGTCTAAAGGTTCAGTATAATCTATCAAAATATTAATGACATTTTGGGATCTGGGAAGATAGTACAGTCGTTAGGTACTTGCTTTGAACACAACTGATCCAGGTTTCATCTCCAGTACCACATATGTTATCCCAAGCATTGCCAAGAGTAAGCCTTGAGCACCTCTGGAAGTGACCTCCATACCCAAAACCAAGAAATAAAAACACTATTGGAAATTTTCAAGTAAGTAGAACAACCAATTCACAGCAGGTAGCGTGTCTGCCTTGCACGTGGCCGACCCTGGCTCGATTCCTCTGCTCCTCTCAGAGAGCCCAGCAAGCTATCGAGAGTATCTCGTCCACATGGTAAAGCCTGGCAAGCTACCCGTGACGTATTCAATTTGCCACAAACAGTAACAACAAGTCGTACAATTTGTTGTAAGACTTTACTGGTACCCACTCAAGCAAACCGATGAACAATGAGAGGACAGTGACAGTGACAGTACAGACCCCACCAAAAAATACCCCAAATAGACAAAACTTTTCTATAAGAAAAGAAAGAGAAAATAGAGGCATAATAATTACTTCCTTCAAACTATATCTCAATCTGTCACTGTCACTGTCCTCCCGTTGTTCAATAGTAATTAAACAATTGTGTTATTATAACTAAAGCATAAGTGCTTCTTGAAATAGGACACTTGATCACTTGATCACTTGACTTCCCGTTAATCGTCGATTTGCTCGAGCGGGCACCAGTAACGTCTCCATTTGTCCCTGTCGCGTGCTAGTGTAGCCCAATGGCGTCTGTTCGCTCTAGGAACACAAAGAGCCTCAAACCGATCGTTCATGATCTTAATGAAGAAGCCTGACCATCTGGTAAGTGGGCGGCCAAGCAGTCTTTTGACATCCCGTGCAATCTAGTTGGTAACAGTTCTAGTCCAGCAGTCATCTTTAAATCTCATTACGTGACCATCCCATCTGATTTTTGACGCCTTGGCAAATGAGACAGCATCCCTGATTCTTGATCGTCGATGGAGGTAGGAACTCTGGATTCTTTCTCTCATTTGAGTGAAACGTGATATTCCAAGCATAGCTCTTTCAATTCTTCTTTGGGAGACCCGAATAGTGTTCTCATCCTGTCTGTGTAGGGCCCAGGTCTCTGAGGCGTATGTTAATGCAAGAAGAACAGTGGAATCAAAGAGATGTGCCCAGAGCCAGAGGTTCTTCGTCCTCTTAGCTATTTCTTATTTCTAAAATAGCTAAGAAATAGGATACAAAGTTCGGAAATGAATATACACGGGCATCTAACTGACAGTGAAAGAGCCAACTGGTCTGTCACAAATGAAACATGATTTTTAACATCATATACAAAAATTATCTTAAAATGAATAAAAGACATATATATCCCAAACTACATGTATGTAGAAATAAATATCGATGGTACACTGCAGGACCTCAACATCAGAGTTGTTTTGGAGACTCAAATCCAAAAGCAAGGACAGCAAAATCAGTAATAAACTAATGTGATTACATCGATTTTTTAAAGTTTTATACGGGGGCTGAAGAGAAAATATAATGTGTAGAACGTTTGCTTTTCATGCAGCCTACTTTTCACGGTCAATCCCCAGTACCCCCATGTAGTCCCCTTATCCCACCAGGAATGATGCTTTAGCGCAGACTCGAACTAAGCCCTGAGAACTAGAAGAGTGGCAGAAAAAAACAAATAAAAACGTTTTGTATAGTAAAAGAATCCACTATCAAACAAAAGACTAAATCTATCAATTTGGATAATTTTTGTATCATAAATTTGATAAGAATTCAGTATCTAAAATATGCAACGAACTCCCACAGCCCAAGAATGCAAGAGTCAAGCAACCTAATTTTTAAAAAATGGGCAAGGGGCTATGGTGCCGCCAGCAGGTCAATCTGTACCTGTGAGGCGAGTGCATCAGCAGCCTGATGGCGCCTTCAGACTTCCAGATACCTCAAAATTGCTGCTGTGCCTTTGGCCAGACCCCAAAAACTTGGGGCAAAGTTTACCAAGAAAGTAAACAGCCAAAAGTTAGGTTTGTAGGAGAAACACCCACAAACCACCTCCGGCTCAGCTATATAATTGAAGGCATGGCCTCTCTGGTTCCTGATTGAACTGCTTAACGACTTAATGATCCCAGAGACTCAGAAACGAATCTCGGAACCCAAAGGCTTTTGTCAGAAATGTGTCCTGTTCCTGCAGTAGGTTACCGGTGCTGGGCCAACCCAGATGGGAATAGGTTTCATGCCTTGGCCTGTTCCCCCTGACGACCCGGTGGCTGCCATCCTCCAGAGGCCACTGGACAGACAGGTTTGGGCCCACAGTGACGAGACACGCAGGGACTCACGGGATGGCGGTGTAGCCGGACCTGTCTTCCCCATCCCAACGAGACCCTAAGTTATCACCCATGAATGGCCTCTCTGGCTCCTGATTAAGCTGCTTAATGGCTATGATCCCAGAGACTCAGAAACAAATCTCGAAACCTAGTGGCTTTTTGCAGAAATCCCTCCAGATTTAAGTGTTAAAATTTGGAATTTCAAAATTGCGCGGCCACTACTGCAGCCATGCAACATCATATGTTACTCATAACCAACAATAGAACACAAATTGTCTACTGTTGCCTTTACAGCAGATCTTAGTGTTGGGGAAAAATCTCAAATAATAATGGTGGGTCTGGTGTCAAAATATTGAATGTGTTCAAAGTAGAGAGAGAGTAATGTGGAAATCATCTGCCCCACAGGTAGGGAGAGGGTGTGGGATGGGGGTATACTGGGGTTTTTGGTGGTGAAGAATGGGCACTGGTGAAGGTACAGTTGTTTCATTGTATGGCCAAGACTTAGACCTGAAAGCATTGTAACTGCTCTCATGGTGATTCAATAAATAAAATTATAAAAAATGGAAAAAAATGGGCAAACACCCAAATGGACCTTTCTCAAAAGAAGGCATACAGATCACTCACAAATGCAGAAAAATGCTCAATATCAATTATTTTTAAGGAAATACAAATTAAAACTACAATGAGATATCACCTCACACTCATGAGAATTATAATAATCTTAGAAACATATGTTACTGATAATGCAAAGAAAATGGAAATCGGGTATACTGTCGATAAAATGTAAATTTGTGCAACTGCTATATGTAGGAAATGCTATGGAGAATTTATAAAAATAAAATTAGAAATTCCACTTGATCCAGCAATAACCCTTCTAGGCATTTTTATTTGAAAGATGCTAAAACATTTAATTCAAAAAATATCCACTAAGAACTGTCTGTTGAAAACAGATAAAGGAATGAACATGATAACCTCTCTGTATCTGCACTGCAAACCCCAAAAGAATAGGGTTGGGGAGGAGAAAGAAAGTGAGAGAGAAAGAGAGAGAGGGAGAAAGAGGGAGAGAAAGAAAGTGCTTGTCATAGAGACAGGCTGGGGTGGTGGTAGTGGGAGGGAAACTGGGAACATTGGTGGTGGGACACGTGCACTGGTGGAGTGATGGGTGTTGGAACAATGTTTGACTGAAAACCAACTATGAACAACTTTGTAACTCTGTATCTCACAGTTATTCAAAAAATTCCACACATCAATGCACATAACAGTATTGCCCAATATAGCGAAACTGGTAGAAGAAGCTGCAGTTTGTGTACTCAATGGAATCTTACTCTGCCACTATAAAAGAAGAAATTGTGACTAAATGAATGAATCTTTTCTCTGATTATTTTTTATTTTTTAAATTTTGAGAGTTTTCACTGTTTAGTATGTACAATGGAATGAAAAGTTATGCTAATCAGCACTAGAGATAGTACCAATATGTAGGGTCCTTTCCTTGCATGTTCTGAACTGGGTTTGATCCCCAACATCCCATATGGTGCTCTGAGCACCACTAGACACTTTTGGTGAGAATAGAACCAAGAGTTTCTCCTGAATATCACTGGATATGGCTAAAAAACAAAACAAAAACCTGCTATTTATATGCAACATAGTGCACACCAACATCAAAGTGCCCACCATCTTCTACCACCGTCTATACATATCTTATAGTCTGGTCATGTTTCTCTCCTATCTTTCACACTCTGTTTGTAATTGGTTGTTCATTCCAATGTCAAGGGTTTCCATTGTTTATAAATCTCTGAAAACTTTGACTCTAATTGCTCCACAGATGAGTGAGATCAGGCGGTATTTGTACCTCTCTTTATGATGTACTTTGCTTAATATAATATCTTCCAGCTCCACAAAATGGATGAATCTTTTTTCCCAATTTTTATTAGTGAAACACCACGAGGTACAGTTGTAGACTTACAAATTTTTGTGTTTGTGTTTCAGTTATACAATGATCAAGTACCCATCCCTCCACCAGTGCCCATTCTCCACCACCAATGTTCCCAGTATCCCTCCTACCCCCATCCCCCACCCCCACCTCGCCTCTGTGGCAGGGCATTCTCTTTTTTTCTCTCTCTCCTTTTGGGTACTGTAGTTTGCAAAAGAAGCATTGAGTGGCAATCATGTTCGGTCTATAGTCTACTTTCAGGATGCATCTCCCATCCTGGGAGTATCCTCCCAACACCCTTTACTTGGTGCTCCCTTCTCTATCTGAGCTGCCTTTTCCCCTAGCATGTGCGGCTGGCCTCCAAGCCATGGAGTGAACCACCTGGTACTTCTCTCGGCTATTCTTGGGTGTTGGTCTCCTATTTTGTTACTTTATATTCCCCAAATGAATGCAATCTTTCTATGTCTGTCCCCCTCTTTCTGACTCATTTCACTTAGCATGATACTTTCCATGTAGTACCACTTGTATGTAAATTTTATGACTTCATCTTTTCTAACAGCTACATAGTACTTCACTGTGTAGATGTACCAAAGTTTCTTTAACCAGTCATTTGTTCTCAGGCACTCGGGTTTTTTTCCCCCAGATTTTGGCTATTGTGAACAGTGCAGCAAGGAACATAGAAGTGCAGATGTCATTTCGACTGTACTTTTTTTGCCTCTCCAGGATATATTCCCAGGAGTGGTATTGCTGGGTCAAATGGGAGTTCAATTTTTAATTTTTTGAGAATTGTCCATACTGTTTTCCAAAAGGGCTGAACCAGTCAGCATTCCCACCAGCAGTGAAGAAGGGTCCCTTTCTCGCCACATCCGCTCCAATACCGGTTGCTTTTGTTCTTTTGGATGTGGGCCACTCTCTGTGGTGTGAGATGATATCTCACGTAGTTTTGATCTGCATCTCCCTGATGATTAATGATGTAGAGCATTCTCTCATGTGCCTTTTTGCCATACGGATTTCTTCTTTGTGAAATTTTCTGTTCATTTTGTCACCCCATTTTTTGATGGGGTTGGATGTTTTCTTCTTGTGGAGTTCAACCAGTGCTTTGTATATCCTTGATCTGAACCTCTTGTCAGATGGGTATTGGGAGAATATCCTTTCCCATTCTGTATACTGTCTTTGAATTTTGGTCACTGTTTCTTTTGAGGTGCAGAAGCTTCTTAGTTTAAGATAATCCCATTTGTCTATCTCTGTTTTCACTTGCTTGGCCAGTGGCGTGTCATCTTTGAAGATACTAAATGGATGAATCTTAAGGCGATCTTGCTTAGTGACATATTAGAATATTATACAGTGCTACCTAAACAACCAATGGATTTAAAAAATAACAAAAGGGAGATCAAAAAAGATCCTGTGACAAATAAGAATTAAAATACAAAATACCTAAACTTATGGGATACAGTTAAAATAACTCTGAGGGAAGTTTATGTCAATAACAACTATATATGTTAAGTCTTCTGCCCCTGCACCTGGCTGTCCTCACCGGGGCCCCTTGGAGGGGGGTGGGTTGAGTTCCCCTCTCCACCCTGATAAGATCCCTGGCAGCTGAAGACCTCCGGGACCCAGCCATAGCCATGCTGAGACCACTCGCCACACACTAGGACGAGCCTCAGACATGAAGGAACTGGCAGAGGAACCCAGGTGTGGGGGACCAGGGGCTGAAATCTCCAAGCCTGCTCAGTTCAGGACTGGGTCTCCTCCACCCAGATCCCCCATCTTCCAGTAGCTAGACAGTTAACAACCACCGATTGCCGTGTAACCCCATAAATGTCCAAGATCCAGAGACTATAAAACCAAGCTCCTGGAAGCATGTGGCCGCGAATGCGGTGTGGCCTCTTATTGTCTAGTTCTCACTCTCAGAGAACCTGGCAGGTTACCAAAAGTATCCTGCCCGCATATATGGCTGATTGGGAACACCTGTAAAGGTGATTAGAGGCTGCTACAAAAGCCTCCATCCCTCTCGGAGAGCCTGGCAAGCTATCGAGAGTATCCTGCCCACACGGCAGAACCTTACAAGCTACCCGTGATGTGCTCCATATGCCAAAAACAGTAACAATGATGGTTCTCATTCCCCTGACTCTGAAAGAGCCCCCAATATGCCATCAGGCTACACTAGCACATGAAAGGGATGAATGAAGACATTACTGGTGCCCGCTCGAGCAAATTGATGAATGATGGGGTGAGAGTGATAGTGAGCGATGTTAAGAAAAAGAAAAAGGGCAGGACAAGAACAGATGACTGGTTAAAGAAACTTTGGTACATCTACACAATGGAGCACTATGTAGCTGTTAGAAAAGATGAAGTCATAAAATTTCCATACAAGTGGTACTACATGGAAAGTATCATGTTAAGAGAAATGAGTCTGAAAGAGAGGAATAGACATAGAAATATTACATTCATCTAGGGAACATAAAGTAACAAAATAGTAGACCAACACCCAAGAGTGGCCGAGATTAGTACCAGGAGGTTTGCTCCATGGCTTGGAGGCCAGCCACACATGCTGGGGGAGAGGGGAGCTCAGATAGAGAAGGGAGCACCAAATAAAGGGATATCCAGGGAGGATCCTCCCAGGATAGGAGAGGCATGCTGAAAGTAGACTATAGACCAAACATGATTGCCACTCAATGCCGCTTTTGCAGACCACAGCACCCAAAAGGAGAGAGAGAACAAGGGGGAATGCCCTGCCACAAAGGCAGGGTGGGGTGGCGGATGGGGGCTGGGAGGGATACTGGGACCCATGGTGGTGGAGGGTGGGCACTGGTGGAGGGTTGGTGTTTGATCATTGTATGATTGAATCCAAGCATGGAAATTTGTGGGTCTACAACTGTACCTCATGATGTTTCACTAATAAAAATTTTAAAAAAGAAAAAGGGGCAGGAGTGACAGTAGAGCATGTAGTGTTTGCTTTACACATGTTGGACCTGCCTTCAATCTAAGGCATCCATATGGTGTCTGGAGCCACATCAGGTGTGATCCCTGAGTACAGTCCCAGGAGAAAGTCCTGAGCACCATCTACAGTGGCCCCAATACACACAAAAAAGGAAAAAAAAGAAAAAGAAAGAACAACCTAATCTTATATCTCAAAGAAGTGGAAAATGAACTCATTAAGTTCAAAGTTGGCAGACCAAAATGGAGACCAGACCTTTCAAAGAAATCTGAAGTCAAATCAATCTTGAGCAAGTAGAATAAAAAATGCTGGTGCCACAGGTTCTGCTTTCAAAATGCATTATAGGGGCCAGAGTAATAGAACAGCAAGTAGGGCATTTACCTTGCATGTGGCTAATCCCATTTTGATCCCTCACACCCCATATCGTCTCCAAAGTCCACTAGGAATAATCTCTAAGTGAAGAGCTAGGAGTAAACTCTGGACTTAATTCACTACTGTGTGTGGTCCAAAGCCCCCAAAATAATAAAATAAAATAAGAAAAATTTATTAAAAATTGTAGTAATCAAATGGTATAACATTAGCAATACACACAAAAAAACTCAAACATATATAGTAAGAAATTTTATTTATTTATACTTTGAAAATAAACTAGAAATCAGTTGGTTTTTGAAAAGGATGTTCAAACATACAAAGAGGATAATTAATGTTTTCAATAACTGGTAACGAGAAAACAGGGTATACACACATAAGATCATTAAATTAGATCTTTATCTCATGCCATTTGCATAAATCAACTCAACTAGATTAAAGATGGCAACATAAGACTTAAAACAGTAAAACTGCTAGAAGAAAAAAAATCGGAGAATTGACCAGCACAATACCTTTTTTTCTTTGATTTTTGTGACACACCTAGTGATACTCATGGTTTACTCCTGGCTCTCAACTCAGGGATCACTCGTGTCAGTGCTTGGAGGACTATATATGTTGCTGGGAATCAACCCAGGCTGATTGTGTGCGAGGCAAATACCCTACCACTGTACTATTGTTCCAGCCTCCTACAGAATATTTTTTCATTTATGCACAGATAAAAATGGAAAAATTGGCAGTGGGACCACACCACTGAAACAGCAAGAAATTTCTTACACTGCAACGGAATCAGTCAACAAGTTGAAGATAAGTCAACAAATTGTAAAAGGAGCAGAAATATTTACATATTGTGTATCAAATGAGGGGCTAAAACAAATATATTGGGGTTATGATGCTGCCAGCAGGTCAACCTGTACCTGTGGGGTGAGTGCATCAGCAGCCTGATGGTGACTTCAGACTTCCAGATATCCCAAAATTGCTGCTGTGCCTTTGACCAGACCCCAACAACTTGAGGCCAAGTTTACCAAGAAATTAAACGGCCAAAAATTAGTTATGTGTTTGGAGATAAACAGGTAAAATAAACCTTAGTACCAGTGGGAAAAAAATTAGGTATGTGGGAGACACATCCACAAAGCCCCTCTTCCTCAGCTATATAAGCTCATTTATTGGTCTTATTTAAGAACTGTAGTGATAGCACAGCAGGTAGGGTGTTTGCCTTGCACACTGCTGTCCCGGGTTTGATTCTTCCATCCTTCTCGGAGAGTCTGGCAAGCTACCGAGAGCATCTTGCCCACATGGCAGAACCTGGCAAGCTACCTGTGACGTATTTGATATGCCAAAAACAGTAACAAGAAGTCTCACAATAATGCCTGCTCAAGTAAATCAGTGAACAACAGGAGGACAGTGCTGCAGTGCTATTTCAGAGACCCATAAATCTCAAAAGAGATCAAAAAACACAGTTATGGTCTGTAGCGTAGAGGTAGGTGGAAACCCATGCCATGCTCAAGGCCACACCCCATGCACTTGGCCGAGCCTCACACATGAGTGAAGTCCTACGGAACCCAGGTAATTCGGAACTTTGTGACCATAGATTCTGGGCTCAATGGGACCAGGAGTGGAGATCCTCTGCCCACTTTCCCCAGTCTCTGGTGACCCAGAGGTCACGCCCATAAGCCGCCTACTGCCGGCGCCAGATAATTTTGTCATTGGCCACTGTCCAGATCATATGGCTGCTTCTCCCAAAAGAGAGGGTAACATGAGGCCCCATATCCATGCCACTGGACTCTAAGCCAGGCTGCTTCACATGAGGCGCCACAGAGAACGGCGGGTAGAGCCCTTGCTGCCCCAAGGGAGCCAGCTCTGGCAGCCAAAAATCCCCACAACCCAACCACCACCACAATCAAGGCATGTCCCCACATGCTTGGGCCAAGTCTCACATATGAGTAAACATATTCCTGGACTATGTGACCGCAAAAGTGACCACGCAACACATCATAAAACACTTCCTATCCATTCTCCATAATTACCACACCACATTTGATTCAGTAGTAGGCAACAAATCATAGAGGGAAATATATATGCATATATACATATTTTTAGACATGTATACCAAAGCTCACACCACCCAAACTTTAACAACATGTTAGTGATATCCTTTAGTATGTCTTAATAGTTTCTGAAAAAATAGAATAATCTTCACACTGTTTCCTATATGAACACTCTTTTTTGTAAGCATGTTCAACAGTTCTTCATAACATACAATAAGAAATATATTACTTCGGTTGTGTTTTGTGATAGGGATTGAGGTGTGGGATGGAAACATCCCGAATTTGGTGGAGGAAGGTGTAATGGTGGTGGGATTGGTGTTTGAATATTGAGTGTAATCAAACATTATGAACTAACTTATAAAATTAAACAAAAAAGTAATGTGGAGTTTATGCCCAATTCAATCAGCTTAATCAATGGCTGAATAAATAGGAGTGCTCCTACATTATAAAAAAAACTAAAATAAAACAAATATATTAGGAATTCACTATTCAATAGAAGCAAGCAAAAAATAAAAAAATATATAAAATGGGCAAAAGAACTGAACAAACATTTGTTCTATGAAGACATACAAATAAACAAAAAATATATTAAAATTGCTTAACATTACTAGTTATTCTGGAAATGAAATTAAAACCAATACCTCACATCTAGTAGAAGGCCTATTTTCAAGGTCACAAAAGGTATAATTGTTGGTTAGGATATGCAGATGGTAACCTTGTACCCTAGTGGTAGAAATATATATTGAAAGAGACAGTATGACAAATCAGTATGGAGTTTCATCAAAACATATAAAAACAGGGCTGAAAAGATAATACAGGGGTTAACATACTGGCTTTGTGCACCTGACCCTGGTTTGACTGGTCTGATCCCCATCCCTCTGTGTGATTTCCTGAGTACTGCCAGGACTGATCCCTGAGCACAGAGACACACACACATATATATACACACACATATACACACATATATGCACATATATAACAAGCATATCATTTAGCAATCTCCTGATATATATATGTATATATATGAAGGAAATGAAATAAGTAGCTTGATGAGATATTGGTACACTCACAATTTTCAAGCTATGGAAACAATCTAATTGTACATTTGCTTATTGTTAAACAGCTTACTAATGTATGGAAAAGAAAATGTTACTTACCTTTTAAACAGGTAGAAATACTTCCATAATTGGCAGATAAAGAATGGAATCGTCATTTACTGAACTGAGGGAGTGCAAACTTTCAAAAGGTAAATAAATCAACATATATCTTTCAAATATGTTTTAAAATGTTATATTTTATTGTAGTCAGAAATTTTAAGATGTTTTGAATTCAGGGAGAGAGTTTTGCACTTAAAAGTACACATTTGAGAGTTGTGAGTACATCAATGATGTTTAAATCCAGAAAGCTAATGAGATCATCAAGAGGGTAAGCTGTAGAGAGAGAAGATGACTAACCAGTGAAACCTTAAAATCCTAATGTTTAGAGTTCTGGAAGAAAATGAATAACCATTAAAGGATTTGGACAAGGAGAGATCAATGACGTTAGAGAATCAGGACAGTATGGTGTGCTGGATGCTAAGTAAAGAATGTGTTTCCAGGATATAGCTCACAGGGGATCCAGGGTATAGCTCAAGGGTACCCAGAGGATATGTCACAGGGCTAGAGCTCACAATTGACATACAGAAGTCCCAGGTTTGATCTAAAACATGCACACTGTTCTCCGAGCCATTGCTGAGTGTGACCTTGAATAGTCCCTGAGCACTTCCAGGTACTCCCCACCCCCTCCAATAAAAGAATGTTTCAGGGTCTTGGGAGATAGATCAAGGGGATATAGCACATGCTTCAAATGCAGAAGGATCCAAGTTTGATTTATGGAACTCTGTGCTATCCCTCACCCCTAGCAGGAGCATGTGTAGTCCTGGTAGACATCATCAGTGTGAGATCAAAGCAGTGTTGCGCTTGTGGCCTAAGTACCAAAACCATCCTGCCTGCACCACCTGACATAGTATCACTGGGTTGGAACACTGGCATACTCCTACTCCCACCATGAACAGAAAGTGTTTCAAAGAGGGTGATGATGTGTTTAACATATTTTATGCACTATTTCACTCACTCCTGGACATTGTTGCACCTTGATACAACCTCATTTTGCTGTATCTGACACTACTGGTTTCTACCCAGTGGCTTCTCTGTTACCACTATATGGACACCTGCAAGAAACTGCTCAGTAATTCTAGATAATGAAACAATTTGCAAGTTCCAGTGAGTTGATACCCTCTGCATTTGCTATTGGTCAATGACAGATGAAGGGTAATACTTTTCTGTCTTAGTTGAAAAATTCTCAGGCATATCCTACACAGCTTTAAAGAGCATTCTTTTTGAGAATAACCCACGTTGCCTACTTTAGACAAATGTAATTCTTTGAATAAAATTTATCCAAGCTGGCTTCTGTCATGTACAACTTCCATGTTCTATTAATGTCTATAAATTGACATTATGTTAAGAACTAAATTTATTACAACTAAATTTTACCCTTTCTCAAAAATTACACTCACTGATGAATGGTGTGATGTTGAAATTATGTACATGAGAAAACATTAACAGTACTGTAAACCATTATAAACATTATTGTAAATAAAAATAAAATATTTTTTTATTTTTTATATGTCGGCCGCGTGACATCTTATTATGACATCTTATTATCTCTTTCCTACTTTGGACAAACTGGCAGGTTACTGAATGTAGCCTGCCCACAGGGCAGAGTCTGGCAAACTCCCCTTGGCGTACCCAATATGCCAAATACTAGTAACAATGATGGGTCTCATTCTCCTAAAGAGCCTTGAATATAATCTCAGGGCTAGGATGAAGGAGACGTTACTGGGGCCTGCTTGAGGCAATCGACGAATAACAGGATGATTTGTGATTTTTTTGTGATTTGATTTTTATCAATAAAAATTAAAAGTATGGTTAAAATCACTGTAGCACTGTCCTCCTATTGTTCATCCATTTGCTCTAGTGGGCACCAGTAACATCTCCATTGTGAGACTTGTTATTACTGTTTTTGGCATATCGAATACAACATGGGTAGCTTTCCAGACTTTGACATGTGGGCGGGATACTCTTGGTAACTTGCCGGGCTCTCTGAGAGGTGGCAGAGGAATCGAACCCTGGTCGGCCATGTGCAAGGGAAAGGCCCTACCCACTCTGCTATTGCTCCACAATCCACTTTTTATTATCTTCATATGTTATTTTATGTAGCTCTTTTTAGGTTCTTGTGTTAATTGTTGTAGTATTAAGCTACTTGGTAGTGTAGCTGCTAGTAAGGAGTTTTTCTAATAATGTTTCCTAGGCAATCACAGACCCCTGAAACTAGGCTTATAACAACCCAATTTTCCCTGAGCATGAGTCATCACATCTTAATTATTTAAAAGATAACCCCCTGCCTGTGTATAGTCTGGAATAGAAGTGTTTATATCACTATATTTTAAGTCATCTTTATTCCCACTAATTCTTTGTCCCTATACCTCTCCCTTAAAAATGAGGCATTTCAAGATGAAATAAAGATGTATTTACTAAATAGATTTTTTAAACTGGCTTGTAGTGTGGCATATAGAATTACCTAGTTTAATCATGGCTTGTTTTTAATTTATTAGCATGGCTCAACTAAGAGGATAAAGGAGTGCTTTGTTAAATATGTTTTTTACTTAAATAACTTTCAAATACTTAAAAGTTGTTGGCAAAATGAATGTTGAATTAGCAATGTGTATTATACTTTCAAAATAAGGAAGACATAGAGGTCTATTTTATAAATGGCACAGGATCCCATTTTTACCAAATAAACAAGTAGCCAGATGTATGACTCCTCAGGGAATAGAAGTGCCCCCCACCCCGGAGACTCATAATATCTGGGATGGATAGATGGAATGGGTTTAGATATCTTTTTGTGGGACACTGATGTTCAGGAAATAGATTCTTTGACATTATAGATAATTCTAGGGATACTAGTATACAGATAATCTACTTCATATCAACCAGTGGGAAAGTTTCTTTCTTCCTTTCTGGCTTCTACAACAGGAGCTCCTCCTAGTGGGCAGTCACTTTTTAGGGAAAAAACAAAAACAAAAACAAAAACAAACTTCCTTTTAATGACTCCCTCTGATGACTTAACAAAGACTTCAGGAATGGGATCTATAAGTCCCCTTGGCTCATTCATCTTACTGTGATGTTATAATAAATGGACTATAAGAAGTTCAGTTATACCGTTGCTTTTATATTTCTCTTAATCTCTATTTGAGTGAGGGAAGGAGAAAGAAAATTATAAACTGATGTCCTCAACTTTTAATTTATTGTTACTGAGGTAAAGTTCAGTGATACACAAGTTCAGACCACACTAGTGTTTAATATTAATATGAGTTGTCAGGTAGAAAAAAACATTCAATTTAAATATAAAACAACTTATCTGTTACTTTAAATTCAGCTCAACATTAATAAAATGCTTCTGCTTTAATGGCTGGAGCAATAGCACAGTGGTAGGGTGTTTGCCTTGCATGCAACCAACATGGCCATCCCGAGTTCGATTCCTCTGCCCCTCTTGGAGAGCCCGGCAAGCTACCGAGAGTATCTCGCCCGCACAGCAGAGCCTGGCAAGCTACCCGTGATGTATTCGATATGCCAAACACAGTAACAACAAAGTCTCCAATGGAGATGTTACTGGGTCTGCTCGAGCAATCAATGAACAACGGGAGGACAGTGACTGCTTTAATGACTGTCACAAAATCTCTAGGCATTATGACCTTCATTTTACACAGGAGGAAAGCAAAAGTTCAGAGATGGCACAGCATAGAGAGAAAAATACTGTTGCATAAAGACAAAAACTCTAGCCAGAGTCAGTAGACAAGGATTTTCATGCAGTTATTATCCCTAACCCACTGTCTCACTGTATGGTTATAAGTAAGTTGCTTCCTATCTCTGTGCCTTGGTATATGCATTTATAGAATGAGATGATGGGCTTTCTCAGTTTGCTTGTATATCATGATCATCTGGGATTTAAAAAATCATTTTTCTCAGCCTCACTTCAAAAGATTCTGATTTATTGGTCTCAGGGTACATGATTTCCACAACACCTCATTGACTCAGGAGCCAATCAAGGGAAATCAAGTCTGGTATTTCTCTCTGAAGAAAAACCTTGCCACTTAGTATAAAATTCAAGTATTATGGGGCATTTCTTAGAGGGGAATTTGAAAGGCTAAGAATAGTAGTAAAAAAACTCTCATGTTGAACCTCCTGAGTAGAACTCAAAGCTTCAACCACATTATTCCCACATTTTCTCTCTCTCTCTCTTTCTCTCTCTCTCTCTCTCTCTCTCTCTCTCTCTCTCTCTCCCTGTCTTCATGAATACAAATGAAGAATGAAGAATAATTTCAACAGAGGCATTTGAGAGAAAAACAAAAGGATTATCAAGGATACAAGTGAACCAAGAATTAGTGAAATAAAATTTTCAATGGAAGAAATGAACTATTATAAAGTTTTCTTCTTTTACATTGTTATTTTCCTTATCCTGTGTTTTTGTTTCTGGACCAACATTTACAATTATTTCCCAATACCTCCATCTCTTTCAATATAGCTTATGTATTAAGATTGGAGCCATCTTCTTGGGAAGCATTGACTCTCATTGGAAAAAGATGCTTTCGAAAAATAACAGATTAAGTTACTTAGATTTCCTTTTTAGTACTTATTTTTGTCATCAGAGTAGTAAGACTTCAAAGGCTAAAATTAAATTGTAGGCCAAAGAGAAAAGGGACAAAAATGTCATTCTGTCTCCCTTTCATTTAGCCCTTAGAATATAAGTTCTAAATGAGACCTCAGGATATATGCATTTGTATGGCTCCCTTCACCATTTTCTTTTTCTTTCTTTCTTTCTTTCTTTCTTTCTTTCTTTCTTTCTTTCTTTCTTCCTTCCTTCCTTCCTTGCTTCCTTCCTTCTTTCTCTCTTTTTTTCCTCTTTCTTTCTCCCCCTTTCTTTCATTCTCTTTCTTTTGTTCTTTCTCTCTTTCTTTCTGCCACACTCAGTGGTGCTCGGGACTTACTTCTGGCTCTGCACTCAGGTATCACTCCTGGTGGGGCTTGGGGACCATATGGAGCACAGGGGATGTAACCCTGGTTGTCTGTGTGAAAGGCAGGTACCTTACTCACTGTACTATCTCTCCAGCCCACCTTAACTTTCACAATAGAATATATTAGTGAACTGAGGTTAAAACTCATATTAGTAAAACTAGGCTAGTTGCTTGAAAAATAAGCTGTTTTTTTTTCTTTAGCAACTTACAGTAGCAGTGTTAGTTCTTTAAGAATTTGGAGTTCTTTAATCCTTGCCATGTGTCTCTCACTATCAGAGATATGATCTTTATCTGGTAGAGTTAAAAGGAGTGTCTGAGTAGTTGGGGAATTATCACTTGTGGGTCAGTATTCCTCGCTTAATTTCCAGGGGACTGACCATCAGATACATTTGGGAGCAACACAGGTATCTTTAATTGTACTTAGCAAGACCCGTAAACAATTAGCAGTATCATTCACAAGGAGTCTTTTCTTCAGGGTTATGGATCTAGTCCACTCTGGCCTGTGAAAGAAGAAAGATGATAATATTTTCATGATACAGTTAGGATAAGGACATAGACCTGGATTAGTGTAAAGAGACCAAGAATTTCAACCTTAACCAAAATGTAGGGTAAATATCATAAAAGGGTACTAATGATTATGTGTAATCCACAAGAAAAGAAAATTGAATATGTAGAGGTTGGGAATTTTGGATACATTCACAGCCAATAAGGATTTTAATGAATGGCTTATACATTCTTCTGAGCAACTAGAAGTTTGGAACTGACATTAAATAAAAAAGGTTGTAAAGGTTAGAGTTGAGGTGAAAAAGGTCAGGAACATTGTTAGATCATGTTATATTTGCAATCATTATAAAATGGCAGAGGAAAGATGTGAAATATGCAACTTAATAATAAGTGTTAAGTTTAAGGAAGTATTTTATGTTTATATAATTTGGAAAGTCAACATGTACATGATATCAAAAGAACAATTTCTAAGTACCAATCCCTAAGATAATTTCATAGAAAGGGTGATAGAGAGGAGGGGATCCAATAAATACAAAGTAGGAGGAAAAATGTCAGTGTGCAACCTGAAAGCCAAGTGGTAAAAGTGTTTTTAGGGTAGGGAAGCAGGATAATAATTATGTCAAATTCTGCTGATGTTTCATGTATGACAAAACCAAGAAGTAACTACTGAGTTCACTAAAGCAGAAAACTAATAAAAACATTTTAATAAATTGTTTGAGAGATACATTATATCATTATTCACCTTAGTTATTTTCAGAATTCCCTTATGTTCATGTTTCTTATACAAAAAAATCAAGAATTAGATCAATGTAATGAATTTAATGATTTTGTAATGATAATTAGGGGCATGAAACTTGTCTTTAGTATGTTGTTATCAACCCTATGCTTTAATTTTATGTAAGAATGATACGTAGGGCACAGGGGACTATTGTGTAAGAGAATTAATTAGATAGTACAATTCTTAGTATGTTTTGTACTACACATTACCACTATTGATAGCTGAAAAAAATCCAGTCAGTAAACAGAATGTTTTGTTTTCATATTTCAAAATAAATGTTTCTCAGTAATTTCCTCTGAATTTATTAATCTGACCAGATATATTTCTATTATGCTTATGGTATCTAAATGACTATATGAGCATGCATTGGTTTAAAAATGCATTTTGAAGCATTTGTTAAAATAAGGTTTCTTCTTAAAGAAAGACATTTTAAGGTTATGTAACTCTTCTATTTGAACCAGGGACTTCATTTTCATGTAGAAAAGAGCTCTTCAAAGCAACTCATAGAACACATAGATTTTGGAAGGCAAATTTAGTACATTTCTGAGCACCACAATAAAGCCTTATGTCCTTTAAAGATGGTAGACTATTTCTAACTCACGCTGAATGAATATGATTAAAGATGTAAAGGGAAGGTACCACCCTAGTATACCACTTTAAGTCTTTAAGTTATTCTGTCTCCTTATAGCTGCACACTTGCTATTCCATTGCTGCTAAGCATGACACGCCAAGGTTCATGCTTGAGCACCTACACATGCACTATCCAGAAGTAGAGGGGAATAAACATCCAACAGGGAAAGTATTTGACTAATGAGATGAGCGATAAGAGATGGATTCTGCTCCCTTACTCCCCCACAGGGGCTGTATAGAAGTGCAGTATGGCCTGTCATAACAGATTGAGAAATCAGCTTGTCATGAAACAGATTGTGGCCAACACAGTGATACTCTTAATGTGTTCTCTCTTTCTCTCCTTCCTCACTGCTTCCCCCACTTACTTTTCCTTCCTTGGGGTTGCCACAAGATTTTTTCAAGCTATACTTTCTAAGAAATTCAAAGGCATCTGGAAATTAGGAAGTTTGTAATTAAGCCATAATTTTATCCAAACTCAGACTTATGTGGCCTTGGATAGCTATTTTCCTTTCTGTGTGTCTTTTTTCTCTAATTACAAACTGTTGATGTTAGAACAGTCTTTAAGTTCCATCTGTGAAGTAATGTCAGTGGAAAGGATTTCCAGTGTAAAGATTATGATGGCAAAAGGTAAGATATTACACTCAGCAATGGTCATCATGGGATTGCATACGTCTAAATCAGAATGATACACTCAATATGATCAATGGACTTGAATGTTAACAGTACCCGCTCCAATCCCTTTTGAGTTCCAAATTAGTTTTAGTTCTACTTTCTGCAGAAATAAATTTACGCGCCCCCCCCCACCCCCAGGAACCTATAAAGAGAAGTTCAAGTAAAAACTATTACTCACTCTGCATCAACTGAGAATAGCAACTGGTTGCAAACATGCTTCCAAATAGAGCAGTGAGAAATTTGTACTATCACCAGTTGGTAAATAATACAATATATGATGTCTGTAATAATTGATTAAGTCTTGCCATAGGAACATATTGTTCCAACTCATGATGCAGGTGTGTTGGGGTTAGGGAAAGGACTAGTCACTCTTTGAGAATTGTTATTCCAGAAAGGTTTGTGTTATGCTTCAGACTTCTGTACCTGACTCTGGAGCATAGACTTGGAAGTCAGTTGTCTCAGTCGAAATTTTAGCTTCACCATTTACATGCTTTATTACATTTATAGAGTCACTAAAACTCTCTGTAATTTAGTTTTTTTCATTTGTAAAATTGTAATCATATTAATACCTACATTGTAGAATTATTATGAGGATTAAATGAGAATAGGTAACACATTTAAAACAGCACATAGTAAGCATTACCTAAATGTTTGCTATATTCATTATAGCTACAGTGGTGACGGAAGATGGGCTGGAACCACAGGAAAACTCTTGGCTAAAGTCATATGAAATCTATCAAGGGACCAATATGTAAAAAGCAGAAGAGTTAGGGGGTAACCGATGACTTAACTACCAAAAAATGCTAAGCAGGAAACACCCTCTAAATATTTCTGTTTATATAGTACGTAACACAAAGTAGAAAAATAATGAAAACAGAGCCTCTCTGCAGGATTTAGAGTTCTTTCGTATATATTTTAAATATACATGTGCAATACATTAAAATATATAGAGATGTGTGAATATATATTTACATACATATATGTATACATATATATGTATCTGGATATACATATATATGTATACCTCACAGAAGGGATACATATGCACACACACTGACACATTGGTGCGCATACCCCAACAGGACCCATCTATACGTAAACCAGATGCAGTCCATATCAGGCCAACTTGAACACAAGTGAAAGCTCTGACTCAGCAGCAGATTGCAGATTGCAACTGCAGTTGAGTAACCCTTCAGTTTCTTCTACCAAGTGTAAGGCCATTTAGAAATACACTGAGAAGAGCTTCTCTGGGTATATGGCAGAGCCCAGGGCCCTTCTGGCAGTGTACAATTTGCCTGAGTAAGGACTGCAGGATTGGGATATCAAGGAGATAGCAAGGAGGAGGAAACTGTTATTTTGGGTCCTGAAACTAATAAGCAAACATCTATAGAATAACTTTAGCTTCAATGCACTAGTGTCATAAAATCTCTATATAAGTCAGCTATAAGCAAATTTCAGGCAGAAGCAGGGAGAAGTGTGTGTTGCTACTCATCACCATCCAGCTTGGTCCAGAGAACTGGGTGCAGCTTTTAGGGATAGGTAAGTTCAAAGTTCAATCAGGCAAACTTGCGAGATTCAAAGAAAAGTTACTTAAAATGGAAGGATCTGAAAGCAACATAAGAGGTTACAGGTATTGGTCTGGGTTTATAAATGTTCCAAGAAGCCAAACCTTATATATGGCACCATTTGCAGCAATATAATTAACATTATGAATAATCATCATAACATATTTATATATACAAAAATAGAGCAAAGCAACTCTAGAAGAGGAGGTGTAGGTGAAGTTGTGGGGCTGTGTGCAGCCCAAATGTCAATACACTGCAGGAAGATTCAGAACCAACAAAGACTGAGTGGCACATATTTCTATAGTATATATCCAACAAAAGGACATGGGTGTACCTTCTTCCTCCCCCTGGGTGTGACTATATTTCTCCCCCCCTCTCCACCCTGCAATATACATCCATGCACACTTTTAAGAGATGATACATAGAGTTCGAGTCTGGAAGTCTGAAACTAAGTCAGAGCACTTTGATTCCAAGCAAGTGCTTTCAATCTCTGGATCCCTTAAGTGAATGTAGGATCCACTTACAGAGAGGAACTGGATCTAATTCTTGTGTCTTTTAGCAGCAGTCTTTAGGAGCCTGCCTTTACCACTGTAGCCTTTTCCATTGGAGGAGATTCACAGCCCAGGCTCTTGGTGTTTATTTATATTTTTAAAAGAAAAGTCAGTTCTTTGCATTATACATCTTTGATCTCAGTTTTTCACTGTTGTTGAAATTTAGGTTCTTAGGCAACTGCCACTGTAGACAAAGCCAGTAGCAAGCACAGTGTATATGCAGCAAAGAGTAGGTGCAATGGCGAAGATACAGCTTGGTTAGGGCTTCCTTAAGCGTTTCTTTTCCATACTTGAGCTTCTACAAGGTGACAGAGCCAAAGGTGATATCCACGGGGGTGGGGGCAGCCTCAACATCTGATAGTTAATTAGCTACCCACCATGCACAGTATAAAGACCACCACACTAACTTGGCATGGTTCCTGAAGAGAAATTGAACAGGAATGGCTTTCTTTCACTGCTAATAGAGTCCTAGGAAAAAAGTCCCATAACTTAATGTGGTGCAGGGTAAATACTGAAACAGGAATCAGAAGACCTGTATTCCAGTCCCAACTCTGCTATTAACTCAGTGTGTGGCCTTGGGCAAATCCTTTCCTATCTCCAGGCCTCAGTTTTCCCATCTGTTAAAATAAGGACATTGAACTAGATTAACAGTCAGGATTCCTTCCAGCTCTAAAGTTTTATGACTTTTACATCCATTATTAAGGCCTGAGCCATGCAGTCTCAGGGCAGTTAGCTTCTAAGAGTGAACAGACCTCTGTAATATCCTTTGCTTTGTTCATTTAGCTATAAAGCACGTCTGCCTTTGGCACTTGGGTCAGACATACAAAGTTACTATCCTACTCAGCATGCTAGTGGAACCTGCCAGTACTATGTAGATTACTGGGAAAATGAGTAAAACTCCAACTAATTCAACCTGGAAATATAAGATAACTTTGCCTCATACACTCACAAACGAGTAAGTGTGGTTCTGAGTGCACACACACATCAGGATACAGACTATTGCTAGTGATCAGTTCATTTCAGTATTCCACTTCCCTTAATAAAATTGGTAAATAGTATAGAGCATAGCAAAGTTTTGTGTTAAAGGCGACACCTATGGAAAAACAGCACTTTTGGACATCTTATAGAAACAGGGACAAGAAGAGAAACAAAGCTTGATCAAACACGATAGAAATACAGGCAAAGGATTTGTTCAGGAGAGGAAGTGAGAAGAAGTAAGTGGGAAGATAAAACGAAAGAAAACACAGTAAAAGTAGAAATAGGGTGAGGATTCAAGGGCAAGCATTACAAAATCAAGCAAAGAACAAAGAGGAAAGAGGGAAAGAGAAGACTCAGGAAAAGAAGGGTAGATAACAGGGATAAGGGGTCAAATTCCCTGCAATAGCGAATGTTCTTCCACGTGAACCAATGAAAACCATCTTAGAAGAAAGCTTCCAAAGGCACTGTGGAAAGCAGAGTGACTCTCAGAGCCTGCATCGAGAGGCATTTCACTGGGGAGCCCCTAAACCTCCACGTTGCTGGCTCTGTCAGTCCTCAGTGTCCAAATCTCATGCCTAAGTATCACCTGAATTTGCCTTGACAGTCATGAGGGCTGAGGTGGCAGGGAGGAAAAAAGGTTACAGGGGAGTGGGCTAGATACTGTGAAAAAGAACAAGGCATCTCCCACTAGGATGTACTCAGCCATTCCCTTGATACTGCAGGAACAAAATTGGTGAAACCCTAACTTTGGCTACTTTACTCCTTCTCTATACTCCCCCTTTCAAAGGTGAAGCTTACTGATGGGGGCTAGAAGGAGAAAGCTCTGGATCCATTTCATGGGAAGGTCATACAGACTTTTCCTGGGCCTTGGGGAAAGGCGCACTGCCAGAAGAGATTTTTCTGCACACAGTGTTGGTGTGCCTCTTACAGCGGCAGCCTGGGCGCCTGAGGCTGTCGTAGCCCCGCTGGCACAGATGGAGGCATCCACGGGTAGGCAGGTAGCAGCACAGGCAGGGTAGGAAGAGGGAGATGAGGCTCATGGCTGCCCAGCGGACGAAGCAAGAGCTAGGCCCACAGGAGCAGGGCTCATCAGCGCAGTTGTCTTCATCATCAGTGGAGCAGTGGTAGAAGAGGCCCTTAACGCAGCAGAGACAGGTGCCATAATCGAGGAGGCTCTCAGCAGAGCAAAGGCAACGCTGGTTGCACAGCCAGCAGGAGGGGAGAGGGCGAGCTGCTGTGCAGAGGACACATTTACAGCGCCCACATTCCTCGCAGATGAAGAGGTGCTCATTAGGGTGCACTGCAGATTGCTCAGCTTCTCCCTTCAGAGCACCATCAGCCTTTGGGTGGGCCCCTGCTCCAGGCTGGGTTCTGATGATGGACTGGCCTGAAGATGAGGGCGTAATGCTGGCCAAGAGCCTTTGATCAGAGGCAGTGGTGCTATGGGACATTGAGCTGGCAATGCTAGACTGGCTCAGATGCTGAGGCAAGGGCTGCAATTGATGGCACTGGCTGAGACTGCGGGGGAGAGCAGTAGGCATGGTAGCCAGAGACCAATCAGATTTGTGGGTTTGCACAATAAGGGACGGGCTGGAGACGGCCTGTTTACAGGGGGCTGGAGGCCGCTCCACATAATCATTGCTAGCATGAGTAGAGCGCAGCTGTTCAATAGGCAGAATTTGTTGAAAATCTTCGGTCACTGCAGCATCCATTTTGCCTTGATTCTTGATATCTGAGTGGTTTTGGGTCAGGGTGGCACTTACGGTGGTCAAGAGCCCTTGTAGTTGAATGGACCTTAGGGCACATCAGAAAATTCTATAAGAGAAAGAACAGACACAATAAATGAAAAAAAAAAACACAGGCTTGAGTACTTTGTGAGGAACCAACAAAGCTTGGAGCCTATGACCACTGATACTTTCAATCTACTTTATGTAGTCGTATCTACGTTCCACCCTTATTCTCTACTTGACCTCACTGACTTCTTGACAGGCAAGTTCAGTCATTCCATTCAGTCTGTAAATCAGTCCGGGAGCAAAGATCAGATCATTGATTCCTTTTGTATTCTATCACATGACTAGGGTCACTGGAGCAGTTAGCTCATTCAAATGTTTGCTAATAGTGAAATCTAGGCCTTTCTAGAATTCTAATTAAAAAGGAATCTAATTTCAAATGCACAGGTCATTTTCCGAAGCAATGTTGATGTATCAGAGAAAGACTCAAAAGTCTTCTGTTAGAGGTTGTATACAGCATTAACCAAAAGTTTCCTTTCGGTGGCATTTGTGATAACAACTGATGACAAAAGACATTGCTTTATTCAATGAATATAAGCAAGTAAGCAAGATGCAGCAATGGCAGAGACACAAAGGGTAGAAATTGGGTTATCTGTAGAATAATTTTTGAAAAAGGACTCTCAAGTGTGTGAGGAAGCCAAAACTATCATCTTGCACTTCTTATGTTACAGGCTGTTTTAATTTATTGAGAGGGTAAGTCTTTCTAAATAGCAATGTGGCTCCAGAATCAAACTGTTGTGTATGTGGGAGTAATGCTGGGGCTGGGTGACCCATAAGAGATAAAGCCTCAATTATGTCAAATATCCTCTGTAACTGCATTTATTGCCACCCAAAGTAGAGTCTATACTGATGGGATTTATTGGACATAATCTGCTTAGAGTATTTTTCCTATCTTTACATTATACAATAAATTGTTTATCTTAAGAGCAGGAATATTTTTATACCAGATTTAAGACAAAATGAGTATCTAAATAGCATATAATTGTATACCACAGTCAGGAAGAGTTGAATGGTCATTTCCTGGTTAGATCAACCCTAGTACTGATAATAGTGGTCACGAGGAAAATATTTTAGATGCAGCAGATTACTATGATACTTGGAATACCAAAAAATCAGAAAGATGCAAACTAGGAACCTAAGTTGAAATACAAAAGTCATTCTGGCATTAGGGCTAAGGAAGCGTTAGCATGAATAAAGCATATATTTGAAATACATCAGATTTCAGTCTCCTCAAAATAGATCGATTACTCACACCACTGTATGAGATGGAAAGCTTGAATGAGTAATAGAAATGAACAAGAGAGAGACGATACTGCTTGATTAGGTTTCAATAAGCAAGCAAATACAACAATGAAATGTACCCAAAGCTCAATAACTAGAATAATCAGGAAGCAATTTATGAAACAAGTGGATAATAATATGACCAGATTCATTGCCTTCAAGGCTACATCCACATGCAAACCTGCTATTTTTAATGTGCATTTTTCTGGTGTTTTTGCAAATTTAATTTGTTAAAAATAATTTTTGCCATTTCATATAAAAGAACTAGTGCAACTATCATTTCACTTTTGGGCTAGCTGATATGTGTTATTTATTTAAAACAGTAGCTCAAAATACATTTAAACATTGAAGATTCTAGAACTCAAATATCTATATGAACTTTTTCAAATAATTTGCTTTCCTTGGGCCTCAGTTTCACTGTCTATATTGACTATAGGGGTGACTAAGTGATTCTGAGACACTCTGCTCCACATTATCTACAATTATATATCTACATAAATTAACCTAGAAATTATCTGTATCCACACCTACATCTTCAATTTTTGAGGGAAAAATGGGTAACATGCTCTTTTTATTTGGGTGTTTAAGACCAAAATGTACATGTCTCTTTCATTTACTTAGATTCACAATCCCCTTGAACTCATACCCATACCACTGCTATATCTTTATTAATATTTATAGTCTTATCAGGTAATGGGCAGGTAGTTTTTATTTGTATAACCAACGACACATTATTCAGATGACATCCATAGTAAGGAGATGCAGGAGCTTTAGATATGAAAGTCTTGAGAAATTTATGAGAAACGGATTTAATGATGATTGATGATCAGAAGGAGAAAGTGTGAGGTCTTTCAAGTTCTTTTTATTGTAAGAACAATAACATGAATACTGGATGCATTTTAGGCTAAAGGGAACTAGATTTGAAGTATTGGAAAGTTCAAGAATAAGTGACTAGAAGGAAAGCTTAAAAGATCTCAAATTTATAGCAGATAAATATGTGGGATTCCAGGGCTATCACTGTATATCTCAGGACAGGCACAGAAGGTTGAAAGCTAAGCTTGGAGGAATCTAGGTCATTATAAGTGACTCAGAATCATGTTCAAAGGGGTTACCCTCTGGACAGCAGAAGGGCATATGGTTTTTAGGTGAAGAAACTCTATTTGCATATTGGTTTCTGCAGAATTGAGGAGTTGGAGTATTTGCTTGGATGATTAAAGGAAACTCTGGTTTTCTAACTGTATGGGATGATAAAAAGCTACTACTATCTTTCTTATAAGTACAGGGTAAAGGACTTGGCAGGATGAATTTAGTAGGCTTCTTCCCATAAAATATTTTATTGAAGTGGACTGTGGAAGTTCTGCAATATGGTGGGCAGTAGGACCTGGGTAAAATCAGGGGTGCCGAGTAGGATAAAATAGGATTGAATGACAATAAATTGTTTGCCATTCTGGACACGCTGAATACGATCTGTCTAACAGGATGAACTGAAATAGATACTGTATGGGAAGTTAGGAGGGGGAAAACTGAGAAAGAAAAACTGCTGCAGCCCACCGACTAGATGAAAAATTACTACTGCATGCATGTTTATGATTCAGAAATCCACCCATTAAAGGGCCATTCATTATGAGCAGCAACAGTAAAGAAACGGCACTGCTGTTAAATTCCACATTTGATTGAGAGAGAGAATATCGGTATCACCTATTATTAAATAGGAGTCAAGGTGATTACAAGTCTTGGCTGCACAGAGACGGGTTCTGGTGATTTCTGTCACGTAGAGCCTCTGCAGTAATGAATGATGCATTGTAGACCCACTCCCATCTCAGTCCCTCTGGCCAGGTGCTCAGAGCTTTCTTAACAGTTTTTCTGTAGCCTGAAAATTTGCCATGTTCAACCTAAACAGACATTTCTTTTCTTTTGCCAATTTAGGGATGAGAACGTTAAATCCGCTCAAGAAATGCTAATGTTTGTTCATGAACGAAAAATGTGGTTCTCTCTGAAACCTGAAATCTACCTTGTTGAGAAAAAAATTAAAATTTCCTATCTAAAACCATTTTATACTCACAAACAAAGAGAGTTCTGATTTCTGTGACCAATCCTTTCTAATACAATATGATTCAATTTTTATTTCAAACAAGAGGGGGGAAGAGAAGAAAGAGAGCCTGGCTTCTGTTTTCTCCCATTCCCTGGGGTTCAATGCTGTTTTGTACCTTACTATGTAATGGCTCTGGAGTGTGTTGCTTTTTTTCTGTGCTCTACTGTTATATACACTCATTCTCAGAATAACTGAAAGCAAACACAGGGGGAATTTCTGCTATGGCTTTATATGTTTTCTTAGTTCTACTGTTCCAAAGTCTGCTCTCTAAAAATCCCTCTCTGTGCAAAAGCATTTGCATCTCTATCAAAGCACTCCCCCCTTACAAATACCAAGTTGTATATAGTTTACATTACTAACCTCTCAGCCACTGACTGGGCCTCCCTCCTACCGCATACATCTTGCCTGAGCTGCCAGGTTCTCGCCACATTTAACTCTTAACTTGTCACTTTGCTACCCTAGTCCTATTCATTCCTTTCACCGTTTCATTAAGACTCACAGCAGTTTATTTCAAACCAGGGAGTCTTGCAGTTTTAAGACCTTGCATTATTAAAGATATGTGTTTCAGTGGTGACCAATACAAGGAAATCTGTGTTATCAGATGAATACACACACTTGTAACTCTGAAGAAATGCCAGTTGTTCATTTAAGAAGTGAGAATCTTTCTTTAACCCTACAATCCTTTTAAAAGAGACAAAAAATTTCTAGTCCTAAGTTTAGTTTTACTTTACCACGTGACAGAGGCAAGTGACTTCCATTACTAGACTCAGTTTCTTCATCTGCAGAATGAGAGGGAAATAAAGGTTTTTTTTAAAGCCCTTTGCCCTAATCCTATAAATTTTTTTTTCACTCTGGGATTGTTGGTAGCATTTGTCTATCTCAAAAGTCACAGAATTAATAACATTTCATTTTAGGTTCTAGCTTTACTCATTACACAACTCTAAATAAAATGCCTCCAAATCCAAGTTACTCAGGTCACTACACTGTTTCACAGCTAGAGAAATCTAAAATCAACACAAAAGAGCAAAAGGTATAAAATGTTACAATAGAGTCTTTGTAGCTGTTTGCTTAGAAGTACTAGGAACAAGACTAATGAGTCCTGTGGCTGAACTGCTAGCCTCTGCCTTACGTAGGTGAGTATGCAGCTGACTTGTTGGTAACATGATTTAACACCTGGTATAGCTAAGTTCATGTGATAGCACATTATATTACAAGGAGGTATTAATTCCAAAAAAATAAATAAATAAAATAAAACGCAACAGCTTCCACTGCAATATAGGCTTTCCATTTCAGAGTTAAAGATATGTTTTCTATCCATCCAAGTTGGTCTGCAGCAGGCAGAGATCAGCTATAAATGCAATTAGGAGTGGAGGGGAATAGAAACCATGGCTCTAGTCCTATCAAATTCCTACTGCTAACAAAATTTGATCACCGGTTCTCACTTTTTACAAAATGTCCATAGGCCACACAGAGACATATGCACACACACCCGGCATGTTTCCAGAGATTTCTAAATCATTGCTCTGACTCAATGTAAGTAGGGGGTTATGCCTTGTCAGCTTGCGCCATTTCTACCCAGGGCAAGGTGATGTGATGAAATCTGAACGATGCACAGCCCAGACTTGGGAACCAATCGCAAACTAGCCCCACGCTGACAGGATGCCTGCTGGGCAGCCAGACTGGCCTCAGCACCAGCTCTCTCTACGTCCTCAGCTTTGGCGATTAGGCTGTGTTATATGGGGTTTAGGCAAGCACCAAAACGCATTGAAAGGTCAATGGGCTAGAAATAATTAAAATTGACATTTGGTTACCAAAGGGTTATTTTGAAGTTCTATTTTGATTTCTAAATTTCAAATATGGATTGTTCTCTGTAAAAACGGAATCATTTAAATCATATTTAAACGATATGCATTTTATTTTACCCACATGCTTGCGCTTCTGTGCGCCCACGCGCGCACACTCACAACACAAGCCCAAGTGCGCACATACACACACGCAGATATACACACGCAGATACACACACGCACACACACACACAGCATAGGATGGCTGAAATGAATGGCAATCTTTGCATAGCATAGAAAGAATTCTAAGGTCTTTAAGAGAAAATCTTTATGGCTTACCTTGAGGAAAGGGTTGATCCATGCTGAGAAAAGCAGAACTAATGCTCCTTCTGGCTCAAAGGACCTCTTCTTCTCCGGAGTCTTTAGGTTTCTTTACCTCTGCTCGGAAAGTCTGAATGAAAACTCCTTCACTGGCAGTGGGGCCAGAAACAGAGATAGTTCTGTCTTGGTCTTTCTGACACAGCAGAGAAAACGGAAAGGGAAAAAAAAACAGTGGTAGGGGGAGGAGAGTCAGACCTGTAGTGGCAGATATTTTGTGTAGATTTTACCTGCAGATCTAAATCTTGATGCGCGTATTCCCCAAAGCTCAGCAGGGTAAGTTGTTCACCTCCTCCTCCTCCTCTTTCTCCTCCTCCACCTCTTCATTCTCCTCCTTCTTCCCCTATTTCTCCTCCCCCTCCACCGCCTCCGCCTCTTTCTCCTCCCTCTTCTCCTCCTCCTCCTCCCCCTTCCCCCCACCGCCTGCTCCAGCGTTTTTCTTCCCCTCATCTTCCCCTCCCCCTTCCCTCCTCCCGTTTTTTCCTCCTTCACCTCCTCCCCCTTCTTCTTTTTCCTCCGCCTCCACCTCCGCCTCTGTCTTCTCCAATCTGACAGATGAACCAAAGCAGCAGAAACTGCAGTTGTAGACACAGGGTATCTCAACAGAGCAATAGATACAGCTAGTGTCTGATTATTTATATAGCTCAGGGTGTGTTGGTTTATAATCGGCAGAAAGGGGGGAAGGGGCTGTAGAGGGGGATAAGATTGCAGTGTGTTCAGCTCAGCTTGCTGGCTGTTTTGTGAATGTAGATGCTTTCTGTAGGTCTTGTGAATGGGTTATAGGGGAGGATGGGAGGGGAAGGATTTATTGCTCCTTGTTATAATTTCTCTCCCTCTCTCTGTGTCGTTTGCTTTCCCGGAGCTGTAGCTCTTAATGCTTGGCTAAGTGGCGTCATCCAGTTGAAATTGAATCGACCCATTAGAACTCCCCATAGGAATCTCTGTATCCGGTCCCTGGGTAATGACTGAAACAGAATTTAAAGGGGAATGGGGGTGGGGTAGAGAGTAACAATTTTAAGGAGGCCTTATTTAAATATCTCTGTCAATCGTGTCCTACGAAGCCACTCAGCTATTACTGAGTGATTGCCGTTTGAATCAGTAGAGAGACAGAGCCTTTTCTTTGTTTAAGGGCTTCTCTGAATCTTTTCTACATTCATTCCCACTTTTTTAGCACTAATAATGATTATCCATCCATCATCCATTGGGGAACCATTACCCAGCCTACTTTTCCTTTCTGCCTTTAATATGTCATATATTCAGCTAATACATATTGAGTGCCTTCCTTTGTGCTAGATGTTGTAGATTTGGTGAGGAAAACAAAGCCTTCTGTCAATTATCCTCAGTCCACTATTTATAGGAAGGGGTCTTCCTTCTGGACATTTCTACACTATTTGAATAAAGGGATTTTCTTTCCTTTAGGACATCCAGACAGAAGCACTTGGATGAAACTCAGCCTCATATTTAAAATAAGAGAGATCTGATTTCAAGTCCTGCTTCAATGGACAAGTAGCAGGAGCTTGACCATCAACATTCTTAGGATGCTTTAGTTACCCCATCTATAAAATTGAGATGGTAAATGGTGACAGTTCAGCGTAAAACAAACCTGTGAGTCAGGAAACTGAGATTCCTAATCTTCTCTAATTCCTTGTGTGACCTTTGCAATTTACTTTCCTTCTAGTGCCTCAATTTCTGCATTTATGTGAGGCTATCTGATTAGGTAATTGCTAAGGTCCCTTCTATATCTGACATTCTATTATTTACACCCTCTCAGGAGGGTTAAGAAAACAAAAGAAAGCATGAGAGTCAAAGCACGTATGCTGCTTGTGTAGGTCTGCATAAGCATGTGACCATAGATGTCAGAGGTCTCCAAACTCTCTGTACACACAGAAGCACACATTTATTTGTATGTGCAATATATATTATATGCTTTCTGAGAAAATTCTTATTTCTTCCAAATCACAATTAACAGAGATTTTACTGTGTAAACTCTTCCCTTTGTGACTCAAATCTTTTACTCTTAAGATAGACGTGAGGTTATCAAGAATCATAAAGCCATTAAAGCCAAGTGGTAAGTTCATCCACAGAAGAGGTTGACATATTTGTTCACTCATTTATTCAACAGGTATTTATTGCACATTAACTATGTGGCAACTACTATACTAACTAGAGTTAAGTCAAATGGGTCAGGGTCAAATTTTTGCTCTTCAGTTTGTGACCTACCTGACTTTTACCAATGTAATTAATCTCTCATCTTTAAAATAGATATTATATTATACCTACATCACAGGATCGTGCTATTTCCTGTTGATTAAATAAGATTTTATATATAAAGGTTCATCATGCATGTAATGTTATATAGTGGGGAAACATATAATGTTATGTTTGTTAAGGGCATTGTTATAACAAAATAAATAAAGTTCCCTGAGCTTAAAAAAGAAAAGGTTCATAATTTTTCTGGGATATAACAAATAATGAACAGTAGATATAAATATTCAGAACATGCTATCATCCAATGTAAGTCCATAGAAAGACAAGATATTGTTTTAGTTATATTTTAGGTTGTTTTGAATTTGAAAAAAGTTGCCTGGAATATACTTGAGCGCATGCTTTACCTACAGGAAGCTCAAATTAGATTTCAATCCAGGCAAGGTTCCCCAAGCATCCCTGGGAATGACCCCAGACTGAGCTCTAGACTGGGAGCAACCCCTGAGCATACATAGATGTGTTCCCAAACAAAATAAAATAAAAAATAGTTGAAACAGATACAGACTAAATATATCTTCTTAACATGTCATTTATTTTCATACTTTATCCCTTTGCAAAAAATTATATTTCTAGCTCCTAGAGCATTAAGTCCGTATTACTCTTACTGTTAAATTACTCTCCACAACACTTTTCACTTTTAACCACTATATCTCTCTTAATCTAGGTATATGCTTCCTTTTTCTCACATATCCAACATTCATAGCTACCAATTCAGCTTTCCATATGTACCCTTTAGATGACTTATATGCATTTATTCACTTCTACCTTTAGGTCCTACTAAGTCTTTTTCTACTTTAAAACTCTAAGATAGTTTTATTGAGTTCCTAATTTCATTCTGTATCTGTAAATTCTAGAATACTTTCACCTAGGGCTTGTCTTCATCACTCAGTATACTCTATTAGATAAATTTCCTTCATTGAAATTCATTTTGAGTTAATGATCATGTCAAATGTTTGATTTGAGGAGCCAGTTGTTAATAAAGAATGGAAAAATGTGTTTAATCCATTATAAAACCAAAACTCTAAATTGAAAACATGGTAACTTGATATTTAAACTTTAAATTTATAAAACATCCTAAGGAGGGCAGAACTATTTTTCTAGTGTCCTTCGAGGGCACTTATTTATTTCTGAGAAATCACTAGCTTTTAAATGTGCATGGGTTGATCTGTGCTAATAGAGTATTTTAAAACTCAACTAAAATTATATTAATGTCAACAGGATGATAATTAAAAAAGAGAGGCAATGGATTTGGAGACATGCGTCCTTTATTCTCATGGAGACTCAAGATTGTCTCTTGTTGTGTGCGCTATTGGACTGTTTAATGGATCAGTCAAAATAAACGCACACCATTATCTAAAGAGCTAGTAAAACACATTTTCTTATTTCCAAGAGTTAGTTATTCACACAATAAAAATGAGTGACCATTGTGTCACACCCTTGGAATATGGCAGTGAAGAAAATATGAAAACTATTACATGTTCATTCAAAGAGATCACTCTTTAGAATGGTAGCAGACAATTATAAAAGTGGTAAAGAGGAGAGATAGGTCTTTAAAGAAGAAAAGACTGATCTTTTGAGGAAAGAGATTATTAGGGAAGGTTTATGGAGTGAGTAACTTCCAGAGTGGAAAAAATGGTTTTGGACATATTTCTTTTTTTGAACATTTCTCCTTGATTACTTTATTTTTGAAGCACCATGAAAATAGAGTAACTTTCACCATTCAGAATAGACCAGTTACGTTTCAGATATATGACTAAACAGAATGCAAATTGGGAGAAATAGTTTAAAACAGAATTATTCTTCTTATCAAAGAAATCTGTAAACTTGTTTGTTGAGTGAATTACAATATTAGAGGGCATTTTAATGTCCTCGTGTAACACTTATCTCCTTGAATATATATTTTTTAAATTTTTTATTAGTGAAACACCATGAGGTACAGTTATAGACTTATAAATTTTTGTGCTTGGGTTTCAGTTATACAATGATCAAGTACCCATCCCTCCACCAGTGCCCATCCTCCACCACCAAGGGTCCCAGCATCCCCCCCACCCGTCCCACCCTGCCTCTGTGGCAGGGCATTCCTCCTTGTTCTCTCTCTCTTCTTTTGGGTACTGTGTTTTGCAAGAGAGGCATTGAGTGGCAATCATGTTTGGTCTATAGACTACTTTTAGCATGCTTCTCCCACCCTGGGAGGGTCCTCACAACACCCTTTATTTGGTGCTCTCTTCTCTATCTGAGCTTCCTTTTCACCTAGCACGTGTGGCTGGTCTTCAAGTCATGGAGCAAAATTCCTGGTACTAATCTCAGCCATTCCTGGGTGTTAGTCTCCCTTTTTGTTGCTTTATGTTCCCCAGATGAATGCAATCTTTCTGTGTCTATCCCGCTCTTTCTGACTCATTTCGCTTAACATGATACTTTCCATGTAGTACCACTTGTATGTAAATTTCATAACTCCATCTTTTCTAACAGCTACATAGTACTCCATTGTGTAAATGTACCAAAGTTTCTTTAACCAGTCATCTATTTTCGGGCACTCAGGTTTTTTTCTAGATTCTGGCTATTGTAAAGAGTGCTACAATGAACAAACAATCGCAGATGTCACTTCGACTATACCTTTTTGCCTCTCTGGGATATATTCCCCGGAGTGCTATAGCTGGGTCAAATGGGAGGTCAAATTCTAATTTTTTGAGAATCGTCCATACTGTTTTCCAAAAGGGTTGGACTAGCCGGCATTCCCACCAGCAGTGTGAAGCAGGGTCCCTTTCTCGCCACATCCGCGCCAGCACCAGTTGCCTTTGTTCTTGTGGATGTGGGCCAGTCTCTGTGGTGTGAAATGATATCTCATTGTTGTTTTGATCTGCATCTCTCTGATGATTAGTGATGTAGAGCATTTTTTCATGTGCCTTTTTGCCATTTGGATTTCTTCTTTGCGAAAGTTTCTGTTCATTTCCTCACCCCATTTTTTGATGGGGTTGGGTGATTTCTTCTTGTGGAGTTCAACCAGTATCTTGTATATCCTTGATATCAACCCCCTGTCGGATGTGTATTTGGTGAATATCTTTTCCCATTCTGTAGGCTGTCTTTGTATTTTGGTCACTGTTTCTTTTGAGGTGCAGAAGCTTCTTAGTTTAAGATAGTCCCATTTGTCTATCTCTGTTTTCACTTGCTCGGCCAGTGGCGTGACATCTTTGAAGATACCATTAGCTTCAATTTCATGGAGAGTTTTGCCGACTTTGTCTTCAATAAACATTATGGATTCTGGTCTGATGTTGAGGTCATAAATCCATTTCGATCTTACTTTTGTGCATGGTGTTAGGCAGAGATCTGAGCCCACTTTTTTGCATGTAGCCGTCCAGTTTTGCCAGCACAGTTTAGTAGAGGCTTTCCCTGCTCCATTTCACTTTTCTTGCCCCCTTATCAAAGATTAGATGATTATATGTTTGGGAGGAAATGTCAGTATATTCAACTCTGTTCCATTGGTCTGCAGCTCTGCCTTTGTTCCAGTACCATGCTGTTTTGATTATTATTGCCTTGTAGTAGAGTTTGAAGTTAGGGAGGTTGATTCCTCCCATTTTGTTTTTCCCAAGAATTGCTTTAGCTATTCGTGGGGGCTTATTGTTTCATATAAATTTCAGGAGTGTTTGCTCCATTTCTTTGAAGAATGTCATGGGTATCCTTATAGGGATTGCATTGAATTTGTACAGTGCTTTGGGAAGTATTGCCATTTTGATAATGTTGATTCTCCCCATCCATGAACAGGAGATATTTTTCCATTTCCTCGTGTCCTCTTTTATTTCCTGAAGTAGCGTTTTGTAGTTTTCTTTGTACAGGTCCTTTACTTCCTTAGTTAAGCTGATTCCTAGGTACTTGATTTTCTGGGGCACAATTGTCAATGGGATTGTTTTCTTCATGTCACTTTCTTCTCTTTCACTATTTGCATCTAAGAAAGCCATGGATTTTTGGGTATTGATTTTATAGCCTGCCACTTTACTATACAAGTCTATTGTTTCTAGGAGTTTCTTGGTAGAGGTTTTAGGGTTCTCTAAGTATAGTATCATATCATCTGCAAATAGTGAGAGCTTAATTTCTTCTTTCCCTATCTGGATGCCCTTAATATCTTTTTCTTGGGTTATGGACATATTTCAGGAAGTGTCAAAATATTCAAAGTAATGGAAGCATGCAATGACATGGAATATTCAAGGATATTGAGAAATTTGAAAAAAATGGAATAGAGCAAAATATGTTTTGACAGATATTCAAATGAGAGATTTTATGGTATAGTAGTTAAGAGTACAAGCATAACTACAACCTGGTTGTTGAGAAAATTAAATCAGTTAAAGTAGATAACATGGTTATAAAAATATTTGACACAGCATGAACTTTTCTTACCCACTTAAATTTCCATGAGGGAAAGAAATTTAATTGTTGACTCACCAACAAATGCTGAATGGCCCATCATAGACATTATTGAATGCAATGTAATCATTGACAACATTTCATAAAACTCCTTTTGGTTTTTGGATCACACCTAGTGGTGCTCAGGACTTACTCCTGGATCAGTGCTCACATATCACTCATGAAAGCGCTTTGGGGAGGGGTGTCATATGTGGTGCCAGGTATCAACCTGGGTTAGCTGTATCCAAGGCAAGCATATTACTTTTTCTCTGCCCTCATTATTATTCTTGATGGCTATCACACAAAGAAATGATAAGACTGAATAATCAATTGATTTCATTGCTGCTTTAATATAGACCCACAGACTAAAATTATAGTAATAATATAGAAAATAAATTCGTTATTAATAGATATTATATTTATATTATTAATATAAAATACTTAAAAATAAATTAATTGATTTTAAAGGCAACCATAATTTAGCAACAAAGATAGCAAATAGATAAAAACCTGTATCTAATACAATTTGATAAGAACTATGGGACAGGGAGCAGAAAGGAAATACACCAAATCCAAGATTATGAAGGTTGTGAAATGCTTCCTAGAAAAGGTTATATATTAATTTGAATAATGATAAATAAATTATAATCACAGAGATTAATGGGATGTGCAAAAGTTGAGATTGATAAACTGCATGATAAACTGCAAAAAGGAAATATCACTGTGACTTCCAAACTCTACATAAAGCCTGGCAGAGTAGATGCTCAAAGAATATTTTATAAATAAAAGAATAAATAAAAATAATTTTATAAAGAGATAACAGAATTAACAAAGACCTAGTGATGTGAAAACATGTTTTATAAGCCATTTAAAAGGGATCTGCTACACTAATAGCTTGAAAAAGTTAGCAGCAAGAATTTTGTCTAGAGAATCAGCCATATGTTTCATTCATATTCTTAGAATGTACTGAACTTATTTATGTTTTACTAAATTGCAGCAAGTATAAATACATTATTCATAAAAACAACTTAATATGAAGTCCAATACAGTGTCTAAAATTATCATTATCAGAATCTTCATCAATAAGTCAAATAACAAATTCATATAAAATTTCTCAGCCTATAATTATAACCTATTCTCTTATTTTATGCATAAGAAAGATTTATGCATATTTGTGCACTCTGCACAAATTCTGAAAGTATTTTCTTAGTCTCTTTTTCCTATAATACATTGCAAATTCTTTTGAAAGCCTACAAGTTCCTATGTGAGGGCAGATCTAATGAAGTCAAGGGGAGTTTTTTTTGAAGAATCAGATGAAAAGCTGACCAGCTGATCAATGGTTATCCTGATTCATCAAGAATAATATCAATGAGGACTGCCACATAAATATGTATTCTTAATGAAGAACCTATTTATATGGTAATAAGGTCTTTCTTTGCCACAGAAGTTTACAGGAAAGTAGGAGTAATGTTACCAATAGTGAGAGAATGGGGTAGAAAAGTCAGAGAGAAAAAATAACCTGGGAGGTTATGGAGGAGGTAGGAGAAAGAAAATGAGTGAGAGAGAGGAACACACACACACACACACACAGAATATAGTTCTGATAATAAAGATTTTCTCCAAATGAGATATATTCTGACACTTAATTCATTAATTTAGAGACCCACATCCACCTCTGCTCAGGGCTTACTCCTTGCTCTGTGCACAGGGATCACTCCTGGTACTGCTCAGAGGACCGTATGCAGTGTCAGAGATTGAACTGTGATAGGCTGCATACGAGGCAAGTGCCTTACCCCTGTGCTATATCTCTGGCCCCTGACCTGTAATTTTTTTTAAAATTTTTATTAGTGAAACACCATGAGGTACAGTTGTAGACTTACAATTTTTTGTGCTTAGGTATCAATTATACAACGATCCAGTACCCATCCCTCCACCACTGCCCATTCTCTATCATTTAGATATTTTGTTTTTACATTTTTGTTAGTGAAACACCATGAGGTACAGTAGTAGATTTACAGTTTTTTGTGCTTGGGTTTCAATTGTACAATGATCAAACACCCATCCCTCCACCAGTGCCCATTTTTCACCACCACGGGTCCCAGTATCCCTCCCACCCCCCAAGCCTCCATCCTACCCTGCCTCTGTGGCAGGGTTTTCCCTTTTGTTCTCTCTCTCCTTTTGGGTGCTGTGGTTTGCAAAAGAGGCATCGAGTGGCCATCATGTTTGCTGACCTGTAATTTTAAAAGAATCTCCCTGACTGCTCTGTAGCATATCTGAAAGAGGAACTTAGAATGGAAATAGGGACAGAAATTTGGAGATAATTGCAATAGCACAGATGAGAGAGGAGTATCAGTGGAAGTTAGAATTTTGGAGTTATGGTCTTATTTTATTCGATCAAAATACCTGTTTTAAAGACATTAATATCCAATATAGATCGAAGAATCCACACATGTTAACAACAAAAAAAAAACATAAAAATTGGAAAATGGATAAAACACCTGAATAGACACTTCTCCAAAGAAGGCCTACAGATTACTCACAGACACTTGGAATAAATGTATGACATCAGTTAATATTACGAAAAGGAAATCAAAATCACAATAAAATATCATTTCACACCCAGGAGCATGATCTATATAAAAATATCGGAAACAAATGTTAGTAAGAATGCAGAGAATTAAGGAACGGGTACATTGTTGGTAGGAATGGAAGTTGATGTAGCTGCTACAGAAAATTGTGTGGTGATTTCTTACAAAAAATAAAATAGGAAATCCCGCTCAATCCTGCAATTTCCTCCTCTAAAAATTTCTCTGTACGGCATAAGAGCACAAATTCAAAAGGCTACCCACATCCCAAAGCACATATCAACGTTATTCACAATAACCAAAACATGGAATCAAGCCTATGGGCAGATGAATGAATGAAGAAGCTGTGGTCTGTGTAATCAATGAAACCATACAATGCTATTATAAAAGATAAAATTATTACTAAACGGATGAATCTTGAGGGAACTATGCTCAGTGAAATAGGAAAATGAAAGACAATTATGAGAAGGTTTCACTCATATTTGAAATATGAATTATTAAAAGAAATGAACTGACAAGAAACAGCAAACTAACTCCTATACTTGCATTATGGTGGTTACCAGAGGAAATAATAAGTGTGAGAATAATGAACATAGGGGTAATTTTGGTAGTGGAATGGCATTGAACATTTGCTGGTGGGAGTGATGACAATTACACACCTTAACCTTAAAGAGGGTGAAGCTCTCCACTAAAATTATATAATATTGTAAATCAATGATAAATTGGTTAAATACATTTTGTTCTATTCCTTTTTCTGTTGTAGCTAAAGATATCAACTCTATTTTTCCAACACAGTGTGTATCTGTGTGTATCTGTTTAATATGTCTCTGGCTTTTTCTAATGTATCTTGATCTTCGAGTGTGTGCTCCTAAAGTCACATACTCTGGAGAGTAAAAAGATCATCAGTTCCCAGAACTCAGAATTATAATCAAAACATGCAATAAAAGTAATAATAAATCACAATCAATCAAAAATCATCCTGTTATTCGTCGATTGCCTCGAGCAGGCCCCAGTAATGTCTCCTTCATCCTAGCCTTGAGATTATATTCAAGGCTCTTTAGGAGAATCAGACCTATCATTGTTACTGGTATTTGGCATATTGGGTACGCTACGGAGAGTTTGCCAGACTCTGCCGTGTGGACAGGCTACATTCGGAGCCTGCCAGTTTATCCAAAGTAGGAATGAGATAATAAGATGACATAATAAGATGTCGCACAGCGGAGAATGCGGCCGCGCGGTTCCGGGAGCTGGTTTTTATAGTCTCTGAGTCTTGGTCGTTGATGGGATTACATGGCGCCAGAGGGCCAGTTGGTGGGTGTGACCCCCGCCTACTGGAATTTGGAGGATCTGGGTGGAGGATGCTCAGCCCAAATCCGAGTAGGCTTGGAGATCTCGGCCCCGGAACCCACGTGACTTTATTTTTTTCAATAATAAATCATTTCCAATTATTTCAGACTTTACCTATTTTTTAAATTCTTCACATTTTGCTTTGGTAAAATCAAGTTAACAAGTGTACAATCTTTTTAGTCAATTGAAAACTAATTTAAAATGGAGTTACTGTCCCCATTACTCTTTCCCATGTAATTGTGTCTTCTTTATCTAGTGCCATACAATACATATTAATCCTATTATGAAGAGGAACTATAGCATGAGTGTTAAGGCTGTGAGCTCTTGAGTCAGATTACCTGGATTTCCATAATGATATATATTTGTAGTTTGACCTATGTGACTTACCTTTCTTGACTAAGTTAAATAAAATTCTCAAAATATTGACCTAGGTAGTCACCTAGGTCAATATTTTGAGAATTTTATAAGGATTATACGTATAAAGCACTTAGAACAATATACCTTTAATGATTAATAGTTTCTAACATGATACATCATCGTCAAAATAGGTAAGGAAAAGGTAAAGGCCCTCCCGTTGATCGTCGATTTGCTCGAGCGGGCCCAGTAACGTCTCCATTGGAGACTTTGTTGTTACTGTGTTTGGCATATCGAATACTCTCGGTAGCTTGCCGGGCTCTCTGAGAGGGGCGGAGGAATCGAACTCGGGTCGGCCATGTTGGCCGCTTGTAAGGCGAACGCCCTACCGCTGTGCTATCGCTCTAGCCCATCGCTCCATCGCTCCATCGTCAAAATAGACCACATCATATTCAATCAACAGATTTGCCTGATCAATGTCGCTGTTGTCCCAAAATTCCAAACGGGATTGGACCACCGTCTCCTTTGTGCAAAATTCTACTTCACAGAGCAGGGAGAAAGGGCTGCAAAATTTAAAAAGAGAACTCCCAGAACGAACACCAACTGGGAGCTCTTTGGCACTATTGCGGCAACATGGGAAGATGCCATTGTTGACAACATTGACAAGGAATATGATCGACTGGTTCAGCACCTCCATGATTGTGCGAGGAATGCCAAGAGAGAGATAGCCACAAAAAAATGCCTGTCTTCGAAAACTCGTGAGCTTATTCGCCAACGTGGTTTGGCGCATGCCTCAGGCAACCGCAAGCGAACATCCGATCTCGCAAAGCAGTGCAGAGATGCGATCAAGGAAAACCTCAAAGAGAGAAGAGCAGAAGTACGGGTAGATGCGGCAGAAGCCGGGAAAAGTATTCGTAATGCCCGCCTGTCCTTTGCCAACTACAAGACCAAGATGACTGCCCTCCGACGTCCTGATGGATCTATCACATCCTCCAGAATGGCAATGGAGAAGATTATCCATGACTTCTACTCAAATCTCTTTGATAGCCATGTCCACTTGCCGACATACCAAATTCCACAGGATGGATATGTCGTTCCCAATGTTCTCCCTTCCGAAATCCGACACGCCATTTCGTCAGTAAAGAAATGAACAGCATCCGGCCCAGACAAGGTCAGACCTGAACACCTGAAGAACCTGCTGTCAGTACTCATCAATATGCTGGCTCGGCTCTTCACATGCTACCTGTCTGAATGCAAGATTCCGTCCCAGTGGAAAACCAGCAGGACTGTACTACTGTTCAAGAAGGGAGACATCCATGACATTGGCAACTATCGCCCGATCTGCCTATTGTCTGTCATCTACAAGTTGTTCACACTTGAGTCGTCCTAAATAGGATTGGCAGAACACTAGATGAAGGACAACCATGCGAGCAAGCCGGGTTCCGCAAAGGATTCAGCACCATCGACCATATCCACACGATAACCAAGCTCATTGAGGTTTCTCAGGAGTTCAAGATGCCGCTCTGTCTAACGTTCATTGATTTAAAGGTCTTTGATTCTGTTGAGACAGTAGTGGTCATTGAAGCCCTAGCCAATCCGGGCATTCAAGCTCAATACATCAAGATCCTCCCTGAGCTGTATTACGGATTCACTACCAGGATCTCACCATTCTACAAAGAAGTAATCATTGATGTGAAGAGAGGGGTTCAGCAAGGTGATACCATTTCATCAAAACTCTTCAGTGCCACCCTCCAGAACATCATGCGATGACTGGAATGGGAAGGAATGAGAGTGAAGATAGATGGTCGGCAACTACACCACCTCCGCTTTGCTGGTGATGTTGTTTTAATAACACCAAATATCAGCCAAGCGGCACAAATGCTGGCCGACTTCCACCGTGAGTGTGGAAAGGTCGGACTACAGCTGAATCTTACGAAGACAATGTTTATGCGAAACAGCCTCATTCCTGATGCCCCATTCGCTCTCAACGGAACGACCATCTCCGAATGCAACAGCTATGTGTATGTAGGTCGAGAAGTCAACATGACAAATGACCTGGAACCCGAGCTGCGCAGGAGGAAGAGAGCAACTTGGAACGCCTTCAAGAGCATCGAAGAAATAGTTAAGAGGACAAAGAACCTCTAGCTCCGGGCACATCTCTTTGATTCCACTCTTCTTCCTGCATTAACATACGCCTCAGAGACCTGGTCCCTATGCAAACAGGATGAGAACGCTATTCGGGCCTCCCAAAGAGGAATTGAAAGAGCTATGCTTGGAATATCACGTTTCACTCAAATGAGAGAAAGAATCCGGAGTTCCGACATCCATCGACGATCAAGAATCAGGGACGCTGTCTCTTTTGCCATGGTGTCAAAAATCAGATGGGCTGGTCACGTAATGAGATTTAAAAATGACCACTGGACTAGAGCTGTTACCGACTGGATTCCATGGGATGTCAAAAGACCGCGTGGCTGCCCACCTACCAGATGGTCAGACTTCTTCATCAAGATTATGAATGATCGGTTTGAGGCTCTTCGTGTTCCTAGAGCGAACAGACGCCATTGGGCTACAGTAGCACGCGACAGGGACAAATGTAGACGTTACTGGTGCCCGCTCGTGCAAATCGATGATTAATGGGAAGTCAAGTGATCAAGTGATCAACATGATACACTAATATTTGCTCGAGCAGGCACCAGTAACGTCTCCATTGTGAGCATTGTTGTTACTCTTTTTGGCATATCGAATACGCCATGAGGAGTTTCCAAGGCTCTGCTGTGCTCTTGGGATATTCTCGGTAGCTTGCCGGGCTCTCTGAGGTAGATGGAGGAATCGGACCCGGGTCGGCCATGTGCAAGGCAAACGACCTACCCTCTGTGCTATAGCTCCAGCCCAACACTAATATTACATGTTAATAATCTGACACATAAGAGACAGATGCGATATCTCCAGCCTCGCAAAATTTAAAAATAATCAAAATATCTCATACTACCTTATAGCACCTTCACTGGTTGGAATATGGAGGTCCTAAGATAAATATTGGGGCATCAAAAGAAATATATATAGAAGAGATAATGAAAGACACCAAGAAAGTAGAACAGAGACAGAAGTAAGAAGAAAGAAAGAATGGAAAAGAAAAGAAACTAGGTAGTTAGAGACTGTATAACAAGAATCAAGTTTATTAAGATAAGAAAATTGAGAAGAGGGTTTTGAGAAAGCCACAGAAGACCTTGTAACACATTGCTAAGAGTGTTATCAATGTTTAACAGAAAAGAAACCCTTGTTTGAAAGGAAGAAACAAGCTATATTTAGTACTGGGTAGGATGTCAGTTCTGAAAATAAACTGCTGCCAGAACCAAATCTAATCATCTGTGCTGTTGTCACCTGCAGTAGGGTGGCCTCACTTATAAGAAGAAACAACAAGGAGACTCAGATACCTTAGAACTCTTGACATTCACAAAGACTTACTCCACTTTGTTTCTTTTTACATTGCTAAGTTTTAAAACTTCTGATTAATGAGGAAAAAAGTTATATAGCTGAAGAAGCAGTGTGAAATTTGGTATTAATGTGGAGTAGGGAAGTATTCTGATAAAGTACATACCAGACTCTAAACACCATGTGGTCTGAAACCTAATACAAATATTCACCATCTCTATGGTATACTTCTGCTAAATGAACATGGGCAAAGGACCCAGCTGTAAGTATGACAGGTCACATAACGATATAGTTGAAACATGCTCCAAGTTGCCTGCCTTGCAACTTAGAGAGCTTACATGGTATGTGTAAAAATCCAATTTTTATACTGCAAATTAAGCATCCATTGTACGCAATGCATGGTGAAATGGTACACTAGATTAAAACTTAATAATACAAATGAAAAAAGCAATACAAATGGCATTTTCTCCATTACTTTTACCTTCAAATCTATGATTACCATTTGTAAGAAAGTTTTTGAGTAACTTCTCTAAGTTTAACACACATACACACCATTCAGATGGAAAAACACAAGATAAATATATAAAAGTAAATGAAGTTTTTATACTAGCTATAAACCATCTCAATGAAATTAAGAAAAATTCATTTACAGTATTGTCATTAAAGTGAAATGTATAGGAATAAATTAGATAAAAGAAGTGTGAGACTTGTATGCTGAGATATAAAATATTGTAGAGATAAAAGACTTAAATACATAGAAAGGAATTTCATGTTTATGGATGAAATATTATTTGGTAAGTAAAGGCCCTCCCGTTGATTGTCGATTTGCTCGAGCGGGCCCAGTAACGTCTCTGTTGGAGACTTTGTTGTTACTGTGTCTGGCATATCGAATACTCTCGGTAGCTTGCCGGGCTCTCCGAGAGGGGCGGAGGAATCGAACTCGGGTCGGCCATGTTGGCCGCTTGTAAGGCGAACGCCCTACCGCTGTGCTATCGCTCCTGTTATTATTGCCATCAGTATTGTTAAGATGGCAGTGTTCCTGGAAGTGATCTATGTATTGAGCACAATGCTTAACAAAATCCTAGTTGGAGTTTTGTTAAAGTTGAAGGGAATATCATAAATTAAGAGTAGGAATATTCTGTTTCTGATTTCAAATTTTATTATAAAAGCATAGTAATCAAGATAGTATGCTATGGTGTGATATTGTTACATAGATAGACCATAAAATAGAACCAAGAATACAGAAGTAAACCTTACATTTATGATCATTGGTTTTCTACAAGATTAACAAGACAATTTAATGAAGAAAAATATATTTTTCACCATAGGTTCTGGGACAGATCGGATAGCTATGTACAAAAGAATAAAGTCGAATATGTACTTTATTAGCTACATTTACAAAACACAAATGAGAGAAGGAAAAAGAGATAAACTCTATTTCTTAAAATTGTTGCAGCTAATTAGGGAGATGCAAATCAAAACAGTGAGATATCATCTCATACCATGGAGACTTGGCACACATCTAAAAGAATAAGAGCAACCAGTGGTGGTGTGGATATGGGGAGAAAGGGTCTCTCTTTCATTGCTGGTGGGAATGCCAACTGATCCAGCCTTTTTGGAAAACAATATGGACATTTCTTTAAAAAACTAGAAATTGAGCTCCCATTTGACCCAGTAATACCACTTTTGGGAATATACCTCGGGGATCCAAAAACACACAGCAGAAATACCATCTGCACTCCTATGTTCATAGCAGTACTGTTCACAATAGCCAGAATCTGGAAACAGCCTGAGTGCCTGAGAACAGAGGAATGGATAAAGAAACTATGGTACATCTACACAATGGAAAACTAGGCAGTTGTTAGGAAAAATGAAGTCATGATATTTGCTTTTAAATGGATGGAAATGGAGAGTATCATGCTGAGTGAAATGAGTCAGAAGGAGAGGGAAAGATAGAGAATGACTTAATTTATTTGTTGTATAGAAAAATACATTAGTAGAAGACTAATATCTATGGCCAGGGCAAACAGGGACAGGGAAGACTGGTCAATAGTTGGAATCAACCACAAGTGTGTGGGTGTCGGAGGGTAAGTAAGATACAGAAGAGACCAGTATGGCAATAATAGTTGGGGATGATCAATCATCCTGGACAAGATCTAAGTGTTAAAAGTAGGTAAAGGGATACTATTGATAAACTTTCAGTGTCAATATTGCAAACCACAATGCCCAAAAGGAGAGAGAGAGAGAGAGAGAGAGCCCCTGCTATAGAGGCAGGCTGGGGGTGGGTGGGTGGGGTGATGGAAAGGAAGCTAGGGACACTGGTGCTGGAAAATGTACACTGGTGGAGGGATGGGTGTTGGAATACTGTGTGACTAAAATCTAATTATGTACAGCTTTGTAAAGGTCTATCTCACAATGATTCAATAAAAAAGTTTGTAAAAAGAAAAAAATTTTTGCAGCTAAACATATCATCATGAAATGAAAAATACAATACAGATCCTCCCAGGATGGGAGAAGCATGTGGAAAGTAGACTATAGACTAAACATGATTGTCACCCATTGCCTCTTTTGCAAACTACAACACCCAATAAGAGAGAGAGAACAAAAGGGAATGCCGTGCCACAGAGGCAGGGTGGGCTGGGGGGGATGGGGGGTGGGAGGGATACTGGGATCCGTGGTGGTGGGAAATGGGCACTGGTGGAGGGATGGATATTTGATCATTGTATAATTGAAACTCAAGTACAAAAATGTGTAAGTCTGCAGCCATACTTCATGATGTCTCACTATTAAAAATTTTGTTTAATAAAAAAATTTTAAAAAATAAATAAATAAACAAAAAAAAGAAAGATACAATACAGAGAATGGGGATAATGTTTGCAAATCATCTACTTGATAAGAAAATGGCGACAAATGGTTTTCTCAACTACATAGCCAAATTAATGACCAAATTGAAAAACGGGCAAAGTCTTTGAATAGACAGTTTTCCAAAGAAGATAAAAATTACCAATGCATTCATGAACATATGCTCAAATTCATTATTTACAAAAGGAAAACAAAGAAAAATCACAGGCACCATTTTATACCCACTAAGATGGTTTAAATAGAAACAGCAAACAAGTGTTAGCAAGAATATGGAGAAATTTTAGACCTCACACATTGTTGTCAACATTATAAAATGAGTAAAAACCTTAGAAAATAATTTGAAAGTTCATAAAAATATTAAAATTAAGTCAACAGGGGCCAGAGAGATAGTACAGCGGGTGGTGCATTTGCCTTGCATGCGGCCAACCCCGGTCCGATCCCTGGCATTTCATATAGTCCCCCAAGCACCGCCAGGAGTAATTCCTGAGTGCTAAGCCAGAAATAAGTGCACACCCAGAGCATCTCTGGGTGTGACCCAAAAATGAAATAAATAAATAAAATTTCAAAAAAGTTAAGTCAACATATGATATAACAACTGTATTCCTAAATATATATCCGAAAGAAGTGAAAATGTGTGTACACCAAAAAACCTATACACAATATTCACAGCAGCACTATTAAGAACAGTTAAAAGGTAGGAAAAAACCCAATACACAGCTATTTCATTATTGAATTAATAAAACATCTGTTCATACATTGGAATATTATTTCGCCATAAAAGGTATAGAGTGTTGATTCATGCTGCTACATTGATAAATCTTGAAAACATCTCAATAAGTGAAGGAAGCCAGACATAAAAGGTGAAATATTGTATGAGTTCATTTATTTGGGATGTCCAAAATGAATCCATGACAGAATTAGTGAATTCAGGGGCTAGGAAGAGACAGTGGGTTTCTTTTTGATGTTCTGGTATTAGCTGAATTGATTGTTGCACAACTCTGCGAGTAAACTAAACACTAACGAACTGTTCATGTAATGGGAGAACTTTAATATGTGTATCATATATAAATAAGGCAATATTTTGAAAAAATACGTTTGGGAGAGTCTTTATGAAAGTCCTTTTGATGTTCCTATTACATATGTATTTTTTCTTTGCCAGAAATGCTTGCCTAATCTCTGACCAATTAAAGTTTTCAGAGTTTTTCTCTAGAATATTTTCTAGAAATTTCATTTTTCATAATATTTTTACATTTTTGTATTAACAAAATGCAGTGTATAACAATGCTACTATATATTTTAAATATACATTTGTTTTATGTGATAATTATCCTGTAGAATAAGTTTCTAAAGTGAAAATGAAGGGTGAAAGAATACTTGTATATGATCTCAGCAGGCCCACCTCTATATCTCAGACCTTCTGCTTACTCCTTCAATCTCCCATGTGAGATTAACCTTTCTGCTGACCTTTTTGAAACTCCAAGACCTTTTTGGAATAGGAAGCAGATTTTCGACTGAGCTGAGTTCCAGCAGCCTCCATGCCCACTCTCTGCCATCTCAACAGGGCCAGCCACCTCCATATCTCCTGAACAGCTCTACTCATAATAACCCACACTGCTCACACATATATATCTTGTCCTTAGGTGAAGACTGGCAGAAAAGGAATAAGTGACACTCAGTCTAATCCCTCAGAGACTCTCTCAGTGAGAATAACTATGAAGATTCACTATTAGCATAGCAGTACCGAAAGAAAATGCAGCAGGGAAGTCATGTAGAAGCCCTCCCAGCTCAACAAGTGAAAATAATAGCACAGAGGCTCTACCAGTACCAACCAGCTCTGTAAACTTTCAGAAAATGACACTATTGATACTATGTTGGTATTTTAATGAGCTCAAAGAAGCAATCAAACAGGTAGTCAGCAAAGCACAAGAAATAATGAAAACAGAAATGAGAAGACTACAGTAGGAATGAAATGAAGAATATGGTAGGTGACATAAAAATAGGTCTTAGTAGAAGAATAATAGCAGCTGAGGAAAATATTGGTGATATGTAAGATAGCACTGTAGCACTGTCCTCCCGTTGTTCATCGATTTGCTCGAGCAGGCCCAGTAACGTCTCCATTGTGAGACTTGTTGATACTGTGTTTAGCATATTGAATAAGTCAGACTTGTTGTTACTGTGTTTGTCATATCAAATACATCACGGGTAGCTTGCCAGGCTTTGCCGTGCGGGTGAAATACTCTTGGTAGCTTGCCGGGCTCTCTGAGATGGGTGGAGGAATCGAACTCAGTTTGGCCTGGTGGGCCACATGCAAGGCAAACGCCCTACCCGCTGTGCTATTGCATAAGGTAAGATGCAGGAAAGCTGTAAGAAACAACAGAAGATGGGGGAAGGCCTGAAAAGAAATGAAAATGAAAAGCACACCAGAGAACTCTCAGATAATCAAGAGGAACAATATAAGATCATCAAAGTCCCTGAGGAATATGAAGGTGACTTAGTTGAAAAGCCAAGAAATCATGGATAAGAATTTCCAAGAGCGAAACGAGTGAAAGTATATTGGGTAAGGTCTTTCATGCAGTCTACCCAAGTTTGTTTCTCCAGCATACCATATGGTCCCCCTTGAGCACCGCTAGCAGGATAATTCCTGATTAGAGAGTCAGGAGTAACCCCTGAGCATCACTGGGTGTGGTCCAACCCCTGACCAAAAAAAATTGAAAAGAACTCCCCAGAGTTGAGTATTAAAAAGCAAGCATCAGGACCCAAGAGGTTGGAAAAACAGATCCGAACAGAAAAACTCCAAGACACTTTGTACTCAGAATTACAAAATATAGAGACAAAATATCAAAAGTGGCAAAACCAGAGAAAGAAGGAACTTACATACAAAGGAAATCCCATACTATTCATAGCAGATCTATCAAAAGAGATTCTATGAGTCAGAAGACAATGATGGGTTATAGTAAGCAAACATACAAACAAAAAACAACTCAATGAACACCTCAATAAGAATACTCTATCCAGCTAGGGAATACTCTATTGTGTTCCCTTATATCACTTAATCACTTAACTTCCTGTTAGTCGTCGATTTGCTCGAGCGGGCGCCAGAAACGTCTCCATTTGTCCCTGTCGCGTGCTAGAGTAGCCCAATGGCGTCTGTTCGCTCTGGGAACAGGAAGAGCCTCAAACCGATCATTCATGATCTTGACGAAGAAGTCTGACCATCTGGTAGGTGGGCGGCCACGCCGTCTTTTGACATCCCGTGGAATCCAGTAGTTAAAAGCTCTAGTCCAGCGGTCGTCTTTAAATCTCATTACGTGGCCAGCCCATCTGATTTTGGACACCTTGGCAAATGAGACAGCGTCCCTGATTCTTGATCCTCGACGGAGGTCAGAACTCCGGATTCTTTCTCTCATTTGAGTGAAACGCGATATTCCAAGCATAGCGCTTTCTATTCTTCTTTGGGAGACCTGAATAGCGTTCTCATCTTGTTTGCATAGGGCCCAGGTCTCTGAGGCATATGTTAATGCAGGAAGAACAGTGGAATCAAAGAGATGTGCCCGGAGCCGGAGGTTCTTTGTCCTCTTAACTATTTCTTCGACGTTCTTCAAGGCATTCCAAGCTGCTCTCTTCTTCCTGCGCAGCTCGGGTGCCAGGTCATTTGTCATGTTGACTTCTCGACCTACATACACATAGCTGTTGCATTCGGAGATGGTCGTTCTATTGAGAGCGAATGGGGCATCAGGAACGAGGCTGTATCTCATAAACATTGTCTTCGTAAGATTTAGCTGTAGTCCTACCTTTCCACACTCACGGTCAAAGTGGGCCAGCATTTGTGCCGCTTGGCTGATGTTTGGTGTTATTAAAACAACGTCATCAGCAAAGAGGATGTGGTGTAGTTGCCGACCATCTATCTTCACTCCCATTCCTTCCCATTCCAGTCGTCGCATGATGTTCTTGAAGGTGGCACTGAAGAGTTTTGGTGAAATGGTATCACCCTGCTGTACCCCTCTCTTGACATCAACGATTACTTCTTTGTAGAATGGTGAGATCCTGGTAGTGAATCCGCAATACAGCTCATGAAGGATCCTGATGTATTGGGCTTGAATGCCCTGATTGGCTAGGGCTTCCATGACCACTTCCGTCTCAACAGAATCAAAGGTCTCCTTAAATCAATGAACGTTAAACAAAGCGGCATCTTGAACTCCCGAGAAACCTCAATGAGTTTGGTTATCGTGTGGATATGGTCGATGGTGCTGAATCCTTTGCGGAACCCGGCTTGCTCGCATGGTTGTCTTTCATCTAGTGTTCTGCCAATCCTATTTAGGATGACTTAAGTGAACAACTTGTAGATGACAGACAATAGGCAGATCGGGCGATAGTTGCCAATGTCATGGATGTCTCCCTTTTTGAACAGTAGTACAGTCCTGCTGGTTTTCCATTGGGACGGAACCTTGCATTCAGACAGGTAGCGTGTGAAGAACCGAGCCAGTGTATTGATGAGTACTGACAGCAGGTTCTTCAGGTGTTCAGGTCTGACCTTTTCTGGGCCGGGTGCTGTTTGTTTCTTTACCGACGAAATGGCGTGTCGGATTTCGGAAGGGAGAACGTTGGGAACGACATATCCATCCTGTGGAATTTGGTATGTCGGCAAGTGGACATGGCTATCAAAGAGATTTGAGTAGATGTCATGGATAATCTTCTCCATTGCCGTTCTGGAGGATGTGATGGATCCATCAGGACGTCAGAGGGCAGTCATCCTGGTCTTGTAGTTGGCGAAGGACAGGCGGGCGTTACGAATACTTTTCCCGGCTTCTGCCGCATCTACCCGTACTTCTGCTCTTCTCTCTTTGAGGTCTTCCTTGATTGCATCTCTGCACTGCTTTGCGAGCTCCAACGTTAGCTTGCGGTTGCCTGAGGCATGCACCAAACCACGTTGGCGAATTAGCTCAAGAGTTTTCGAAGACAGGCGATTTTTTGTGGCTATCTCTCTCTTGGCGTTCCTCGCACATTCATGGAGGTGCTAAACCAGTCGATCGTATTCCTCGTCAATGTTGTCAACAATGGCATCTTCCCATGTTGCCGCAATAGTGCCAAAGAGTTCCCAGTTGGTGGTCGTTCTGGGAGTTCTCTTTTTGAACTTTGCAGCCCTTTCTCCCCGCTCTGTGAAGGAGAATTTTGCACGAAGGAGACGGTGGTCCGATCCTGTTCGAAATTTTGGGACAACAGCAACATCAGTCAGGCAAAACCATCGACTGAATATGATGTGGTCTATTTCGTTGTGGAATCGTCCACTGGGAGACTCCCATGTCCATCGTTTAGATTCTGCCTTCTGGAACTGTGAGTTACCATGGATGCTCTTGGTCGACATGATAAACTCAGACAGTCTCTCACCCTGTTCGTTCCATTCTAGGCCATGGGTCCCGATGTGAAGTTCTTCAGCTGATCTTCTCGGTCCTATCTTGGCATTAAAATCACCCACAATGATCTTGTAGAAGGTGTGGTCTTCTTTATAGAACTTCTATAGCTCTGTGTAGAACTTCTCCATTTCTCTTTCATCATAATGAGATGTTGGTGCGTAGACAACGAAGATAGAAACTGCAGGCAGTGATCGACATCTATTCAAATGTAAACATCCGATTCGGGTTGTTAGGCATTCGAATGAATCAATGCTCTTGGCCAAGTTTGTGTTGACAAGGACACCGATGCCTCCAACACCTCTTTTATCGCATGTTCCGAGGAACAATTCTTCTCCAGTGTCGAAAACGGCATGGTGAGATTCATGCCTTCTTTTCTCGGTCAGACCAATGATGTCGTACTTGATCATTCGTGTTTGTACCATCAGGTTCTCGATGGATGCATCTGATGCTAGCGTACGTGCATTGAAAGTACAGACGATCATTTTTGTCTTCCTTCGTTGTGGCAGCCTAGGTCGGCCTTGAGATTTTGTCGGCCTCTCCTTTCTCATCCTTCTCAGTGCTGCCATGTCGGTGAAGCCTTCAGGGTCAGGTGAATAAGACCAGTTGTAGTTACTGGTTTTGGCATATCGAATACACAACGGATAGCTTGCCAGGCTCTTCCGTGCGGGCGGAATACTCTAGGTAGCTTGCCAGTCTTTCCGAGAGGGATAGAGGCTTTTGGGGCGACCTCTAATCACCCTTGTAGGTGTTACCATATTTGAACCCTATCAAATATGGTACGACAATTCCGGAAGATGGGTATTTAGTATCTTCGCGGCTGCGCGGGTCCGGAAAGCGTCCTGGAGTGTGGCGACGGCTAGGTAGTGGAGGTAGTTTCCCTTATATAGCTTTGAAACAAACCTTGCAAGTAGTACTAAGGGAGCTTCTTTATTAGTAAAGACAAACTTTTCAGTACTTTGCCATTGCATTCACTCATGGCATTTATAGCTGTCCTTTTCCAGACTAGGGAAGATCTGTTGATACCTAACTTGTCAATGTTTTTTTTTATACATTTTTTACATTAATGAATTAATAGTCTATGCCTATTCAGGAGATTTTTATATCTGTCTATATTTTATTACACTTTATTTAGTAATGCAGATATTTCTGTATCATCTATAATGCAATAGTTTGTAACATAAAGCCAATATTCCATTTTAATATAAAATACACTATTATAATTTTATTGGCTTATTCAGATTTTCCTTTTAATTATTTTCTTTTAAATTATTTTCCTCTAAATTTTATCCTTTAAATTTCATCCTCATCCATACAAAATTTTATATTTAAAATGTATTAGCATAGAATTGTTCTACTAATTAAAAATTATACTATAAAAAGAGAAACAGTTTTTGAAAATAAATTTCATTTATTCGAAATTTTCCAAAATTTCAGTATTTTAGCTTTATTCATCAACATATGTGTAGGTGTCACCACCTCCACAATAAATTTAAAAAAATCTTCTATATGTGGGATATAAAGTAACAGAGAAGAGAAAGTGAACAACAAACAGCTAATGTAATAAGAACTGGAAGTTGTCTCTTATAAAACTGAGCTTACATGAGGAAGGTGGGCAGTGTTAGGGCCTCTTATGATACTGGTGGAGGGAATAGGACTCTCTGGTGTTGGGTGTGGTATTGGAATGCTATATGCATGAAATGTATAATCAACAGTATTGCAAATATCAATACCTCAACAAAAATGATAAAAAATTAAATAATACTTAATTTCTTTAATATTATAAAATACTTCTCAAAAATTTGCATCAATTTACACTGCCATCAGTGGTTTAACAGAATGTTCATTTTCTCACACTTTTGACAACTAGGTATATTATCAAATTTCTTGACATTTTTTCCAGGTACATTAAAAAATGTTACCTTGGGTTTAAAAATATTCAAGTGAAATCCAGCATTTATTTTTTGTTCTGTTTTTGGGCCACACCTGGTGGTGTTCAGGACTTACTCCTGGCTCTGTACTCAGGGATTACTCTGAACAGTGCTCAGGGGGCCACATGGAGATCCCAGGATCACACTCAGGTTTACTGAATGCAACACAAGCAGTTTTCCCACTGTTCTTATCTCTTTAGTCCAAGACTGAGCATATTTAAAAAAAATAAACCAGCTTTTTGTATGTCTCATTTTGGGCTGGAGCGTTAGCACAGTGGTATGGCATTTGCCTTGCGCTCAGCCAGCCTGGCCAAGCCGGGTTCCATTCCTCCGCCCCTCTCCGAGAGCCCGGCAAGTTACCAAGAGTATCTCGCCCACACGGCAAAACCTGGCAAGCTACCCAGGGCGTGTTCAATATGCCAAAAGCAGCACCAACAAGTCTCACAATTTGTTGTGAGACATTACTGGTGCCCACTCGAGCAAATCGATGAACAACGGGAGGAGAGTGCTACCATGCTATTATTAAATAAACATTGAAATACTTTTAAATATGACTTAATTTTTCTCATTTTATCTTTGGCTTTTGAATTACATGCTGAGAGAATCTCTGAGTCCAGTCTTCAACAAAGTAATTATGGTTTTAGTTTTACACAGTGTTAGTCACCACTTTCATTAAATTACCTGGCAATTAGGTTTAACAATTTTAAATCCATTATAGCACTGTAGCTCTGTCCTCCCATTGTTCATCGATTTGCTCAAGCGGTACCAGTAACGTCTCCATTGTGAGACTTGTTGTTACTGTTTTTGGCATATCGAATACGCCACAGGGAGCTTGTCGGGCTTTGGCGTGCGGGTGGAATACTCTTGGTAGCTTGCCGGATTCTCCAACAGAATCAGAGGAATAGAACCTGGGTCAGCCACATGCAAGGCAAATGCCCTACCCGCTATGCTATTGATCTGGCCATTATAAAATATATTTGTAATATCTCTGTCTGATCAACATGTCATGAATAGATTTTCTATATTTGAGAAACTATGACAATTTTTACCTCTCAAATGTCTAAGTCCAAACTCAAAAACATCTGGGTCTGGAGAGATAGGACAGTGGGTAAAGCACTTGCTTTGCACAAAGACTACATGGGTGTAATCCCTGTCACCCGATATGGTATCCTGAGCCCCACCAGGAGTGATTCTTGAATGCAGAGCAAGGAATAATCCCTGAACTATCTGGGAGTGTCCCAAAACAAACAAGAAAAAAATCTCAAAAATGTCGTTTATATGGAAACTAAAATTTAGGGATATGTCTTAGGTTCTACCAGTTAGATGCCCTGACATGAAACTTTAATTAAGAATTAAAGATATACATAATGTGATATTATGGGGTTTGCATTTTGCTGGAATATGTGGTAGTGAAGGAACTTGGCTTTGAAGGATAGCAAAGATTGCAAGGTCAAGTTTTTAATAAAGTAGTGGCATTCCTGCTGGCAGCAGTAGCTGTTGCAGTAAAGTCAATTTCTTGGCATCTAATGCAAGAGCAACAGTTTTTCTTATCAGGCTAGTTCTGTGGCAATTTAGTCATCAGCAGTTGTTGAAAACTGAGCCTCAAGATTAGTTTTCCAACCTTTATTTAATGAATAACTGCCCTACATACATAACCTGAAATTCTGTACTCCTTCTCAAACCATTTCTTTCAATCATTGCAGCTCATTCCTTGTAATATCCAGTTTCAAACATTTTCTCTCTTCCCACCCTCATTTTAACAATGAATTTATCTGTCAATATTCAAAAACCTAAGTTCAGAATCAGGATTGGTAGTACACTCCTGCTACCACCATCCCAGTTCTAGAGTGAAACGTGTTCAATCCTGTTCACTTCTTTTGGCATACCTGTCCTAAGCCAGCATCAGACAGCAGGTGACAGAGGCACACAACACTGTTCACACCTTAAGACAAACCTCCCCAAGGGGCAAGTAAAGACTTTGCCATAATTTCTCTCTTTGGTTAGAAATTCACTGAATCGTTTTCTTTAGAGCAAGATATCTGAACATTCATCTGCTAATCATCCAATTCAGTATCTACTAGAAATGTAAAAAAAGGGAAAAGTCTTTGTTTACCTGTTACAATAAAAGCACTGCATCATGACCTTACCAAGGAAATTTTGCTAAACTTTCATTGCTCCCCAGAATTGATAAAAGAATGAATTTGATTAGAAAAATAACAAAAGAAGAAAAAGACCCAACAACATCTGGGAGTCATTGTGTGATGGAGCAAAGAGGAAGTTTTCAACCACCAATATCTGACACCTCTCTGACAACAAACCCTGAGATCCAACAAGGTCTGAGTTTCCACTACAGAATATGCTTCAAGGAAGAGCACTAGGATCTAAGAACCCTCTAAATGATGGTGAGGGAACTGAATCAAGAAAACCATAAAGGGTTTCATTCAATGAACTTGGAGCAGAGCAATCAGAGGAAGTCCTAAAACTGGGGCATATAGTGAGATACTTGGCTGAGCGCAGCATTTTGTCAAAGACTTCATTAGGGAAAAGCTTCCTGGCTTCCTCTTAAGGATTGGTCAGAATGACCATCACACTGACTCTGATCTTCCAATCAACCCTGGCACCCTTTTTTCCTGCTGTTCTCTGGAGAGAAAAAACTATTCTGATAATCTCATCAAAGTCCCTACCAGTGGTAGCTAGAGAATGGAAAGCTTCAGTTTCTTGTTAGGACTGACAACTAAACCCACATGAGACCTCAATGGTACATTTTTTGTACTTTTCTGCTGGGTCCAGCATGCCAAACAGGATGGCCATGTTCTGGTTCTTTTAGCAAATAAGAGGAAAAGGTAACATCTTCGCTCACTAAAGCATTGGTGTCTTTGCTCCAGGCAAGATGGTCTTCAACACTGCTTATAGAAAGAGGAATCAGGTTTACATTCTTTGTGGCAACCTCCACAGCCAACTTGCCCACTCTATTAAGCTTGGTGATGCAAACTGGGTTGAAGTCCCAGGGTGTGGGAAAGAGACTGCCTGATGAGGCTCCCAGATAGTTGTGAAATTGAATGTGGCTGATAGTAATGTTGGCTTTGAAGTTGACTCTCATATTGAGTAGGAGATCTATGATCATGGTGAAGGCAATCCCATAGCATTTTCTTGGCCTGACTGAGTTCTCTTATCCATTGACTATGTTATTTTACAGAGCTATTAAATATTCTCATATTCTTCCTTTCCTTTTTAACTGATTATGTTTCATACTATCATTATAATTGGGCTGGAGCGATAGCACAGCTGTAGGGCGTTTGCCTTGCATGCAGCCAACGTGGTCATCAAGTTCGATTCCTCCGCCCCTCTTGGAGAGCCCAGCAAGTTACCGAGAGTATCTCGCCCGCACAGCAGAGCCTGGCAAGCTACCCGTGATGTATTAGATATGCCAAACACAGTAACAATGAAGTCTCCAATGGAGATGTTACTGGGCCCGCTCGAGCAAATCGATGAACAACGGGAGGACAGTTATATATACCAGTGATATATCATTATAATTACTTCTAGGAATATACTATTGACTCCTTTGATTTATTTTCATTTATCATATTCCCCTAAAAATCAAACCTACTGGAATGCATCCTGCAACTTGTTTTCTTTCCATATGACATTTTAAAAACTTTTTAATTGAATCACTGTGAGACAGACCCTTACAGATCTGTTCATGATTGGATTTCAGTCATACAGTCACTTGACTTCCCTTTAATCGTCAATTTGCTCGAGCGGGTGCCAGTAACGTCTCCATTTGTCCCTGTCACGTGCTAGTGTAGCCCAATGACGTCTGTTCGCTCTAGGAACACGAAGAGCCTCAAACCAATCGTTCATACAGTATCCATACAGTATTCTAACACCCATCCCTCTACCATTGTACGTTTCCTAGCACTAGTGTCCCAAGGTTCACTCCCATCACCCCCCCCCCCAAACACACCTCCTGTCTCTCTCCTTCTGGGCAATGTAGTTTGCAATATTGATACTGTAGATGACAGTTTATGTGATTCACTAGCCTCCAGTACCTAGTAGTCCTTTATTGCTCACAATTGAATTCCTTATTTAATAAGTCAATCTTGTTAAGGTTACCAGTGATATCCATATTACTAAATCTGAAGGCAAGTTGTCAGTCTTCATCTTTATATGTCAGATCTGTCAAAAATAATTATTTACCTAGTTGATTATGAGCTCCTTAAAATACTTTCTTTACATGGCTTCCAAAAAACCTCTTGCTACTTTTCCTCTCATTTCAGAAACTGTTTATTTCAACTATCCTTTTATTTCATTGAAAGTTATTCCAGGGACCAGAGTGATAGTACAGGGGTAGGATGTTTGCCTTGTACATGGTCAATCTGGGTTTGATCACCAGCATCCCATATGGTTCCTTGATCCCACCAAGAATGATCCCTGAGTGCAGAAGCAGGAATAGGCCCTGAGAACCACTATTGTGGCCCCCCCAAACCCTGAAATAAATAAATAAAAATTATTTTAGGTATCATTATTTACAATAATGTTAGTGATAGTATTTTATGCGTAACAGCATCCCTTACCACCACCTCCCAGTGTGTTCACTTCCCTCCACCATTGTTCTAGTGCTCCTGCATTCTAATACTCCTTTCCTTCTCATGTAGTAAGCTTCCTGCTGAAGACCGGTTCTCAGTTTCTGTTGCCTTTCAGCATTGATTAAGATCTTAAAATATTTCTCTATATCACACATATGAGAGATGTCATTTTGTGTCTGTCCCTCTTCTTCTGATTAAGTTCACTCAACTTGACACTCTCCTGATCCATCCACATAGCAAAAGGTTGCCTGATATCATATTTTTACAGCCTAGTAGTATTCCATTGTGTATAAGCACCATAATTTCTTTATCAAGAAACTACTCTTGGGCATTTGGGCTGTTTCAATATTTTGGTCATTTTGAAAAGGGTTGTAATGAACTTAAAGTGCAAATGTCTTTTCTGGCTTCACGATTCTTTTAATCCACATCTAACAATGAATGCAAGACTTATTTCTTGATTTTCTTCTCTATCTACTTACTCTCTTAGCTGATATAATTTATTCTCATGACTTTAAATGTCTCCATGTATATGGACTTTCAATAGTCAAAGATCCTTTATCTTATTTCCAAAATAAAATATCATACTGTCTGTTCAGCATTTCCACTTGGATGTTTTATACATTTCCCCTACTTGACATGTCTAAAACTTCAGCATTTAACATTTTCAAAAAGACTCCTGTAATTTTCCCTCCCTCTCTCCCTCCCTTCCTTCCTTCCTTCCTTCCTTCCTCTTTTTTTTTTTGCTTCAAGGTGTTATCTTGGCATAAATCATCTCACTTCTGGGGCTGGAGAGATAGTACAGCGGGTAGGGCATTTGACTTCCATGCGACTGACCTGGGTTTGATTCCCAGCATCCTATATGGTCCCCGAGCACCGCCAGGAGTAATTCCTGAGTGAAGAGCCAGGAGTAACCCCTGTGCATCGTTGGGTGTGACCCAAAAAGCAAAAAAAAAAAATCATCTCATTTCTACATTACTTTAATAGCCGGATAACTAGTCTCTCTACTTAACTCTTATACCCTCTAACCATTGTCTGCATAGTTACTAGAATGAGACTGATAAAATGAAAGTCAGATTATAGTAATCATAACCTACAGGGAGTTTCAAGTAGCTCAAGGTGAAAATAAAATACAGAACCTCTATAATTTGGCCTAGTCTTGCTATTCTTACTTCAACTTCACACTTCCTCACTCCACTAAGGCCACACTGGCAAACTCACTATTAAATAAAATCCCCAGATATCTTCTACTTGTAACATTTATTCTCTATTTTATTGACTCACCTCATCACTTCATTTATTTTTTAGCTTAAATATTAACCTACCTGATAGACCTTTTCTGGCCACTGTATATATTAGAACACATACAAACATACATACATAATTCTGTCATCTGTTGTCTTCTTTACTCTGTCCAAATCATCTATTTCTTTGATATCTTTAGCCTTTCATTTCAATTTAAACTTCTTAAGGACAGAGACCGTATCATGCTCACTGATGTTGTACCCAAATGTTTAAAAGAGTTGTTGACAGATGCTTATATTAGACTGCATGGATTATATTATTAAAACCAAGAATACTGACAATTTTTCAAAGTTGGAGCTTGTTTTATGAATGTGTAATGTTTAATGATGTAGTCTATAAGTATTCTGAACTTTTCTCTAAATCTATTCATTCATATTTATAGTTCTGTTTTCTCCATTTTCAATTATCTTAGATACTAGTTATTATGTTGATTGAGTCTGGTAAAAATTGCGTGGGTGCTCATGCGAGAGCACCAGCCAGTGTGTACTTATATATATATAACTCATTTGAAAAATATATAGGATTCATAATATATATGTGTGTATATATACATATATACATGTATACATATACATACACACATATATAGGTTTTGTTCCTATTCCTGTTAGTGAATGGGGTTCAGCACTTTTATTTGTAGTACATTCAGTAGACTGGGAACACCTGTGAAAGCGATTAGAGGCTACCCCAAAAGCCTATATCCCTCTTGGAGAGCCCGGCAAGCTACTGAGAATATTCTGCCTGCATGGCAGAGCCTGGCAAGCTACCCGTGACATATTCGATATGCCAAAAACAGTAACAATAATGGACCTCATTCCCCTGACCCTGAAAGAGCCCCCAATATGCCGTTGGGCTATGCTAGCACGTGACAGGGACGAATGGAGTCGTTACTGGCACCCGCTCGAGCAAATTGATGATCAACGGGATGACAAGTGAAAAGTGACAAGTGATTCTGGTAACTCCCTTTAATATATTTACTTTTCACTAAATATCCCTGATTCTTTACTGCCTATTTATATTTACGCATGAAAGCCTAGATTAAATTATATTTGTGAGTATAATTCATATTGTCTATAGATATAAAATTCTTATCACATTTTTATTTATTTGGTTTGGAGCCACATCTTGTCATGCTCAGGGGTTGCTTCTGGCTCTGGACCTAATAATTATTAATATCAGTGCTCAGGGGACCATATGCCCTAGAGATAGAAATTGGGTCAGCCACATGCAAGGCAAGCGCCCTATCCTCTCTCTGTACTATCTCTCCATGCCCGAAAAATTATTATTACTTTAATAGTTAATTACTTTAACCTTAATAGGATCATGATTTTCCTGGTTCACTGTTTAGAGAACAGGAAAATGATGGCTTCCATTTCACAGTGAATGGCTGATTTAATATAGCAGTCAATCAGTCTATGAGTTCCTACCTGCAATGCTGTAATTTTTCATTTAATGTGTCCAGGAAGATGGTGCATCTTACACCATCTTACACCATACACTGGTTATAGTGTATTGCATATACCTGATCCATAAAATCAATGCACTTGGAATGAACAGCAATGTTCAATTCCCTGCACCACATGACCTCCCAAGAATCATAGGGCCCAAGCAGCACTGGATCCTTGTACTTTAGCATTGAACCACCAGTTAATTAACCAAGTATCTCGAGGAGTGTATTGGGGTCCTCTGAGCACCACTTAGAAAACTACCCTCCCAAAGAATTAATTGCCCATTTAAGTCTTTATTCTGGAGCCAATATCAGAGCTGGGTGGAAGGTAGGGGTGGGTTCCTGTAGCTATTAATAGTCCTTAAATATGCCATCTGTCTACCTATAACATATTTACTTTCCATCTGTGCTACCTCTGACCTAAGGTTATCTCAGAGTTCTTCTGGAAAAATCACTTTTTTTTAGAGCTCTCTTATGCCTAGATAGCCTTGTCACTGCCGAAATTCAAATTCTAGTAATTACCTATAAAAGTTAAATTTAATATTATCTACCATAGGACAAACAATATTTTCTTCATATTTATATGACTAGCCCAAACCTCATCATTAAAATACTGAGAACTGGTTTTTAAATGACAGTTTCATTTGATATTATTTGTATTGCTAATTATTTACTAGCTCTTTAAGCCAGTCTACCCATTTGTAGATAGCATACATACACTGGTGTTTACCAGGATTAGGGATACTAGAAGTAGTGTGTCATTTGAACTATATTCAAAAGGTTAGATTACCAAATACATTTTTCAGTTTCTTTCTCTCTAGAGCAGTACTACTCAGTATAGCTCAATATTCAGTGCTACAGAAACCATTATTAGTCTTAAAACTGTTAACACTCTTAGGTAGCACTGTAGCACTGTCCTCCCATTGTTCGTTGATTTGTTCGAGCGGGCCCAGTAACATCTCTATTGTGAGACTTCTTGTTACTGTGTTTGGCATATAGAGTATGTCACGGGGAGCTTGCCAAGCTCTGCCATACAGGCGAGATACTCTCGGTGGCTTGCCGGGCTCCCCGAGAGGGGCGGAGGAATCGAACCCGAGTCAGCCAGGCAGTTCACATGCAAGGCGAACACCCTACCACTGTGCTATCGCTCCAACACTCTTAGGTAAGTAAGAAAAATATTAAAATCAAGCAGGCCCAATAAGTATACTGATCAAATAAACAAATGGTACATAGGAAACTTTTAATTAGAAATGTTTAGAACATTTCACTTTGCTGTTCTTTCTAAGTGCATAATCTCTTATTTTGTGAACATTTATGGTAGACTGGAATAAAAATGTTTTGAACCAAAGAGAGTTAAAAAGCTCTGCTCTACAGTATCTCAACAATGCCTTTTGTCAGGTGGCATAGCTGCCCTCTTGTTTTACCTTTGTCTTCAGGGTTGGCCTTTAAGCCAAGGGATCTGGATGTCTTCCAGCAGTTGTTTCCGCCTGGTTTAAAAGCTGTAGCCAGTGAACTGAAAGTGCATTTCCTGCCACCATACTGAAAAATTATTATTAATGTAATAGGAGAATGCACTTCTGGTTTTGGCACTGATGTTTGGGATGCTACATCAGAGCTGATAGATTGAAAGAGTGAACAATATTTTGGAGCATAGATTAACAGAGGTAGAACCACTATAATAACTTCCTGTTAAAAAGTGCTATATTAAAAAAAAAGAAATTGACTAATAAAAAACACAAAGTATTAAAAAGGTGCTATATTTTATCTATTTAGAGATAGTTTAATAGAAAACATTTTTAAAAAATTAAGAAAATTTTATCTTATGTGGACCGTGAACACTTGCATAAAGAAAAATGTGGGTAAGTGGGTCTTACATCATTTTATAAAGTACTTTTCTATCAAATAATTCAGACTTTCTTATTAGATAAGTACTCAATCAGAGACTTATTTATAAACTATTTTGGTTCTGTAGTAATGAATCTTGCACTGAGTTGAAAATTAAATTAAGTTCTAGGGCTCTTATAAAAGCAAGATGCTATAATTATATGGTGGGATAACTTAATCACCTAGGAAGAAAAATTAATTTCAAATTAGGGGCCATTAAATTTGAGGCTCTGTGATTTCCCTTTAATTTAGAGATATTATTCATAAAGGATATAATATTGAGGACACTTGAGGAATGAATGTTTTTCCAGAGATTATATGGGTCAAAGAGCCACAGTTTGGAGCCAAAAAAGAGAAATGAAGGATTTAAAGAAGTAGCTAGAAATATATATAAACCCCAGAAATAATACTAGCTAAAATACTTTAATGTAGGATGCATATTTCCAATAGCTTTCTCAAACAGAACGTTCTGACTATTTTCAATCACTCCTCCTTTACAAACTGGTCCCATTCTGCTAGTCTAGACTAGATGCAGATTCCGTAAGAGTTTCTGTATTGTGATAAAGCAACAATTCATTGTAGTTCAACCAGGTTAGTCCTTCTAGAATTTGAAGGGAACTTAGTGAAGAAAGATTAATAGCAGATGCATGGTATTTATTAACGTTAGCTAATGTAAGATTCTAAATACAAGCAGGATAAAGCAAACTATGAAAAGTAACTGATCACTTTTTAAATCATCTTAACACTTTATGAGTACATAAATTAGAATTTTTTCCTCACCTTTACAACTGTAAATTAAGTATTATGCTCTACAAGCTTCTATTGAAAATCCTGGAAAATTAGCCAATGAGGTGAGCCGATTTTCTAGGTTTTGTAAAATAAGGTCTTTGTATTAAAATTCAAGGTAATATGAGATCTTTGCTCATTAAAATGAAACACGGAATAATATAAAAAGTTAATATGTTATTAATGAGGATTCTTTAACTGAAATAATTTCTTAAAAATAAAATCAATATGAAAAATTTAAGGTCAAATTACCTATAGCATCTGAATTCATTTATTTCTGTAAATGATTTTGACCAAATGTCTCAGAATCAAATAAATGTAAAAGATTATTATATTTACTTGCTTGTGGGTATAAAAGAAAGTAATATGAAATGCCTTTTGGAGAAAAGAGAATTTTCTTATGAGCCAATTCATACTGCTGCAAATATCTCGGATCCAAGACTGAAAGGCAGAAATGTAAATAATGATAGCACTGCTGCTGCTGCCCTAGATTGAATTACAAAACAAGCAGCACATTTAGAAATTTATGCTGGAAAAATCCTTTCAAATGTGTCTGAATACAGAACAGTTACAGTGTTTGTGCAGTCATGCAGTTTGGACTTGTGCCAAGTGTAACGCTCTTATTTCTGGTCCCACCCTCCTGATGAGGAATCTGAAGGCCAGGTTACAATTCAAGGTCTCTATGGCTGGCTCAAGTTCCTACCCAGTGTTTCAAAGCCTTCATCCCTACTAAGTTTGTTAGTGAAAATAACATTATTAGTAACCATTTATGTTTACCATGTACCAAGCATCATGAAAAATTAATCCACATTTTGTGTCCTTTTACAGCAAGCCTTTCCTCTTGTTCTGATGGACAAATTGAAGCTCATTGAGAGCAAAATAATTGCTCGAGAACAAACTGTTCTATCTCCTCAATTAGAAGTCTATTGAGACATCAGTAGTGTCTCCTGGTGTCAAGGACAATTTGATTTGGGGAAAAAAAGGCCCAGCATTTTAGAACAGTAAGTTCTTCCAAGCCTCAACATTTAGCAGCTGCCCACACAGGTAACTACCATTAAGATTAGTTTTTGATTGCTGTTTGTTAATGTGGCTTTTAGTTCACCTCTTAAAAAGTGCGTAATGACAGTGTCTCTTAGTAGCTGTGTTTCATGGCACTCTTTTGTACCTTTCTTCTGTTATAAGGGCTCTTCAGTCATGTAATTTCATATTCACCCTTAGTGGAAAAAAAACATTCAAGGAAAGACATTTTTCCACTTCTTTAAGTCTATGGAATAATGCCTATCCTTATCCTTTCTAATTGTTTGCATTTGATTTAAACAAAATTTAGGAAATTAAATTTGTCTGATGTATAAGAAACTCACAAAACCCCGCAAGAAAACAAAAGCATCAGAAATGGGGAGAAGAGCTGAACAGACACTTCTCCAAAGACATACAGATGACCAAAAGACATATGAAAAAATGCTCATCGTTATTTATAATCTTGTTACTGTAAATCAAAACATCATAAAATATCAGTGCACACCTGTGACAATGGCCTACATTAAAAAGTCCAGAAATAGCATTGGTCAGAGAATGGAGAAAAATGAACACTTAAACTATATTGGGGGAAACATAAATTGGTTTGGCCTCTATTAAAAGTAGTATGGATATTTCTCAAAATATTAAAAACAAAACTCTCATATGATCCAGCAATTCCACTCCTACAATATCTATCCAAAGCACACACAAAAGACCAGTTTGAGGGGCCAGAGTGATAATACAGTGGGTAGTGTGTTTGTCTTGCACGCGGCCTACCCGGGTTTGATCCCCAGCATCCCATATGGTCCCTGAGCACTTGAGCATCATCAGATGTTACCCAAAAAGCCAAGAAACCAGTTTGAAATGATATATGCACAGCATTAAGGTTGTGAAGGTTTTAAAAATTGCAAACCTATAATTTTTATAGGTTCCTTATTTCAGTATCATTTAGCCAAGATTTGGAAACATTCTAAGTGACCAACAACAGTTGAATGGGTAAAGAAAATGTGGTTTATTACAGAATGGAATACTATTGAATCATAATAAGAAGCAAAATCTTGACTTTTACTATAACATGGATAAAACTTGAAGGGGTCATGTTAAATAAATTCAGTCCAAAGGATAAAGGCAAATGTTGAATGATCTTATGCATATGTGGGGTATAGAGAAATAAATCCAGGGAAAATAGAAACCCAAGCAGACGAAAGAAAACAAACCTGTGTACCCAGAGGACAGGATTGAGTTTACTAGAGGAGGAGGAATACTGAAAAGTGTAAAGTTCAATGGATTGTTATGAAGGGATATTGGAACTTTGGTGGTGGAAATATATCATTTGAAGAGGCTTGAAATTGTATTCCCTTGACATATATACATTTGTATAAACTGTTACCTTAATTTAAATAAATGAAATGAAATAAAGTTGGTATGAGAGGCAATGAATTGTTCCATCTTGAAGAAAGGTGGTTTTCTCCAGAGTTGTTCCTTTTTAAAAAAATTTTTTTAAAAATTTTTTAAAAATTAAAAATTTTTTAAAAATTTAAAAAAATTGTATTAGTGAAACAGTTGTAGACTTACAAATTTTTGTGCTTGGGTTTCAGTTATACAATGGTGGAGTACCCATCCATCCACTAGTGGTCATTCCCCACCACCAATGATCCCAGTATCCCTCCCAACCCCCATCCCCCCCATCCTACCCTGCCTCTGTGGCAGGGCACTCACTCCCTTTTGTTCTCTCTCTCCTATTGGGTGCTGTGGTTTGCAAAAGAGGCATTGAGTGGCAATCATGTTTGGTCTGTAGTCTACTTTCAGCATGCATCTCCCATCCTGGGAGGTTCCTCCCAACACCCTTTATTTGGTGCTCCCTTCTCTATCTGAGCTGCATTTTCCCCTAGCATGTGCGGCTGGCCCCCAAGCCATGGAGTAAACCTCCTGGTACTTATCTTGGCTATTCTTAGGTGTTAGTCTCCTATTTTGTTACTTTATGTCTCCAGAGTTGTTCTAGAGATCAGAGTTGCATTGTACCTCTGTACACCATAAAGAATTTCTGAGTGGTAGGAAGAGACTAAAAAATGAAAGCTGCTTCCGTATTTCTTAGAAATGACTTCAGACATTATTGGATATTAGTAAAGGGATTTTGCACTCAGCATTTTGTCATACTATTCTTTTGTGATTGCATGTTTTCCTAAAAGGCAATTTAAATCAGAAATGCATCAAAAGAACCCCTGAGACTCAAATAAATGAATTGAAGGAGCTTTCAAATATAAGCATCACCTATTACAAACTAAACCAGTATGGTTCAAGACCAAATTCAAGGAGTGCTATGTTAAGAGTGGTGAGCAGATTTTTGTGGAGGACTTTGTTTCCAATAACACTCTTAACAATGTGATCAATAGCTATGTGAGGCCATGGTACATTCTGTTTGACTTTAATGACCTATAGTGTGTCATTTCATGCTTCTTTCTTCTGTTTCTGTGTTTAACTCTCTGTGGTATTAATGTTTTTCGAACATGACGTAGAGAAAGGAATTTTCAACAACATTTAGTCAGAATAAGTTGCATTGCCATGGATCTGCAAAGAAAAAAGCACCACACTTTGTAGAGATATAGATGGCAGGATTCTGTTCTAGAAAATGTCACCCCAATAGCCCCGGGATGTATGAGTCCTTTTGCTTGACCAATTCTTTCCCATTACTGTGACAGGCTGGTTCCTTTTACATAAATCAGCTGAGGAAATCTGGAGAACATTGTGTTTGTCTGCCTTTGCAAGAGCACGTTTTATGATAGGATATCACTTGTTCATGTTATCCTTGCTTTTGCAAAACTCTTGCTTATTTTTAGCATTTAACTAAATTTTCTACCATAGAATCACTATAGAATTAATACCAACACAGTCTCCCAGATTTACATAAATGCCTTGAATTACAGTTTTTGAATATTCAGACTTAATTTTTCCTGATATGTACATGGTATATAGATGGACTTGCTACCAAAATCCCAAAGTGGCAAGATACCTTTAGGGTTAGACTCTTCCCTCTTCTTTCTCCTTTCTATATCTTGTCTTTCTAAAGTGTTCAGTCCAGACTAAGTCACATACCTTGCTGTGGTGCATCTCTCCTATGGGCAAGTTCCCAAGAAGAGAAAATTAGACTGTGCCAGCATACATCTAATATCTAAATATGCAACAAAATAGACATAAAATATTTGTCCTTTTATTCCTCCTATTTTACTTATTCTGTTTTTAAGTTTCATCACATTGTTGAGTTCATCAGAATCTCATTCTTTGTAAAACTGAATAATATGCCATTGTATATTTAGCTGTGAAACTTCTGTGTCATATGGTAATTCTGTGTTTAACTTCTTGAAAAATTGTAAAAATCTTTCCCATAGGGATGGGCCATTTTCCATTCCCACATGCAATGTAACACATGGGTTCCAGTTTCTGCATAATTTAACTAATATTTTTTAAATTTTCCACTAAAATGTTTTATTATAGCCATGGTAGTAGATGTAAAGTGGTGTCTCATTGTGGTTTTGACTTGCATTTCCCTGATGGAGGCGTGAGTAAGCATCAGAGAGAAGACAGACATGTTTTCACTTCACAAAGCTATACCAGGAATAGGAAGAACAATTTCCCTCAGAACAGATGTATGAGATAGCTACTCTTATTACTTTCATAAACAAGGAAACCAATACTTGAGACCCTAAATTGACTTAGAGTATCACACAAATTGGAAGTAAATTCATATCATTCAGTTTGAATCCCAGAATCTGTACTCTTAGTGACAAAGATACTCTAAAACTAAAATATCTGCAAAACAGGTACTCCTATGTCTCCTAAGCTATGTTAGACCCACTTCTCTAACAAACTAGACAATATTGGACTTTGTACACAGGAATAACTATAGAATCTCTTAGCTAAGCATGATAATATTGAAAAGCCTGTTAAAGGGCTCGCAACTAATAAAATAAAAGCAGCATGATTAGTCAAAGTTTTTTTATTAATATTCTGACCATTATTATTCTTATCTGAGCACTTCTTATCTGTTTTCTACCTGGAAGCTATGTTTTGCTTTCTTCAGGATCTACATTTCTCTGTGTACTGTGTACATAAGAGAAGAATTAGAAAACTTATCTGTGAAAAGGAATTCCTTCTGCTTAAAGGTCAAACCGAAAACCAAACTTGTATTTTGTGTAAACATGGGTGATATGAAAAAGAATTAAAATAAACATGTTTACAACCTTTACTCCTTACACATACACTATAGAGAATCATCTCTTCAAACTATGTCCCAGGACTTTGTCCCAAAGATTAAGATAATGGTTATGGAGAGAAATAAGGCAAGTCAGGATTTGTTTAATTTACATTGTAAAAGGCAGACAATTTCTAAAAGAAAAATTAACTTAGACAGAAACTGAACATTATAGAAAAATTTTCAGAAAGATAGAAAGACATTGTATTACTTGCTATGCCACGAAGAGTTAGAATTTGGATTGAGGTATGTGGGTGAAAATTTGAGGGGTATAAAACTTATACTTTAATAAGGCTTATTTATGTAAATTAAAAAATTATTTTTGCCCCAGAAAATCAAGTACTTCTGAATCAGTTTAACTAAAGAGGTGAAGGACCTGTACAAAGAAAATTACAAAACACTACTTTGAGGGATAAAAGATGACATGAGAAAATGGAGACACATTCCCTGCTCATGGATTAGGAGGATTAACATTGTCAAAATGGCAATACTCCACAAAGCATTATACAGATTCAATGCAGTCCCTATAAAGACACCCATGACATTTTTCAAAAACATAGATTAAATACAACTGAAGTTCATATGGAACAATAAACCCATGTGGATAGCTAAAGAAATCCTTGAGAGAAGGAAAATGGGAGGCATTACCTTCCCCAACTTCAAACAGTGGTAGTAATTAAAACAGCACAGTAGGGTAATAAAGACAGACACACATGTGACTGGAATAGAGTTGAAAATTTTGACACAGACCCTCAAATATATGATTATGTAATCTTTGAAGCCCGTGGAATGGGAAAAATTATTTACTCAATACCCGTCTGATTGTGAGACTTGTTGTTACTGCTTTTGGCATATCGAATACACCACAGGGAGCTTGCCAGGCTTTACCCTGTGGGCAGGATACTCTCGGTAGCTTGCTGGGCTCTCCAAGAGGGAAGGAGGAATTGAACCCAGGTCGGCCATTTGTGTGGCGGTGCAATAGCACAGAGGGTAGGGTATTCGCCTTGCACGGATGTCTCTGCTGTGTCACTGTTGCTGAGAAACAAGAACTATCATTTAAGGATCTGCTCTATCTTCAATATTTCAAATTTAGTCAGGTGAACACATGTTTATACACCGAGACAAAGACGTGTTTCCCATCCCCCTTTTCTTTTTGCTTTTTGGGCCTCACCCGGGCGATGTACAGGGTTACTCTTAGCTTTGCACTCAGAAATAACTCCTGGAGGTGCTTGGGGGACCATACAGGATGCTGGAATCGTTCCTGGGTCGGCTGTGTGCAAGACAAATGCCCTATCCGCTGTATTATTGCTCCAGGTCCCTTTTTTGGTTTTTAGAACAAACCCTGAGGTTTTCAGAGCTTATTCCTGGGTCTGCACTTAGTGATAACTCCTGGTTGGTCTTGGATGACCATGTCGGGTGTCAGAATAGAACCTGGGCTGGTTGCATGCAAGGCAACTCCTACTTGCTATACTATCACTCTGGTCCCAGAAGATGTTTTGTTTAAATTGGTTAACATCAATTGTTTTGGAGATGTTGGCAAACTGATTCTAATATTTGCACGGAACTTACTCCTTTCATAAAAACATTAACCATAAGTGAATGTAGTAAAATGCAAAACTTCATAATTTTAGATAAAAAATAGAATAAAATCTTGATTTTTGGGGTATTATGATAACTGTTTAGATATGACACCAAAAACACAATCCATGAAAACAGAAACGATAAGCTAGGCTTCATTAGAAGAAGAGAAACTTCAGATATTCCAAACACACCAATAAGATAATGAATATATAAGTCACAAACTGTGAAAAAAAACATTTGGGAAAACTATCACATGTTGAAAAGGATTTATATCCAAATTCCAATAATTTTTATGCCTCAACAATAACAAAGCAAACAATTTTTTAAAAATAGGCAAAGTATCTGGGGCTGGAGCTATAGCACAGAGGTTAGGGCATTTGCTTTGCACGCAGTCAACCTGAGTTTGATTTCCAGCATCCCATATGGTCCCCTGAGCACCACCAGGAGTAATTCCTGAGTGCAGAGTCAGGAGTAACCCCTGTGCATTGCCAGGTGTGACCCAAAAAGCAAAAAAAAAAAAAAATAGGCAAACTATCTGAACAGACATCTAACCAAAGAAGACAGATAGCAAATAAGCATTTGATAAGATGGGGTAAAGGCCCTCCCGTTGATCATCGATTTGCTCGAGCGGGCCCAGTAACGTCTCCATTGGAGACTTTGTTGTTACTGTGTCTGGCATATCGAATACTCTCGGTAGCTTGCCGGGCTCTCCGAGAGGGGCGGAGGAATCGAACTCGGGTCGGCCATGTTGGCCGCTTGTAAGGCGAACGCCCTACCCACTGTGCTATCGCTCCAGCCCTTTGATAAGATGATTAGAATCATATATTATTAGGGAATTTCAAATTAAAAATGAAAATGAGATATTATTTCATGCCTATTAGAATGGCTAAAATATAAAACACTGACAACACCAAAAGCAACAGACACTTTCATTTGTTACTGATAGAAATATAAAATGGTCTCATAACTTTAGGAGGTATTTTGGTACTTCCTTAAAAATACTCTTACGTAATGACCCAAGCTTATGCTCTATATTTACAGACCAAAGGAGATGAAAATTTATGCCTACATAAAAATTTAAAAATCCAAACATACACAAAATATTTATGATAGTTTTATTCATAATTGTCAAAAATTGGAAACAACTCAGGAAGCCTTCAAAGGTGGACAGATAAATTAAAGTACATCCAGACAATAGAATATAAACAAACTAGGTGCTAAGTCATTAAAAGATAGAAAAACCGTCTGTGCAAATTATCAAATGAAAGCAATCTGAATGGGCTACATACCATGTGATTCTAGTTATGTAGTATCTTGGAAAAGACAAACTATGGAGGCTTCAAAGTAGAGAGAGAGTAAGAAGGAAGGTGCCTGCCACAGAGGCGGGGGGTGAAATGGGGTGGGGGTGGCAGGAGGCATACTGGGACATTGGTGCTGGAAAATGCACATTGGTGAAAGGATAGGTGTTTGATCATTGTATGACTCAAACAATCATGAAAGCTTTGTAACTGTATCTCACAGTGATTCAATAAAAATACTATGGAGGCTATAACTAAAATCACTTCTATCCAGTGGCCGAAGGGGGAGGACAGAGGAATAAATTGGAAACCACAAGATGTTTTTAGGGCATTGAAATTATTCTGTATGATCTGTACTGGTGGATACATAATATCATACAAGTATATAGAAGGGGAACAAAGAGTGAGCCATAGTTTAATGTAAATTTAATGAATAATAAGATATCATTAATTATTTATAAATTAATTTATAAAATAAAACTATTTGAATATTAAAACAACAAATTATTACTTATAAATTATAGTTCATAACAAACATAGTACACTAATGGAATGTGTTGATAGTAAATAGAATGGTTGTGTATGGTAAAATAGGAACTCCATTTTCTGTTTAATTGTTTTATAAGTCTAAAACTTCTCTAAAAACTAAAATCTATTGAAATGTTAAAAATTAAACTAAATTAAATTCATAAAGTACTTTAAAGCTCTATTCATATATAGTCAAAACATAAAATTTAACTCTAAATGTTATAAAAATATTTTAAAAGAAAAGTAAATAGAAAGAGCAAAATAATTTTGAAACAAAAACAAGTTATGTTTTTGCTTTGGAGCCACACTCTCACAGTGTTTAGGGGGTTATTTCTGTTGGTGTTAAAAGGACCATATGCTGTGGTGGAAACTGAACCCAGCTGTGTACAAGGCAAGTCCCTAATCTGCTGTACTATCTTAGCAGTTCTCCCTAATAGCATTTGAATAAATAATTTCAAAGATTTTTTTAAGAAAAAAGGCAACTAAATAAACATAAGGCAAATACATTCAATAAAATAATAATTAGATACAAATATAATATATCAGATATTATTGAAAATTACAATTTATATCATATGTATTCTTATATATCAAAGGAATATTTTGTAAAAATATAAATTTCCTAAATTAACTAAATAATTCAGTGCAACAGATATGTTTCTTTCACAGAACTCTCCTAAGTGTGGTTTATTTCATCCACATGTCACTATTTTCTTTGTTTCATAAATTTATCTATTTCAAGGATAAACTAGTGTCAATAACAAATAAAAATGCTGTACAAGGATGAAGTTACAGTAAGGAGCAGAAACTCAAAAATATGAAGAGTGACATATTTATTAAGTAAAAGTAACAAGAATCAAAGCAAAAAAATAGAAAATTAATTCAAAGATCTGTAAGTAGGAGCAGGAGAGCTAGCAAAAGGGTTAAGGTGCTTGCCTTGCCTGTGTCTGACGCTGCTTTGATCTCCTGCATGGCATATGGTCTCCTGAGCACTGCTAGGAGTGATCCCTGAGAACATAACCAGGAGTAAGCTCTGAGCATTACAGAGTATGGACTCAAAACCAAAGTATGAAAGGATTATAAGTTAATATTATGAACAAGCATATGCCCACAGACTAGATAAGGGGTATACAAATCCGTTTTAAATAACCAATGTATATAAAACACTCACAAAATTGAACAAAAAGCAAACACATAAAATATGGGGGAAATAGCTTAACAATCAAAGAAGATATAAATATGAAAATTAGTACATGAAGAAGTATTGCATCATTTTTCATAATAGAGATGCAAATCAAAATGACAATGAGATATCACATGGAATCAGTGGTTGGCATGCATCAAAAAGTGTGCAAGTGCTGATGAGAATATGGGGGAAAAGGAAACCTCATCTATGATACAAATTTTGTCTGGTTTAGCCTCTATGGAGAGCATTATGGAGACTTCTCAAAAAATCTTAGGTATTTAGAGTAGATGGATGAGGAAATGTAATGGTTTAAAAGGGGGGAGCCTAGATCACCCTTGATCTCAAATTATAGGCCCTAGAAGGAAAGACAGTGAGTGGTGAGGGGGTTGGGGAGCGGGGAAGAAGAGATAGATGAGAAGCAACGGAGGGCAAGGGTTACATTGTAGTTACAATGTACATTGGTGGTGTTAAGCAATGATGAAGCTAAACATCCAAATCACCGAGTCAACAACACTGAAATCATGAGACCCAAACTTAAATAGGCAAACTTTAAAAAGGTGCCTGTCGAGATGGCAGGCTGGAGTGAGGGTGGGGTTGGGAAAGAAAACCTGGGATCACTGGTGGAGATAAAATAAAACTGGTGGCTGGATCATTGATGGAACATTGTATGACTAACTTTGTTTTCTTTATTTTTTTTAATTAGTGAAACACCATAAGGTACAGTTGTAGACTTATAAACTTTCGTGCTTGGGTTTCAGTTATACAATGATCGAGTACCCATCCCTCTACCAGTGCCCATTCTCTACCACCAATGATCCTAGTAGCCCTCCCACCCCCACACCCCAACCCCCCCACTCCACCCCACCTCTGTGGCAGGGCTTTCCCTTTTGCTCACTCTTTCCTTCAGTGTCTTGTAGTTTGCAATAGAGGTATTGAGTGGCTATCATGTTTGGTCCACAGTCTATTTTCAGCATGCATCTCTCATCCTGGGAGGGTCTTCTCAACACCCTTTACTTCGTGCTCCCCTCTCTATCTGAGCTGCCTTCTCCCTCAGCATGTGTGGCTGGCCTCCAAGCCAAGGAGTGAACCTCCTGGTACTTATCTCGGCTATTCTTGGGTGTTAGTCTCCCAATTTGTTACCTTATATTCCCCAGGCGAATGCAATCTTTCTGTGTCTGTCTCTCTCTTTCTGGTTTATTTCACTTAGCATGGTACATTCCATGTAGAATCACTTGTATGTAAATTTCATGACTTCATCTTTTCTAACAGCTGCATAGTATTCCATTGTGTAGATGTACCAAAGTTTCTTTAAGCAGTCATCTGTTCTCGGGCACTTGGGTTTTTTCCAATTTTTTATGCTTAACTGTTTTAATCATGGTGCTTTCATAAAATAAAATTTGGGGGGAAATTAGGATTAAAAGCCCCATATGACTCATTTATTCCACTCCTTGGCATCTAATTTCAAGAGTCCCAATTCATTAATTTGAAAGGATATATGCATACCTATGTTCATTGAAATGCAATTCATAATAGTCAAGATCTGGAAACAATGCAAATGCCCAAGAGCAGATGAATGGATGAAGAAATGGCAGTATACACAAACAATGGGATAACACTCAGCTATGAGAAAAGATTATTAAATCAGGCAAATTGCTGCTACACAGATGGGACTTGAGGTTATTGTGCTGAGAGAAGTCAGTTAGAGGAAAAGGGACAAATAACAAGGATCAGAACATAAATAAATTAGACAACATAAAAAGCAGTGTCCTGTAGTACTGTCCTCCTGTTGTTCATAGATTTGCTCAAGTGGGCACCAGTAACATCTTACAACAAATTGTGAGACTTGCTGTTACCATTTTTGGCATATTGAATACGTCTCGGGTAGCTTACCAGACTTTGCGGTGAGGGCGAGATACTCTTAGTAGCTTGCCACGCTCTCCAAAAGGGGCGGAGGAATCGAATCCTGATCTGCTGCGTACAATGCAAATTCCCTACCCACTGTGCTATCGCTCCAGCCCAAAATAAAAAGAACGTATAAAATTAATTCGAAGCTTGTTTCCCTGAAAATGTCAATAAAATCAATAACCATCAGACCAAAAGATAGGCTACCAAGGAAAGGAAAGACAGAACTCAAGTTTCTAAAATCAAGAAGAGAATATCACTTGATATTACATACATACTTACATACCAAACTTTGAAATGTAAAAGTATCTGTAAGTAGGATCAGGAGAGATCGCATAAGGGTTAAGGTGCTTGCCTAGCATGTGTCTGACCCTGCTTCAATCTCCTGCATGTGGTCTCCTGAGCACTGCCGGGAGTGATCCCTGAGCACATACCTAGGAGTAAGCTCTGAGCATTATGTAGCATGGTCTCAAAACCAAAAAAGAGGAAAAAATTATAAGTTTTAATATTATGAACAGGAATATGCCAACAAATGGCTAATGGTAACAGGTTATGAGAGTTAGACTACAGAAGAAAGTTTTCTTAGGGGGGGTGGGAGAGAGCCTTGAGACATTGGTGGAGAGATGTTGTATTAGTAAATCACAATTCATTTTAATGAACAACTTGATAATTTATTAATATTACATTAGTAAATCACAGATATTGTATTAATATCTTCCTAAAAAGTGAGGCTAACCTTCCTCCTCAAATCAGAACTCCATAGATTTCTAACATATAAGGTTGGATCAACAGTTTGAAAAGTTTCTCACAAAGAAATTTCCATCCTAATTTCAGCACGCAGTTCTTATCCAGAGTGATCATTTCCAACTATCATTGCTATACGATAAGGTAAAAGAATGAACATAATAATCTCCATATTGCCAAAAAGGAGAGAGAAAGAGAGTGACAGAGAGAAAGATGTCTGGCATAGAGGCAGGCTGGGTTGGGGGTAGGGAAGCGAAACTGGGGTCATTCTTGGTGGTAACTATACACTGGTGTTGGAACACCATATGACTGAAACCCAATCATAAACAGCTTTATAACTGTGTATCTCATGGTGACACAATTTTTAAAAAATCCTAACCTAGATGGTTTCACTGATAAATTCTACCAAATTAAAAAAAAATTAACACTAACCCTTCATAAAGTCTTCCAACAAGAAAGAATAGGGAGGAACACTTCCTAACTTATTCTACAGAAAACTATTATGGTGATTAAAAAATATTCAGCAAAAACTATTACAAGAAAAGCAAACCAACACCACTTCTTCCCCAGCATCCATTCATTCATTCATTTCATTCATCATCCTGTTATTCGTCGATTGCCTCGAGCAGGCCCCAGTAACGTCTCTTTCATCCTAGCCCTGAGATTATATTCAAGGCTCTTTAGGAGAATGAGACCCATCACTGTTACTGGTATTTGGCATATTGGGTACGCCACGGGGAGTTTGCTAGACTCTGCCCTGTGGGCAGGCTACATTCGATAGCCTGCAAGTTTGTCCAAAGTAGGAATGAGATAATAAGATGTCATAAAAAGATGTCTTGATAAGATGTCGGGTGGCCGCGAATGCGGCCACGCGGTTCTGAGAGCTGGATTTTATAGTCTCTGAGTCTTGGCCATTGATGGGATTACACGGCGCCAGGGGGCCAGGTGGTGGGTGTGACCCCCGCCTACTGGAATTTGGAGGATCTGGGTGGAGGATGCTAGACTCCAATCCGAGTAGGCTTGGAGATCTCGACCCCGGAACCCGCGTGGCTTTGTCCCTCTGCCAGTACCAGCATCCATTATGACTATGAAAAAGATCAAGTACTTACAAACAAAATACAAAAACATATTTAAAGGATTATAAACCGGGGGGCAGCTAGTACAGTGGGTAAAGCACTTTTGTTGCATGCAACTGACCTGGGTTCAATCCCAGATACTCCATATAGTCCTCCAAACACTACCAGGAGTAATTACTAAAGACAGAACCAGGAGAAAGCCCTGAGCACTTCCAGGTGTGTTCCATCACCCCCAAATAAATAAAGGATTATATAGCATAATCAGGTGGGATTTATTATAGGGATGAAAGATAGTTAAACATATGAAAATAAACATGATATACCACATTAATAGAATGAAGGGGAAAACAAAATCATCTCAATAGATGCACACAAAATATCTGAGAAACCCTTTCCATGCCCCTTTATTATTAAAAAAAAAATTAAACAAACAGATAGAAGGGAATTTCCTCACCCTGATAAAAGAGATTTCTAAAATACTCACATCTAATATGCTTAAAGAGGAAGACTGAAAGCTTTTATTCTTAGATAACAACAAGATAAAGATCTATGCTCTCAACACTTCTATTCAATATTGTATTGAAGGCTCTCTTTCAATTGGACAAGAAAAAAATTAAATACACCCATAGTTGAAGCAAAAGTAAAAACACAGTTGATTTATTAAAAAATACCTATTTGCATATGAAGTGAACTTGTATACAGAAATTTATTATGAATATATACACAGGAACATAGACACATATAAATATTTAGAAGCAACAATTTAAGCTGGATAGAAATACACTAGATAAACATGAAAAACAAATTTTGTTTCTCTACATTAGGAATGATCAACCTGGAAGTGAAATTAAGAAAATAGTTTCATCTATAAATATCAAAACAGAATAAAATATTTAGGAATATAATTATCAAAGGAAGTGCAAAATTGGTAAAGTGAAATATATAAAATAGAAACAAAATAAAAATAAAAGAAAACACATACCATTTTTAATTGATTAAGTTTCTATAATGTATAATACTATTAAAGAAGGTTTCCCATGCATATGATTCCAAAGCCACATCCATCATCAGTGTACCCACTTCCCTCCCCAAAGGACCTCTCCTTTCCAAATTACACCCCAACTCAGTTGAATCATATTCAAAGTTTATGAATCAGAGGACTAAATATTGTCAAAAATCTATAAATTTAATGCAATAATGCCCATCAAAATCTCAATCAGATCAATTTTTACACAAATTTACATGAAAATCCTAAAATTCATATGGAAATTCAAGTAACAAAAATATAATAGCCAAAAATTACCTTGAAAATAAATAAAATAGATATATTTAGCTCTTCTGATTTCAAAACCTACTACAATACTACAATCATCAAGACGGTGTAGCATTTTCATAAAGATGGACATATAGATCAGTAAAATAGAATTGAGAAATTAGAAATAAACTCATATATACTTTATTGATTTTCTACAAAAATGTAAGAATAATTTAATAGGGGGGGAAGAACACTTTTCTTTTGTGGGGGAGGAGGGTTGTGCCACATTAGGCAGTGCTCAGGACTTAATCCTGACTGTGCTCAGATATTACTCCTGAATGTGTTCAAAGGACAATATGCAGTCCCAGAGATTTGAACAGGAGTTGTCTGCATGGAAGGAAAGAGCCTTACTCCCTGTAATATCTCTCAGGTTGCAAGAATCATCTTCTCAGTAAATGTTTACTAGAACAATATTTCATATGAAACTTACTGAATTTCTACATCTATACATATAAGAAAATTAATTTAATTAATTAAATTTTGGTTTGGGGGCCACACCTGATGGTGTTGAGGACTTACTCTTGGCACTAAGCTCATAGATCACTCCTGAGAAGAACCATGTAGGATACTGGGTATTGAACCTAGGGTGGCTGCATGCAAGGCAAGCACCTTGCCTGCTGTACTATATTATATCTTCAGCCCCAGAAAATAAATTTTGAAATGAGGAAAAGACCTATATACAAAAGTCCCAACTATCAAAATCTATAAATTTAATGCAATAATGCCCATCAAAATCTCAATCAGATCAATTTTTACACAAATTTACATGAAAATCCTAAAATTCATATGGAAATTCAAGTAACAAAAATATAATAGCCAAAAATTACCTTGAAAATAAATAAAATAGATATATTTAGCTCTTCTGATTTCAAAACCTACTACAATACTACAATCATCAAGACGGTGTAGCATAAAGATGGACATATAGATCAGTAAAATAGAATTGAGAAATTAGAAATAAACTCATATATACTTTATTGATTTTCTACAAAAATGTAAGAATAATTTAATAGGGGGGAAGAACACTTTTCTTTTGTGGGGGAGGAGGGTTGTGCCACATTAGGCAGTGCTCAGGACTTAATCCTGACTGTGCTCAGTGGATAGAAAGTGGTTTCTCAGATGTTTGCCACAAAACACATGACATAAGGAAACTAGATAATTTGAACTTCATTAATTGTGTCATATAAGTGATACTGCCAAGAAAGTGAAAAGACAACCTTCACTAAGAGGAAAAATATGACTTGTGTAAGTAATAGGGAACCTTTATCCAGTATATATAAAAATTTTGCAACTAAAAAAATGTAAAGACAAATATCCCAACTGAATAATGAAAAATTGTTCATTCATTTTGACATAAAACACCAGTCACAGAATTCACAGAAGAAAATATAGGCAGCAGGCACCTCAATATTGGCCTTTAAAATGTCTTTGGAGACTCAGCTCCAACAGTAAGGACAAGAAAATTAAAAAATAGACAAATAGGACTATATCAAGTAAAATCTTTTTTACTGTGAAAGAGACAATCACAAAAAAGAAAATAAAATCTATAAATTGTGAAAAGGTATCTGACTATCACAGATCAGACAAAATGGGTAATATCCAAATGATATTTAAAAACTCATTCAACTCAACAACTCAACAAAATGAAAATTAGCTAAAGATTTGAACATGCACTTCTTGAAAGGGTGTGGAGAACTCTCATGTGCTGCTGGTAGAAATAAAAAATGGTGCAGCCACTTCAGAAAACAATATGGTGAGAACTTAAAAACAGAGCTACCCCATGATTTGGCAGTTATATTTTTAGTTTTTTGAAGAATATTAATACACAAATTTTAATAATGTATGCAACTGTGTATTCAATGAAATATCATTCACAGTAGCCAAGACATAAAAACAACCTAAATGTTTATCAATGAATGAGTGGATTAAAAACCTGGTACATATACTCTATGAAATTCTGTCCAGCTATTAAAAATATGAAGTCTTGCCTTTTGTAACAACATGGATGGAACTTCATGTAATTATGCTAAGCTAAATAAACCATGAAGAGCAAGATAAGTGGTTGATGGTTGCAGTCATATATGGACTAAAAAAAAAAAGAACAAACTAACAAAACACAATGGAAGGGCTTTGGCCATAGTACAACAGGTAGAGTTTGCCTTCTTTGCATCTGAAACCACCTTCTCTGGTTTCAACCGTGCCACTACATTTGGTCCACTGAGCCCATCAGAAGTGGTCCCCAAGCTCAGAGTCAGGGATAAGCACTGAGAATAGCAGGCGTGGCCCCTAAACAAAATCTCACTGATAACAAGTCTTAGGCTCTGATAGCAAGCTGTTGGAGGGAAGGAGAAGGGGGGATGGAGATAGAAGGGTCAATTTTGTACTGGATAATGGTACTAATACTTTTGTGGTAATTACGGCATGGTACATGCAATTATTAAGGTGTGAAACTGTAGTCCTAGCGCTTAGATGATACTGTAAACCAATAATACATCAGTCAAAAATAGGGAAAGGGTATAAATATACATTTTACAAAAATAATTGCACAATAAATTGTTGAAGATATTTGATGCCATTATGTAAATGTAAGGGACAATAAGGTACCATTTATGCCATGAAGATAATTATAATAAGTACAGAAACTAACAAGAAGATATAGAGAAATTTCAATGTTTTATTTGCTTCTGGTGGGGCTGTAAAATGAAACACTTTTGGAAAACAATGTGACAGCTCCTCAAAATATTAATCATAGTTACCATACTATCCAGCATTTCTACTCAAAAGTATATATCAAGGGGCTGGAGCAATAGCACAGCGGGTAGGGCATTTGCCTTGCACGCGGTCGACCTGGGTTCGGTTCCCAGCATCCCATATGGTCCCCTGAGCACCTCCAGGGGTAATTCCTGAGTGCAGAGCCAGGAGGAACCCCTGTGCATTGCCAGGTGTGACCCCCCCAAAAGTATATATCAAGGAAAATAAACATATATACACACAAATTGTGTAAGAACAGTGATAGAATTATTCATAATAACCCTAAGTGGATAGAACACAAAAATATCCTAACTCGGGTATGAATTTTAAAACACTGTATATTCACACAATTGAATATTATTCTGCAATAAAAGTGTGAAACATTGGTGAACACAACATTATGGGTGAAATATGGAAACATTAGGCTAAATTGAATAATTTGATCACAAAAGAACAAGTTGTATAACTCTAGGGGAACTATTCCTAAATAATTAAATATTTACACAGAAATTAGATTAGCAGTTGCCTATTGCTGGGGCACAGTTATGAGAAGGAAGGGGAGTGACTTTTAATGGAAACTAAGCTCTTTTGAGGCTGATTAAAATGTTGTAAAATTAGACTGCCATGAGCATTGCATAAATGCATGTATACTAAAAATTATTGAATTTTAGTGCTATAAATTGGTAAGTTTATGGCACATAGATTATATCTCTAAATAAAAGTTTTTAAAATTAGGCATTGGGGCAGGGAAGGACAGCTGTTAAAGCACTTGCCTTACACTTAGCTGACCCTAGTTCAACCCCCATTACTGTATATGGTACCCAGGCACTGTCAGGAGTAATCCCTGAGTTCAGAGCCAGGAAAAATCCCTGAACACAGCTGAGCATGACCTAAAAGCCAAAAAAGTTTGGTACTGATTACCTACATAGAAAATGTCTACATATCTCATAAGACTATATTACATCTCATGAATACCACTGTATCACTGTCATCCCATTGTTCATCAATTTGCTCGAGTGGACACCAGTAACATCTCTATTTGTCCTACCCCTGAGATTGTAGCAGCCTCTCTTTACTCGTCTTTCCCAACAGTGCTGCACTGGAGGTTCTTTCGAGGTCAGGGGAATGAGAGCCATTATTGTTACTGTTTTTGGCATATAAAATACGCCATGGGGAGTTTGCCAGGCTTCGCCAATTTCATGAATACATGAAATAAAATTATAACATTAGAACAAAATGGATGCAACACCACCACACTACTCTGAACTTTTGTGAAATTATTTAAAAATTTAAAGAGGGGATGGGATCAGTGGTAGAACACATGTGTTGCATATGTGAAGACCTGGGTTAAAGTCCCAGCACCACACAACAAATAAATAAAGATTGACTCTAAAATAATTCTAACATCAAAAAGGCAATCAAAGCAGAAAATGCAGAGAATCCAACACAAAATATAAATGATAAAAATACACGTTTTGCAGATAAATCTACACTCAGAAAGTATAAATATTGGTGATAAAGAGTTTTACTCCATATTTAATGCTTGGAATGATAGCTTTAAAATCTCACCCTTCCCACTTCTACCCCACATCTGGACAACTGACAAGAAAGACTATGTTTTCTCTTCTTGGTTCTTAAAAGAGATATAAACCAACGTTTTGTGCATGAATAGAAACCTCACCTTGGAAATATTCCGTAACATAAAAATCCAGCCCACTCTTCTTTATTTGCTCTCTCAAGCAATTTTGCACCAGCTTGGGAGACCATAAAATCTAGCTATATAAGTAGCAAATTTTTTCCTGTTCCCTTGGGACATAATTTGAGACTCAAAATAAATTTTCGATGGGGAGATACCTTACTTTTTCATTATCACAACAAACTTTTATTAATTGACACAGCAAATCTTAACTAGCCAATTCAAAATTATGCAAGATTGCAATAGAAAAAATATTCTGAAATAATAAAAGCAAAAAATAAAAGGAGAAATTAAGAAACTATAATTTATAATTATAAAGTGAAATTTTCCAATAGTTTGTAAATGTAAGCCAAAACAATTGGTAATAAATAAATATTTACGAAGAAATGTCCAAATAATCAACAAATGTAAAGCTCAACTTCATTAATCATCTAGAAATGCAAACAGATGTAGTCATGTGACACCATCACAAAAATGCTGCAATGATTTATGCAAGAAACCCTATCACAAACAGTATTATAAAACATTGTGCACAAAACAAAATGAAATTTTAGAAAAAAAAGATACAAAATTCTATAGCAAGAATATAAAGCAATTTAACTTTCATTGCTTGTGGAACTGCCAATTATACCACCTTACAAAACTCCAAGTATAGGCTGCTACAAAGAATATACATTTGATAATCTTAACAATTCAAGCCATAGGTGTGTAGCCAAAAATGAAAAAAATTGTTCACTAGAAGACCTATATTTGTATATGAATTGTGGAGGGTGAGACTGTCCACAATAATCTAAAATTTAAAACAATGCAAATGCCAAACAAAATGGAGAAATTTTGGCATAGTGACATATGATGCTATACAGAAAGAGAATAAAACTATCTGCACCACTTTAAAGCAATGTGGATAAATAGCAAATAATAATATTGAACAAAATTAATCAAAACAAGATGTTACATAATATACAGTTGTGTTTTTACAAAATTCAGAAATAAGAAAATTGAAACTATGCAATTACAAAAAGTCAGACAAGTAATCACTCTTGGGGAGAATAGTGACTGGAAGGGGTGTTTCCAGGAGGAAAGATGGTCATTTTCTGTTTCTTGTCTGGGTGTTGCATACACAGATGAATCATTTATGTAAATTTTGTTAAGGAACCATGATTTACAAGGTTACTGATAGTTGAGTTCTAGGTATATAATAATTCAACACCAATCCCTCCACTAATGTCAACTTCCCTCCACCAGTGATCCCAGATTCCCTCCCCATATTGACCCCCACTCTACCACCGCCTCTCAAATAAACAGGCACATTACAAAATTTCAGTGCTTGCCGCTAAGATCTCATGTTTTTTAGTTCTCTTGAATCTGTGTTTTGGATATATGTTTAAAGCCCTCACTTCACTGGTATAACTGAAGCCCTGATTCCAGTTAACCTACTACTTCTCATAGATGAACCATTTTTTAAACATTAATCTAGCAATGACTCGAAGAGAATCCATTAAGTCTGTATTTTTAAACAGGGGCTACACTGTTAGAAAGGATGAAGTCATGAAATTTACATACAAGTGGTACTACATGGAAAGTATCATGCTAAGTGAAATGAGTCAGAAAGAGACGGACAGACATAGAAAGATTGCATTCATCTGGGGAATATAAAGTAACAAAATAGGAGACTAACACCCACAAATAGCTGAGATAAATACCAGGAGGTTTACTCCATGGCTTGGAGGCCAGCCGCACACTCTAGGGGTAAAGGCAGCTCACATAGAGAAGGGAACACCAAATAAAGGATGTTGGGAAGATCTGCCCAGGATGGGAGATACATGCTGAAAGTAGACTATAGACCAAACATGATTGCCACTCAATTCCTCTTTTGCAAACCAAGCACCCAAAAGGAGAGAGAGAACAAAAGAATGCCCTGCCACAGAGGCAGGGTGAGATGGGGGGGAGGGGAGGCGGGAGGGATACTGGGATCATTGGTGTTGGAGAATGGGCACTGGTGGAGGGATGGGTACTCAATCATTGTATAACTGAAACCCAAGCACAAAAATTTGTAAGTCTATAACTGTATCTCATGGTGTTTCACTAATACAAATTAGCACTGTAGCACTGTCCTCCCGTTGTTCATCGATTTGCTCGAGCAGGCCCAGTAACGTCTTCATCGTGAGACTTGTTACTGTGTTTGGCATATTGAATATGTCACAGGTAGTTTGCCAGGCTTTGCCATGTGGGCAAGATACTCTCAGTAGCTTGCCGGGCTCTTCGAGAGGGGCAGAGGAATTGAACTCGGCTCAGCTGGGCCGGCTGCACGCAAGGCAAACGCCCTACCGCTGTGCTATCACTCCAGCCCAATACAAATTAAAAAATAAATAAAATAAACAGGGGCTACAAAGATAGTACAGGATAGAGGTCAACCCTGGTTTAAGTCAGATATAACATGAGCCCCAGAGTATCTTTGGATGCAGCCTTTAGAGGCCCCCAGAGTACTGCTAGAATGACCTCAATAATATGTGGCAATACAGGATCCAAGCAACACCATATCCTTGGGTCCTTTCACTGAGTCATAGAGGCCTAAAAGGGGGATAAGAAAGGCTGGGAGGGGATTCAAGGCAATCTGAGCACTGCTTGGGTGGCCCATAAATATATATAAATAAAATAAATAGTCCAAAGAGATAGCTCAATGGTGCTGAGTGTGTTCTCTGAATGCAGGAAATCTGGTTTGATCCTTGGCACCACATGTTCCCCCACTCACTGGCTGGAGCAGTCCCCGAATATGTGGCCAGGAGTAGGCCAGTCTATTGATTGGTATCTGGGTTGATTCCACGTTTTAGCAATTAAGCATTATGGCTGGAGTGATAGCACAACTGGTAGGGCGTTTGCCTTGCATGAGGCTGACCTGGACGACCTGGGTTCAATTCCTCCGCCCCTCTCGGAGAGCCCAGCAAGCTACCAAGAGTATCTCACCTGCAAGGCAAAGCCTGGAAAGCTCCCCGTGATGTATTCGATATGCCAAACACAGTAACAAGAAGTCTCACAATGGAGACATTACTGGACCTGCTTGAGCAAATCGATGAACAACGGGAAGACAGTGACAGTGACAGTGACAGCCATTAAGCATAGTGCTGCTACCAGAACTACTTTTATAAATGTTATTTATACATTCCCTTTTGAAATTTTTTTGTTTTCCAAAAATATATTTGTGTAAGATAACTTCTATTATCATTATTGTTTTATTTGGGGGGGCTTGGGAAGAGTAGTATTTGTCATTTGGCGTCCACACCTGGCTATTCTTAGGGCTTATTCTTGACTGCACTCAAGAAACTCTCCTGATGAACTCAGGGGACTCATATAGGGTGCTGGGGATTGAACCTGGGTCTGCCATGTTCAAGGAAAGTGCCCTACCAGTTTTACTGTTACTCTGCTCCCCTTGTTTTACTTATTTCTCATGTGTTATAATTTCTTCAATATCATACTGTTTTAATTACAGTAGCACTGTAGCACTGTCCTCCTATTGTTCATCGATTTCCTCGAGTGGGCACCAATAACGTCTCCATTGTGAGACTTGTTACTGTTTTTGGCATATCAAATACGTCACGAGTAGCTTGCCAGGCTTTGCTGTGCGGGTGGGATACTCTCGGTAGCTTACCGGGCTCTCCGAGAGAGGCAGAGGAATCGAACCCGGGTAAGTCATGTGCAAGGCAAACGCCCTACCCACTGTGCTATCGCTCCAGCCCTTTGATTACAGTGGCATGACTATTTCTTGAATTTAGATATTATAAGTTCTCTAACTTTGTTTTTCAAAATGATGTTGGCTGTTCTGGTCATTGTGACTTCCAGTGATGATATCATATCATATTGATGATATGATATCATCAATATCCACAACAAAGCCTTCTGGGATTTTTAATTGATTATCCTGAGCTTAAAGTTGGGGAAAACTGGCATTTTAACACTACTGAGTTTTCCAGTTAATGAACATGTTAGCATTGTAGCACTATCCTCCCATTGCTCATCGATTTGCTCAAGCGGACCCAGTAATGTCTCCACTGTGAGACGACTTGTTACTGGGTTTGGCAGATCGAATATGTCACAGGTAACTTGCCAGGCTTTGCTGTGCGGGCAGAATACTCTTGGTAGCTTGCCGGGCTCTCCTAGAGGAGTGGAGGAATTGAACCCAGGTTGGCCGAGTCGGATGCGTGCAAGGCAAACACCCTACCCACTGTGCTATCGCTCCAGCCCAGAATGAACGTGGTATATCTCCTTTCACTTAGGTCTTAACCCTAAACGTGTTATTATTTCTATTGTAAGTGGTAGTTTCTATAAATTTGAAACCGATTTGTGCATTGTTATCTATAAAAATATAATTAAATTGTGTGAACTGAATTTGTACCTTACAACTTTACTAAGCTCCTAAGTTAGGATTATGATATTTTTATAGATTTTGGTATTTTCTTTATGTAACAATGGTTTCAAGTATAGATAATTTTCTTTATTTTTCAATTTCTAAGACTTTAATTTCATGTCATTTTTTATTACATTGACTGGGACTTCCAATACTTCATTGATAAGGCATTAAAAAGGATATTGTGATGTATTTTTGAGCTGTATCTTTCAGAGAAAATAATCATTTTCTCACTTTGAAGTACGATGTCAGTTGTCAGAATTTTGGGGGGAGTCACACCCCATGATACACAGGGGTTACTCCTGGCTCTGCACTCAGGAATTACTCCTAGCGGTGCTCAGGAGACCATATGGGATGCTGGAAATCGAACCCGGGTCAGCTACGTGCAAGGCAAATGCCCTACCCTCTGTACTATCGCTCCAGCCCCCAGAAATTTTTTTTATATATCCCCTTTCTGGAAGTTTTTTCAATCATTGATGATTTAAATTATCATTGTTTTAGTCTATTCTGACATTGGTACACTGTCTAGATTTGGTTAGTGTTTTCATTATATAACTTTCCATATTTTTAATTTTTAGCCTGAATATCTCTATTTTATTTTTGGTTTTGAGTTGCACATAGCTGTATTGAGGGCTTTCCTGATATCTCTGTGCTCAGGAGTCACTCATGAAGGTGTTATGGAAACCATATACAATTCTGCAGATTGAAGCCATGTTGGCTATATGCAAGGCAAACACCTTAACCGCTATACCATTATTTCAGCCCAGAGTATTGATATTTTAAAAATCTAAGTTGACTCTATCTTACTTTAAACTTGTGGGTTTAGACAATTTCACTAAATGTTGAATATGATTATTATAATTGGATTAAATTCATTGTTGTAATGACTGTTTTCTATTCTATTTTATCTTTATTTCTTTATACATGGATTTGCATCTATATATGTATATGTCGGGGTCTCTCCAAGTGATGCTTTGGTGGTCCCCAAGACCTGAGAGGTCTGTGCACAGACCAGCAATGCAGCGCTTGGGGTGGGGGTGCATAGGGCCCCTTTTCTACATTCCATGTTTGCATTAAAAATCTGTTTTATATCCTTTTATGTATTTATTTATGCATTTATTTATTTATGTATTTATTTAAACCCTTTAAAATAAAATTTTATAGGCTTGGTTTGTAGCCTTGTGGTAGACCACTTTCTTACATGTGTGAGGACTTGGGTTCAATTCCCAGAACAACAAAAATGAAACAGTTCAAAATTTAGAGTATTCACTTATGATTCTTTTGAAAATAAGAATATATCAACAAACATAACTTCCTTCCTTCACATAAAACTAAAGGTTCTTACAAAAGCATATTATTCCTCCCAGATCTTGCCATTTACTAGGCATAGCATCTTACTTTTGCTATGTCACGAATACATAAGGGTGTTACTGTTTTGTCTGTAGACAGTGAATTTCCACATAAGCCAAAAAATAAGAAAAGAATAATTTAATTATTCTTTAATTTATTTCATTTTCTGCACTCTATTTATTTGAGAAGCCCTAAATTTGTCTAATGTGACATTGTTTCTGCCTGAAACTATTTCTCTATTTTGTAGAGTCGATCTTCTGATCATTCTTTCATATTTTGATTTTCTGGTGCAGAATTCCAACTGCAATTCTGAATTTTTTTCTGGGGAAAGAATTCTAGGTTTGGGGGGGGCAGAGAGATAGTACAGGGGGTAGGACATTTGCATGCAAACAACCTGTTTTAGATTCCCAGCATCTCATATGGTCCCTGGAGCCAACCAGAAATGATTCTTGAGTAAAGAGCCAGGAGTACCACTGGGTACTTTGGCACCACTGTGTGTGGTGCTAAAGCCAAAACAAACAAAAGATTTCTACGTTGAGAATTTCTTCTTTCTATAACTGATGATTCTGTTCTTTCCTGACTTGTATACTTTATGATAAGAGGTATTTTTATTTCTATGTTTTTCTCTGTAATTGGTGTTAACTTTTCATCTGCTTTGTTTTATTTTTGTCTTTAGTTTCCAGCAGTATAAATATAATATGTCTAAGATTTGTTTGGGGTTTCATTTATCTACTTTTGGTTTTGAGTCAGACTTGGCTGTGCTCAGGGCTTACTTCTTGCTCTGTGCTCAGGGAACCACTCCTGGCGGGTCTTAGGGGACCATATGGGGTGCTAGGGATCAAACTCAGGTTGGTCATGTGCAAGACAAACGCTATACTCACTGTACTATTACTCCAGCACCCAATGTGCCTCTTTTTAAGCACACTTTTTGATCGTATTTTGAGTTTCTTTAGTATATAGCTTGGTGTCTGTTGTTAATTTAAAAAGTTCTCAATCATGATTTTTTTAAAAAAATTTTAAAAATTTATTTTCATGAAGTTGTTCATAATAGTGGATTAACACACTTAAACACTTAACTTCCCATTAGTCGTCTGACCGAGACAAGAAGGCACAAATCTCACCATGCCGTTTTCGACACTGGAGAAGAATTGTTCCTCGGAACATGCGATAAAAGAGGTGTCGGGGGCGTCGGTGTCCTTGTCAACACAAACTTGGCCAAGAGCATTGATTCATACGAATGCCTAACAACCCGAATCGGACGTTTACATTTGAATAGATGTGGCTCACTGCCTGCAGTTTCTATCTTCGTTGTCATAATAGTGGATTAGATTCAATATTTTCACACCAGTCCCACCACCATTGCACCTTCCCACCACCATTATTTTGAATTTTCACACCACTACTCAATCCTGCCGAAAAGGCAGTTGCTATGTAATTTATTTTGTATGGCTTGTTATGAATAGCATAAGATGTCACACTCCTAGAATTATAAAATTTTAGATAATTAGGATCTGGAGAAATCTCTGCCGTGAGCTGCTCAGTTCCGAGATTCCTTTATGTGTCTCTGGAGCATAGCTGTTCAGGAGCTTAAAAAGCAGACAGAGGCAGTTTGTGGGTGTGACCTCCAGGGTCCCATAGGGATGAGGAGATGGGAAGGGGCAGTCCATCCCCTATACCTTAAATCACTTAAAATCACTTAACTTCCCGTTAGTCGTCGATTTGCTTGAGCGGGCGCCAGTAACGTCTCCATTTGTCCTTGTCGTATGCTAGTGTAGCCCAATGGCATCTGTTCGCTCTGGGATCATGAAGAGCCTCAAACCGATCATTCATGATCTTCACGAAGAAGTCTGACCATCTGGTAGGTGGGCGGCCACGTGATCTTTTGACATCCCGTGGAATCCAGTCAGTAACAGCTCTAGTCCAGCGGTCATCTTTAAATCTCATTACGTGACCAGCCCATCTGATTTTTGACACCTTGGCAAAGGAGACAGCGTCCCTGATTCTTGATAATCGACGGATGTCGGAATTTCGGATTTTTTCTCTCATTTGAGTGAAACGTGATATTCCAAGCTTAGCTCTTTCTATTCTTCTTTGGGAGACCTGAATAGCATTCTCATCCTGTTTGCGTAGGGCCCAGGTCTCTGAGGCATATGTTAATGCAGGAAGAACAGTGGAATCAAAGAGATGTGCCCAGAGCCGGAGGTTCTTAGTCCTCTTAGCTATTTCTTGGACGTTCTTGAAGGCGTTCTAAGCTGCTCTCTTCCTCCTGCGCAGCTCGGGTGCCAGGTCATTTGTCATGTTGACCTCTCGACCTAGGTACACATAGCTGTTGTATTCGGAGATGGTCGTTCTGTTGAGAGTGTATGGGGCATCAGGAACGAGGCTGTTTCTCATAAACATTGTCTTCGTAAGATTCAGCTGTAGTCCTACCTTTCCACACTCACGGTCAAAGTGGGCCAGGATTTGTGCCGCTTGGCTGATGTTTGGTGTTATTAAAACAATGTCATCAGCAAAGCGGAGGTGGTGTAATAGCCGACCATCTCTCTTCACTCCCATTCCTTCCCATTCCAGTTTCGCATGATGTTCTCGAGGGTGGCACTGAAGAGTTTTGGTGAAATGGTATCACCCTGCCGAACCCCTCTCCTGACATCAACGATCACTTCTTTGTAGAATGGTGAGATCCTGGTAGTGAATCCGCAATACAGCTCACAGAGGATCTTGATGTATTGGGCTTGAATGCCCTGATTGGCTAGGGCTTCAATGACCGCTTCCGTCTCAACAGAATCAAAGGTCTTCTTTAAATCAATGAACGTTAAACAGAGCGGCATCTTCAACTCCCGAGAAACCTCAGTGAGCTTGGTTATTGTGTGGATATGGTCGATGGTGTTGAATCCTTTGCGGAACCTGGCTTGCTCGCATGGTTGTCCTTCATCCAGTGTTCTGCCAATCCTATTTAGGATGACTCGAGTGAACAACTTGTAGATGACAGACAATAGGCAGATCGGGTGATAGTTGCCAATGTCATGGATGTCTCCCTTCTTGAACAGTAGTACGGTCCTGCTGGTTTTCCATTGGGATGGAACCTTGCATTCAGACAGGTAGCGAGTGAAGAGCCGAGCCAGTGTATTGATGAGTACTGACGGCAGGTTCTTCAGGTGTTCAGGTCTGACCTTTTCTGGGCCGGGTGCTGATTGTTTCTTTACCGATGAAATGGCGTGTCGGATTTCGGAAGGGAGAACGTTGGGTACGACATATCCATCCTGTGGAATTTGGTATGTCGGCAAGTGGACATGGCTATCGGAGAGATTTGAGTAGAAGTCATGGATAATCTTCTCCATTGCCATTCTGGAGGATGTGATGGATCCATCAGGACGTCGGAGGGCAGTCATCTTGGTCTTGTAGTTGGCGAAGGACAGGCGGGCGTTACGAATACTTTTCCCAGCTTCTGCCGCATCTACCAGTACTTCTACTCTTCTCTCTTTGAGGTCTCCTTGATCGCATCTCTGCACTGCTTTGCGAGCTCGGACGTTAGCTTGCGGTTGCCTAAGGCATGCGCCAAACCACGCTGGCGAATTAGCTCAAGAGTTTTCGAAGATAGGCGTTTTTTTGTGGCTATCTCTCTCTTGGCGTTCCTCGCACATCCATGAAGGTGCTGAACCTGTCGATCGTATTCCTCGTCAATGTTGTCAACACTGGCATCTTCCCATGTTGCCGCAATAGTGCCAAGGAGTTCCCAGTTGGTGGTCGTTCTGGGAGTTCTCTTTTTGAACTTTGCAGCCCTTTCTCCCCGCTCTGTGAAGTAGAATTTTGCACGAAGGAGATGGTGGTCTGATCCCGTTCGAAATTTTGGGACAACAGCGACATCGGTCAGGCAAAACCGTCAATTGAATATGATGTGGTCAATTTCGTTGTGGAATCATCCACCGGGAGACTCCCATGTCCAACGTTTAGATTCTGCCTTCTGGAAATGTGCTGACACTACCTCCACTACCCAGCTGTTGCCATACTCCAGGACGCTTTCCGGACCCACATCCTAAGACACTAAATACCCATCTTCAGGAATTGTCATACCATATTTGATAGGGTTCAAATATGGTAACACCTACAAGGGTGATTAGAGGTCGCCCCAAAAGCCTCTATCCCTCTCAGAAAGACTGGCAATCTACCGAGAGTATTCCGCCCTCACTGAAGAGCCTGGCAAGCTATCCGTTGTGTATTCGATATGCCAAAACCAGTAACTACAACTGGTCTCATTCACCTGACCCTGAAGGCTTCACCAACATGGCAGCACTGAGAAGGATGAGAAAGGAGAGGCCGACAAAATCTCAAGGCCGAACTAGGCTGCCACAACGAAGGAAGACAAAAATGATCGTCTGTACTTTCAATGCACGTACGCTAGCATCAGATGCATCCATCGAGGACCTGATGGTACAAGCGCGAATGATCAAGTACGACATCATTGGTCTGACCGAGACAAGAAGGCACGAATCTCACCATGCCGTTTTCGACACTGGAGAAGAATTGTTCCTCGGAACATGCGATAAGAGTTGTCGGAGGCGTCGGTGTCCTTGTCAACTCAAGCTTGGCCAAGAGCATTGATTCATTCGAATGCCTAACAACCCGAATCGGACGTTTACATTTGAATAGATGTGGCTCACTGCCTGCAGTTTCTATCTTCGTTGTCTACACACCAACATTTCATTATGATGAAAGAGAAATCGAGAAGTTCTACATGGAGCTGGAGAAGTTCTATAAAGAAGACCACACCTTCTACAAGATCATCGTGGGTGATTTTAATGCCAAGATAGGACCAAGAAGATCAGCTGAAGAACTTCACATCAGGACCCATGGCCTAGAATGGAACGAACAGGGTGAGAGGCTGTCTGAGTTCATCATGTCGACCAAGACCATCCATGGTAACTCACAGTTCCAGAAGGCAGAATCTAAACGTTGGACATGGAATTCTCCCGGTGGACGATTCCACAACGAAATAGACCACATCATATTCAATCGAAGCTTTTGCCTGACCGATGTCGCTGTTGTCCCAAAATTTTGAACGGAATTGGACCACCGTCTCCTTCGTGCAAAATTCTACTTCACAGAGCGGGGAGAAAGGGCTGCAAAGTTCAAAAAGAGAACTCCCAGAATGACCACCAACTTGGAACTCTTTGGCACTATTGCGGCAACATGGGAAGATGCCATTGTTGACAACATTGACGAGGAATACGATCGACTGGTTCAGCACCTCCATGAATTGTGAGGAACGCCAAGAGAGAGATAGCCACAAAAAAATGCCTGTCTTCGAAAACTCTTGAGCTAATTCGCCAGTGTGGTTTTGCGCATGCCTCAGGCAACCGCAAGTGAACGTCCGAGCTCGCAAAGCAGTGCAGAGATGCGATCAAGGAAGACCTCAAAGAGAGAAGAGCAGAAGTACTGGTAGATGCGGCAGAAGCTGGGAAAAGTATTCATAACACCCGCCTGTCCTTCGCCAACTTCAAGACCAAGATGACTGCCCTCCGACGTCCTGATGGATCCATCACATCCTCCAGAACGGCAATGGAGAAGATTATCCATGACTTCTACTCAAATCTCTTCGATAGCCATGTCCACTTGCCGACATACCAAATTCCACAGGATGGATATGTCGTACCCAACGTTCTCCCTTCCGAAATCCGACACGCCATTTCATCGGTAAAGAAACAAACAGCACCCGGCCCAGTCAAGGTCAGACCTGAACACCTGAAGAACCTGCCGTCAGTACTCATCAATACACTGGCTCGGTTCTTCACTCGCTACCTGTCTGAATGCAAGGTTCCGTCCCAGTGGAAAACCAGCAGGACCGTACTACTGTTCAAGAAGGGAGACATCCATGACATTGGCAACTATCACCCGATCTGCCTATTGTCTGTCATCTACAAGTTGTTCACTCGAGTCATCCTAAATAGGATTGGCAGAACACTAGATGAAGGACAACCATGCAAGCAAGCCGGGTTCCACAAAGGATTCAGCACCATCGACCATATCCACACAATAACCAAACACACAACACAAAATACAGAATATTAATAAAAGTACTTAGGCACTTTAATTTACAATAGTTGTTATTAATTTTACAAGCATATAGTGTTGCTATACCACACCCATCACCAACGTGTCAGTATCTCTCCACAGCATTCTCTGGGTCCCTTCCTACCACCCTATGCCTCAGTACTAACAATGGAATTCTGTAGGTGAAATCTCAGTCTCTGTTACCATCGCTGTTTGTTAGTACTTTACTTTGTTTATTTATACTCCACAGATGAGAGACATTATTCTGTATTTGTCCCCGCCTCTCTCTCTGGTTTATTTCACTCAGCATGATACCCTGGAGTTCCAACCATTCAGCAGCAAACTGCAAGATAAATATTTTTTTCTGAGAAAACTACTATTCTACTGTGTATCAATATCACAGCCTATTTATCCACTCATGTTCTTGAGCAGCTGGGTTGTTTTTAGGTCTTAACTATTGTGAGTAATACTGAAATGAGGATAGGTGTCATATATGCTTTCAAATGAACTTTTTGGGGATATTTGGATAGATGCCAAGCAGTGTCACTGTGGTTTACAATACTATTACTGATAGAGTGTCATGCCTATCACTTTACCTCCTTTTAGCACCCAGTTCTTGTCCAGATCCAGAGTGATCGCTTTCCTCTATCACTGTCATAGTGGTCCTCTTTCTCCTAATGGCAAGATTTCTACTAAGAAACAGTTCTCTTGCTCCTCGTTTCTATTTCAGTTGGGAATAAGCTATTCCCCTGTTTCTTTATATGTTGCATATGAGATCATTCTGTGTCTGCAATTAACACAGTGTGCATATATATATGCATATAAATTGAAATCAGCATTTTCGTATTCTTCAGATAAATATTCAGAAAATGACCCATTAATTCTACGTCTGGGGCTAGAGTGCGGCCGACCCGGGTTCGATTCCTCCGCTCCTCTTGGAGATCCCAGCAAGCTACCGAGAGTATCTCACCCATACGGTAAAGCCTGGCAAGCTACCCGTGACGTATTCGATATGCCAAAAACAGTAACAACAAGTCTCACAATTTGTTGTGAGATGTTACTGGTGCCCACTTGAGGAAATTGATGAACAATGGGAGGACAATGCTACAGTGCTGTGCTGCCAAAATGCTGATTTGAATATATATATATATATATATATATATATATATATGCACCTTGTGTTAATTGTAGACACAGAACGACCTCATATGCAACATATAAAGAAACATAGGGGAATAGCTATTTTTTAGGGAACTGGAGAAATAGCACAGTGGGTAGAGCATTTGCCTTGCATGCGGCCGACCCGGGTTCGATTCCTCTGTCCCTCTTGGAGAGCCCAGCAAGCTACCGAGAGTATTCAGCCTGCACGACAGAGCCTGGCAAGCTCCCCGTGGTGTATTTAATATGCCAAAAACAGTAACAACAAGTCTCACAATGGAGATGTTACTGGTACCCACTTGAGCAAATTGATGAACAATAGGAGGACAGTGCTTAGTTTTCTTAGAAACCCCTCACACTGCTTTCCATAGTGATGGGGCCAATTTGTATTCCCACCAATATTGCACCACAGATCCATTTTCTCCTTTGGAGTTTGCCTTGCACACGGCTGACATGGCCCACCCAGGTTCTATTCCTCTGCCCCTCTCGGAGAGCCCGGCAAGCTACCGAGAGTATCTCATCTGCACAGCAAAGCCTGGCAAGCTCCCCGTGATGTATTCAATATGCCAAAAACAGTAACAACAAGTCTCACAATTTGTTGTGAGACGTTACTGGTGCCCGCTGGAGCAAATTGATGAACAACAGGAGGACAGTGCTACAATGCTGCAGTGCTTTATCAATACATTATTTTCTTGACTGTTTGGTAATAACCATCCTAAACAACATAAAAGAAATATCATTGTGGTCTTGATTTGCATTTAATGATAAGAATAGCTTAGCGGGTAGGCCGTTTGCCTTGCACACAGCCGACATGGCCGACACAAGTTCGATTCCTCCGCCCCTCTCGGAGAGCCCGGCAAGCTACCGAGAGTATCTCGCCCGCACGGCAAAGCCTGGCAAACTACCCGTAACGTATTCGATATGACAGACACAGTAACAAGTCTCACAATGTTACTGGGCCTGCTTGAGCAAATCGATGAACAATGGGAGGACAGTGACAGTGATTGAAAATTATATGTATTATTTGGTGGAATACTTATATAGATCCTCTATTCGTGTTAAATTTATTTCTACTTTTTTGGCGTTGAGTTGCATCAGTTTTTTATACATTTTGGGTGTTAGCTCCTTGTCTTATACATGCCTTGCAAATATCTTCACCCATTAATTAGGGTGCCTATGTTTTAACCATGATTTTTTTTATAGTGAAGAATTTTAGTTTGATGTATTCCCATATGCTTATATTTCCCTTGCTTTTCTTGCTATTGTAGATGAGCTCATGAAGACCTCACTAATGTCAAGTAGTTCAGCATGTTTATTTTATGTTATTTTATGGTTTCATATTCTATATTTGTCTTTAACATATTTTGCTTGTATATAAGATAGTGGTCTAGGGGCCAGAGAGATAGTACAGCAAGAGGGCACTTGTCTTGCATGAAACCAACCAGGATTCAATGCCTGGCACCACATATGGTTCCTGACAACTGTCAGGGTTGTTTTTTGAGCACAGAGCCAGGAACAAGGCCTAAGAACCGCTGGGTGTGGCCCCAACCACCCCAAAGTAAATAGTGATTTGATATCATTGTATATTATGGATGTTCAGTTTTATCTGCACCGTTTATTGAACAAAATCTCATTTCTTTATTATATACTCCTTACTTCTTGGTCATAAATTAGTTGTCCATATATGTGTTGGTTTAATGCTGGGTTCTTGAGTCTGATTTTATTGATATGTGCATGTTTTTAATAAAATGTCATAGTGATTTAATTAAGTTATCTTTGAAATATGATTTTAAACCAGGAAGCATGATAGCTCTATATTTATGCTTCCCCCATAACTACATTGACTATTCAAGGTCTTTTGTTGTTCTTCTAAAATTGTGGGAATTTTGTTCATTTCTATGAAGAGTATAATTTGGATTTAAAGAAATTTAGTTATTTCCTTTATTTCTGAAATATAGTTTAGACTTTTATTGAGACTACATGGTTTACAACAGTATTATCATTCATGTGTTAGACATGAAATATAAATGTACCACTCCAGCACCAAAGGGCCAGCATCCCTACATCTCTAGTTCCCTTCTTGTTTCCCCACCCCATATCCATCACCACACCCCTAACACCAGCTTGATAAACTTTGTTCTGTTAACAGAGTCTATGGGTCTTTTCTCATTGGCCATTTTTTTTCAGTTTGACATTATGAATATTCATATAAAATCAATTGGTATTTTGAAGAAACTTTTCAATCTAATCATAAGTGTCACCAAACACATACCAACCCATCTTGAGAATCATTAATTTATCTTACACCACAGAGACTGGCACATATCAAAAAGAGCAAAAACAACCATTGCTGGAATGAATGTGGGGAGAAAGGGACACTCTTTCATTGTTGGTGGGAATGCCGACTGTTCCTGTCCTTCTGGAAAACAATATGGGCATTACTCAAAAAATTAGAAATTGAACTTCCATATACACAATGGAGCTCTATGTAACTGTTAGAAAAGATGAAGTCATGAAATTTGCTTATAAGCGGATGGACATGGAGAGTATCATGCTAAGTGAAATGAGTCAGGAAGAGAGGGACAGATGTAGAATAACTGCAATCATTTCTGGAATATAAAATCACATAATATGAGAGTCTCCTACCCTGTGTCTGACTATCCTCGCCAGGGCCCAACAGCTGAAGACCTGCAGGCCCCAACCAAGGCCTTACTGGGGCCACTCTCCACACACTTGGATAAGCCTCAGACATAACAAAACTGGCAGAGGAACCCAGGTGTGTGGGACCCGGGGCTGAGATCTCCAAGCCTGCACGGTTTGGGACTGGACCTGTCAGTAACTAGACAGTTACACCCTCCAACTGCCATGTAACCCCAACAAAGGCCAGGATCCAGAGATTATCACAATAAGCTCCCGGGAGCGCGCGGCCTGCGGCCGCGCGACTATTCATTTACTTTTCTCTAAATTTTCAGGGGACCTTAAATATCCTTAAATATCCAACCCGCACGGCAGAGCCTGGCAAGCCATCCGTGGTCTATGCCAAATAGACCAAATTAATATGCCAAATCCAGTAATAAATGGATCTCATTTCCCTAACCCTGAATATGCAGAGTCGAGAAGGATATGGAAGGAGAGGCTGATAAAACACCAAGGCAGACATAGGCTACCAAAACGCAGAAAAACAAAAATGATTGTCTGTACTTTTAATGCTCGTACCCTGACATCTGCTGCATCCATTGAAGACCTTATGGTACAAGCACGAAAGATCAAGTACGACATCATTGGTCTGACCGAAACGAGAAGACATCAATTCCATCATGCTGTTTTCGACACTGGAGAAGAACTGTTCCTTGGAACATGTGATAAAAGAGGCGTCGGTGGTGTCGGTATCCTTGTCAACACAAACTTAGTCACGAGCATTGATTCATTTGAATGCCTAACAACCCGAATCGGACGATTACACTTGAATAAATGTGGCTCACTACCGGCAGTTTCTATCTTTGTTGTCTATGCACCAACATCCAGTTATGGTGAAAGAGAAATTGAGAAATTCTACATGGAGCTAGAGAAGTTCTATAAAGAAGATCACACCTTCTACAAGATCATTGTCGGTGATTTTAATGCCAAGATAGGACGAAGAAGATCAGTCGATGAACTCCACATTGGAACCCATGGCCTGGAATGGAACGAACAGGGTGACAGACTGTCTGAGTTCATCATGTCAACCAAAACCTTCCATGGTAACTCACAATTCCAAAAGGCTGAATCTAAACGTTGGACATGGGAGTCTCCCGATGGACGGTTCCACAATGAAATAGACCACATCATATTCAATCGGCGGTTTTGCCTAACCGATGTTGCTGTTGTCCCAAAATTCCAAACGGGATCAGACCACCGTCTTCTTCGTGCAAAATTCTACCTCACAGAAAGAGGAGAAAAGAATGCAAGGTTTAAGAAGAGGACTCCCAGAACAACCACCAACTGGGAACTCTTTGGCTCTGTTGCGGCAACATGGGAAGATGCCGTTATTGACAACATTGATGAGGAATACGATCGAATGATTCAGCACCTCCATGATTGTGCAAGGAATGCCAAGAGAGAGATAACCACAAAAAAACGTCTTTCTTCGAACACTCTTGAACTTATTCGCCAACGTGGCTTGGCACATGCCTCAGGCAACCACAAGCAAACGTCCGAACTGGCAAAACAGTGCAGAGAAGCCATCAAGGATGACCTCAAAAACAGGAGAGCAGCAGTACTGGTAGATGCAGCAGAAGCTGGAAAAAACATTCGTAATGCCCGCCTGTCCTGCACCAACTACAAAACCAAGATGACTGCCCTCCGACATCATGATGGATCTATCACATCTTCCAGAAGGGCAATGGAGAAGATTATTCATGACTTCTACTCAGATCTCTTTAATAGCCACATCCACTTGCCCACATACCACATACCACATGATGGATATGTCGTTCCCAATGTTCTCCCTTCCGAAATCCAACATGCCATCTCGTCTGTAAAGAAACAAAGAGCACCTGGCCCAGACAAGATCAGACCTGAACACCTGAAGAACTTACCATCAGTACTCATCAATACATTGGCTCGACTATTCACACGCTACCTGTCTGAATGCAAGATTCCATCCCAATGGAAAACCAGCAAGACTGTACTACTATACAAGAAAGGAGACATCCACGACATTGGCAACTATCGCCCAATCTGCCTATTGTCTGTCATCTACAAACTATTCACTCGAGTCATCCTGAATAGGATTAGCAGAACACTAGATGAAGGACAACCATGTGAACAAGCTGGATTCCGAAAAGGATTCAGTACCATCGACCATATCCACACAGTAACCAAGCTCATTGAGGTATCTAGGGAGTTCAAGATGCCACTCTGTCTAACGTTCATTGATTTAAAGAAGGCCTTTGATTCTGTTGAGACGGAAGCGGTCATAGAAGCCCTAGCCAATCAGGGCGTACAAACTCAATACATCAGGATCCTTCGTGAGCTCTATTGCGGATTCACTACCAAGATCTCACCATTCTACAAAGAAGTAATCATCCATATCAAGAGAGGGGTTCGGCAGGGTGATACCATTTCACCAAAACTCTTCAGTGCCACCCTTGAGAACATCATGCGACGGCTGGAATGGGAAAACATGGGAGTGAAGATAGATGGTCGGCAACTACACCACCTCCGCTTTGCTGATGACATCGTTCTAATAACACCAAACATCAACCAAGCGGCACAAATGCTGAACGACTTTGACCGTGAATGTGGAAAGGTCGGACTACAGCTGAATCTTGCGAAGACAATGTTTATGAGAAACAGCCTTGTTCCTAACGCTCCATTCGCTCTCAACGGAACCACCATCTCCGAATGCAACAGTTATATATACCTAGGTCGAGAAATCAACATGATGAATGACCTGGCACCTGAGTTGCGCAGGAGGAAGAGAGCGGCTTGGAATGCCTTCAAGAGCATTGAAGAAATAACTAAAAGGACAAAGAACCTCCAGCTACGAGCACATCTCTTTGATTCCACTATTCTTCCTGCATTAACATATGCCTCAGAGACCTGGACCCTACGAAAACAGGATGAGAACACTATTCGGGTCTCTCAAAGAGGAATCGAAAGAACTATGCTTGGAATATCACGATTCACTCAAATGAGAGATAGAATCAGGAATTCTGATCTTCGTCAACGCTCAAGAATCAGGGACGCTGTCTCATTTGCCAAGACATCAAAAATCAGATGGGCTGGACACGTAATGAGGTTTACAGACAACCGCTGGACTAGAGCCATTACTAATTGGATTCCACAAGACATCAAAAGATCACGTGGACGCCCACCTATAAGATGGTCAGACTTCTTCGTCAAGACCCTAAATGATCGGTTTGAGGCTCTACATGTTCCTAAAACGAACAGATACCATTGGGCTACGCTAGCACGCAACCGGGATGAATGGAGACATTACTGGCACCCGCTCGAATAAATCGATGAATGACGGGGATTAAGTGATTAAGTGATTAAGTGAATATGAGAGGACACCCAAGGACAGTACAAACAACAGCCAGGAAGATTGCTCCACTGTTGGAAGCCCGCCTCATGAGCTGGGAGAGAAGGCAGCTGGGATAGAGAAGGTATCACTAAATCAATGATGGTTGGAGGGATTGCTCGGAATGGGAGATGTGTGCTGAAAGTAGATAAAGGACCAAACCTGATGGCCTCTCAGTATCTGTATTGCAAATCATAATGTCCCAAAGTAGAGAGAATAAGAAGAAAATTGTCAAGAAGCAGGGATTGGGGTAGGGTGGGGGTGAGATACTGGGGACATTGGTGGTGGAAAATGTACACTGGTGGAGGTTGTTCGATTATTATATGACTGAAACTCAATCATGAAAAGTTTGTAACTATAACTTACAGGTGATTCATTTAAAAAAATTAAAAGGAAAAAATTTAAAAAGAATTAGTTATTTGAGGCGCCTCCCCTCTGACCTGGGAATGGAACCCCACCGCGCAAGTGTCTGCAGGCGCCCCCCCCCCCCCCGACGCTGGGAGGAAAAGAGGATCTTCGTCTCTCTGCCTGTCCCTTTGGTCCAGCCGCCCATCAGAGCTGCTTCCTTGTCCCCCATCCCCCAGGTTGGTCTTTGTGCCTCCCCTCTGACCTGGGACTGGAACCCCACCTCGCAAGTGTCTGCAGGCGCCCCCCCCCCCCCCCGACGCTGGGAGGAAAAGGGGATCTTCGTCTCTTAGCATGTCCCTTTGGTCCGGCTGCCCATCAGAGCTGCTCCCTTGTCCCCAACCCAGTCTTTACTTCCTGGACAAAAACCAGGTGTCCGTGAGGCGTGGCCACTTCAGAGGTGGGCGTGGCTTTAAAAGTGGGCGTGGCTTAATTTTCGGTGGGCGGCCGCTAACACGGCCGCAGGTAGTTCACTCAAACCAACAAATATTACCCCTCCACATACACAACAACATGAGGAAACAACGCAAATCCCCACCACAGAAAGACCATGAGTAAATACGCCTAGAAGCCTCAGTAGGTGCTAGCCACCTTAGGGACCTCTCTGACAAGGAATTCAGATATGAAGTCATCAAGATGTTCAATCAACTCGATGAAACAGTCACACACATATCCGCTAAACTGAAAGAGGACATGAAAGAAACAATTGATCGCACAATTGACAAAATACAGCAAGAAATGAGAGCCGAAATTGGAAAGCTCCGCACAGAAATGGCACGCATCACAGATTCCATAGATGAAGTCAAAACCTCACTCACTGCTCTCAAAAATAGAACGACCACAGCTGAGGAAAGAATCAGTGACTTGGAAGATCAGCTGCACCAAGCCAACAGACAACAGCAAACAATGGCAAGAGACCTCAAAATAGCTCAAGAGCGAATCAGAGTCCTACGAGATGATTCCAGAAGAAACAACATTAGAATCATTGGACTACCAGAAGCTCAAGGAAACAATCCCAATGAAAAAACCATGCTGAAACAAATTATTGCCGAAAAATTCCCAGAGCTCCATAATACAGCCATCCAGATTCAAGAAGCCCGAAGGGTGCCAGCTAAAAGAGACCCCAATAGAAACACCCCAAGACATATTATAGTTAGAATGATCGATGCTGCCGATAGAGACACGATACTTCAAGCAGCAAGGGCAAAAAAGGAAATCACATACAAAGGAGCACCCCTGAGATTCACAGCAGACCTCTCAGAGGAAACCCTACAAGCCCAAAGACAGTGGCGAGATATAGTAAAAAAACTCACTGAAATGAATGCTTCACCAAGAATACTCTATCCGGCTAAACTCTCACTCCAAATAGATGGAAAGCTACACTATTTTCTAGATAAACAGCAGCTCAGGAACTTCATAGACTCAAAACCAAACCTAAAACAAGGACTAAAGGGACTACTATAAGACAAGACAAACCCTACAACCACAACACACCCGCACAGAAACATGACACAAAACCCCATAACCATACTCTCTCTCAATGTCAATGGTCTCAATTCACCATTGAAGAGACACAGAGTGGCAAAATGGATACAGAGACAGAACCCAACATTCTGCTGCCTATAAGAAACTCATCTCAACACTCAGAGCAAACACAGACTCAAAGTCAAAGGATGGAAAACAATCCTGCAAGCAAACAGCTCCTGTAAAAAAGCTGGAGTGGCCATACTAGTATCTGACAACATTAATTTCACCCTGAAAAAGGCTAGAAGGGACAGTGAAGGCCATTTTCTATTCATCAAGGGATACGTACAACAGGAAGAAATCACACTCTTAAATGTATACGCACCTAATGAGGGAACAGCCAAATATTTAAATCAACTGCTAACAGACTTTAAGGAGGACATTGCAAGCAGCACAATAGTACTTGGAGACTTCAACATTTCCCTATCACCTCTGGACAGATCAACAAGAACAAAACCCAGCAAGGAATCATTGGCTTTGAAAGAAGAAATAGAAGAGAGAGGGCTTATAGACTTATACAGGGCTTTACACCCCCAAAAGAAAGAATACACATTCTTCTCCAGTGCACACGGAACATTTTCCAAAATAGACCATGTGCTAGGACACAAAACATACCTCAACAAAATAAGGAAGATAGAAATAGTATCAGCCATCTTTTCGGACAATGATTCACTGAAGATAGAAGTGAATCACACACAGACACGGAGAACCAAATCAAACACCTGGAAATTAAACAACTCGATGCTGAACAATGAATGGGTCAGGAACGAAGTCAAGGACGAAATCAAAAGATACCTGGAAACAAATGAGAATGAAGACACGAGCTACCAGAACCTATGGGATGCAGCGAAAGCTGTATTAAGGGGAAAATTTATAGCTCTGCAAGAATATCTTAGGTCTGTGGAAATGGTGCACATAAACAACTTGACCTCACAGCTCAAGTCCTTAGAGAAGGATCAACAGAAAGAACCTAAATCAGGCAGAAGGAAAGAGATCATAAAACTTAGAGCAGAAATCAATGACATGGAAACCAAAGAAACAATCCGAAAGATCAATGAAACCAAGAGCTGGTTCTTCGAGAGAATAAACAAGATAGATAAACCACTCGCAACACTCACAAAGAAACAGAGAGAGAGAACCCTAATAAACCGAATCAGAAATGAGAAGGGGGATATCACAACAGAAACCAAAGAAATCCAAAAGATCATCAGAGACTACTTTGAAAGTCTGTATGCCACGAAACAAGAGAACCTAGAAGAAATGGACAAATTCCTGGACTCCTATAATCTCCCAAAGCTGAATCAAGAAGACCTGGAGTATCTGAATAGACCTATTAACATCAACGAAATAGAAACTGCAATCAAAAGCCTTCCCAAAAACAAAAGCCCGGGCCCAGATGGATTCACTAGCGAATTTTTCCAAACATTTAAAGAGGACCTGCTGCCAGTCCTTCTCAAGCTCTTTCAGGAAATTGAAAAAACGAAAACTCTCCCAAACAGTCTCTATGAAGCCCATATCTCTCTAATACCAAAAGGAAACAAAGATACCACGAGAAAAGAAAACTACAGGCCGATATCCCTGATGAACACGGATGCGAAGATTCTCAACAAAATACTAGCAAATAGAATTCAACTACTCATCAAAAAGATCATACATCATGACCAAGTAGGATTCATCCCGGGGATGCAAGGCTGGTTTAACACTAGGAAATCAATCAACATAATCCACCACATCAACAAAAGAAAAGATAAAAATCATATGATCATATCAATAGATGCAGAGAAAGCATTTGACAAGATCCAGCACCCATTTATGATGAAAACCCTAGCCAAAATGGGGATAGAGGGGACTTTTCTCAATATAGTTAAAGCCATCTACCACAAGCCTACAGCAAGCATCGTCCTCAATGGCGAAAAACTGAGAGCCTTCCCTCTAAGATCAGGGACGAGACAAGGATGCCCACTCTCTCCACTGCTATTCAATATAGTATTGGAAGTACTTGCAATAGCGATTAGGCAAGAAAAGGATATTAGGGACATCCAGGTAGGACAGGAAGAAATCAAGCTCTCACTATTCGCAGATGATATGATACTATACTTAGAAAACCCTAAAACCTCTATCAAGAAACTTCTAGAAACAATAGGCTTGTATAGTAAAGTGGCAGGTTATAAAATCAATGCCCAAAAGTCCATGGCTTTACTATATGCAAATAGTGAAAGAGAAGGAAAAGACATGAAGAAAACAATCCCATTCACAATTGTGCCCCAGAAAATCAAGTACCTAGGAATCACCTTAACTAAGGAAGTAAAGGATCTGTACAAAGAAAACTACAAAACTCTACTTCAGGAAATAAAAGAGGATACGAGGAAATGGAAAAATATCCTCTGTTCATGGATCGGGAGAATTAACATTGTCAAAATGGCAATACTTCCCAAAGCACTGTATAAATTCAACGCAATCCCTATTAGGATACCCATGACATTCTTCAAAGAATTGGAGCAAACACTCCTGGAATTCATATGGAACAATAAGCCCCCACGAATAGCTAAAGCAATTCTTGGGAAAAAGAAAATGGGAGGAATCAACCTCCCTAACTTCAAACTCTACTACAAGGCAGTAATAATTAAAACAGCATGGTACTGGAACAAAGGCAGAGCTGTAGACCAATGGAACAGGGTTGAATATACTGACGTTCCCCCCCCCCCCCCCCAAGCATACGAGCATCTAATCTTCGATAAGGGGGCAAGAAAAGTGAAGTGGAGCAGGAAAAGCCTCTTTAACAAATTATGTTGGCAAAACTGGACGGCTATATGCAAAAAAATGGGCTCAGATCTCTGCCTAACTCCATGTACAAAAGTAAGATATAAGTGGATTAAAGACCTCAACATCAGACCGGAATCTATAAGATACATTGAGGAAAATGTTGGCAAAACCCTTCATGACATAGAAGGTAATAGTGTCTTCAAAGATGTCACACCGCTGGCCAAGCAAGTGAAAACAGAGATAGATAAATGGGACTATTTAAACTAAGAAGCTTCTGCACCTCAAAAGAAAAGTAAAGGCCCTCCCGTTGATCGTCGATTTGCTCGAGCGGGCCCAGTAACGTCTCCATTGGAGACTTTGTTGTTACTGTGTCTGGCATATCGAATACTCTCGGTAGCTTGCCGGGCTCTCCGAGAGGGGCGGAGGAATCGAACTCGGGTCGGCCATGTTGGCCGCTTGTAAGGCGAACGCCCTACCCGCTGTGCTATCACTCCAGCCCTCAAAAGAAACAGTGACCAAAATACAAAGACAGTCAACTGAATGGGAAAGGATATTTGCCAACTACACATCTGATAAGGGGTTAATTTCAAGGATATACAAAATACTGGTTCAACTCCACAAAAAGAAAACATTCAACCCCATCAAAAAATGGGGAGATGAAATGAATAGAAACTTTGACAAAGAAGAAATCCGAATGGCTAAAAGACACATGAGAAAATGTTCCACATCATTAATCATCAGGGAGATGCAGATCAAAACCACAATGAGATATCACCTCACACCACAGAGACTGGCCCATATCCACAAGAACAGAAGCAACCGGTACTGGCGCGGATGTGGTGAGAAAGGGACACTCCTTCACTGTTGGTGGGAATGCCGACTGGTTCAGCCCTTCTCTAAAACAGTATGGATGATTCTCAAAAAACTCGAAATTGAGCTCCCATTTGACCCAGCAATACCACTCCTGGGAATATATCCCAGAGAGGCAAAAAAGTATAGCCAAAGTGACATCTGCAATTGTCTGTTTATTGCAGCACTCTTTACAATAGCCAGAATCTGGAAAAAACCTGAGTGCCCGAGAACAGATGACTGGTTGAAGAAACTCTGGCACATTTACACAATGGAGTACTATGTAGCTGTTAGAAAAGATGAAATCATGAAGTTTACATACAAGTGGTACTACATGGAAAGTATCATGTTAAGCGAAATGACTCAGAAAGAAAGGGATAGACATAGAAAGATTGCATTTATCTGGGGAACATAAAGTAACAAAATAGGAAACTAACACCCAAGTATGGCAGAGATTAGTACCAGGAATTTTACTCAATGACCCGGAGGACAACCACACATGTTAGGGGAAGGGGGAGCTCAGAAAGAGAAGGGAACACCAAATAAAGGGTGTTGGGAGGATCCGCCCATGATGGGAGAGCATGCTGAGGATAGACTGTAGACCAGCATGATTGCTACTCAATGCCTCTTTTGCAGACCATGGCACTCAAAAGGAGAGAGAGGGAAATGCCCTGCCACAGAGGCAGGGTGGGATGGGGGCTGGGGGGGAGAGGGGATGCTGGGATCCGTGGTGGTGGGAAATGCGCATTGGTGGAGGGATGGGTGTTTGATCATTGTATAATCGAAACCCAAGCACAAAAATGTGTAAGTCTACAACTGTACCTCATGGTGCCTCACTATTAAAAAATAAATAAATATAATAAAAAAACTTTTAAAAAAGAATTAGTTATTTGAACCAGTGTTCTAAACCTCGATCACGTATGGATCTCATAGGAAACTTTTGACAATTCTGTAAAGGATCTTAGGACACAGTTTGAAGTACTGAACACAAATAGATTTGACATGGTTGGTTTTCAGTTTGTGCCACAAGAATTAAAGGTAGAAGCATGGATGATAGAATTATGTGACCACACTCAGCTATACAAGACAATGACTCAGGTGATTCTGTGTAGGTATGTATTAATTTAATTTTTTATCCAAAAAGTAAGAGATAAGCCTTAAGATCCATCCTAGAAAATGTTTTGGAGAGCCCGGCAAGCTACCGAGAGTATCCGATATGCCAGACACAGTAACAACAAAAGTCTCCAATGGAGACGTTACTGGGCCCGCTCGAGCAAATCGACGATCAACGGGAGGGCCTTTACCTTTACCTTTTTACCTTCCTTCTGTAATGGATAGGAGGAGCTAAATTTGAGAAACACTGTGCTAAATCTTTTTTCTCACCACCCCTCAAGTTTCCCCAAACTTAAGAATTCCTATAGTGAAGTTAATCTGTTCTATAGTTGAAGACTAAGAACACTTGAACACTCTCTAATATAAATGCTTAATTTATTTTGTAATAGAATACCCAAAGATGTCTAGTGATTTTTTTCAGTTAGGATATTTACAACAGGATGTTGTAAATATATTAAGGGATGGCACCAATGTAAAATATACTTATTTACTCAAGTGGGCACCAGTAATGTCTCCATTGTGAGACTTGTTACTGTTTTGGCATATTGAATATGTCACCGGTAGCTTGCCAGGCTCTCTGAGAGGGGCGGAGGAATCGAACCCAGTTTGTCCACGTGCAAGGAAAACACCCTACCCGCTGTACTATCGCTCCAGCCCCAAAATATACTGATATAAAGCTTTATTTACATTTTCCCCCTAACTCTATAAATAGAAACACGATATTATCACTGAAAAATAAGAACCACGAACTTTACCCCACAGCATACACAAAAGTTGGCTAGAAATGAACCAGATATACTATTAGAGGTAGAACTGTTTTCTGAATTTTCTTTTCAAACAATTCGTATACAAAAGTGTAACTAATTTTGTAACCTACAGCTTTACAAAATTTGTATATTGGCTCTAATGGGTAGTGTGGAGGAGTATCTTTAGGATTTTCTAACATGTAAGACTGTATCATCTGCAAACAGCTAATTTTATTCTTTCCTTTCTGATTTGTGTGCCTTTTATTTCTTTCTATAGTAATTTCTCTGGCTAGTATTTGTATTAACTATCACGATCATGATCACGACCATCCTATTATTCGTTGATTGCCTCGAGCAGGCACCAGTAATGTCTTCTTCATCCTAGCCCTGAGATTTTTAAAAAAGTGCCATATTCAAGGCTCTTTCAGAGTTAGGAGAATGAGACCCATCATTGTTACTGGTATTTGGCATATTGGGTGCGCCATGGGGAGTTTGCCAAACTCTGCCATGTGGGCAGGTTACATTCGGTAGCCTGCCAGTTTGTCCAAAGTAGGAATGAGATATTAAGATGTCACACGGCCGTGAATGCGGCCGCGTGGTTCCGGGAGCTGGGTTTTATAGTCTCTGAGTCTTGGCCGTTTATGGGATTACACGGCGCCAGGGGGCCAGTTGGTGGGTGTGACCCCCGCCTACTGGAATTTGGAGGATCTGGGTGGAGGATGCTCAGCCCTGATCTGAGCAGGCTTGGAGATCTCAGCCCCAGGACCCGCATGCCTTTGTTCCTCTGCCAGTACCTTCATGTGTGCGGAGAGTGGTCTCAGGTATTAACTATGTTGAGTTGAAAACTGGTAGTATTGTAATCAGAATTTTGAAGAGGTGACTCCCATGTTAATTGCAACATTAGTTGCAATAGCCAATATATAGAACATATTTAAATTGTAGTCAACAGATGAATGGGTATAGAAAATGTAATATATTCATATACATATATGGTAATCCTGCTCTTTGCAACACTATATATATATATGAAATTTCAGCTCGTTTTGGTAAGTGAAATAAGCCAGTTACATAAGGACAAATATTGTGTGGTTCCACTATATGAGATACCTAAAATAGTGAAAGTTGGGGCTGGGAATATGACTCAAGTGTTAGAGCACATGCTTTGCATGTCTAAGGTCCTGGAACTGCATGCACTTCATCAACATTGCTAGAGAGGTTCTCATAGTAATAAGGAAAATGGTCTAAAAATATATTATTCATCAATAGAGCTAAAGCCCAGAATGTCTGAGGCCCTGAGTTCTATCCCTTATGCAGAAAAATAAATGAAATAAAAGTCAAATAATAAGTCAATGAAACAGCCAAACTCAAAAAGGCAGAGAATAAAAAGAATGTTGATTTCTTAAGGTTATGATAATGGAAGATGAGAATTATTCCAATTGGTATCAGGTTTTAGCTATACAGGAGAGTACATTATACATTTTAAAATTTGGGGGAGAAGATAAGATGAACAGAAACTTCCTCAAAGAAGAAATACAAATGGACAAGTCACATGAAAAATGTTCTACATCACTAATAATCAGGGAGATACAAATCAAAACAACAATGAGATATCATCTCACACCACAGAGACTAGCACACATCAAAAAGAACAAGAACAACCAGTGCTGGTGCAGATGCAGGAAAAAGAGAATCTCATTCACTGCTGGTGGGAATGCCTACTGACCAAATCTTTTTGGAAAATAATATGTGAATTCCTCAAAAAACTAGAAGTTGAGCTCACATTTGACCCAGTCATACCACTTCTGGGACATTCTTCAAAAACTGGAATGGGTTTTCATAAAACTCAGAAATATTCCTGGGAATATACCCTATGAGCCCAAAGCACAATGCATAAAAGTCATCTGCACTCCTATGTTAATTTTAGTAGTATTCACAATAGCCAGATTCTGGAAATAATCCAATTGCTCAAGAACAGATAAGTGGATAAAGAAACCATGATACATCTACACAATGAAATACTGTGCAGCCACCAGTAAAATTGAAGTCCTGAAACTTTCTTATACATGGATGGACATGGAGTGTATCATGCTAAGTGAAATGAATCAGAGGGAAAGGGACAGACTTAGAATGATCACATTCATTTGTGGTATATAAAAAATAGAATGTCAATAATACCCAAAGACAGTAAAAATGAGGGCCAGACCAGGAGGACTGGTCCATAGTAGGAAGCTTGCCACAAGTTGTGGGGGAGTGCAGTCAGGACAGAGAAGGGACCACCATAACAATAATAAATAGAAATTATCACTCTGTACAAGAGCCGTGCTGAAAGGAGGTATAATGATAACCTTTCAGTAATAGTATTGCAAACCACAAAGCCTAAAAGGAAAGAGAGAGAGAGAGAGTGAGTGAGAGAGAGAGAGAGAGAGAGGAAAAGTGTCTGTATATAGGTAAGCTATGGGGGGTAGGAGGGAGACACTGATGGCAGGAAAAGTACACTCATGACAGGATGGGTATTGGAACATTGTATGACTGAAACCGAATTATGAACAACTTTATAACTGTATCTTACAGTGATTCAATGAAAAAAGGGGTTAAAATGTTAAATGGTCTTAACACATGTGTTTTCTGACACACATGCTCACACACACCAGAGTCACAATGAAGTTTTTGGAAATAATATATATTAACTTGGTTTGGGGATTGTTTCATGTTTTTTTTCCAAACTTATAAAATTGCATATTATAGAAAGATTTTTGTGTTATATAAATAAAACTATTTTAATAAAAACAAAATGGACCAAATGCTTAATTTCAATTATAGAACTGTAAAGTGTCTAGAAAAAATCACGCAAGAAAATATATTCAACTTTGCAGAAGGCAGATATCCCTTTAAAAGAATAAAAAATGTATACCATAAAATAAGAATTTTACAAGTGTGACTATCAAAGGTGTGACTATCTCAAGGCCGACCTAGGCTGCCACAACGAAGGAAGACAAAAATGATCGTCTGTACTTTCAATGCACGTACGCTAGCATCAGATGCATCCATCGAGGACCTGATGGTACAAGCGCGAATGATCAAGTACGACATCATTGGTCTGACCGAGACAAGAAGGCACGAATTTCACCATGCCGTTTTCGACACTGGAGAAGAATTGTTCCTCGGAACATGCGATAAAAGAGGTGTTGGAGGCATCGGTGTCCTTGTCAACACAAACTTGGCCAGAGCATTGATTCATTCGAATGCCTAACAACCCGAATCGGACGTTTACATTTGAATAGATGTGGCTCACTGCCTGCAGTTTCTATCTTCGTTGTCTACGCACCAACATCTCATTATGATGAAAGAGAAATCGAGAAGTTCTACATGGAGTTAGAGAAGTTCTATAAAGAAGACCACACCTTCTACAAGATCATTGTGGGTGATTTTAATGCCAAGATAGGACTGAGAAGATCAGCTGAAGAACTTCACATCGGGACCCATGGCCTAGAATGGAATGAACAGGGTGAGAGACTGTCTGAGTTCATCATGTCGACCAAGACCATTCATGGTAACTCACAATTCCAGAAGGCAGAATCTAAACGATGGACATGGGAGTCTCCCGGTGGACGATTCCACAACGAAATAGACCACATCATATTCAGTCGACGGTTTTGCCTGACTGATGTCGCTGTTGTCCCAAAATGTCGAACGGGATCGGACCACCGTCTCCTTCGTGCAAAATTCTACTTCACAGAGCGGGGAGAAAGGGCTGCAAAGTTCAAAAAGAGAACTCCCAGAATGACCACCAACTGGGAACTCTTTGGTACGATTGCGGCAACGTGGGAAGATGCCATTGTTGACAACATTGACGAGGAATACGATCGACTGGTTCAGCACCTCCATGAATGTGCGAGGAATGCCAAGAGAGAGATAGCCACAAAAAATCGCCTATCTTCGAAAACTCTTGAGCTAATTCGCCAGCGTGGTTTGGCGCATGCCTCAGGCAACCGCAAGTGAACGTCCCAGCTCGCAAAGCAGTGCAGAGATGCGATCAAGGAAGACCTCAAAGAGAGAAGAGCAGAAGTACTGGTAGATGTGGCAGAAGCCGGGAAAAGTATTCGTAACGCCCGCCTGTCCTTCGCCAACTATAAGACCAAGATGACTGCCCTCCGACGCCCTGATGGATCCATCACATCCTCCAGAACGGCAATGGAGAAGATTATCCATGACTTCTACTCAAATCTCTTCGATAGCCATGTCCACTTGCCGACATACCAAATTCCACAGGATGGATATGTCGTTCTCAACGTTCTCCCTTCCAAAATCCGACACGCCATTTCTTCGGTAAAGAAACAAACAGCACCCAGCCCAGAAAAGGTCAGACCTGAACACCTGAAGAACCTGCTGTCAGTACTCATCAATACACTGGCTCGGCTCTTCACTCGCTACCTGTCTGAATGCAAGGTTCCATCCCAATGGAAAACCAGCAGGACCGTACTACTGTTCAAGAAGGGAGACATCCATGACATTGGCAACTATCGCCCGATCTGCCTATTGTCTGTCATCTACAAGTTGTTCACTCGAGTCATCCTAAATAGGATTGGCAGAACACTAGATGAAGGACAACCATGCGAGCAAGCAGGGTTCCGCAAAGGATTCAGCACCATCGACCATATCCACACAATAACCAAGCTCACTGAGGTTTCTCGGGAGTTCAAGATGCCGCTCTGTTTAACGTTCATTGATTTAAAGAAGGCCTTTGATTCTGTTGAGATGGAAGCGGTCATTGAAGCCCTAGCCAATCAGGGCATTCAAGTCCAATACATCAGGATCCTCCGTGAGCTGTATTGCGGATTCACTACCAGGATCTCACCATTCTACAAAGAAGTGATCGTTGATGTCAAGAGAGGGGTGCGGCAGGGTGATACCATTTCGCTGAAACTCTTCAGTGCCACCCTCGAGAACATCATGCGACGACTGGAATGGGAAGGAATGGGAGTGAAGATAGATGGTCGGCAACTACACCACCTCCGCTTTGCTGATGACATTGTTTTAATAACACCAAACATCAGCCAGGCGGCACAAATGCTGGCCGACTTTGACCGTGAGTGTGGAAAGGTAGGACTACAGCTGAATCTTATGAAGACAATGTTTATGAGAAACAGCCTTGTTCCTGACGCCCCATTCGCTCTCAATGGAACGACTATCTCCGAAAGCAACAGCTATGTGTACCTAGGTCGAGAGGTCAACATGACAAATGACCTGGAACCCGAGCTGCGCAGGAGGAAGAGAGCGGCTTGGAACGCCTTCAAGAACGTCCAAGAAATAGCTAAGAGGACGAAGAACCTCTGGCTCCGGGCACATTTCTTTGATTCCACTGTTCTTCCTGCATTAACATATGCCTCAGAGACCTGGGCCCTACGCAAACAAGATGAGAACGCTATTCAGGTCTCCCAAAGAAGAATTGAAAGAGCTATGCTTGGAATATCACGTTTCACTCAAATGAGAGAACGAATCCGGAGTTCTGACATCCGTCGACGATCAAGGATCAGGGACGCTGTCTCATTTGCCAAGGTGTCGAAAATCAGATGGGCTGGTCACATAATGAGATTTAAAGACGACCGTTGGACTAGAGCTGTTACTGATTGGATTCCACGGGATGTCAAAAGACCGCGTGGCCGCCCACCTACCAGATGGTCAGACTTCTTCGTCAAGATCATGAACGATCGTTTTGAGGCCCTTCATGTTCCCGGAGCGAACAGATGTCATTGGGCTACACTAGCACGCGACAGGGACAAATGGAGACATTACTGGCACCCGCTCGAGCAAATCGACAACTAACGGGAAGTTAAGTGTTTAAGTGAAGTGATTAAGACTATCAAAATCTAAAAACTTCTGCTGTTTGAAAAACAACAGTGAGAACATAAAAAGCTTTAAAGAACTCAATATCAGACATGAATACATAAGTTACAGAGAGGTAAACATACAAATCTCCATGACATTGAAGCTAAAGGCATTTTTAATGATGAGAAACCACTGATCAAGCAAGTGGAAGTAAAGATAAACAACATTAAATTAAGAAGCTTCTCCAACTTAGAGGAAATGATAACCGGAATACAAAGAGAGCCCATAGACTGGGAGAAATTATTTACCCAACACTCATGTGATAAAGGGCTAACATCCAAGATATATGAAACATTGGTAGAACTTTACAAGAACAAGACCATCCAACCCCATTGAAAAATGGGGAGAAGAGATGAACAGAAACATCCTCACAAAAATACAAATGTCCAAAAAGCATATGAAAAATGTTCTACATTAGTAATCAGGTAAATGCAAGTCAAAACAACAATGAAATATCACTTCACACCAGAGAAATTGACTCTCATCAAAAAGAGCAACAACAATCAGTTTTCACATGGATATGGGAGAAGAGGAACCCTCAATCATTGCTGGTGGGAATTCCAACTGGTAAAGCCTTTTTTGGAAGACAATATGGATATTCCTAAAAAAAAAATACCACTAGAAATTGAGCTTCCATACAACCCAGCAATTCCCCTCCTGAGAATATACTCTAGGGGCCCCAAAACACAATGGAGACAAAACATCTACACTATGTTCATTGCAGCATTTTTACAATAGCCAAAATATGGAAACAACCAAGTGTCCAAGAACAGATGACAGTAAAAAGCTATGATACATATGCACAATGGAATACTAAAGATGAAGTAATATAATTTTCTAATACATGGATGGATCTGAAGAGTATCAATCTAAGTGAAATGATTCAGAGGAAGGACAGACACAGAATTATCTCATATGCAACATATAAAGAAACATAGGGGAATAAATAATGCTCAAATTAAGTAGAAACAAAGAGCAGGAGAACCGTTTCTTAGTAGAAACCTTGTCATTGGGGAAAAGAGGGATAGATCAGGGAAGCAACCACTATGACAATGATAGAGAAAAGTGAGCACTCTTGACCTGGACAAGAACTGGGTGCTGAAAGGAGTTAAAGTGGATACATGATACCTTATTAGATATAGTATTATAAACCACAGTACCTGAAAGGAAACAAGAAAAAAATGTGGGGAGCAGGAGAAAACTTGGGAACATTGGTGAAGGAATTGGTATTAGAACATTGTACACCTGAAACTTAATCATGAATAACTTTATAAATTTGTAATCTAAGGTGCTTCAGTTTTTAAAATAAAGTAAAAAGAAAGCCAGAGGTGGAGAAAACATTGACAAAGATGTATTATAATTGAGGCAATTGCTTACAGAATATATAAAAAACTTTTTCAACTCAGTAAGGCAATTTAAATACTATATTTTTCAGACTGATTCAGATTGACTGTTTCAGCACCTCCATGATTGTGCAAGGAATGCCGAAGGAGAGAAAGTCACAAAAAGATCCCTGTCTTCAAAAATTCTGGAGCTCACTCACAACATGGCTGGGCGCGAGCCTCAGGCAACCACAGGCTAATGCCCGAGCTCTCAAAGCAGTGCAGAGAAGCAATAAAGAACTTAAAGAGAGAAGAGCAGCAGTGCTGGAAAATGGGGCAGAAGCTGGAAAAAGCATTCACAATGCCCACCTGTCCTTTGCCAAATACAAGACCAAGATGACTGCCCTCCAACATCCTTATGGATCTATTACATCTTCCAGAAGGGCAATGGAGAAGATAATCCATGACTTCTACTCGGATCTCTTAGATAGCCATGTCCACCTGCCCACATACCAAATTCCACAGGTTGGATATGTCATTCCCAACATTCTCCCTTCCGAAATCTGACACGCCATTTCATTGGTAAAGAAGCGAATAGCACCCGGCCCAGACAAGGTCAGACACGAACACCTGAAGAATCTGTTGTCAGTACTCATCAATACACTGGCTCGGCTCTTCACACACTACCTGTCTGAATGCAAGGTTCCGTCCCAATGGAAAACCAGCAGGACCATTCTACTGCACAAGAAGGGAGATATCTATGACATTGGCAACTATTGCCCGATCTGCCTGTTGTCCATCGTCTACAAGCTATTCACTCAAGTCATCCTGAGTAGGATTGGCAGAATACTAGATGAAGGACAACCATGCGAGCAAGCCGGGTTTCAAAAAGCATTCAGCACGACCGACCATATTCGCATGGTAACCAAGTTCATTGAGGTTTCTCAGGAGTTTAAGATACCACTCTGTATAACGTTTATTAATCTTTAAAAGGCCTTTGATTCTGTTGAGACTGAAGTGGTCATCAAAACCCTAGCCAAACGGCGTTCAAACTCAATACATCAGGATCATCTGTGAGCTGTATTACAGACTCACTACCAGGATCTCACCATTCTACAAAGAAGTGATCATCGATGTCAAGAGAGGGGTTCAGCAGGCTGATACCATTTCACCGAAACTTTTCAGTGCCACCCTCGAGAATGTCATGTGACCACCGGAATGGGAAGGAATGGGAATGAAGATAGACGGTCGGCAACAACACCAACTCCACTTCACTGATGACATCATTCTAATAACACCAAATATTAGCCAAGTGGCACAAATGCTGGCCAACTTCAACCATGAGTGTGGAAAGGTCAGACTGCAGCTGAATCTCATGAAGACAATGTTTATGAGAAACGAACTCATTCATGACTTCCCATTTGCTTTCAACGGAACGAACATCTCCAAATGCAGCAGTTATGTGTACCTAGGTGGAGAACTCAACATTTTATGAACGACCTGGCACCTGAGTTGCATAGAAGGAAGAGAGTGGCATGGAACACCTTCAAGAGCATCAAAGAAATAGCTAAGAGGTTGAAGAACCTCTGGCTCCAGGCACATCTCTTCGACTCCACCATTATTCCTGCATTAACATATGCCTCAGAGATCTGGGCCCTACAAAAACAGGATGAGAACGCTCTTCGTGTCTCCCAAAGAGGAATCGAAAGAGCTAGGCTTGGAGTATCACGCTCCACTCAAGTGAGAAAAGGAATCTGGAGTTCCGAACTCTGTGGACGATCAAGAATCAGGGATGCAAGAATAGCAGAGTACCAGGTTTTAAGTACCAGGAGGTTTACTCCATGGCTTAGAGGCCAGCCGCACATGCTGGAGGAGAAGGCAGCTCAGATAGAGAAGGGAGGGCCAAATAAAGGGTGTTGGGAGGATCCTCCCAGGATGGGAGATGCATGCTGAGAGTAGACTCTAGATGGAACATGATTGCCACTCAATGCCTCTTTTGCAAACCACAGCACCCAAAAGGAGAGAGAGAACAAGGTGGAATGCCCTGCCACAGAGGCAGGGTGGGATGGGGGGACCAGGGGGTGTGAGGGATACTGGGATAAGTGGTGGTGGAGAATGGGCACTGGTGAAGGGATGGGTACTCTATCATTGTATAATCGAAACCCAAGCACAAAAATTTGTAAATCTACAACTGTATCTCATGGTGTTTCGCTAATAAAAATCTAAATTAAAAAAAAATAATCAAGGACGCTGTCTCATTTGCCAAGGCGTCAAAAATCAGATGGGCTGGACACGTAATGTGATTTGAAGACAACCGCTGGACTAGAGCCATTATCAACTGGATTCCAAGGGATGTCAAAAGATCGCATGGCTGCCCACCTACAAGATGGTCAGACTTCTTTGTCAAGACCCTGAACAAATTGTTTGAGGCTCTTCGTGTTCCTGGAGTCAGCAGATGCCATTGGGCTACACTAGCACGCGACAGGGATGAATGGAGACGTTACTGGTGCCCGCTCGAGCAAATCAATGAGTAACAGGATATCAAGTGATCAATTTTCAGAGAAACTATTTTAACAGAATGTTTTCCAAACAATGACTAATAATCATGTGAAAAAAATGTCCACCAACCATTAGTGAGCAGGAAAATGTAAATTAACATCACAACAATTTTATACTATATACCCACTAGAATAACTATAATAAAAATTTAAGAGGCAAATATTGTTGATGTTTTGTAGGATTATATCTCACATATTTTTGATAGACTTGTAGCATGTTACAGATATCTTTTTGAATAGTTTGGTAGTAAAAATACACATCTACCAGATATCTCACTCCTAAATACTTACTGAAGACAAATAATACATCTTCATGAAGACTTTAGAGTGAATTTTCAGAAATTTAATTTTAATTTCTAAAAAGATAGACAGAGAAAAGAGAGGTGTTCACCATAGAGGCATGCTGGTGGGTTATGGTTTTGGAGGATGGGAGGGAAACTGGGAGACATTGGTGCTGGGAAATTACACTGGTGGAAGGACATTATATGACTGAAACCCAATCATGAAGAGCTTTGTAATGTGCTATCTTATGGTGATTCAATAAAATAAAATTTTTAAAAGAGAGAACACCATAACCATCAACTGGATGCTACTCATAATAAACAGGAATATATTACCAGTACACAAATTAGCACACTTAATTTCAAACTCATGATAATGAGACTACATACTGTACAATTAAATGCATGAAGGTACCTTACAAGGGATAAGGCTCTCTGTCATGCCATATATATATGTATATTCGTTATTTGTCGATAGCCTCGAGCAGGCCCCAGTAACGTCTCTTTCATCCTAGCCCTGAGATTATATTCAAGGCTCTTTAGGAGAATGAGACCCATCATTGTTACTGGTATTTGGCATATTTGGTAAGCCACGGGGAGTTTGCCAGACTCTGCCCTGTGGGCAGGCTACATTCGATTGCCTGCAAGTTTGTCCAAAGTAGGAATGAGATAATAAGATGTCATAAAAAGATGTCCTGATAAGATGTCGCGCGGCCACGCGGGGAGGAAAGCTCAACCCACTCCCCTCCAAGGGACCCCCGCGAGGTACAGCCAGGCGCAGGGGCAGGAGACTGCACTGGTCTCGTCCGGGAGCTGGATTTTATAGTCTCTGAGTCTTGGCCATTGATGGGATTACACGGCGCCAGGGGGCCAGGTGGTGGGTGTGACCCCCGCCTACTGGAATTTGGAGGATCTGGGTGGAGGATGCTCAACTCCAATCCGAGTAGGCTTGGAGATCTCGGCCCCGGAACCCGCGTGGCTTTGTCCCTCTGCCAGTACCTTCATGTGTGCGGAGAGTGGTCTCAGCATGGTGGTGGCTGGTCCTGGAGGTCTTCGGCTGCCGGAGCCCTGGTCGGGGCGGGGAGGAAAGCTCAACCCGCTCCCCTCCAAGGGATCCCGGCGAGGTACAGCCAGGCGCAGGGGCAGGAGACTGCACTGGTCTCGTCTGGAAGCTGGATTTTATAGTCTCTGAGTCTTGGCCACTGATGGGATTACACGGCGCCAGGGGGCCAGGTGGTGGGTGTGACCCACATATGTATATATGTGTATATATATCACAGCGGGTAGGGCGTTCGCCTTACACGCGGCCAACATGGCCGACCCGAGTTCGATTCCTCCGCCCCTCTCGGAGAGCCCGGCAAGCTACCGAGAGTATTCCATATGCCAGACACAGTAACAACAAAGTCTCCAATGGAGACGTTACTGGGCCCGCTCGAGCAAATCGACGATCAACGGGAGGGCCTTTACCTTTACCTTTACCTTATATATATGTGTGTGTGTGTATATATATATATATATATATATATATATATATATATATATATCAGACCCTGAGTCGATTCCGGGAACTCCATCAGGATTGAGATCTGACTATAGAGCCAGGAGTAAATTCTGAGAACTGGTAGGTGTGGCCCAAAAACAAAAAAACAAAGAAAATAAAAAGGAACCTAACATATGACAATTAATCTATAGAGAGACAAAACAGGTCTCTAATTACTAAGGCAGACTCAATCTTTCACCTGCAAAAGTTTCTTGCACTCTGCACCTCTTCTTGTCCTCTGGCTCACATATATATTTCGTATGCTAAAGGATTAAATTTGAGATTAAATTTGGAATCCTAAACTATTTAAATTATATAATGATCTGGGGCTGTAACAATAGTAGAGTGGGTAGGGCATTTGCCTTGCACACCACTAACCTGAGTTTGATCCTCAGGACCCCATAAGGCTTCCCAAGCTCACCAAGAGTAATCCCTAAACACAGATCTGGGATTAATCCCTGAGGACACCTGGGTGTGGCTTTAAAGAACCCAAATTATATAATAATCTTATGTAATGGCTTACCTCTACTTAATCCTGTAGTTTACAAAATTCCAAATGTTTCTCCTATATACACTGGAGAAAAGTTTTGGCACCTGAATCAAAATCACAATCTTACAAAAAAATTTACTTCTGCTACATATACAAAAATAGTAAACACGAGGGCTGTATTTATATAGCCCATTTAGAGGCAGAGTAATAAAAGCTCTATTGTCATCCAACTGCACCATCTGGAAGGAGAGGAAAACTAGAGAAGAGTGAATACTAGAAGTTTATATACTACAAAAATCTACTATATGCCAGGTCTTTTTCTAGATGCTTGGAAACAGCAAACACCAAAATAAATCCAGTCTTTTGCTCTTATACCTTACCTTGTAATTTGGGAACAATCCAACAAATAAATGAACATATTGTAGAAAGTTCTCTTCCCTTGATTGTCTTGTTACAGCACTCTCCTGCTTTTCATTCTACTCATCTGGTTACTCTTTGCAATCTCTTTTGCAGTTTTTACTTATTGTTACATGTCCCTTAAATGTCAGAGTTCCACAGGAAACTAGGTCTTGTAGTCTCTAAAAATAAATTATTACCTAGGTAATATATGAAGGTGTTCTCATTGTAACAACCGCAAACATCACAGAAAAACTTAATGTTCTCATTGTCCTTCCAGCCTTTAGTCTTATTTTCCAGTTCAGTCGTTTTTAGTGGAAATATTAATCATCTGTTGTGATTGTTAAAACACTCATTTCTGCACTGTTAACACACTCCTTTCTGGACTTTATCCCTATATTTTCTGACTCTGTAGGTCTGAGATGAGACTCAAGAACCTGAATTTGAGGGGCTGGAGTGATAGCACAGAGTGTAGGGCGTTTGCCTTGCATTCGGTTCCCAGCATTCCATATGGTCCCCTGAGCACCACCAGGGGTAATTCCTGAGTGCAGAGCCAGGAGTAACCCCTGTGCATCGTCGGGTGTACCCACAAAGCAAAAAAAAAAAGAACCTGAATTTGAAACACTTTCTCGCGTTATGCTGCTGCTAAATCTTCAAAGAGCAGGCTTTTAGAACTATGGCTCTGCAGGTAATGCCATGGTTTAATGAAATTCCATGTCTTCAACTAGAAAATATGTCTCTTTTCTTGAAAAAATAGTCAATAACTGTGAATTACACGTAAAGACACAGAAGGTGAAGAAAGTCATATTGGCCTAGGTTAAAGCAGAGGGAAGGTGGGGCTTTTTACAATCACCCTAGTGAAGTGATTGAGTCCTTTGTTTATAGTTTATTTTTGCTCCATCACAATCACAATCACAACCATCCTGTTATTCTTCGATTGCCTCAAGCAGGCCTCAGTAACGTCTCTTCATCCTAGCCCTGAGATTTTTTTAAAAAAGTGCCATATTCAAGGATTTTTCAGAGTTAGGAGAATGAGACCCTTCATTGTTACTGGTATTTGGCATATTCGGTATGCCACGGGGAGTTTGCCAGACTCTGCCATGTGGGCAGTTTACATTCGGTAGCCTGCCAGTTTGTCTAAAGTAGGAATGAGATGATAAGATGTCTCGCGGCCGGTGCATGGCCGTTCTTAGTTGGTGGAGCGATTTTTGCTCCATAATTAACTAATTCTTTATTAGGTACTGCTACTCTCATTTTACTTTGAGGAAAAATATCAGTGATGATCTGTGACGTGCTTAGAGTAAAGTTTACTATTTCTGATTTTGAGAGTATATATGTATGAACGTAGGACTGGCCAACAATTCTCCTAGGCTGAAATATTTGATTAGTACATGGGTATGTGACTCAAACCACCCTAAGCCATCCTAAAAAATCAGAATTAATACCAGGAAACATGTTCCAACAATAATAAAAAAGTATTCTCTAATATGCTAGACTTTTTTTTTGCTTTTTGAGTCATACCTGGCAATGCACAGGTGTTACTCCTGGCTCTACACTCAGGAGTTACCCCTGGCGGTGCTCAGGGGACCATATGGGATGCTGGGTATCGAACCTGGGACGGCCGAGTGCAAGCAAACGTCCTACCCTCTGTGCTATTGCTCCAGCCCCTACGCTAGACTTTTTTTTAATGTTAGACTTTTAAGTCATGAAGTTTTAAACCAAGAGTTACTGGTAACATCTTGCCACGTTGAGGGAGGAATCCATATGAAAACATGCAATGAGAAATGGAATATTATTTGGAAATAGAGTGTATAGCTCATATCTGAATGATACCACAAAATCCAGGACTCAGTCATAGTATTTAAAGCTTCATCTATCTCTGAACTATTCTGCTATATAAGCTTTTGATAAAGTCCATTTCACTGTCACTGTCACTGTCCTCCCGTTGTTCATCAATTTGCTGGAGCAGACACCGGTAACATCTCACAACAAATTATGAGACTTGTTACTGTTTTTGGCATATTGAATACGTCACAGATTGCTTGCCAGGCTTTGCCATGCGGGCAAGATACTCTCGGTAGCTTGCCGGGCTCTTCAATAGGGGCAGAGGAATTGAACCTGGGTCGGCCGCATGCAAGGCAAACACCTTACCCGCTGTTCTATCACTCCAGCCCAAAGTCCATTTATTTTTTAAAAATTTATTAAACAGCAATTATTTACAAAGTTACTGATAGTTGTATTTTAGGCATACAGTAATTCAACATCAATCCCTTCACCAATGTCAAATTCCCTCCACCAGTGTTCCAAAAATCCCTCCCCATGCCAACCCCACTCCACCCCTCCCTGTCAACTTGACAGGAATATTACAAAGTTTCAGTGGTTGCCACTTAGATCTTATGTTTTCAGTTCTGTTGAATCTGTGATTTGGATATATGGCTATACCCCTCATTACATATCACTGGTATAACTAAAATCCTAATTTCTGTTAAACCATTACGTCTTTTTTTCCCTTTTTTATTGACTCACCATGAGATAGAGTTACAAAGGTGATCATGGTCGAGTTTCAGTCATACAATGTTCCAAAACTCATTCCTCCTCCATTGTACATTTCTCACCACCAATGTCCCAGATTCCTGCCCACAACCCTCCCTGAAGTTTGCCTCTATTTCAGGCATCTCTCTCTCAGAAACCCATTACTTCTTGTTCTCTTCTTCCCCCATTGATTTTGTTCCTTCTCTCTAAACACTGTGGTCAAGGATGATCTATCTAAGCATCCCCCTTTTACTACAATACACTTCCTCATGCAGTAGTCTATATTCTACAGATAGGTGAGATCACCTTGTGTTTGTCTTTCTTCTTCTGGCTAACTTCACTCAACATGAATCTTCCAGTTCTAACCATGTTACAGCAAATAGTTCATTTAGATTGGGCTTCTTGCTAGTTGCAAATGTGAGTCCTAATCGAAATAACAGTCAGTCTTGTATATACAGGTAATTGTTTGGGTTTGGTTTGGGGGTGACACTCAGTAGTACTCAAGGATAACTCCTTACTCTGTGCTTAGGGATAACTGCCAGTGATGTTTGGGGGTCTGTGTGTGGAACCAGAAATCAAACCAGGATTGGCCATATAGAAGGTAATCACCTTAATCCCTGTACTATGTCTCTTGCCTAGGTACAGGCAATTATTTCTGCTACTAGAGTATTCTCAGGGTTCCAGAATGTTCGCCTGATTTGCTCTGAGAAGGGTAAGAAGGTAGATCAGAGATTCAGAATTCAAACTATTTTTCAATAGCTGAAAGAAAAGATTAACCCAGAATTCTGTATGCAGTGAAACTATCCTTAATAATGAAGTTGAATGAGTACAGCCTCAGATGAAAAAAAAACTAAGAAAATATGAAATAATATTCCTGCCTGTAATAATTGTCAAAAATTCTTAAGAAAAAAGTAAACAATACTAGAAAAAAAAGAAAAGAATCCGGAACAGGGGTGGGAATGTAATAGAAGTGTCAAATATCTGTTTATATATAACAGGTTTCTCTCCTTGAGTTCTTTATAACAGGTTTGATTACTGAAAGCAAAAAATATAATACTGTCTGCCGTAGCACTGTCCTCCCATTGTTCATTGATTTGTTTGAGTGGGCACCAGTAACGTCTCCATTGTGAGACTTGTTGTTACTGTTTTTGGCATATCAAATACACCACCGGGAGTTTGCCAGGCTCTGCCATGCAGGCAAGAGACTCTTGATAATTTGCTGGGCTCTCCGAGATGGACAGAGGAATTGAACCCAGGTTTGCCGTGTTCAAGGCAAACACCCTACCCGCTGTGCTATCGCTCCAGCCCATACTGTCTGCTAGGACTTACAATGTATGGTGATGTAAAATATATATGTGGTCGATACAGAACTCTGATGGCAAATTTTATACATTTCAGTTAATTTAATTGGGGGCTTGAGAGATAGCACAGGTCTTAAGGCACATGTCCACATGAGCCTGACCTGAGCTTAATCTCTGGCCCCATGTGGTACCATGCCCCAGCATCACGAGGTGTGGCAGTAGAGGCTCCTAAGCATCACCAACGTGGCCTGGGTAATCTGACATAGTTCTGCAGGGCCCCAAAAGCATGGCATCCTCAGGTCCTCACATTGCTGGCCCTGTTGGTCAAGAATCTCAAAGAAGTGCCTCCTGATCACTGAATGGGACACACACACACAAATACACACACAACAAGAACAACAACTGGCCCAAATAATTTGGTAAAGTAATTGATTTGAAGAGGATTTACTGATTCTAAATATATTGTGAAAAATTGTATATTTGGTACTGCCTAGAGCAACCACTGAAGATATTGAACAAAGAAAAATATGCAAAAGTATTATAAATATATTATATATATTATAATGGAAAATTAAAAGTTCAAAATGATAGTAAGATAGGAATTATAACAGTTTTGATGACTGAATTATCACATTAAATGAATATAGGAATTATTATATTAAATCTAAATTATCTAAACACAGAAATTAAAACAGATAGTGAGGTTGGATAAAAGAAAACAGGGTCACCAAATATGTTATACATAGAACTAAACAACCCAAATGATCTTTGAAGAGTGAATAAACTGTAACCTATCCCTACAATGAAACATTATCCAACAATGTAAAAGAATGATCTTTTTATAAATTAAAAAGATTTTAAAGGCATTATGGTAAGTGAAATTAATTGTAAATACCACTGCACTCACTGGAGTGATAGCACAGCGGGTAGGGCATTTGCCTCGCACGTAGCCAACCCGGGTTCGATTCCTCTGTCCAGCTACCAAGAGTATCCTGCCCTCATGGCAGAGCCTGGCTAGCTCCCCGTGGCGTATGCCATGAACAGTAAGAAGTCCCACAATGGAGACGTTACTTGTGGCCGCTTGAGCAAATCGATGAACAACAGGAGGACAGTGCTATAGTGCTATGCTAACTGAAATAATCTAAGATCAAATGATCACTTGATCACTTGACATCCCGTTACTCATCAATTTTCTCAAGTGGGCGCCACTAATGTCTCCATTCGTCCCTGTCGTGTGCTAGTGTAGCCCAATGGAGTCTGCTCGCTCCAGGAACATGAAGAGCCTCAAACCGATCGTTCAGGGTCTTGACAAAGAAGTCTGACCATCTTGTAGGTGGGCGGCCACGCGATCCTTTGATATCCCGTGGAATCCACTCTGTAACGGCTCTAGCCCAGAGGTTGTCTCCAAATCGCATTACGTGTCCAGCCCATCTAATTTTCGACGCCTTGGCAAACGACACAGCATCCCTGATTCTTGATCCTCAACGCAGGTCGGAACTCCAGATTCTTTTTCTCACTTGAGTGAAACATGACACTCCAAGCATAGCTCTTTCATTTTCTCTTTGGGAGACTCAAATAGCGTTCTCATCCTGTTTTTGTAGAGCCCAGGTCTCTGAGGTGTACGTTAATGCAGGAAGAACAGTAGAATTGAAGAGATGTGCTAGGAGCCGGAGTTTCTTGATCCTCTTAGCTATTTCTTCGATGCTCTTGAAGGTGTTCCATGCCACTTTCTTCCTCCTACTCAACTCAGGTGCTAGGTCATTCGTCATGTTGACTTCTAGAACTACGTACACATAACTGTTGCATTCAGAAATGTTTGTTCCATTGAGAGTGAATGGAACATCAGGAAAGAGTCCGTTTCTCATAAACATTGTCTTCGTGAGATTCACCTGCAGTTCGACCTTTCCACAATCATGGTTGAAGTCGCCAGGCATATGTGCCACTTGGCTAATGTTTGGTGTTATTAGAACGATGTCATCAGTGAAGCGGAGGTGGTATAGTTCCCGACAGTCTATCTTCACTCCCATTCCTTCCCATTCCAGTGGTCACATGACATTCTCGAGGTGGCACTGAAAAGTTTTGGTCAAATGGTATCACCCTGCCGAACCCCTCTCTTGACATCGATGATCACTTCCTTGTAGAATGGTGAGCTCCTAGTAGTGAATCTGTAATACAGCTCACAGAGGATCCTGATGTATTGAGTTTGAACGCCCTGTTTGGCTAGGGCTTCAATGACCACTTCAGTCTCAACAGAATCAAAGGCCTTTTTTAAATCAATGAACATTAGGCAGAGTGGCATCTTGAACTCCCTAGAAACCTCAATGAGCTTGGTTACTGTGTGGATCAAATGATTACATACCAATTCTATTTATATTGCAGTCTGTATGAGACACAACTAAGAGATGGAAAACAGATTGTTAGGTATTAGGGGTGAGGAGGAGAAAATGCTATGAAAGGTTAACACAAACGTGATGTTTAGGATATTAAAACTGCATTATATCCTAGTTATGGTAATAGTTATTTGAATCCCCATGTGTATAAAATTTTACAAAGGTAAAATGTCAATTTTAATATATTATAATTTTAAAAATAAATTTAGGGGATAATGTGTTTATAGACAGTGGGTAGGGTGATTGCCTTGCACACACTGACCCAGGTTTGATCCCCGGAACTTCACATGGTCCCCCAAGACAGCCAGGAGTGATCCCTGAGTGCAGAGCCAAAAGTAAGCCCTGAGCATCACTGGGTGTGGTCGACAAACCAAAAATAAATTAAAACAATAAATTAAGAAACGACAGCTTGTCACACTATGGGATTAATTTTTTTATTCTGATTTTTCAATAGTAAAGTAAAGTAAGTAAAGGCCCTCCCGTTGATCATCGATTTGCTCGAGCGGGCCCAGTAACATCTCCATTGGAGACTTTGTTGTTACTGTGTTTGGCATATCGAATACGTCACGGGGAGCTTGCCAGGCTCTGCCGTGCGGGTGAGATACTCTCGGTAGCTTGCCGGACTCTCCGAGAGGGGCAGAGGAATCGAACTTGGGTCGGCCATGTTGGCTGCGTGCAAGGCAAACGCCCTACCGCTGTGCTATCGCTCCAGCGCTTCGGCAGCACATATACTAAAATTGGAACGATACAGAGAAGATTTTTCAATATACAATTTTATATATGCAATGCTTTAAAGTATTACAAAACAGCAGCCACACCCACATTCCACCATCTCTGCCATGTAAACTCACTGTCCAGTTAAATATTCTGAATTATCTGGAGGTCCATCTCCAAACTGTAATAGTAACATCCATAGGAGCACACCAGATTGGATGGGAATATAATGTAGATGCCAACTAAGCTAGATTATTAAAACATCAACACAGACGTCTCAACATCTTAGTAAATTCTCAGACTTACTGAGATTTTAGTTTCCCCATGATAAGATACAACAATTTTCACAAATTTTCTTTACTGAAGTATTTTTTTATAATTTCATTATTCAATTAGTGTTAACAAGAAATATAAGATAAATTGTTTTGGGCCTGCTAGGGTACAGGCTTGAGGGACGGTTGGGAAAATGGAGACAGTGGTTGGAGGGAAGGTCACAGTGGTAGGGGAATTGGTGTTGGAATATTGAATGCTTGTAACAAATGCACCATGAACAACTTTGTAAACCATAGTGTTTAAATAAAGTGAGGGTAAATAAAAATAAAATAAAAATGTTAAAAAAATGGCAGAAATGTATGTAGCTCAGTTTTAGAGTTCTTGCTTTCCAAAGATACTAGACCCTGCATTCTATCTCTGACGTCACAGAAAGAGAAAAATAAAGGAAACCTAGAAATGTGAACACTTACTGAATATGTTTTCTCACTTATTTATTATATTTGCCATATAATGTTCTATTCAACTATAAATATTGTATGATATTTACTATTTAATGTTCATTTTATATATTATTTTATTTTTGATGCTAAATTGTTTAAATATTCTGGATTCACTACCAGGATCTCACCATTCAACAAAGAAGTAATCATTGATGTCAAGAGAGGGGTTCGGCAGGGTGATACCATTTCACCAAAACTCTTCAGTGCCACCCTCGAGAACATCATGTGACGACTGGAATGGGAAGGAATGGGAGTGAAGATAGATGGTCGGCAACTACACCACCTCCGCTTTGCTGATGACATTGTTTTAGTAACACCAAACATCAGCCAAGCAGCACAAATGCTGGCCGACTTTGACCATGGGTGTGGAAAGGTCGGACTACAGCTGAATCTTACGAAGACAATGTTTATGAGAACAGCCTCGTTCCTGATGCCCCATTCGCTCTCAATGGAACGACCATCTCCGAATACAACAGCTATGTGTACGTAGGTTGAGAAGTCAACATGACAAATGACCTGGCACCTGAGCTGCGCAGGAGGAAGAGAGCGGCTTGGAACGCCTTCAAGAACATCGAAGAAATAGCTAAGAGGACGAAGAACCTCAGGTTCCGGGCACATCTCTTTGATTCCACTGTTCTTCCTGCATTAACATATGCCTCAGAGACCTGGGCCCTACGCAAACAGGATGAGAATGCTATTCGGGTCTCCCAAAGAGGAATTGAAAGAGCTGTGCTTGGAATATCACGTTTCACTCAAATGAGAGAAAGAATCCGGAGTTCCGACATCCGTCGAGGATCAAGAATCAGGGACGCTGTCTTGTTTGCCAAGGTGTCAAAAATCAGATGGGCTGGTCACATAATGAGATTTAAAGACGACTGCTGGATTAGAGCTGTTACCGACTGGATCCCACAGGATGTCAAAAGACCGCGTGGCCACCCACCTACCAGATGGTCAGGCTTCTTCATCAAGATCACGAACGATCAGTTTGAGGCTCTTCATATTCCCAGAGTGAACAGATGCCATTGGGCTACACTGGCACGCGACAGGGACAAATGGAGACACTACTGGCGCCCGCTCACGCAAATCGACGACTAACGGGAAGTTAAGTGATTAAGTGATTAAGTGATTTAAATTGTTTTTTTTTTATTTTTTGATGGGACTCCACGCCAGGCTGTGGGATGGGTGAGAGCCTTCCCCATCCCAAGGGACCCAGCCCTGGCAGCCGACCTCCACTGCTCAACCACTGCCACTCTCCAAGCCGCATTCCGGACACATTATAAAACACTTCCTACCCATTTATGCCTTTCAGAGATCCTGGCAAGCTACTGAGAGTATCCCACCTGCATGGGCAGAGCCTGGCAAGCTCCCCGTGGCATATTTGTTATGCCAAATACAGTAAAGACAATAGGTCTCATTCCCCTGACTCTGAAAGAGTCTCCAATCATTAGGAAAAGACGAGTAACAAGAGGCTGCTAAAATCTCAGGGCTTGGAGGAATAGAGACGTTACTGGCGCCTGCTCGAGTAATTCGATGATCAATGGGATGACAGTAATACAGTGATACAGTGATTTATTTTTGATGTGCTTGTATTTTGGGCTGGAGTGATAGCACAGTGGCTAGGGTGTTTGCCTTGCACATGGCCAACCCGAGTTCAATTCCTCTGCCCCTCTCGGAGAGCCCAGCAAGCTACTGAGACTATCTCGCCTGAACGGCAAAACCTGGAAAGCTACCCGTGACGTATTTGGTATGCCAAACACAGTAACAATAAGTCTCACGATGTAGACATTACTAGGCCCGCTTGAACAAATAGATGAACAATGGGAGGACAGTTGACAGTTGACAGTGCCTGTATTTTAAAATGTTTTTTATATATTGCTTAGAAACACATGTAAGTAAAGATGAAAAGTTTTATTGATAAAATTAAAAACAGAAAGTGGTCAGGTGCTGTGGCTGGGCAAGAGGGTGAACCCTCTGTCCCTCATCTGTGGGAATCCTTCAGAGGTCACCCTGCCCTGTTGGGCCAACATTGCCTTCAGTGTGGACCAGCATCTTACCCATTGGAGTGGACTCTCCCAGTTGAGGCAGGCTGGTTTTCACCACCTGTGGCCTTTCTGGTCAGCTTCTTGGGTCTTTTTGACATCTAGGGACTTCCTGGACAGCACACTCTGTCCCTACACAGACACCTTTTATTCTCTTTGACTTTTTGAAAACTAAGCAGTCCAGACTGCCATTTTGTAGTTATTTAATGACTATACCTTATTATATTCTATTAATATATTTGAAGGGTCCAAGAGGATAGAATATCTATTGATAGACCATCATAAGAGCATTAGTTCCTTATATATGACTAATACAATAAGAGCTGAACTATATTTATGTAATAAATATCCTGGTTGCAGCCAGAGAGCACAGCGGGTAGGGCATTTGCCTTGCACGCGGCCAACCCAGGTTCGATTTCTCTGTCCCTCTCCAAGAACCTGGCAAGCTACCAAGAGTATCTCGCCCGCACAACAGAGCCTGGCAAGCTTCCCATGGCATATTCGATATGCCAAAAACAGTAACAACAAGTCTCACAATGGCAACGTTACTGGTGCTCGCTCAAACAAATTGATGAACAACAGGAGGACAGTGCTACAGTGCTACAATGAATATCCTCTTTCTGATTATAGTGGAAGTCACTAAACTCTGATCTTAGTTGAAAACTTAGTCAAAATTACACTTTTCATAGAAAAATAAAACACAACAGGTGACAGGTTTCTAATCCACATTTTTTTTATTAGTGAGACATCATGAGGTATAGTTGTAGACTTACAAATTTTTGTGCTTGGGTTTCAATGATACAATGATGAAATACCTATCCCTCCACCAGTGCCCATTTCCCACCACCACGGATCCCAGTATCCCTCCCACCCCCCATTCCCCCCATCCCACCTGCCTCTGTGGCAGGGTATTCCCTTTTGTTCTCTCTCTCCTATTGGGTGTTGTGGTTTGCAAAAGAGGCATTGAGTGGCAATCATGTTTGGTCTATAGTCTACTTTCAGCATGCTTCTCCCATCCTGGGAGGATCCTCCCAACACCCTTTATTTGGTGCTCCCTTCTCTATCTGAGCTCCCTTTTCCCCTAGCATGTGTGGTTGGCCTCCAAGCCATGGAATAAAATTCCTGGTACTAATCTTGGCCGTTCGTGGGTGTTAGTCTCCTATTTTGTTACTTTATGTTCGCCAGATGCATGCAATCTTTCTATGTCTATCCCTTTATTTCTGAGTCATTTTCCTTAACATGATACTTTCCATGTAGTACCACTTGTATGTAAATTTCATGACTCCATCTTTTCTAACAGCTACATAGTACTCCATTGTGTAGATGTACCAAAGTTTCTTTAACCAGTCATCTGTTCTCAGGCACTCAGTTTTTTTTTCCAGATTCTGGCTATTGTAAAGAGTGCTGCAATGAACAAACAATTGCAGATGTCACTTCGACTATACTTTTTTGCCGCTCTGGGATATATTCCCAGGAGTGGTATTGCTGGGTCAAATGGGAGCTCAATTTCTAATTTTTTGAGAATCGTCCATACTTTTTCCAAAAGGGCTAAACCAGTCGGCATTCCCACCAGCAGTGAAGGAGTGTCCCTTTCTCGCCACATCCGCACCAGCACCGGTTGCTTTTGTTCTTGTGGATATGGGCCAGTCTCTGTGGTGTGAAATGATATCTCATTGTGGTTTTGATCTGTATCTCCCTGATGATTAATGATGTAGAGCATTTTCTCATGAGTCTTTTAGCCATTCAGATTTCATCTTTGAGATATCTTACTGAAGTTTTCAAAATGTCAAGGTTTCTTTTTTCTGTCCTGGAATAAGATTATAAAAACTTTTTTCTTAGCTGCATTTTATGTAGGGCTACAATGATTTCCTCTTAAATTTAGAGTACTTAAATAAAGGTAGGGAGAAAATAATTTCTGTTAGACTAAAAGAAATGCCTCTAACAGTGCATTTTCTAGAAATAATACTCCAGTAGGGATCATCACATTTCAGTCTCACATTTCATATCATTCAGTGTGACAGTGCTGAAATTATACCATTGTGTCTTGTTGAAAAAGCCCTACAAACTTATGTGGAAAGTGCCATATAGAGAATAGTTTTAAAAAGAATAAAATCTCGGATAATTGATAACTGGTGGTAATTTTATAAGGTTATTGAAGTGTTTAGTATCAACTATTCACTAGGCATTCCATTCTATTAATGAGAGTAATGAAATAATATTCTATCAGGATATCCAAAAAGACTTGTGCATGAAAATAAGCAAGCTTTCTGTTCCAATAAGACATTTACTTAAATGACCCCCCAGATAGATAATAGAGCATGACTGAAGTCAGAAGAAGTTGCACACTATTTCTAGGTGTGTAGACATTTTACTTTTTGTTTATAAGGGATTGGGGGGAGACACAATATAACTCCTTTCTATGACTAAGTTTGGAACAATGCACATGGATATTAAAGCATCAATTTTATACTAATAAAGTTAATATTGGAGAACATGGTTTACCTAAAATTTCACCAAATTAGTCACATTTAGACATTAATCCAATTTAGAAGCCATCCATTGAATATTATTCAACCACACATAAAAGCCTGTCCTTGTAAAACTTAATGGAAAAAATGCGTAATTCTGTGGAGAGCAAGGAATCAAGGTATCAGAAATGGAAGAAACTCAGTTAGTCATGCTCATTTTATGATACAAATTAATTAGTTATGTAAAGTCACCATAATTAGTAGCTGAGTGAAAACACAACTACTCTAATTCCTTATGGAAAGAACAGAAGAATAGAAAATTTGGTCTTTGTCAGTTAGATCATCTGTTTTTCACACACAACATCTAATATTTTAAAAATCTATGTATACAAGCAGAGTAATTAGATATTTTCAAACTTTCACCAGTAATTTTTTTTTGGATTTTTAACCATATTCAGCTGTACTCAGGGCTTACTGGCTCTGAGCTCAGGGATCGATGCAGTCCGTCCTGGTGGACTACAGGTAGAGCTAGGGATTGAAATCAGGTATGTTGCATGCAAGAGAAGTGCCCTACCTGTTATACTATATATCTGGTCTTCATTAGTATTTTTAATGGTATTTATTTAATGTTACTGGTAATTCTATAGCACTTTTGCATATTAATCTGTAATTAGTTGAAGTTATTCATTGGGAAAACAACTATGCAATCCCTATTTCAACTAACGTCTGTAACTACTAGTGATATGAATTAACTTAAAATACATCTAAGGGAAAACAGAAAAACAAAAGAATGGAAACAAGAAAAATAAAAAAGGAACAAAAATGTCTGCAGGGACGGTGAATAACATAAAAATAGTGAGCATTAAAGATTATTCAAATTTTATATCTTTTACTTTTTACTTTTAGGGAGTGGTAATGCCAGGGATCAAACCAAGAGTCTCATATATGTAAAGCAGTCTATTGCTGAGCCACATTCCTAGCCAAAAAGTTTTATATGCTAATATATGTTTGCAATCATAGAATCTGTAAATGATCTTAGACATAATTTGACATTAAGGTAAACAGAGGGGAAGCAACCTACTAAAATTACAACAACAAATGTGACCAAAGGAAAAGGAGAATTAAAATTCAGTTCTTCTGATTCCCATTACAAAATAGGTAATCAAGATTATCCTTTGAACACCACTCAAACATGTTGTATCATATGAAGAAAATTCTTTGGCTATGTATTATATTAATATGTGATTTAGGACCAGAGATATAGCTCAATGATCTAGAGTACATGCTTTGCATACAGAGGCCCAGGTTCAGTTCCCAGTACTGCATACTGATCCAAGCACCACCATGAGCAATCTCTGAGCCCTAAGCTGGGAGTAATCCTAATCTCTCTGCCAGCAGTGTTCGCAAAACTGAAATAAGCAAACAAAATACATAATTTAGACAATAATCAGTACTATTCAGATACCATTTTATCCTTATACTCCCTGTAAAATATAATTATTTTCAAAGGTGACTGACCAGTTGGGGAAGCAGAGCACAAAGAAAGGGATTACAGGGTAATGGGAGCACGGTGATGGGAGTAACCCAATAAACCTAAGCTCCCTGTGGCAAGGCAGAAAGGACAAACCAATGTTATCCTACATCCTGTGACAAAAGTAAACATTGGAAAAATATTTTAAAACCTAATATGATGTTAAAACAGAGTAAAACATGTAGATCATTCAATAAATTCAAGCCTTTTAACCAAATGACTCATATTTTAATTGATAATTTTTGGATGGCATCCTTATTGTGGTCTTTGAATACATATGGAGCATAAAAGAGGAATTCTAAAAGATGCTCAACATCATTAGTCATTAGGAAAATGCAAATCTAAACCACATTAAGGTATCACTTCATGTCTATTAGAATAACCATTATCAACAAATGTTGACCAGGATATAGATAAACCGAGATACATTGTTGGTGAAAACATAAAATGGTGCAGCTGCTATGGGCAACATTGAAAGTTCCTCAAAAAGATTAAAAACAGGACAAGTGTATGATATTTCAAGCCCACTTATGCATATATTTGAAATAACTGGAATCAGGATCTAAGAAGATGCCTGCACTCCTATGTTGATTGTTGCAGTGTTCATTCACATTAGCTAAAATCTAGAAATATAAAGGTCTATTGAGGAAAATGGATAAATAAAAAGTGACATGCACAAACAATGAAATATTAAGTCTAAAGTGGAAGAAAACACTGCCAAGTAAACAAGGTGAAAAAATCTTGAGGACATTATGCTAAGTGAAATAAACCAATCACACAAGGACAAATACCACATGATTATATTTATATGATTTATCTGAATAGTCAAACTATTAGAAGCAGGGAATAGAAAAAATGGTTTCTGACCTGAAAGAGAGAGAAGTACTATGCTTCTTTTCAATGGGTATAAAGCTTCAGTAATATAAGATGAATAAGTATGAAAGATCTTTTGTACAGCACAGTGCCTATAGTTAGAAATATAATGTGAATATTTAAATGTTTATTAATAGAAAAAATCTCATATTAAGTCTTATCACAGTAAAAATAGTTTAAAGATATGAACACACCACAGAAGATACATGGCAATTCCCAATTAAAACAGTAAGATGCCACTACACATTTATTAGAATAATGAAAATCCAACAAGAATATGAAGCAATAAGAACTCACACTCATTGTTAAGAATGCAATGTTGTTTTATATGCCAGTTCAGCAGCTTCCTAAAATTAAACCTATTCCAGGCCAGAGACATACCTCAGTGGTAGAAGACTTGTCTTATATATGTATGGCTCTGGGTTTGATGCCTGGCACTGTTGAAAACAAAAAGAAACTAAACCTACTCTTAACATATGATTCAATAATCCTGTTCCCTGTTATTTACCAAATGAGTCCAAAATGTATTTCAATGCAAGAATACGTATATGAATGTTTTTATAGCAGCTATATTTATAATTGCCAAAAATTGGAATCCATCTAGATGTCTTTCAGTATATGAATGGATAAGTAAACTCTGGTCCATCCAGACAATGGAATAATATTCAGCATGTAAAGGAAATGAGTTGTCAAACTATGAAAAGGCATGAAATCACTTTAAGTGAGTATGACTAAGTGAAATAATTCTATCTCAAAGGCTGTACACTACATGATTCCAACAAAAATGATATTCTGAAAAAGGTTAAACTGTTGGTGACAGTATAAAAATCAGTGGGTGGCCAAGGACTGAAGAGAGATAGGGATGAACAGGCACAGAAAGGAGATTTATGGGAGGAGGGGAGGAGGCAGTATAGCTATTTTTGATATTATAATAGCAGATGTGTATCATTATATATTTTTCCAAACTCACAGAATGCATAACATCCAGCAACCAAACTTATTCTTAATGACAATAATGAAATTTGAATGATAAGGGTGTGTCAGTGTGGGTTCATAGATTTTAATGAGTCTGGTGTGGGATGTTCATAGTGATAGGGACTGTGAATGCATAATACACAGATTATATGGAAAATCGGTGTATTTTCTGCTCAGTTTTGCCATGCACATAAAGCTGTTCCAAATATATGAGCATTTAAAATAGGTTAAAAAATAATGTTCTGTTCAAAAGAATTAAGGGAAATTTCATAATTTATAATATGTGATGATTTCAATGCAAAATTCAGTCAAGGCTTCAGAAATTAGTCCCAAAATTGTAGAAGATAAAAATAAAAAATTATCACCAAAAGTTAATATGTATTATCAACAGATAGTCTTTTCAGAATACACTAATTTCCTACTGCAAATTCTATTCTGATTTTTAGTGGTAAAGCAAAAGGTCTAGAGAATGTTGCTTTTGGGTGCTGTGGTTTGCAAAAGAGGCATTGAGTGGCAATCATGTTTGGTCTATAATCTACTCTCAGCATGCATTTTCCATCCTGGGAAGATCCTCCCAACACCCTTTATTTAGTGCTCCCTTCTCTATCTGAGCTGCCTTTTTCCCTAGCGTGTGCGGCTGGCCTCCACAGCACCCAAAAGGAGAGAGAGAACAAAAGGGAATGCCCTGCCACAGAGGCAGGGGGGGGGGATGGGGGGGTGGGGGGTGGGAGGGATACTGGGATCAGTGGTGGTGGAGAATGGGCACTGGTGGAGGGATGGGTGTTCGATCATTGTATAACTGAAACCCAAGCACAAAATTTGTAAGTCTACAACTGCCCCTCATGGTGTTTCACTAATAAAAATTTTTTTAAAAAATTTTTAAATTAAAAAATTTTAAGTCTACAACTGTACCTCATGGTGTTTCACTAATAAAAATTTTTTAAAAAAAAGGTTGCTGTGAATGCTCTATTTGATATAGTGCAGATAGGAATATGTGTTATACTGAGGTTATCAGTTTTCTTTATCCCTAGCAATTGTACTTTTCATCTTTTATATATTAAAAGTTTATTAGAAAACAATATTAATAGTAGTTGATATAAGTTGGACAGTCACGCCTTTCCCACACAGATCAATTCAATATTTTGGATGTTTTTGTCTTACTCACTATAACAAATGTTGTAGAAATTATTCCTATTTGGAAACCACCTTCTTTACATAGCCACGTCCACCCCTTGTTCATTGATCTGCTCAAGTGGGCGCCAGTAACGTCTCCATTGTTGAGAGTTATTACTGCTTTTTTGTTTGTTTGTTTGTTTGTTTGTTTTTGGCATATCGAATATGTCACCGGGAGCTTGCCAGGCTCTGCCGTGCAGGTGGGATATTCTCAGTAGCTTGCCGGGCTCTCCGAGAGGGACAGAGGAATCAAATCCAGGTCGGCCGCATGCAAGGAAAACACCCTACCCGCTGTGCTATCACTCCAGCACATCTTTACCATATATATCTTAACATTTACATTTTTGGCCCTTCTCCATTGGTGGGCCCTTAATAACTACATTTTGCTTTGGGATTTGCCGGTGTTTCTTTAAGCTACGTAATGGTCATTTTCAATTACTATGATATGTTTTCCTTCTCATTCTATGACTTCCCAATTTTTTCTGTTCTTTTTAAATTCTGAGATATTCGTCTCATGTTTCTTAGAGCAAATCTCATCAAGCAAGCTTGAGACACATACTTATAAATCCTTTCTGTATACTCATTGGAAAGTGACAACTGAACTTACAAATTTTGAGGCCGCGCCTACTTATGGACATGTTACATTTCCTCCAGGGGGTTACTAGATTAGCAGATAAGTGAATGCTATAAAGTATACCTGGATTGAACAATGCAGACATTTGACAAAGTTTCATATGTTATACTTAAGTAAAAATAGGTGGCAATACAATTAAAAGGGCTCATAACCTATTGAACACTTATACCAAAACAGTTCTGCTCTTTACATTAATCATAAGTTCCATGAGGAAGGGGACTATGGGTGTTTTTTTTTTCACACATAGAAGGTGCTCAAGAAATGTTATGAAGGGATCAAAAGTACAAAACATAGGGAAATCTATAGTCTTTGGCCCGTTCAGTATTTTCTGGCATTTTGGCTTGGATTAAAGAAAGTTGAAGTTGGCTCAACATTTAAAAAATTAAATATTATAATGACCAATAGAAAAAGTTGTTCAAATATAAAAAATTGAACAAAGTTCATTTAAGAGCTTAATATTTGAGAAAAGGTCCAGGGGAATTAATTGACAGTCAACAGTTTGTAGTTACTAAAAAAGTAAACTCTCTCCTTAGAACTGAAAACATTATTAATCGTATTTTAAATTTCAGAATTTCAGTTAATGAAAAATAAATACAAAAAACAAAACAAATACTGTCCTCCCGTTGTTCATCGATTTTCTTGAGCGGGCCAGTAACACCTCCATTTTGAGACTTGTTACCGTGTTTGGCATATCGGATACGTCACGGGCAGCTTGCCAGGCTTTGCCGTGCAGGTGAGATACTCTCGGTAGCTTGCCGGGCTCTCCGAGAGGGCAGAGGAATCGAACATAAATGGAAATAAATTTGAGTTTTTAAATGTAAAAAAATTAAAATCTCTCCTCATCAATAATTGTTTACAGAGGAAGGAAAATGCAAAATTTCTTTTTAAATTTTATTATGGTCATAGCCCTACTAAAGGGCAGTGCTCTGTTTTGAGAGATTACATTTTATTTTGATAAGAAGTAGAAGTGTATAATCATTAAATCTAGCCAACAAGGAAAAATACTTCTCTCCTTTAGAAAGGGTATATCTCAATATTGGTTGTATTTAAGCAGAAAATAAAACTCTACTGGAAAAGACGGTACAGAAAATTTATCTCAATATGACTAGAATATAGGGGAAAGGGGAATACTTGGCGTATCCCAATTTGTGTGTTGTCTTTGGTGCTTCCCAATTTGTGTCTTGCCTTTGGTGCCCTGGTTCTCCACAAATAGACTACAGATATATGATAATATATTAAATCTTTCATCCCTTATAGGATATTGGGTACTTGGAAAATCCAGGCCATCTGATGCTCATGGCTGCAAGAAGGCTTATTTTTTGGTCCAGTGAGATATAGAAATCACTTAATCACTTAACTTCCCGTTAGTCGTCGGTTTGCTCGAGCGGGCACCAGTAACGTCTCCATTTGTCCCTGTCGCGTGCTAGTGTAGCCCAATGGCATCTGTTCGCTCTGGGATCATGAAGAGCCTCAAACCGATCATTCATGATCTTCACGAAGAAGTCTGACCATCTGGTAGGTGGGCGGCCACGCGGTCTTTTGACATCCCATGGGATCCAGTCCGTAACAGCTCTAGTCCAGTGGTCGTCTTTAAAACTCATTACGTGACCAGCCCATCTGATTTTTGACACCTTGGCAAGTGAGACAGCGTCCCTGATTCTTGATCGTCGATGGATGTCGGAACTCCGGATTCTTTCTCTCATTTAGAGATATAGAAATACTATTTTCTATTTGCACCATGATGTTAAGAGGTTGTAAAACATTGTTCAAAATTAACATGGGAGAGGCCAGAGAGATACAACAGAAGGTAAGGTGCTTGCCTTGCCTATGGTTGATCCAGGTTCAATAGCTGGCAGCCCTTAAGGTCCTCTGAGCCCACCAGAATTGATTCCTGAGCAGAAAGCCAAAGGTAATCTCTAAGAACAACAGAGTGTGACCCCAGCACTCCCCAAAAATGTTAACACTGGGTTACTTTTCAAGTATGGTGAAATAATTGTCCAAGCTAGTATTAGAATGCTCACTAGAAATTAGTCCAAGATTCCTGCTAAATTACATCACCTTTTATTCTGATAAAAGACCTACAGAATCATAAATTGAAATAAAATAAACAAAGCTTCTGTGGCATTTGACTTAGAGGGAAAAAATGGCAAAAAAAACAAATGAGAGAGATTAAACTTCTAAGTGTACATAGAAGACTTTGTATAGTGACAATAAAATTTAACAGAAGCAAACTGAGCTGCCCTCTATATACATTTATCCTGAATCAGTGTCTCTATTCAGAGGATTGATCTCTCCAATACCATGGTTTCCTCAAAAATTATAAAGATGCATTTTGATCAGAAAAAAAACTGAATCAAAAACTATAATTATGAATTTCCCAAGTAAATCATTGGTGAGATGCACAGGAGGAGGGCTTGGAAATGTAGGAGCCAGTTTGAAGGAATGGGAGACTTGAGAGCCAGTAGTCAGGGAGGTTGGAAGGGCACCAAAGAAACCTTGGCTGATTTCACACTTTGGCCTCATTTCTGACAAATGTTAGCCCAAAATCTCTCCCACTGCAATGTCCCCTTTTGGGAATATAAGGCAGGATTTAGTGAAACCAACACATGATTATAACAGGAGCAATACCAACATCTTTCAAATATACTTAATATTAGTAAACAAAGAAGAAAACAGAATTAGTTATATACACATAGCAGTTTTAAAGCATATTATGTTCATAGTCATGTGTTATTCTCATAGCATAAGGTCCTAAAAGACAGAAACTGCCTTGATCTTTTGTTTTGATACCTAAGAGCACAAGATTGATAAAAAGATGGATGGAAGGAGGGGTGGATGGATGGATACTGGATGATAGATGATAGAAATACTACTTAAATCTGCTCAAAAACAAATGTTAAAATAAAATAATTGGATAATTTCTAAGACTTGGAATAACATAAGAAGATAGAGAATGATTTGTCCTAGCCCTTGGCATGCCCTTCCTGCTTTTACACTAAGTCTAAATACCAACCCTTAAGATATCCCCATCCCCCAGACATTTGGAGAAGCAATAACTTTACTGTAGAAGAAAACTGGCTCATTGCCTCAGAGATCAGAATGACTCAGGAGACAGAATGATTAACAAAAAAATGTTATCAGGCTAAGAGATTACAGTTTAAATCACAAGAAGTCTTTGCAAAAACTATTAAGATTAAGTAACTGTCTTCTTCCCAGGCCATCATTCTCCAGTGCTTTGTAGTCAACACCCACAACCCACTCATTTCCTTATAACCTCTAAAATAAGGTTTCACACACAAGTGGATTGACTCAACACCTTTCAAGGTCTCAGAAAGTGGGAGTACAGTGGTTAAGGAGATAGAAGAAGTAAATAGCACATGGTGTTCAGGTATGTTTTATAAAAGGGTAAAGGGGGCCATGAGCTCACATCTGAGAAGAAGAAAAGATCATGGACTAGAAACTGGCTAATTAGCTATGGTTTTCCTCAAAGAATTCAGTTTGAGTATGCGTGGTGAATCTGACCCCAAATGGCCTTATGAAGTCCATATGAAAAGAACATTGCAATAGAATTGTTATAGCTCCGGTTCTGCCTTGTGTGACCTTGAACAAATCTTTTTGCCAATCTGGCCCTGATTTGTAAAATAGAAAAAAAATAATACCTTCACCCAAATCACCGGTTGTTGTGAGGTCAAGCAAATTGTTCCTACGAACAATTTTTTTAAAAAAGTAAAACATAAATAAAAGGAAATTTGTACTTTAACTTGTTCATTTTACAGAAAAGATGATTAAGGAGACCATGCTAAAACCAAGAGATGTTAATGGTACTTGTTTTTAAGTACATAGCTAATTAGTAGCAGATACACAACAAAAACTCATTTGCCTGAGTCCTAATTAAATGGTTTTTTCCACTACACGATTTTACCTTCCTCCTACTTTCCACTTGATAACTCAATTGTCTGAGCTTGCAAGCATGGGATAGCTGATTCATTTAGAATGATAATACACATATTTGCATTTTTCACTGTGATTGAACTAACTGAAGAATGTCTAGATATTATCAACATAGATATAGATATTTTCTGAGTTTTAATTTAGAAAAAACTGTAAGGCTAAAGATGTTTAGTAATTAATTGAAATCATACTGGTGTATGTACTGTTATTAGCAAATAATGTATCAATATAGGGATTATAAATATGCTTATGACGAATCTTTATGGAAGGTCTGAGGTTTTCATTTTAATTTCAGTTTCTTGAAGATGCAAGTAAAATGTCGGAAAATAATTTGGCTTACATTAAATAACTTACATATTTCAATGCTTCAAATCTGTGGGTTGAGAGGTCAAAGGATAAAATGCCTTGTAGAACATGATGAAGAAACACAATAGTATAAATATTTCAAATGAATATAGTATGATGCAAAGGAATAGGAATATAAGGATAAAGCATTCACTTGAGAAAGAAGCAAAGGAAAATCAGCTTAAAGATAATATTACAAATCCCATTGACAATCATTGATGCAGTTGAAATTATTTAATGAATAGTTGAAGCTCAGAAAGACTGTAGTTATTACTTGTCTGATCTAGGTTGTTTATCTCCAAAGGTATGGAAGGTGGCCAGTATTAAATGAGGGTTACTTATGACTTGCTGTCTTTGATGATCTATTTTCTTTCACTTGAAAATCACTTAAAGAAGTAATCCTCCATAAGTACCCCCAAGACATTAGAACCTTATAACACATACAAATCTTAATGCATGGAACAAGGAAGTAGGAAGAAGGAAGTGGAATATCTGAAAGCTAAAAGTTAGGATTTGAAACACAGTGGCTGTTAATTTTCTATAAAAGTGGCTTAAGCGAAAGAGAATAGGAAAAGAGGGTCAACAATTTAACAGAAAATATAAGGACTATCTGGGCTCAAAGGAAAGGGAGTTACTCTAGAAGCTCTGGGATGATTGTGTTTCATGATTAAAAGAGGAATCTCAAGGGTCAGAAAACTAGTACAAGGTTTAGAGCACTTCCTTTCCATGAAATTAATCCCAGCTTGATCCCCAGCACATATCATATATGGTTCTCCTAAGCACAGAGCCAGGAGTGGTCCCAAGTGTGTCCCCAAAACAAAACAAAAGTAAAGGTTCAAAACAAAGGAGTGAGAAGACTTAATATGAGATTACCTTAGGTGTCTGAAATTTTATTAATATACAGCATAAGTAATACTACATAAAGTACAATAATCGTGTTGCAGCTAAATAAAAGGGTATTTAAATACATCATGTAACTCCTCTGTAGATAAAGATATAGAGCATGTCTAACACCTGAGAATATTCCCAATTGTTCTTTCTGATTCTGTATTCCATTTGTTCCATCCAGGAGGTAACATATAATTTCACATGTTATCAAATATTAGAATCTTCACTTCTTAAACTTGGTATATATTTAATAATGCACCATGTCATCTAGAGTATCGCTCTTCTGGCCTTAGTAAAATATTTTTAGTAGTCGTTCATGTAGCTGCATGTGTCAGTAGTATGAAATGTATTCAAATAAAAGTGTTGTTCATTCTACTACTGATGGATTATTTTTTAGTTATTTCCAATGTGGGTTTACAACAAATGATGCTTTTTCTAATTATTAATATACATGTCTTTAAGTGAAATGCACATTTGTTTTTGCTTGGTATGTATTTAGGAGTAAAATGACTATGTCTTGGGTAAGTAATAATTTAAGCTTTTATAAATACTCTCAAATATTTTGTTTTATTACAATTTTTAATTTGCTATGGGTGTGAGGATAAAACGCATGGTTTCAGATACTATTTATCCCTGGCCCTACTTAAGAACAATTTTAGGTACTGTGTGGTATACAAAAATGTTAATGGTATGGTATCATTTATAAAACAATCCAGCACCATACTCTTCACCAGAATATCCACTATATTTTCTACGGTAAGATCTTGACCTGGGTAAAAAAAAAAAGCTTACAAATAAGAGTTCTGTCATTTTCTTTCTGTCAGCACTGTACATCCTACTTTCACCCCAATTCTAAGTTCTATAATCCTTTCTGTTTATTTTAACAAAGGTGCTGTTCTTCATTCTAGATAAGGCCAATTTCTTTCTCTGTGATTTGAATTCCATCCTATCTTAACATTTCAAAAGCCACCATCAATCGTACCTTACTGGTCCTGTATCTTCAAACTCTAGCTTGCATTGGCTTCTACTTAGAATTTAAGAGTATTCCTTTTTTTCCTTTTGAAGAAAATAACATTTCCCTGTTTCTTACATATTTACATGCATACATCCCCACATACATAGCACTGTAGCACTGTCCTCCCATTGTTCATTGATTTGCTCGAGTGGGCCAGTAATGTCTCCATTGTGAGACTTGTTGTTACTGTGTTCGGCATATCGAATACATCACGGGTAACTTACCAGGCTTTGCCTTGCTGGCGAGATACTCTCGGTAGCTTGCTGGGCTTTCCGAGAGAGGCGGAGGAATCAAACCTGGCTCTGCCGGGGTGGCTGCGCACAAGGCAAACACCCTACCGCTGTGCTATTGCTCCAGCCCACATACATAAAGATCTATTTAATTCACTTTTTATTTTTTTTACTTTTTAGTGAATCACTATGAGATACACAATTACAAAGTTGTTTGTGATTGGATTTTTGGTCATACAATGTTCCAATGTCCCTAGTAGTAGCCCTCCATCCTTTCCCCACCTCCAGTATGCCTCTATGGCAGGCACTTTTCCTCTCTCTCTCTCTCTCTCTCTCTCTCTCTCTCTCTCTCTCTCTCTCTCTCTCTCCCTCCCTCCCTCCCTCCCTCCCTTTCTTGCTCTCTATTTATTGTTTGTAATACAGGTACTGAAAGGTTATTATTTTTGTCTTTTCATGTACATTGAGCACTCAGCTCTTGTCCAAAGTGATCACCTCCAACTATTCTTGTCATTGGGGTCCCTCCTCTATCCTAACTTCCCTCTCCCCTTGGACCCACTTGTGGCAAGCTTTCAAGCATGTACCAGTTCTCCTGGTCATTGTTTCTACTGTCCTTTGTAATAGTCTCATACTATGATTTTTTCATCCCACAAATGAGTGCAATCATTCTATATCTATTCCTCTCCTTCTGACTCATTTCACTCATCATGATACTTTCCATTATAAGCAAATTTTCATGACTATCTTTCCTGGTGGCTGCATATTTTTCCACTGTGTGAATGTACAATGGTTTCTTTATCCAATCATCTATTCTGAGGCTCTCTGATTGTTTCCAGAGTTTTGGCTATTGTGAACAGTACTGCAATGAATATAGAAGTGCAGATAGCATTTCTGCTATCTGCTATGTGCGTTGTTGAGCCCCCAGGCTATATTCCCAGAAGTGGTATTGCCGGGTCAAATGTAAGTTCAATTTCTAGTTTTTTGAGTAATGCCCATATGAATGTTTTCCCCCAAAGTCTGGACCAGTCAGCATTCCCACCAACAATGAATAAGGGTCACTTCCTCCCCGTATCCATGCCAGCACTGACTGTTCTTGTTCTTTTTGATGTGTGCCAGTCTCTGTGGTGTGAGATGATATCTCATAGATGTTTTGATTTGCATCTTCCTGATGATTAGTGATGCACAACATTTTTATGTGCCTTTTGGCCATTTGTATTTCTTCTTTGAGGAAGTTCCTGTTCATTTCTTCTCCCCATATTTTTGATGGGATTAACTTTTTTTTTTGTAAAATTGTGCCAGTGCCTTAAGTTGATATTTGATATTAACCTTTGATACTAACCCCTTATAAGGTCAGTGAGATTAGCTCGAGCGGGCCCAGTAATGTCTGCATTGTGAGGCTTGTTACCATGTTTGGCATGTCGAATACGTCATGGGTAGCTTGCCAGGCTTTGCTGTGCAGGCGAGATACTCTCGGTAGCTTGCCGGGATCTCTGAGAATTGGAGCAATAGCACAGCAGGCTGGAGTGATAGCACAGTGGGTAGGGCGTTTGCCTTGAACGCGGCCTACCCAGCCAACCCAAGTTTGATTCCTCCGCCTTCGATTCCTCCGCCTCTCTCAGAGAGCCCAGAAAGCTACCGAGAGTATCTCGCCCACATGGCAATGCCTGGCAAGCTACCTGTGACGTATTCTATATGCCAAACAGTAATAACAAGTCTCACAATGTTACTAGGCCCGCTTGAGCAAATCTATGAACAATGGAAGGACAGTGACAGTGATAAGATCGGTGTTGAGTAAATAATTTTTCCCATTCCCATGTGGTCTGTATTTGTGCTTTGGTCACCATTTCTTTTGAGGTACAGATAGATGCTTCTTAGTTTAATGAAATCCTATTTGTTTACCTTTGCTTGAACTTGATTAGTCAGTAGTGTTCAATCTTTGAAGATGCCTTTAGCTTCATTCAATGTCATGAAGGGATCTGCATATGTTTTCCTCCAAGAAGCTTATAGATTAAGGTATGATACTGAGTTTTTTAAATCCATTTTTATATGTGCATGTCATTAGAAAAAGTTCTTAGTTCTTATTCATTTTTTCTTTGGTATGTACCTGCCCAGGTTTCCTAGCACCACTTATTAAAGAGACGTTCCTTACTCCACTTCATATTACTTTGTCCTTTATCAAAGACTAAATGACCATATATTTGAGGTTTGATCTGCAGGTCTGTAGTCATTCCAATACCATGCTGTTTTAATTACTACCACTTTGTAATATAAGTTGAAGTTGAGGAAGGAGCTGCCTCCCATCTTCTCTCTCTCAATGATTTGTTAGCTGTTTGTGAAAGGTTATTGTTACATTTGAATTCAGAAGTGTGGTATTTGAAAAATGTCATAGGTATCCTTATAAGGACTACATTAAATCTGTATAATGCTTTGCGGAGTACTGACATTTTGACAATAATAATCTTCCCAATACATAAGCCGGGCATGCGTCTCCATTTCCTCATGGCCTCTTTTATCTCTTGAAGTAGTTTTTTTTTTAGTTTTCTTTGTACAGGTCCTTCACTCCTTCACCTCTTTAATTAAGCTGTTTCTGAGGTACTTGACTTTCTGAGGCACAATTTTGAACGAATTCACTTTTTAAAATATCTCTTTCTTCTCTTTCATTATTTGTATATACCGAAGTCATGGATCTGGGTGGAAGATGCATGATCCATCAATCCACAGATCCTCCAAATTCCAGTAGGCGGGGGTCACACCCACCACCTGGCCCCCTGGCGCCATGTAATCCCATCAGCGGCCAAGACTCAGAGACTATAAAATCCAGATCCCGGAACCGCGCGGCCGCGAATTCATCTTATCAGAACTTTTCTTTATGACATCTTATTATCTCATTCCTACTTTGGACAAACTTGCAGGCTTTCGAATGTAGCCTGCCCACAGGGCAGAGTCTGGCAAACTCCCCGTGGCCTACCAAATATGCCAAATACCAGTAACAATGATGGGTCTCATTCTCCTAAAGAGCCGTGAATATAATCTCAGGGCTAGGATGAAAGAGACGTTACTGGGGCCTGCTCGAGGCAATCGACGATTAACAGGATGATGAAATGAAATGAAAAATGAAGTCATGGACTTTTGGGTATTGTTTTATAAACTGCCAATTTACTATACAAATATATTGTTTCTAGGAGCTTTTTGGCGTGTCCGACACGCCATTTCGTCAGTAAAGAAGCAAACAGCACCCGGCCCAGACAAGGTCAGACCTGAACACCTGAAGAACCTGCCGTCAGTACTCATCAATACACTGGCTCGGCTCTTCACTCGCTACCTGTCTGAATGCAAGGTTCCATCTCAATGGAAAACCAGCAGGACCGTACTACTGTTCAAGAAGGGAGACATCCATGACATTGGCAACTATCGCCTGATCTGCCTATTGTCTGTCATCTACAAGTTGTTCACTCGAGTCATCCTGAATAGGATTGGCAGAACACTAGATGAAGGACAACCATGTGAGCAAGCAGGGTTCCGCAAAGGATTCAGCACCATCGACCATATCCACACGATAACCAAACTCATTGAGGTTTCTCGGGAGTTCAAGATGCCGCTCTGCTTAACGTTCATTGATTTAAAGAAGGCCTTTGATTCTGTTGAGACGGAAGCGGTCATTGAAGCCCTAGCCAATCAGGGCATACAAGCCCAATACATCAGGATCCTCCGTGAGCTGTATTGCGGATTCACTACCAGGATCTCACCATTCTACAAAGAAGTGATCGTTGATGTCAAGAGAGGGGTGCGGCAGGGTGATACCATTTCACCAAAACTCTTCAGTGCCACCCTTGAGAACATCATGCGACGACTGGAATGGGAAGGAATGGGAGTGAAGATAGATGGTCGGCAACTACACCACCTCCGCTTTGCTGATGACATTGTTTTAATAACACCAAACATCAGCCAAGCGGCACAAATGCTGGCCGACTTTGACCGTGAGTGTGGAAAGGTAGGACTACAGCTGAATCTTACGAAGACAATGTTTATGAGAAATAGCCTTGTTCCTGACGCCCCATTCGCTCTCAATGGAACGACCATCTCCGAATGCAACAGCTATGTGTACCTAGGTCGAGAGGTCAACATGACAAATGACCTGGCACCCGAGCTGCGCAGGAGGAAGAGAGCGGCTTGGAACGCCTTCAAGAACGTCGAAGAAATAGCTAAGAGGACGAAGAACCTCCGGCTCCGGGCACATCTCTTTGATTCCACTGTTCTTCCTGCATTAACATATGCCTCAGAGACCTGGGCCCTACGCAAACAAGATGAGAACGCCATTCAGGTCTCCCAAAGAAGAATAGAAAGAGCTATGCTTGGAATATCACGTTTCACTCAAATGAGAGAACGAATCCGGAGTTCTGACATCCGTCGACGATCAAGGATCAGGGACGCTGTCTCATTTGCCAAGGTGTCGAAAATCAGATGGGCTGGTCACGTAATGAGATTTAAAGACGACCGTTGGACTAGAGCTGTTACTGATTGGAATCCACGGGATGTCAAGAGACCGCGTGGCCGCCCACCTACCAGATGGTCAGACTTCTTTGTCAAGGTCATGAACGATCGGTTTGAGGCCCTCCATGTTCCCGGAGCGAAGAGATGCCATTGGGCTACACTAGCACGCGACAGGGACAAATGGAGACGTTACTGGCGCCCGCTCGAGCAAATCGACGACTAACGGGAAGTTAAGTGATTAAGTGATTAAGTGAAGGAGCTTTTTATAGTCTTTAGGATTTTCTAAGTATAGTGTTATATAGGGCCGGAGCCATAACACAGTGATAGGGCATTTGCCTTGCACGCAGTCAGCCTGGCCGAGCCAGTTCAATACCTTCGCCCCTCTCGGAGAGCCCGGCAAACTACCGAGAGTATCTCGCCCACACAGCAAAGCCTGGCAAGCTACTCGTGATGTATTCAATATGCCAAACACAGTAACAGCAAGTCTCAAAAGAATGAAGACATTACTGGGTCTGCTCGAGCAAATCGATGAACAACGGGAGGACAGTATTATGTCATCTGCAAACAATGAAAGCTTGACTTCTTCCTTTCCTACTTGAATGCCCTTGATATCTTTTTCTGCCTTACTGTGATGGCAAATACTTCCAGTACTATATTGAATGGGAGTGACAAAAGTAGAAAACTTTGTCTTGTGTCTGATCTTAGAGATAAGACTTTTAGTGTTTCTTTATTGAGAATAATGCTTGTGCTGCGGCAGATGGCTTTGACTTTATTGAGGAAAATTCCTTCAACTTTCATTTTGTTGAGAGTTTTGATCTTGAATCGTGCTGGATCTTGTCAAATGTTTTCTCTGCATCTATTGATATGATCATATGGTGTTTGTCTTTTATTTATATGGTGCATTATGTTGATTAACTTGTGAGTGTTAAACTATCCTTGCAGCCACTAAATGAATTCTACATGGTTATGGTGTATGATCTTTTTGATGAGTTGTTGGATTTTATTTGCTAGTATTTTGTTGGGGATACTGCACCTGTGTTCATCAGGGATATTAGCCTGTAATTCTCTTTTTTGTGGTGTCTCTCTCTGCTTTTGGTAACAGTGTGTTATTTGCCTCATGGAAATTGTTTGAGAGTGTTTCTGTTTCTTTAATTTTCTGGGAAAGCTTGAAAAGGATTGGCAGTAGGTCCTCCATAAAGATTTGGAAGAAATCACTAGTGAATCCATCTGGGCCTGGGCTTTTGTTTATTTTAATTTCTTTTGAATTTACCTAAATTCTTGATATACTCAATTTTTCAGACTTTTAAAAAAAATTTTATTAGTGAGACACCATGAGGTACAGTTGTAGACTTACAAATTTTTGTGCTTGGATTTCAATTATACAATGATCAAATACCCATCCCTCCACCAGTGCCCATTTCTTACCACCACGGATCCCAGTATCCCTCCCACTCTCATCCCCCCTTCCTACCCTGCCTCTGTGGCAGGGCATTCTCCCTTGTTCTCTCTCTCTTCTTTTGGGTGTTGTGGTTTGCAGAAGAGGCATTGAGTGGCAATCATGTTTGGTCTGTAGTCTACTTTCAGCATGATTCTCCCATCCTGGGAGGATCCTCCCAACACCCTTTATTTGGTGCTCCCTTCTCTATCTGAGCTCCCTTTTCCCCTAGCATGTGTAGCTGGCCTCCAAGCCATGGAGCAAAATTCCTGGTACTAATCTCGGCCATTCTTGGGTGTTAGTCTCCTATTTTGTTACTTTATGTTCCCCAGATGAATGCAATCTTTCTATGTCTATCCCTCTCTTTCTAACTCGTTTCGCTTAACATGATACTTTCCATGTAGTACCACTTGTATGTAAATTTCATGACTTCATCTTTTCAAACAGCTACATAGTACTCCATTGTGTAAATGTACCAAAGTTTCTTTAACCAGTCATCTGTTCTCGGGCACTCACGTTTTTTCCAGATTCTGGCTATTGTAAAGAGTGCTGCAATGAATTTTTTCAGACTTTTTATATGAATTGTAAATATCTGCTGTGGCATTAAGTATTCAATTATTCTTTTTATATTGATACATTTAAAATTTCAATAAAATTAAATTTGTTGCACTCTCCTTTTCTTTCTTGTATATTTCTGTCTTTTATGACTTATGATTTATTTCTATGTAATTAAATAATTCATTCCATACATAAATACCTTTTTTAATTAAAAAATTGTATTTACTTATAAGCATTCAGAATGTCAACAAAACAGCTGCAACTTTTTTCTTTTTCTTTTGCAATTACAGAGTGGTACTCAGTTAACAGAACAACAATTATTTCATATAAGCTGTATCAGAGACAACTGAAGATGAAAAAAACTAACATCCCCATATATAACTAATTTGTGCTGTGCACCAACAAGAACCTGCTTTAAATTTCCATGCCAATTTACAACCCCCATACTGTACCAGGCAAGGTCAGTAGTGGCTATTGAAAATATCACCGGGACAGGGCTATCTAAAGACACATTCGGTAGTGTGTTAACTATACAGAAAAGACAACGTACAGTTTAAAAACAAATCTTACACAGCCTTACATTTCAATGTTTTTCTTTAAAAGGAGTGAGTTGTGTACAGGGGGGTTAAATGCTTTATAGACAAAAAAAATAACTTCGCTAGAACTGACTTATTCATATTCATCATCATCTTCATCTTCTTTATCCTCCTCTTCTTCCTCATACTCTTCATCCTCTTCACCTTTCTCCTCTTACTTCTTTTTCTTGCTCTTTTCAGCTTTAACAAAATCCCTTCTTGGCCACATCAGACTTTCCTTTAGCTCGGTATGCAGCAATATCCTTTCCATATTTCTCCTTCAGCTTGGCAGCCTTCTTTTCGTAAGGCTGCTTATCATCTGCAGCAATGTTGTTTCACATCTCTCCCAGTTTCTTTGCAACATCACAAATAGACAGGCCAGGATGCTCTCCTTTGATTTTTGGGCGATACTCAGAACAAAACAAGAAAAAGGCCGAAGGAGGCCTCTTGGGTGCATTTGGATCCTCGAACTTCTTTTTTGTTTCCCCTTTAGGAGGAATATGTTTTCATTTCTTTTTCATAACGGGCCTTGTCAGCCTTTGCCATGTCTTCAAATTTTCCTTTCTCTTTAGCAGACACAGTCTTCCACCTCTCTGAACACTTCTTAGAAAACTGAAAAGTTGACGGAAGCATCTGGGTGCTTCTTCTTGTGCTCCTCCTTGGCAAGTTTGCACAAAGAATGCATATGATGAGATTTTGTCTCTCGGCTTCTTAGGATCTCCTTTGCCCATGTTTAATTATTTTACTCAGTGAGGCACAGAGTCGCCCAGTGCCCATCCGGCTCTCACTTGCCCTGGCGCTATCTCTATGGAGCTCAATGTACTACAATGGCTGTGAGAGTGGGAGCCAGATGCCTCCATACCTAAATACCTTAAAGATAGTCTACTTTATACTTATTTCTTATACACATAACATTAAGATACAATTTATATACATATATTGGTTTATATTGACATATCATTTATATACCTATAAACTTTAGCTAAATTTATAATTTTATGTTGTACTGTAAGCTTTTTTTTATCATACCCTGACATATATAGTAACACACTGTAATATAGAGTTTCAACAAAGAAAATACGGTTTGCATAATAATAAGGCATTAGCTGAAATGCACATGGAGTTGTTGACCTAAAACAAAAAAACTACAGAAAGGATGTGTTTGAAAGGATGCTGACAAAGTAATTAAAATAACTAGAGAAATAGACCTAGCTTAAAACTTAGCAAATCATAAGTCCTGTCTTAGTCACTTAACCTCTAACTTGTGCTCCCTGATCCTTGCAGACTATTTTAATATTCAGTTATTCAATGGAGTAAATTCAAAGTCTTTGTCGTATTTAATGCCCTATTTTTTGCCACAAGCATCTATACCCCAATACAAAAAATTTGTGTGATTTCCATAATGTACTAATGCCCTTTCCTTTCTGGTGCTCTTTCCTATGCTCTCAACCTTAAATTACCCCCCTTTATTTCCCTGTTCTGCCTCAAATTTCACATCTATGAACTTCATCCTGATTTATCCAGACACAACTCCTATTTCCACCTATGTGCTCAATAAACTTAATTTACACATTTTCTAAATCCATTTTCCACAGTCTTCACTGTACCGCACAGGTGTCATTTATATTTTTACCTGCCCATTTCTCACTTTATTTTTGAAGTAGATAAATAGTCTCAGAAGCCATTATTTCACTCCTAAGCTACACAGCATGATCACAAAGCTTGATGGTCAACAGGGTGGATCCAGAAGTTAGCCCAGGTTTGACACTAAATTCTGTATTTCATTAACAGTGTGTTACTGGAAGTGATACTTCTAGCCCTCATTATCTCTTTTTTTGCCTTTATTTTATTTTTTCCCTTTATTTTATTTTATTTTTTTTACAGTTGTAGATTTACAATTTTTGGTGCTTTGGTTTCAATTATACAATGATCAGATACCCATCCCTCCACCAGTGCCCATTTTCCACCACCATGGATAATATCCCTCCCACCCCCATCCCCCCCATCCCCCCTGTCTCTGTGGCAGGGCAATCCCCTGTGTTCTCTCTCTCCTTTTGGGTGTTGTGGTCTGCAAAAGAGGCATTGAGTGGCAAACATGTTCAGTCCATAGTCTACTTTCGACATGCATCTCCCCTCCTGGGAGGATCCTCCAAACATCCTTTATTTGGTGCTCCCTTCTCTATCTGAACTGTCCTTTCCTCTAGGATACCTGGCTGGCCTCTAAGTTATGGAGTAATCCTCCTGGTGCTGATCTCAGCTATTCTTGGGTATTAATCTCATACTTTGTTACTTTATATCCCCCAGATGAATGCAATCTTTCTATGTCTATCCCTCTCTTTCTGACTCATTTCGCTTAGCATGATACTTTCCATATTGTACCACTTGTATGTAAATTTCATGACTTCATCTTTTCTAACAGCTACATAGTACTCCATTGTGTAGATGTACCAAAGTTTCTTTAACCAGTCATCTGTTCTTGGGCATTCAGGTTTCTTCCAGTTTCTGGCTATTGTAAAGAGTGCTGCAATGAACAAACAAGTGCAGATGTCACTTCGACTATACATTTTTGCCTCTCTGGGATATATTCCCAGGAGTGGTATTGCTGGGTCAAATGGGAGCTCAATTTCTAATTTTTTGAGAATCGTCCATACTGTTTTCCAGAAGGGCTGAACCAGTGGACATTCCCACCAACAGTGAAGGAGTGTCCCTTTCTCGCCACATCCACGCCAGCATCGGTTGCTTTTGTTCTTTTGAATGTGGGCCAGTCTCTGAGGTGTGAGATGGTATCTCATTGTGGTTTTGATCTGCATCTCCCTGATGATTAATGATGTAGAGCATTTTCTCATGTGCTTTTTTTTGCCATTCGGATTGTACTGATATATATATATATATATATATATCATTATCCTCCTGTTGCATAGCGATTTTTCTCGAGCGGGCCCAGTAACGTCTCCATTGGAGACTTTGTTGTTACTATGTTTGGCATATCGAATACATCACGGGTAGCTTGCCAGGTTTTGCCGTGCAGGCGAGATACTCTCGGTAGCTTGCCGGGCTCTCCAAGAAGGGCAGAGCAATCGAACTCAAGTCAGCCATGTTGGCTGCCTGCAAGGCAAACACCCTACCCACTGTGCTATCGCTCCATCCCATATATATATATATATATATATATATATATATATATATATATATTACACATATGCCTATTTCACTTACATATATAGGGATATCACGGTCCTCCCATTACTCATCGATTTGCTCGAGCGGGCCCAGTAACATCTCAATCGTGAGACTTGTTACTGTGTTTGGCATATTGAATACGTCACGGGTAGCTTGCCAGGCTCTGCCGTGCGGGCAAGATACTCTTGGTAGCTTGCCGGGCTCTCCGAGAGGGGCGGAGGAATCGAACTCGGGTCGGCCATGTTGGCTGCATGCAAGGCAAACGCCTTGCCCGCTGTGCTATCGCTCCAGCCCATATAGGGATATATATACATTATATATATGCAAAGTTCCCTTTTATCTTATAGTTTAAGTCACCAAGAATGAAATTATTAAGTATTTACAAGTGGTGTATAATATTCATCTAAATTTATCTGGTTCCATAAAATTATCTAATTATCCTAACACAATTATAGTTCACAATTTCACCCACTAATTATTCGCTATATGACTTATACCAAAGTTATGTTAAAATATGTTCTTTATTATAGTTTCATTAAATTTTTCAAAAATTTGTTGATTCATGTCCTAAAACTGCACCATTTTGTTATTATGGCAAAGTACTAAATTTGCTATTTAGTAGTGCTTTTTCTCTAGTCCGTTATTTAAAACTTTTATAGCTATTCTTTTCTAATGTTCTTCAATATGAATTACAATATAAATCAGTATCACATTGTAAATGTTTTTTAAGAGTATCTGTAATAGCATATAGGCATATTAAAAGATATTTATTGTTTATTATTCTTTTTTTTGTTTGGGGAGACACCTCACAGTATTCCGGGCTTTCTCCTGGCTCTATACTCAAGGATCACTCAGGGAACTATATGGGGTGCTGCGAGTCAAATGCAAATCCATCATATGGACTACAAGTGCCCTCCCCATTGTACTCTCTCTCCAGTTCTCTATCATCTCTTATTCTTTTTTTAATTTTTAAAAAATTTTTTTCTTCCTTTTTAAAAATTTTTTTATTAGTGAAACACCATGAGGTACAGTTATACACTTATAAATTTTTGTGCTTGGGTTTTAGTTATACAATGATCAAGTACCCATCCCTCCACCAGTGCCCATCCTCCACCACCACGGGTCCCAGCATCCCTCCCATCCCCCACTCCCATCCCACCCTGCCTCTGTGGCAGGGCATTCCCCCTTGTTCTCTCTTTCTTCTTTTAGGTACTGTGTTTTGCTAGAGAGGCACTGAGTGGCAATCATGTTTGGTCTATAGTCTACTTTCAGCATGCTTCTCCCACCCTGGGAGGATCCTCACAACACCCTTTATTTGGTGCTCTCTTCTCTATCTGAGCTTCTTTTTCCCCTAGCACGTGTGGCTGGTCTCCAAGTCATGGAGCAAAATTCCTGGTACTAATCTCGGCCATTCCTAGGTGTTAGTCTCCCATTTTGTTACTTTATGTTCCCCAGATGAATGCAATCTTTCTGTGTCTATCCCACTCTTTCCGACTCATTTCACTTAACACGATACTCTCCATGTAATACCACTTGTATGTAAATTTCATAATTTCATCTTTTTTAACAGCTACATAGTACTCCATTGTGTAAATGTACCAAAGTTTCTTTAACCAGTCATCTGCTCTCGGTCACTCAGGTTTTTTCCAGATTCTGGCTATTGTAAAGAGTGCTGCAATGAACAAACAATTGCAGATGTCACTTCGACTATACTTTTTTGCCTCTCTGGGATATATTCCCAGGAGTACTATTGCTGGGTCAAATGGGAGATCAAATTCTAATTTTTTGAGAATCTTCCATACTGTTTTCCAAAAGTGTTGGACCAGCCGGCATTCCCACCAGCAGTGAAGGAGGGTCCCTTTCTCACCACTTCTTTTTATCATCATCTTATTATAAACTCTTATTCTTAAGGAAATTCAAATAAGAACCACAGTGAGATACCACTTCACACCGATGAAATGGCTAATATTTAGCATTCAAGAAACAAGTGTTTGGGACATTTTGGAGAGAAGAGATACCTGGCACATCGCTGGAAGGAAAATAAATCAATGCAGCCTTTATAGAAAGCAGTATGTATAAAAATCCTTAAAGAAAATAACATAAAAATTACATACACCCACTTATTCCACTTATACTCCCAATTCCAAAAATATTAATTTGAAGAACCACATGCACACCCCTATTTATTGCACCATTATTTACAACAGCAAGAACTGAAAACAAGCTAAGTGCCCATTAACCAGAGAATGAATAAAAGTGATGTGGTCTATAAATGCGATAGAATACTATTCAGGGCACATATGCTTCCTGAGCCCATGTGCTGCTTGTGCCCACGTAGCCTAGCACATGTGGTGCCTGAGCACATGTGGTGCCTGAGCACATGTGTCGCCCGCATCTCCTCTCTTGAGATGTGTACTTTCATGTCTAATACTGGGATGTGTGTAGAGGCTCTCTCCGCTCTTGGAGATGCCCACATTCTCTCTTGAGGGCGTTACTCTCTCTCAGTTTCTCCCCCTCCAAACCTTCAAAAACCCTCCAAATAAAATCTATTTACTTCACACACACACAAAAAGAATACTACTCAGCTATAAGGAAACAAAATCCCACTATGGTTAGACCTATAGAATATCCTGCTTAGTGAAACAAGTGGAGAAAGTCAAATATCATATGATTTCACTTATAGGTATCAGATAAAGAAACAAAACAAGAAAACAAAATGAATAAAACATGAACTTTTGAACAATAACAAATGACAGAAAGATGAAGGGAGTGGGTAAATTGGAACAAGAGGCCAAATGCATGATAAAGAATGGATGTGGACTTTGGTGGACTGAATATGGAAGAAGCACATGTTGGTTTTCAATAGTGCTCACTTGAAATGTCCATACTCTTCTAATGCAATATTACTTCAATTAAAAATAATAAAATGAAAATGAGTATCTATAAATTTGTTATGTAAGATAAAATCCTTTTGCTTTGAGTATCTATACATTTGTTATATAAGATAAAATCCTGTTGCTGTATTAATTACATTAAGTTGATATGTAAAACATTTTAAGAGTATCATCAACAACTGTCCACTGTCCTCCCGTTGTTCATCGATTTGCTCGAGCAGGCCCAGTAACGTCTCCATTTTTTTTGAGACTTGTTGTTACTGTGTTTGGCATACATCACGTGAATACATCACGGGTAGCTTGCCAGGCTCTACCGTGTGAGCAAGATACTCTCGGTAGCTTGCCGGGCTCTCTAAGAGGGGTGGGGGTATCGAACCGGCTCGGACAGGCTGGCTGCCTGCAAGGCAAACGCCCTACCACTATGCTATTGCTCCAGCCCTAAGAGCATCACCATGTTTTTTTTTAATGTATCTCCCCCCTTCCCCCGCCCAAGAACACAATAGAATTCTGCTTTCACCGAGGCTTTAAATTGTTTTAAATTACTGGGTCATCTAGGGGATCTAGTTCTCAGTCTTTGAGCAATTTCTGTACTGTTTTCTATAGAAACTGAACCAAATGTGATTCCCACCAACAATGAAAGAGGGTTGCTTTTTCACTGCATCCGCACCAAACACCGGATGTTTCCAGCCTAGTTGATATATGCCATTCTCATTGGTGTGAGGTGATATCTCACTTTTGTTTTGATTCGCATGTTCCTGTTAATAAATTATAATGAAGAGTTTTCCATATGTCTGCTAGGCATCAGAATCCTCTTTATGGAAGTGTCTGTTCATCTCATCTCTCAGTTTTTTATGAGATTATTGTTTGTTGTTGTTGTTGAGTATCACGCTTACTTAGTGAATTTTTATATTAGCCCTATATCTAATGTATAATTCAGCAATTCCACTTCTTGGAATCTGACCCCAAAATATAACATTAATTCAAGAAGACATATGCACATCTATGTTTATTAAGTTGTTAAGTGCAAGAGCAGGAATATAGGGAAAACTAAGTGTTTGCTGACAAACATATGGATAATGAAGTACTTGTGGATATACACAATGAAATATGATGCAGCTGTAAGAAAAGATGAAAGTATGCAGCTCGATTCAATTTTGATGTAACAGAAGCATATTGTTTTAAGAAAAAATATGTTAGAAGAAGAACAATTACCAGATCACCTCACTCATCTGTAGAATATGAACAAAATTAGGGATTTGACAAAACAACAGAATAGGTAAAACTAAACAATGACAAGACCTTGGCTTTTAATTATAAAACTTGATTACAATGTAAAGAACATAGGTGGGAGGGGAATAAAGATCAGACCAGAGGTGACTTAAGGACAATGGTAGAGAATCATGGGCATTTTGGTGTTGGTAGGATGCAGTAACTTTTTGCATCAGTACTATAAAACTAAATGTTATTATTACTATTTTACATAAATTACAAAAAATATTTTATAGTAATTTTAAAGTCTTATAATTTTATTCCTAAAGTGTAAATAAATTGTAAAACATGTACTAATGTACATTACAATTTTTGTGTCAGTGGTAAATTTTTTTTAAAAAATTTTATTTTAGGCACTGTGATTTACAATACTGTTAATTGCAGGGTTTCATACATAAAATTTTCCAGGACCACCAAAATGTCCATTTCCCTAGGCCACTGTCCCACTGTCCACTCCATATTATTTTCTCCCATACCCTACCATGGTAAGCTTCCTACTGAAGACCAGTTCCCAGTTTCTGTTATTTGTAGGCACATGCTTTCCTTACTATGATTCTCTGTATCACATACATGAGGGAGATCATTCTGTATATTTATCTTTTTTCTAACTTCCCCTTAGTGTGACACTTTCCATATTCATTCATGTAGAGAAAATAGCATAATCTTGTCTTTTCATATAGCCAAGTATTTTCCTTACCCAGTCATCTCTTCTTGTAGGTTTGGGTTGTTTCCAGATTATGTTTATGTGAATAGTGCTACAATGAATATAGGAGTGCAAATGTCCTTCCTGAGTAGAACTTTTGGACCCTTGGGGTAGAGGCCGAGAAGTGAAATTGCTTGGTCATATGGAAGCTCAACTCCTGGTATTTTGGTGTCCATATTGTTTTCTATGAAGGCCAGACCAGTCGTCATTCCCATAGACAGTGAATGAGGGTCCCTTGCCCCCACATCCATGCCACTAATGGCTGTTTTTTCTCTTTTAGATGAGTGCCAGACTCTCTGGTGTGAAGAGATATTTCATTGTTGCTTTGATTTTTCATTTCTCTTATGATTAGTGATGCAGAACACTATTTCATATGTCCTCTGGCCATTTATATATCTTCTTTGAGGAATTTTATGTTCATCTCTTATCCTCATTTTTAATAGGGTTGGTTGTTTTTTTCTATTGTAAATTCTACCAGTGCTTTATGTAGTTTGAATATTAATCCTTTGTCAGATAAGTGGTGATCAAATGTTTCCTCCCAGTCTATGGAATATCTTTTTTATTCTTGTCATCTTTTCTTCTGTGGCGCAAAACTTCTTAATTTTATGTAGCTCCATTTATTAATCTTTTCTTCCACTTATTTGGCCAATGTCATTGAATTACTGAAGATACTTCTTGATTCAAATATCATGAAGTCTTCTACCAATGTTTTCATCAATACAATGTATGAATTTAGGTAAGGTAATGGGGTCTTTCATTCGATTTTTATTTGACTTTTGTACATGGTGTGAGAAAGAGATCTAAATTCCTTTTTTGCATATGACTGACCAGTTTTCCAGACACCATTTGTTGAAGAGACATTCCTTGCTCCATTTAATATTCTTTGTTCCTTTGTTGCAAATTAACTATCAATATACCCAAATATTGCCTCTGGACTCTCAATTCTATTTCATTGGCCTGTGGGTTTTTCCTTCTTCCAATACCACACTCTTTTATTTACTGTGACTTTATCATATAGTTTGAAATTTGGGAAATAAAAGCCACCCATCTTCTTTTTTCTAAGATTGTTTTGACTATTTGGGGGATTTTATTATTGCATTGCACGCAGTCAACATGGCCGACCCGAGTTTGATTCCTCCTCCCCTCTAGGAGAGCCCAGCAAGCTACTGAGAGTATCTCGCCCGCAAGGCAGAGCCTGGCAAGCTACCCGTTACGTATTCGATATGCCAGACACAGTAACAACAAAGTCTCCAATGGAGACGTTACTGGGCCCGCTCGAGCAAATCGATGAACAATGGGAGGACAGTGACAGTGACAGTATTATTGCATATAAACAAATGAAGTGTTTTCATTTCTTCATGCCTACCTTTATCTCTTGGTAGTGATTTATACATCTCTTTGTATAAATATTTCACCTCTTAAGCAGATTCCCAGATACTTCATTTTCTTAAGCACAATTGTTAATAAGATTGGATTTTTACTTTCTTTTTCTTCTTTCATTTTTTGTTTATAGAAAAGCATTGATTTTGTAGCCTACTACTTTGCTTTATAAGTCTATTGTTTCCAGCAGCCTTTTTAAAGATTATATAGGGTTTTCTAAGTATAGTATCATGTCTTCTCCAAACAGTAAAAAATTGGCTTCTTATTCTGGATGTCCTTAATATCTCTTTCTTGCCTAATTGCTATGACAAAGACTTCCAATACTATATTGAATAATAGTGGTTAGAGTGGGCAACCGTGTCTTGTGCATGATCTTAAAGGGAATGTTTTCAGTCTTTAACCCTTGAGTAGAATGTTTGCTTTGGGCTTGTGATAGTTTTAAATGTATTGAAGAAAGTTCCTCCAATACCCATTTTATTGAGTTTTTATTATAAATTGCAGCTTATTAAATGCTTTCCCCATGTCTTTTGATATATCACGTGATTTTTAATTTACCCTTTATTTATATAATGTATAACATTTATTGGTTTCATGTATTAGCACATCCTTTCATCCCCAAGATAGATCTTACTTGGTTATGGTATGTAATCTTTTAGATGTATTTCTGGATTCAGTTTGATAATGCTTTGATAGAATGCTTACATCTGTATTTGTCCGTGATATAGGTCTATAGTTTACTTCCTTAGTGATATATCTCTCTGCTTTTCATATCAATGTAATGTCTGCCTTATATAAACTATTAGGGACAATTTCTGTGTCTTCAACTTTCTGCAAGATCCTGAGAAAGGCTTGGGAGTAGGTCTTAGAAATTTGGAAGAACTCACTAGTAAACCCATTTGGGCCCAGGATTTTGCTTGGGGGAAGAATTTTGGTTATTGTTTTTAATTCCTTGGTAGTAATTGGCTTGTTTAGGTGCTTTGTTTCCTCTTTACTCAGACTTGGAATGTTCCAGAAGTCCAAAAATATACCCGTTTATTCTAGGTTTTCAAGTTTCATAGCAAAAATAATTTCAAAGTAATGCCTGATGATCCTTTGAATTGTTGTGGTACCTGCTGCTGTAACAACTCCCCTCTCATATCTGATTTGGTTTATTATAGTTTTGTCTCTTTCTTTGTGTATCTTGCTAATGGTTTGTCAATCTTGTTAGTGCTGTCTTTGAACCATTTTTTTATTTCATTGATTTTTTGAGTGGTTTGTTTAGTTTCCATTTCATTCATTTCTGCTCTAAGTTTTATTTCTTTCCTTCTGTTTGTTTTATTATTATTCTGTTATTATTTATTATTACAATATGTAATTATAAAATATATAATTTATTACAATAAATTATAAATTATTATTTATTATAATTCTATTATCTCTAGTTCTTACTCTCAGAGAACCCGGCAAGCTACTGAGAGTATCCTGCCTGCATATATGCCTGACTGGGAACACCTGTAAAGGTGATTAGAGGCTACTACAAAAGCCTCCATCCCTCTTGGAGAGCCCGGCAAGCTACCGAGAGTATCCCACCTGCACGGCAGAGCCCGGCAAGCTACCCGTGGTATACTCGATATGCCAAAACCAGTAACAGTGATGGTCCTCATTCCCCTGACCCTGAAAGAGCCCCCAATATGCCATCGGGCTACACTAGCACATGACAGGGACGAATGGAGACGTTACTGGCACCCGCTCAAGCAAATCAATGAACAATGGGGTGATAGTGATAGTGATAGTGATAATTTGTTTGCCCTTCTTCTGGCTTACTTCACTCAACATATCTCCCAGTCAATCCAGGTTGCACCAAATTGCATAATTTCATTGTTCCTTGTAGTTGCATAGTATTCCATTGTGTGCATATATACTACATCTTCACAATCCATTCATCTGTCATTGGAGACCTAGGTTGATTCCATGTATTGGCTACTGTACTAAGTGCTACAATGAATAATGGTGTGTGTATGTCCTTTTGAATTAATAAGAACTTCTGGAAGAACTCCATGACTGGCTTAAACTACTTTATATGTTTATAAAATATATTTATGTATTTATAAATATAATATATATTCTAGAAGAACTCCTTGACTTTATACTTTATAAATATATATGTGATTTTATATGTATATATAAGCACATATACTCTCAATATCCATCCATGTATAAGCAAATTTCATTGCTTCATTTTTTCTAACAGCTGTGTAGTGTTCCGTTGTAAAGACATACCATAGTTTCTTTTTCCTAACAGCTGTGTAATATTCCATTGTAAAGACATACCATAGTTTCTTTACCCACTCATCTGGTCTTGGACATATGGGTTGTTTCCGGATTCTGGCTATTCAGGTTACAATGAACATAGGAGCGAGATGGCATTTTTGCATTGTGTTAGAGTATATTGCAAAGAGTGGTGTTGCTGGATCATATGGAATTTCAATTTCTAGTTTTTGAGTAATGTCCATGTTGGTTTTCCAGAATGTCTGGAACAATCTGCTTTCCTACAAGTAAAAAGTCTTCATTTTTTGTTCTGATCATTTTTTGGGAGAAGGTATGGGCCACATCCAGCGATGCTCAGGGATTGTTCCTGGCTTTGTGTTCAGATGCGACCACTGATGGTGCTTGAAAGCCATATGCATTGCTAGAGATTGAATTCAGGCTAGCCACATACAAGACAAATGTCTTATCTCTTGCTCTCTAATTATATAGGGCTGGAGCGATAGCACAGCGGGTAGGGCGTTCGCCTTACACGCGGCCAACATGGCCGACCCGAGTTCGATTCCTCCGCCCCTCTCGGAGAGCCCGGCAAGCTACCGAGAGTATTCGATATGCCAGACACAGTAACAACAAAGTCTCCAATGGAGACGTTACTGGGCCCGCTCGAGCAAATCGACGATCAACGGGAGGGCCTTTACCTTTACCTTTACCATTGATTTTCAAACTGTACATACATCAGAGTATCCTTGATTTCTACTACAACAAATTGCCTTAGGTGAACTCCATAGTTTTAAATTGAACAAATCTTGAAAAAAACAAAAAATGCATTTCTAACAACTTTTCAAGTGATGCAAGTCCTATGGACTAGATCAAACATGAAGAAACATTTTATACGATTATTTTTATAAAATAGTTATACCATTTCAAAGACACTCTATTTACTCCAATTATGAGTTTTAACAAAATTTTCTAGTAAACTCTATTCTCCCAGTCCTCTCTTTCTGATTTCTGACACACACGATAGTTTAAACTTACAGCTTCTTCTTTTATGTAGGAGTACTGATATTTATTCAGCCACTGATTGGCTGATTGAATTGTGCATGAACTCCACCTTACTTTTTTATCATTTTTTATAATTTTATTTATTGAATCACCGTGAAAGCAGTTACAAAGTTTTTGGGTCTAAGTCTCGGTCATACAATGAAACACCCGTCCCTTCACCAGGTCCCATTCTCCACCCCCAACAACCCCAGTATGCCCCCATCCCACACCCTCCCCCTACCTGGGTCAGATGATTTCAACATTGCTCTCTACTTTGTGGGTGTATTTCCCACATAGCTAACTTTTGGCTGCTTACTTTCTTGGTAAACTTTGCCCCAAGTTTTTGGGGTCTGGCCAAAGGCACAGCAGAAATTTTGGGGTATCTGGAAGTCTGAAGGCTCCATTAGGCTGCTGATGCACTCGCCTCACAGGTACAGATTGACCTGCTGGTGGCACCATACCCCCAATTCACAGCTTCTTAACCCTAGTTTATATCTATGAGATTATTCTCCATTTGTTGCTATTTGAATCATAAATATACATATATATTTCACAATATAAAATATGTTTCCATTCTGTAATTTAATCTCGTTCTTCTTTTTTTATTATTCTTTACGTTTTTGTCAAACTTCTAATTTCTCATTAAGGGTTTTTTCCTGTTAAATTCCAGAGTAAAGCATAATGGGAATACATATTAGTTATTCCTATGTCATGTTATAGCTCATATTTTGCTTTAAAGTCAACTTAGTTTAATCACTTAACTTCCCGTTAATCATCGATTTGCTCGAGCGGGCGCCAGTAATGTCTCCATTTGTCCCTGTCGCGTGCTAGTGTAGCCCAATGGCGTCTGTTCGCTCTGGGAACATGAAGAGCCTCAAACCGATCGTTCATGATCTTGACGAAGAAGTCTGACCATCTGGTAGGTGGGCAGCCACGCGGTTTTTTGACATCCGGTGGAATCCAGTTGGTAACAGCTCTAGTCCAGCGGTCGTCTTTAAATCTCATTACATGACCAGCCCATCTGATTTTTGACACCTTGGCAAAGGAGACAGCGTCCCTGATTCTTGATCGTTGACGGATGTCAGAACTCCGGATTCTTTCTCTCATTTGAGTGAAACGTGCTATTCCAAGCATAGCCCTTTCAATTCCTCTTTGGGAGACCAGAATAGCATTCTCATCCTGTTTGCGTAGGTCCCAGGTCTCTGAGGCATATGTTAATGCAGGAAGAACAGTGGAATCAAAGAGATGTGCCCGGAGCCGGAGGTTCTTCATCCTCTTAGCTATTTCTTCAACGCTATTGAAGGAGTTCCAAGCCGCTCTCTTCCTCCTGCACAGCTCGGGTGCTAGGTCATTTGTCATGTTGATGTCTCGACCTAGGTACACATAGCTGTTGCATTCAGAGATGGTCATTCCATTGAGAGCGAATGGGGCGTCAGGAACGAGGCTGTTTCGCATAAACATTGTCTTCGTAAGATTCAGCTGTAGTCCGACCTTTCCACACTCACGGTGGAAGTCGGCCAGCATTTGTGCCGCTTGGCTGATATTTGGTGTTATTAAAACAATGTCATCAGCAAAGCAGAGGTGGTGTAGTTGCCGACCATCTATCTTCACTCCCATTCCTTCCCATTCCAGTCGTCACATGATGTTCTCGAAGGTGGCACTGAAGAGTTTCGGTGAAATTGTATCACCCTGCTGAACCCCTCTCTTGACATCGATGATTACTTCTTTGTAGAATGGTGAGATCCTGGTAGTGAATCTGCAATACAGCTCACGGAGGATCTTGATGTATTGGGCTTGAATGCCCTGATTGGCTAGGGCTTCAATGACCGCTTCCATCTCAACAGAATCAAAGGCCTTCTTTAAATCAATGAACGTTAGACAGAGCGGCATCTTGAAATCCCAAGAAACCTCAATGAGCTTGGTTATTGTGTGGATATGGTCGATGGTGCTGAATCCTTTGCGGAACCCGGCTTGCTCGCATGGTTGTACTTCATCTAGTGTTCTGCCAATCCTATTTAGGATGACTTGAGTGAACAACTTGTAGATGACAGACAATAGGCAGACCGGGCTATAGTTGCCAATGTCATGGATGTCTCCCTTCTTGAACAGTAGTACGGTCCTGCTGGTTTTCCATTGGGACGGAACCTTGCATTCAGACAGGTAGCGTGTGAAGAGCCGAGCCAGTGTATTGATGAGTACTGATGGCAGGTCTTCAGTTGTTCAGGTCTGACCTTGTCTGGGCCAGGTGCTGTTCGTTTCTTTACCAACAAAATGGCGTGTCGGATTTCGGAACGGAGAACGTTTGAAACAACATATCCATCCTGTGGAATTTGGTATGTCAGCAAGTGGACATGGCTATCGAAGAGATTTGAGTAGAAGTCATGGATAATCTTCTCCATTGCCGTTCTGGAGGATGTGATAGATCCATCAGGACGTCGGAGTGCAATCATCTTGGTCTTGTAGCTGGCGAAGGACAGGCGGGCGTTACGAATACTTTTCCCGGCTTCTGTCGCATCTACCAGAACTTCTGCTCTTCTCTCTTTGAGGTCTTCCTTGATCGCATCTCTGCACTGCTTTGCGAGCTCGGATGTTCGCTTGCAGTTGCCTGAGGCATGCGCCAAACCACGTTGGTGAATAAGCTCAAGAGTTTTCAAAGACAGGCTTTTTTTGTGGCTATCTCTCTCTTGACGTTCCTCGCACAATCATGGAGGTGCTGAACCAGTCGATCGTATTCCTCGTCAATGTTGTCAACAATGGCATCTTCCCATGTTGCCGCAATAGTGCCAAAGAGTTCCAAGTTGGTGTTCATTCTGGGAGTTCTCTTTTTGAACTTTGCAGCCCTTTCTCCCCGCTCTGTGAAGTAGAATTTTGCACGAAGGAGACGGTGGTCCGATCCCATTCGAAATTTTGGGACAACAGCGACATCAGTCAGGCAAAACCATCGATTGAATATGATGTGGTCTACTTCGTTGTGGAATCGTCCACCGGGAGACTCTCATGTCCAACGTTTAGATTCTGCCTTCTGGAACTGAGTTACCATGGATGGTCTTGGTCGACATGATGAACTCTGACAGTCTCTCACCCTGTTCGTTCCATTCTAGGCCATGGGTCCCGATGTGAAGTTCTTCAGCTGATCTTCTTGGTCCTATCTTGGCATTAAAATCACCCACGATGATCTTGTAGAAGGTGTAATCTTCTTTATAGAACTTCTTCAGCTCCATGTAGAACTTCTCGATTTCTCTTTCATCATAATGAAATGTTGTTGTGTAGACAACGAAGATAGAAACTGCCGGCAGTTAGCCACATCTATTCAAATGTAAACATCCGATTCGGGTTGTTAGGCATTCGAATGAATCAATGCTCATGGCCAATTTTGTGTTGACAAGGACACTGACGCCTCTGACACCTTTTTTATCGCATGTTCTGAGGAACAATTCTTCTCCAGTGTCGAAAACAGCATGATGAGATTCGTGCCTTCTTGTCTCGGTCAGACCAATGATGTCGTACTTGAACTTTCGTGCTTGTACTATCAGGTCCTCAATGGATGCATCTGATGCTAGCATACGTGCATTGAAAGTACAGACGATCATTTTTGTCTTCCTTCGTTGTGGCAGCCTAGTTCGGCCTTGAGATTTTATCGGCCTCTCCTTTCTCATCCTTCTCAGTGCTGCCATGTTGGTGAAGCCTTCAGGGTCAGGTGAATGAGCCCCATTGTAATTACTGGTTTTGGCATATCGAATACACAACGGATAGCTTGCCAGGCTCTTTCGTGTGGGCGGAATACTCTCGGTAGCTTGCCAGTCTTTCCGAGAGGGATAGAGGCTTTTGGGGCGACCTCTAATTGCCCTCGTAGGTGTTATCATATTTGAACTCTATCAAATATGGTACGGCAATTCTGGAAGATGGGTATTTAGTGTCTTATGATGTGTTCCAGTAGTGGACACTACCTCCACTACCTAGCTGCCGCCACTCTCCAGGACGCTTTCCGGACCCGCGTGGCAGCTCCGGCCGAGACTCACGCACGACTGAAGACCCACAGAACAAGATAAGCGGAACTCTCTGAGACCTTGGACTCCAGGCTCAACAGACCCAGGGACAGAGATTCTCTGCTTGCCCCCACCAACCACAGGTGACAAAGGGATTCTAATCAGGAGCCCCATCCTACCCTGCCCTGTCTGCTTCCACCAACCACCAGAGACCCAGGGATCGCATTGCGCACAGAAGACCCACCCTACCCCTACCGGGACCAGATAAATACCCCACTGGCAGACCTCCACTACCGATACTACCTCCACTACCCAGCCGCCACCACACTCCAGGACGCTTTCCAACTTAGTTTAATGTAAAAATATTTGGTTCACATTTTTCTTGTTTAGAGTAATTCAGAGTAATTTTAACATCACAATTTAAAAGAATTACAGAATAATGAATTAGAAAGCCTTTCACTGATAATGAAAGGCTGGAGCGATAGCACAGCGGGTAGGGCGTTCGCCTTACACGCGGCCAACATGGCCAACCCGAGTTCGATTCCTCCGCCCCTCTCGGAGAGCCCGGCAAGCTACCGAGAGTATTCGATATGCCAGACACAGTAACAACAAAGTCTCCAATGGAGACGTTACTGGGCCCGCTCGAGCAAATCGACGATCAACGGGAGGGCCTTTACCTTTTACCTTCACTGATAATTGCATTTTAGACATATAATGTTCTAGCATCAATCCCATCATCAGTGTCAACTTCCCTCCACTAGTATTCCCCAATTCCCTCCTGCCCCACTAGCGTGCTGCCTTGATAGGCACATTTTAAATTTTGGTGATTGCAGTTTTAGTACCATGCTTTCAGTGTTGTTGAGTCTGTGGTTGAGATATATAGCTATACCATTCTCCCACATCACTGGTATATCTGAGGACCTTGGCCCCTGTTCCCCTATTACTTCCCTTTCTCATCTTCTTCCTTTATCTCAATTTTTTTCCTTCTCTGTTGTTCTCCCTATACTCTGGGGTCAAGGGTGATGTAGGCACCCTACCTTTACTAAATTGCATTCCCCTGTCCAGTTATTCTAAGTATCACAGATAAGTGGGATCATCCTGTGTTTGCCCTTCTGGCTTACTTCACTCAACATGATTTCTTCCAGTCAATTCAAATTGCAGCAAATTGTGTAATTCCATTGTTCCTTGCAGCTTTATAGTATTCTATTGTATATACATACCACATCTTCAAAATCCACTGATCTGTCATTGCAAACCTAAGTTGATTCCATATCTTAGCTATGTGCTGCAATGTATAATGGTGTGCCTATATTATTTTCAATTAATAACATCACAACTTTTTCAGACTACCCTGAGCAGATTTCTTCTGAAACTTTCCTCCTGGACGAACTCCATGACTACCTTAATATGCTTTATAAATATATACAATTTTATATGCATAAATATGTATATGTGTCTTTTTGTAATAAGAGTAGTCCTTTTGCAGTACCAGTAATTTTATTTATTTCCCATATTTATTTTCATCAATTTGAAACATTATAGAATTTCTTGGGTACAGCTTAATACCTCTATATATGATTAGGATTCATGGTGCTGCATCCACCACCAGATTCCAATAGCACTCCATGTACTCAAAAATACAGTGTTTATGAGTACTCAAACCCTTGATGGAGGCCTTCTGCAGTGACCAATTTTACCATAGCCTTTCTGAACCAGCAGTTCCCTGGACAACTCTATGAGAGCACAACTGAACACCTCGGTGGCATGTCTTTGACTTCTGTACAATCAATATTTCAATCTTTACTTCCTGTTGGAAGTATTTAAATTCATATTATAATTAAGATCCATGCATAGACTAGGTAAATGAAGAAAAAAACCAACAAATCACTATTCTGTTGGTTGATATTTTTTACTGAACTATGTTTTCCCAAGATTAACTGACTTTTGAGGTGTTTCATTCCAATTTTATGCTTCCAATGGCCAAAGCCTTATTTCCAGTCACCTATGAGCATTAGTACTCAAGCCCAGAATTTCTATTTCTGCTTAGGATAAATTAGAAAATATAGTCATACCAGCCCTGAAAGTGAGAGAATCAGTCAAGTAAGCTATAAGATCCTAATTAAAAGAAACTCATCAGACTTTTGGCTTCAAGTCTCACATGTAAAAAAAAATTGAAATTTGTAACTTCCAACTTATGGGGAAGAAATATGATCAAAATTGAAAAGCAATGCCATTTTAATTTACGATGCTTTCTTTAAATACTATGGTTTACAAAGTTGTTCATAATATGTTTGTTTCGGTATTCAATGTTCCAACTCCAATCCCACCATCCGTGTTATACTCCCTCCATTATTGTTCCTTCTCACCTCCCAGGCTTGGCCCCTATTAGGCACAAAATAATTTATTTTATATCATATGTTACAAAAATGGTAAATGTAATTATCAAAAACAGTTCAGTAAACGAAAAACTGTGAAATTTGCTATATCTCACAGTGGTGCTACTAAAGTCATTGAGGACATATGGAGCTGTTAGTTGCTAATTGAGCCTTATTGAGCTTAGAGAGCTTCTATAATAGTTCTTGAGTGTATTAGACAACTGAGGTTGTAGAGAAAACTTTCATCCCCAAATCTAGAAAGTGGCAAATCTAGAGAGGCAAAAATAAGATCTAATAGCCTAGAGCAGAAACACCACTTTATGAAATGTTAATTTTGATAAATTATTGAAGGTTCAGCATGGACTACCTGCCTTATGAAGAAGAGATCCCTGGAGGCCACAGTCTTAAAGGTTTTACCTTCATGAATCAAGCTGGTTCTTATATAAAAGAGACAAAAATAAAAACCATATAATTCTGACAAGGGAGGGAAGAGTAAACATTGCATTGTCCATAACAGCATGTTCTCAAATCACTCTCTTTTAACAAAGGCCTGAAAGACTTGATCAGAATCTTATCCCATCTGGAGAAAGGACAGTTCTATGTGACTCCAGTACTTTCAAGCCCTCTTGTTTCACCACAGAGGGAAACTATGAAATGCTGTTAAGGAGAGTCCAGAGGCACATTCCCACTAAAAGTAAGCATTTAATTGTAAGATTATAGAATATACACTCTATCTCATACCTAACCACCACACCAATACGTTTCAGTATAATGAGTACTAGAGATAAACGATCTGCAAAATGCAAACTTGATCTGCTGAAGTAGCTCTTAAGGCATACCAGAGCTAATAGGAGAGACAAAAATCAAGGACATTAAAGGAATTTGAAGGCTTTGACCCCTACAACTACAGCAAACATTAAACATAGCCACCTAAATCCTAGTCAGATGAAAACAAAACATCACACTAAAGTCCTATTTAGCTAAGTATTATGTGTGGCCTTCAACAAAAAACTTACAAGGAAAGCTAGAAATCTAGAAAAAATACAATCTGTAGATACAAAACAAGCATTATAACCAGACTCAAATATAACAAAGATTTTGGAATTAACTGATATTATTAATCCATTATTAATCCATTATTAATCCACTCTCCACACGTCCGGACGGGCCTCATGCATGAAAGAACTGGCAGAGGAACCCAGTCATGCGAGTCCCGGAGTTGAGGTCTTCAAGCCTACTCGCATTGGGACTGGGCCTTCTCCACCCAGACACCCTCCCCCCATCTTCCAGTAGGTAGGCGTCACATCCACTAGCTGCTGCCAGCGCCAGGTTGGTCCCATCAATAGCCAAGACTCAGAGACTATAAAATCCAGCTCCCGGAAGCAATGCGGACACGCGACATCTTATTTTCCTTTGGAGAACCTGGCAGGCTACCAAAAGTATCCCGCCCGCATGGCAGAGTCTGGCAAACTTCCTGTGTCGTACTCGATATGCCAAATACCAGTAACAATGATGGGTCTCCTTCTCCTAATCCTGAAAGAGCACTGAAATGGCTCTTTTAAAATCTCAGGGCTAGGAGGAAGGAGACATTACTGGTGCCTGCTCGAGGAAACTGACGAACAACAGGATGATCGTGATCGTGATTAATCCATTAGCAGTTTTATAAAAAGTAGGCAATATTAAAAGACAGACATAAAATATAAGCAGAGATATGAAATTCTATACAAGTATTATAAAAATGCTGGAATTTAAAAGCACAACAAAATACTTCTGATGAGTTCATCAGTGAAGTGGCATGACCAAAACAGAATTAGTGAGTGTAAAGCCAGATTAAAATAAAAATTTCCCGGGGCTGGAGAGATAGCACAGTGGGTAGGGTGTTTGCCTTGCACGCGGCCGACCTGAATTCGATTCCCAGCATCCCATATGGTCCCCTGAGCAACGCCAGGAGTAATTCCTGAGTGCAGAGCCAGGAGTAACCCCTGTGCATCGCCAGGTGTGACCCAAAAAGCAAAAAATAAATAAATAAATAAAAACTTCCCAAAGTTAAATGCAAGGAGAAAGAAACAATTTTTACAAACTCTCAGAATAGAGCACCTATGAACTATGGGAAATTTAAGAGGTGTGTAATCAACATCAACTTTAAAACATGTTATTTGTGATATGCAGCATTCTAGGCCAACTATCTGGTAAGCACAAAAAAATCGTAGGAGAGACACAAATTATAAATTATAATTTGGGAACAGAAAAATATCATTCAAATCCACCCAAATATAATGGAAGGTAGAAACTTAAGGGGGAAAAAACATGAAGATCAGGCACTCTTACCATTATTCAGTATTGTACTGGACGTCCTAGCCAGTGCAATTAGGCAAAAATAAAATAATGGTTATCAAAATTGTAAAGAAAGAAGTAAACTCACTAATATGACAAAATGCGAATATACATAGAAAACCATAAAGACTCCACCAAAAATAAGTGAAGACAGGAAAGTGACAGAATACAACAGTCATTATCTATATGCATACACACAACACACACAACATACACACATACACACGGACTATGTTGATTACACGGACTATGTTGATTACTCCTAAAACAACTTTCACATTTGAAATTTTGTATTATAAATTGTAAAGTAAACCTCCAGCAATAATTTGTCTAAAATGAGAGGAAAAGGGACTGGAGTGATAGTACAGCGGGTAGGGTGTTTGCCTTGCATGCGGCCGAACAGGGTTCAATTCCCAGCATCCATATGGTCCCTCAAGCACCGCCAGGAGTGATTCCTGAGTGCAAACGCCAGGAGTAACTCCTGTGCATCACCGGGTGTGATCCAAAAACTAAATAAATAAATAAATAAATAAATAAATAAATAAAATGAAAGGAGAAAAAAATCTTTTCTTAAGAAAATGAGAGGAATCAACCTCCCTAACTTCAAACTCTACTACAAAGCAGTAATAATTAAAACAGTATGATACTGGAACAAAAGCAGAACAGCAGACCAATGGAACAGAGTTGAATATACTGACATCTCCCCCCAAACATACGATCATCTAATCTTCGAGAAGGGGGCAAGAAATGTGAAGTGGAGTAAGGAAAGTCTTTTAAACAAATCGTGCTGGCAAAACTGGATGGCTACATGCAAAAAAAATGGGCTCAGATCTATGCCTAACACCATGTACAAAAGTAAGATTAAAATGGATTAAAGACCTCAACATCATACCGGAATCCATAAGGTACATTGAAGACAAAGTCGGCAAAACCCTCCATGACATTGAAGCTAATGGTGTCTTCAAAGATGTCACGCCACTGGCTAAGCAAGTGAAAACAGAGATAGAAAAATGGAACTATATTAAACTAAGAAGCTTCTGCACCTCAAAAGAAACAGTGACCAAAAAACAAAGACAGTCTACAGAATGGGAAAGGATATTCACTGAAAACACATCCGACAAGGGGTTGATATCAAGGATATACAAAGTACGGGTTGAACTCCACAAGAAGAAAACACCCAACCCCATCAGAAAATGGGGCGACGAAATGAACAGAAACTTCCTCATAGATGAAATCCGAATGGCTAAAAGGCACATGAGAAAATGCTCTACATCATTAATCATCAGGGAAATGTAGATCAAAACAACAATGAGGTATCATTTCACACCACAGAGACTGGTCTACATCCAAAAGAACAAAAGCAACCTGTGCTGGCACAGATGTGGCGAGAAAGGGACCCTCTTTCACTGCTAGTGGGAATGCTGACTGGTTCAGCCCTTCCGGAAAACAGTATGGACGATTCTCAAAAAACTAGAAATTGAGCCATGGAGTAAAATTCCTTGGCTCAATTTCGAGTTTTTTGAGTACCTCATGATGTCTCACTAATGAAAAAAAAACTAGAAACTGAGCTCCCATTTGACCCAGCAATACCACTCCTGGGAATATACCCCAGAGAGGCAAAAAAGTATAGTCGAAGCGACATACGTAGTTGTCTGTTCATTGCAGCACTGTTTACAATAGCTAGAATCTGGAAAAAACCTGAGTGGCCGAGAACAAATGACTGGTTAAGAAACTTTGATACATCTACACAATGGAATACTATGTAGCTGTCAGAAAATATGAAGTCATGAAATTTACATACAAGTAGTACTACATGGAAAGTATCATGCTAAGTGAAATGAGTCAGAAAGAGAGGGATAGACATAGAAAGATCGCATTCATCTTCATCTAGGAAACACAAAGTAACAAAATAGGAGACCAACACCTAAGAACAGCCGAGATAAATACCAGGAGGTTTACTCCATGGCTTGGAGGCCAGCTTCACACTCTAGGGGTAAAGGCAGCCCAGATGTAGAAGGGAGCACCAAATGGGGGGTATTGGGAGGATCCCCCCAGGATGGGAGAAGCGTGCTGAAAGTAGACTCTAGACCGAACATGATTGCCACTCGATGCCTCTTTTACAGGCCACAACACCCAAAAGGAGAGAGAGAACAAAAGGGAATACCCTGCCACAGGACAGGGTGGGATGTGGGGAATGAGGGGGGTGGGAGGGATACTGGGATTAGTGGAGGTGGAGAATGGGCACTGGTGGTGGGATGGGCACTCAATCATTGTACAATGGAAACCCAAGCACAAAAATGTCTAAGTCTACAACTGTACCTCATGGTGTTTCACTAATAAAAAAAAAATATTTTCTTTAAAAACAGTTGGTGGTTGTGGGCCATGCTCAGTGGCTACTCTTGGCTACTCAGGTGCTCAGGAGTGACACCTGGAAGTGCTTCAGGGACTTAATGGAGTGATGGCAATCAAATCTGAGTATGCTGCAGGAAAGGTAATCAATCACCTTCCGTCTCATACTATTGCTCCGGCACTAGAAATTTTTCTTTTAAAATTTCTGTTTGATGAAGTGTATCAACTTTTACTCTAAAGCAATGTAGTATTAATAGGTTTCCCAGAGACTACCAATGGAGTGATAATCTTTCCACTGTATGCCAGTAACTCAATTTCCTTTGGGGATGAGTATCAGTCACTCTTCCACTATATCACTCACTTTTCTAATAGTTGGTTAAATGGCATAAGGGCATCTAAATATACAAGGGGAGTTAAAAGTCTCAACTTCAAATTCAGTGTAACAACTAGTGTGTCCCTGTGAAATCATTTTTCCTTTGACAAACAAGACTTCCAATACAAGAGACTTCAAAGTGACAAGGTCAAGAGCAAAAAGTTATGCAAATGAGTTATCAGATGGTACTTCCACTTCCATCCCTTGATTCTTAGTCATAGGTAAAAAGGTAAACACAGCGGTAGGGCGTCTGCCTTGCACACAGCCAACATGGCCGACCCGAGTTCGATTCCTCCGCCCCTCTCAGAGAGCCCGGCAAGCTACCAAGAGTATCTCACCCGCACAGCAGAGCCTGGCAAGCCACCTGTGATGTATTCGATATGCCAGACACAGTAACAACAAAGTCTCCAATGGAGACGTTACTGGGCCCGCTCGAGCAATTCTTAGTCATAGCCATCTAATATTTTGTCTTCCAAATGGTTCCACAGCTGATTCTTCATCAGCCTATCCACTGTTCAATCAGTCCAGTCCAGCTATTTCTGGGTGACAGGACATATGGTAAAACAAATTAACTTTTTACAACATGACCCAATTAATGTAATTCTTTTATTGTGAAATGGATTTCTTATTAAGAATGATGTCATTAAAATGCCATGATACTGAGTGTAGCATGCCACCTGGTAGAGTAAACAGAAACATATAAGTCCATATCAAAAGTGAGTGTCTATTCTAGTGAGAACAAATAACTTCCCCCTCCTTCACAGAAGCCTATGTAGTTAACCTGTCATCTGGTGGATATCTTGCCCTCACTAGGAAATGGAGTTAAAAGTGTTCCTCTCTTTCTTGGCAGATTAGGCACACAGCAATAGCAGTATCTGAGTATAATTTGGTTGGATTTCTTTTCTTTCCCTTTTTCCTTTTACTCCCCTTCCCTTCTCTTCCACCTGTGAGTCACTTCCGATGGTGCTCAGAGAACCATGTGTAGAGGATTGCACCCAGATCTCCTAATGCAAAACAGGAAAGCTTGTTGAGCTAGCTCTCTTGTCCTGTGATTTATTAAAATGCTCCTGTGTTGTGGCTAGAAAAATAACACAGTGGGTAGGGTACTTGCCTTCCAAATGGCCGACTCAGGTTCAATCCCTGACACCCCATATGGTAGCCTGAGCCTTCCAGAAGTGATCCCTGAGTGCAACACCAGAAGTAAGCCCTGACCCAGAACCAAAAAAGAAAACGTTCCTGGCCTATGAATCTCCCAGAAACTTTATTGAATCGGTATATTCTAAACTTTTATGGGTTTTGTTTCCCATTCTCTGATCTACATGTCTAACTAAATATCTAAAGTCATTGTTACTTCCCCTTCGTCAAATAAAATTATTGTATTATCATTAATATAGAAAATTGGTATAATATTTTGAGGAGCATCAAGATGTTGAGTATATTTGCATGCTATGGCAGAGAGCAGGAATGTTGATGTAGGTGATGTGTGTACCGATGTCCTGTAAATATAAGCTGATCCTGTCATCCTTGTAAACTCATGTAAGGAAAAATCATTTTAAATAAAAAAACCAGTGATATATCTAAGTGATAGAGCGCATGCTTCATATGTGTGAGATCCTTGATACCATTCCTGGTACCACACATATACACACGAACAATTTTCCCAAGTCAATGGTTGCATACCAAATGAGAGGATATGTTGATCTAGTCTCCTAAACAGTACATATGGATAATAGCTTGCCAAGATACATTCAATTTTTGCATAATCCAGATAGTTAAATAAGAATGTGCTAGGTATTAATATATCTCCTTCTCATAAGTCTGTTATTGTGTCCTTAATCCCTACGATTACCATTACCATATACTTTTTTATAGGTTTACTTTTCCTGATGATTATAAGCTCCTGAGTCTTATACTTGGTTCTTCCTACAGTAATAGCTTTTGTTTCAGAAATCACAGAGTAAAATGTAGAGATTCTTCTACTTCCTGAATATATTTACAGTAATTTTACATTCAAGAATCATGAGGGGATAACTAAAGGTTGGAGTATCCTACCTATTTAGTCACATTGTTTTAAACAAAAGATAACATTCCATTTACCATCTTACAACCATAATTCCATATTTAGGTTTATGTATCATGATAATTATCTGGGCTTTCAGAAATTGACAAGGATTCAGAAATAGTGTCTATGCCTTTTTTGGTATTTTTTTGTGTTATCATCAACATGATAATGACTAGCCAGATGTCCAAAGCCACAGAAGAAAATTTGGAATAATATTTACAATATGACTTAGGAAATAAAATACTTTAACAATACTAGTAAAAACTGTTTTCCATGGGAAGGAAATAAACAGGACAGTAAGAGAAGTAATCCAAAGCTGTGCTTTGTACACTATTAATAAACACAGTGGAAATCCTGTGCCTCTTCTCCTGGCACCAAATGCTCTGCATTGAGGAAACTCCCAGGGAAGAATTGGCAGCTTGACATCAGACAAATGCCTCAATACTCAGGTACAAATATTTATTGATTCTTATTGACAACTTCACTGGATGGGTAGAATTGTTCCCCACCCACACTGAGAAAGCCAGAAAAGTGTCTAAAGTATTACTTAAGGAAATTATTCCTATATTTGGGTTACCCAGCCCACTACAAAGTGACCTTGTACTTCTTTCGCTTCTAAAGTCACCCAAGGGTCCAGAACACTAGTACAGCAGGTAGGGCACTTGCCTTGTGCACCACCAGCCAGATTCAATCCCAAGTATCCCATATGGTACCCTGAGCAATACCAGGAGTTACTACTGAATGCAGAGCCATGAGTAATCCCTGAGCAGCACTGGATGTGGACCAAACCCCAAAATAAATTAATTAATAGAATCACCCAAGATTTAGCCTCTGCTTTGAAAATTAATGATAAATTCCACACAACCTGGTATCCTCAGTGATCAGGAAGAGTAGAGAAACTTACTCACACTCTAAAAAAGATATTAGACAAATTATGTCAAGAAACTTCTGAATCGTGGCTCTCAAGTACAAGATTGGGCAAAATTTCAGCATAGTCCCTTTGAGCTATTGTATGCTAGGACATTTTACTTTCTAACTGGACTTTATTTTTTAATTAAATTTTTTATTAGTGAATCACCATGAGGTACAGTTACAGACTTACAAACTTTCATGATTGCATTTAAGTCATACAATTGTCAAGTACCCATCCCTCCACCAGTGCCCATTTTCCACCACCAATGGACCCCAAATCCCTCCCATCACACCCACCCTAGCCCCCACTACCCCGCCCCACCTCTGTGGCAGGGCATTGCCTTTTGCGCGCTCTCTCTCTCTCTCTCTCTCTCTCTCTCTCTCTCTCTCTCTCTCTCTCTCTCTCTCTCTCCTCTTTTGGGTGTTGTGGTTTGCAATGGAGGTATTGAGCAGCCATCATGTTCGGTCTATAGTCTACTTTCGGCAAGTATCTTTTAACCTGAATGTGTCCTCCCAACATCCTATATTTGGTGTTCCCTTCTCTATCTGAGCTGCCTTTTCCCCCAGCATGTGAGGCCAGTTTTCAAGCCATGGAACAGACTTCCTGGTCCTTATCTCTACTATTCTTGGGTGTTAGTCTCCCATTCTGTTACTTTATTTGGCACATATGAGTGCAAACTTTCTATGCCTGTCCCTCTCTTTCTGACTTATTTCACTTAACAAGATACTTTCCATGTTGATCCATTTGTATGCAAATTTCATGACTTCATCTTTTCTAACAGCTGCATAGTACATAGTGTAGATGTACCAAAGTTTCTTTACCCACTCATCTGTCCTTGGGAACTCTGTTTTTTTCCAGATGTTGGCTATTGTAAACAGTGCGCCAATGAACATACAAGTGCAGATGTCATTTCTACTATACTTTTTTACATCTACAGAATATATTCCCAGGAATGCTACTGGTGGGCCAAATGGGAGCTCAATTTCTAATTTTTTGAGAATCATCCATACTGTTTCCAAAAGGGCTGAACCAGTTGGCATTCGCACCAACAGCGAAGGAGAGTCCCTTTCTACCCACATCTGCGCCAACATTGGTTGCTTTTGTTCTTTTGGATGTGGGCCAGTCTCTGTGGTGTGAGATGATATTTCATTGTTGTTTTGATCTGCATCTCCCTGATAATTAGTGATGTAGAGCATTTTCTCATGTGCCTTTTAGCCATTCAAATTGTTTCTTTGGAAAAGTTTCTGTTCATTTCATCACCCCATTTTTGATGCGGTTGGATGTTTTCTTCTTGTGGAGTTCAACCAGTGCATAGTATATCCTTGATATCAACCCCTTATCAGATGGGTATTAGGTGAATATCCTTTCCCATCCTGTAGATTGTCTTTGTATTTTGGTCACTGTTTTTTTGAGGTGCAGAAACTTCTTAGTTTAAGACAGTCCCATTTGTTTATCTCTGTTTTCACTTGCATGGCCAGTGGCGTGTCACTTTGAGTATACCGTTAATGTCAATGTCGTGGAGGGTTTTGCCAACCTTGTTTTCAAACTACCTTATGGACTCTGGTCTGATGTTGAGGTCTTTAATCCATTTTGATCTGACTTTTTTACATGGTGTTAGGTAGAGATGAGTCCATTTTTTGCATGTAGCTTTCCAATTTTGCCAGCACCATTTGTTAAAGAGGATTTCCTTGCTCCACTTCACATTTCTTGCTCCCTTATCAAAGATTAGATGTTTATTATCATATATTTGGTGGGTGTCAGTATATTCAACCCTGTTCCATTGGTCTGTGTCTCTGCCTTTGTTCCAGTACCACGTTGTTTTACTTATTACTGCTTTGTAGTAGAGTTTGAGGTTGGGGAGGTTGATTCTTCCCATTTTCTTTTTCCCAATTGATTTAGTTATTCATCCCAAGTATTCCCAAATCTTAAGAATTCCCAATTGCTTTAGCTATTCATCCCAAGATGACTGGACCTGTCAGTAGCTAGACAGTTACACCCACCAACTGCCGTGTGACCCCAACAACGGCCAGGATCCAGAGATTATCACAACAAGCTCCCGGGAGAGCACAAGGCAGAGTCTCCTACCCTGTGCCTGACTGTCCTCGCCAGAGCCCAACAGCTGAAGACCTCCAGGCCCCAGCCAAGGCCATACTGGGACCACTCTCCACACACTTGGATGAGCCTCACACATAAAAGAACTGGCAGAGGAGCCCAGGTGTGTGGGTGACAGACTGTCTGAGTTCATCATGTCAACCAAGACCTTCCATGGTAACTCACAGTTCCAAAAGGCTGAATCTAAACGTTGGACATGGGAGTCTCCCGATGGACGGTTCCACAATGAAATAGACCACATCATATTCAATCGGCGGTTTTGCCTAACCGGTGTTGCTGTTGTCCCAAAATTCCAAACGGGATCAGACCACCGTCTCCTTCATGCAAAATTCTACCTCACAGAACGAGGAGAAAAGAATGCAAGGTTTAAGAAGAGAACTCCCAGAACGACCACCAACTGGGAGCTCTTTGACTCTGTTGCGGCAACATGGGAATATGCCGCCATTGACAACATTGATGAGGAATATGATAGAATGATTCAGCACCTCCATGATTGTGCGAGGAATGCCAAGAGAGAGATAACCACAAAAAACCGCCTTTCTTCGAACACTCTTGAACTTATTCGCCAGTGTGGCTTGGCACATGCCTCAGGCAACCACAAGCGAAAATCCGAGCTGGCAAAACAATGCAGAGAAGCCATCAAGAATGACCTCAAAAACAGGAGAGCAGCAGTGCTGGTAGATGCGGCAGAAGCTGGAAAAACATTCGTAATGCCCACCTGTCCTTCACCAACTACAAGACCAAGATGACTGCCTTCCGACATCATGATGGATCTATCACATCTTCCAGAAGGGCAATGGAGAAGATTATTCATGACTTCTACTCAGATCTCTTTAATAGCCATGTCCACTTGCCCACATACCACATTCCACATGATGGATATGTCGTTCCCAATGTTCTCCCTTCCGAAATCCAACATGCCATCTCGTCGGTAAAGAAACAAAGAGCACCTGGTCCAGACAAGATCAGACCTGAACACTTGAAGAACTTACCATCAGTACTCATCAATACACTGGCTCGGCTCTTCACACGCTACCTGTCTGAATGCAAGGTTCCATCCCATTGGAAAACCAGCAGGACTGTACTACTATACAAGAAGGGAGACATCCACGACATTGGCAACTATCGCCCCATCTGCCTATTGTCTGTCATCTACAAACTGTTCACTAGAGTCATCCTGAATAGGATTAGCAGAACACTAGATGAAGGACAACCATGTGAACAAGCCGGATTCCAGAAAGGATTCAGTACCATCGACCATATCCACACGATTACTAAGCTCATTGAGGTTTCTCAGGAGTTCAAGATGCCGCTCTGTCTAACGTTCATTGATTTAAAGAAGGCCTTTGATTCTGTTGAGACGAAAGTGGACATGGAAGCCCTAGCCAATCAGGGCGTACAAACTCAATACATCAGGATCTTTCGTGAGCTCTATTGCGGATTCACTACCAGGATCTCACCATTCTACAAAGAAGTAATCATCGATGTCAAGAGAGGGGTTCGGCAGGGTGATAACATTTCACCAAAACTCTTCAGTGCCACCCTCGAGAACATCATGCGACGACTGGAATGGGAAAGCATGGGAGTGAAGATAGATGGTCAGCAACTACACCACCTCCACTTTGCTGATGACATCGTTCTAATAACACCAAACATCAGTCAAGCGGCACAAATGCTGAACAACTTTGACCGTGAATGTGGAAAGGTCGGACTACAGCTGAATCTTACGAAGACAATGTTTATGAGAAACAGCCTTGTTCCTGACGCTCCATTCACTCTCAACGGAACCACCATCTCAGAATGCAACAGTTATATATACCTAGGTCGAGAAATCAACATGATGAATGACCTGACACCTGAGTTGCGCAGGAGGAAGAGAGCGGCTTGGAATGCCTTCAAGAGCGCTGAAGAAATAACTAAGAGGACAAAGAACCTCCAGCTACAAGCATATCTCTTCGATTCCACTGTTCTTCCTGCATTAACATATGCCTCAGAGACCTGGGCCCTATGAAAACAGGATGAGAACGCTATTTGGGTCTCTCAAAGAGGAATTGAAAGAGCTATGCTCGGAATATCACGATTCACTCAAATGAGAGATAGAATCCGGAGTTCTGATCTTCGTCAACACTCAAGAATCAGGGACGCTGTCTCATTTGCCAAGGCATCAAAAATCAGATGGGCTGGACACGTAATGAGGTTTACAGACAACCGCTGGACTAGAGCCATTACTGATTGGATTCCAAGGGACATCAAAAGATCACGTGAACACCCACTTACAAGATGGTTAGACTTCTTCGTCAAGACCCTGAATGATCGGTTTGAGGCTCTGCATGTTCCTAGAACGAAACAGATACCATTGGGCTACGCTAGCACGCAACCGGGATGAATGGAGACGTTACTGGCACCCGCTCGAGTAAATCGATGAATAACTGGGATTAAGTGATTAAGTGATAAGTGAAGTGATTCATGGGGGTTTAAAATCAATGAAACTAAGAGCTGGTTCTTTGGTAAAATAAACAATATTGATAAACCACAAGCAAGGCTCATGAAGAAAGAGAGAGAGAACCATACCTAATCAGAAATGAAAAAGGGGACATCTCAAAAGAAACCAAAGAAATTCAAAAGATCATCAGAGACTACAGTGAAAGTCTGTATGCCATGAAACAAGAGAATCTAGAAGAAATGGATAAATTCCTGGATGCCTATAATCTCCCAAAGTTGAACCAAGAAGATCTGGAATACTTAATTAGACCTCTTAACATCAAAGAAATTGAAACTGTAATCAAAAGTCTTCCCAAAAACAAAAGCCCAGGTCCAGATGGATTCACTAGCGAATCCTTCCAAACATTTAAAGAGGACCTATTGCCAGTTCTTCTCAAGCTTTTCCAGGAAGTTGAAGAAACAGAAACTCTCTCAAACAGTTTCTATAAGGCATATATCTCCCTAATACCAAAAGCAAACAAAGACACCACAAAAAAAAGAAAACTACAGGCCGATATCCCTAATGAACACGGACACAAAAATCCTCAACAAAATATTAGCAAATAGAATCTAGCAACTCATCAAAAAGATCACCAAGATCAAATGGGATTCATCCAGTAGATGCAAGGAGGGTTTAACATTTGTAAATCAATCAACATAATCCATCATATCAACAAAAGAAAAGATAAAAACCATATAATCACATCAATAGATGCAGAGAAAACATTTGACAAGATCCAGCACCGATTTATGATGAAAACCCTCACCAAAATGGGTATAGAAGGGACTTTCCTCAATATAGTCAAAACCATCTAACACAAGCCTATGGCAAGCATCATCCTCAATGGGAAAAACTAAAAGCCTTCCCTCTAAGATCAGGGAAGAGACAAGGATGTCCACTCTCTCCACTGCTGTTCAATATAGTACTGTAAGTACTTGCAATACCAGCTATAGCACTCCTGGGAATATATCCCAGAGAGGCAAAAAGGTATAGTCGAAGTGACATCTGCAATTGTTTGTTCATTGCAGCACTCTTTACAATAGCCAGAATCTGGAAAAAACCTGAGTGCCCGAGAACAGATGACTGGTTAAAGAAACTTTGGTACATTTACACAATGGAGTACTATGTAGCTGTTAGAAAAGATGAAGTTATGAAATTTACATACAAGTGGTACTACATGGAAAGTATCATGTTAAGCGAAATGAGTCAGAAAGAGCGGGATAGACACAGAAAGATTGCATTCATCTGGGGAACATAAAGCAACAAAACGGGAGACTAACACCCAGGAATGGCTCAGATTAGTACCAGGAATTTTGCTCCATGACTTGAAGGCCAGCCACATGTGCTAGGTGAAAAGGAAGCTCAGATAGAGAAGAGAGCACCAAATAAAGGGTATTGTGAAGACCCTCCCAGGGTGGGAGAGACATGCTAAAAGTAGTCTATAGACCAAACATGATTGCCACTCAATGCCTCTCTGGCAAAACACAGTACCCAAAAGAAGAGAAAGAGAACAAGGGGGAATGCCCTGCCACAGCGGCAGCGTGGGACGGGGGTGGGGGATGGGGGTGGGAGGGATGCTAGGACCCGTGGTGGGAGAGGATGGGCACTGGTGGAGGGATGGGTACTTGATCATTGTATAACTGAAACCCAAGCACAAAAATTTATAAGTCTATAAATGTACCTCATGGTGTTTCACTATTAAAAAATGATTAAATAAATAAATAAATAAAAAGTTAAAAAAAGATATTAAGGGCATTCAGATAGAAAAGGAAGAAATCAAGTTCTCACTATTTGCAGATGATATGATAGTATATTTAGAGAGCCCTAAAACCTCTCTACCAAGAAACTCCTAGAAGCAATAGACTTGTACAGTAAAGTTGTAGGCTATAAAATCAATACCCAAAAGTTGTGGCTTTCCTATACGCAAATAATGAGAGAGAAGAAAGTGACATGAAAAAAACAATCCCATTCACAATCGTGCCTCAAAAAATCAAGTACCTCGGAATCAGCTTAACTAAGGAGGTAAAGAACTTGTACAAAGAAAACTACAAAACACCACTTCAGGAAATAAAAGAGGCCACGAGGAAATGGAAAGATATCCCCTGTTTATGTATTGGGAGAATTAATATTGTCAAAATGCAGTACTCCCCCAAAGCATTGTACAAATTCAATGCGATCCCTATAAGGATACCCATGACATTCTTCAAATGGAGCAAACACTCCTGAAATTCTCATTGGACTTTAAAAGTCCAATATTCACTGTATCACTGTCATCCTATTGTTCATCGGTTTCCTTGAGCGGGCACCAGTAACGTCTCCTTCGTCCTAGTCCTGAGATTTTAGGAAGTGCCACATTCAAGACTCTTTCAGGGTCAGGAGAATGAGACCCATCATTGTTACTGGGTTTTGGCATAGTGAATATGCCACGGGGAGTTTGCCAGACTCTGCCGTGTTGGCAGGATACTTTTGGTAGCCTGCCAGGTTCTCTAGAGTAAGAACTAGATTGGGACTGGGCCTCTACCACCCAGATACCCCACCTTCCAGTATGTAGGCGTTACACCCACCAACTGCCCTCAGTGCCGTGTAATCCAATCAATGGCCAAGACCCAGAGACTATAAAATCCAGCTCCCGGAAAAGAATATTAACTAAGTATATTATCAATTTAAGGAAAGATGCAGCAGGTAACTCAAGAATATGGAAATACCATTTTACCTAACACAAATAGAGAATTAACCCCATCTAAAATTCAGCCTTGGAGTTGGGTCTTCCTAATAACTTGGGAATTTGGATCCACTTCCAACCAACCAACTGCTTAAATGGAAAGAAGTTTATCAAGTTATCTTAAGCACTCCCACTGCTATAAAACTTAATAGAACTTCTAGTTGGGTTCATTACTCCAGGATAAAACCAGCTTCATCTAAGTCATCCAGCAAGCAGACTCCTACAGAGAGCAAAAACAACTATTGCTATAAACCCATTGAGGACTTGAAACTTCTCTTTAGGAGAAAATCCAACACTGAAAGAGAAGCTATATGTCTTTGAAGACGTATTTACAGGTGGTCAGTAAAAGGAAACTCTTAACAGTTTTTACAACAAATTTTACAATATGCAAAAGAAAGAAACCAAAACTCCTACAGTAATCATTGTCTTGTTAAAACTCAGTCAGAGAAAAGACTTTCACTCCTCCAGTTCTATACACGTACTCTCTTTCAGATTTTGTCCACATTGACAACCCCATAAAATAATTGCTTAAGTCCAGTTTAATATTAAGTTACTACATTCAGGGTGATAGTACAGCAAGTAGTACACTTACCTTGCATGTGGCTAACACGGTTTCAACCCCCAACACACTCTATGGTTCCCTAATCACATCAAGAGTGATCCTTGAGCTCAGAGCCAGGAATAAACCTTGACCACTGCCAGATGTGCCCCAACCCCAAAAATAATGCCATCTGCACTCCAATGTTCATTGAAAAACTGTTCACAATAACCAGGATCTGGAAACAACCTGAGTGCCCAAGAACTTAGGACTGGATAAAGAAACTATGGTACATCTCCATAATGGAATAATATGCAACTGTTAGGAAAAATTAAGTCATGAAATTTGTGTATAAATGGATGGACAGGGAGAGTATCATGCTGAATAAATTGAGTCAAAAGGAGAGGGACAGACGTAGGAGATTACACTCATTGTGGGATATAAAAATACTACCAGTATGCAACTAATATCTCAGGACAGAAAAATAGGGGGGCAGGAGAACTGGTTCATGATTGGGAGTTTGCCACAAGTTGTAGGGAGCAGAGGGTAGTTAGGTAGAGAAGGGACCACTATGACAAAATAGTTAGGAATTACACTTAGTGTTAAAAGTAGAAAAAATGGGTAAACATGGTGACTTTTGAGTATCTGTATTGAAAACCATAATGACCAACAGGAAATAGAGAGAGAGGAAGAATAAGAAGGAGGAGGAGGAGGAGGAGGACGAGGAGAAAGAAGAAGAGGAAGAAGAGAAGGAAGAGGAAGAAGAGGAGAAAGAGGAGGAAGAGGAAGAAGAGGAAGAGGAAAAAGAAGAAAAAGAAAAATATGATGAAGAGGAGGAGGAAGAGAAGGAGGAGGAGAGGAATAGGAAGAGGAAGAGGAAGAAGAAGTAGAAGGAGAAGGAGGAGAGGAAGAGGAGAAAGAAGAAGTGGAGGAGGATGAGGAGAAGGAGGAGGAGGGGAAGAGGAGGGGAAGAGAAAGAGGAAGAGGAAGAGGAACAGAAAGAAGAAGGAGAAGAATAAATGTGCTTTCCATAGAGGCAACTGGGAGGGGCTGAGGAAAACTGGGACAGTAGTGGTGGGAAATGTACACTGGTGAAGGAATGGGGGTTGAAACATTGTATGACTGAACCCCAATCATGAACAACTTGGAAACTGTGTGTACCTCATGGTAATTCAATTAAAAAATAATTTTAAAAAATTGTCCTTAACCACCTAGTTTCATTATGGTTTATTATGCACATAAGATGACTTATAAACTATCATTCCTCTTGCTAATTTGTTTCTTCTTCCTAATACAGTTAGCATATTCCCATTTTATTAATATAATAAATATTAATATTTAATATGAATATAACAAATTTAATATAAACATTAATTTTATGATTAATGCTAATAAATATAATGAGAATATAATTAAATCTTTAGGGAGTGGAAAATGGAGTACTTACTAAACCATTATGGGAGGATAACTCAACACCCAAGAGTATGATAGTGATGATGGTAGGAATCCTTTGGATTCCTTCTAAATTATGTCATTGACATTACAGTATATCAACCTCAGAAAAATTCAATCTATAATTCTGTTCAGTCAAAATAATAGCGAATTAGCCAATTAAACTGTTCAAGATACTTCTTCAAAGCTAATCATTAAATCAAAACTCTCTCGTAGGTGTACCTATCTAATAAATCCAATATGATACAGTGTTAGAGTCCATATTTCTCAGTAAAATGTCCTTAGAATTTCTATAAACGTTTCCTCAGAGTTGTAACAACTTTAATTCGCAAATATTTAAATTTTGACTGAATATAAACTGTTTTCTTTGGTGGTAGTTGGTGTTGAGACCATACCCAACTGTATCCATGTTTATTTCTGACTCTGTGCTCAGGAATCACTCCTGATGATGATCAGGGGACTGACTACATGTGATGTCAGGTATAGAAGTTGAGCTGACCATGTTCAAGACAAGTGTCTTTACTTCTGTGCTATCTCTCTGGCCCAAGTTATTTGTGTGTTAATTTATTTATTGGGCCACACCCAACCATGCTCAGGGTTAACTCCTGACTCTGTGATCATAGATCACTCCTGAGGATAGAACCAGGGGTCAACCAGACACAAGGAAAGCACTTGTACCCCTGTATTAACTTTCCAGCGCTAAACTTTTCCCTATTGAATCAGACTTTATACTTGTCTACCAGTACACACCGATACCTAGTTTTCCCACAAGAACCTACTGGAAAAAAGTAGTAAGAAAGTAGATCTTGAGTAAAGAGTCATCTTCTAGCAAGGCAACTTTGGAAAACAATTTAACAGTATCTACTAAATTTGACCATACTCATATTCTATAGTCCCACAATTCTAAGGTATGTGTCTAAGACAAATGCATGTGCTTAAAAGGATATGAACAAGTGTTCAACAGCAGCACTACACTTTATAGTCCCAATTGGAAATAACTTTAATGCCCATTGAGAGTGGAATGAATAAATAAACTGTGGTATGATCACACAAACTCTATATAGCAATAAGGATGAAAGAACTGGTGAAACATTAAGGATGATATTCATAAAAATATTTAAAGAATGATGAATAAGTAAGTAAATAGCTATTTCATTTATATAAAGTTCAAAAGAGACAAAATTACATATATATTGAAAATTCAGCATATTAAATTTTTGCAGAAAAGACTCCTGGAGTGCTAGCAATGTTCTATTTCATGGCCTAATTTGCAGCTAACAGGTGTTATTACTTTGTGACTATAACTGAGCTACTATAAATAATGAATACTTTTCTTTATTTTGTTATACACAAATAAAAATGCTTAGTAAAAGTCTGAAATGCCAGTTCTGATGAAAGTAGAATGATCAATCACAAATCTCTGTATTCCTAAAAGTGTTAATTACATTTTTGGCCACATTAAGATAAAAAAATTGGACCTTTCTAGTATGAAATTAAAACAGAATATAAAAAAGTCATGAAGCAAAAATTTAAGAACTCTATCTACTTCATGCCTTATGCAAAAGTCAACTCAAAACTGATAAAAGATGTTAGCATTAAACCTAAATTCTTTGAAGAAAATATGGGTATATAAACCGTCGTGATTTTGGTTAAGACTGTGATATACATACAAGAGAAAAAATAAATTAAATTTTGTGCTGGAGCGATAGCACAGCGGGTAGGGCGTCCGCCTAACAAGCGGCCAACATGGCCGACCCGAGTTGATTCCTCCGCCCCTCTCGGAGAGCCCGGCAAGCTACCGAGAGTATTTGATATGCCAGACACAGTAACAACAAAGTCTCCAATGGAGACGTTACTGGGCCCGCTCGAGCAAATCGACCATCAACGGGAGGGCCTTTACCTTTACCTCGAGCTCGAGCTTCAGGGACAAAAACAGTGAAAGCCTATTCACAGAGGTAGAAAATCTTTGCAATTATCCATCTACTAAGCTCTTAAATACAGAATACATAAAAAATGCAACTCAGTAATAAAACAGAAGATAACCATTTTAAAACAGGAAAATTATCTGAACAGAAATCTCTCCATATAATATATCAAATGGCCAGTAAGTACACAAAATATGTCACTATCATTTGTCTTTAGAGAACAGCAAATCCAAACCACAATATGATACTACTTTACTCAAATCAGGGTGGTTATCATGGAAAAGAAAGAAAAGAACAAGTGTCTGCAAAAATGTGGAGAAAGTATAACCCATATACAATGCTAATAAGATGAATAATGGTGTGATTATAGGAGTTAGTGGGGCAGTTATTAATAGTGTTACCAAATATCCCAGTAATTGCATGGTTAGAAAAATGAGAGCATATTCAACACAAATACTTGGGTCCACGTGTTCATAACAACAGTCACAAAAATGAAGACTTCTCCATACCCTGAAATGGAATACATCAAAAATGGGCAAAGCGTTGGCTCTCTATTACAGAAACAAAAATGTCAAGGAAGGGGACAAATGAAGAGAGAGCAATAACAGATAATCTAGAACTGGCGTGGGAGCAAGAACAGAGACCTTAGGTTCATCTGTGGTGTAAAGATAGAATGAGACTGATATCCAAGGCAGAGAAAACAGAGGCCAGGATTATGGGTCAATGGTTGGAAATTACCACAAATGTGTAGGGGGTTGAGGGTAGTTAAGATAGGGGAGGGTCTAGTATGACAATGATAGTTGGATATTATCATTCTGGACAAGAACTGAGTGGTGAAAGTAAGTAAAGGGATATACGTGATAACCTAGAAGCATCTGTATTGCAAACCATAATGACTAAAATGAGAGATGCCTGCCATAGAGACAGGCTGGGGTGGGGGCGATCAGGGAAGTGGGAAGAAAACTGGGGACATTGGTGCTGGGAAATTACATTGGGATGGGTGTTGGAAAATTGTATGACTAAAACCCAATCATGAACAGCTTTGTAATGCTCTATCTCACAGTGATTCAATAAAAATAATTTTAATGACTTATCTGTATATATCTAAAATACATATAAACAAGATGCAAAACAACTGAAAGCATAAGACCCAAGATATAATAATTACATTTTAAAATGTATTCCTCAAGGAGACAAGTTGGTGGATGGAAGGTAACCTGGGGTCATTGGTGGATAGATGTATGGAATCAAAGGGTGGTAGAAGTGAGGGTAGGAACACTGCCTGAAATCCTATTGTAAATAACTTTGTAAATCATGGTGTCTAAATAAAAAATAATTGAAATAAATTTTAAAATGATAAATTCAAAATTTAGCAATATTGATATATTCCATAATATCAGCCTAGGTACCATCCAAAGAATACAAAAACATTGATATGAAAATGTATTTGCATACCTATGTTTATTGCATCACTTTTATGTTAGCCTGGATTTGGAATAAGACATAAGAGCCCTATGGCATATGGGTAGCTAAAGAAGATGTGGTATATATTCACAATTGAATACTACTTGGTTATAAGAGAAAATGATATATCATCTTTTACTCCAAAACTAATGGAACTGGAGGGTATCATATTAAGTAAGATAATCAAAAGGAGAAAGACAAGTTCTAAATGGTTTCACTTGTACTCAGTACACAAAGAAACAAATAAAGGAAATAGAAAACATCAGTGAAAATAAACCACTAGACTCTGATCACAAAACTAAGAGATGCCAAGATTAGGCAGGATGGTCTGAAGGTGTCCACTGATCATGGTGGAGGATTACTGGCACAGTGGTCATTGTATGCGGCAACATTTCATTCTAAAAATATAGATACTTAAAGTTCTGTAAATCAATATTACTTCAACACAATTTTTTAAAGACTGGTTGATGAAGATTTTAAGATTTGGTTACTGAAGTAACCAAAATTTGTCAGTTATCAAGAGTAACTGCCTAGGATTATTTTTCATAATGATACTTTGGAGTTCTACCTAGCTATCCATCCATGAATGAAGAATTTATTTTTCCAGTTTCTCACACAGCTGACAGAGATGATCCTCACTGTTAATTCTCTGCTAAGAATATTATTATGCAAAAGGTCGCAAAATATTTCTGAGTAGGCTATTAATAATGACTGATGAATATGGGAAACCATATAGTCATAGTTTCTCTCCCTAGCACCTCATGGAGCTATTGAAAGGCTGTCTTCCTTAGTAATATTTAGAAATTAATTATATCATGCATGTCTCCACAAAATAATATCATTTAAAAATATCTTTCAATGAAGATGATAAACTTTGCCAGACACAAAATCCTCTTTCTTCATTGATTTATTTTTCTTTGTTTTCCTTTGTGAGTACCACACCCAATGGTACTTGGGATACTCATCAGAGGTTGGGTATGAACCCCAAGGTCTCACATGCAAGGCATGCTCTACAATGTAAGACATAGTCCTAGCCTCCATAAAATTGGCTCTTAATATATTGCAATTGAGTAGAGTGAGAAAAGGACTTTACTGGAGCTATATTCTAGATGTTTTCTGTCACTGTCATAATTTTGCTTATCATTAATTCTAATGATAGCAATATTATCAAACTATAATAAGAGAAATCTTGTTTTTGAAGTGGAGACAACATAAATGCATATCAACTGGAAGATGAATTAACAAGATATGGTATATTAATACAAAAGAAAATTATTTGATTTTTAAATACATAGTCTTGATACATGCTACAATATTAATTGACCTTGAAAATATTAGCTTAGGTGAAAGAACACTTTCACAAAAATTCCACACATTGTCCAGTATGATTTATATGAAATTGTCAAAGAATATGCCAAAAGTAATTGAATTGTATACTTTAAGTATATAAATTGCCTGGTGTATGAATTACATATCAATTAATCCGCTTTAAAAGCATGCTAATAAATAATCATAAAAAATCTAGGAAACTACAAACAAATAATGCTTAAATAAATGAGAAAATAAATCAAACAGAAAGATGAAAAGGAAATCTATACTCAAAAAGATTTAAAAGACAAACCAACAAGTTTCTTTTTTAATAGATATTACAGGTTTATAGGGGTCATCATATTACTTGCTCTACTTTAGTATAGATTTAAAATCTTCCTTAACAAAAACAAACTTTTAGTAACTCAAAATTGGAAGGAGTGTTCTTATACTTTGGAGCAGTTGACTTCAGAGTGGGGATCACATACCTCCTGCACTTTAGGTGTGGCCCTTGACTGATGAGAGTCAAAGTGTGGAGAACCCTGTTCTATGGGAGAGGCCTCTCTCAGACAGCTAGATGCAGTGGAATGAGATGGGCTATAATGAATATTCCCCCCTGAATTTGGGGGCCTTCAGGAACTCAAGACCCCAAATCTCTGTCCCAGAGGTCAGTTAGGCCCAGGGGTATTAGTAATGCCCTTTGAAGCCCAAACAAATCTTTGACCATACTGGGAGGAGGAGAATTTGGCTTAATAGTAAGCTTTTAAACCAGGAAGTACACGTTGTATAACCCTTTCCCTGTGTTTAAAGATTTGCTGAAACCAAAGACATATTTGCCCTTTTCAATCGTCTGCATAGCTTTTCTCCACTAATGTCTTGCTCCATATATTTCAACTGCTCAGCTAGTCTGAACTCTGATCTTTACCTCCACAATTCAGCGAGTCTTCAAGGCTTAGCTTGGAATTCAGATCTCTAGTTTGGGGTCAGAAAATCACTAGGCAAAGAACTTGTGTTATCGGGGGCTTACCTTGTGAATGTTTCTTGTCTTGTGAAACTAGTCATGTGCTAACCATTGCTCAATACCTGCAAACTATTTTGTTGCCATTTTATGGAGTTCTATGACTTTTGTAAAAGCAGGAGTGCAAGTCTAGTGCCACTCACAATTTAATTTTGTTAAACTTTTTGTCTGCTTAAATCAGCAAGATTCAGTTTCTATTGCATGAAACTAAAAAGTCTTGGTGAGGCAAACTGCTACTTTATGCCTGCTGGAAGGCTATATGTGGTATAATCTTCACTTAGAGAGATCCCTCTCTTGTAGAAACAAAAGGAAGAGGAAAGAAGCATTTCTCTCTAACAGTGGCAAATGAGGTTTTAGTTATAGACCTGTTTTAGATGAGAGACAGATCTATAAATGTACAAGACATTGAGCATGGAAAGAAATAAAGCATGAGACCTATGATATCTTCAAAAGAATCATTCTAAAAGCTTCCTAGAGTCTCAGAATTCAACAAAACTACTCTAATATATTTTTCTTCATATATGCAACAAAATACAATTGTTTATCCAGTATACAGTCCTGTTGGGTTGCTTTAAGTGCCCTGGCCACTCCTACTAATATTAGGGTAATCAACCCTCCCAGTTTGCCCTGCACTTTCTCACACTCAACAGTCTCATATCCCAGGGAATCTGTCAGTTCCTGGCAACCAGCTGATACCCTTGATATCTGTTTTTTAATATAATATGGCATTGCTGACATAGCTACAAGTGATTGGTCATGAGTCAGCAATAGACTAAAACTTGACCAGTGAATCCCTCTTTCAGATATTTCAATATGAGAACATAGACCTTTTGTAGCCATGGAGAATTTTTTTTCTGGTTTTCTTTCAGGAGAAAATCTTCCTGTGGAATGGAGTCAGTCAATAGCCTAGAGTTGTAGCACTTTAGGAAGATTTTTGCATCATTTGAGTCAAGATCTTTCCCACCTCAGGCATCTTCAGCCATTTTCTGAGCACTTGATGGATACCAGGGCCTTTTCTGCCCGCTATGGGATTCCTCTAAATCAGCAATCTTTGCTCCAGACTTCTAAATTGAACTGGCTGAGATTTCCATTCAACTAAGAGCAATCTGAAGTATGTCCTGCCCATTATTCCTTCCATTCCTCTTTAATAATCTTCAAACCTGTGCTATAGTCTGACAATTCTTACTGCCTAAGTGTGTACTTCCTCATTATCTTGACAATTATTACCCACAACATGTCTCTATACTTGTAACTCCATCTCGGCATCTGCTCTCAGAAGAACCAACTTAGCATTGAACTTCTAAGATGAACATTCAGGAAGGTGTAAGTAATCAAATTTCTTGCTGCATGGATTTGAGAAATAAGATCTTTGTGGTGGAGAGAGAGTGAAATGGGGTTGGGGAGCTTCAGAGAGAAGAGGTGGGGAATTATTGAAGTAGACTCTTGCCTTTTCTAGATTTTCATTCTTTCCAGATCATCATTGTTCTACTCCTAAAACTTTGTGAGATGCCAACAGTTTATTTCCATATATATTTCTCTTTTACCTAAATTGGTTCTAGGTAAAGATTTAACACTTTGAACTTATAAAATACCTCTTTGGTGCAAAATGCACTGTAGAATTGTTTTCTGTTGAGAACAAGAACTGCTCATATGAGTAATTTCCTGTTCATATCCTCAGACACAACCTAATATACTTTTAAGCTTTTAATAAATTTTGTCCACTAATAGATAAGGAAAATTTTACCTGGCACAGGTGCTTTATGAAAAGTTTTAGTATTTCTTTCTTTATTTATTTATCATACAGCAAAATTTTGTTCAGAAATCAAAGTTTCACCAAATACTACATCCAGGATATTTCCATTTTTGTTGTTGTTTTTGTGTTTGTTTATTTGGAGGCCATGCCCCAGAGATTCTCAGGAGTTACTCCTGGCTCTACACTCAGGAATGATACCTAATGGTGCTGGGGTGGGGGCAAGAAGCATATGTGATACCTGGGATAGAACCAAGATAAGCTGGTCACATGCAAGACAAGAACGTTACTTGCTGTACTATTGCTCTGGCACCATCCAGGACTTTTAATGACAATAGAAATGATACTCTGGACAAGAACTGAGTCTCGAAAGGAGGTAAAATGATATATATGATAAATTTTCAGTTACCTGTATTGCAAATAATAAAACCTAAAAGGAAAGAGAGTGAGAAAGACAGAGAGACAGAAAGAAAGACAGAGAGAAGGAAAGTGCCTGCCTAGAGGCAGCAGGGAAGGAGACAGGAAGAAAACTGGGAACACTGGTGGTGGGAAATGTACACTGGTGAATGGAAGAACGGGTACGTAACATTATATGACAAATCCAATCATGAGCAACTTTTAAGTGTCCACCTCACTGTGATTTAATTAAAATTTTTAATTTAATTTTATAAATTTAAAAAGTAAAAGGTAAAGTAAAGGCCCTCCCGTTAATCATCGATTTGCTCGAGCGGGCCCAGTAACGTCTCCATTGGAGATTTTGTTGTTACTGTGTCTGGCATATCGAATACTCTCGGTAGCTTGCCGGGCTCTCCGAGAGGGGCGGAGGAATCGAACTCGGGTCGGCCATGTTGGCTGCGTGCAAGGCAGACGCCCTACCCGCTGTGCTATTGCTCCAGCGATAAATTTATAAATTTTATAAATTTAAATAGCATTAAAATCACTTTTAGTTACTTAATAAGAGCTTTTATTAGCAATATTTATTATTTTCTGAATTTCCTTTACTTTAAAAACATTTTTCACACTAGTAGTTTTTTGTTTTGTTTTGTTTTTACTACAGATTTTTAAAAATGTTATTGAATCACCGTGAGATAATTACAAGCTTTCATGTTTGAGTTACAATCACACAATGATCAAACACCCGTCCCTCCACCAGTGCACATTCCCCACCACCAATATCCCCGGTATACCCCCCCTTTTCCACCCTCCCTCTGTTTTCATGGAAGACATGATTCCCCATAATCTCTACTTCCGGCATTATGGTTTGCAATACAGACCCTGAGAGGTTATCTTGCTTTGTCCTTTATCTACTTTCTGCACACATCTCCCATCCCGACCGATTCCTCCACCCATCTTTTTATTAGTGATCCCTTCTCTATTCCAGCTATCTTCTCAGCTTTGCTCATGAGGCAGGATTCCAGCTATGGAGTAATCTATCTGTCCCGTGTGTCTACTATCCTTAGGTGTCAGACTCACGTTACGTTGTTTTACACTCCACAAATGAGTGCAGTCCTTCTATGTCTCTCCCTCTCTTTCTGACTCATTTCACTTAGCATGGTACTCTCCATGTCTATCCATTTATAAACAAAGTTCATGACTTCATCTCTCCTGACAGCTGCATAGTATTCCATTGTGTAGATGTACCAAAGTTTCTTTAACCAGTCATCTATTCTAGGGCACTTGGGTTGTTTCCAGATTTTGGCTATTGTGAACAGTGCTGCAATGAACATATAATTGCAGATGTCATTTCTACTGTGCGTTTTTTTTGCATCCTCGGGATATATTCCCAGAAGTGGTATTGTGGGGTCATATGGAAGCTCAATTTCTAGTTTTTGAAGGACTGTCAATATTGTTTTCCAGAAAGGCTGGACTAGTGGACATTCCCACCAACAGTGAAAGAGTGTCCCTTTTTCCCCACATCCATGCCAGCACTGGTTGCTTTTGTTCTTTTGAGTGTGTGCCAGTCTCTGTGGTGTGAGATAATATCTCATTGTTGTTTTGATTTGCATCTCCCTGATGGCTAGTGATGTGGAGCATTTTTTCATGTGCCTTTTGGCTATTTGTATTTCTTTTTTGAGGAAACTTCTGTTCATTTATTCTCCCCATTTTTGATGGGGTTGGAGGTTTTTTCTTTTTTTTCTTTCTTTTTTTTTTTTTTTTATAATTTATTTATTTATTGAATCACTGTGGGAAAAGTTACAGAGCTTTCGGGTTTAGGTCTCAGTCATGTAGATACCAAACACATTTCCCTTTACCAATGCTCATTTTTAACCCCGAACCCCAATAGACCCCCACCTCCCACCCCTCCCAATTCTTTGTGAGGCAGATGAGTTCTAGTTAATACTCTATCTACTTTGACTAGATAGATTATTTCGATAGAAGATGCACAATTATTGTTTAGAGTTTACGACCCACCCCCCCCCCCCAATCTGACATGCTGAAACAGCGTTGTGAAATGATTTGCTTTCTACAACTTGGTTTAAGAATAAAATGATGTCGCGCGGCCGCAATAGCGGCCGCGCGGTTTTGAATTTCTGCTACTTTACTTATTGACCCTGGAAGAATTTCTATTAAAAGTTAGCTAGTTAAGAGATTGGTTTCTGTGCCCTGGAGTCGTGGCCGTGCCGGAGAGCCGCTCGTGGGGGGCAGCTGGCGACCTCGGTGGGGCGTGGGGGACGGCCCACAAAGCCCCCCTTCCCATGAGGTCCCCGCCGCTCCCCCGAGTCTGGCTCAAACCCGCTTTCCACAAGGCTCCCGTGCGGCCGCCATCTTTCTTTCCAGAGAGGAGCGGGCGGGCCGGTCAACGCCCTTCCCCCTCCGGGCAGGCTTGGTGTCGCGGATCAACACAAGTCCATTTGCTTTTCTGCTCCAAGCGGCTGGTTCTCTGTGCTAAGTCCTTGTGCCTCCGGGGCCGTGGCCGTGCCGGAGAGCCGCTCGTGGGGGGCAGCTGGCGACCTCGGTGGGGCGTGGGGGACGGCCCACAAAGCCCCCCTTCCCATGAGGTCCCCGCCGCTCCCCCGAGTCTGGCTCAAACCCGCTTTCCACAAGGCTCCCGTGCGGCCGCCATCTTTCTTTCCAGAGAGGAGCGGGCGGGTTTTTTCTTGTATAATTCTCACACTAGTAGTTTTTAAATGAACATTGTGATAAATCGAAATTTGAAATTAAAATACACTGAATCACAATTTTGAACAATTCTTAAGGTTTTGTGCAGGATTAAAAGGTACAGAAAGTACATAAAGATACTGATAAAAAAACAAGATGTGGATGTGGGCCAAATATGATGTTTCCCATATATCATTCTTCCACAATGGTCTATGCTTGTAATCTGGTCCAGAATAGGAGTTGTCAAATAATAAACCACAGGTAACATTTTTCCTTCTGCCTGTTTTTATAAATGAATCTGTATCAACACAGCCACTTTCATCATTTAACTAGTGTCTGTGGCTGCTTTTGCTCTATGAATGTAGAATTGGATGGTAGCAGAGAAAGAGATTATATGTGCTCCAAAAAATCTAAAATATTTGCAATCTCATCTTTTGCAGAAAAAAATTGCTAGCCTTCAGCCCTGTGTGTTAGCAGTGCAGGCAGAGATAAACAGATGAGCAGATTATATTTTTAGAAGCAAAGCAGGAACAAGCCTGTTGTGTTCTAGGAACGCAAAGGACAGTGTGGCTGAAACATAAAAGGACCCAGATACGATCATTATTTTTTCTTATTTTGCAGCACATTTGTACCTATTACGTTTTATTCAGCCAGTAATTCACTCATTCAACAAATATTCAGGTTTCTACTCTGTGCCAAATATTGTTAGTTGCTTCATTCTCTGTGTGTGAGTCTGTCTGTCTGTCTCTATCTCTCACACACATGCCATAATAAAAGAAACCAAGAGGCAAACAATTTAACACAATATATTGGAGGATTTTTTTCTATTCTGAATAAAATAGAGAAAAGGGAAACATTCATTTGATAGTACCTTAGAGAATATATTTATTAACAGCATTTTGTTATACCTTTATTTAATCTACTTCTTTCTATACTAAAATGTATAATCAATGGGGCCAAAGTTATAGTGGTAGGGCACTTGTCTTGCAAGTGGCAGCCCCAGCTTTAATCACCAGCACTCTATATTGTCCCCTGAATCCTGTCGGGTGTGATTCCAGAGGGCAGAGCCAGAAGTAAGCCATTGCCAGGTGTGCCCATCCCCCCCAAAAAAAACACCAAAATGTGAAAACAACTAATCTTCATGCAACTCCTAGAAAACAAAGTTTCTGTTAAAACATATGAGACTGTTAAAATCCAATGTAATCTGCAGATACACATGAATAGAAAATACATTTTCTCTCACTAGAAAGTGAAAAAGAATAATATAGATTCCTTTCTTCCTTTTTCCTCCTTTATCCCTCCCACTTTTTCTTCCTTTCCTTCACAGATGCAAAATAAGATTTTTAATTAATCATTCAAATTATGTAGGCCATGCAAAAAATTAATTCAGATCTTTAATGCCAGGCACAAAAGTCAGATCAAAATGGATTAACGATCTCAGTATCAGACCTGAATCCATAGGGTACATGGAGGAAATCATAGGCAGAACCCTCCATAACATTGAAGATATAGGCATCTTTAAAGATGAAACATCGTGGGGACTGGAACAATAGTGCAGCGGGTAGGGCATTTGCTTTGCATGAGGCCGACCTGGGTTTGATTTCCTGCATCCCATATGGTCCCCCGAGCACCTCCAGGAGTAATTCCTGAGTGAAAATCCAGGAATAACCCCTGTGCATCGCCGAGTTTGACCCAAAAAGGGAAAAAAAAGATGGAACATCGCCAACCAAGAAAGTGGAAGAAGGTAAACAAACGAGACTACACTAAGCTAAGCTTCTGCACATTAAAAGAAATGTTGACCAAGATACTGAGACAGCAAACAGCACACATTTTTCAGAATGAGAAAAATTATTTACTCAATACCATGAGATAAAGGATTGATATCCAAGAAATATAAGGCAATGGTAATACTTCACAAGAAAAAAAATCTGACACCATCAAAAATGGGGAAAAGAAATGAGCAGACACTTCCTAAAAGAAGAAATACACATGGACAAAAGGCACATGAAAAAGTGCTCTACATCACTAATCATCAAGGAGATGCAAATCAAAACAATGAGATATCATCTCACACCACAAAGACTGGCACACATCAAAAAGAATAAGAACAACCAGTTTTGAAGCGGATGCGGGGAGGAAGGGACTCTCATTCATTGTTGATTGGAATGCCAAAAACAATATGGGTATTCCCCAAAAAGCTAGAGATTGAGCTTCCATATGACCTAGCAATACCACTTCAGAACAGATGACCGGTTAAAGAAACTATGGTATATATCTACACAGTGGCTTTCTATACATTTGTTAGGAAAAATAAAATAATGAAATTTGCTTATAAATGAATGGGCATGGAGAGTATCATGCTGAAAATGCTGAAATAAGTCAGAAGGAGAAGGACAGACATAGAATGACTGCACTCATCTGTGGGATATAAAAAACATAGTATGCAATGAACACCCAAGGACAGTAGAAACAAGGGCCAGGAGCTAGGGGAGAGGGCAGCTGAGATAGAGAATGGGCCATTATGACCATAGTGGTTGGAAGAGATCGCTCTAGATGGGAGATGTGTTCTGAAAGTGGTTAAAGGACCAAACATTCTGTCCTCTCAGTAGCTGTATTATAATTTATAATGGCCAAAAGGAGAGCAAGAAAGAGAGTTACAGAGAGAAGAAAAGTGATTGCCACAGGGAAAGGAGGCAGGGGGTGGCCAAAGGGATGTGCGAGATATTGGTGGTGGGAAATGTACACTGGTGGAGGCATGGGTATTAGAACTTTGCATGACTGAAACCAGATCATGAAAGTTTTGTAACTATATCTCATGGTGATTCAATAAAAATATAATTTTTAAAATTATGTAGGCATGAAACATGGCCTTATGTTATAATACCAATCTTACTTCAGGTAGAACCTTCCTTTCAACTGACCAGTCTCAGGGGAATTTAAGCAGTTTCAACCTTTTGGATATTTGCCACACACAAGTTGGTTTTTGTTGATACTTTGTATACTTCTAGTAAACACATTTATGTTTGTTTAAAACTCAAACAATAAAACACTGTCCTCCCGTTGTTCGTTGATTTGCTCGAGGGGGCCCAGTAAGGGCTCCATTTTGAGACTTGTTACTGTGTTTGGCATATTGAATATGCCATGGGTAGCTTGCCAGGCTTTGCTGTGAGCGGGGAGATACTCTCGGTAGCTTGCCGGGCTCTCCGAGAGGGGTGGAGGACTCGAACCCGGCTCAGCCGGGCTGGGTGCACGCGAGGCAAACGCCCTACCACTGTGCTATCGCTTCAGTCCAACTCAAAATAATTATATTCAAGAAAAGTCTCAAGAAAAGGCAAATAAACATGAATCAGTGAAGAGAAATACTCTTAAAAATTTTAACGATAAAATATAATATGAGGAGGAAGTGATGAGAAAAGGAGGAAATGAATTTTTGTTTCAACATTCATTTAGTAATTATCTAATATTTCATATCACTCTCTTCAAATTATACCTGAATCACATCTCCAGTGTTTGGTGTCCTTCAGTCACTAAAATGAATGATCATTATCATATTCAAATATTGTGATCATTACTAATTGAAGGGTTCACCTACCAAAGGCACCACTAACACTGCCAATACCCACCAATGTCCATGTAAAGTCCTATCTGGAGAGTAAACCCTGGAGTTTTGTTTGTTTGGGGCAATGTTTGGGCATTGTTTCTTGAAAGTTTTAGTGTTGTTTCTCATAGGGCCCAAATATCTAAGAAAAAGAAGCATATTTTGTGAAAAAGTTCTTTGTCCTTTTTACTTTTGCTTTTATTGTACTTTTTTCCCTGCTATCTGGAGCCACATTACCTAATATGAAATTCAGCACTGAACTTTTAAGTGCTCCCTGATCCTGGTGAAATTTATTGAAGTTTCTGTGCCCCAGTTTCTTTATCTTTGAACCAGGAATAAATAATATTACTTATAGTGTTTTTTATAAAAACACTTTGCCCAGTTTTGGGCATATAGTGAAGGTTTAATAAATGTTAGTTACTATTATCAAGGCAACTGGTTTCTTTTACAGACTCTTAAGCCAGCTTTATCTATCAACCTCTTGCCTCTTTCTGGGTATTTTCTGTTTTCACCGTACCTTTATTGAGCTTAATCAGCTTGATTGCTGTTGTCATGCTCTTTCCTGTTGCAAGACCTTTTTTTCCTGTTGCAAGAATGAATACCAGTCTTCTAATAGAATCTCACCTTATTCATACATTCCTCTGTATATTATTATTATTGTTATTTTGGCTTTTGGGGTCATACCTGGAGATGTTCAAGGCTTACTCATGGCTCTGCACTCAGGAATTACTCCTGGTGTTGCTCAGGGATGCAGGGGATCGAACCAAGGTTGGTTTCATGCAAGGCAAATGCCCTACCCATTGGACTATCACTCGGACCCCTCCTCTGTATATTAACACCCTAGTTATAGCTTTTTCTTAAATATACATTCACTGTCTCCAGACAATTTCCAAAAACAATTGTGGAACATATGCTATATGTTAACTTTTTGCAAAGAACTCGGAAAACAACTTTGAAAAATATATGTTTTCTACTCTCAAAGAAACTGTTCATTCATTGGAGACAACAAGAACACAAAGGCAAAAGTATAATGAGGAAAGGTAAGTGGCATATTTGAGGTCAGTTCTGGTTCGGTTAGGCATATTGGATTTAGGGAAAATGAGTATATAAATTTATCTTGTGGGACAGGAAGAATTCACAGAGATGCTATCTAAACTGAGTCAGATTAGTGAGTAATTTTCTAAATGGTAAGCAGTAGAAGAGTCTCTGGCAGAAGAATTTCAGGGCAAAAGTAGAGTGGAATTTTCTGATTCTGACTTCTACAAACTGTTTCCATTATCAACCTTTGATGATTAGACCAAATAGTTTTCATTTGTAATAAATACAATATTTCAGTTTCACATATCCCTGGTTTGATGTTTTACATTTTCTGTCTCTTTCTACCCATTTCCCCCTATGGCCTGGATTCCCATTGCACACAATGTTTCAGAGCACTTGTGGGCTACCTATAATAGTTATCACTTTAATAAAACTGTGTATCCTAATGGCTGGCTCTAGTACTCATATTTAGTACTGTGTCTGGGACCCTGGCAAGCTATCCCCGAGGTATTCGATATGCCAAACACAGTAACAAGTCTCACAGTTTGTTGTGAGACATTACTGGTGCCCGATTGAGCAAATCGATGAACAACCAGAGGACAGTGTTACAGTGCTATCTAGGACCCTGGATTACCGCTGATCAACTAAATTGATATGGGACTTTAAGAAATCAGTGGAAGGATAATGACAGAATTTTTAATTACAGCAAACCTCGATAAGCCATCATAAATAGAAGCGCTGCTTTAACACTTAGAAGGTGTTGTGAAAAGATAACATATAAAAGGTGAAACAAAAATTCATTTCCTCCTTTTCTCATCACTTCTTCCTCATTTTATATTTTATCTTTAGATTATCAGTGTTTGGAAGGAGCAGTGAAAAGGCGGGCAAGATCACCTGGGCTTTCCACGTCATCCGTCCCCTTATTCCCTGCGCACCTATAGTTTAAATGTTGTTTATTGACGACAACTAGCTAGACTGCAGCAATCTAAGCCTTTACATCTGAGACTCTTGGACGCCCCGCAGCGGGCGAGTTCCCTGCAGCACAGCCGGAAGGGGTAGGGCGGGGCCTCTAGACTCCCGACCCCGACGGGTTGGGGGAGGGGAGCCCGGGGCCGACAGTTTGGGGGAGGGGGCGCAAAAGGCGGGCGCGAATCTGTCTCCCTAGACCTTCCCTACTTGCGTTTTCTCTTGCTCTGCCGAGCTGGGAGTCGCGACCTCCAGCACAGGTGGGTCCTGCCCCGCAAGCAGGGGAAAGGACGCCCAGGGTGGGAGCTAGGGGTCAGTCGGCGAGCCCCTATGAGGCGTGACGCAGAAGCGGCGGTGGCCCCCAGCCCCGCCCCCCCCCCCCCCCCCCGCCAGGGTCGGCTGCTTGGCCTGAAAGCGGTGGTACTCACCTTAAGCCTGGCAGTGAAGGCCACTCCTGCCTTGCCGCAGGGCTGTCGTCACGGTTTGTGCCAGTTGCGCGACAGAGTCCGCGCAGAGATCAGCGTGAGGCCAGATGGGCCCAGCTCTCGGGAAGACCTGGAAGAGCTGAAATTAGGACTGATCCCACTCGACATTGTTTTAAAGTCGACCAAACTTCCCCACTCCGGGTCTGGCACTGCCTTGGTGTCTCTTTCAGCTAACCCCTATTTCCCCATGCTTCAGTTTGCTGAGCAGTGGAATGGAAGGTGCAGCTCAACTGTCACAACAATTTCCAGCTGGACTTTCTTATTCTAACATCCACTGGTTTTCTCTACCCAGATATTACCCTTTGTCTGCTTTTTCTGAGCAAAGATGCCAAGCAGGAGTCAGGAGTGGCAAGTAAAGGCACTGAAAACCCTTTCAGTTCTAAACTCAATCTTGAAAAATCGTTATTTGTAGTACTAACTGCCCTGAAAACTTGAAAGAACATTCATTCAATGCCTTACTTCACTAGAACCCTCTTGTGAATGCTTTGCCATTATCCAAATTATGATTTAAACCATGTTATGTGTGCAATAAACAACACTCTACCTAGCAAATGCCTTATCTTACAAGAAATTGGTGGTTTGGGGCTGGAGCTAAAGTACAGTGGGTATGATTGCCTTACAGCTGCAGACCTGGATTCTGTCCTGGGCATCCCACATGGTCCCCCGAGCACGACCAGGAAAAAATCGTAAGTGCAGAGCCAGGAGAAACCTCTGAGCATCATTGGGTGTGGCCCAAAAACTAAAAGAGAGAGAGAAATAGAGAGATTGGTGGTTTACCTGTACCTACCCTGTCCCTAAAAGAAAAACTTCAGCAGTGGTATGTACCAATACAACCATAATCAACTCCTGATGTTTTCCAAAGTTATCTGTGAATTGAGAGGGAAATTGTGATAAACAGGAGGATATCACACTTATAGGTAATATTTAGAATAACTGGATGAGAAAATCCAATGTTTTAAAGGGGGGGTGCCCAGATCAAGCTTGGCCCCAAAGAGAGGGAGGCGAAAGAAAGAAAGAGTTGGGGGAGAATGAGACAGATGAGAAGCAACAGGGGCCAGGACCGGGGAATCAGGTATAAAGGTGGTGTTGAGGAAAGATAGAGCCAAATATCCAAACCACAGAGTCAACAACATTGAAATCAAGAGACCCAAACTTTTATAAACTGAGTTTAGAAAAGTGCTTGTCAAGAGGACAGGCTGGAGTGGGGTGGGATATGGAAGGGAATCTGGAAATATTCGTGGAGGGAAGCTGACAGTGGTGGTGGGATTGTTGCTGCAATATTTTGTGTCTAAAACTCAACTATGAATAACTTCGTAAATAAGATAAAAATTCTTTTAAAAATATGCATGTAAAAGGAAAAATAAAACGTAAATTGTGATAAATATAGACTGAACCAGTCTTGAGGGGCATTTCAGGAGTGGCAGATGGGCAGCACCTGGTGAATGCTTCCTTCTAAAAAAACCACATTTTTCATTCTGCTTATTTATTAATTCTTTAATTGAATCATTGTGAGATACACAGTTACAAAGATGTTCATGATCGGGTTTCAGTCATACCGTGTTCGAACACCCATCCCTCCACCAGTTTGCGTTCCCCACCACCAATGTCTCCAGTTTTCTTCTCGACACCCTGAACCCTCAGCTTGCCTGTATTGCAGGTAATATTCCTCTCTCTCTCTCTCTCTCTCTCTCTCTCTCTCTCTCTCTCTCTCTCTCTCTCTCTCTCTCTTCTCTCCTTTTGGGAATTAAGGTTTGCAATACAGATACTGAGAGATTATCATGTTTGTTCCTTTACCTACTTTCAGCACATAGTTCTTATCCAGAGTGATCATCATTATCACTGTGTTTCCTGCTGTATCCCAATTGCCTTCTCCCCCAACACTTGAGGCAATCTGCTAAACATGGACCAGTCCTCCTGTACCTCATTTCTACTTTCCTTGGGTAATAGTCTCTTACTGTTTTTTATGTCACACACATAAAATGTGCAATCATTCTATGCTTGCCCTGGTCCTTTTGACCCATTTCACCCAGCATGTTACCCTCCATGTCCATGCATATAAAAGCAAATTTCATGACTCCATTCTTCCTGGTGGATGCAAAATATTCCATTGTGTAGATGTACTAGAGTTTCGTTATCCAGTCGTCTATTCTTCAGCACTCAGGTTGTTTCCAGATTCTGGCAATTGTAAATAGTGCTGCAATGAACATAGAAGTGCAAGTTCTGCTGTGCATTTTTGCATCCTGCGGGTATATTCCCAGAAATGGTATTGCTGGGTCATCTGGAAGCTCAATTTCTACTTTTTTTGAGGAAAGTCCATACTGTTTTTCAAAAAGGCTGGACCAGTTAACATTCCCACCAACAATGAATGAGAGACCCTTTCTCCCCACATCCGCATCAACACTGATTGTTATTGTTCTTTTTGATGTATGCTAGGCTCTATGGTGGGATAATATTCATTATTGTTTTGATTTGCATCTCTCTAATGATTACAAATGTAGATCATATTTTCATGTGTCTTTTGGCCATTTGTATTTCTTCTTTCAGGAAATTTCTGTTCATTTCTTCTCCCCATTTTGATGGTGTCAGATTTTTTTTCTTGTAAAGTTCTATCAGTGCCTTATATATCTTGAATATTAACCTTTAACTCATGGATATTGAGTTAATAATTTTCGCATTCCATGGGCTCTCTGTATCTTGATAAACATTTCTGTTGAGGTGCATAAGCTTCCTTGTTTAATGTAGTCCCATTTGTTTATTTTTGTTTCCACTTGCTTGGTTAGTGGTGTTTCATCTTTAAAGATGCCTATAGTTTCAGTGTCATGGAGGGTTCTGCCTACATTTTTGTCCATGGACCTATGAATTCAAGTCTAATATTGAGGTCTTTAATCCAATTTGATCTGACTTTTGTACTTTGTGTTAGAGAGAGATCTGAGTTCAATTTTTTTCATGTAGTTGCCTAGTTTTCCCAGCACCACTTGTTGAAGAGGCTTTCTTTGCTCCTCTTCACGTTTCTTACTTCTTTATCAAAAATTAAGTTGTCATATATTTTAGGATCTCTGTCAGGATATTCAAATCTATTCCATTAGTCTGTAAGTCTCTTTCCGACACGATGCTATTTTAATTACTACACTTTGTAGTGCAGTTTGAAGTTGGGAAATGTGATGTCTCCCATCTTCTTTTTCACAAAAATTGCTTTAGCTACTTTTGGCTGTTTACTATTCCATGTGAATTGCAGGAGTGTTTTATCTACTTCTTGGAAAAAATGTCACAGGTATCCTTATAGGGACTGCTTTCAATGTGTATAATGATTTGGGCAGTATTGCCATTTTGACAGTGTTAATCCTCCTGATTCATGAGCAGATGTGTCTCCATTTCCTCGGGTCTCCTTTTATATCTTTAAAGAGGACCTACTACCTCTTTTAAAAAGTAGTGTTCTGTAGTTTTCTTTGTACATGTCCTTAACCTCTTTACTTAAGCTGATTCCGAGGTACTTAAATCTGAGGCCTAACTATGAATGGGATTTTTTTATATTGCTGTCTCTTTGATTATTTATATATAGGAAAGCGATGGACTTCACCATTTTGAAATTGTAGATTGCCACTGTATTATACATATCTATTGTTTCTATTAGCTTTTTTGAGAGTCTTTAGGATTTTCTAAGTATAGCATCACATCATGGCCAACCCGAGTTTGATTCCTCCGCCCCTCTCGGAGAGCCCGGCAAGCTACCGAGAGTATCTCGCTCGCACGGCAAAGCCTGGCAAGCTCCCCGTGACGTATTTGATATGCCAAACACAGTAACAAGTCCACAATGGAGACGGTTACTGGGCCCGCTCGAGCAAATCGATGAATAACGGGAGGACCGTGACCGTGAGTGTGAGCATCACATCATCTGCAAATAGTGAGAGCTTGATTTCTTCTTTTCCTACCTAGATGCCCTTGATATCTTTTCTTGCCTAACAGCTAAGGCTAGTAATTCCAGTACTATATTGAATAGAAGTGGAGAGAATGGGCAACCTTGTATTGTGCCTGATCTTAGAGGGAAGGCTTGTAGATTTTCCCCCATTGTCAGTAATGCTTTCTGTGGGCTTGTAGTAGATTACTTTGACTTTATTGAGGAAAACTTCTTCCACTCCCATTTTTGTTGAGACTTTTTATGAATGGGTGCTGTATCTTATCAGATGTTTTCTATGCATCTATTGATATGATCATATAGTTTTTTATCTTTTCTTTTATCCATATGATGTATTGTGTTGATTGACTTGCCACTATTAAACCATCATTGCATCCCTGGGATGAATCCTACTTGGTCATTGTATATGATAATTTGATGAGTTGTTGGATTCTATTTGCTAGTATTTTGTTGAGGATCATTGCAGCTGTGTTTATCAGGGATATCTGTCTATTATTCTCCTTTTTTTGTGGTTTCTCTGCTTTTGATATCAGGGTGATTTTTGCCTCATAGAACCTCTTTGAGAGTGTTTCTCTTTCTTCAGTTTCCTGGAAAATCTCAAAAATGGTTGGCAGTAGGTCCTCTTTAAAGTTTTGAGATAATTAGCTAGTGAATCCATCTTGTCCTGGGCTTTTGTTTTGGGGAAGAGTTTTGATTACTTTTTCAATTTCCTCAATAGTGATAGGTCTGTTCAGGTATTCTGAGTCATGTTGATTTACCTGGGAGGTTATAGGAATCCAGGAATTTATCTATTTCTTTGAGGTTTTTTTATTATGTGGCATGATTCTCAAAGTAATCTCTGATGATCCTTTGAATTTCTGTGGTTTCTGTTGTGATGTTCCTCCGTTCATTTCTGATTCAGTTTAATTAGGGTTCTCTCTCTTTCTCTGTGAGTCTTGCTAGTGGTTTATCGATCTTGTTTATTTCTCAGAGAACCAGCTCTTGGTTTCATTGATCTTTTGGATTGTGTTTTAGGATTGAAGCCTATTTATTTCTGTCTAAGTTTTATTACTTCCATCCTCATACCTGTTTTAGGCTCCTTTTGTTGGTCATTTTCCAAGATCTTAATCTGTGATGTTAGGTTATTTATGTGGGCATTTTCTTCCTCCCTGATGAATGCTTGCAGTGCTATAAACTTTCCTCTTAACACTGATTTTGCCGTGTCCCACAAGTTCTGGTAGCTCGAGTCTTCATTCTCATTTTTTCCAGGAATCTTTTGATTTCCTCTCTAAGCCATTGGTTGTTCAGTAGAGACCTATTTAGTTTCCAGGTGTTTTATTCGATTCTCTGTTTTTGTGTGTGATTAACTTCTATTTCAGTGCATCATGGTCTTAAAAATAGTTAAATATAATATCTATCTTCTTAATTCTATGGAGGTATGTTTTGTGGCCCACAATGGGTCTATCTTGGATAATGTCCCATGTGTACTGAACTGAAAAAGAATGTGTATTTGACTTTTGGGGGATGAGAATCCCTATATATCTACTAGCGCCATTTCTTTAATTTCTCCCTCAAATAAAGTATTTTCTTGCTGAGCTTAATTCTAGTGGATCTATCAAAAGTTTACAGAGTGGTGTTGAAGTCTCCACCTACTATTGTGTTGCTACAAATATCTTTCTTTAAATCTATTATCATTTGTTTTAAATATCTTGTGGTTTCTCATTTGGTACAAATACATTTAGGAGTGTGAGTTCTTCCTAATTATGATCCACTGTATCACTGTATCACTGTCATCCTGTTGTTCATCGATTACCTCGAGCAGGCACCAGTAATGTCTCCTTCGTCCTAACCCTGAGATTTTAGAAAGTGCCACATTGGAGGCTCTTTCAAGGTCAGGAGAATGAGACCCATCATTGGCACTGGTTTGTGGCATATTGAATACCCCACAGGGAGTTTGCCAGACTCTGCCGTGTGAGCAGGATACGTTTGGTAGCCTGCCAGATTCTCCAGAGTAAGAACTAGATAATAAGATGTCGCACAGCCGTGAATGCTTGCTTGCTTGCTTTCCTTTTTTTATACATATATATAATTTTTTAAATAAATGTTTAATGAATGACCATCAGGTACAGTGACAAACTGACAAACTTTCATGCTTACGCTTCCATCATACCATGATCGAGTACCCATCCCTCCACTAGTGCCCATTCTCCACTACCATCATCCAGGCCCTGCTTTTCTGTTTTGTTCTGAGGGTGCTCAGGGTGTACTTGTTGTTTGCTTGCTTGCTTTCCTCTTTTTTTTTAATGATTTTTTAAATGAATCACCATGAGGTCCAGTGACAAACTGACAAACTTTCATGCTCACATGTCCTTCATACCATGACCCATGAGTACCCATCCCTTCACCAGTGCCCATCCTCCACTAGCAATATCCAGGCCCTACTTTTTTATTTTGTTCTATCAGTGCTCAAGGTGTACTCTTTTGCTTGCTTGCTTGCTTTTGCTTGCTTTCTTTCCTTTTTTATATTTTGCTCGAGCGGGCCCAGTAACGTCTCCATTGGAGACTTTGTTGTTACTGTGTCTGGCATATCGAATACTCTCGGTAGCTTACCGGGCTCTCCGAGAGGGGCGGAGGAACTTTTTTATATAATTTTTAATAAATTTTTTAATGAATCACCGTGAGGTACAGTGACAAACTGAAACTTTCATGCTTACGCTTCCGTCATACCAAGATCGAGTACCCATCCCTCCACCAGTGCCCATTCTCCACTACCATTATCCAGGCCCTGCTTTTCTGTTTTGTTCTGAGGGTGCTCAGTGTGTACTCTGTTGCTTGCTTGTTTGCTTTCCTCTTGGTTTTTTTTTTTTGCTTTTTTTTGGGTCACACCCGGCGATGCACAGGGGTTACTCCTGCCTCATGCACTCAGGAATCACTCCTGGTGGTGCTCAGGGTACCATATGGGATGCTGGGGATCGAACCTGGGTCGGCTGCGTGCAAGGCAAACGCCCTACCCACTGTGCTATCACTCCAGCCCCTTCTCTTGTTTTTTTTTTAAATTTTTTAAATAAATTTTTAATGAATCACCATGAGGCCCAGTGACTGACAAACTTTCGTGCTCACATGCCCCGTCATACCATGACTCATGAGTACCCATACCTTCACCAGTGCCCGTTCTCCACCAGCAATATCCAGGCTCTACTTTTCTATTTTGTTCTCTCGGTGCTCAGGGTATACTCTTTTGCTTGCTTGCTTGCTTTTGATTGCTGGCTGACTGGCTTTTGCTGGGTTTTGCTGGATTTTGCTTGCTTGCTTCCTTTTTTTTTAAATAATGTTTTAATGTATCACCGTGAGGTACAGTGACAAACTAACAAACTTTCATGCTCATGTGTCCATCATGCCATGACCCATGAGTACCCATCCCTCCACCAATGCCCATTCTCCACCAGCAACTCAAGAACCTGGGTACACCAGCTGGCCTTTCATAGCCTTCGGGCTGCTGGTTTTGTTTCTCTTTTTCTTTTTCTTTTTGGGTCACACCCGGAGATGCACAGGGGTTACTCCTGGTTCTGCACTCAGGAATCACTCCTGGCGATGCTCGGGGCATGATATGGGATGCCGGGAATTGAACCTGGGTCGGCCAGGTGCAAGGCAAGGATGATATGGGATGCCGGGAATCGAACCTGGGTCAGCCACGTGCAAGGCAAACGCACTCCCCGCTGTGCTATTGCTCCAACCCCGACTGCTGGTTTTATTGCCACCCAAGAAGTCAGATCTGTGGGCCCTTCCTGCCAGCCTGCTCAGCCTCGCCCACACCAGCCCCCTCTCGGTCCCCACACCTCTGCCCAGAGCTGGTTTCTGAGCAGGAGGTGATGATGATCCCTTGATCATTAAAAATACTTTCACTGTTTCTTATAGCCTTCTTCAGCCTAAAATCTTTGTCATCTGATACTAGTATGGCCACCGCAGCTTTTATTTTAAGGGGTCGTTTGCTTGAAGAAGTGTTTTCCAGCCTTTGACTTCGAGTCTGTGTTTTTGTTCTGATTGTTCATATGTGTTTCTTGCAGAAAGCAGAGTACTGGGTTCAATTTTCTAATTCATTCTGCCACTCTTAATTGGCACATTTACTCATTGGCATTGAGAGAGGGTAGATTATTGTGATAGGATTTCGTGTTATCTTTCTGCAGGAGTTCTTGTGAGGCTTGTCTTATCTTTTTTTAATGTTTTATCTATTTTTTTAAAAATTTTATTAGTGAAACACCATGAGGTACAGTTGTTGACTTACAAATTTTTGTGCTTGGGTTTTAGTTATGCAGTGATCAAGTACTCATCCCTTCACCGGTGCCCATTTTCCACCACCACGGGTCCCAGTATCCTTCCCACCCCCCATTCCCCCAACCCCACACTGCCTCTGTGGCAGGGCGTTCCCCTTTGTTCTCTCTCTCCTTTTGGGGGTTGTGGTTAGCAAAAGAGGCAATGAGTGGCAACCATGTTTGGTCTATAGTCTACTTTCAGCATGCTTCTCCCATCCTGGGAGGATCTTCCCAACACCCTTTATTTGGTGCTCCCTTCTCTATCTGAGCTCCCTTTTCCCCTAGCATGTGTGGCTGGCCTCCAAGCCATGGAGCAAAATTCCTGGTACTAATCTCGGCCACTCTTGGGTGTTAGTCTCCTATTTTGTTACTTTATGTTCTCCAGATGAATGCAATCTTTCTATGTCTATCCCTCTCTTTCTGACTCATTTCGCTTAACATGATACTTTCCATGTAGTACCACTTGTATGTAAATTTCATGACTTCACCTTTTCCAACAGCTACATAGTACTCCATTGTGTAAATGTACCAAAGTTTCTTTAACCAGTCATCTGTTCTCAGGCACTCAGGTTTTTTTCCAGATTCTGGCTATTGTAAAGAGTGTTGCAATAAACAAACAAGTGTAGATGTCACTTCGACTATACTTTTTGACTCTCTGGAATATATTCCCAGGAGTGGTATTGCTAGGTCTGGAAAACAGTATGGACGATTCTCAAAAAATTAGAAATTGAGTTCCCATCTGAGGCTTGTCTTATGTTAAAGTAGTCCGTTTAGTTCTTTTTGTAGCAATGGCTTTGAGTTTATGAAGTTGTTTACCTGTGAAGTTGTATATTGTTACTTTAAATCTGAATGAGTCTTTCTGGGTAAAGTATTTTTGGTGATGCACTCATTTCATTGAGTTTTTTCAGTGGATCCCACCACAGTTTTTGGTCCTGGAGGGTTCCATCTGATAAGTCTGCTATAAATATTAAAAATGCTCATTTGTATGCAGTTTCTTTCTTTGATTTTGCTGTTTTCAGTATTCTATCTTTAACAATGGTTTTCATCAATCTAATTAACGTAGTATTTTTATTTGGATTTTTTTTAGCTGATACTCGTCGGGCCTCCTGGACCTGGTACTCTTCAGCTCTGGGAACGTCTCATAAATGATGACTGACAGTTGCTTCCTTTTCAGGGTTTTCTTCCTGCCCCTTTGGGACCCCAATGATTCTTATGCTGTTTCTTTTACGTTCACCTTAATGTTCTCGTGTCATCTGTTGGTTCATTTTGAGGCTCTTTTCCATCTTCTGCTGCTGTCTGGATAGTTTCTGCACCTCATAATGGAGCTCACTGATTCTGTCCTCAGCAGTTGTTACTCTGCTGCTGAGGCCTTCCAGTAAGTTTTTCATTTCACCTACCAGGTTTTTCAGATCTATCATTTCTGCTTGTAATTTTGTTTGTATTTTTCTCATTTCTGCTCTCACATCCTCTTGTATTTTATTGGCAGTGTGTTCCACTGTTTCTTTGAGGTCCTTATGCATCATTAACAGTTCTGTTCTGAATTCCTTACCAGAAAGGTTCACTTACTCACTTAACTTCCCGTTAGTCGTCGATTTGCTCGAGCGGGCGCCAGTAACGTCTCCATTTGTCCCTGTCACGTGCTAGTGTAGCCCAATGGCATCTGTTCGCTCTGGGAACATGAAAAGCCTCAAACCGATGGTTCATGATCTTCACGAAGAAGTCTGACCATCTGGTAGGTGGGCGGCCATGCGGTCTTTTGACATCCCGTGGAATCCAGTCAGTAACAGCTCTAGTCCAGCGGTCATCTTTAAATCTCATTACGTGACCAGCCCATCTGATTTTTGACATCTTGGCAAATGAGACAGCGTCCCTGATTCTTGATCGTCGACGGATGTCGGAACTCCGGATTTTTTCTCTCATTTGAGTGAAACGTGATATTCCAAGCATAGCTCTTTCAATTCTTCTTTGGGAGACCTGAATAGTGTTCTCATCCTGTTTGCGTAGGGCCCAGGTCTCTGAGGCATATGTTAATGCAGGAAGAACAGTGGAATCAAAGAGATGTGCCCGGAGCCGGAGGTTCTTCGTCCTCTTAGCTATTTCTTCGACGTTTCTTGAAGGCGTTCCAAGCCGCTCTTTTCCTCCTGAACAGCTCGGGTGCCAGGTCATTTGTCATGTTGACTTCTCGACCTAGGTACACATAGCTGTTGCATTCGGAGATGGTCGTTCTGTTGAGAGTGAATGGGGCATCGGGAACGAGGCTGTTTCTCATAAACATTGTCTTCGTAAGATTCAGCTGTAGTCCTACCTTTCCACACTCACGGTCAAAGTCGGCCAGCATTTGTGCCGCTTGGCTGATGTTTGGTGTTATTAAAACAATGTCATCAGCAAAGCGGAGGTGGTGGAGTTGCCGACCATCTATCTTCACTCCCATTCCTTCCCATTCCAGTCGTCGCATGATGTTCTCGAGGGTGGCACTGAAGAGTTTCGGTGAAATGGTATCACCCTGCTGAACCCCTCTCTTGACATCAATGATTACTTCTTTGTAGAATGGTGAGATCCTGGTAGTGAATCCGCAATACAGCTCACGGAGGATCTTGATGTATTGGGCTTGAATGCCCTGATTGGCTAGGGCTTCAATGACCGCTTCTGTCTCAACAGAATCAAAGGCCTTCTTTAAATCAGAAAGGTTATGTAGCTCATTATTACTAGTTGGGTCATCTGGCTAGGGACTTCACTCACTAAGCCTGGTGGGTTTCTGCATTGCTTTACATTGTGACCTTTGCAGTTTGGAGTTGTTTCTTGTGTGGTGTTGTGTGGTTAAAACCTATAGTTAGGATGGATTTATATGTTTACAACGAGTTATGGAGAGGTGAAGAGATGCAAGGTCTGGGTTCACTAGTAGCTCTAATATAGGATATGTGTGAAGTAACATCTTCAGACATGGTTTGGGGGTTAGACTTTAGAGTGACATGATCAGGGGTAACTCCTAGCAGGGGGAAAGGTTTCACTGGTAAAATTTACAGGATCCAGACCTGGGGCTTCCCTTTGTGTGGGTTCCCAGATTTCAGATTGGGGAGGGTGCATATCCCACCGCTGTTCACACACCTGAGGTAGATTTTAGAGAGATGCCATGAGGACCAGCTCCTGGCAGAGGTAGAAGTTCAGGTGGCAAAATGCTCCAAGATCCAGTTTTCTCATTTATTCTTTCACTGGAAATGAAAGAATATATGTGTGCCAAAATATTGATCCACTCCCTGGCATTATCAGCCTAGGTAGACAGTAGTTTTAGGGGCAATAGGAATTTCAGCCTTAAGCAGGCAAAGTCTGAGACCCTTCTTCATTCCCTATATCAGTGTTATCAATATTAAATTATATATCACATCTGCATCTTGACATGGATTATACCTTAATACCCGTTTCTCTTTGTTACTCCCAATTTCAAGCCAGCTGCATTCATTTTTGTTTATTTATTTGGAGGGAGGGCACACGCGGCAATGATTGGGGCTTATTCTTGGCTCTGCACTTAGGAATCCTTACTCTTGGTGAGATATGGGGGACCATATGGGTTGCCGGAGTTCAAACCCAGGTCAGCCATGTGCAAGTCAAGTATCTTACTCACTGTACTATCTCTCCTGTCCTTGTATTCATCTTCTAGCAAGTTTTTTTCTCACTTTTAGTATAAAAGACCTAAATGGCCTTTTAAATGGTTTGGAGCTATGGTTCACTGATGCACCTCATGCTTTGTATGTGTGAGGCCCTGGGTTTGATACCCAGAACCATAAAAATGAAAGAATTACCTTTAAAAAGACCTTAACATACCTAGATCTTCATTTGACTACACCCCAGAAGAGCAAAACAGAGCGCCTACCATTACTGCAGCCATAATAATAACAACAACATATGCAGAACAATGAGCTCTGGAGGGTTCCTTAAATATTGTCATAGAGATTAATTTTTTCTTCTCTGTTTCCCAGGGTGTTTTTAACCTTTTGTACTGAAATATAATGTGTATACCATAAAATGAACCCATTTTAAATGTCACTTCAAGGACTTTACATAAATTTATTGTAGTACAATCCAATTTTAGACATGTTGTTCACCTCAATGGCATGTTTCTCTCTCTCTGCAGTTAATCCCTGTTCCTGCCCTTCGTCTCTTGGCAACCACTAAACTTACTTTCTGTTTCCATGGATTTGCTTATTGTGGATATTTCATCTAAGTGGAATTATACAATAGGTGACCTTTTGTATCTGGTTTCTTTCACTTGGCATGATGATTTCAAGGTTCATCCACATTTGAATTTAATTTCATTGAATTGCTGTATTTTGTAGTGCTAGGGGTTAGATCCAGGACTTCATACATACAGTGTTAAGTGCTCTACCTCTGAGCTATAGTCCCAGCCCCTAATTTATTTGCAGTCGCTGGATAACATTTCATTGATTGCATATCTATGCCACATTATTTATCCACTCATTGCTGCATGCACACGTAGGGTATGTCTAACTTTTAGCTATTGTGAATAATTCTGTTATGAACATTCATGTATAAGTTTTTGAGTGGGCATATGTTTTCAGTTCTCTTGGAAGATACTCAATTGATTACTTGACTTCCCGTTAATCATCAATTTGCTCGAGTGGGCGCCAGTAACGTCTCCATTTATCCCTGTTGCGTGCTAGTGTAGCCCAATGGCGTCTGTTCATTCTAGGAACACGAAGAGCCTCAAACCGATCGTTCAGGGTCTTGATGAAGAAGTCTGACCATCTTGTAAGTGGGCGGCCACACAGTCTTTTGACATCCCATGGAATCCAGTCGGTAACAGCTCTAGTCCAGCAGTCGTCTCCAAATCTCATTACGTGTCCAGCCCATCTGATTTTCGACGCCTTGGCAAACGAGACAGCGTCCCTGATTCTTGACCATCGATGGAGGTTAGAACTCCGGATTCTTTCTCTCATTTGAGCGAAACGTGATACTCCAAGCATAGCTCTTTTGATTTCTCTTTGGGAGACCTGAATAGAGTTCTGATTCTGTTTTTGTAGGGCCCAGGTCTCTGAGGCGTATGTTAATGCAGGAAGAACAGTGGAATCGAAGAGATGTGCCTGGAGTCGGAGGTTCTTTGTCCTCTTAGCTATTTCTTTGATGCTTTTGAAGGAGTTCCAAGCTGCTTTCTTACCTCTCAAAGAAGCTCCTCTATACCTCTTGTAGAGCCTGGCAAGCTACCGAGAGTATTCTGCCCACACGGCAGAGCCTGACAAGCTATCTGTTGCGTATTCAATATGCCAAAACCAGTAATTACAATGGGTCTCATTCCCCTTACCCTGAAGGAGTCACCAATATAGCAGCGTTGAGAAGGATGAGGAAGGAGAGGTTGATAAAATCTCAAGACTGAACTAGGCTGCCAAAACAAAGAAAGACAAAAATGATTGTCTGTACTTTCAATGCACGTATGCTGGCAACAGATGCATCCATCGAGGACCAGATGGTACAAGTGCAAAAGATCAAGTACAAAATCATTGGTCTGACCAAGATAAGAAGGCATCAATCACATCACGCTGTTTTCGACACTGGAGAAGAACTGTTCCTTGGAACATGTAACAAAAGAGGCATCGTGGAGCTGGAGAAGTTCTATAAAGAAGACCACAACTTTTACAAGATCATTGTCAGTGATTTTAATGCCAAGATAGGACCGAGAAGATCAGCCGAAGAACTCCACATCGGGGCCCATGGCCTAGAATGGAATGAACAGGGTGAGAGACAGGATCGGACCCCTGTCTCCTTCATGCAAAATTCTACTTCACAGAGCAGGGAGAAAGGGCTGCAAAGTTTAAGACGAGAACTCCCAGAATGACCACCAACTGGGAGCTCTTTGGCACTATTGAGGCAACATGGGAAGATGCCCTCATTGACAACATTGACGAGGAATACGATCAACTGGTTCAGCACCTCCATGATTGTGAGAGGAATGCCGAGAGAGATGGCCCCAAAAATCTCCTGTCTTCGAAAACTCTTGAGCTTATTTGCCAACGTGGTTTGGCGCATGCCTCAGGCAACCGCAAGCGAATGTCCAAACTCGCAAAGCAGTGCAGAGATGCGATAAAGGAAGATCTCAAGGAGAAAAGAGCAGCAGTGCTGGTAGATGCGGCAGAAGCCGGGAAAAGCATTTGTAATGCCTGCCTGTCCTTCGCCAACTATAAGACCAAGATGGCTGCCCCCTGACATCCTGATGCATCTATCATATCTTCCAGAAGGGCAACGGAGAAGATTATCCATGACTTCCACTCAGATCTCTTTGATATTCATGTCCACCTGCCCACATATCAAATTCCGCAGGATGGATATGTCGTTCCCAATGTTCTACCTTTCAAAATCTGACACGCCATTTTGTTGGTAAAGAAACGAACAGCAACCAGCCCAGACAAGGTCAGACCTGAACACCTGAAGAACCTGCCATCAGTACTAATCAATACACTGGCTCCGCTCTTCATGTGCTACCTGTCTGAATGCAAGGTTCCGTCCCAATAGAAAACCAGCAGGACTGTACTACTGTACAAGAAGGGAGACATCCACCACATTGGCAACTATCCCCCGATCTGCCTACTGTCTGTCATCTACAAGCTGTTCACTTGAGTCACCCTGAATTGGATTGGCAGAACACTAGATGAAGGACAACCATGTGAGCAAGCCAGGTTTCGAAAAGGATTCAGCACGATCAACCATATCCACATGATAACCACGCTCATTGAGGTTTCTTGGGAGTTCAAGATGCCGCTCTGTCTAAAGTTCATTGATTTGAAGAAGGCCTTTGATTTTGTTGAGATGGAAGCAGTCACTGAAGCCCTAGCCAATCAGGGCTTTCATACTCAATACATCAGGATCCTCCATGAGCAGTCTTATGGATTCACTACCAGGATCTCACCACTCTACAAAGAAGTGATCACCGATGTCAAGAGAGGGATTCGGCAGGGTGATACCATTTCACCGAAACTCTTCAGTGCCACCCTCAAGAACGTCATGCGATGACTGGAACGGGAAGGAATGGGAGTGAAGATAGACGGTCGGCAACTACACCACCTCTGCTTTGCTGATGACATCGTTCTAATAACACCAAATATTAGCCAAGCGGCACAAATGCTGGCCGACTTCAACCGTGAGTGTGGAAATTTTGTACTCCAGCTGAATCTCACAAAGACAATGTTTATGAGAAACAGTCTTGTTCCTGACGTTCCATTCGCTCTCAATGAAACAACCATTTCTGAATGCAACAGTTATGTGTACCTAGGTCGAGAAGTCAACATGACGAATAACCTGGCATCTGAGTTGCGCAGGAGGAAGACATCAGCTTGGAAGATACTACTAAGTGGAATTTCTGGGTCATATGATGACTGTATACTGAACTTTTGAGTATCAAGATTTTTTTTGCGCCATTTTATAATCTCACCAGAAACATATGAGCATTCCAATTTAGTCACATCCTCAACAATACTTGTTATCTTTACTCTAAAAACATTATAGCTTTCTTTGTGAATGTGAAGTCATATATTAGTATGGTTTGGATTTTCATTACTGTAGTCAGTAATAATATGATCACTTTCATCCTCTTGTTGGCCATTTATATATGTTCTTTGAATGAAAGTCTAAACTATTTTGTCCATTTTTAAATTAGTTTGTTTTCATTTTTATTATCGATTTGTAAGAGTGCTTTATAAATTTTTATATAAATCCCTTATGAGGAATATTAATCTTTATTTTTTACTTCACGGCAGAGTCTGGCAAACTCCCCGTGGCGTACCCAATATGCCAAATACCAGTAACAATGATGGGTCTCATTCTCCTAAAGAGCCTTGAATATAATCTCAGGGCTAGGATGAAGGAGACGTTACTGGGGCCTGCTCGAGGCAATCGACGATTAACAGGATGATTTGTGATTTGTGATTTGTGATTTTTTACTAATGATGTGTCTTACATGCAGGAATTCTCACCACTATTTTAATAGCAGCCCAATAGTGTTTTTAAAAGGCAAAAATTTTTAATCTTTATACAGTTCTAATTCAGCATTTTTCCTTTAAAATTGTGCTTTTTGGTGTTATTTCTTAGACATCTAAATTATGATGAGTTTTTCCCATAACTTTTTGGAAATTGTACAGTTTTACCTTTTACATACATATCTCTTACTATTTTGACTTAGTTTGTCAACATAATATGGAATAGGAAGTCTAAAACCATTATATATATATATATATAATTTTCTCATCACCATTTTTGGAGACTATTTCCTGTTTAATTGTCTTAGAATCATTTTGAAAATAAATTGAACATAAATAGCAGGGTTTACATCTGAATTTTCATTTGTGTTTCATTCATCTATATTTCTGTGTATCAGTTCCACACTTTTGTAAATACCTTAATTTTGTAATAAAGATTAACATTTTGATCACTTGATCACTTGATCACTTGACTTCCCATAAATCGTCGATTTGCTCGAGCGGGCGCCAGTAACGTCTCCCGTCGTCAGTAACACTTTGATACAAGTCCTCAAATTGTTTTTAATACAACTATTTTGGCCATTCTGAGTTCTTTGTATTTTCACATAAATATTAAGATCAGCTTATAAATCTATTTTAATGAATGATCTATTTTCTTTTGGTGAGTTTTTATTGACTCTGCACATCTATTTGGGGAGAATTTTCACATTAACAATATTAAATCTTCCAATACATGGAATAAAATACCTGTCTACTTATTTGGAATCTATTTAATTAACCTCAATAAATGTTTCATAGTTTTCCGTTTAAAAGCCTTTTACTTTTGTTAAATTTATTATAAAGTATTCTAATGATATGGTGAATTATTTTTATATAATTCTCTGAATTTTGTGAAAGTATATAGAAATACAAATAATTTTTGTGTGCTAACTTTATTTTTTATTTTTTGCTTTTTGGGTCACACCTGGAGAGGCACAGGACCTACTCCTGTCTCTGCACTCAGGAATTACTCCTGGTGGTGCTCACAGGACCATATAGGATGCTGGGGATCAAACCCATGTCCACCGCGTGTAAGGCAAATGCCCTACCTGCTGTGCTATCGCTCCAGCCCCAATGTGTGCTAACTTTATGTTCTGTGACATTGATGAGCTAAGTTAGTAGTTATAATTAATAGTTTGTGTGTGTATTTTGTGAGGAAGTTAACCTCTTAGTTTAGTGTACAGTTGTGATGAATGTGTATTGATTAAGATTTTCAAATGCAGAAGTATGTTCAGGATTAAATATGGGAAAATATTTCCTTTTCCTAACCTAGACACATCTTGCTTTTCCTGATTAATTACCTGGTTATAATTTTCAATATAATGGTGAATTATAGTTCTGACAGTGGATATACCTGTCTTTTTCTGGATCTTAGGGATATGCATTCATACTTTTACAAAAACATATATTAAAATGTGTTCTTTTGGTAGATATTATTTATCAGATTGACATTGTTGCCTTGCTAGTTCATTGAGTTTTCTTTTTGATTAACGTGTATTGAATTTTATCAGATATTTTTGCATTATTGTAGAGATTACATAGTTTTTTTTAACCTTATATCCAATCCCACTTACTGGGTTCTAGTGATAGCACAGTGGGTAGGGCTTGCACGCAGCCGACCCGGGTTTGATTCTTCTGTCCCTCTCAGAGAGCCCAGTAAGCTACCGAGAGTATCCCGCCCGAATAGCAGAGTCTGACAAGCTCTCCGTGGCATATTTGATATGCCAAAAAACAGTAACAACAAGTCTCACAATGGAGACATTACTGGTGCCCACTTGAGCAAATCAGTGAACAATGGGAGGGCAGTGCTACAGGAAGTCTATATTACTTACTAAACATTATTAACTAAAAAACTCCAAGATCTGTAAAACTGATCCAGTGAGTTTACATGACCATGTAGTATGTTGCATAAATTGATTTTGGATATTGAAACAATCCTTAATCACTAGAACAAATTTTTAATGGTTATGGTATATAACCAATTTTTTCTTTATTTAAACACTGTGGCTTACAAAGTTGTTTATAATACTGTTGTTACAGATATTCAATGTTCCAGTACCAATCCCACAACCAAAGTGATCTTCCCTCCACCAGAGCCCCATTTTCTCAACCACCCCCCATGCTTGCCCTCTTAGCAGGCACGAAAATTATTTTATATTGCTTATTATAACTAAACAGCTAATGGATTTATTGAAAAATCATGCTGGATAAGAACTGAAGAACTGAATATCGAAAGTATGTAAAGGGATATACATGATAACCTTTCAGTATCTGGATTACAAACCGCAACGCCTAAAAGGGGAGGGGGAGAGAGAGAATCAAAGTGCCTGCTATAGAGACAGGCTTGTGGGGGGGTTGGGGGGAGGGGAGGGAAAATAGGGACATTGGTGCTGGGACATGTACACTGGTGGAGGAATTTGTGTGTTGGAACACTGTATGATTGAAACCCAATCATGAACAGTTTTGTAATGTGCTATCTCAAAGTGATTCACTTTTCTACAAGATTTTTAAAATACTACAGTAAAAGAAAAATTGTGAAGATTATTATATCTCGCGGTGGGGTCATTAAGCCTTTGTCTGAAGGTTTACTAAATTGTTTGTTGTTAGTTGAGCCTTCTGTTTTCTTGTTTCTGTCTGTTGAGTTTAGTTGGCTTCCATGTTACTTTCTCACCTAATTTGGTGTGCTCCTTACTGGAATGTAAGTATTATGGAATTTGGAGGTGTCGCTCCAGAAACTCCAAGATCTGTAAAACTGATCCAGTGAGTTTACATGACCATGGCTGTGGGATGTGGATGTGGCTACCAGGGCTTCCAGAAGTACAGGGTAGGAGGTTTCCCACCCCCCACTCTGTGAAGACCTCAGAGTTCTCAGCCTGAAAAACTGGTATACTGGAATTTTACTCCAATTGGTATCTCTGCAGAGATCATTTGAGAAGCAGTGAAGTTGGGTCATTGCTATGGCGCAGCTGTGTGATATGAACATGGCTTCTGGAGCTTTGGCAGGATGGGGAAACTTTGTCGCCCCTCCCCCAAGGGATGCCTCCCAGTTTTCATCCAAGAGACCAGTATACCCATAAATTTTTATCAGTTGACCTGTATTTCTTCCAATATTTAGTTGTGAATCTGTGGAGCTTATCCAATAGATGAGTTACATGATAGCAGCTATGGGATGTGGGTGTAGATTCTGGGACTTCCATAAATACGGAGGAGGAGACTGCCACCCCCACTCTGAGAAGTATATAATCATTTTTATATATTGGTTTGTTTTTTATCATTTTTATCATTTTATTTTTATCATTTTACCATTTTGTTGAGCGATAGCACACTGAGTAGGGTGTTTGCCTTGAACGTGGCCTACCCAGGTTCAATTCCTCCATCCCTCTCAGAGAGTCCGGCAAGCTACCGAGAGTATCCTGCCTGAACAGCAGAGCCTGGCAAGCTACTCGTGGCGTATTCGATATGCCAAAAACAGTAACAACAAGTCTCAAAATGGAGACGTTACTGGTGCCCGCTCGAGCAAATCGATGAACAACAGGATGACAGTGTTATTGTTACTTTGGAGAAAAGATTTACAAAAGTCTTCACCAGCTACATGAAAATCTGTGTGTCCTGGAGCATTTCTCATAACTTTTTTATTTCATGCATATGGACCACTTGTTACTTTTTTGCATGTCTCATGTTTAATGAAAACTGGGCCATTTTGATAACATTATCTGTGTTGACGTTGCTTAGCAATCAGTGAACAGTTGGTCAGATTGTAACTGCTACTGGAAAACTCTTAAGGTTCATGGTCTGTCGCTTACTTGACAAATGAGAAAGAGGACCAAAACTGAGGCAAGGCAAAGAATGTTTACTAAAGGACAAATAACAGATAGAACCGTCATTGAGGTTCCATATTGAGAGGTGGGCAGTAGACTGCCCCCATGGGACTGTTGGGTGAGGATTCTTATAAACAGTGCTGGGATTCTTCAGGGGAGGATGGAGCACAAATAAACTAGCAAGTAGTTCTTTCATTTTGCCAATGTGCCCTTGGGTGGATAGATGTGCTGTGCAGGATGTCTTCTAGCACAGAAAATTTCTGTCAGAGTAAAAAGCTCCCAAGTTCCTTGCATTTTTTTACTTTAGAGAGGTCTATTTCCTTATATGTCTCCTACCTACCTATTTTTTGTCCCTGCTTTCAAGATTATGATTAGACTCTTGAACCAGTAAGTTTCCTTACTTTGTCAATTGATCTGCATATGTGATGGGAAACACAAGCTCAGTCTGTACAAACATGTCTGTTCTAGCTCTTACTTTCTGTAAGAATAAGGCTTCATTTGTCCAGAGGAAAGTACATATTTGGAACCCACCTTTATGTAAATGTACATGCAGCCTTACAGGTACATATAGTCTGTTAGAGTCGACTACCAGGTATATATGAGAACTTTTCCAAGCCCACTTTGCTGTCTTATTACACCAAAGGGTGAAATTCAAAAATCTGAAAACTTTCAAACTTCTTTCAAGTTACCTGGTCTGTTGCTCTCCAGACCAATATTGAGACATGAGGTTAGTTGTCTGGGCTGGAGCGATAGCACAGCGGGTAGGGCGTTTGCCTTACAAGCGGCCAACATGGCCGACCCGAGTTCGATTCCTCCGCCCCTCTTGGAGAGCCCGGCAAGCTACCGAGAGTATTCGATATGCCAGACACAGTAACAACAAAGTCTCCAATGGAGACGTTACTGGGCCCGCTCGAGCAAATCGAGGTTAGTTGTCAAGTTAGACTTCCTTGATTATTTTCCACTGAGATTGTCACTATATTCAGTGATGCTACTAAACATGTATTTTATTGTCCTTTGCTCCAAATCATGGTGGCACCTTTCCTCAATGGAACTGTCAGCACTTAGGGCCTCCACTACCTATTTAGAACCACCGTATCTCAGTAATATGTTTGAGGGGATATAATTGCAACAATTCCAAGTTCATGAATTAATTTAGTTTGGTTTCAGACCATACCTAGTGGCGCTCAGGGCTCCTGGCTCTGTGCTCAAGGATCACTCAGATATTGAACCCGTGCCAGCCATGTGCAAAGAAAGCAATCTACCGGCTGTACTATCTCTCTGGACCAACAACTCCAACTTAGGTTGCAGTTTCAGATCATTCTGTTTTGTTTTATTTTGAGGGCCACACCCTGCAATACTCGGGGATACTCCCAGCTCTGCGCTGAGGAATTACTCCTAGTGGTGCTTGGGGAACCATATGGGATGCCAGAGATCAAACCAGGGTTGGTCACACGCAAGGTAAGCACCCCACATGCTGTACTGTCACTCTAGCCCCAGTTTCAGATGATTCTTATTCAAAGTTGACTATTTTTTCTCAAAGAAATGCTTCCCAATATATACACTATTCCTTTTAAGTTTAAAAGTCATAAAATTTTATTTATTTTAATGACTCTCCCTATTTATCTTTTATTTGGGGGGTGTAGTTTGCTGAGCTCTTCACTCAGATATTCTAATCTTGAGTGTATTTATTTTAGGTATTTATTTCAGTGATTAACTCGTGCCAGGAGGATAAATTTGCTTCTTTATTTTGCAATTTGAGGCAAAATATAGACATTTGTATTTAACGTACTTAATGCGATTCTTGTGTTGCAGAGAAAGAAGAAATATTGTTTTTATTCCAATTCCTAATGTAGTCATTCTGCTCTGGTGTAGCTGACAGTCATTCAGGAATCATAATGACCTAGTTTGGGGTTTCAGCCTTTCAAGGAGATGATGCTTGGCACTGTAACACTTGAAAAGAAATTTATTCTATAATATCATGTAATTTGCAGTCTAACTTACATATTTGAACAAAGTATGAAGATTAAATCAAGACAATATTAATATGTTTCTTTCAAACACTGTGATCCATTAGCCATAAGGAAAGAGAAATATTTGTAGTCGTTGAGATAAATAAGGCTCTTTTGAATGAACGTGTTTTTAAACAAATGACTAGAAGTATTTACATACACTAATTTACAGAGAAAGAATATTAGATAGGATATTCCAAAGTAAAATATTATAAATACCACATGGTGAAGACCGTTGAGGTACCCATGGCTAGAACAAGTTGTCTCCTTTTGTGCTGTGTGCCCATTCTTATAGCCTGCACCTAAAGGCACAAAATTGGTAGTTCTGCCACATAAGTGAACATTCACAATGAAGTCATGAAACATTCAATCTGAGTAAAATTTACCCATCTTCTGCTTAACTGTCTGCAAACAATATTTGCTATGTCTTTCTCCCATTGCACTACTGCCTCATTCTTTAACACATACTGTATCTAGCCTCCTGACCATAATCTTATCTTAATCATAGGTCAACCTTAGGCTATCTGATAGTTTCTCTTCTGTGTTTAGAGGTGCTCACAGCCTTACTCCCCAAATACTAACAGAAATTTTCCTTGACTTGAAATACTTATCAGAAAATCTCTCCTTTAAACAGTTATTCTAGTGGCAATATAATAATGTCCTTGGAAAAAAAAAGGCCCTCCCGTTGATCATCGATTTGTTCGAGCGGGCCCAGTAACGTCTCCATTGGAGACTTTGTTGTTACTGTGTCTGGCATATCGAATACTCTCGGTAGCTTGCCGGGCTCTCCGAGAGGGGCGGAGGAATCGAACTCGGGTCGGCCATGTTGGCTGCGTGCAAGGCAGACGCCCTACCTGCTGTGCTATCGCTCCGGTCCTTGGAAAAGATAATGTATTCCCTTAGTAGATGATGTATCTTCTAAGTATTGTCCTAAATTAAGAAACTGTCTCACTTCATATTAAGGAGGTTAACTAACCAATGAGCCACAAAACCAAATATACTTCTTAGCCTTGAAATTATTTTTGACTTAGTCTCCCTAGAAATCAACATGCATACACAAGGCCCTTGTTCAGATTTCATTTAAAAGACTAAGCACAGCACCTATGTTTCCATTGAAAGATTATTTATAGCAGTGCATCATAGTTCCTCAAGATCTCAAAATGTCCTGTGAGGCTCCAAAGCATCTCCCAATGTTTGGGGAGGCTCTACATTTGTTCCACAGCTTACCATATAATAAATATGAGCCTAAAAGGGAGCATTTTTAATAAAAAGTGTAGGAGGCCTCACATGGGTGAAAGGGGTGCTGGCAGTAGGTGGTCAGTAAGTTTCATCCAGAAGGAGCAACAGACCAAAAACTTCTCATGAAAGCCTGATGAAGTTTCAGAGGAAATATAATTTAGCACATAGTCCAGAATGTGTTGTGATGTTTTTGCATGATCATGGTTCAGAAGAACTACACTTTTGTTGCCAGTTGTAAATACTGACGGACCCTGCCTCTGTGGCAGGTTATTCCCTTTTGTTCTCTCTCTCCTTTTGGGTGTTGTGGTTTGCAAAAGAGGCATTGAGTGGCACTGGTGGAGGGATGGGTGTTTGATCATTGTACAATTAAAAACCAAGCACAAAAATCTGTAAATCTACAACTGTACCTCATGGTGTTTCACTAACAAAAATGTTTTTTTAAATGTATATGATGGAGAATGGGCACTGGTGGAGGGATGGGTACTGGATCATTGTATAACTGAAACCCAAGCACAAAAATTTGTAAGTCTACAACTGTACCTCATGGTGTTTCGCTAATAAAAATTTTTTTAAAAATACTGACGGACCAAGCCCAAGCCCAAATTCTTTGTACTATATTCTCTATACTAAGTGTCATCCTAATCACCTCTGGCAGCATAGCACTGTAGCACTGTCTTCCCGTTGTTCATCGATTTGCTTGAGCGGCCCCATTAACGTCTCCATTGTGAGACTTCTTGTTAATGTGTTTGGCATATTGAACATGTCATGGGGAACTAGCCAGGCTTTGTCGTGCAGGCGAGATACTCTCGGTAGCTTGCCGGGATCTCCGAGAGGGGTGAAGGAATTGAATCCAGCTCAGCTGGGCTGTCCGTGTGCAAGGCAAATGCCCTACCACTCTGCTATCACTTCAGCCCATTATATCATGAGCATGTGGATATGTGACGCTTGTATACTGTAACCAAGGACATGCCAAAAATAGTTCAGGGGCATCTAACCTACTCGACTCATAGAAATTTTTTATATTTTTGATATATGCTTTACCTCAGTCTGTCCTCTCCTGGCTTCTAATTCCACAACTCATAGTCATTATAGTATATATAGTAATAAAATGTTCATGACGTTATTTTTTCTCACTTGGAGCTACAGTTATTGATTTTCACACTGTAAATTCTTTATTCGGAGGGACTCCCAAGTAGTGATGAGGGGCTCCAGCAGTCACTCCAAGAATACATGGCCAGTCAGTTTAAACCGTTCAATGCTTGTGCTGCTAATACTATATTGCTTAGGCCCTTTGCTACTGAAAGCCACCAGGACCACACTGACATTAGTTACTTCAGCTCCTATGTCATGCCAGGGATCAAACTCAGAACCCTGGCAAATCAGCTATCTTCCTGAAAAACAGACACCAAATTCTATTTTTTGCGTGTGAAGCAAGACGATTTTTATTGAGAGCAATGGCAGAGGAGAGAAAAGGAGAAGTATCTGTTGAAGAGAGAACACAGTGTTCTAAAGACAGAATTCTAAAGACAGTGGTCTTTAGAATTCAGAAATTCTAAAGACCAGAGTGTAAATAAGCAAGCAAAGAAGCAAAGGAACAAGCAAGCAAGATGCAGGTTCAAGGGAGAACACAGGCTTGAAGATCAAGCCAGATCCCAAATTCTTTAATTTCCTCTTATCATTCTCTTGACAATAAAAATGCAAACAGTGCCTATTTGTTCCACATATATGTTATGGGATAATAGTGTTCCTGTAGTAACAGTACTCATCCTCCTTTCATGCAAAAATAGAGCTCTGTAGTACTCTGATTAGTCAATTATAACATCTATTTTGTGATCTGTAACCTACCTTAGCTAATTATTGTAATATTCTAATCTTAAACACTGTCACTGTCACTGTCCTCCCATTGTTCATTGATTGGCTCGAGTGGGTCCAGTAACATTATGAGATCTGTTGTTACTGTGTTTGGCATATCAAATACGTCACGGGTAGCTTACCAGGCTTTGCCACGCATGCGGGCAAGATACTCTCTGTAGCTTGCCGGGCTCTCCGAGACAGGCGGAGGAATCAAAGGCAGAGCTTGGCCTGGTCGGCCACATGCAAGGCAAACTCCCTACCCACTGTGCTACCGCTCCAGCCCAATCTTATGCAATAGGCCTTAATGCCTAGATCCTATTATTGATCTATTTTGATCTGCCTCAGGAACTATATTTAACTAAAAAATTGAGGTAAATGTTCAGTGATTAGAGAAGAGGCTAAAAATGGTTCATGATTTTAAATTTTCTGTTACAATACTACTAAGGATAGAATTTGATATATACAATGTTTCAACACCACACTCACCACCAGAGTGCACACTTCACTCTACACTTTTAATAAAGAAACCTTGGGGTTGTGTTTTCGGATTATGCTGTACTTACCACCACTGTGATGGATTTAATTGTTGTGGTGTCTAAAACAAAATACCTATCACATATACAATTAAAGGGACTACAACTAAACAAGAAGGTCCCATTGCTGCTGTATGAAGGTACACTTCCAATCTACTGTTCCCAAATGAGAGAGCATGGCAAGAATACTAAGGAAGATCTATTGCTTAGGGACGAATATTCTTCTAATAGTTTGATGACTCCCCAGAAGCTTTCTGAACCCTTATTAGAACCTGCAGTCCAAGGTCTTGCTGCTTTCCCACTTTCCTACACAAGGATTTCACCAGCATTATAGTCTGATGGCTCTCCCAGACTTTCCAGACTCTACCCATTTTCGCTCATAAATGATTGTCCCAATAAATCCTTTGCACACCCATTCCTATAATGTCATCTCCTTTTAAGAAGTTCTAATGTTGTTGTCAACATCACAATTTTGGAAATTTCATTTGTAATTTGCATTTGTAATTTTTTTCAGAAATTCTAAAGACCAAACAACACTAGGCCTGCATGGTAGTAATCACCTAGAGCTGAGTATTGTATGAGATTTTTGGACTGATTAATCATCATTTATGTTACTTGTATATCCACTGACAGCATTTAATTTCCTGACACTGATGAAAGATTTCTTGTAACCTATATAATCCAGTATATTTTTGTATCAGTTATGATACCAGGTATTAGTAGTAGAACAAAAATGGCATAGCTTCTGCTTTCTTTGAAGCTTGTTCTTATAGTAAAGCAAACTGGAACCCAAATAAACAAGGAAATAAAAGCAAATACATTCAGGATTATAAACTGTAGTAAGTACACCGAAAGAAAAGTGATCCATGAGACAGTGGTAAAGGTACTTATTCTTCTCTTTTCTCTATCTTCACTGACTGAATTTCTGGTCTCATATAATTTCTTGATTTAAAGTATCAACTCTAGGACATGTCTGAAAATATATCTTAGGCTCACACAACTCGTTTAAACTCAAGACTCATTTATCCTGCTACTGGCCTGATATTTATGTATAGAAATTTAGCAGATATCTTAAATAGACATCCAAAGCTAAACTCCTGATCTTCTCCTTGAGACCAGCTCCTGCAGTCTTGTACCTCAGTTGAATAATAGAGACTTGCAATTCTATAGTCCAGAAGTCACAAACCATCATTCATTTATTTATTTTTCATACTGTATTTCCAATCCATTAGCAAGTCCTCTTGTTTGTACCTTCAAAATTACACGTAATCTGCCCATCATGACCTCTAATGCCAAATCATAGTCAAAGCCATGCTCATTTCTTGCCCCAAATAGTTGCTACAATAGCTGCAATATTAAAATAGCCCACTAACAGTTCTCCCTTATTTTCTTAGCTCCTTTATAGTTTATTTTTACTTAATACCACAGCCAGAATAATTTATTTAAAATAATACATTATGTTATTTTGCTTTATAACTCTTCAATGGTCATCATTTCTAGCAGTTAAAAACAGTGAATTTTTGTGTTTTAGTCTACAAGGCCATTACGTGATCTAATCCACCCACGACTGCCTTTCTGAAGTCATCTTCTATTATTCTACCTTTCGATTAGTCATCTCTAACCACAGTGATTTTTATGCTGTTCTTTGGCCACAATGGATACAATACCTGTTTAGCATATTTATTCTATTGTTTACCCCACATATCCTTGTGACTAACTCCCTCTTTATTCAAATGTCACCTTTATCAGTGAACACTATCCTGACCACTTGTCTTAAAATCCTACTGACTCCAGTTTATTTTCTTATCTTGCTTGCCTTTAAAATCAGAATTCTTATTGCTTTCTAATTTGCTATACAATTTACATTTTAATTACTTTTGTCTTTAATTGCCTACTTCCACAAGAAGATAAAAACAGGGGGATTTTTTTGTCTCACTTTTCACTAATATATTCCAAGTGCTCCAAGTAGTGTCTGTTGCAAACTTGGCAAAAATAAACAGTTTTGAATGAATTGATACTAATAATTTCATAGGACTGATTTAATTGATATCTAATGTGATGTCGGAAGATTGAGCAGGAAAAATGAGAGAGAAAACTTCATAAAGAGGAAAGAACATTTTATGAAAGCCCTGAGGCCATGGGCAATATATGTGGAGCCAATTTTGTAAAGCTTTGAGTGCCATTGTGAAGAGATGACTCAATACCTTTTCATGCGCTCAAGGAGCTCAAGGTAAAAGGGTATAGAAAAAGGATTAATCAGGCTATTATTATTCATAGTATAAATATACTAATAATGGTATTCATGAAGAATTGTGAAAACACTGAGTAGGCAGCCACTAACTATGCCTAGGAGATTTGGGAAGCTGTTGCAAAGAAGGTGACATTTGAGCTAGGTCTCAACAAGAGAGTGACATGATGAAAATGTTTTAAGAAGATTAATCTGGCAATATTATGGAAAATGAATTGGAATATAGATGGAAGGAAACCATCTAGTTTATGGCAGTAGTCCAGGTATGAGGTGATGAAGGCATCTATAGGAATGGAAAGAGGACAAATCTGAGAGACATTTCGAAGGGAAAATTGACAAGAGCTAAATGGACTCTTGGCTTTAAGCCTTTCAGGAGGCAATGTTTCTTCCTTAGTAATAACCATGAAAAGATTCAGATTGACCTATTATGTAATTGCCTACTCTGACTAGAATTTCTAGCGATGGCTATTTTCCAGAAGTTTCTTTTATTGTGATTGATACTTGTTGGACCTTAATTTACATTAAGATGACTTTAGAATCTAAGGTTGGGAAGCTCTCAAAACATAATTTTAACTATGAAACAGCAAATTATTCTATTTAAAAGAGAAATGAGGAAAATCATGGGACTGCCTAGGAAGTTTTAAGTGAACTTGTACTTGCCTTTTTAAAAGAAATGCTATATAAATGATGGGAAAGAAGAATAAATACAACAGATGGTATATGCCTAAGGGATTTGTGTTTGGAAGGATAGGACCTTACAGTAACTCAGGGTTGTATAAAATATACTTGTGAATACAAAAGTAATAGTTTAACTACGTTCCCAAAAAGTTGACATGCCCTGGCATGGGTAAATTATAACTCAGTACTGTTATACTGCTCTCAATGATCAAAAAAATTAAATACAGGTGTTGGGGGGGGGGCCCTATAGGAAATTTCCCAGTACACAACCAACCTATATTCAATCTCTATCATCCCATGAGGCCACACCAGGAGTGATCCCAGAGTGTAGAGCCAGGAGTAAGCCCTGAGAACTGCTGGGTGTGGACAAAACCACCCCAAAGACTGGATTTATATACTTTATTGCCACTTCTTTTTTTATTGAATCACCATGAGATGCAGTTACAAACTTTCGTGTTTGAGTTTCTGTCATACAATGATCAAACACCCATCCCTCCACCAGTGCACATTTTCCACCACTAATGTCATAGCACAGCGGTAGGGCGTTTGCCTTGCATGCAGCCAGCCCAGCCTAGCGGAGTTCAATTCCTCCACCCCTCTCGGAGAGCCCGGCAAGCTACCGAGAATATATTGCCTGCACGACAAAACCTGGCAAGCTACCTGTGATGTATTCAATATGCCAAACACAGTAACAACAGGTCTTGAAAAATGGAGACGTTACTGGGCCTGCTTGAGCAAATCAATGAACAACGGGAGGACAGTGTCAGTATCTTATCCCTCCTCGCCCCACCCCTCCTCCTGCCTCTGTGGCAGACAATCTACCCAATACTCTCTACTTTGGGGCATTATGGTTTGCAATACAGATACTGAAAGGCTATCACGTTTGGTCCTTTCAGCATACATTTCCCATCCTGAACTATCCCTCCAACCATAATTGACTTAGGGATCCCTTATATATTCCAGCTGCCTTGTCCCCCAGTTCATGAGGCAGGATACCAACCATGGAGCAATATTCCTAGCCCTGTCTCTACTGTCCTTGGATGTTAGTCTCATATTATGTTATTTTATATTCCACAAATGAGTGCAGTCATTCTATATCTGTCCCTCTCTTTCTGATTCATTTTGCTTGGCATGATACTCTCCATTCGCGGCCGCACGACATCTTATTATGACATCTTATGATCTCATTCCTACTTTGGACAAACTGGCAGGCTATCAAATGTAGCCTGCCCACACGGCAAAGTCTGGCAAACTCCCCGTGGCGTACCCAATATGCCAAATACCAGTAACAATGATGGGTCTCATTCTCCTAAAGAGCCTTGAATATAATCTCAGGGCTAGGATGAAAGAGACGTGACTGGGGCCTGCTCGAGGCAATCGATGAATAACAGGATGATTTGTGATTTTGTGATTTGTGATACTCTCCATGACCATTCACATATAAGCAAATTTCATGACTTCATGGCAAAACCCTCCACAATGAGGCTAACGGTATCTTCAAAGACGACACTCAACAGACCAACCAAGTGGAAACAGAAATAAACAAATGGGACTATATTAAATTAAGAAGCTTCTGCACCTCAAAAGATATAGTGACCAGAATACAAAGACAATCTATAGAATGAGAAAGCATATTTACCCAATAACCATCTGCTGGAGCGATAGCACAGCAGTAGGGCATTTGCCTTACAAGCAGCCAACATGGCCAACCCAAGTTCGATTCCTCCGCCCCTCTCGGAGAGCCGGCAAGCTACCGAGAGTATCTCGCCCACACGGCAGAGCCTGGCAAGCTACCCGTGACGTATTCGATATGCCAAACACAGTAACAACAAGTCTCATGAGGAGACGTTACTGGGCCCGCTCGAGCAAATTGATGAACAACGGGGGAACCGTGACCATGACCCATCTGATAAGGGGTTGATATCAAGGATATACAAAGCACTGATTCAACTCTACAATAAGAAAACATCTAACCCCATCAAGAAATGGGGTGATGAAATGAACAGAAACTTTCCCAAAAAAGAAATCCGAATGGCCAAAAGGCACATGAAAAAATGCTCTACATCACTAATCATCAGGGAGATGCAGATCAAAACAACAATGAGATATCATCTCACACCACAGAGACTGGCCCACATCCAAAAGAACAAAAGCAACCTGTGTTGCCGTGGATGTGGCGAGAAAGGGATGCCCCTTCACTGCTGGTGGGAATGCCGATTGGTTCAGCCCTTTTGGAAAACAGTATAGACGATTCTCCAAAAATTAGAAATTGAGCTCTCACTTGACCCAGCAATACCACTCCTGGGAATCTATCCCGGAGAGGCAAAAAAGTACAGTTGAAATGACATCTGCACTTCTATGTTCCTTGCTGCACTGTTCACAGTAGCCAAAATCTGGAAAAAACCTGAGTGTCCGAGAACAGATGAGTGGGTAAAGAAACTTTGGTACAATCTACACAATGGAGTACTATGCAGCTGTTAGAAAAGATGAAGTCATGAAATTTACATACAAGTGGTACTACATGGAAAGTAGCATGCTAAGTGAAATGAGTCTGAAAGAGAGGGACAGACAAAGAAAGATTGTATTCATCTGGGGAATATAAAGTAACAAAATGGGAGAATAACACCCAAGAATAGCCGAGATAAGTACCAGGAGGTTCATTCCATGATTTGAAAGCCAGTCGCACATGCTGGGGGAGAAGACAGCTCAGATAGAGAGGGCAGCACCAAGTAAAGGGTGTTGGGAGGATCCTAGGATGAGAGATGCATGCTGAAAGTAGACTATAGACCATACATGATTGCCACTCAATGCCTCTTTTGCAAACCACAGGACCCAAAAGGAGAGAGATAACAAAAGGGAATGCCTTGCCAGAGGGTGGGGTGGGATGGGGGTGGGGAGTGGGAGAGATGCTGGGAGCATTGGAGGTGGGGAATGGGTACTGGTGGAGGGATGGGTACTCAATCATTGTATAACTAAAATCCAAGCACAAAAATTTATAAGTCTACAACTGTACCTCATGGTGTTTCACTAATAAAAATTAAAAAAAAAACAAATTTCATGACTTCATCTTTCCTAACAGCTGCATAGTACTCCATTGTGTAGATGTACCAAAGTTTCTTTAACCAATAGTCTGTTAACGGGAACTCGGGTTGTTTCCAGATTCTGGCTATTGTGAACAGTGTTGCAATGAACACACAGGTACAGATGCCATTTCCACTGTGGTTTTTTTGCACCCTTGAGATATGTTTCCAGAAGTTGTATTTCAGGGTCTATGGAAGCTCAATTTCTTGTTTTAGAAGGACTGCCTATATTGTTTTCCAAAAAGGCTGGACCAGTTGGCATTCCCACCAACGACGAGAGTCCCTTTCTCTCAACATCAGCATCAGCACTGATGTTTTTGTTCTTTTTGATGTGTGTCAGTCTCTGTGATTGAGATGATATATATATTTTTTATTATTAGTGAAACACCATGAGGTACAGTTGTAGATTTACAAATTTTTGTGCTTGGATCTCGGTCATACCACGATCAAATACCCATCCCTCCACCAGTGCCCATTTTCCACCACCAGGATAATATCCCTCCCCCCCCCATCTCCCCATCCCCCCCTGCCACTGTGGCAGGGCATTCCCTTTTGTTCTCTCTCTCCTTTTGGGTGTTGTGATCAGCAAAAGAGGCATTGAGTGGCGAACATGTTCAGTCCAGTCTACTTTCAACCTGCATCTCCCCTCCTGGGAGGATCCTCCAAACACCCTCCACTTGGTGTTCCCCTTTCTACCTGAATTGTCCTTTCCCCTAGAATACCCGGCTGGCCTCTAAGTTATAGAGTAATTCTCCTGGTGTTGATCTCAGCTATTCTTGGGTATTAATCTCATATTTTGTTATTTTATATCCCCCAGATGAATGCAATCTTTCTATGTCTATCCCTCTCTTTCTGACTCATTTCGCTTAGCATGATACTTTCCATATTGTACCACTTGTATGTAAAGTTCATGACTTCATCTTTTCTAAGAGCTACATAGTACTCCATTGTGTAGATGTACCAAAGTTTCTTTAACCAGTCCTCTGTTCTTGGGCACTCAGGTCTCTTCCAGTTTCTGGCTACTGTAAAGAGTGCTGCAATGAACATACAAGTGCAGATGTCACTTCGGCTACACATTTTTGCCTCTCTGGGATATATTCCCAGGAGTGGTATCGCTGGGTCAAATGGGAGCTCAATTTCTAATTTTTTGAGGAATGTCCATACTGTTTTCCAAAAGGGCTGAACCAGTCGGCATTCCCACCAACAGTGAAGGAGTGTCCCTTTCTCGCCACATCCGCGCCAGCAACGGTTGCTTTTGTTCTTTTGAGTGTGGGCCAGTCTCTGAGGTGTGAGATGGTATCTCATTGTGGTTTTGATCTGCATCTCCCTGATGATTAATGATGTAGAGCATTTTCTCATGTGCTTTTTTGCCATTCGGATTTCTTCCTTGAGAAAGTTTCTGTTCATTTCATTGCCCCATTTTTGGATGGGGTTGGATGTTTTCTTCTTGTGGAGTTTAACCAGTATTTTGTATATCCTTGATATCAACCCCTTGTCAGATGTGTATTCGGCGAATATTCGTTCCCATTCTGTAGACTGTCTTTGTATTTTGGTCACTGTTTCTTTGGAGGTTCAGAAGCTTCTTAGTTTAAGATAGTCCCATTTATCTATCTCTGTTTTCACTTGCTCAGCCAGTGGCGTGTCATCTTTGAACATGCCATTAGCCTCAATATCATGGAGGGTTTTGCCAACTTTGTCTTCAATGTATCTTATGGTTTCTGGTCTGATGTTGAGGTCTTTAATCCATTTTGATCTTACCTTTGTACATGGTGTTAGGCAGAGTTCTGAGCCCATTTTTTTTGCATGTAGCCGTCCAGTGATGCCAGCACAATTTGTTAAAGAGGCTTTCCTTACTCCACTTCACATTTCTTGCACCTTTATCAAAGATTAGATGATCATATGATTGAGGGGAGATGTCAGTGTATTTAACTCTGTTCCATTGGTCTGCAGTTCTGCCTTTGTTCCAGTACCATGCTGTTTTGATTATTACCGCTTTGTAGTAAAGTTTGAAGTTAGGGAGGTTGATTACTCCCATTTTCTTTTTCCCAAGAATTGCTTTAGCTATTCGTGGGGGTTTATTGTTCCATATAAATTTCAGGAATGTTTGCTCCATTTCTTTGAAGAATGTCATGGGCATCCTTATAGGAATTGCATTGAATTTGTACAGTGCTTTCAGTAGTATTGCCATTTTGACAATGTTAAGTCTCCCGACCCATGAGCAGGGGATGTCTTTCCATTTCCTCATGTCCTCTTTTATTTCCTGAAGTAGCGTTTTGTAGTTTTCTTTGTACAGGTCCTTTACTTCCTTAGTTAAGCTGATTCCTAGGTACTTGATTTTCTGGGGCACAATTGTGAACGGGATTGATTTTTTCATATAGCTTTCCTCTCATTCACTGTTTGCGTATAGGAAAGCCATGGACTTTTCGGTATTGATTTTATAGCCTGCAACTTTACTATACAAGTCTATTGTTTCTAGGAGTTTTTTGGTGGAGGTTATTGGGTTCTCTAAGTATAGTATCATATCATCTGCGAATAGTGAGAGCTTGATTTCTTCCTTTCCTACCTGAATGCCCTTAATATCTTTTTCTTGCCTAATTGCTATTGCAAGTACTTCCAGTACTATATTGAACAGCAGTGGAGAGAGTGGGCATCCTTGTCTCATCCCTGATCTTAGAGGGAAGGCTCTCAGTTTTTCCCCATTGAGGATGATGCTTGCTGTAGGCTTGTGGTAGATGGCTTTAACTATGCTGAGGAAAGTCCCCTCTACACCCATTTTGGCTAGGGTTTTCATCATAAAGGGGTGCTGGATCTTGTCAAATGCTTTCTCTGCATCTATTGATATGATCATATGCTTTTTATCTTTTCTTTTGTTGATATGATGGATTATGTTGATTGCATCCCTGGGATGAATCCTACTTGGTCATGGTGTATGATCTTTTTGATGAGTAGTTGGATTCTATTTGCTAGTAGTTTGTTGAGGATCTTTGCATCTGTGTTCATCAGGGATATCGGCCTGTAGTTCTCTTTCTTTGTGTTATCTCTGTCTGCTTTTGGTATCAGTGTGATATTTGCTTCATAGAAACTGTTCGGAAGTGTATTTGATATTTCAATTTCATGGAAAAGCTTAAAGAGGATTGGGAGTAAGTCTTCTTTAAAGATTTGGAAGAATTCACTGGTGAATCCATCCGGGCCAGGGCTTTTGTGCTTAGGGAGACTTTTTATTACCATTTCAATTTCCTTGATGGTGATAGGTCTGTTCAGGTATTCCAGGTCTTCTTGGTTCAGCCTTGGGAGTCTGTAGGAGTCTAGGAATTTATCCATTTCCTCGAGGTTTTGATGTTCCGTGGCATAAAGCTTTTCAAAGTACTCCCTGAGGATCCTTTGAATTTCTGTAGTTTCTGTTGTAATGACCCCCTTTTCATTTCTGATTCGGTTTATTAGGGTTTTCTCTCTCCCTTTCTTTGTGAGTTTTGCTAGGGGCTTATCGATTTTGTTAATTTTCTCAAAGAACCAGCTCTTGGTTTCATTGATCTTTCGGATTGTTTTCTGGGTTTCCATCTCGTTAATCTCTGCTCTGAGTTTTATTATTTCCTTCCTCCTGTAAGGGTTGTGCTCCTTTAGTTGTTCCTTCTCCAAGTTCTTAAGCTGTGAGGTTAGTTTATTTATGTGGGCTCGCTCCTCCTTTCTGAGGAATGCTTGTAGAGCTATAAACTTTCCTCTTAAGACCGCTTTTGCTGTGTCCCATAAGTTTTGGTAACTCGTGTCCTCATTTTCATTCGTTTCTAGGAATCTTTTGATTTCCTCTTTAATTTCCTGTCTAAGCCACTCGTTGTTTAATAGCGCACTGTTTAATTTCCATGTGTTTAATTTAGTTTTCTGTCTTTGTGTGTGATTTACTTCTAATTTCAGCGCATTATGGTCTGAGAAGATTGTTGATATAATCTCTATCTTCTTAATTTTATGGAGGCATGTTTTGTGGCTCAGCATGTGGTCTATCTTGGAGAACGTTCCATGTATGCTTGAGAAGAATGTGTATTCAGCTTTTTGTGGATGAAGTGTCATGTATATATCTACTAAGTCCCTTTCTTCCATTGTTTCCCTCAGATGAAGTATGTCCTTGCTAAGCTTGAGTCTGGTTGATCTATCAAGAGGTGACAAAGCGGTGTTGAAGTCTCCCACTAGTATTGTGTTGCTATCGATGTCTTTTTCCAAATCTATGAGTAACTGTTTTAAGTACTTTGCTGGTCTCTCATTAGGTGCATATACATTTATTATTGTAAGTTCTTCCTGTTGTACAGATCCTTTGGTCAATAGGAAATGGCCTTCACTGTCTCTTATGACCTTCTTCACTCTGAAATCGATGTGGTCTGATATTAGGATAGCTACCCCAGCTTTTTTCTGGGAGCTGTTTGCCTGTAGGATTTTTTTCCAGCCTTTGACTCTGAGTCTGTGTTTGCTTTGACTATTGGGATGTGTTTCTTGCAGGAAGCAGTATGTTGGGTTCAATTTTCTAATCCATCCTGCCACTCTATGTCTTTTAATTGGTGCGTTTAGCCCATTGACATTGAGAGAGATTATTGTTATGGGATTTTGTCTCATTGTTCCGTTGAAATTTGGTGTATTTGAGAGGCCTGTCTTGCCTTAAAGTAGCCCATTTAGTTGTTCTTGTAACCATGGTTTTGAGTCTATGAAGTTCCTGAGCTGTTGTTTGTCTGTGAAACTGTGTGTTGTTCCTTCTATTATGAATGAGAGTCTCGCTGGGTAAAGTATTTTTGGAGAAGCATTTATTTCATTGAGTTTTTTCACTATGTCCCACCACTGTTTTCGGGCCCTGAGGGTTTCATCAGAAAAATCAGCTGTGAATTTTAAGGATGCTCCTTTGTAAGAGATTTCTTTCTTCGATCTTGCTGCTTTCAGAATTTTGTCTCTGTCTAAGGTTTTGGTCATTTTGATCAGGATGTGTCTTGGGGTATTTTTATTCGGATTTCTTCTAGCCGGTACCCTTCGGGCCTCCTGGATGTGGTCACAAGTTTTCTTCAGCTCTGGAAACGTTGTAGCAATGATTTCTTTGACAGTTTCTTCTTCATCAAGGTTTTCTTCCCGTTCCTCTGGGACTCCAATAATTCTTATGTTACCCCTCTTGGCTTCATCACGATCTTCTCTTGCCATTTGTTCTCGAACTGTGAGTCTCTTTTCCATTTTCTGCTCTTTTCTGACAAGACTCTGAACTTGATCTTCGAGCTCACTGATTCTGTTCTCAGCCGCCGTTACTCTGCTGCTGAGGCCTTCCACTGTGGTTTTCAATTCGGCTACCAGGTTTTTCAGGTCCAATATTTCGGATTGCATTTTCCTCATTTCTGCCTTCAAATCCTCTTGTCTTTTATTGGCATTGGTTTCCATTGTTTCTTTTAGTTCCCTAAGCATCCTGAATAGCTCCATTCTGAATTCCTTGTCAGAGAGGTTGTCTAATGCTATAGTACTGTTGGTGTCTTCTGGGCTAGCCTCGTTAATAAGAAAGTTTGGTGGGCTTTTGCGTTGCTTTATCATTGTGACCAGTGTGGTTTGGTCCTTCACACTCGCTGCTACTGTTCTGGTTGAGTGAGGAGAGACTGCCAGGAGCCGTTCAGCTTTGTTGCTGCTAGATGCGCCTGTTCTACCTTTCTGAGTCTAACCTTCTTCTGAATCAGGCGTTATTCTTTGTTTTATAACTGACATTGAGTGAAACTTTTGGAGGAGTTGCTATTTACTACTGAGCTTGTATAGCTATTTTCAAACAGAACTTTTGTTGGAAATGGAGTAGGCGAGTGGGATTTTGTTGAATTGTAGTAGAAGAGTTGAGAAATTTTGTTTGGTATTAGGTAACAAGTTGATGAAAAGGATGAAAGGATGAAGGTCCAAATTGCTTGGAGTGAGTGATATACCTGCGGCCCGGAATCAGGCCATGCCCACTTTTAGGAGGCCACGCCCCCTTCTTAGAGGCCACGCCCCTAGCCAGTCCCAGGCCACTCCCTCCCAGGATCCTGGGGTCCGCGCTGTCCTCCTGCGGGGCTCGCTCGGCGGGCGGCACGTGTGGGGTCAGGGGCGGGGCTCCGCTGGGCTCCTCCAACCCACCTGGATTCAGGGGGGCCGGTGGGCTGCTGTGTGCGCTGGTCCGGAGCTGGACGTGCGCTGGGGCTGGGGGCTGGGGTCCGCCTATATTGTTTTATTAATTTGCATTACCCTGATAATTAGCAATGTGGCACATTTTTTTCATGTGCCTTTTGGCCATTTTTTGAGGCAACTTCTGTTCATTTCTTCTCCCCATTTTTGGATGGAGTTGGAGGTTTTTTCCTTATACAATTCTACTAGATTCTTTTATACCCTGGATATTAATCCCTTATCAGGTGGGTATTGGGTAAATATTCTTTCCCATTTAGTGGACTCTCTTTGTATTTTAGTCACTGTTTCCTTTGAGGTGCAGAAGCATAGTTTAATGTAGTCCTGTTTGTTTATGTTTGTTTCCACTTGCTTGGTCAGTGGTGTTTCATTCCATCTATAAGAAAGAATAGTCTTCAAAAGGGGTATATATATGTTAACCTTTCACTACCTGCATTGCAAACCATAATGCTCAAAGAAAGGAGAAAGAGAAAGAGAGAAAAGGGAAAGAGACGGGAAAAGTGTCTACCATAGAGGCAGGCTGGTGGGGGTGGCTGGAGGGTAACTTGGGGTATCGGAGATGGGAAATGTACACTGGTGAAGGGACAAGAGTTGGAACATTGTATGACTGAAACCCAATCATGAACAACTTTGTAACTGAGTATCTCATAGTGGTTCAATAAAAAGAATAGTCTTCAATCTACTAATCAGTGAGCTAAAAAATATCTCCTCAGTTACATTCTAAAATAAATTTACAAGTCAGTGAGTATTAGAAAATCACAGAGTTATCAATAAATGAAGATATTTCACTCAAATATAAGTTTCATTTCTGACAAAATATTAGAGGTATATTATAGAAATATGGCAACATTGAATGAAATAAGTTTCAGCAACATTTTAGCAAGTTTTTTTGTCGATCTCAATGAAAAATAATTATGAGCCCATAGATATGGGAAATACCACAATTACATGTTTGTTAATTAAATGATTATGTTAAAAGAGTTCTGGTTAGCAACAATAGGCAAAAAGGGTTTTTGATTGCTCCTAAATATTCTCCTTTGGCTACTCAAAATTTGTATTGTTTACTTGAGTGAAGTTTTAGAGCAGAATTACCAGATTGAAAGAGTGTATGAATCTGAAATAAAATTTAATTATATTATATTATATTTCTTACAAACATTTGTGGAATTCTACTAAGTACTAGGAAGAATACTAGATATTAGGTTCAAAAATATAAATGAGACATGTCTTTCTATTGAATATTCAATAAACTGGAATGGGGATATATAAATACATATAATTTTAATGTAATTTATTAAGGATAAAGATAATTCTGTAGGTATAGTACAAGGGTTACGGTGACTGCCTCACATGCAGCTGACCCTCATCAATACATGGTCTTCAGAGCACTGCCAGGATTGATTCCTGAGCTCAGATATGAGAATAGCCCCAGAACACTTTGGAGTGTGCCCCCAAGCTCCCACCCCAAAGAGAAGAAAGACAGACATAGGCAGAGTATTATGAACAATCAGAAAATGCTGCTAGTAGCCAGAAACTGGAAGAAACCTGAATGCCCAAGAACAGATGACTGGTTAAAGAAACTTTGGTACATCTACACAATGGAGTACTATGTAGCTGTTAGAAAAGATGAAGTCATGAAATTTACATACAAGTGGTACAATATGGAAAGTATCATGCTAAGCGAAATGAGTCAGAAAGAGAGGGATAGACATAGAAAGATTGCATTCATCTGGGGGATATAAAGTAACAAAGTATGAGATTAATACCCAAGAATAGCTGAGATCAGCACCAGGATGATTACTCCATAACTTAGAGGCCAGCCGGGTATCCTAGAGGAAAGGGCAGTTCAGATAGAGAAGGGAGCACCAAATAAAGGATGTTTGGAGGATCCTCCCAGGAGGGGAGATGCATGTCGAAAGTGGACTATGGACTGAACATGTTTGCCACTCAATGCCTCTTTTGCAGACCACAACACCCAAAAGGAGAGAGAGAACACAGGGGATTGCCCTGCCACAGAGACAGGGGGGATGGGGGGATGGGGGTGGGAGGGATATTATCCATGGTGGTGGAAAATGGGCACTGGTGGAGGGATGGGTATCTGATCATTGTATAATTGAAACCAAAGCACAAAAAATTGTAAATTTACAACTGTAAAAAAAATAAAATAAAATAAAGGGAAAAAAAAGAAAATGATGCTAGTTCATTTGGGGAGTTTATGGATGAAGTTTATTTGTTTTGGAATCATGCCTTCTTGTGCTGTATTGGTGGTACTTGAGAGTCCATGTGATACTGAGAATTAAAGTGTGTGCTCCAACACTTTGAGTAATCTTCCTTATCCTGGGAAAAATTATATGTGAAATAGCACCACTGATTCTTTAAAAAAAATTGTTTTCTTTTTCTTTTTTTTCTTTTTTTAAAATTTTTATTAGTGAAACACCATGCGGTACAGTTGTAGAATTACAAATTTTTGTGCTTGGGTTTCAATTATACAATGGTCAAATGCCCATCCCTCCACCAGTGCCCATTTCCCACCACCAGGGGTCCCAGTATCCCTCCCACTCCCCACCCCCCATCCCACCCTGCCTCTGTGGCAGGGCATTCCCCTTTGTTCTCTCTCTCCTTTTGGGTGCTGTGGTTTGCAACAGAGGCATTGAGTGGCAATCATGTTCGGTCTATAGTCTACTTTCAGCATGCATCTCCCATCCTGGGAGGATCCGCCCAACACCTTTTATTTGGTGCTCCCTTCTCTATCTGAGCTCCCTTTTCCCCTAGCATGTGTGTCTGGCCTCCAAGCCATGGAGCAAAATTCCTGGTACTAATCTCGGCCACTCTTGGGTGTTAGTCTCCTATTTTGTTACTTTATGTTCTCCAGATGAATGCAATCTTTCTATGCCTATCCCTCTCTTTCTGACTCATTTTGCTTAGCACGATACTTTCCATGTAGTACCACTTGTATGTAAATTTCATGACTTCATCTTTTCTAACAGCTACATAGTACTCCATTTTTATTAATTGAATCACAGCGAGATACACAGTTACAAAGTTGTTCATGATTCTGTTTCAGTCATATAATGGTCCAACACCTGTATATTCATCAGTGTATATTTACCACCACCAATTTTCCCAGTTTCCCTCCCTCCACGCCCCACCTCTACCGTAGACACTTCTTTTTTCTCTCTCTCTCTCTCTCTTCTTTTGGGCATTATAGTTTGCAATAAGGTACTGAAAAGTTATCGTGTCTATCCCTTTACCTACTTTTAACACTCAGTTCTTGTCCAGAAGCACTGATTCTTGAAAGATACATAAAAAGCAGTAAGAAGGAATTACAGTTTGAAGTAGCAAATAGCATAAAGAAGAATCTGCAGAAATACCAAATTGAGAAAATCCCAGGTACTACAGTTTTGGGCTGAGAACTCTGGGGTATTCTTGGAGTCCTATTGAGCATCCTTCCCCAAGTCCCCCATACTTCCAGTAGCTCTAACCCATTTTTCATAGAGATATATATAAAGAAATGAGATTGATAAGTTGCTTGTGAGCAGGTAACCAAATGTATTACACAATATGACCTGGAAATTGAACTTCATTCTTAAGGTTTAAGGCTCTATCCCAGGGGACTGACATATTGATACATCCATTTTATTTCACTCTTTATACAATGTACACAACAGTTTGGAGGAAGTGCAAGTATTTATGTGGCTATATTGCTAAGGAGTCCATTGCGATCTTTGAGTAAGAATTAATAGCAAGGCTGCACAGATGCACAGATTTGGTGGTAACTAGACATAGAATAAAGTAGATTAAGTTTGAGAATTATGGATGTGATGGGTTTTTATTGGAAAGCCATTTTTCAAAGTAAGGATCAAGTTTGTGACACAAAGTTAAGATTCATAGCAAGAAATGTGAAGTGAAGCAAGGAAAGCCTCTTAACAAGTGATGCTGGGATAACTGGACAACTATATGCAAAAGAATGAACTCAGACCTCTGTATAACGCCAAGCACAAAAGTTATATCAAATACTGAATAAAGATCTCAATATCAGACCTGAATCCATAAGGTACATGGGGGAAATTTTAGGCAAAACCCTCCATGATATTGAAGATAAAGGTATCTTTAAGGATGAAATAACACTGACCAAGCAAGTGGAAAGAAATATAAACAAAAGGGACTGCATTAAACAAGGAAGCTTCTGCACCTCAAAAGAAAACAGTGACCAAAATACAGAAAAAGGCCACAGAATGGGAAAAATATTTACCCAATACCCATCATATAGGGGACTTAATATCCAGGATATACAAGTCACTGGTAGAACTTTACAAGAAAAAACCTCCAAACCCACCAAAAACTGGGAAGAAAAAAAAATGAACAGAAACTTCCTCAAAACAAAATTCAAATGACCAAAACGCACATGAAAAATTGTTCTACATCACTAATCATCAGGCATATGCAAATCAATACAATAATGTGGTATCAACTTAGACCACAGAAACTGGCACACATCAATAAGAGCAAGAACAATCGGTGCTGGAGCGGCTGTGGGGAGAAAGGGACTCTCATTCATTGTTGGTGGGAATGCCGACTGGTCTAACCTTTCTGGAAAACAATATGGACATTCCTCCAAAAACTAGAAATTGAGATCCCATACGATCCAGCAATACCACTCCTGGGAATATATCCCAGAGATGTAAAAACAAAAACCACAGGAGAAATGACATCTGTGCTTGTATATTTATTGCAGCACTGTTCACAATAGCTAGAATCTGGAAAAAAACCAAGTACCCGAGAACAGATGGCTGGTTAAAGAAACTTTGGTATATCTACACAATGGAATATTACGAAGCTGTTAGAAGGGATGAAATCATGGAACTTGCATGTAAGTGGATGGACATGGAGAGTATCATGCTAAGTGAAATGAGTCAGAAAGAGAGGGGCAGACATAGAAATACTGCAGTGATTTAAGGAATATAAAGTAGGTATACTATGAGACTAACACCTAAGGACAGTAGCAATAAGGGCCAGGAGAAAACCAGCCTCATGTGCTAGGGGGAAAGAGGCAGCCAGGATAGAGAAGGGATCACTAAGTAAATGATGATTGGAGGGATGACTCGGGAAGGGAGATGTGTGCTAAAAGTAGACTAAGGACCAAACATGATGGCCTCCTACTATCTGTATTTCAAATCATAAAGCCCCAAATTAGAGAGAGTAAGAAAGAATGTACCTGCCACAGAGGCAGGGGTTGGGATGGGGCAGGGGTGACAGGAGGGACAATGGGAACAATGGCGCTGGAAAATGTGCACTAGTGGAGAGATGGGTGTTTCATCATTGTATGACTGAAACGTAATCATGAAAGTTTGTAAGTGTATTTCACAGTGATCCAATAAAAAAGTTAAGATTCATTGTGTTAAACAACTAATTAGGTAATACTGAAATTGACTATGAACAGAAATCTGTGAGGGAATCACTTTAGGTGTAGGGAAAATCAAAATGCTATTTATAGGTGTTTGATTAGGACAGAAGTATTTTTGTTTATTGATACATGTCTAGCACTTATTATATTGCCTGGCACCTAAGGCCTTCTGTATTTGTAATAAAAGTGCTAGACGGAAAGGGAAATAAAAATACAGAAACAGAGATAAACACAATTTTCCAAAGTAACAAAAACAATTTATTCTTTTCTGGTCCAACATACCAAATTACCACATGTTTACTGGCTTAAATTTATGTCCATTTATTAGCTCATTGTTCTGTGGGTCATAAAACTAGGTGTATGCTTATGATTATTGTGCTTTCTGGTCAGTGTATTAAAGATCAAAATCATGGTGGTAAACAGGTTATGTTTTTTTTCTGAAGCCCCTGGTTATAAATACACATCTAAAATCATTTTAGATTTTAGTTGGATGTACTCAGGTCCGCATAATTATAGAAATGAAGTAGCTGATTGTGTGCTGCATGTCAGCTACTGGTTACTCTCTTGCTTCAAGTCTTTTTAACCAGAAACATCAATGGTTCCTTTAGAAATTGCTTTATTAGATCAACCCAGTCCAGGATATTCTTCCTTTCTTAAATCTACTGTGCCTTATACACAACCCAGTCATGCAAGTGAAATCCTATCATATTCACAATACCTCTCACAGTATACAGGGATTATAATATGACATGGCTCACAGAAGTTCATTTTAGAATCAATTTGCCACAAGCATCAAACATGAATTTTTAACGCAATAAATATAGTTCAGAACAATAAATGTAAAAAATTTTCATCTAGGTTTATTTTCATAAAGGTAAAGGTAAAGGCCCTCCCGTTGATCGTCGATTTGCTCGAGCGGGCCCAGTAACGTCTCCATTGGAGACTGTTGTTACTGTGTCTGGCATATCCAATACTCTCGGTAGCTTGCCGGGTTCTCCAAGAGGGGCGGAGGAATCGAACTCGGGTCGGCCGTGTTGGCTGCTTATAAGGCAAATGCCCTACCGCTGAGCTATCACTCCAGCCCAAGAATACAAGCAAGTATGGTAAGACCAAAAACATGTGTGCTGCTTTAGGTACGTCAGTGGGCTACACTATAAGAGGTTGCATGGCCACAAATGCGACTGTGCACTTCCAGGAGCTTTGTTTTAGTCTCTGGATGTTGGCCATTGATGGGATTTCGTGGTGCTGGAGGCAGTTTGTGGATGTGACTGCCAAGCTACTGGAAAACGGGGGATCTGGGTGGAAGAGGCACAGTTCCAATCCAAGCAGGCTCAAAGATCTCAGCGCCGGTCCCGCATACCTGGATTTCTCTGCCGGTTTCTTCATGCGTGAGGCTCGTCCGAGCATGTGGAGAGTGGTTTTGAGCATGGCTGTGGCTGGGTTCTGGAGGTTTTAGGCTGCCAGTGTTCTGCTTGGGGCAGGGATGGAAAACTCAACCTGCCTCCCTCTGAGGGGCTCCAGTGAAGACAGCCTGTCTCGGGGGCAGGAGATTCTGCATCATCACTCTCTTCTGGAAGCTTTGTTTGCTGCTTGGTGGATACCAATAATTTGGTATCACTACTTTAGAGGACAGTTCAAAGTCTCTATAATTTAAGCAGAGACTTAGCATATGACCTTTAGCACCCTGGGTATTTACCCAAGTTATGAGACATAACATGTTTATTTCTTAAATATATTTTAAAATTGTTATAGTTTAGGTCATTTGTTACGACAGTGTTAACTTTTATGGCGTTGGAGTTATGTTACCTCAATATAACACCACCAAAATTCTTTTATATCTCCTACTATGGCATTTTTGTATGTTATTGGTTTCATCTCACATCAAAATAGCATTGAGTTCATGGAGTTAGAGAGATTATACATCAGGTAAGGTGCTTGCCTTGCAGTAGCCAACCTGGATTCAATCCCCAGCACCCCATATCATGTCCTGATCCCGCCAGGAGTGATCACTGAGCACAGAACCAGGAGGAAGCCTTGCGCACAGCCAGATATGGGCCAAAGACAAAAAATGGAACAAAAACCAAAAACACAGAATTGAGTCCCTTCACTCAGCCTATACGCACATACATGTACATTCACACAAAACATAAATTTTGTGGGCTTATTAGCCTTAAGGGATTACTGAGAAAGTTCATGCCAAGCACATTACACGTTCTCTAAAGTTCTATGACTTTTTATTTTCTCACTTGATAAATCAATTTTAATGTCTTATACAAATGAAGTTATCTCATTAATTTTTATAAAATTCTGTGACTCAAGGATTTACAAACTCCAAGATTATATAGGTGTTTTTCCAAGAGGCATGAATTATCCCTAATAATAAACAAGCTGTCACCTCCGTCTGACTTCCCACTCACTCCGGCCCCTAGGGCTGAGGGGAGCCCGTCCTCAGATTTTGATGTCCCAATGTTGACTGCCACCGTGGAGCTGCTGCTGGCCTCAGAGCGGCGCTTTCGTTTCCTTCGGAAGTTCCCATTGTCAAACATTTTCTCACAGTTGGGATCCAGGGTCCAGTAATTCCCCTTCCCTGGGTCGTCCTCGTCGCGGGGCACTTTCTTGAAGCAGTCGTTGAGCGACAGGTTGTGGCGGATGGAGTTCTGCCAGCCAGCCTTGCTGCGCTGGTAGAAGGGGAAGCTGTCGGCCATGAACTGGTAGATGTGGCGGAGCGTGAGCTTGCGCTCGGGCGTGCTCTGGATGGCCATGGTGATGAGCGCCGAGTACGAGTAGGGCGGCCGCACCATCTTCATCAGGTCCTCGCGGCTGGCCATGGACAGCCAGCCCAGCTCGAGCGATAGCACAGCAGGTAGGGCGTTCGCCTTACAAGCGGCCAACATGGCCAACCCGAGTTCGATTCCTCCGCCCCTCTCGGAGAGCCCGGCAAGCTACCGAGAGTATCTTGCCCACACAGCAGAGCCTGGCAAGCTCCCCGTGACGTATTCAATATGCCAGACACAGTAACAACAAAGTCTCCAATGGAGACGTTACTGGGCCCGCTCGAGCAAATCGACGATCAACGGGAGGGCCTTTACCTTACCTTTTAATAAACAAGCAAACAAACAAACTGCTCTCCCGTTGTTCATCTATTTGCTCGAGCGGGCCCAGTAATGTCTTCATTGTGAGACTTCTTGTAACTGTGTTTGGCATGGTGATGATAATGATTATAATAGTAAATCTGACATATGTAGGGCTTACTCCAAAACACATGCAGTTTTAAGTACTTGAATCCTCACAGTGTAAATTTCATGACTTCACCTTTTCTTTTTTTTTTAATTAATTTATTTATTTATTGAATCACTGTGGGAAAGGTTACAAAGCTTTCAGGTTTAGGTCTCAGTCATGCAAATATCAAACACATTTCCCTTTACCAATACTTATTTTTTACCATGAAGAACCCCAAAAACACACCACCCCCCACCCCTCCCAGTCCCTGTGAGGCAGATGAATTCTAGTTAACACTCTATCTGCTTTGATTAGATCCATTGTTTCAATAAAAGATTCACCACTATTATTTAGAGTTTACCCCCCCCCCAAATCAGACATGCTGAAAAAGCATTGTGAAGTGATTTGCTTTCTACAGCTGGGTTCAAGAATTAAATGTTGGTTTTGGATTTCTACTATTTTACCTATTGACCCTGGAAATATTTCTACTGAAAGTCAGATAGTTAAGAAATTGGTTTCTGTGTTCTGGAGTCGTGGCCGTGCTGGAGAGCCGCTCGTGGGGGGCAACTGTTGGCCTCGGTAGGGCATGAAGGGCGGACCAAAATGCCCCCCTTCCCATGAGGTTTTAGTCGCCCCCACACCCCTGGCTCATACCTGCTGTCCACAAGGCTCCCATGCGGCCGCCATCTTTCTTTCCAGAGAGGAGAGGGCGAATGGGACAACACCCTTTCCCCTCCGGACAGACATGATGGCCTGGATTAACGCATAGTCCGTTCACTTTTCTGCTCCAAGCTGCCGGGTTCTGCATTAAGTCCTTGTGCTTCTGGGGCCGTGGCTGTGCTGGAGAGCCGCTCGCGGGGGGCAACTGGTGACCTTGGTAGGGCGTGAAGGACGGACCGGAATGCCCCCCTTCCCATGAGGTTTTAGTCGCCCCCACACCCCCGGCTCATACTTGCTGTCCACAAGGCTCCCATGCGGCCGCCATCTTTCCTTCCAGAGAGGAGAGGGAGATTGGGGCAACACCCTTTCCCCTCCGGGCAGACATGATGGCCTGGATTAACGCATAGTCCTTTCACTTTTCTGCTCCAAGCTGCTGGGTTCTGCATTAAGTCCTTGTGCTTCTGGGGCTGTGGCCGTGCTGGAGAGCCGCTCGTGGGGGGCAACTGGTGGCCTTGGTAGGGCGTGAAGGACGGACCGGAACGCCCCCCTTCCCATGAGGTTTTAGTCGCCTCCACACCCCCAGCTCATACCTGTTGTCCACAAGGCTCCCATGCAGCCGCCATCCTTCTTTCCAGAGAAGAGAGGGCGAATGGGGCAACACCCTTTCCCCTCCGGCAGACTTGATGGGCTGGATTAACGCATAGTCCTTTCACTTTTCTGCTCCAAGCTGCTGGGTTCTGCATTAAGTCCTTGTGCTTCTGGGGCTGTGGCCGTGCTGGGGAGCCGCTCATGGGGGGCAACTGGTGACCTCGGTAGGGCGTGAAGGACGGACCGGAACGCTCCCCTTCCCATAAGGTTTTAGTCGCCTCCACACCCCCGGCTCATACCTGCTGTCCACAAGGCTCCCATGTGGCCGCCATCTTTCTTTCCAGAGGGAGGAGGGCCGAAGGGAGCAACACCCTTTCCCCTCCGACAGATTTGATGGCCTGGATTAACGCATAGTCCTTTCACTTTTCTGCTCCAAGCTGCTGGGTTCTGCATTAAGTCCTTGTGTTTCTGGGGCTGTGGCCGTGCTCCAAACTTAACTCTGATTTTCAGGGAGAAAGGTTGGGTGGTTTACTTCCCATTGATCACTTTATATATAGAGAGATGTCACGCGGCCGCATAAGCGGCCGCTCGGTTTTGAGAAAAAGTCCTAGTTCCCGCATACTCGAGCTGTGCTTGTAGAGGCTTCTGGTCACCGGGGTTCCATCTGGGGGAGGCGGGATGCGGTACCTACCCCATCTGGGACTTGCCAGTGATCTCGGCTCTTTTTGGAACCTGTCTTTTTTTTTCTTTCTCCGGGATCTGTGGTTCCCGCCCTCCATGTGGTCCTTCTCTTAGGCTGTATGTTGTAAAGATGGCGCTGGGGGGCGGGCTGTGGGCGTGACTTCTGGAATCAGAGGTTACCTGGGAGCTGTAGTCCGGAAGATTTGAGAAAAAGTCCTAGTTCCCGCATACTCGAGCCGTGCTTGTAGAGGCTTCTGGTCACCGGGATTACATCTGGGGGAGGCGGGATGCGGTACCTACCCCATCTGGGAATTGCCGGTGATCTCGGCTCTTTTTGGGACCTGTTTTTTTTTCCTCCGGAATCTGTGGTTTCCGCCCTCCATGTGGTCCTTCTCTTAGGCTGTATGTCGACTTCACCTTTTCTAACAGTTGCATAGTACTCCATTGTGTAGATTGTACCAAAGTAGATTGTACCCACTCATCTGTTCTCGGGCACTCAGGTTTTTTCCAGATTTTGGCTATTGTGAACAGTGCAGCAAGGAACATAGAAGTGCAGATGTCATTTCGACTGTACTTTTTTTGCCTCTCCGGGATATATTCCCAGGAGTGGTATTGCTGGGTCAAATGGGAGCTCAATTTCTAATTTTTGGAGAATAGTCCATACCGTTTTCCAAAAGGGCTGAACCAGTCGGCCTTCCCACCAGCAGTGAAGGGGCATCCCTTTCTCGCCACATCCACGGCAACACAGGTTGCTTTTGTTCTTTTGGATGTGGGCCAGTCTCTGTGGTGTGAGATGATATCTCATTGTTGTTTTGATCTGCATCTCCCTGATGATTAGTGATGTAGAGCATTTTCTCATGTGTCTTTTAGCCATTTGGATTGTTTCTTTGGAAGTTTCTGTTCATTTCATCACCCCATTTTTTGATGGGATTAAATGTTTTCTTCTTGCAAAGTTCAACCAGTGCTTTGTATATCCTTGATATCTACCCCTTATCAAATGGGCATTGGGTAAATATCCTTTTCCGTTCTGTAGATTGTCTTTGTATTCTGGTCACTGTATCTTTTGAGATGCAGAAGCTTCTTAATTTAAGATAGTTCCATTTGTTTATCTCTGTTTCCACTTGGTTGGTCAGTTGAGTGTCGTCTTTGAAGATACCGTTAGCCTCAACATCGTGGAGGGTTTTGCCGACCTTGTCTTCAATGTACCTTATGGAGTTTGGCCTGATGTTGAGATCTTTAATCCATTTTGATCTGACTTTTGTGTATGGTGTTAATTCGAGGTCTAAGACCATTTTTGCATGTGGTTGTCCAATTATGACAGCACCATTTGTTGAAGAGGCTTTCCTTCCTCCACTTCACATTTCTTGCTCCCTTATCAAAGATTAGATGTTCATACATTCGGGGTTGTGTGTACGGATATTCCACCCTGTTCCATTGGTCTGCAGCCCAGCCTTTGTTCCAGTACCATGCTGTTTTAATTATTACCGCTTTGTACTAGAGTTTGAGGTTGGGGAGGGTGATGCCTCCCCATGTCTTTTTCCCAAGATTTGCTTTAGCTATTCGTTTGTTATTCAATATGAATTTCAGGAGTGCTTGATCTATTTCTTTGAAGAATTCAATGGGTATCCTTATAGGGATCGTGTTGTTGCACTATTCACAATAGCCAAAATATGGAAAAAACCCGAATTCCCGAGAACAGATGACTGGATAAAGAAACTTTGGTACATCTACACAATGGAGTACTATGCAGCTGTTAGAAAAGATGAAGTCATGAAATTTACATACAAGTGGTACTACATGGAAAGTATCATGCTAAATGAAATGAGTCAGAAAGAGAGGGACAGACATAGAAAGATTGCATTCATCTGGGGATTTTAAAGTAACAAAATGGGAGACTAACACCCAAGAATAGCCGAGATAAATACCAGGAGGTTCACTCCATGGCTTGGAGGCCAGCCTCACATGATAGGGAAAAGGCAGCTCAGATAGAGAAGGGAGTACCAAATAAAGGGTGCTGGGAGGATCCTCCCAGGATGAGAGATGCATGCTGAAAGAAGACTATAGACTGAACATGATTGCCACTCAATGCCGCTTTTGCAAACCACAGCACGCAAAAGGAGAGAGAAAACAAAAGAGAATGCCCTGCCACAGGGGTGGGTTGGAATGGGGAGATGGTGGTGAGGGTGGGATACTGGGAGCATTGGAGGTGGGAAATGGGCACTGGTGGAGGGATGGGTACTCAATCATTGTATAACTAAAACCTAAGCACAAAAAATCGTAAGTCTACAACTGTACCACATGGTGTTTCACTGATAAAAATAAATTTAAAAAAAGAAAGATGTTTTATGGTGTTACTGAATATCTTTCCTTGTTTTATAGCTGGAGCTATAGCTGGAGTTATAGCACAGCGGTAGAGCGTTTGCCTTGCACGCAGCTGGCCCGGCAGAGCCGGGTTCGATTCTTCCGCCCCTCTCGGAGAGCCCGGCAAGCTACTGAGAGTATCTTGCCTGCACGGCAAAGCCTGGCAAGTTACCCATGACGTATTCGATATGCCAAACACAGTAACAATTGTCACAATGGAAACGTTACTGGGTCCGCTCAAGGAAATCAATGAACAACGGGAGGACCGTGCTACCATTTTATAGCTACACACCTAGCAGTGCTCAGAGATCACTCCTGGTTGTGCTTAGTGGGCCAAGTGTTATGCCTGGGATCAAACCAGGGTTGGCCATGTGCAAGTTAGGGCTCTTCAGCCCTAACTCTCTCTTATTATTGTGGAATTTTCTAGAATGTGTTGCCACACACTGTTCTGTCTGCAAAGCAGGCTCCAGGACCTGCAAAGGCAAAGGTTCATATTCAGGGTTCTTCAGCTTCTCAAATTTAAAAATTTCTATTAGTCATCCACTGTTACAATACAGCTTCCAAGTCTCTGAATTGTGCTGGACAGTAATATGTGGATCATTTGGTAAATGTACATATATATTTTTAATTATTACGGTAAAAACACAGCATGATATGGGCCATCTTAATATCTTTTAAGTGTAGGGTTCAGAAGCTGCTACATATGTCTCAACGTGAAGACTAGCAAGAGATGTGGACTGCTGTATAAAGTGCATAGAAGGATTAACAAGAGGCTGTGAAAGTTGGCAGAAGCTACATTGAAGTGAATTTTGCAGGTAATATAATGAATATTGGTCTTTACCCTACTGGAATGGGAAGTAACTGAAATATTTCAGCTAAATTTCTTTGAAAGGTTATTCTTGACTTCATAAAAAAAGTTTTTGTTCATACAAAATGAAATATATGCATCCATAAGAAACTGGAGGGCACCATATTAAGTGAAATAAATCAGAGAGAAAAGGACAAATACTAAATGATCACAGTCATCTGTGGTACATAGAGAGACAAAAGAGGGAATTGACAGTATCAAATGACGACTAATAGTTGGCCTGTGTTAATCACTTAATCACTTAACTTCCCGTTAGTCGTCGATTTGCTCGAGCGGGCGCCAGTAACGTCTCCATTTGTCCCTGTCGCGTGCTAGTGTAGCCCAATGGCATCTGTTCACTCCGGGAACATGAAGGGCCTCAAACCAATCGTTCATGATCTTGACAAAGAAGTTTGACCATCTGGAAGGTGGGTGGCCACGCGGTCTTTTGACATCCCGTGGAATCCAGTCGGTAACAGCTCTAGTCAAGCGGTCGTCTTTAAATCTCATTATGTGACCAGCCCATCTGATTTTCAACACCTTGGCAAATGAGACAGCGTCCCTGATTCTTGATCGTAGACGGATGTCAGAACTCCGGATTCTTTCTCTCATTTGAGTGAAACGTGATATTCCAAGCATAGCTCTTTCTATTCTTCTTTGGGAGACCTGAATAGCATTCTCATCTTGTTTGCATAGGGCCCAGGTCTCTGAGGCATATGTTAATGCAGGAAGAACAGTGGAATCAAAGAGATGTGCCCGGAGCCGGAGGTTCGTCGTCCTCTTAGCTATTTCTTCGACGTTCTTGAAGGCGTTCCAAGCCGCTCTCTTCCTCCTGTGCAGCTCGGGTGCCAGGTCATTTGTCATGTTGACCTCTCGACCTAGGTACACATAGCTGTTGCATTCGGAGATGGTCGTTCCATTGAAAGCGAATGGGGCGTCAGGAACAAGGCTGTTTCTCATAAACATTCTCTTCGTAAGATTCAGCTGTAGTCCTACCTTTCCACACTCACGGTCAAAGTCGGCCAGCATTTGTGCCGCTTGGCTGATGTTTGGTGTTATTAAAACAATGTCATCAGCAAAGCGGAGGTGGTGTAATTGCCGACCATCTATCTTCACTCCCATTCCTTCCCATTCCAGTCGTCGCATGATGTTCTCGAGGGTGGCACTGAAGAGTTTCGGTGAAATGGTATCACCCTGCCGCACCCCTCTCTTGACATCAACGATCACTTCTTTGTAGAATGGTGAGATCCTGGTAGTGAATCTGCAATACAGCTCACGGAGGATCCTGATGTATTGGGCTTGAATGCCCTGATTGGCTAGAGCTTCAATGACCGCTTCTGTCTCAACAGAGTCAAAGGCCTTCTTTAAATCAATGAACGTTAAACAGAGCGGCATCTTGAACTCCCGAGAAACCTCAATGAGCTTGGTTATCGTGTGGATATGGTCGATGGTGCTGAATCCTTTGCGGAACCCGGCTTGCTCGCATGGTTGTCCTTCATCTAATGTTCTGCCAATCCTATTTAGGATGACTTGAGTCAACAACTTGTAGATGACAGACAATAGGCAGATGGGGCGATAGTTGCCAATGTCATGGATGTCTCCCTTCTTGAACAGTAGTACGGTCCTGCTGGTTTTCCATTGGGACGGAACCTTGCATTCAGACAGGTAGCGAGTGAAGAGCCGAGCCAGTGTATCAATGAGTACTGACGGCAGGTTCTTCAGGTGTTCAGGTCTGACCTTGTCTGGGCCGGGTGCTGTTTGTTTCTTTACCGACGAAATGGCGTGTCGGATTTCGGAAGGGAGAACCTTGTGTTACAAAACTGAAATTACCACGCAGTGGGAGGAGGTGAGGAGGAAAAGAAAATGTGAATTAGAAGTGATGTAAAGAAGTGGTGAAGGGTTTTCAAAACCATAAATGTCAGACTATTATAAACATGCTACATAAACTAAAATAAATATGAAAAGTATAATAACTGAAATATTTATTAAATATATTACTATTTAATATTTACTTATTTATTTATTAAATAACTGAAAAAATATTTATGTATGGGACTTAAACTTAGGAGGTTTTAGAAGCTATTTATATGATAGCATTAGTAAGCCCTCTTCTACCTTACGGGTAGAGGTTGGAGTGAATAAAAAGTCACTGTACTCATCCCCTGCTATTATTGTCATACTGGTTTCTTCTCTACCTTATCTACCCTAAACCCCACACATACTTGTGCTTAGTTCCAAACATTAACCAGTCCTCCTAGTCCCTGTTTTCCCTGGCCATGGATATTATTCTTCTACTATATCACTGTCACTGTCCTCCCGTTGTTCATTGATTTGCTCGAGTGGGCCCAGTAAAGTCTCCATTTTTTTGAGACTTGTTGTTACTGTGTTTGGCATACTGAATACGTCACAGATAGCTTGCCAGGCTTTGCCGTGCAGGCAAGATACTCTCAGTAGCTTGCTAGGGTCTCCGAGAGCGATAGAGGAATCAAACCCGGCTCGGCCACACTGGCTATGCACAAGGCAAATGCCCTACCGCTGTGCTATCTCTCCAGCCCATATACCACAAATGAATGCAGTCATTCTATATCTGGTCTCTCCTTTTGACTCATTTCACTTAGCATGAATAGTCTCCATGTCCATCCATTCATATGTAAATTTCATGACTTCATTTTTCCTGACAGCTCCATTGTGTATTGATATGAGTGCTAAAAGTAGGTGAAAGGATCACGGTCACGGTTCTCCCGTTGTTCATCGATTTGCTCGAGCAGGCCCAGTAACGTCTCCATTGTGACACTTGTTACTGTGTTTGGCATATCGAATACCTCACGGGGAGCTTGCCAGGCTTTGCCGTGCAGGTGAGATACTCTCGGTAGCTTGCTGGGCTCTCCGAGCGGGGCAGAGGAATCGAACTCAGGTCGGCCATATTGACTGCGTGCAAGGCAAACGCTCTACCACTGTGTTCTCATTCCAGCCCCAGGTGAAGGGATATTCTTGATAATGTTTCAGTATCAATATTGCAAACCACAATGTCCAAAAGGGGGGCGGAAGAGAGAGAGAGAGAGAGAGAGAGAGAGAGAGAAAGAGAGAGAAGAAAAGCGTCTGCCATAGAGGTAGGCAGGGGGTGGGGAGTGGGATGATGGCAGGGAACCTGGGGGCACTGGTGCTGGGAAATGTACACTGTTGCAGGAGGGTGGTGGAATACTGTATGACTGAAATGTAATCATGAACAGCTTTGGGTCCATCTCATAGTGATTCCATTAAAACGTATAAAAAGGGTCCTCTAGGACCCTGGGACAAAAGCAGACGTGAGCCTCTTCCTCTTCACTCCCAACGCTGCTCTGGTCTTCTTCCCCACCCAACCTTTACCCCCCCACACACCAGGTTCCCTTGGGGGCGTGGCTTCTTCAGAAGTGGGCCTGGCTTCCTTGGAAGTGGGCGTGGCCTAATTTTAGTCGGGCGGATGCTCACGTGGCCACAGGTAGTTTAGTGTACCAAGAAATCTAGTGTAACATCATAGTTCCTATACCTACACACCAACATGAAGAAACAACACAACCATGTGGGGAGGATGACGAAAAGAGTCCAGAAGGCTCAGTAGGTGCTACTCACCTAAGGGACCTCTCCGAGAAAGAATTCAGATATGAAGTCATGAAGATGTTCAATGAACTCAATGAAACATTCAGACAGATATCCAGTAAATTGAAAGAGGACATGAAAGAAACAATGGATCACACAATCAAGAAAATACAAGAAATGAGAGCAGAAATTGGAAAGCTATGCACAGAAATGTCACGAATGAAAGACTCCGTAGGTGAAATAAAAAACTCAGTCTGTGCCCTCAACAGTAGAATGACAACAGGTGAAGACAGAATCAGTGAGCTGAAAGATCAGCTGCACCAAGTCAACAGGCAACAACAAACAACGGCAAGAGACCTCAAAATAGCTCGAGAGCGAATCAGAGTCCTAGGAGATGATTCCATGAGGAACAACATTAGAATCATAGGAGTACCAGAAGCTCAGGAAAACAATCCCAATGAAAAATCCATGGTTAAACAAATCATTGCTGAAAAATTCACAGAGCTTGACAATGCAGCCATTCAGTTTCAAGGAGCCCGAAGGGTACCAGCTAAAAGAGACCCTAACAAAAACACTCCAAGACATATCATAGTTAGAATGATCGATGCTGCTGGTAGAGACACAATACTGCAAGCAGCAAGGTCAAAGAAGAAAATCACATACAAAGGAGCACTCCTTAGATTCACAGCTGACCTAGCATAGGAAACCCTCCAAGACCGAAGGCAATGGCGGGATATAGTGAAAAAACTCACTGAAATGAATGCTTCACCAAGAATCCTCTATCCAGCTAAACTCTCACTCAAACTCGAAAGAATGATACACTATTTTCTAGATAAACATCAGCTCAGGCACTTCATAGACTCAAAACCAAACCTAAAACAAGGGTTAAAGGGGCTACTATAAGACAAGACAAACCCTACAAGCACAACAGACCCTTAAAGAAAGATGACACAAAACCCCATAACAATAATCTCTCTCAAGTCAACGGTCTAAATTCACCAATTAAGAGACACAGAGTGACAAAATGGATTCAGAGACAGAACCCAACATTCTGTTGCCTACAAGAAACTCAACAGTCAGAGCAAACACAGACTCAAAGTTAAAGGGTGGAAAACAATACTGCAAGCAAACCGCTCCCTCAAAAAAGCTGGGGTGGCGATACTAGTATCTGACAACATCAATTTCAAGTTGAAAAAGATTAGAAGGGACCGCGAGGGCTATTTTCTCTTCATCAAGCTATGTGTATAACAAGAAGAAATCACACTCTTAAATGTATATGCACCTAATGAGGGAGCAACTAAATATTTAAAACAACTACTAACGGATTTTAAGGAGGACATTGCTAGCAACACAATTGTAGCTGGAGACTTCAACATCACCTTATCACCTCTGCGTAGAACAAGAACAAAACCCAACAAAGAAACATTGGCTTTGAAAGAAGAAATAGAAGAGAGAGGGCGTATAGACCTATACAGGGCTTTACACCCGCAAAAAAGAAAGAGTACACATTCTTCTCCAGTGCGCGCGGAACATTTTCTAAAATAGACCATGTGCTAAAGACAGAAAACATAGCAACATACCTCAATAGAACCAGGAAGATAGAAATAGTATCAACAATCTTTTCAGACCACGATGCACTGAGAATAGAAGCGAATCACACACAGACACGGAGAACCAAGTCAAACACCTGGAAATTACACAATGGAGTACTATGTTGCTGTTAGAAAAGATGAAGTCATGAAATTTATGTACAAGTGGTACCACATGGAAAGTATCATGCTAAGCGAGATAGTCAGAAAGAGAGGGACAGACATAGAAATATTGCATTCATCTGGGGAACATAAAGTAACAAAATAAGAGACTAACACCCAAGAATAGCCGAGATAAGTACCAGGAGGTTTACTCCATGACTTGGAAGCTAGCCGCACACACTAGGGGAAAAGGCAGCTCAGATAGAGAAGGGAGCACCAAATAAAGGGTGTTGGGAGGATCCACCCAGGATGGGAGATCCGTGCTGATAGTGGACTGTGGACCAAACATGATTGCCACTCAATGCCTCTGTTGCAAACCACAGCACCCAAAAGGAGAGAGAACAAAAGGGAATGCCCTGCCACAGAGGCAGGGTGGGATGGGTAGGGGTGGGAGGGATACTGGAATCAGTGGTGGTGGAGAATGGGCACTGGTGGAGGGATGTGTGTTCGATCATTGTATAACTGAAACCCAAGCATAAAAATTTGTAAGTCTACAACTGTACGTCATGGTGTTTCACTAATAAAATTTTTTTTAAAAAGTCACTGTAGTGTAATATGTAATATTTCATTGTGTATATATAAGGATGAGGGAATATAATGGTTTAAAACGGAGGTGATCATATCATCCTTGGTCTAAGAGTTATAGGAAGGAAAAAGAAAGAAATCAAGAGGCAGAGGACGAGATGGGTGGGAAGCAACAGGAGGCAGGGATGAAGGGGACTTGTGTACATATGTGACGTAAAGAAGTGGTATAACCAAATATCCAAATGACAGAGTAAACAACAATGAAATCATGGGACCCAGTTTGAAAATCAAACTTTAAAATGTTCCTGTCAAGATGCATTATGGGGGCAGGAGGTTGGGGAAGGGAACCTGGGCTCATGGGTGGGAACCTGGGAACATGGGTGGGAGGGGAGTTGGCACGGGTGGTGGGGTGGTGCTAAAACATTGTATGTCCAAAACTAAACTATGAATAATATTGTAATTCACAGTGCTTTAATAAAATTATTGGGAAAAAGAAAATAAATAATTTTAGTGCATCAACAACCTTGATACAGAGACACAGCAATGAATCCCGGAAGAAAGCAGCTTGCTAGAGATCTCTCCAGACCCTGTAATGAGTCAATTCCACCAGGGCACCTCAGATGGAGGGTATGTGCTCTTTCCACCCAATCCAGATGAAAGCCTGATGGCCACCAGCTTTCAGAAGCAAAACCTAGGTACGCGGGTTCAAGGATTAAAACTCCAGGCCACATGGTGGCAGCGGAGATATGCAGTCCCTTCCCATCTCTCTGCCTACCAACTTGGGGTCTTGGATTTCATGCCCACGATCTGCCTCCAGGCATCATTTCAGTGCATCAACAGCCTTGATCCAGAAACTCCCAGATGAATCTCAAAATGGATTAGCTCCCTATAGAGATGTCTCTGGACCCCAACCATTTACAATTGTAGAATCCAGAAGTGTGTGGCTGCAAAAATGGCCACGAGGCCCCTCATGATATTCATAATAAGCAATAGTAAAACAATTATCTAGCATCTGCCCCTGGAAGGCAGGCTTGAAGGGTGATGGAAAAACTCAAAATAATGGTGGTGGAAAGGTGTAATGGTGGTGGGATTGGTATTGAAATATTGAATGCAATCAATTAATGTGAACAATCTTATGAAAATAAAATTCTAAAAAATAAAATAAATAAATAAACCTTTGTAATCTATATGAACAAAATATGTTTCTTCAGTGGATTATCTTAGTAGTCAGCAAACATGTTTTTGTAGTGTCAGATAGAAGGGATGCCTTGATCACCATTGACCCAAGCACTTAGGGGAAGAACAGAGAAGGGAAGAAATCAAAGGGGGATAAATAGAACAAGAAGCAATGGGTGAACAGGTATTGGGGCTTTAGTTATACCAGTGATAATAGTGAGAGGCATAGCCATATAGCCAAAAAACAGATTCAACAAAACTGAAAACGAGATCTAAGCGGCAACCGCTGTAATATGCTTGTCAAGTTGACAGGTAAAGGTGAAATGAAGGTTGGGGTGGAAACAAATCTGAGAATACTGATGGAGGGAAGTTGACACTGGTGGAGAGATTGGTGTTTAATTATTGTTTGCCTAAAACTCAACTATTAGTAACTTTGTAAATCATGACTCTTTTTAAAAAAAAAATCTCACCCACACAGCAAAGCCTGACAAGCTACCCATGACGTATTCGATATGCCAAACACAGTAACAAATCTCACAATGTTACTGGGCCCCCTCGAGCAAATCGATGAACAACAGGAAGATAGTGACAGATAATAACAGATATAAAGTTTCACTAATAAAAATTAAAAGGTAAAGATAAAAGGTAAAGGCCCTCCCGTTGATCATCGATTTGCTCGAGCGGGCCCAGTAACGTCTCCATTGGAGACTTTGTTGTTACTGTGTCTGGCATATCGAATACGTCACGGGGAGCTTGCCAGGCTCTGCTGTGCAGGCGAAATACTCTCGGTAGCTTGCCGGGCTCTCCGAGAGGGGCGGAGGAATCGAACTCGGGTCGGCCATGTTGGCTGCGTGCAAGGCAAATGCCCTACTGCTGTGCTATCGCTCCAGCCCCAAAATTAAAATAAATAAATAAATAATAAGAAAATATTTTAGGATTTGTGGGTCATAAATAATCTTTGTTGCATAGTAGTCTTACATGGCCGACCCGAGTTTGATTCCTCCATCCCTCTCGGAGAGCTCGGCAAGCTACCGAGAGTATTCGATATGACAGACACAGTAACAACAAAGTCTCCAATGGAGACGTTACTGGGCCCGCTCAGCAAATCGAACATATTTAAAATGCAAAATCCATTCTTGAAAGTTATGATTAAAAGTTCATGGATAATATTCAGCCCATAGACTATTTGTCAAATCTTGAATTATCTCAGTGTAATGACCAATCTGAATGAGGATTGCTGGTTCTTAGTCACCTTTGCCATTCCATGAACATGGTACACAATTTTAGGTTAGGAAATTTCATAGAAATTCTGGTTAAAACTATATATTTTATTCTCCATAGAAAAATTCAGAGCATCATGGAATGGGAAAATTATTTACCCAATACCCGTCTAATAAGGGGTTAATATCCAAGATATATGAGGCACTGGTAGAATTTGACAAGAAAAAACATTCAGCTCCATAAGAAGTGGGGAGAAGAAATGAACATAAACGTCCTCAGAGAAGCAATACAAATGGCCAAAAGACACATGAAAAAATGCTCTACATCACTAATCATTAGGTAAATACAAGTCAAAACAACAATGAGATATCATCTCATACCACAACGAGAAATCATCTACACATTACAAAGAGCAAGATAAACTATTGCTGACAGAGATGCCAGGAGATGCCTTCATTGTTGGTGGTAATGCTGACTGGCCGAGCCTTTGTGGAAAATATGGGCATTCCTCAGAAAACTAGAAATTGAGCTTCCATATGACCCAGCAATACCACTTCTGGGAATACACCCTGAGGGCCCAAAAATATACAGCAGAAGTGCTATCTGCACGAGTATGTTCATTGCAGCACTATTGACAATAGCCATGATCTGGAAACAACCTAAGTGCCCAAGAACAGTTGACTGGACAAAGAAACTATGGTACACAATGGAATACAACACAGCCACCAGGAAGAATGAAGTCATGAAATTTGCTTATATATGGATTGCCAAGGTGTCGAAAATCAGATAGGCTGGTCACGTAATGAGATTTAAAGACGACCGCTGGACTAGAGCTGTTACCAACTGTATTCCACGGGATGTCAAAAGACTGCGTGGCCGCCCACCTTCCAGATGGTCAGACTTCTTCGTCAAGATCATGAACGATCGGTTTGAGGCCCTTCATGTTCCCGGAGCGAACAGATGCCATTGGGCTACACTAGCACGCAACAGGGACAAATGGAGACGTTACTGGCGCCCGCTCGAGCAAATCGACGACTAACGGGAAGTTAAGTGATTAAGTGATTAAGTGATGGATGGACATGGGGAGTATCATGCTAAGTGAAATAAGTCAGAAGGAAAGGGATAGACACAGAATGATTGTATTCATTTGTGTGATATAAAAAGCACAGTAGGAGGCTGTTACCCAATGACAATAAAAATGAGGACCAAGAGGACAAGCCCATGGTTGAAAGTTTGTCACAAGTAGGGCAAGGGGGAGAGGGTGGTTAAGATAGGGAAGGGACCTTTATGACAATGACAGTTGGAAATTATCACTCTGGACAAAAATTGAGTGCTGAAAGTGGGTAAAGTTTTATACATGATAACCTTACAGGACCTGTATCACAAACAACAATGACCAAAAAGAAAGAAAAAAAATCTGCCGTAGAGGTGCACTGGGGTGCATGGTGGAAGGAGGGAAACTGGGGACATTAACAGTGGGAAATGTACACTGGTGAAGGGATGGGCATTGGAACATTGTATGACTGAATCCCAATCAGGGACAACTTTTTAACTTTATCTCAGGCTGTTTAAATAAATAAAAAAATTAAGGGCCAGAGAGATAGTACAGAGGGTAGGGTATTTGCCTTGCACACAGCCGACCCGGGTTCGATCCCCAGCATCCCATATGGTCCCCTGAACACCGCCATGAGTAATTCCTGAGTGGAGAGGCAAGAGCAACCCCTGAGCACCACCGGGTGTGACCCCAAAAGCAATAAATAAATAAATAAGAAAAATGCAGGTTATGCATGCATTTCATATCATTACATGACTCCAAGCCAAGAAATGCGATTTTGGATTACTATCAAATTAAAAATGCATTCTGCAATATCAATACATGTTATATCAGAGATTTTTTTCAAGTGACATATATCTGGATTTTCAAGCATTCATTGGGAATATACTTAGAAGGCACAGATGCTTCATAATATTTTAGTAACCTCATATACCATTTGAAAGAATACAAACTGTTGACAGGTAACTAGGAGATGATCCAGGTACATGGACAGTCACAGTCACAGTCACAGTCCTCCCGTTGTTCATCGATTTGCTCGAGCGGGCCCAGTAACGTCGCCATTGTGAGACTTGTTGTTACTCTGTTTGGCTTATTGAATACGTCATGGGTAGCTTGCCAGGCTCTGGCATGCAGGCAAGATACTCTCGATAGCTTGCCAGGCTCTCCAAGAGGGGTGGAGTGGCCGACCCGAGTTCGATTCCTCTGCCCCTCTCGGAGAGCCCAGCAAGCTACCGAGAGTATCTCGCCCGCATGGCAGAGCCTGGCAAGCTACCCGTGATGTATTCGATATGCCAAACACAATAACAACAAAGTCTCCAATGGAGACATTACTGGGCCCGCTCGAGCAAATCGATGAACAATGGGAGGACAGTGACAGTGACAGATACTGTGATTTACAATACTGTTAATGATAGAGCTTCTGCATAACATTTTCCACCAATACACCCTGCACCAGAGTGCCCACTTCGCTCCACTGTTGTCCCACCATTGACCCTGTGTCTCATCCTCCAATTTCTTCCTCTGGGGTAAGCTTCCTAATACAGACAAGGTCTCAGTTTCTGCTACCTTTTGGCATTTGTTGTGCCCCTACTTTATTTCTTTATATCCCATTTATGAGATAATTCTGTGTCTGTCCCTCTCCTAACTAGCCTCACTCAACTGTATCCTATCCAGATTCATCCATGTAGCAGAAAATTGCATTTTTATTCTTAAAGCTGAGTATTATTCCATTTTGTATATCTACCACAGTCTCTTAATCCAGTCATCTGTTCTTGGACACTTGGATTTTGTCTCCAGATTTTGGCTATTTTTAATAGTGCATTGTAGTGATGCAATGTAGATAGGAATGCAGTTTTTTTTGTTTTGTTTTTCTGAATGGGATTTTTAGACCCTTGAGGTAGATGCCAAAACTGGGTGGATCATATGGAAGTACAATTTTTAATTTTTTGACAAGTATCTATATTGTTTTCAAAAAAGGTTGATGCACCAGCAATAGATGAGGGTCCTTTTCCCCCATATCCACACTAGCACTGGTTGCTTTTGTTCTTTGTAATGTGCGCCATTCTCACTCATTTGAGATGATAATTATTGTTTTTTATTTGCATTTCCCTGCTGATTACTAATGAAGAACACTAGTACATGCCTTTTGGCCACTGTGTGTCTTCTTTGAGGAAGTTTCTATTCATTTATTCCCCGTTTTTAATGGAGTTGGAGTTTTTCTTGTAAAGTTTTACCAGTTCTTTATATATCTTGGATATTAACCTTTTATCAGATGAGTAGTGGGCAAGTATTTTCTTCTAGTCTGTGCGGAGAGTCTTTTTACTCTTGTCGTCATTTCTTTTTCAGTACAGAGGCTTCATAGTTTAAAGTCATCCCATTTGTTAAAATTTGCTCTCATTTGCTTGGTCAATGATATTGAATCCTTGAAGATACCTCTAGGTTTAATATCATCAGTATTCTACTTATGTTTTCCTCAATTAATTATGGATTCAGGTCTGATATCAAGGTTTAATCAATTTTTATTTGACTTTTGTGCATGGTGTTAGAGATGTGTCTGAATTCATTTTTAGTTTATTTTAAATTATGGTTTAATCAGTTCCACAGTGCAATCTGCATAGCCCAATATTTCTCAACTGGAAATAATCCCTGCCTCCAGAAGACATTTGGTTCTGTGTGATTTTAGCTCTCACAATTGGAGAGGACAATGATTCTGGCACCTAATGGATGGAGATGAGAATGCTATTAAACATCTTATAATGCACAGGACAGAGACATGAAACAAAATTATCAAGCCCTCAATATCAATGAGTGCCATGTTGAGAAACCCTTATGTAACTAAGTGACTAGTCAACAGTTCGTTCAGAGGTTATTCTTTAAAATAGTATTCAAGAAAGGTTTTTATATTTTTATAACATATATGTGTATGTATTATGGCCATATTTAATTTTTAGGCTGTTTTAAGATAGAATTGGTATTTACCTTCTACATTTTTATATGCCTTCTTTGTGTCTGTGCAAGGCTTCACTTTCTTCCAAGGGACATGTAGTTACCTCAGATCCTTTTAGGTATAATCTGAATGTGCATACAACCCTGAATGTATATATAGCCTTCCAGAATTCCAAGGATGTAGGATGTCTTTCCAAGACCTACTATCACTGTCTGTTCTCTTAACTTGTTCAAATACTGTTTGTTATACTGGTCTATTGCTTGTCCCAAAATATATGCTGTCTATGACTTTTTTCAGTACCTAGGGTTTGTGCACTCTAGTCCAACGAAAGTTAGTACCATCAGCAACAGAGTGGCTACCTTTCTTAGCTTTCTAACCCAGTTAGAACTACTGCTGATAAAACTGGTAGGTGCACACATTATAGTTATTCCTATCTAAGGTTTACAAGCTGGTTTTCTCTTTAATAAATGCACATTGAAATTGTCTACCACACAGGTGGGGGAAGGATTGGGGTGGGGGAGATACTGAGGACTTTGGTGGTGGAAAATGTGCACTGGTAAAGGGATTGGTGTTTGATCATTGTATGACCGGGACTCAAATAAGAAAGCTTTGTAACTTTATCTCACGGTGATTCAATAAACAAATAAATAAATAATCTTTAAAAAATAAATAAATAAACATTAATTTGAAGTACTTCTTTAATTTCCGGAGTCTTAAAATGGTTGTTTGGATCCTTTGATTTAGTTTTTGTCATTGCTATTGGTGAAAAGGTTCTGTTAATCTCCGTATTCTACCTTTCAGGGCGACTCACCTTCAGAGAGTCCCAAGGTTACACTTTGAGAAACACTAGTGTAATTGGTGGTTGAATACCATGAGTCCTGGTTCCATCACTTAAAAATTATATGACCTTACCAAGTTATTTATCATCTCTGAGCGTTAATCTCTATGTCATTTCATTAAAATGAAAATGATAATGCCATACAAAATCAATTTGAGGAGTATAAGTATACTCCAATTTTTAACTGTTGCTTAGTATCTCATAACATGAATATACCAGTTTATTCAGAGATTCTTCTAATTCTTCCAGTTGACACTTAGGGCTAATGTCTGTCTTTTTTTTCTATTATAAACAACACTTTATATACATCCTTGGGAATAATTCCATTTGTGTAACACTCCTTATAAGGTATACACTGAGATAAATTTCTAAGTCAGAAAAAACAAGTGTATATATTTTTATTATTTTTATTGAGATTTTTAAATTTCCATCCAGTGTGGCTTCATCACCATGTATATTTTTAAAATTTGTTCTTCAAAATTAAAAAATTTGTCACTCTGATAGATGAAAATAATACCTTAATGCCCATTTCTCAGATTGCTATTAATGCTAGGGTTTTTATGCTTTAACAAGTAATTTTCATACTGATATCTTTCACTCATTTTTCTACTTAGTTTTTATCTTAATTATCATAGGGATTTGCTCCATATTCTGGGTACTAATGCCATTATAGTAAAAATTAGCTTTCTTATTATATTTTAGTTTCATGTTTATATTATTTTTAAAATATGTTTTATCGTTATATTGAGACTCATCTTTTGTGTCACATTAAACAGCCTCTTTATAAGACAAATTTTAAGCATGTATATATTATTTACATTTAATCTATTAATAATTTACTTTTATAAATAATATGAACCCAGAATCTTTTAAAAAATAGTTTTCTATAACTTATTATTGAACAAGCTATCTTTTTACCATTCTTATCAAATAACTGTAACATATACCACATATCTGTATACATAGTTTTATTTTTAGACTCTATTCTTGATGTATTGAACTATTTTACAGAAAGGGCATACTTTCAATGTGACTTTAGCACTGTAGCACTGTCCTCCTATTGTTCATTGATTTTCTCAAGAGGGCACCAGTAACATCTCCATTGTGAGACTTGTTAGTGTTTTTGGCATACCAAATGCACCACGGGGAGCTTGCTAGGCTCTGCCATGCGGGTGGGATACTCTCAGTAGCTTGCTGGGCTCTCAGAGAGGGGCAGACTATAATTTTATAATATACTCTTTTCCATGATTTCTTATTTTAAAAAAATTGTTACTTCATTAATTCTGAGTATGAATTTTAGAATAAACCTGTGTAGTACATGAAATTTTCACTGGCATTTGAATTGGAAGTACATGGATTTTTTTGTTAATCTTTGGTAAATATGTATTTTTTCACAATTAAATCTGCCCTTCTGCTAGAATATTTCTCCATTTAAGTTTCCTTCAATTTTCTCAGGACAGTTTTACAGATTTTTCATAGTAGTCTTCTAGTTTTTCCACAGATACTTTGTAGTTACTTTTGTTCCTTCTATAAATTTAACCTTATTTTTATTTACCTTTATAGGAAAGTCTTTGATATTTTGGTAACATTTTATTTTTTGTAGCTTCAAATTTGCAGTAAAAGTACAAAGACCTCCTTTGAATCTCTGTTCATGACTCTGCTTTCTTTTAAAAAAAAAACTATTTTATTAAAACACCTTGATTTACAAACTTATTCATAGTTGAGTTTTAGACATGCAATGTTCCAGCACTGATCCCACCCCCAGTCTCAAATAGAAGATACGTGTTAAATGAAGCAAGACAGAAGAAGGATAATCACAGGATGATATCATGTATATGTGATATTTAGTATAACTGCATGAGTGAATGTGATGGTTCAAAGGTGGAATGCTTCGATCAACCTTGATGCCAGAGTAAAGGGAAGAGAAAGAAAGAAATAGAGAGTCATTATTAGAACCCGGGACTTGGCTTTCCCCATGTACGTGCCGCAGGTGTCCTCTAGGACCCTGGGACTCACACCATCACTGACCCTCTTCCTGTTTGTCCCCAACGCTGAGCCTTGTCTTCTTCCTCTCTCAGGTTGTGCCCCCCCACACACACACACACCAGGTACCCATAGGGGTCATGGCCTCTTCAGAAGTGGGCGTGGCCTAATTTTTGGCTGGCTGATGTTCACACGGCCACATGTAATTTACTCATACCCAGCAATCTCGTGTAACATCTCAGTCCCCATATCTCCACACCAACATAAAGAAACAACACAAATCCACACCACGACTGGAGGATGATGAAGAGTCCAGAAGCCTCAGTAGGTACTAATCACCTAAGGCACCTCACTGAAAAAGAGTTCAGATATGAAGTAATGAAGATGTTCACTTGATCACTTGATCACTTGACATACCGTTACTTATCAGTCTACTCGAGTGGGCGCCAGCAACGCCTCCAATTGTCCCTATCGCATACTAATATAGCCCAATGGCATCTGCTCGTTCTAGGAACACGAAGAGCCTCAAACCGATCGTTCAGGGTCTTGATGAAGAAGTCTGACCATCTCATAGGTGGGTGGCCACGTGATCTTTTGAAGTCCTGTGGAATCCAGTCAGTAATGGCTCTAGTCCAGCGGTCTTCTCCAAATCTCATTACGTGTCCAGCCCATCTGATTTTGATGCCTTGGCAAAAGAAACAGCATCCCTGATTTTTGACTGTCAATGGAGGTTAGAACCCTGGGTTCTTTCTCTCATTTGAGTGAAACGTGATACTCCAGGCATAGCTCTTTTAATTCCTCTTTGGGAGACCTTAATACCGATCCCATCCTGTTTTCATAGGGCCCACGTCTCTGAGGCGTATGTTAATGCAGGAAGAACAGTGGAATCAAAGAGATGTGCCCAGAGTCAGAGGTTGTTCGTCCTCTTAGCTATTTCTTCAACAATCTTGAATGCGTTCCAAGCCACCCTCTTCCTCCTGTGCAACTCAGGTGCCAGGTCATTCATCATGTTGACTTCTCGACCTAAGTACACATAACTGTTGCTTTCAGAGATGTTCGCCTCTTGAGAGTGAATGGAACGTCAGGAATGAGAACGTTTCTCATAAACATTGTCTTCAGCTGTAGTCCGACCTTTCCACACTCACGGTCGAAGTCGGCCAGCATTTGTGCTGCTTGGCTGATGTTTGGTGTTATAAGAACGATGTCATCAGCGAAGTAGAGGTAAGGTAGTTGCTAACATCTATCTTCACTCCCGTTTCTCCCCATTCCAGTTGTCGCATGATGTTCATGAGGGTGGCACTGAAGAGTTATGGTGAAATGGTATCACCCTGCCGAACCCCTCTCTTGACGTCAGTGATCACCTCCCTGTATAGTGGTGAGATCCTGGTAGTGAATCCGCGATACAGCTCACGGAGGATCCTGATGTATTCACATTGAACGCCCTGTTTGGCTAGGGCCTCGATGACTGCTTCAGTCTCAACAGAATCAAAGACCTTCTTTAAATCAATGAACAGAGTGTCATCTTGAACTCCTGAGAAACCTCAATGAGCTTGGTTATCATAGTCGATTGTGCTAAATCCTTTTCGGAAACCGGCTTGCTCGCATGGTTTTCCTTCATCTAGTGTTCTGCCAATCCTATTCAGGATGACTTCAGTGAACTGCTTGTAGACAACAGACAACAGGCAGATCGGGTGATAGTTGCCATTGTGGTGGATCTCTCCCTTCTTGTACGGTAGTACAGTCCTGCTGGTTTTCCACTGGGACGAAAACATGCATTCAGACAGGTAGCATGTGAAGAGCCAAGCCAGCACATTGATGAGTACTGATGGCAGGTTCTTCAGGTGTTCGGGTCTGACCTTGTCTGGGCCAGGTGCTGTTCACTTCTTTACCAATGAAATGGCATGTCGGATTTCCGAAGGGAGAACTTTAATAATGACATATCCATCCTGCAGAATTTGGTATGTAGGCAGGTGGACGTGGCTATCGAAGAGATCCAAGTAGAAGTCATGGATAATCTTCTCCATTGCCCTTCTGGAAGATATAATAAATCCATCAGGATGACGGAGGGCAGTTATCTTGGTCTTGTAGTTGGCAAAGGACAGGCGGGCATTGCAAATGCTTTTCCCAGCTTCTGCCACATCTGCCAGCACTGCCGCTCTTCTCTCTTTAAGGTCTTTATCGCTTCTCTGCACTGCTTTGCGAGCTCAGACGTTTGCTTGCAGTTGCCTGAGTCTTGCACCAAGCAACGTTGGCAAATGAGCTTGAGTTTTTTTAAGACAGGCATCTTTTTGTGGCTATCTCTCTCTCGGCATTCTTCGCACAATCATGGAGGTGCTGAACCAGTCGATCATATTCCTTGTCAATGTTGTCAACGATGGCATCTTCCTATGTTGCCTCAATAGTGCCAAAGAGCTCCCAGTTGGTGGTTGTTCTGGGAGTTCTCTTCTTAATCTCTGCAGCCCTTTCTCCCTGCTCTATGAAGTAGATTTTTGCATGAAGGAGACAGTAGACTGATCCCGTTTGGAATTTTGGGACAAGAGCAACATCAGTCAGGGAAAACCGTTGATTGAATATGATGTGGTCAATTTTGTTGTGGAACCGTCCACTGGGAGACTCCCATGTCCAACGTTTAGATTCGGCCTTCTGGAATTGTGAGTTACCATGGATGGTCTTGGTCAACATGATGAACTCGGACAGTGTCTCACCCCCTTCGTTCCATTCTAGGCCATGGTTCTTGATGTTGAGTTCTTCGGCTGATCTTCTCAGTCCTAATTTGGCATCAACATCACTGACAATGATCTTGTAGAAGGTATGGTCTTCTTTATAGAACTTCTCCAGCTCCATGTAGAACTTCTCAATTTCTCCTTCATCATAATTGGATGTTGGTGCATAGACAACGAAGATAGAAACTGCCAGCAGTGAGCCACATCTATTCAAGTGTAATGGTCCAATTCGAGTTGTTAGGCATTTGAATGAATCAATGTTTATGGCCAAGTTCGTGTTGACAAGGACACTGACATCACCGATGCCTCTTTTGTCGCATGTTCCAAGCAACAGTTCTTCCCCAGTGTCGAAAATGGCGTGATGTGATTGATACCTTCTCGTCTCTGTCAGACTAATGATGTCATACTTGATCTTTCACGCTTGTATCATCAGGTCCTCGATGGATGCATCCGATACCAGTGTATGTTCTTTGAAAGTACAAACAGTCATTTTTGTCTTTCTTCATTGTGGCAGCCTAGGTCGGCCCTGAGATTTTATCAGCCTTTCCTTCCTCATCCTTCTTAATGCTGTCATACTGGTGGCTATTTCAGGGTCAGGGGAATGAGACCCATTGAATTTACTGGTTTTGGTTTATTGAGTACACCACGGACACCTTGCCAAGCTCTGCTTTGTGGGCAGAACACTCTAGGTAGCTATCCAGGCTCTCCAGTGAGATAGAGGCTTTTAGGGTGGCCTCTATCATCCTTGCAGTTTTTCCCATGGTTCAAACCATATTTCAACGCAATCAAATGTGATGTAATATTTGAAGATGTTCAGTGAACTCAATGAAACAGTGAAACAGATATCCAGTAAATTAAAGGAGGACATGAGAAAAACAATCGAGAAAATAAAGGAAGAAATGAAAGCTGAAATTGGAAAGCTACGCACAGAAATTTCACAAATAATAGATTCTGTAGATGAAATAAAAAACTCAGTTTGTGCTCTCAACAGTAGAATGGCCACAACTGAAGAAAGAATCAGTGAATTGGAAGATCAGCTGCACGAAGCCTACAGGCAACAACAAACAATGGCAAGAGACTGCACAATAGCTCTATAGTGAATTAGAGTCTTAGGAGATGATTCCAAGAGGAACAACATTAGAATCACTGGAGTACCAGATGGTCAGTGTAGGATGACATTGATTTGTCCTTTCTCCCTTTCTCCACAAGGAGCTTAGGTTTATCTGGTTACACCCATCACAGTGCTCCTGAAGCACTTCCATTCCATTGTGTTTATCTGTAAATTCTTCCTTATGCTCTACTCCCCAACCAGTTAATCAGTTTTCCCCCTAATCAGACTCTGTTAATTTGTAAGGTTAGATTCCTCAGAAATCTATGATTTTATATGTATGAGTGAAATATTTCCTTTCTCCTCTCCTTATGTCCTCTGAATAGTTTATTTTAAAGCAACGACCTTTTTGTATGGATATAGGAAGACCGTTAACATTATGCTTTGTAACTTAGGATTTAATTGGCTTTGAATATTATTCACTCCCGGGCATCTGCTTTCTCGACTTAAGCCTCAGTTGCCCTTAGTTCCTAACACCCCAAAAGCAGGGTCCTGACGAGGGACTGAATGGACCCAGGGCAAGCGGTGAGCTACCCTGGCATCGAAATGGGCCAGGCCAAAGTGCCACGATTCTTAACTATAAGTTAAGAGTTTGATCATAGACAAATGCTGTCATGATCCAAAAGTAATGACGAGCTTGGATCCTGCTAGGGGTGGGAAAGACTATCTGACCTGAGCACTGTATTCTGAGATAGAGATGGCCCTAGGTGAACAATTCTATAAGTTTAAGATATTTCTTACTGTATCCATACAAAATGATTTATATTATATATGCTTATATGCTTGTTGGACAAGGAGAGGAGAAACACACCCAGGGGATTCAGACTCTAGGGTGGGTTGATCTGATAATGACAACCTGTCCTAGAAGTGGCTTTCCCCAAGGGAAAGAATTCTACCCCTATTGATTGTGACCACACCTATGGGTAATTATTACCCCAACCCCTCATGCTTTGGTATTTAACTGTACTGTAAGAGTGGGCTAAGGGATAAGTATTCAGATTCAAGAACAAGAGGAGAAAGAGGATGAGGATCAGAATCCAGACTCCAGAGAAGGAGGATGAAGGGGCATGGAGAAGGAGAATAAAGTAGCATGGAGGAGAAAGAAGCAGGAGGGGAGGCAGAGGAGAGAGACTGGAGTGGATGGAGAGAGGATTGGAATAAACTGCGTCTAAGACCAAACAACCTGGCCCTCGTTTCCTTCCTTCGCCTGCCCATTGCCATCGACCTCCCCGGGGTGGGGGAAGCAGGGTGAGACTACCGAACGCGGGCAGCAGGAGAGACAGAACTGCCGCCACAATTGTGCCCTTTTTTTTGAGTTTACACAGTCAGGGAAACAATCCCAATGAAAAAAACATGGTTAAACAAATCATTTCTAAAAAGGTCCCAGAGCTGGACAATGCAGCCATTTAGGTTCAAGGAGCCCGAAGGGTGCCAGCTAAAAGACACTCTAACAAAAACAGTCCAAGACATATCATAATAGAATGATCGATGCTGCCAATAGAGAAACAGTACTGCAAACAGCAAGGTCAAAGAAGGAAATCACATACAAAGGAGTACCCCTTAGATTCACAGCAGACCTATCAGAGGAAACCCTTTAAGCTCGAAAGCCATGGTGGGATATAGCGAAAAAAACTCACTGAAATGAATGTTTCACCAAGAGTACTATATCCAGCTAAACTCTCACTCAAACTTGAAGGAAAAGTACATTATTTTGTGGATAAACAGCAGCTCAGGAAATTTATATACTCAAAACCAAACCTAAAAGAAAGGTTAAAGGGGCTACTGTAAGACAAGACAAACACTAAGAATATAACAAACCCTTACAGAAAGACGACACAAAAACCCCATAACAATAATATCTCTCACCCTCAATGGTATAAACTCGCCAATTAAGAGACACAGAGTGGCAAAATGGATTCAGAGAAAGAACTCAACATTCTGCTGCCTACAAGAAACTCATCTCAACAGTCAGAGCAAACACAGACTCAAAGTGAAAAGATGGAAAACAGTACTGCAAGTAAACAGCTCCCTCAAATAAGCTGCGGTGGCCATACTAGTATCCGACAACATTAATTTCAGGTTGAAAAAGATTAGAAGGGACAGGAAAGTCCATTTTCTATTTATCAAGGGATACGTACAACATGAAGAAATCACACTCTTAAATATATACGCACATAATGAGGGAACAGCAAAATATTTAAAACAACTGCTAACAGATTTTAAGGAGGACATTGCTAATAACACAATAGTAGTCAGAGACATCAACATCACCTTATCACTTCTGGATAGATCAACAAGAACAAAACTCAGCAAGGAAACATTGGCTTTGAAGGAAGAAATAGAGAGATAGGGCTATACAGGGATAGACCTATACAGGGCTTTATATCCCAAAAAGAAAGAATACACATTCTTTTAGAGTGCACACGGAACATTTTCAAAAATAGACCATGTGCTATGCCACAAAACATACCTCAATAGAATCAGGAAGATAGAAGTAGTATCAACAATCTTCTCAGACCTTGATGCGCTGAAGATAGAAGCAAATCAAACATAGACACCAAGAAACTAATCACACACCTGGAAATTAAACAACTCAATGTCGAACAATGAGTGGGTCAGGAAGGAAGTCAAGGACGAAAACAAAAAATACTTGGAAACTAATGATAATGAAGGCACGAGCTACCAGAACCTATGGGACGCAGCTAAAGCCATGGTAAGAGGAAAATTTACAGCTCTGCAAGCATTTCTAAGGAAGGAAGAAAGGGCCTAGGTAGATAATCTGACCTCACCGCTCAAGATATTAGAAAAAGACCAACAGAAGGAACTGAAACTTGGCAAAAGGAAAGAAATAATAAAACTTAGAGCAGAAATTAATGACATAGAAACCCAAAATATAATCCGAAAGGTCAATGAAACTAAGAGCTGTTTCTTTGAGAAAATAAACAAGATTGATAAACCACTCGCAAAACTCACAAAGAAAGAGAGAGAACCCTAATAAACCAAATCAGAAATGAAAAAGGAAACATCACAACAGAAACCAATGAAATTCAAAGGACCATCAGAGACTACTTTGAGAGTCTGTATTCCACGAAACAAGAGAACCTAGAAGAAATGGATAAATTCCTGGATTCCTATTACCTCACAAAGCTGAACCAAGAAGAATTGGAATACCTGAATAGACCCATTAGTATCAAGGAAATTGAAACTGTAATTAAAAGTCTTCCCAAAAACAAAAGCCCAGGCCCGGATGGATTTACTACTGAATTCTTCCAAACATTTAAAGAAGACCTGTTGCCAGTTCTCCTCAAGCTTTTCCAGGAAATTGAAAAAAAAGGAACTCTCCCAAACAGCTCCCTAATACCAAAAGTAAACAAAGGCACCACCAACAAAGAAAACTATAGGCCGATATCTCCGATGAACACAGATGTGAAGATCCTTAACAAAATATTAGCAAATAGAATCCAACAACTCACCATAAAGATCATACACCACGACCAAGTGGGATTCATCCCGGGATGCAAGGATGGTTTAACATTCAGAAATCAATCAACAGAATCCATCATATCAACAAAAGTAAAGATAAAAACCATATGATCATATCAATAGATGGGGAGAAAGCTTTTGACAAGATCCAGCACCATTAAGATGAAAACTCTCACCAAAATGGGTTTTGAAGTAACTTTCCTCAAGATAGTCAAAGCCATCTATGACAAACCTATGGCAAGCATTATCCTCAATGGGGAAAAACTAAGGGCCTTTCCTCTAAGATCAGGGACAAGAAAAGGATGCCCACTGTCACCACTTCTATTCAGTATAGTACTGGAAGTACTTGCAATGGTGATTAGGCAATAAAAACATAAAAGGCATCCATATAGAAAAGGAAAAAATCAAGCTCTCACTATTCGCAGATGATATGATACTATATCTCAAAAATCCTAAATCCTCTACCAAAAAACTAATAGAAACAATAGATTTGTACAGTAAAGTTGCAGGCTATAAAATTAATGCCCAAAACTCCATGGCCTTCCTATATGCAAATAATGAGACAGAGGAAAGTGACACGAAAAAAACAATCCCGTTCACAATCATACCCCAGAAAATCAAATACCTTGGAATCAGCTTAACTAAAGAGGTAAAGGACCTCTACAGTGAAAACTACAAAACACTACTCCATGAAATAAAAGAGGACACGAGGAATGGAAACATATCCCCTACTTATGGTTAGGAAGAATTGACATTGTTAAAATGGAAATACTCACCAAAACATTATACAGATTCAATGTGAACCCTATAAGGATACCCATGAAATTCTTCAAAGAAATCGATAATGTACACCTGACATTCATATGGAACAAAAAAACTCCCATGAATAGCTAAAGCAACTCTTAGGAAAAAGACGTGTGGAGGCATTACCCTCCCCACCCTTAAACTCTACTACAAGGACATAATAATTAAAACAGAGTGGTACTGGAACCAAGGAAGGACCAATGGAACAGGGTGGAATATCCGTACACACAACCCCAAATATATGAACATCTAATCTTTGATAAGGGAGCAAGAAATGTGAAGTGGAGGAAGGAAAGCCTCTTCAACAAATGGTGCTGGCATAACTAGACAAGAACATGCGAAAAATGGGCCGATACCTTGACCTAACACCATGCACAAATGTCAGATCAAAATGGATTAAAGATCTCAACATCAGGCCAAAATCCATAAGGTACATTAAAGACAAGGTCGGCAAAACCCTCCACGATATCGAGGCAAACGGTATCTTCAAAGACGATACACCACTGGCCAACCAAGTGGAAACAGATAAATGAATGGGACTATCTTAAATTAAGAAGCCTCTGCATCTCAAAAGATACAGTGACCAGAATACAAAGACAATCTACAGAATGGGAAAGGATATTTACCCAATACCCATTTGATAAAGGGTTGATATCAAGGATATACAAAGCACTGATTAAACTCCACAAGAAGAAAATATCCAACCCCACCAAAAAATGGAGCGATGAAATGAATAGAAACTTTCTCAAAGAAGAAATCCGAATGGATAAAAGGCACATGAGAAAATGCTCTACACCACTAATCATCAGGGAGATGCAGATCAAAACAACAATGAGATATCATCTCACACCACAGAGACTGGCCCACATCAAAAAGAACAAAAGCAACCTGTGTTGCCGTGGATGTGGCGAGAAAGGGACTCTCCTTCACTGTTGGCGGAAATACGAACTGGTTCAGCCCTTTTGGAAACCAGTATGGACGAATCTCCAAAAATTAGATATTGAGCTCCCATTTGACCCAGCAATACTACTCCTGGGAATCTATCCAGGAGAGGCAAAAAAGTACAGTTGAAATGACATTTGCACTTCTATGCTCCTTGCTGCACTGTTCACAGTAGCTAAAATCTGGAAAAAAAACTGAGTGCCCGAGAACAGATGAGTGGGTAAAGAAACTTTGGTACATCTACACAATGGAATACTATGTAGCTGTCAGAAAAGACGAAGTCATGAAATTTACATACAAGTGGTACTACATGGAAAGTATCATACTAAATGAAATGAGTCAGAAAGAGGGGGACAGACATAGAAAGATTGCATTCATCTGGGAAACATAAAGTAACAAAATAGGAGACTAACACCCAAAAATAGCCAAGATAAGTATCAGGAGATTCACTCCATGGCTTGGAGGCCAGCCGTACATGTTAGGGGGAAAGGCATCTCAGATAGAGAAGGGAACACCAAGTAAAGGGTTTTTGGAGGATCCTCCCAGGATGGAAGATGGATGCTGAAAGTAGACTATAAACCAAACATGATTGCCACTTAATGCCTTTTTTGAAAACCACAGTCGCAAAAGGAGAGAGAAAACAAAAGGAAATGCCCTGCCACAGAGGCGGGAGGAATGGGGGGATGGGGGTGGGAGGGATACTAGGATAATTGTTGGTGGAGAATGGGCACTGGTGGAGGGATGGATACTCAATCACTGTATAACTGAAACCCAAGCACAAATATTTGTAAGTCTACAACTGTACCTCATAGTTTTTTACTAATCACTTATCACTTAATCACTTAACTTCCCGTTAGTCGTCGATTTACTCGAGCGGGCGCCAGTAACGTCTCCATTTGTCTCTGTCGCGTGCTAGTGTAGCCCAATGGCATCTGTTCGCTCTGGGAACATGAAGAGCCTCAAACCGATCGTTCATGATCTTGACGAAGAAGTCTGACCATCTGGTAGGTGGGCGGCCATGCGGTCTTTGGACATCCCGTGGAATCCAGTCAGTAACAGCTCTACTCCAGCAGTCGTCTTTAAATCTCATTACGTGACCAGCCCATCTGATTTTTGACACCTTGGCAAATGAGACAGCGTCCCTGGTTCTTGATCGTCGACGGATGTCAGAACTCCGGATTCTTTCTCTCATTTGAGTGAAACGTGATATTCCAAGCATAGCTCTTTCTATTCTTCTTTGGGAGACCTGAATAGCATTCTCATCTTGTTTGCGTAGGGTCCAGGTCTCTGAGGTATATGTTAATGCAGGAAGAACAGTGGAATCAAAGAGATGTGCCCGGAGCCAGAGGTTCTTCGTCCTCTTAGCTATTTCTTCGACGTTCTTGAAGGCATTCTTAGCCGCTCTCTTCCTCCTGCGCAGCTCGGGTGCCAGGTCATTTGTCATGTTGACTTCTCGACCTAGGTACACATAGCTGTTGCATTCGGAGATGGTCATTCCATTGAGAGCGAATGGGGAATCAGGAACGAGGCCGTTTCTCATGAACATTGTCTTCGTAAGATTCAGCTGTAGTCCTGCCTTTCCACACTCACGGTCAAAGTCGACTAGCATTTGTACCGCTTGGCTGATGTTTGGTGTTATTAAAACAATGTCATCAGCAAAGCGGAGGTGGTGTAGTTGAACCTGTAATCAAAAGTCTTCCCCAAAACAAAAGCCCAGGCCCAGATGGATTCATTAGTGAGTTCTTTCAAACCTTTTAACTTGGGGGGATCACACCCAGAGATACTCAGGGGTTACTCCTGGCTCTGCACTCAGGAAGTACCCCTGGCCTTGCTCAGGGGACCATATGGGATGCTGGAGCGATAGCACAGTGGTAGGGCGTTCGCCTTACAAGCAGCCAACATGGTCGACCCGAGTTCAATTCCTCCGCCCCTCTCGGAGAGCCCGGCAAGCTACCGAGAGTATTCGATATGCCAGACACAGTAACAACAAAGTCTCCAATGGAGACGTTACTGGGCCCGCTCGAGCAAATCGACGATCAACGGGAGGGCCTTTACCTTTTACCTTTATTTTTCAGATCACTTGATCACTTGACTTCCTGTTAATCGTCGATTTGCTCGAGCAGGCACCAGTAACGTCTCCATTTGTCCCTGTCGTGTGCTAGTGTAGCCCAATGACGTCTGTTCGTTCTAGGAACATGAAGAGCCTCAAACCGATTGTTCAGGGTCTTGATGAAGAAGTCTGATCATCTGGTAGGTGGGCGGCCACGCGGTCTTTTGACGTCTCGTGGAATCCAGTCGGTAACGGCTCTAGTCAAGTGGTCATCTCCAAATCTCATTACGTGTCCAGCCCATCTGATTAATGACGCCTTGGCAAATGAGACAGCGTCCCTGATTCTTGATCTTCGACGGAGGTCGGAACTCCGGATTCTTTCTCTCATTTGAGTGAAACGTATAGCTTAGCTCTTTCAATTCCTCTTTGGGAGACCCAAGCATAGCTCTATCAATTCCTCTTTGGGAGACCAGAATAGCGTTTTCATCCTGTTTGTGTAAAGCCCAGGTCTCTGAGGCGTATGTTAATGCAGGAAGAACAGTGGAATCAAAGAGATGTGCCAAGAGCCAGAGGTTCTTCATCCTCTTAGTTATTTCTTCAACGCTCTTGAAGGCGTTCCAAGCCGCTCTCTTCCTCCTGCGCAACTCAGCTGCCAGGTCATTCATCATGTTGACTTCTCTGCCAGGTCATTCATCATGTTGACTTCTCGATCTAGGTACACATAACTGTTGCATTCGCGTTCCGTTGAGAGTGAATGGAGTGTCAGGGACAAGGCTGTTTCTCATAAACATTGTCTTCGTAAGATTCAGCAGTAGTCTGACCTTTCCACACTCATGGTCGAAGTCGGCCAGCATTTGTGCCACTTGGCTAATATTTGGTGTTATTAGAACAATGTCATCAGTAAAGCAGAGGTAGTGTAGTTACTGGCTATCTATCTTCACTGCCATTTCTTCCCATTCCAGTCATCGCATGATGTTCTCGAGGGTGGCACTGAAGAGTTTCGGTGAAATGGCATTACTCTGCCAAACCCCTCTCTTGACATCAATGATTACTTCTTTGTAAAATGGTGAGATCCTGGTAGTGAATCCATAATACAGCTCACGGAGGACCCTGATGTATTGAGTTTGAATGCCCTGATTGGCTAGGGCTTCAATGACCACTTCCATCTCAACAGAATCAAAGGCCTTCTTTAAATCAATGAACGTTAGACAGAGTGACATCTTGAACTCCTGGGAAAACTTGATGAGCTTGGTTATTGTGTGGATATGGTTGATGGTGCTGAATCCTTTGCAGAAGACAGCTTGCTTGCATGGTTGTCCTTCATCTAGTGTTCTGCCAATCCTATTCAGGATGACTCGAGTGAACAACTTGTAGATGACAGACAATAGGCAGATTGGGCGATAGTTGCCAATGTCGTGGATGTCTCCCTTCTTGTACAGTAGTACAGTCCTGTTGGTTTTCCACTGGGATGGAACCTTGCATTCAGACAGGTAGTGTGTGAAGAGCCAAGCCAGAATATTGATGAGTGCTGATGGCAGGTTCTTCAGGTGTTCAGGTCTGACCTTGTCTGGGCCGGGTGCTGTTTGTTTCTTAACTGATGAAATGGTGTGTCGAATTTCGGAAGGGAGAACATTGGGAACGCTATAACCATCATATGGGATTTGGTATGTGGGCAGGTGGACATGGCTATCGAAGAGATCTGAGTAGAAGTCATGGATAATCTTCTCCCTTGCCCTTCTGGAAGATGTGGTAGATCCATCAGGACGTCAGAGGGCAGTCTTCTTGGTCTTGTAGTTGGCGAAGGACAGGCGGGCATTACGAATGCTTTTCCCGGCTTCTGCCACATCTACCAGCACTTCTGCTCTTCTCTCTTTGAGGTCTTCCTTGATCGCATCTCTGCACTGCTTTGCAAGCTCGGACATTCTCTTGCAGTTGCCTGTGGCATGCGCCAAATCACATTGGAGAATAAGCTCAAGAGTTTTCGAAGACAGACATTTTTGTGGCTATCTCTCTCTTGGCATTCCTCGTGCAATCATGGAGGTGCTGAACCAGTCGATCGTATTCCTCGTCAATGTTGTCAATGAGGGCATCTTCCCATGTTGCCTCAATAATGCCAAAGAGATCCCAGTTGGTGGTCGTTCTGGGAGTTCTCTTCTTAAACTTTGCAGTCCTTTCTCCCTGCTCTGTGAAGTAGAATTTTGCATGAAGAAGATGGTGGTCCGATCCCGTTTGGAATTTTGGGACAACAGCGACATCGGTCAGGCAAAACCGTCGATTGAATGTGATGTGGTCTATTTCGTTGTGGAACCGTCCACCAGGAGACTCCCATGTCCAATGTTTAGATTCGGCCTTCTGGAACTGTGAGTTACCATGGATGGTCTTGGTCGACATGATGAACTCAGTCTCTCACCCTGTTCATTCCATTTTAGGCCATGGGTCCCGATGTAGAGTTCTTCGGCTGATCTTCTGGGTCCTATCTTGGCATTAAAATCACCGACATTGATCTTGTAGAAGATTTTGTCTTCTTTGTAGAACTTCTCCAGCTCCGTGTAGAACTTCTCAATTTCTCCTTCATCATGATTGGGTTTTGGTGCGTAGACAACGAAGATAGAAACTGCCAGCAGTGAGCCACATCTATTCAAGTATAAATGTCCAATTCGGGTTGTTAGGCATTCGAATGAATCAATGTTCATAGCCAAATTCGTGTTGACAAGGACACCGACGCCTCCGACGCCTCTTTTATTGCATGTTTCTCTACCTTCACTACCCAGCCCCCGCCACTCTCCAGGATGCTTTCTGGACCACGGCCGCGCTTTGCGGCCACGAGATACATTATAAGACACTTAATATCCATCTCCCAGAATTGCCGTACCATATTTGATAGAGTTAAATTTGGTTTGAGCCATGGCAACACCTAAAAGGGTGATTAGAGGCTGCCCCAAAAGCCTCTATCCCTCTCGGAGAGCCTGGCAAGCTACCGAGAGTATTCTGCCCGCACAGCAGAGCCTCACAAGCTATCCGTTGTGTATTCGATATGCCAAAACCAGTAATTACAATGGGTCTCATTCCCCTGGCCCTGAAGGCGTCACCAATATGGCAGCGTTGAGAAGAATGAGGAAGGAAAGGCTGATAAAATCTCAAGGCCGAACTAGGCTGCCAAAATGAAGGAAGACAAAAATGATTGTCTGTACTTTCAATGCACGTACTCTAGCATCAGATGCATCCATCGAGGACCTGATGGTACAAGCGCAAAAGATCAAATACGACATCATTGGTCTGACCGAGACAAGAAGGCATCAATCACTTCACGCTGTTTTCGACACTGGAGAAGAATTGTTCCTCGGAACATGCGATTTTTCAGATTTTGAATACAATTGAAAAAATTGTCTTTTTCTCTGACTTACTTCATTAGCATAATGCCCTCAAGGTCCATCAGTTCATCCACATTGCCATAAGTGGCAAGATTCCTTTTTTTTCTGATCATTTTTTTTTGCTTTTGAGCCACACCAAGCAGTGCTCAGGGATTGCTCCCGGGTCTGCACTCAGGGATCACTCCTGGTGGGATTGGGGGACCATATGGGATGTCGGAGATCAAACCCAGGTCAACCAGATGCAAGGCAATCAATCTACCCACGTACTATCACTCCAGTCCCAGGATTTTTTCTTCTGGCTAAATAATATTTAATTGCATATATATCATATTTTCCACCTTAGACAGTTACATTATTTCCATGTTTGGATAATGCCAAAATACTACAGTAAACATAAGTAATAGATTTTTTTTATTTAGTGGTTTTGCACTTCCAGAGTAAAAAAGAATAGGTGAATAGAACAGAAGTAGAATAGCTGAATAATATATTATTTCTATTTATTAATGGATTTTAGGAAATCTACATGCTATTTTTTATAGTAGCTACACCAATTTATAGTCCTACCAACACTGTATGTGGACTTCCTTTTCTTCACATCCTCATTCACACTATGTGTTTCTTAAATTTTGGATAATCGCTATTCTCACAGATGTGAGGTGATAATTTATTGCTTGATTTTTTCATTTCCTTAAATTTTTATTGAATCACAGTCACAAAGTTGTTCATAATTGGGTTTCAGTCATATAATGTTTCAATACCTCTCCCTTCACCAGTGTACATTTCCCACCACCAATGTCTCTCTCTTTCCCCAACGCTTCTCTCTCTTCCTTTTTGGAACTTTCGGAGAAGTGTCTAATTCTTCTGTCCATTTTTTAATTGAATCACTGTGATATAGTTACTTAAAAGCTGTTCATGATTAGGTTTCAGTCATACAGTGTTCCAACACCCATCCCATCAACAGGGTACATTTCCCAGCACCAGTGCCCCCAGTTTATCTCCCATCACCCACATCAATCCCATATCCAGCCTGCCTCTATGGCAGGAACTTCTCTCTGTCTCTGTCTCTTTCTCTCTCTGTCTCTCTCTGTCTCTCTCCCACCCTTTTGGGCATTGCCCTCTGCCCATTTTTGTTGTTGTTGGGTCAGTCTTTTCTTTTTTTTTAATTGAATCACCATGAGATACAGTTACAAAGCTTTCATGTTCGAGATTCAGCCGTACAATGATCAAACATCCATCCCTCCACCAGTGCACACTTTCCACCACCAATGTCACAAGTATACCCCCTCCATCCCAGTTCTCACCCTGCCCCCATGGCAGGCAATTTCCCCAATACTCTGTCTGTACTTTTGGACATTAAGTTTTTTTTTTACAGTAAGACACCGTGAGGTACAGTTGTAGACTTGCAAATTTTTGTGCTTGGGTTTCAATTATACAATGATCAAATACCCATCCCTCCACCAGTGCACATTTCCCACCACCACGGATCCCAGTATTCTTCCCATCCCCCCCACTCCCCCCATCCCACCCTGCCTCTGTAGCAGGACATTCCCTTTTGTTCTCTCTCTCTTATTGGGTGTTGTGGTTTGAAAAAGAGGCAATGAGTGGCAATCATGTTTGGTATATAGTCTACTTTCAGCATGCTTCTCCCATCCTGGGAGGATCCTCCAAACACCCTTTATTTGGTGCTCCCTTCTCTATCTGAGCTCCCTTTTCCCCTCCAAGCCATGAGCAAAATTCCTGGTACTAATCTCGGCCATTCTTGGGCGTTAGTCTCCTATTTTGTTACTTTATGTTCCCCAGATGAATGCAATCTTTCTATGTCTATCCCTCACTTTCTGACTCGTTTAACTTAACATGATACTTTCCATGTAGTACCACTTGTATGTAAATTTCATGACTTCATCTTTTCTAACAGCTACATAGTACTCCATTGTGTAAATGTACCAACGTTTCTTTAACCAGTCATCTGTTCTCGGGCACTCAGGTTTTTTTCCAGATTCTGGCTATTGTAAAGAGTGCTGCAAAATCCGAATGGCTAAAAGGCACATGAGAAAATGCTCCACATCATTAATTATCAGGGAGATGCAGATCAAAACCACAATGAGATATCATTTAACACCACAGAGTCTGGCCCACGTCCACAAGAACAAAAGCAATCGGTGCTGGCGCGGATGTGGCGAGAAAGGGACACTCCTTCACTGCTGGCGGGAATGCCGACTGGTTCAGCGCTTTTGGAAAACAGTATGGATGATTCTGAAAAAATTAGAAATTGAGCTCCCATTTGACCCAGCAATACCACTCCTGGGAATATATCCCAGAGAAGCAAAAAAGTACAGTTGAAGTGACATCTGCAATTATTTGTTCATTGCAGCACTCTTTACAATAGCCAGAATCTGGAAAAAAAACTGAGTGCCCGAGAACAGATGACTGGTTAAAGAAACTTTGGTACATTTACACAATGGAGTACTATGTAGCTGTTAGAAAAGATGAAGTCATGAAATTTACATACAAGTGGTACTACATGGAAAGTATCATGTTAAGCGAAATGACACAGAAAGAAAGGGATAGACATATAAAAATTGCTTTGATCTGGGGAACATAAAGTAACAAAATAGGAGACTAACACCCAAGAATGGCCGAGATTAGTACCAGGAATTTTACTCCATGGCTTGGTGGCCAACCACACATGCTAGGGGAAAAGGGTGCTCAGATAAAGAAGGGAACACCAAATAAAGGGTTTTGGGAGGATCCTCCCAGCATGGGAGAAGCATGCTGAAAGTAGACTATAGACCAAACGTGATTGTCACCCATTCCCTCTTTTGCAAACCACAACACCCAATAAGAGAGAGAACAAAGGGGAATGCCCTGCCACAGAGGCAGGGTGGGATGGGGGGGATGGGGGGTGGGAGGGATACTGGGATCTGTGGTGGTGGGAAATGGGCACTAGTGGAGAGATGGGTATTTGATCATTGTATAATTGAAATCCAAGCACAAAAATTTGTAAGACTACAACTGTACCTCATGATGTCTCACTAATAAAAAATTTAAAAATAAAATAAAATTATCCTTGATGATTTGATGGATGTTTCAGAGGTCCTTTACTATGTAACTGCAATTCTATAATCTTGTCTACTTGCTGTGAGGATGTTTACTCATTTATTAAATCATATCACAATTGTTTCTGTCAGAGGAACATTATGTACAGTCATTTAAATTTGGTTTCATAAACACATAGCACTGGGTAATTTGATCTTAAAAAGCATTCATAACTGAGCATATTATTGACAATGTTTATAATTATTCTTGCAATGCCTCCTATTTTCCCTTAAAAGGGTCAGATGGGGAACAGGAAGTGTAGCTCGAGCTGTAGTGCACATTCTTTTGCATGTATTAGGTCCCAAGTTATGTCACCACATTGTCCTCCACCAGCAATTCTGAGAATGGCCTTGGATTCACAAGCATAATTGGGTGCTACATCCATAACAAGGAAGTGATCATCCATGTCAATAGAGGGTTAGGCAGGGTGATACTGTTTCACGGAAACTCTTCGGTGCCACCCTTGAGAATGTCATGCAACGACTGGAATGGGAAGGAACGGGAGTGAAGATAGATGTTGGCAACTACACCACCTCCACTTACTGATGACATCGTTCTTATAACACCAAACATGAGCCAAGCAGCACAAATGCTGGCCAACTTCAACCGTGAGTGTGGAAAGGTCGGATTACACCTGAATCTCACGAAGACCATGTTTCTGAGAAAAGAATTCGTTCCTGACATTCCATTCGCTCTCAATGGAATGAACATCTCCAAATACAACAGTTATGTGGACCTAGGTCTAGAACTCAACATGACGAATGACCTGGCACCTGAGTTGCGCAGAGAGAAGAGAGCAGCTTGGAATGCTTTCAAGAGCATTGAAGAAATAGCTAAGAGGACGAAGAACCTCTGACTCTGGGCACATCTCTTTGATTCCACTGTTCTTCCTGCATTAACATATGCCTCAGAGACCTGGGCCCTACAAAAACAGGATGAGAACGCTATTCGGGTAACCAAAAGAGGAATCGAAAGAGCTATGCTTGGAGTATCATGCTTCACTCAAGTGAGAGAAAGAATCCAGAGTTCCGACCTTTGTCGATGATCAAGAATCAGGAACGCTGTCTCCTTTGCCAAGGCGTCGAAAATCAGATGGGTGGGACACATAATGTGATTTGGAGACAATCACTGGACTAGAGCTGTTACCTACTGGATTCCATGGGTCGTCAAAAGAACACGTGACCGCCCACCTACGAGATGGTCAGATTTCTTTGTCAAGACTCTGAATGATCGGTTTGAGGCTCTTCGTGTTCCTGGAGCAAACAGACCCCATTGGGCTACTCTATCACGTGACAGGGACGAATGGAGATGTTACTGGCTCCCACTTGAGCAAATCGATGAGTAACAGAATGTCAAGTGATCAAGTGATCCACAATAATAAAATATTTAAGTTGCAAATGGTTATATGAATGGATATCATTTGTATTAATTGTGAAAAATAGCTTTAAAGGACAGAAACTAAAAGTTATCTGTAAAATTTCTCACATGGGGGCTGGAGCGATAGCACAGCGGGTAGGACATTTGCCTTGCACATGGCCAGCCTGGGTTCAATTCCCAGCATCCCATATGGTCCCCTGAGAACCGCCAGGGGTAATTCCTGAGTGCAGAGCCAGGAGTAACCCCTGTGGCTCCCCGGGCGTGACTCAAAAGGGAAAAAAAAAAAAAACCAAAACCATTCTTACATGCTTGCATGAGGAGCTGTGACAGCTGTGACCACCCCTCTTGCTTGGGCTGTGTAAGCCCCTCACGTGTGCAGGGATTACACGTGAAAGGATGTTCTTGGGTTCTCCAAGAGGTTCTCTCTCTCTTGCCACCCATATTCGGTGCTCTCAAGCCGCTTCTCCACTGGGAACAGCTTGTTGCCTTGGACGGACAAAGGAAAAATGACGGCCAAGCTGGTTGCTGATTAGTTGCCATTTCTTCAATCTCTCATCTCTCCCAGCTCTCTCCAACCCTCTCTCTGTGTTTCTATCTCTCTCTAACCATGCAATTTTTCTATTCTTTCTTTCTTCCCACTATATCTGCCTCCCCTATCTCTCTCTGCTGTCTCAATAAATGTCTCTCCTTCAATCAATCCATCAATCCTTCCATCCATCCAACAATTAATCCATTTCTCCAACAATCTCCCCTTCTCCCCGCATCTGCTCGTTTTCATCCTCTCACGCCTCCCAAACCACGCCTCCCCACGAGAAGCATGATCAAAAATGTTTTTCCAGACTTCCCAACCACCTTCAGCCCACAAGGGCAAAACAGCCCTTAAGGTGTGTTTCTATTCTACTTAGACCTACAACTTAATTAGCATCTTTAATTCTCCTTCATAATATTTACCATTCTGTATGGACACAGTTTTTCAACCCTTTCTCTCTGCTCTGTGAAGTAGAATTTTGCACGAAGGAGACGGTGGTCTGATCCCTTTTGGAATTTTGGGACAACAGTGACATCGGTCAGGCAAAACTGTCGATTGAATATAATGTGGTCAATTTCATTGTGGAACTGTCCACCAGGAGACTCCCATGTCCAATGTTTAGATTCGGCCTTCTAGAACTGTGAGTTACTATGGATGGTCTTGGTCGACATGATGAACTCAGACAGTCTCTCACCCTGTTCATTCCATTCTAGGCCATGGGTCCTGATGTGGAGTTCTTTAGGCGACCTTCTCAGTCCTATCTTTGCATTAAAATCACCAACAATGACCTTATAGAAGGTGTGATCTTCTTAGTAGAACTTCTCCAGCTCCGAGTAGAACTTCTCAATTTCTTCATCATAGTTGGATGTTGGTGCGTAGGTGATGAAGATAGAAACTGACAGAAATGAGCCACATCTATTCAAGCATACTCATCTTATTTGTGTTGTTAGGCATTCAAACAAATCGATGATCATGGCAAAGTTCATGTTGACAAGGACACCAACACCACTAACGCCTCTACTCTCGTATGTTTCGAGGAACAGTTCTTCTACAGTTTAAAAATGTCGTGATGTGATCAATGTCTTCTCGTCTCAGTCAGTCCAATGACGTCATACTTGTTGTTCTGAACTTACACCCTCAGGTCCTCAATGCATGCTTCCGATGTCAGCATATGTGCGTTGAAAATACAGACAGTAATTTTAGTCCTTCTTTGTTTTGGTAGCCTTAGTTTAGCCCTGAGATTTTATCAGACTCTCCTTGCTCATCCTTCCTAACACTTCCATATTGGTGGCTCTTTCAGGGTTAGGGGAATGAGGCCCATTATTTTTACTGTTTTTGGCATATTGAATACACCATGGGGAGCTTGCCAGGCTCTGCTGTGAGGCAGGATACCCTTGGTAGCCTCCTGAGTTCTCCGAGAGGGACAGAGGCTTTTAGTGTGGCCTCTAATCGCCCTTACAGATGCTCCCAGTCTACCGAATGCAAGATTTTGGTCGACTGACATGTTGTAACGATCAGCACGCTGACAAACATGCACCTGCCTGCATCTCTGGGCAGAAACTGTTGGTTCACTCTTTGCCGGTTGGCACTGTTGCCACTCCCTGCCACGATGAGACGGTGAACCACAGAGGGATTACTGATCATAAATGCTGTGTTCTTTTCATTTGTCAGTTTGTATATTTAGGTGGCATATAGATTGGTGTTCTTTAGTGTTAGATCTGATATAAACCTACTTTGTTATAATTGGTATATTCTTTTTATTTTATAAGAGTCAGGTATATCTCACCATGTAGCCGATAGTATGTTGGGTCATTTACCCTATGCTAGCAGCATGTGTTCAACTGTCATCTTCACTTTAGATATGGAAATATATCTTTTTGCAATCTGAATGGACACAATAATATTGACAGTTTTCAGCAGTCCTGTGGGAAGCTGGATTAGAATTTTCTAGAGTGGAGTCTTCACATCTGATGCACTTAAACAATGTCTTTGATTTCTATTCTATTTGAACCAAGATCCTATCTGCTTATGATAATTTTTTTCATTTCCTTAAAATCATCACTGAGGAGCTGGAGAGATAGCACAGCGGGTAGGGCGTTTGCCTTGCACGTGGCCGACCCAGGTTTGATTCCCAGCATCCCATATGGTCCCCTGAGCACCGCCAGGAGTAACTCCTGAGTGCAGAGCCAGGAGTAACCCCTGTGCATCTCCGGGTGTGACCCAAAAAGCAAAAAAAAAATAAAATAAATAAATAAATAAATAAAATCATCACTGAGTAAGGCGATTGAAGTATGATCCTAGCCCCTCCCCATTCAAGCTGTTGTGGCTGAACTGCAATGCAGCTGCTTGTCTCATTCCTCCACTTAACAGGTCGTCAAATATACCCAATTCTCCCCTTCTGCCAAAGTGATGTATCTCCAGAGTCCTTTGAGTGATCAGATGGAGCCCTAACTCCATCATTCACTATCGTAATACTGAACATTTCAATTAATTAATTAATGCAACTGAACTGTTGCATTGCTGAACAAGCAACAGGATGAAACCTCTATCTTTCCAATCTCACACTAAAAACACCAATATTCCTGGTGGAAGCCCACAATGCTGGGGTGCCCTCACGACTTCTAGGGACTGAATCCCTGAGAGAGTCACCACAGGGTGAACTACAAATATTCAACAGAGAGTACAACAGACACAATGGGAAAGAATTGTGTAACTTTGTAACAGCTCACAAAGTTTAATAAGTGAAAATAGTAGCACAGAAGGCCCTACTAGTGCCAACTATCTCTATAACCTCTCAGATAATAACGTTAGATGAACAAGGATGAGAAAATTATGAGAGCATAAATGAGAAAACTATAATTAAAATGACAGATATGAATGTAAAAATGCAATAGAAAGTCTAAGAATAAAAGTATTTGAGGAAAAGTTTAAGGAGCCCTAAGACGAGATCCAGGAAACATCTAGAAAGCAACTAGATTAAGTTTTAAGTTTAAGTTTAAGTTTTAAAGTAAATGAACAGCACATCAGAGAACTATAGGATGTGGCAAGAAAATTAATATAAGAATCATTGGAGGGGCTGGAACGATAGCACAGCGGGTAGGGCATTTGCCTTGCACATGGCCGACCCGGGTTCAATTCCCAGCATCCCATATTGTCTCCTAAGCAACTCCAGGAGTAATTCCTGAGTGCATGAGCTAGGAGTAACCCCTGTTAAATGCCAGGTGTGACCTAAAAATCAAAAAAAAAGTATCATTGGAGACCTTAAAGAACAGGAAGAAAAATTTTATCAATAATCACCAATTAGGGGCCACATATATAGTACAGGGATTAAGGTTTGCATGCTGCCAAACCTAGTTCAATCCAAGGCAGCACATGTGTTCCCTGGTCCCCTTCAGGAATGACTCCTGAGCACAGAGCTAAAGTAAACCTTGAGAATCACTGGATGTGCCATCCCCCAAAAAGAACTAGTTAAAGAAGACATAGAACAGAATTTTCCAGAGGTGAGGAGTGCAGACACTGAGATCCAAGATCCCCTGAAGGTCTCAGGCAAAAGAGACTCAAATAGAAAAACCCCAAGACACATTATAATCAGAATGACAAAAGTCAAAGACAGAGACATAATTTTGAAAGCAGAAGATCAAAGAAGAAACTTACATACACACAAAAAAGTCCATAATATTCACAACAGATTGAATGAGACTCTATGAGTCAGAAGAGAATTCTTGGAAATAGTCAAAACAAACAAACAAATGAAATGAAATGAACATCTCACCAAGACATCTCATCTCATCTATCCAACCAGATTATCATTCACATCTTAAGGAATGACACAGAGCTTCATACACAGGCAATAGCTTAAGGATTTCATAACCCTGAAACAAGTTTTATAAGAAGTATTAAAGTAGCTTCTTTAAATCATAAGACAAAGTTATCAACACTTTGCCATTGAGTATGGTATTCACATATAATGCCTATGGTTGCCCTCTACTAGATTAAGTTTTTTGTTTAGTCATTAAGTTTTTTGTTTAGCCCCATTCGCTCTCAATGGAACGACCATCTCCGAATGCAACAGCTATGTGTACCTAGGTCGAGAGGTCAACATGACAAATGACCTGGCACCCGAGCTGCGCAGGAGAAGAGAGCGGCTTGGAACGCCTTCAAGAACGTCGAAGAAATAGCTAAGAGGACGAAGAACCTCCGGCTCCGGGCACATCTCTTTGATTCCACTGTTCTTCCTGCATTAACATATGCCTCAGAGACCTGGGCCCTACGCAAACAAGATGAGAACGCCATTCAGGTCTCCCAAAGAAGAATAGAAAGAGCTATGCTTGGAATATCACGTTTCACTCAAATGAGAGAACGAATCCGGAGTTCTGACATCCGTCGACGATCAAGGATCAGGGACGCTGTCTCATTTGCCAAGGTGTCGAAAATCAGATGGGCTGGTCACGTAATGAGATTTAAAGACGACCGTTGGACTAGAGCTGTTACTGATTGGATTCCACGGGATGTCAAGAGACCGCGTGGCCGCCCACCTACCAGATGGTCAGACTTCTTTGTCAAGGTCATGAACGATCGGTTTGAGGCCCTCCATGTTCCCGGAGCGAAAAGATGCCATTGGGCTACACTAGCACGCGACAGGGACAAATGGAGACGTTACTGGCGCCCGCTCGAGCAAATCGACGACTAACGGGAAGTTAAGTGATTAAGTGAAGTTTAGTCATAATTTGCTAAGGGGCTCTCTCCCTCTTGGAGACCCCGGCAAACTACTGAGAGTATCCTGCCCGCATGGCAAAGCCTAGCAAGCTACCCGTGACGTATTCGATATGCCAAGCACAGTAATAACAAGTCTCACGATGGAGACATTACTGGTACCCGCTCAAGCAAATTGATGAACAATGGGAGTACAGTGCTACAGTGCTACAATTTGTTAAGGAATTGTATAATTTTCCTATAATGAATTAATGTTTCATTTATTATGAGTGTGCTATGCCTATTCAGGGGAATTTGTTGCATCCACAGATATTTTTTATCAGAAAATAAATTAATAAAAGTTAATTTGTGATAAGTGTTATATCTCACAATGGTGTTACTAAAGTTGTTGTCTGAGGTTTTACTGACCTGCTTGGTGCTGGTTGAGCCTTTTTCTTGAGCTTGGTGAGCTTCTATGCAACTTTCCCTTCAAATCTGCTGTCCTTTTACTGGGTTGTTAGTACTGTGAAATATAGAGACATCGCACATTTGGCTAAACATACTATCGCACACTACAGGAGCTCTGGCAATGGGTCATTTCTGTGGCAGAAGAGGTATGGTGTGGCAGCTGCTGGACTTCTTTGTAAGGGAGAGGAATACGGCTGTCCCACTAGGAGAAGGCCTCCGAGTTCTCAGCCCAGAGATCAATCTACCTTGGACAATTCAGAAGCTGGGCTTTTCTTCAATATTAACTGTGAAGCTGCACCAATTGTATGTTGGAAGAGGTCAGGTATGATGACTGCCAGGTCTTCTGGAAGGAAGGGGAATTCCCCCATCCCAATCCCAAGAAAGCCTCAGAGTTTCAGCCTAGAAATAAATCTATTTGGTATGGTTCGATGACTTGACTTTTTTTCCTTAGTAAACACACTTTTATATCTTTCCAGGTCTGTTCGAATTTTCCCTTATATTTTTCTGAATTCTTCTATCCTCACTATTGCTAAATTGTATACTTGTAGGATTTTTATTTTAAATGCATTAGCATAAAATTATTCATATATTATTTTATTTATATACATAAAAAGAAACAGTTTTGGAAAAATCTTTATTGACTTATCATTGACTTACAATTTTGTGGAATTTCAGGAGCTTAGCATTACTCATCTATATGTGTGTAGGTGTCACCACTTCCACAGCAAATTTTTTTAAAATATCTCTCTCATGAGGCCCGTCTGGACGTGTGGAGAGTGGTCCCAGCATGACCATGGCTGGCTCTGGAGGTCCTCAGCTGCTGAGGCTCTGGTCGGGGCAGGGGGAGGAGAGAAACTCAACCCTCCCCCCTCCAAGGGGCCCCGGTGAGGACAGACAGGTGTGGGGGCAGGAGACTCTGCGCTGTTCTCTGGGAGCTGGGTTTTATAGTCTCTGCTTCTTGGCCGTTGATGGGACCAACCTGGCGCTGGCGGCAGCTGGTGGGTGTGATGCCTACCTACTGGAAGATGGGGGGGTCAGGTTGGAGAAGGCCCAGTCCCAATCCGAGTAGGCTTGGAGACCTCAGCCCCGGGACCCGCATGCCTGGGTTCCTCTGCCAGTTTTTTCATGCAGGAGGCCCGTCCGGACGTGTGGAGAGTGGTCTCAACATGACCGTGGCTGGCTCAGGAGGTCCTCATGCATGAAAGAACTGGCAGAGGAACCCAGGCATGCGGGTCCTGGGGCTGAGGTCTCCAAGCTTACTCGGATTGGGACTAGGCCTTCTCCACCTAGACCCTCCATCTTCCAGTAGGTAGGCGTCACACCCACCAGCTGCCGCCAGCGCCAGGTTGGTCCCATCAACGGCCAAGACGCAGAGACTATGAAACCCAGCTCCCAGAAACACGCGGCCACGAATGTGGCTGCGCAACATCTTATTATCTTATTTTCCTTTGGAGAACCCGACAGGCTACCAAAAGTATCCTGCCCGCACGGCAGAGTCTGGCAAACTTCCCCTGTCGTATTCAATATGCCAAATACCAGTAACAATGATGGGTCTCATTCTCCTAATCCTGAAAGAGCATTGAAATGGCTCTTTTAAAATCTCAGGGCTAGGAAGAAGGAGACATTACTGGTGCCTGCTCAAGGAAATCGACGAACAACAGGATGATCGTGATTGTGATCTCTCTCATAAGAGGATCCATTATGACAATACTAGTTGGAAATGATCACTCTGAAATAGAGCTGAGTGTTGAAAGAAGGTAAAGGAATATAGATGATAATCTTTCAACATCTGTATTGCAAACCATTAATGTTTAAAGTGAGAGAGAGAAAGAAGAGAGGTGCCCGCCATAGAGGCAGGCTTGAGGGGTGGAAGGAAACTGGGACACTGGTGCTGGGAATTTACACTGGTGGAGGGATGAGTGTTGGAACATTGTATGACTAAAATGCAATCAAGAACAATTTTGTCATGCTCCATCTCAAGGTGATTCAATAAATTTAAAAAGATCTCTCATATATTGTATATAAAGAAGCATAGTAAGGGAAAAACAAATGTCTAGAGTCATAAGAATTGAAGATTTGTCTGTAGAAAGGAACATACATGGGAAGGTGGAGGTGTCCTAGGGACACTGGAAGAAGGAAGTAGGCACTTTAGTGACTGATGCGGTATTGGAATGATGTACCCATACAAACTATATTTAAAGTATTTCAGTGGGTCTAAATTCACAGCTCCTGAATCTCTGCTTGCTACCACACCCTTCCAGGTAGATAGAATCTCTGGGCTGACAACTCTGAGACCTTTTTGTTTTGTTTTGTTTTAGAGATTTTTTTTTATTGAATCGCTATAAAAATAGACCCTTACAAAGCTGTTCATGATTAGGTTTCAGTCATACAGTGTTCCAACACCCATCCTCTGAGACCTTCTTCTAACAGGAGCAGGTAGATTCTCCTCTCTTCCAGCTAGGCTCAGAAGCCTCCACACACAACCTCCACCATTACAACTGGCCCAGCTCCACAGTTCCTAAAGAATCTAACCAAATTCCTCCAAATTCTACACTACTCACATAACAATATGAGCACAGCAAATCCAATGGGGAAGACACAGAATCTAATCAAGCTCAATAAGCCAAAGCCTCTCTTGCAAAACACAGTACCCAAAAGAAGAGAGAGAGAATAAGGGGGAATACCCTGCCACAGAGGCAGGATGGGACGGGGGGGGGATGAGGGGTGGGGGGGGATGCTGGGACCCGTGAGGATGGATGACGGGCACTGGTGGAGGGATGGGCACTTGATCATTGTATAACTGAAACCCAAGCACAAAATTTGTAAGCCTATAACTGTACCTCATGGTGTTTCACTAATAAAAAAAGAAAAAAGAAATAAAAAAAATTAAAAAAAGCAAAAACAGTAACACAGAATGCTCAGCCAGCTTATTAAATCTTCATACAATGTCTTTTGTGACACCATGATGAAGATTTTCAATGAGTTCAAAGAAATTATGGCACAGGCAGTCAGAAAATACAGCAAAGCACAAGAAAGTATGAGTTAAAATGGGGGGAAACTATACTTATCAGAAGTTATAGAAATGAAGAGCATGGTAGGTAAAATGAAAAACTCAATAGAAGCTTTGATAGCAGAAATACAGCAGCTGAGCAAAAGATCAAGGAGTTATACAATGAGGAGAAAACTGCTACTGAACAGCAGAAAGTGTAAAATAGTCTGAAAAGAAGTGAAAAGTATACCAGAGAACTATGGAATATAAAAGATATGGAATATAAAAATCACAGAAGTCCCTGAGGAAAACTAAAGCAAATATGATGAAGAAACAATAAATAAATCATCAATAAGAATTTCTCAGAGCTGAGGTACCAAGATCCAAGAGGCCCAAAGGGTCCCAGTGAAAATAGACTCAACTAGGAAAACTCCAAGGCACATTGTACTGGAATAAAAAATATCCAAAGACAGAGACAGAATATTGAAGGAAGCAAGATCAAAAAATGACCTTACATACAAAGGAAATCTCGTAAGTTTCACAGCAGATCTATCAAATGAGACTCTGAGCCAGAAGAAAATGGAGGAATATAGTATAAAAACTCAACAAAATGAACAACTCCACAAGATTTTACTCTATCCAACTAGAGCATCATTTATATTTCAAGTAACAATATAGAGCTTCATGGACAAGCAACAGCTTAAGGAATTTATATCTTTGAAACTAGTTTTATGAATGAAGCATTAAAGGAGTTTCTTTAAAGGACAGAACAGATCGAGGTATGTCAAGGAAACCAGCCCCCATCCCACTTTATGCTCCTGCTTCATCTGTGACCTATTTCTGGGTTCTCTGGACCAAGAAAATCCCTTTCAAACTCATTTATAATCCAGAGTAAAACACAAAGGAAGCTGAAGCTAGCCTCTTTCATCATCGAGATGCATCAAGGTCTCCAGCCCCAAGAATCCTGCACCACCTGCAAACTTTTCCTGGGTCCCCCGGACAAAGCAACTCCTCCAACCCCTTTAGAACCCAAAAGCACGTGAATGCTAATGGATTCTCAAAACCATACCACTATTTTCTCCCTACCAGTTATTTTCTCAAATATATTTATCTTAACCCCTCTATACAAATGGAAATATTAGACTCTTAACTGCATAATCAGTTAATTAGCATCCTACGGACACAGGCATTGTTAGATTAATTGATTATGAAGAGTACTGCTTGTTAAACAATAAGAACTTAGATCAGATATCTGACAATCTGATATTCAAATCATATCACCCACATATCTTTAGGAACAAAATATTTCACCTTATCTGGCATACAGGGATAGAATTCCTGGCAAAGCATTGAGCTCAAATAAACCCTCAGGCTCATCAATGAGGAACCCAAATCAATGCTCCATACGTGGCATGGAAATAAAGTAATCACTGAAGTAAAAATTTAACCAAATTAAAGATAAACTGATCCAGGGTGCCAGTGAGTCCATACAAATGGAATTCAAGGAGCTAAAAATACAATAGCAAGTCACAGCACCAGAATTCAACATGCAGAAGACCATATATGTGATATTTAAGACAAAATATTAGACATAGCTAATAACAAAGTGAAAAAAGCAAATAAATGTAACAGAATGTAAGATCCATGATAGATAACAACAAAATAAATAATTTTAAAATCATAATAATACCAGAATAGAGTAAAATGGTAGATGAGAAGAATGGCTGATGGAATAAATAATAACTGAGACCCTTCCTGATATCTTGAGAAAGGCTTTTGCACAGATTCAAGAAGCCCAAAGAGTACCAAACAAAACGGACTCAGACAAAAGAATGTCAAGACACATAGTAATCAAAATTGTAAAATCAAAAGACAAACACAGACTACTTAAAACAGAAATAGAGAAGAAACCCCTCTAATGTAAGGAACATAACCTAAGAATTGCGACAGACCTTCCACATGACATCTTACAAGTCAGGAAAGAATGAAATGACATATTCAAAGTACTGACTGGAAAAAACTTCCAGCCTAGATTCCACTACCTTGCAAAGCTATCATTTGGACTTGAGGGAGGAATAAGAAGCTTTTCAAACAAACAAGAGTTGGTAACATTTATTAAAACTTAATTGGGGCTGGAGCAATAGTACAGCAGGTATGGTGTTTGCACACAGTCGACCTGGGTTCGATTCACAACATTCCATATGGTCCCATGAGTACCGCCAGTGGTAATTCCTGAGTGCAAAGCCAGGGGTAAGCCTTGTGCATCACAGGGTGTGACCCAAAAAAGAAAAAAAAGCCTATCAATCAATCCTGAAAGAATTATTCCTGAAAGAATTATTGAAATGCCACTTATTTTTAAAAATTGACTGAGGGCGTGGAAGGGATAATGGGAACATTGGTGGTGGAGAATGGGCACTGGAGGAGGGATGGGTACTTGATCACTGTATGACTGAAACGTAATCACAAAAGTTTTTAAGTCTGAAACTGTATCTCATGTGATTCATTTAAATAAATAAATAAAATGAAAAATTGACCCATGCAAAAACAAATGGATCATACGAACAAATAAACACACATATACACTCACATATGGCAACACAGTCCTTCAGGTAAATAGTCTCACTGAATATCAATGGACTAAGCTTCCCTATAAGAAAGCTGGATGGATCAGGAAAGAAAATCCATCCTTTTTCTCCCTATAGGAAACATACCTAAACTCACAGGATAAATACAGACTTAGAATGAAAGAATGGAAAACAATCATCCAAACCAATGGAAGAAAAAAAATAAATCTGGGACAGCCATACTTATATGAGACCAAATTCCATTCAATATAAAGAAAATAGTTGGAGACAATGATGGACACTGCTTATTGGTCAAGGAGACATAGATTAAGAAATACTGTCATCATCAGGGAGCTCAAGGGGTTCTTCTGAGCAATTATTGGCCAGTCAGGCCAGAAACTCAATGTGAGGACCAAAGAATGTGGTGCAGCTTGAAATATGTGCTCTTAAAGATTACCTGGGCCTCCCAGTCTGTACTTGTGAGCCCCTAGAACCTCACTTGGGAGGTGCTTGGGGGCCTTTAGGCAACACCAAGTAATATTTTGGGAACATGTAATGCCAGGTATTGAACTGAAGTTAGGTGCATGAAAGGTTTGTACTCTAACTTCTATACTATCTGTCTGACTTATTGTTCTAATTTTAATATTCTGAGTTAAATAATTAGCAGACACATTGCAATGGTTTTTAAGTGTCAATTAAATTACTACCTTCTAAATTAAATATTGTCATTTCGCTTAAAATGATACTTTCCATATAGTACCACTTGTAACATGATTGTCGCCCATTGCCTCTTTTGCAAACCACAACACCCAATAAGAGAGAGAGAACAAAAGGGAATGCCCTGCCACAGAGGCAGGGTGGGATGGGGGGATGGAGGGTGGGAGGGATACTGGGATCCGTGGTGGTGGGAAATGGACACTGGTGGAGGGATGGGTATTTGATCATTGTATAATTGAAACCCAAGCACAAAAATTTGTAAGTCTACAACTATACCTCATGATGTCTCACTAATAAAAATTTTAAAAAATTAAATATTGTTAGGTATATTATCATCTAAATTCTAATAGCTTAATCAATTTTGACGACGTAAGTTAGGACCCTTGCAAATCTTGTCTTGAATAAACAATGTCTTAGCTGATGTAAGAATAAAAGTTTTAAAAAAAAAAACAAATAAACAAGAAAAGAAATGCTGTAATCAATATTTATGCCCCATATGAAGGCTCAGCAATGTTAATAAAGCTTATGCTCCCAAACCTAAAGAATCACATTGACAAAAGCACAATAGTAGTGGGACACTTAAATACATCACTTTTGCCACTAGACAAATCAACTAGATAAAATATCAGTAAAGAGAGAAGAGCCCTAAATGAGGAGGTGAAGGAACTGGGATTGTTGGACATATACAGGACTCCACATCCCCCAAAACAAAAATACACTCCTCTCTAGTGCACAAGGAACATACTCCAGGATAGATCACATATTAGGGAACAATTCACATCACAAATCAAATCACAAATCATCCTGTTATTCGTCCATTGCCTCGAGCAGGCCCCAGTAATGTCTCCTTCATCCTAGCCCAGAGATTATATTCAAGGCTCTTTAGGAGAATGAGACCCATCATTGTTACTGGTATTTGGCATATTGGGTACGCCACGGGGAGTTTGCCAGACTCTGCCGTGTGGGCAGGCTACATTCGGTAGCCTGCCAGTTTGTCCAAAGTAGGAATGAGATAATAAGATGTCATAATGAGATGTCGTGTGGCCGCATTCGCAGTTCTGGGAGCTGGTTTTTATAGTCTCTGAGTCTTGGCCGTTGATGGGATTACACGGCACCAGGGGGCCAGTTGGTGGGTGTGACCCCGCCTACTGGAATTTGGAGGATCTGGGTGGAGGATGCTTGGCCCCGATCCGAGTAGGCTTGGAGATCTCGGCCCCGGAACCCGCGTGATTTTGTCCCTCTGCCTCTTCATGTGTGCGGAGAGTGGTCTCAGCATGGTGATGGCTGGTCCTGGAGATCTTTGGCTGCTGGAGCCCTGGTCGGGGCGGGGAGGAAAGCTCAGTCCGCTCCCCTCCAAGGGGCCCCGGCAAGGACAGCCAGGCACGGGGGCAGGAACAATTCAAACATACATAAATTTACAAATATAGAAATTAAACAAACTACCTTCTCAGACCACAATGCCATGAAAGTAGAAATTAACCACAGGGGGAAAAAATGCGGAAACCTCCAACATTTGGAAGATGAACAAAGCACTGCTAAACAATATTTTGATCAAAGAGAAAGTACTGCACTGCCCTGTCCTCCCATTGTTCATCAATTTGCTCTAGTGGGCACCAGTAATGTCTCCGTTGTGAGACTTGTTGTTACTGTTTTTGGCATATCGAATATGCCACAGAGAGATTGCCAGGCTCTGCCGTGCGGGAGGGATGCTCTCGGTAGCTTTCCGGGCTCTCCGAGAGGAATGGAGGAATCAAACCCGGTCGGCCTTGTGTTAGGCAAAAGCCCTACCCATTGTGCTATCGCTCCAGCCCTCAGGAGATAAAAACAGAAAAAGATTAAATTAATCAGACTAGAGATAAAAGAGATTAAGCTAAAATGGAATCTTCAGATGGAATCTTCAGAAATTCAGCATATAATGAGAGGTTACTATGAACAACTTTATATTTTTAATCTGGAAAACCTAGAAGAAATTGAGAGATACTTAGATTCATGTAATCTCCCAAAATTGATCGAGGAGGAAGGAGAAAGCCTAAATAGGTCAGCACAAGCAAGGAAATTGAAACAGTAATAAGAATCTCCCCAAGAACAAAAGTCTCAGTCCAGATGGATTCAACGGTAAGTTCTATCAAACATTCAGAGAAGATTTACTCCCTTTACTCCTTATGCTCTTCCAAAATACTGAAGACACAGGAATCCCTCCTAACACCTTCTATGAAGCTAACATTATACTAATACCCAAAGCAGACAGAGATACTTCCAGAAAAGAAAATTTCAGATCAATCTCCCTGATGAATATCGATGCAAATATCCTTAACAAAATCTTAGCTAACGGAACCCAACAACATATCAAAAAATAATACACCCTGGTCAAGGGGGATTCATCCTAGCGATGCAAGGATGGTTCAACATATGCAAATCAATTAACATAATATACCATATTAGTGGTCTGGAGCAATAACACAGCGGATAGGGCATTTGCTTTGCATGCAGCCAACATGGCTGACCCGAGTTCGATTCCTCTGCCCCTCTCGGAGAGCCCGGCAAGCTACTGAGATTATCTTGCCCACACGGGAATGCCTGGCAAGCTACCCGTGAAATATTCGATATGCCAAACACAGTAACAACAAAGTCTCACAATGGAGATGTTACTGGGCCCACTCGAGAAAATCGATGAATAACAGGAGGGCAGTGGATGAGGCAGTGACCACATTAATAAAAGAAAAGTTATATAATCACATCAATTGATGCAGAGAATGCTTTTGACAATATCCAACATCCAATCATGATAAAAATCATCAACAAAATAGGGTGTAAGGAACCTTCCTCAAGGTAATATTTGGCAGCTCAGATAGATAAGGGACCACTAAGTAAAGGGCGCTAGGAGGACCCGCTCAGGATGAGAGATGCAGGCTGAAAGTAGACTATAGACCGAACATGATGACCACTTAATACCTCTATTGCAAACCACAACACCCAAAAGGCAAGAGAGAGCAAAAGGAACAGCCCTTCCACAGAAGCAGGGTTTGGTGGAGTGGACGGGGTGGGGGTGGTGGGAGGGATGCTGAGACCATTGGTGGTGGAAAATGGTGGAGAGATGGGTGCTTAATCATTGTATTACTGAAACGCAAGCACAAAAGTTTGTAAGTCTGTAACTGTACCTCATGATGATTCACGGTCATGGTCACGGTCCTCCCATTGTTCATCGATTTGCTCAAGCGGGCCCAGTAACGTCTCCATGTGAGACTTGTTGTTACTGTGTTTGGCATATTGAATACATCACGGGTAGCTTGCCAGGCTCTGCCATGCGGGCGAGATATTCTCGGTAGCTTGCCGGGCTCTCCGAGAGGGGCGGAGGAATCGAACTCGGGTTGGCCATGTTGGCTGCGTGCAAGGCAAACCCCCTACCACTGTGCTATTGTTCCAGCCCATGATGATTCACTAATAAAAAAATTTTAAGATAAAAATATTTTTTAATTTTTAAATGTTTGTTATGGAATCAGAAAAGACTACAAATAGCCAAAGCCATAGTGAAAAATAAGAAATTTGGAAGTATGTCATTACCTAATGTGGTACCGTATTAGAAAAGCTATAGTGAACAAAACTGCATAGTACTTGAATAAAGATAGACCCTCTGATTAATGGCTCAGAATCAAATACCCTATGACAAAACCCCATAAACTATGGACACTTAATTTTTCATTAGGGAGCTGTGAACATGAAATGGAGTAAAGTTAGTTTCTTCAACAAGTTGTGATGAGGAAACTGGATAACTACATGTAAGAAATTAAAGCTGCATCTATAACTTACATCTCATACAAAAGTCAATTCAAAGTGGATCAAATACCTTGAGATTTGAGTAGAAACTATAAAATACGCTAAGGAAAATATAGGCACAACACTTCAAGATTTGGACCTCAAAGGCCTCTTCAGTGATCTGATGCCACTGACAAAGGCAACAGAATAAAAAAAATGGACTACATAAAATTAAAGAACTACATGGCTCTCTTTGTCCCCCAAGCTGAGCTGGTCTTCTCCCCAACCCAGGTGAGCTGGTCTTCTCCCCCACCCAGGTCAGTTTATAAGCCGCTTCTCGAACCCCGGACTTGGATTTCTCCCTGCAAGCCCCCCAGGCGTCCTCTCAGACCTTGGGAGACAAAGCAGCCCTGAGCCTCTGCCTCTTCCTCTTCGTCACCCAAGCTGAGCTCGTCTTCTCCCCCAGCCAGTCTTTAATCCCCCACACAAACACACCAGGTTCCTGTGGAAGTGTGGCCTCTTTAGAAGTGGGCGTGGATTCTGTAGAAGTGGGCGTGGCCTAATTTCCAGCGGGCCAAAGCTCACTCGGCTGCAGGTAGTTTAGTCATACCAAGAAATCAACTCCCCACACCTACACACCAACATGAAGAAACAACGTAAATCCCCACCACAAGGGGAGGTCAATGAAAAGAGTCCAGAAGCCTCTGTAGTTGCTACTCACCTAAGGGACCTCTCTGACAAAGAATATAGTTATGAAGTCATAAAGATGTTCAATGAACTCAATGGAACAGTCAGACAGATATCCAGTAATATGACAGAAAAAATCGACAAATTACGGGAAGAAATGAGAGAAGAAATTGGAAAGCTATGCACAGAAATGTCACAAATTAAAGATTCCATAGATGAACTAAAAAACTCAGTATGTGCCCTCAAAAGTAGAATGATCACAGCTGAGGAAAGAATCAATGAGCTGGAAGATCAGTTGCACCAAGCCAACAGGCAAAAACAAACAATGGCAAGAGACCTCAAAATAGCTCGAGAGTGAATCAGAGTCCTAGGAGACGATTCCAAGAGGGAAAACATTAGAATCATTGAAGTACCAGAAGCTCAGGGAAACAATCCCAATGAAAAAGACACAGTTAAACAAATCATCGCTAAAAAATTCACAGAGCTCAACAATGCAGCCATTCAGATTCAAGGAGCCCGAAGGGTGCCAGCTAAAAGACACTCTAACAAAAACACTCCAAGACATACCATAGTTAGAATGATCGATGCTGCCAATAGAGACACAATACTGCAAGCAGCAAGGGCAAAGAAGGAAATCACGTACAAAAGAGCACCCTTTAGATTCACAGCAGACCTATCAGAGGAAACCCTCCAAGCCTGAAGGCAGTGGCAAGATATAGTGAAAAAACTCACTGAAATGAATGCTTCACCAAGAATACTCTATGCAGCTAAACTCTCACTCAAACTCGAAGGAACGGTACACTATTTTCTAGATAAACAGCAGCTCAGGCACTTCATAGACTCAAAACCAAACCTAAAACAAGGGCTAAAGGGGCTACTATAAGACAAGACAAACCCTACAACCACAACAGACCCTTACAAAAAGATGACACAAAACCCCATAACAGTAATCTCTCTCAATGTCAACGGTCTAAATTCACCATTTAAGAGACACAGAGTGGCAAAATGGATTCAAAGACAGAACCCAACATTCTGCTGCCTACAAGAAACTCATCTCAACATTCAGAGCAAACACAGACTCAAAGTGAATGGATGGAAAACAATACTGCAAGAAAACAGCTCGCTCAAAAAAGCTGGGGTGGCCATACTAGTATACGACAAAATTAATTTCAGGTTGAAAAAAATTAGAAGGGACAGGGAAGGCTATTTTCTCTTCATCAACTGATACGTACAACAGGAAGAACTCACACTCTTAAATATATACGCACATAATGAGGGAACAGCTAAATATCTAAAACAACTGCTAACAGATTTTAAGGAGGACATTGCTAGCAACACAATAGTAGTTGGAGATTTCAACATCGCCTTATCACCTCTGCATAGATCAATAAGAACAAAACTCAGCAAGGAATCATTGGCTTGAAACAAGAGATAGAAGAGAAAGGGCTTATAGACCTATACAGGGCTTTACACCCCAAAAAGAAAGAATACATATTCTTCTCCAGTGCACTCGGAACATTTTCCAAAATAGACCATGTCCTAGGCAACAAAACATACCTCAATAGAATCAGGAAGCTAGAAATAGTATCAACAAACATTTCAGACCATGATGCACTGAGAATAGAAGTGAATCACACACAGACAAGGAGAACCAAATCAAACACATGGAAATTAAACAACTCAATGCTGAACAGCGAGTGGATCAGGAAAGAAGTCAAGGACGAAATCAAAAGATACTTGGAAACAAATGAGAATGAAGACACAAGCTACCAGTACTTATGAGATGCAGCTAAAGCCGTATTAAGGGGAAAATTTATAGCTCTGCAAGCATATCTCAGAACGGAAGAAAGGATGCACATAAATAACTTGACTTCACAGCTCAAGATCATAGAAAAAGATCAACAGAAGGAGCCCAAATCGGGCAGAAGGAAAGAGATCATAAACTTAGAGCAGAAATCAACGACATGGAAACAAAAGAAACAATCCGAAAGATCAATGAACCCAAGAGATGGTTCTTCAAGAAAATAAATAAGACAGATAAACCACTAGCAACACTCACAAAGAAACAGAGAGAGAGAACCCTAATAAATCGAATCAGAAATGAGAATGGGGATATCACAACAAAAACCAAAGAAATTCAAAAGATCATCAGAGACTACTTTGAAAGTCTGTATGCCACAAAACAAGAGAACCTAGAAGAAATGGATAAATTCCTGGATTCCTACATCTCCCAAAACTGAATCAAGAAGATCTAGAGTACCTGAACAGACCTATCCACATCAAGTAAATTGAAACTGTAATCAAATGTCTTCCCCAAAACAAAAGCCCAGATCCAGATGGATTCACTAGCGAATTTTTCCAAACATTTAAAGAGGACCTACTGCCAGTTCTTCTCAAGCTTTTACAGGAAATTGAAAAAAATAGAATCTCTCCCAAACAGTTTCTATGAAGCCCATTTCTCTCTAATACCAAAAGGAAAAAAATACACCACAAGAAAAGAAAACTACAGGCCGATATCCCTGATGAACACGGATGCGAAGATTCTCAACAAAATACTAGCAAATAGAATTCAACAACTCATCAAAAAGATTGTACACCATGATCAAGTGGGATTCATCCCCGGGATGCAAGGATGGTTTAACACATGGAAATAAATCAACATAATCCATCGTATCAACGAAAGAAAAGATAAAAATCATATAATCATATCAATAGATGCAGAGAAAGCATTTGACAAGATCCAGAACCCGTTTATGATGAAAATCCTCGCCAAAATGGGGATAGATGGGACTTTCCTCAATATAGTTAAGGCCATCTACCACAAGCCTACAGTAAGCATCATCCTCATTGGGGAAAACTGAAAGCCTCTCCCCTAAGATCAGGGACGAGACAAGGATGTCCACTCTCTCCACTGCTTTTCAATATAGTACTGGATGTACTTGCAATAGCGATTAGGCAAGAAAAAGATATTAAGGGTATCCAGGTAGGAAAGGAAGAAATCAAACTCTCACTATTCGCAGATGATATGATACTATATTTAGAGAACCCTAAAACATCTACCAAGAAACTCCTAGAAAAATATACCTGTATAGTAAATTTTCAGGCTATAAAATCAATACCCAAAGTCCATGGCTATCCTATACGCAAATAGTGACAGAGAAGAAAGTGACCTGAAGAAAACAATCATGATCACAATTGTGCCCCAGAAAATCAAGTACCTAGGAATCAGTTTAACTATGGAAGTAAAGGACCCGTACAAAGAAATCTACAAAACTCTACTTCAGGAAATAAAAGTGGATACGAGGAAATGGAAAAATATCCCCTGTTCATGGATTGGGAGAATTAACTGTCAAAATGGCAATACTTCCCAAAGCACTGTATAAATTCAACTAGATCCCTCATTACAATACCCATGACATTCTTCAAAGAAATGGAGAAAACACTCCTGAAATTTATATGGAACAATAAGCCCCCACGAATAGCTAAACCAATTCTTGGGGAAAAGAAAATGGGAGGAATCAACATCCCTAACTTCAAACTCTACTACTGAGCAGTAATAATTAAAACAGCATGGTATTGGAACAAAGGAAGAGCTGCAGACCAATGGAACAGGGTTGATTATACTGACATCTACTCCCAAGCATACGATCATCTAATCTTTGATAAGGGGGCAAGAAATGTGAAGTGGAGCAAGAAAAGCCTCTTTAACAAATTGTGCTGGCAAAAATGGACTGCTACATGCAAAAAAGTGGGCTCAGATCTCTGCCTAACACCATGTACAAAAGTAAGATCAAAATGAATTAAAAACCTCAACATCAGACCAGAATCCATAAGGTACACTGAAGACAAAGTTTGCAAAACCCTCCATGACATTGAAGCTAATGGTAACTTCAAAGATGCCACGTCACTGATACTATGTAGCTGTTATGTACAGTATGTACTACGTACAGTACTATGTAGCTGTTAGAAAAGATGAAGTAATGAAATTTACATAAAAGTGGTACTACATGGAAAGTATAATGTTTAGTGAAAGAAAGAGATAGACATAGAAAGATTGCATTCATCTGGGGAACATAAAATAACAAAATAGGAGACTAACACCCAAGAATGGCCGAGATTAGTACCAGGTATTTTACTCCATGGCTTGGAGGCCAACTACACATGCTAGGGGAAAAGGGAGCTCAGATAGAGAATGGAACACCAAATAAAGGGTGTTGGGAGGATCCTCCCAGGATGGGAGAAGCATGCTGAAAGTAGACTATAGACCAAACATGATTGCCACCCATTTCCTCTTTTGCAAACCACAACACCCAATAAGAGAGAGAGAACAAAAGGGAATGCCCTGTCACAGAGGCAGGGTGGGATGCGGGGGGATTGAGGGTGGGAGGGATACTGGGATCCGTGGTGGTGGGAAATGGGCACTGGTGGTGGGATGGGTATTTGATCATTGTATAATTGAAACCCAAGCACAAAAATTTGTAAGTCTACAACTGTACCTCATGGTGTCTCACTAATAAAAATTTTTTTAAAAGGAACTTGAAAAACAAATGGGGCGATGAAATGAACAGAAACTTTCTCAAAGAAGAATTCCTAAGGGCTAAAAGGCACATGAGAAAATGCTCCACATCATTAATCATCAGGGAGATGCAGATCAAAACCACAATGAGATATCGTTTCACACCACAGAGACTGGCCCACATCCACAAGAACATAAGCAACCGGTGCTGGCGCGGATGTGGCGAGAAGGGGACCTTCCTTCACTGCTGGTGGGAATGCCGACTGGTTCATCCCTTTTGGAAAACAGTATGAACGATTCTCAAAAAATTAGAAATTGAGCTCCCATTTGACCCAGCAATACCACTCCTGGGAATATATCCCAGAGAGGCAAAAAAGTACAGTCGAAGTGACATCTGCACTTGTTTGTTCATTGCAGCACTCTTTACAACAGCCAGAATCTGGAAAATAACTGAGTGCCCGGGAACAGATGATTGGTTAAAGAAACTTTGGTACATTTACACAATGGAGTACTATGTAGCTGTTAGAAAAGACAAAGTCATGAAATTTACATACAAATTGTACTACGTGGAAAGTATCATTTTAAGCAAAATGAGTCAGAAAGAGAGAGATAGACATATAAAGATTGCATTGATCTGGGAAACATAAAGTAACAAAATAGGAGACTAACACCCAAGATTGGCCTAGATTAGTACCAGGAATTTTGCTCCAAGGCTTGAAGGCCAGCCACACATGCTAGGGGAAAAGGCAGCTCAGATAGAGAAGGGAGCACCAAATAAAGGGTGTTGGGAGGAACCTCCCAAGATGGGAGAAGCATGCTGAAAGTAGACTATAAACTAAACATGATTGTCACTCATTCCCTCTTTTGCAAACCACAACACCCAAAAGAAGAAAGAGAACAAAGGGGGATACCCTGCCACAGAGGCAGGGTGGGATGGGGGGATGGGGGGTTGGAGGGATACTGGGATCCTTGGTGGTGAGAAATGGGCACTGGTGGAGGGATGGGTATTTGATCATTGTATAATTGAAACCCCAGAACAAAATTTGTAAATCTACAACTGTATCTCATGGTGTCTCACTAATAAAATTTTTTTTAAAATAAATAAAACTTGAAAGAAATAAAGGTCACTTGTTCTTAACATATAATTAAAAACAGAAGAAACAAAAAAAACTAACTACATGGCAAAAGAAACATGGGCTAAAACTAAGACAGCTAACTGAATTGGGGAAAATATTTGAATTCCACATATCAGATAAAGATTTTATATCCAGGATTTATAAAGTACTCACAAAGATCAAGAAAAAAACTATAAAACAACACATAAAAAATGAGGAAATGAATATATACTTCTCAGAGGAAGGCAGGCGGATGGCCAGTACGCACATGAAGAAAAATGCTCAACACTTATCATGAAAGAAATTAAAATCAAGAAAATAATGAAATACCATCTCACACCAGTGAGAATGGCACATATCTCAAAAGTAGTAGTAGGAATAATCTGTGTTGGCGGGGATGTGGTGAAAAAGGAACTCTCATCCACTGCTGGTAGTACTGTTGTCTGGTACAATTGAACTACCATATGACCCAGCATTTCCACTTTTGGGCATCTACCCCCATAAGTGTGGAAAGGTCAGACTGTAGCTGAATCTCAGGAAGACAATGTTCATGAGAAACAGACTCGTTCCTGACATTCCATTTGCTCTCAATAGAATGAATATCTCCAAATGCAGCAGTTATGTGTACCTAGGTTGAGGACTCAACATGATAAATGATCTGGCACCTGAGTAGTGCAGGAAGAAGAGAGCGGCATGGGACACATTCAAGAGCGTTGAAGAAATAGCTAAGAGGATGAAGAACCTCCGACTCCGGACACATCTCTTGGACGCCACCATTCTTCCTGCATTAGCATACGTCTCAGAGACCTAGGCCCTATAAAAACAGGATGAGAATGATATTCAGGTCACCAAAAGAGGAATCAAAAGAGCTATGCTTGGAGTATCATGCTTCACTCAAGTGAGAGAAGAAATCCAGAGTTCCAACCCCCATCGATGATCGAGAATCAGGGACGCTGTCTCATTTGCCAAGGCATCGGAAATCAGATGGGCCAGACACGTAATGTGATTTAGAGACGACCACTGGACTAGAGTCGTTACTGACTGGATTCCACGGGACATCAAAAGATCGCGTGGCCACCCACCTACGAGATGGTCAGACTTCTTTGTCAAGACCCTGAACGAATGGTTTGAGGCTCTTTGTGTTCCTGGGCTACACTAGTATGCGACAGGGATGAATGGAGACGTTACTGGTGCCCGCTCAAGTAAATCCATGAGTCAAGTGATTTCAAGTGATCAAGTGATATATACACGAATGCAGCTTCAAGGAAAAATGAAACCATGCATTTTGATGCAACATGGTTGGAACTGAAAATTATCATGTTGAGTGAAATAAGCCAGAAGAAGAAAGACAATCACAGGATGATCTCACTTATCTGTGGTATATAGAATATTGGATGAGGAAATGTACTGTTGTAAAGAGGTGATGCTGAGATCACTTGAACCCAGAATTTAAAGAGTTCAGAGAAGGAATGAAGTCAAGGGGGTAAGAAGAGAATAGAAAAATAATGGGTGAACAGGCATCAGGGCTTCCGCTATACTGGCTTCCACTATAGATATAGATGAGTGGTATAACCATATATCTGAAACACAGACTCAACAACACTGAAAAAACGAGATTTAAGCTGCTTTCATTGGAACTTTTTAATGTTCCTGTCAAGTTGACAGGTGTGGGAAGGGGCTGAGGGTAGGCATAAGAAAGGAATATGGGAACACTGGTGGAGGGAAGTTAACACTGCTGGAGCAATTGGTGTTGAATTATTATATGCCTAAATGTCAACTATCAATAACTTTGTAAATCACAGATCTTTAATTAATTTTTAATTATTAAAATTAAATAAATAAATAAAGTACAAGATGAACTTCCCAGTATGTAGCACTGAGATGACACTTATGGTAGCCTTCTATTAGATTAAAAAAAGGTATGTTAAATCCTAGCTTCCTAACGGATTTTATACATTTTAATAATTAGTTAACATCTCATTCATATTGGTTATTCTATGTCTTATAAGTGTTTATTTACATCCAGAGGTTTTGAATTACAATCCTTTACTTAATAATGCAAACACTTAAGCACTGTGTATATTTTCTAATATAAAATCAATATTCCCTTTATTATAATAAAATGGGCTGGAGCGATAGCACAGCAGGTAGGGTGTTTGCCTTGCACGCAGCCTACCTGGGATCAATTCCTCCATCCCTCTTGGAGAGCCTGGCAAGCTACTGAGAGTATTCCACTCGCGTGGCAGAGCCTGGCAAGCTCCCTGTGGCATATTCGATATGCCAAAAACATTAACAACAAGTCTTACAATGGAGACGTTACTGGTGCCCACTAGAGCAAATCGATGAACCAACTGAAGGAGAGTGCTACAGTGCTACAGTGCTACCATGAGATAGTTACAAAGATTTCATGATCAGATTTCACTCATACAATGTTCCAACACCCATCCCTCCACCACACCAGTGTACGTTTTCCACCACCAATATTCCCTGCATCCCTCCTGCCACCTTCCAGACTGCCTCTATGGCAGGGACTTTTCTTTCTCTCTCTCTCTCACTGTCTCTCTCTCAGCATTCTGGTTTCCAATACTGAAAAGTAAAACGTGACTTTTTAATATAGGAGCTATTATCACTTTCATATCAATATGAATATGAATAGACTATCCAAATGATCCTAAAAACATATACAAAAAATGACGCCATGCTAAAACTTAGGGCAAAGAGCTACCACATTTCATAGATGACATAAGCTAATTCAGAAGCCTGTCTGTAATTTTTCTCCTACTACAGAAAGGGAAGTCTGTGTCTTATGGGCTAAAATACAACTGAAGTAGGCTTTGACACACTGTTATTTTGCTAATGTGAAACTCTGGTAGCCAGAGTGCCAGCTGTGTTCACAATTCCAGTGTTGTCAGTTTTAAGCCTGAAGTCCCAAGCGATGAGCAGTGTTTAATATGTCATCCCTTGTTAAATAGCAGCCACAGAGTTGGCGCTAGCCTGTGAAAGATTTCCTGCCGCGCAGGACACGTCAGTTGTCTATTATTAGAACCTATAAATGGGCAAAAAAATAAAATCATAATGAGAAAGAAAGCAGACCAAAGAAACCACAAATTAAAAGAACCTTTTAAAAGAAAAGCTTCAGTGTACCCTCTGGTTACATTTAATAATGTATTTTTATTTTTTGATTAAACAAACATTTGAAAACTGCTATTTGCATAGCCTCCATAGTATAAGCTAAATAAATGTAACTTACAAAGGAATCAGTCGTTAATGGGCCCTGGTTTGAGGAACTTATCTTTCTTTAATAAGTATCCTCTAATCGAAGAAAATAGGATGAATTATTCCCATTTCCTTCTCTTTCTCTTAAATTCATATTAATGTACTTTCTCATAGGGTTAAAGGATTTCACTGAGTTTTTGTCAAACTGAAGATATTCTATATCCAGAGGAAATATCCAGGGCAAAGCCCAAAAATGTAATTATGAAGCAAGAAGGACCTTTTGAGATCAACAGTTCAACTCCCACGTCATTCAAGTAAGTCACAAATGCCCAGAAATGGTGGGATTGGGTCTTCTTGCAGTCCATTCAGTGAGTGGTAGACCTAGGACTAACATCCTGTACTATTTTCTCCTCTTTCTTTGAAATATTGCAACTCACATGTTAATAATAACATTCTTCACTGTTTCAGTATGACAAGTTTATTTGAAATCTTCAGAGTTTGATAAGCCTAAGTGTGATCCCAAAATGATTGTCAGGTATTCACAACTCTATCTCAGATCTCCTCAACTTCACTGTGCTGTATAACAAAACTGGACAGTATCATAAGCATCATAAAGTTTATTATCAATGATATAATTGTACTTACAATAAAATCATGAAAAAACTCAAAATCAATAAATTTTATGTAAGGCTTTCCCTAATATTTATTACTTGTATTCATTATTCACCCCAGAAATAAAGTGACATCATAAATTATTGCTTTCTTAGGATTGTAGGACTGGGAAGGAGCTCCACTGGCTCTTGACATTATTGAGTTTTTCTTTGGAGAATGTGAAAGTAGATGATAGGAGTCAGTCCCAGTTTATTTCTTCCATCTTAACATACGATATTTTAATTAAAGCACATTATCTAAACGATCGAGAATCAGGGACGCTGTCTCATTTGCCAAGGTGTCGAAAATCAGATGGGCTGGTCACATAATGAGATTTAAAGACAACCGCTGGACTAGAGCTGTTACCGACTGGATTCCACGGGATGTCAAAAGGCCGCATGGCTGCCCACCTACCAGATGGTCAGACTTCTTCGTCAAGATCATGAACGATCGGTTTGAGGCCCTTCATGTTCCCGGAGCAAACAGATGCCACTGGGCTACACTAGCACGCGACAGGGACAAATGGAGACGTTACTGGCGCCTGCTCGAGCAAATCGATGACTAACGGGAAGTTAAGTGAAGTGATTAAATGATCTAAACCAAGGTTCTTGTAAATATTGAGGAAAGATCTGAGCTTTCTCTTCACCAAACTGATGTAGGCTAGATAAACTGTACCAACAAATTTTTCCTTTTTCCTCTTTTCTATTTTGGGGCCACAATCAGTGGTGCTGAGGGTTTTCTTCTGTCTCTGCATTCAAAGAACACTCCTGGCAATGCTCAGAGTGCTGTATATGGTGGCTGGTAATGAATCTGGGTTCACCGTGTGCAAGACAAACTCTCTACCTGCTGTACTATCACTCCAGCCCCTAAAGTTTTCTTTTATGACATCTCATGCTTCACACCAGTAACATTCCAAGAGTAGCGCACCACATTTGATGAGGTTTATAGTAGAAGGCAACCAATTTTAGAGGGAAATATATTTTTACAAATATATTTATATATATATATACATATAAGCATACAAGGCTCAACCTTTAACAACATGTAAGTAATCTCTTATAGGAGGCCTTAATGGCCTCTGGGTGTAATACAACAATCTTCACATAATTTCCTCTAAGGAAACTTTTATGAATCATTTTCAGTGGTTTATTCATAACAAACAATACAAAATAAATTATTTGGGTTCTGCTTTGGGGTAGGGGTTGGAATTCAGGATGGCAATATTCGAAATACGGTGAAGGGAAGGTGTAATGGTGGTGGGATTTGTGATAATGAAATATTATGAAATACTTTATAAAAATAAAATTAAATTTAAATAATTTAAGAAATTAAAAAGTAGAATTAAAAAATAAAAGACATGATATCAGCTTTTGGAATTTTACATTCTGTTAAGAAAGGTAGATGATAAACTTGTAATAAAAATATAAACAAGATAATTTCAGGTAATTACAGCAACTGTAGCACTGTAGCATTGTTGCACTGTCCTCCAGTTGTTCATCGATTTGCTTGAGCAGGCCCAGTAATGTCTCCATTGTGAGACTTGTTGTCACTGTGTTTGGCATATCGAATACATCACCAATAGCTTGCCAGGCTTTGCCGTGCGGGAAAGATACTCTCAGTAGCTTGCTGGGCTCTCCGAGAGGGATGGAGGAATCAAACCCAGATCGCCTGGCTCGACTGCATCAGCCGCGTGCAAGGCAAACACCCTACCCGCTGTGCTATCGCTCCAGCTGTATGAAAGGAGAGAAGGTTACAGCAACTAACAAGAAAAAAAGTTTTTGGGGTATGGTGCTGCCAGCAGGTCAATCTGTACCTGTGAGGCAAGTACATCAGCAGCCTGATGGTGCCTTCAGACTTTTAGATACCCAAAATTGCTGCAGTGCCTTTGACCAGACCCCAAAAACTTGGGGCAAAGTTTACCAAGAAAGTAAATGACCAAAAGTTAGCTATATGGGAGACACACCCACAAACCACCTCCGGCTCAGCTATATAATTAGAGGCAAGGCCTCTCTAGTTCCTGATCAAACTGCTTAATGGCCATGATCCCAGAGACTCAGAAAAAAATCTCGGAACCCAGCAGCTTTTAGCAGAAATGCGTCCTGTCCCTGCAGTAGGTTACAGATGCCAGGCCACCCCAGGTGGAAATAGGTTTTGTGCCTTGGCCTGTTGACCCTGGCAGCTCGGTGGAAGCCATCCTCCAGAGACCATTGGACGGTCAGGTTTGGGCCCGCAGTGAAGAGACACACAGGACCTCACGGGATGGGGGTGGAGCCGACCCTTTCCTCCTCGCCCCAATGGGACCCCAAGTCACAGCCCACGAATGGCCTCTCTGGCTCCTGATCAAGCTGCTTAACGGCCATGATCCCAGAGACTTAGAAACAAATCTCAGAACCCAGCGGCTTTTGACAGAAGTGTATCCAGTCCCGGCAGTAGGTTACCAGCAATAGGCCACCCCAGGTGGGAATAGGTCATGCCTTGGCCTATTTCCCCTAGTGGCTCGGTGGCTGCCATTCTCCAGAGGCCATTGGACTCTCATGTTTGATGAACACGCAGTGCGTCACATGATGGGGGTGGAACTGGCTCTTTCCTCCCCACCCAAATGGGACCTCCAGGTCGCCGCCCACGAATGGCCTCTCTGTCTCCTGATCAAGCTACTTAATGGCCATTATCCCAGAGACTCAGGAACAAAACTCAGAAGCCAGCAGGTTTTGGCAGAAATCCCTCCAGATTTAACTGTTAAAATTTCGGAATTCCAAAATCACACAGCCACTACTGCAGCCACGTGACATCATGTTATTCATAATCAGGAATAGAAAACAAATTGTCTATGGTTGCCTTTTAGGCAGATCTGAGTGTTGGGATAAAATCCCAAATAATAATGGTGGGTCTGATGTCTAAATATTGAATGTAATCAAAGTAGAGAGAGAGTAATGTGGAAATCATCTGCCCACAGTTAGGGGGAGGATGCGGTATGGGGGTATACTGGGTGTTTTGGTGGTTGAAAATGGGCACTGGTGAAGGGACGGGTGTTTCATCATTGGATGAACGAGACTTAAACCCGAAAGCTTTGTAACTGCTCTCACGGTGATTCAATAAATAAATTTATAAAAAAGGGGGGAAAAAGTAAGGTGGAGTTCATGCCCAATTCAATCAGCCTAATTCATTCATTCATTCATTCATCATCCTGTTATTCGTCGATTGCCTCGAGCAGGCCCCAGTAACGTCTCTTTCATCCTAGCCCTGAGATTATATTCAAGGCTCTTTAGGAGAATGAGACCCATCATTGTTACTGGTATTTGGCATATTTGGTACGCCACGGGGAGTTTGCCAGACTCTGCCCTGTGGGCAGGCTACATTCGATAGCCTGCAAGTTTGTCCAAAGTAGGAATGAGATAATAAAGGCCCTCCCATTGATCGTCGATTTGCTCGAGCGGGCCCAGTAACGTCTCCATTGGAGACTTTGTTGTTACTGTGTCTGGCATATCGAATACTCTCGGTAGCTTGCCGGGCTCTCCGAGAGGGGCGGAGGAATCGAACTCGGGTCGCCATGTTGGCTGCTTGTAAGGCGAACGCCCTACCGCTATGCTATCGCTCCAGCCCAGATGTCAAAAAAAAAGATGTCCTGAGATGTTGGAGTACACGGAGCTTAGGTTTATCAGATTGTACCCATCACAGTGCTCCCGAGTCACTCCCATTACTTTGTCTGTCTGTAACCTCTTCTATGCTCTCTTCCCCAACCAATTTGTAAGGTCTCATCCTTCTTAGACACTGAAGCTGTACTGTAAGTCAATATTGCCTTTCTCCTCTCCTTATGTCTTTGAGCAGTTTACTTTAATGCAATGTCCTTTTGTATAGATACAGGAAGACAATTAATTAATATTATGCTTTATAACTTAGGAATTGATTGCCTTTGAATATTATTCACTCCCGGGCATCTGCCTTCTCAACTTAAGTCTCAGTTGCCCTCACTTCCTAGCACCCCAAGGGCAGGGTCCCGACGTGGGACTGGATGGAACCAGGGCAAGCCGGTAAGTTATGTGCTACCCTGGCATCGCGATGGGCCAGGCCAAGGTGCCACGATTCTTAACTGTAAGTTAAGAGTTTGATCATAGGCAAATGCTGTCATGATCCAAAAGTAACGACAAGACTAGGGCCCTGCTGCTAGGAATAGGAAAGATATCTGGCCTGAGCATTGCAGTCTGAGATCGAGATGGCCCTAGGAGAGCAATTCTATAAGCTCAAAGTATTTCTTACTGTGTCCATACGAAATGATTAATATTATGTATGCTTATATGTTGTTTGGACAAGGAGAGGAGAAACACGTCCTAGAAGCAGTTTTCTGTGTGTCCTGACTAGCTTGGATGAGACTGCCTTTTTGGAGATGTAGATTCCAAGCTCTAGCAGACTGGTCTTTGTTGTGCTAATCTAAGTGCTTGCAGCTTGTGAAAAGGTGAGGCCAGGATTACTGGCCTGCGGATGTAAGGAAACAATGTATGTTTGCCGCCTCAATGTTCTTTCTGTAACTCCTTTTGATGACATCATTATATTGCGCCCTTTAGAGGTGCTATGATCTATATAAGGGAGATTTCAGGGCTCTCGGGGGGGGGACACGTGCATCAGAGAACCTGGGAAGATGGGGCTGAGGACAGAAGCTGAGAGAACAAAGGCGCACGTGCTCGAGGATTCCTGAGGCCTCCATGACATACATCTCTTCCATGTAATAAACGACTACTAAGACCAACTAGCTTGGCCTCGTTTCCTTCCTTCACCTGACCATCGCCATCGACCTCCCTGGAGTGGGGAAACGGCAAGACCGCCGGCCCTTTTTATTTTTTGTGTGTTTACACAACTGGCGTCCCTGGGTGGGCACGAGTCGCGCGGCTGCGAATGCGGCCTAATGAATGGCTGAATAAATAGCAATACTCCTACATTAAAATAAAAAAAGAAAAAGAAAAAACGTTGTTTTCTGATTAAAAGTTACTGGGAAATCAATTTGGGATGGAATGCATGTTGGTTTACAGTAAGCAAAGATGAGTTCACTTGTGAATATGACATGCTTCAATAGCCTATAAACTGTTGATCTCCAGTAAGCTCTTGCATGTGCAGTGAGGTGATTTGCATAAATTTGGGTTACAGAAAAAAGTTACTCATTATGCATATGGATACATTAGCTATTCTATCACTAGAGACAGCTTATAACATATTTTGATAGAATTTTCATTTTAAAATACTATGGAGGTAGAGCAATAGTATAGTGGGCAAGGCATTTGCCTTGCCCATAGCAGACCGAGGTTAGATCCCTGGCACCCCATATGGTCCATATGGTCCCCTGAGCCTACCAGGAGCGATCCCTGATGCAAATCCAGGATTAAGCCCTGAGCACAGTGGGGTGTGCCCCCCAAATAATGCTATGTGAAATTTTATCTCTCTATCCCCTACTATATAGCATTTCTTTCCTGTTGACCAACTTTTTATTCCAAGGAAATATAGGAAGAAAATAAAGTGCTGTAATAAAAAGTGAAGAGAATAACAAGGTTAAAATGTGACATATGTGTGGATGTTAATTGATAAATAACTTAATCACTTAATCACTTAATCCCCATTATTCATCGATTTACTCGAGCGGGTGCCAGTAATGTCTCCATTCATCCCGGTTGCGTGCTAGCGTAGCCCAATGGTATCTGTTCGTTCTAGGAACATGCAGAGCCTCAAACCGATCATTCAGGGTCTTGACGAAGAAGTCTGATCATCTTGTAGGTGGGCGTCCACGTGATCTTTTGATGTCCCGTGGAATCCAATCAGTAATGGCTCTAGTCCAGCGGTTGTCTGTAAACCTCATTACGTGTCCAGCCCATCTGATTTTTGATGTCTTGGCAAATGAGACAGCGTCCCTGATTCTTGAGCGTTGACGAAGATCAGAACTCTGGATACTATCTCTCATTTGAGTGAATCGTGATATTCCAAGCATAGCTCTTTCGATTCCTCTTTGAGAGACCCAAATAGCGTTCTCATCCTGTTTTCGTAGGGTCCAGGTCTCTGAGGCATATGTTAATGCAGGAAGAACAGTGGAATCAAAGAGATGTGCTCGTAGCTGGAGGTTCTTTGTCCTTTTAGTTATTTCTTCAACGTTCTTGAAGGCATTCCAAGCCACTCTCTTCCTCCTGCGCAACTCAGGTGCCAGGTCATTCATCATGTTGATTTCTCGACCTAGGTATATATAACTGTTGCATTCGGAGATGGTGGTTCCGTTGAGAGTCAGAATTCGGCTTGTTCACATGGTTGTCCTTCATCTAGTGTTCTGCTAATCCTATTCAGGATGACTCGAGTGAACAGTTTGTAGACGACATACAATAGGCAGATTGGGCAATAGTTGCCGATGTCGTGGATGTCTCCCTTCTTGTATAGTAGTACAGTCCTGCTGGTTTTCCATTGGGATGGAACCTTGCATTCAGACAGGTAGCGTGTGAAGAGCCGAGCCAATGTATTGATGAGAACTGATGGTAAGTTCTTCAGGTGTTCAGGTCTGATCTTGTCTGGGCCAGGTGCTCTTTGTTTCTTTACCGACGAGATGGCATGTTGGATTTAGGAAGGGAGAACATTGGGAACGACATATCCATCATGTGGTATGTGGTATGTGGGCGAGTGGACGTGGCTATTAAAGAGATCTGAGTAGAAGTCATGAATAATCTTCTCCATTGCCCTTCTGGAAGATGTGATAGATCCATCATGATGTCGGAGGGCAGTCATCTTGGTTTTGTAGTTGGTGAAGGACAGGCGGGCATTATGAATGCTTTTCCCAGCTTCTGCCACATCTACCAGTACTGCTGCTCTCCTGTTTTTGAGGTCATCCTTGATGGCTTCTCTGCACTGTATTGCCAGTTCGGATGTTCGCTTGTGGTTGCCTGAGGCATGTGCCAAGCCACGTTGGCAAATAAGTTCAAGAGTGTTCGAAGAAAGGCGGTTTTTTGTGGTTATCTCTCTCTTGGCATTCCTCACACAATCATGGAGGTGCTGAATCATTCGATAGTATTCCTCATCAATGATGTCAATGACGGCATCTTCCCATGTTGCCGCAACAGAGCCAAAGAGCTCCCAGTTGGTGGTCGTTCTGGGAGTCCTCTTCTTAAACCTTGCATTCTTTTCTCCTAGTTCTGTGAGGTAGAATTTTGCACGAAGAAGACGGTGGTCTGATCCCGTTTGGAATTTTGGGACAACAGCAACATCGCTTAGGCAAAACTGCCAATTGAATATGATGTGGTCTATTTCATTGTGGAACCGTCCATCAGGAGACTCCCATGTCCAACGTTTAGATTCAGCCTTTTGGAACTGTGAGTTACCATGGAAGGTTTTGGTTGACAAAATATCAAACAAGTTATTTGATAAATAACTTACACTGAGAAATAGTTCTTTGGTATCTAATGATCAAACAGAGTTTGTTTTTCTGTTGGTAGATATTTAAGATTGGATTTAACCCCAAACATGTGGTTTTGATATTCTCCAGCATTTTCAATAAATTCATGTTCAGTGCCACTTTGTTAAAGATCTCAAATTTCTTACTTTGTTTGTTTGTTTGTTTGGTTTATTTTTTTTTTGTTGGAGGGGGGATGTTCCACACCCAGAGGTGCTCAGGGCTTACTCCAGGTCTGCACTCAGCGATCACTCCTGGCAGGTTTGGGGGACCATATGTGCTGCCAGGGATCCAACCTGGGTCAGCCACGTGCAAGTAAGTATCCTACCTGCTTTACAATTGCTTCAGCCTAAATCTCAAATTTCTCAGAAACCTTTTGAAGTGCCTGTTCTGCGGCATAGAATCCATCCACCAGCTCATCCTTCATGCTTAAGATAATAAAATTTTTGAATAATAAGGGGGAAATTATGTCCAATTGAAGATACATTAAAACTTTTAAAATTATGAATGAAATTATTGCTAAATCTATTTTTATTGTATTCTTTCATAAAAAATAGGTCTCCCAAAGAAGAATAGAAAGAGCTATGCTTGGAATATCACGTTTCACTCAAATGAGAGAACGAATCCGGAGTTCTGACATCCGTCGACGATCAAGGATCGGGGACGCTGTCTCATTTGCCAAGGTGTCGAAAATCAGATGGGCTGGTCACGTAATGAGATTTAAAGACAACCGTTGGACTAGAGCTGTTACTGATTGGATTCCACGGGATGTCAAAAGACCGCGTGGCCGCCCACCTACCAGATGGTCAGACTTCTTCATCAAGATCATGAACAATCGGTTTGAGGCCCTTCATGTTCCCGGAGTGAACAGACGTCATTGGGCTACATTAGCACGCGACAGGGACAAATGGAGACGTTACTGGCGCCCGCTCGAGCAAATCGACGACTAACGGGAAGTTAAGTGATTAAGTGATTAAGTGTGATAAAAAATAGTCTTCTGCCCCCCGCGCCTGGGTGTTCCTTCCCGGGGCCCCTTGGAGGGGAGCGGGTTGAGCTTTCCTCCCCGCCCCGACCAGGGCTCCGGCAGCCGAAGACCTCCAGAACCAGCCACCACCATGCTGAGACCACTCTCCGCACACATGAAGGTACTGGCAGAGGGACAAAGCCACGCGGGTTCCGGGGCCGAGACCTCCAAGCCTACTCGGATTGGAGTCGAGCATTTTCCACCCAGATCCTCCAAATTCCAGTAGGTGGGGGTCACACCCACCACCTGACCCCCTGGCGCCGTGTAATCCCATCAGCGGCCAAGACTCAGAGACTATAAAATCCAGATCCTGGAACTGTGCGGCCGCAAATGCGGCCGCACGACATCTTATCAGAACTTTTTTTTTATGACATCTTATTGTCTCATTCCTACTTTGGACAAACTTGCAGGCTATCGAATGTAGCCTGCCCACAGGGCAGAGTCTGGCAAACTCCCCGTGGCGTACCAAATATGCCAAATACCAGTAACAATGATGGGTCTCATTCTCCTAAAGAGCCTTGAATATAATCTCAGGGCTAGGATGAAAGAGACGTTACTGGGGCCTGCTCGAGGCAATCGACGAATAACAGGATGATGAAATGAAAAAATGAAATGAAAAAATAGATCACATTTTTTTACTTTGCCTCTCAAAGTCAGTTGTACTTTTCTTAGCTGTGAATTACTAAAGCATCACATATTTCTTTGAAATATATTTAACATGTACTGAAGCCTAGATGCATCCTGAGAATGACATAGGAAAAAATCTTATTAGTCTTAGACTATTATTAATCTCAGAATCTTATAGGCTATTATAGTCTAGTAACCTGTTTTATGGTAGCCCTTAGTCTAGTAAGAAGACATGAAGCAAATAAGTTTAAATAAAATACAGTCATTGCTATTAAAAAGTTAATACATAATATACTGGAACCATAAAGAAAGAAACTATTTTAGCAGGGTGTTGTATAAATACGTGTTTTGGAGATGGTTGAAGATAGCTTTGCTTACAATGAGCAAGAGCTGAGATATTATTCCAGGCAGAGTTAGAGTACGATTTAAATAATAACTGTGCAAGACAAACTATATAAAGGGAATAGAGTATAGCATAGCACAGAGAATTGCGGAAAAATTTTAAACTAGGAAAGTCTGTGGCCATATTTAAAAGATCACATTCTAAAGATTATAATGATTATCTTGATTATGATGACAAAATGGAATTTGGGCTTATTGGAAACAAGATGACACAAAATGTGCAAAATATCTTTAATTTCTGAAATAGATAAAAATAGAAAAGGTTTGAGTTTAAGAAAATGGTGATAAGGGGGTATTATAGAAAAGATAACACACCTAAAAGTACAGAAGTATAACTGCCAAGATTTGAAACCTGATTCAATGTGGAGGGAAAATTCTAGAATAACTGTAGCTTTTAGGTAAAGAGAGAATTCAGATAGATTTGTACTGCATAGTAAGGGAAAAGGTTGGAGGGGTTTAGAAGAAATTCCGTTTAATGGCTTGTTAAAACAGTTAAGTAATATATTGATGAAACATTAAAAGGAAAAGGAAAGATGACTGTCAATGTGCTGGAAATTTGGAGTAGAGTTCTCAAATTTACAAGGGAAAAATAAAGTTAATAGTAATTTGGTATAAGGCAAAATATTTATATGATCTGAAGAGAAACCAGAGTATAAAATTAATAGTAATTTGGAAATCTGACCATCTGTTTGCTGATGCACCACCTCAGGTGAGGCTTGCCTCTGGCTGATATCACTAGGCCTATTCTTGGAGACAGAACCCCTCTCTACAGGGTGAGTCCCAGCAGCCTCCACACCTTTCCTGTGTTATTAAGAGCTATTAAGGGCTCACACCACCTGAAGCACGCAGCCACATAAGCAGCTGCATGACAGTTCCTCTCAACAAATTACACGCTGCTCATACTTATTCTTCCTTTCATTCTGTGATAATGGACAGAGAAGACAGAGAGCAACCTCCAATCTAATCTCTCAATATCTTCCAGGGCAAGGGGGGGGGGGGTAACTACAAAGACTCACTCTCCAGCACAACAAGAACACTAGAAAACCAATGGGGGAAACTCATAGAATCCCGCCAAATTCAATGAGTGAAAACAGTATCACTGAAGTCATAAACAACACCAGCAAATCCTCAGTGTCTTTAGTTACACTATGATGAGGATGTTCAATTAGTTCAAAGAAACAATGGCAAAGGTAGTCAGCAAACCACAAGAAAGTATGAGAGTCAAAATAAAAAATGACTACAGTAAAAAATGAAAAAAATTAAGAACATGATAGTGATAAAAAGAATTCTATAGAAGCTCTGAACAGAATAACAGAAACTGAGAAAAAGATCAAGGAGCTCCAAGATGAAAAGGAGGAAACCATTAGGAAAGAGCGAAGGTGGAAAATAGTCTGAAAAGAAATGAACCGCATACCAGAGAACTATGAAATGAGTTCAAGAGGAACAATATAAAAATCACCAGGAAAAAATAATAAATCAGTTAATTAAAAACAAATAAAAATAAAAATCACAAGAGTTCCTGAATAACAAGAAGACAACTGTGATGAAGAAATAATAGTTAAAGAAACCATCCATAAGAATTTCCCAGAGTTAAGGATTACAGGCTCCAAGATCGAAGAGAGCCAAAAACTCCCAGTGAAAAAAGGCCAAATTAGGAAAACTCCCAGACACAATTACTAAAAGTGACAAAATTCAAAGATACAGAATATAGAATGCAGCAAGTTTTTTAAAAAGTAACTTATACACAAAGGAAATCCCATAAATTGTACTGTAGATCTATCAAATGAGAGTTTATGAATGAACCAGAGGAATATGAAAGGATATAGTACAAAAACTCAACAAAATTAACTCCTCACCAAGAACACTCTATACAAATAGATTGTCATTCAGATTTCAAGGAACTATACAGAGCTTCATGGACAGGCAACATTTTTGGTAATTTATAGTTTTGCAATAAGCATTATAAGAGCTCCTTTAAAGAACAGGAGAAACTTCCCATCATGTGGCATTAAGTATGGCACTCACTAATGTCATGTATGGTTGTCTTCCACTGGATTAATAAAGATTAAAAACTACAACAGTAATAAATCAGGAATAGCACACCAGATTAGATGAGATGTAATGTAGAAGGCAACCAATCTTGATTAATGAGAATATAAATACAGAAAACTTAACCTGTAACATGTTTATAATCTCTTATACAGGGGCTTAATGGCTCCATGGTGAGATACAACAATCTTCACTTTCTCCTAAGGAAATTTTTTTGATCATTCTTGTAGCAAATTATTTATAACAAGGAATATAAAATAAAATATTGAAGGTCTGCCATGGGGGCAAGCTTAAAGGGTGGTTGGAAAAATTGGAGATAATAGTGGTGGGAAGGTGCAGTGGTGTGGGATTGGTGTTGGTATATTGAATGTCTGTAATAAATCATCATGAATGACTTGATCACTTGATCACTTGACTTCCTGTTAATTGTCCATTTGCTTGAGCAGGCACCAGTAACGTCTCCATTTGTCCCTGTCGCATGTTAGTGCAGCCCAATGGTGTCTGTTCGCTCTAGGAACACGAAGAGCCTCAAACCGATTGTTCATGATCTTGATGAAGAAGTCTGACCATCTGGTAGGTGGGCGGCCACGGGGTCTTTTGACATCCCGTGGAATCCAGTCGGTAACAGCTCTAGTCCAGCGGTCATCTTTAAATCTCATTACGTGACAAGCCCATCTGATTTTTGACACCTTGGCAAACGAGACAGCGTCCCTGATTCTTGATCGTCAACAGAGGTCAGAACTCCGGATTCTTTCTCTCATTTGAGTGAAACGTGATATTCCAAGCATAGCTCTTTGAATTCCTCTTTGGGAGATCCGAATAGCGTTCTCATCCTGTTTGTGTAGGGCCCAGGTCTCTGAGGCATATGTTAATGCAGGAAGAACAGTGGAATCAAAGAGATGTGCCCGGAGCTGGAGGTTCTTCATCCTCTAAGCTATTTCTTCGACGCTCTTCAAGGCGTTCCAAGCCGCTCTCTTCCTCCTGCGCAGCTCGGGTGCTAGGTCATTTGTCATGCTGACTTCTCGACCTAGGTACACATAGCTGTTACAATCGGAAATGGTCGTTCCGTTGAGAGCGAATGGGGCGTCAGGATCGAGGCTGTTTCTCATAAACATTGTCTTCATAAGATTCAGCTGTAGTCCTACCTTTCCACACTCACAGTCGAAGTCAGCCAGCATTTGTGCCGCTTGGCTAATGTTTGGTGTTATTAAAACAATGTCATCAGCAAAGCAAAGTTATCATCATGAATAACTTTATAAATCACAGTGTTTATATAAACTACAAGGGGAAAGTAAAATGTTTTAAAAGAAGGTTAAAAACATATAACACTTAATCATCAGTAATTGATGTTTATTGATTTTCTGATAATTCATTTGTGTTCCTTTAAGTTTTATTGGACCAAGTGATATGACATAAATTTGTTATATGCCTGCCAAGGGGACAGGCCTTGAGGAAGGTAGGAGGGAACCTAGAGACATTAGTGATGAGATTAGTGTTGGAATGTTGTATGCCTGGAAAAAATTCTATTATGAACAACTTTTTTTTTTTTTGCTTTTTGGGTCACACCCGGCAATGCACAGGGGTTATTCCTGGCTCTGCACTCAAAAATCACTCCTGGTGGCGCTCAGGGGACCATATGGGATGCTGGGAATTGAACTCAGGTCGGCCGCGTGCAAGGCAAACACCCTACCCGCTGTGCTATTGCTCCAGCCCCTATGAACAACTTTTTAAATCCTGATGTCTATAAGAAGCTTCTGCACCTCCAAAGAAACAGTGACCAATAAACTCCACAAGAAGAAAACATCCAACCCCATCCAAAAATGGGGCAATGAAATGAACAGAAACTTGCTCAAAGAAGAAATCCGAATGGCAAAAAAGCACATGAGAAAATGCTCTACATCATTAATCATCAGGGAGATGCAGATCAAAACCACAATGAGATACCATCTCACACCTCAGAGACTGGCCCACATTCAAAAGAACAAAAGCAACCGATGCTGGCGTGGATGTGGCGAGAAAGGGACACTCCTTCACTGTTGGTGGGAATGTCCACTGGTTCAGCCCTTCTGGAAAACAGTATGGACGATTCTCAAAAAATTAGAAATTGAGCTCCCATTTGACCCAGCAATACCACTCCTGGGAATATATCCCAGAGAGGCAAAAATGTATAGTCGAAGTGACATCTGCACTTGTTTGTTCATTGCAGCACTCTTTACAATAGCCAGAAACTGGAAGAAACCTGAGTGCCCAAGAACAGATGACTGGTTAAAGAAACTTTGGTACATCTACACAATGGAGTACTATGTAGCTCTTAGAAAAGATGAAGTCATGAAATTTACATACAAGTGGTACAATATGGAAAGTATCATGCTAAGCGAAATGAGTCAGAAAGAGAGGGATAGACATAGAAAGATTGCATTCATCTGGGGGATATAAAGTAACAAAGTATGAGATTAATACCCAAGAATAGCTGAGATCAGCACCAGGAGGATTACTCCATAACTTAGAGGCCAACCAGATATCCTAGAGGAAAGGGCAGTTCAGATAGAGAAGGGAGCACCAAATAAAGGATGTTTGGAGGATCCCCCCAGGAGGGGAGATGCATGTCGAAAGTAGACTATGGACTGAACATGTTTGCCACTCAATGCCTCTTTTGCAGACCACAACACCCAAAAGGAGAGAGAGAACACAGGGGATTGCGCTGCCACAGAGACAGGGGGGATGGGGGGATGGGGGTGGGAGGGAAATTATCCATGGTGGTGGAAAATGGGCACTGGTGGAGGGATGGGTATCTGATCATTGTATAATTGAAACCCAAGCACAAAAAATTGTAAATCTACAACTGTAAAAAAAAATAAAATAAAGGGAAAAAATTAAAAAAAAAAAGAAAAAAAGAAACAGTGACCAAAATACAAAGACAGTCTACAGAATGGGAAAGGATATTCACCGAATACACATCTGACAAGGGGTTGATAACAAGGATATACAAAATACTGGTGGAACTCCACAGGAAGAAAACATCCAACCCCATCAAAAAATGGGGCAATGAAATGAACAGAAACTTGCTCAAAGAAGAAATCCGAATGGCAAAAAAGTACATGAGAAAATGCTCTACATCATTAATCATCAGGGAGATGCAGATCAAAACCACAATGAGATACCATCTCACACCTCAGAGACTGGCCCACATTCAAAAGAACAAAAGCAACCGATGCTGGCGCGGATGTGGCGAGAAAGGGACACTCCTTCACTGTTGGTGGGAATGTCGACTAGTTCAGCCCTTTTGGAAAACAGTATGGACGATTCTCAAAAAATTAGAAATTGAGCTCCCATTTGACCCAGCAATACCACTCCTGGGAATATATCCCAGAGAGGCAAAAATGTGTAGTCGAAGTAACATCTGCACTTGTTTGTTCATTGCAGCACTCTTTACAATAGCCAGAAACTGGAAGAAACCTGAGTGCCCAAGAACAGATGACTGGTTAAAGAAACTTTGGTACATCTACACAATGGAGTACTATGTAGCTCTTAGAAAAGATGAAGTCATGAAATTTACATACAAGTGGTACAATATGGAAAGTATCATGCTAAGCGAAATGAGTCAGAAAGAGAGGGATAGACATAGAAAAATTGCATTCATCTGGGGGATATAAAGCAACAAAATATGAGATCAATACCTAAGAATAGCTGAGATCAACACCAGGAGGATTACTCCATAGCTTAGAGGCCAGCCGGATATTGTAGGGGAAAGGGTAGTTCAGATAGAGAAGGGAACACCAAATAAAGGGTGTTTGGAGGATCCTCCCAGGAGGGGAAATGCATGTTGAAAGTAGACTATGGACTGAACATGATTGCCACTCAATGCCTCTTTTGCAGACCACAACACCCAAAATTAGAGAGAGAACAAAGGGGAATGCCCTGCCACAGAGGCAGGGTGGGAGGTGGGATGGGGGGAAATGGGCACTGGTGGAGGGATGGGTATTTGATCATTCACTTAATCACTTAACTTCCCGTTAGTCGTCGATTTGCTCGAGCGGGCGCCAGTAACGTCTCCATTTGTCCCTGTCGCGTGCTAGTGTAGCCCAATGGCATCTCTTCGCTCCGGGAACATGGAGGGCCTCAAACCGATCGTTCATGACCTTGACAAAGAAGTCTGACCATCTGGTAGGTGGGCGGCCACGCGGTCTCTTGACATCCCGTGGAATCCAATCAGTAACAGCTCTAGTCCAACGGTCGTCTTTAAATCTCATTACGTGACCAGCCCATCTGATTTTCGACACCTTGGCAAATGAGACAGCGTCCCTGATCCTTGATCGTCGACGGATGTCAGAACTCCGGATTCGTTCTCTCATTTGGGTGAAACGTGATATTCCAAGCATAGCTCTTTCTATTCTTCTTTGGGAGACCTGAATGGCGTTCTCATCTTGTTTGCGTAGGGCCCAGGTCTCTGAGGCATATGTTAATGTAGGAAGAACAGTGGAATCAAAGAGATGTGCCCGGAGCCGGAGGTTCTTCGTCCTCTTAGCTATTTCTTCGACGTTCTTGAAGGCGTTCCAAGCCGCTCTCTTCCTCCTGCGCAGCTCGGGTGCCAGGTCATTTGTCATGTTGACCTCTCGACCTAGGTACACATAGCTGTTGCATTCGGAGATGGTCGTTCCATTGAGAGCGAATGGGGCGTCAGGAACAAGGCTGTTTCTCATAAACATCGTCTTCGTAAGATTCAGCTGTAGTCCTACCTTTCCACACTCACGGTCAAAGTCGGCCAGCATTTGTGCCGCTTGGCTGATGTTTGGTGTTATTAAAACAATGTCATCAGCAAAGCGGAGGTGGTGTAGTTGCCGACCATCTATCTTCACTCCCATTCCTTCCCATTCCAGTCGTCGCATGATGTTCTCGAGGGTGGCACTGAAGAGTTTTGGTGAAATGGTATCACCCTGCCGCACCCCTCTCTTGACATCAACGATCACTTCTTTGTAGAATGGTGAGATCCTGGTAGTGAATCCGCAATACAGCTCACGGAGGATCCTGATGTATTGGGCTTGAATGCCCTGATTGGCTAGGGCTTCAATGACCGCTTCCGTCTCAACAGAATCAAAGGCCTTCTTTAAATCAATGAACGTTAAGCAGAGCGGCATCTTGAACTCCCGAGAAACCTCAATGAGTTTGGTTATTGTGTGGATATGGTCGATGGTGCTGAATCCTTTGCGGAACCCTGCTTGCTCACATGGTTGTCCTTCATCTAGTGTTCTGCCAATCCTATTCAGGATGACTCGAGTGAACAACTTGTAGATGACAGACAATAGGCAGATCGGGCGATAGTTGCCAATGTCATGGATGTCTCCCTTCTTGAACAGTAGTACGGTCCTGCTGGTTTTCCATTGAGATGGAACCTTGCATTCAGACAGGTAGCGAGTGAAGAGCCGAGCCAGTGTATTGATGAGTACTGACGGCAGGTTCTTCAGGTGTTCAGGTCTGACCTTGTCTGGGCCGGGTGCTGTTTGCTTCTTTACTGACGAAATGGCGTGTCGGATTTCGGAAGGGAGAACGTTGGGAACGACATACCCATCCTGTGGAATTTGGTATGTCGGCAAGTGGACATGGCTATCGAAGAGATTTGAGTAGAAGTCATGGATAATCTTCTCCATTGCCGTTCTGGAGGATGTGATGGATCCATCAGGACGTCGGAGGGCAGTCATCTTGGTCTTATAGTTGGCGAAGGACAGGCGGGAGTTACGAATACTTTTCCCGGCTTCTGCCGCATCTACCAGTACTTCTGCTCTTCTCTCTTTGAGGTCTTCCTTGATCGCATCTCTGCACTGCTTTGATCATTGTATGACTGAAACCCAAGCACAAAGATTTGTAAATCTACAACTGTACCTCATGGTGCTTCACTAATAAAAAAAAATCCTGCTCGATTTGCTCGAGCGGGCCCAGTAACGTCTCCATTGGAGACTTTGTTGTTACTGTGTCTGGCATATCCAATACTCTCGGTAGCTTGCCGGGCTCTCCGAGAGGGGCGGAGGAATTGAACTCGGGTCGGCCATGTTGGCCGCTTGTAAGGCGAACGCCCTACCCGCTGTGCTAAAAAAAAAATCCTGATGTCTAAATAAACATTCCTGAAGAAAACGTTTGGTGTTATGGCTGTGCTCGTGGGGGGCAACTCACGACCTCAGTAGGGCATGAAGGACAAGCCGGTACTGCCCTCCTTCCCATGAAACTGCAGTTGCTCCGTCACCACCGGTTCATACCTGGCTTTCCAATAAGCTCTGAGGTGGCGGCCACCTTGCTGCCGGGAATGGGGTGGGGGGAGGCGGAAGGGAGTGACACCGTTTCCCTCCCGGGGAAGCATGGCACCGTAGTTTAATGTATAGTCCATTCACTTTTCTGCCGCAAGCTGCCGGGCTCTGGATTAAGTCCTTTTGCCTCTGGAGCTATGGCCGTGCCTGAGAGCCGCTCGTGGAGGGTCTCATATCATTTTCTCATTCTTCCTTTGGCATATCCTACACTGAGGATGTAGGGTTATTGATCACTTCACATAACAATACCATTAAGATGGATTGTTAAAAGTTGCTTTATTCTTTAACTCCCTACCCTGATCCAACTATTCTTAAGTTATCATTCTCATATAGTCTTTATGAATTCATACATGAACTCATTTGACTTTCTTTGCCCCTCAGGAAAAATGTTTAAATGCAGAGACAATACATTATTTTCAACAAGAAAATAACAAGCACAGAATTACTTCTAATAAGTTTCAAATGATAGGAACCCTAAGTATCACATTTATCCACCACATTATATTAGCTGGTTATGCATCTTAAAATTACACACTGTTCTTATCAATTACATCCTAATGAAACAAAAAAATGTATGGTGTACATCAAATTTGGTTCAATATGTTCTGAGTATGTGTGGAAAAGTTCATTTTTAGATATTTCTCTCCAGTATCTTGTAAACTGGATTTGAATCACTATTAATGTCAAACTCTAAACAACTATATTTTGTGTATTGACTCCTTTCCAACATAATAATAAGCAAATATTAGACAGATGGCAGGTGTCAGGATGGCCGAGCGGTCTAAGGCGCTGCGTTCAGGTCGCAGTCTCCCCTGGAGGTGTGGGTTCGAATCCCACTTCTGACAGACTGATGGATAAATTCTAAAAATAATGCTTCTCTAGCACATTCTTGTAAGTTATTTATAGTTACTTTGAGACAAATGAAAATTAAAATCCATTTTGGTAGTGAGGTGGATTTTCAATCTTATTAAATTTGTGACGTGTTCTCAATGAAATTCCACTCCGCAATTATAAAAGGTGATTGCGAATAGTAAAATAAATCAGGAAGTGAAAACTCTCACTGGATGGCTTCACTTTTATATGGAATATGGATTACTAAAGCAAATACATTTCGTACGAGGAACCGGTTGGAGGTACTTTTTCGTGGTGGGATGGTACTGGAAATTTGGTGGTGGGTACAGAATATCTTAGGAACGTGGAGAGAGGCAAAGCTAAACCCCCGAAATTCTCTTGCATTGTAAACTAATAATTAAAATTTTTAATTAAGAAAAATTGTTCCTGGGACTGGAGCGATAGCACAGCGGGTAGGGCGTTTGCCTTGCACACAGCTGACCCTGGTTTGATTTCCAGCATCCCACATGGTCCCCCTAGCACTTCCAGGAGTAATTTCTGAGTGAAGAGCCAGGAGTAACCCCTATGCATCACCGGGTGTGACCCAAAAAGCAAAAAAAAGACAAAAGAAAAAGAAAAATTGTTCCTATTTTCTAAAGAAACAGACTTGCAGGGTTATTTCTTTTCTTTTCTTTTCTTTTCTTTGGGGGGGGGGCGGGTAGGGCACAACCAGCTCAGTCTTATTCTTGGCTCTATGCTCAGGGATCACTCCTGGTGAGGCTCAGGGTACAAAATGGAGTACTGAGGATTGAATCCAGATTTGTTACATGCGAGGCAAGTGTACTACACATGGTAGTTTCTTTGGCCCTCATTTTTATATACAAGTGGGGGACAGTTTTATATAAAAATAATTTTTTAAGTTTAGACACCATGATTTACAATACTATAGATGATGGGATTTTATGCATAGAATTTCCAGCAAAGAACAATGAAGAAATAATGACATTTCTGCGCTGTGTTTTTGAGTCCCCAAAGTATATTCCCAGAAGTGGCATTTCTGGGTCATAAGAAAGCACAATTTCTAGTTTTTTTTTCCTGAGGAATGCCCATATTGTTTTCCAAAAAGGCTAGACCAGTTGGCAGTCCCACCAACAATGAATGAGAGTCCCTTTTTACCCGCATCTGTGCCAGCACTGGTTGTTCCTGTTCTTTTGGATATGTACCAGTGATATCTCATTGTTTTGATTAGCATTTCCCTGATAATTAGCAATGTAGAACATTTTTCATGTGCCTATTGGTCATTTGTGTTTCTTCATTGAGGAGGTTTTTGTTCATTTCTTCTCCCCATTTTAGTGGGACTGGATTTTTTTGTAAAGTTCTGCGAACATTTTATATATCTTTGATATTAATACTTTAGCATATGGGTATTGGGTAAATAATTTTTCATATTCTATGGGCCAACTTGAAATCTTAGTCACTGTTTATTTTGAATGGCAGAAGCTTCTTAGTTTAATGTAGACCAATTTGTTTATTTTTGCTTCAATTTGCTTGGTCAGTATTTTTGAAGATGCCTTTTTCACCATTGTCATGAAGGGTTATACCTACATTGAAGGTTTGCTCCATGTACCTTATGGATTCAAGTCTGATATTGAGGTCTTAAATACATTTTGATATGACTTTTGTGACTGGGGTTAGAAAGAGGTCTGAGTTCATTTTTTGCATGTAGATGCCCAGTTTTCCCAGCACCACTTGTTGACCTGGCTCCACATCATATTTCTTACTCTTGGGGCTGGAGCAATAGCACAGCGAGTAGGGCATTTGCCTTGCACGTGGCTGACCCGGGTTCGATTCCCAGCATCACATATGGTCCCCTGAGCACTGCCAGGAGTAATTACTGAGTGCAGAGCCAGGAGTAACCCCTGAGCATTGCTAGGTGTGACCCAAAAGGCATATTTCTTACTCTTTTATCAAAGAATATGTGATCATGTATTTGAGAATCTATCAGGACATTCAACTGTATTCCATTTGTCTTTGTGTCTGTCTTTACTACAATATCATGCTGTTTTAATTATTATCTCATTGTAGAATAGCTTGAAGTTGGTAAAGGTGATGCCTCCCATCTTCTTTTTCCTAAGAATTTCTTTAGCTATTCATGGGCATTTACTGTTTCGTGAGTGCAGGAGCGTTTGATCTATTTCTTTGAAAAATGTCATGGGTTCCCCCCATCTCCCCCTATTCCTGGTAGCTTGTCAGTCACATCCACAAGCTGCTGCTGGCACTATATAATCTTATTAACAGCCATGATCCAGAGACTCAATATATATGTCTGGGAAGAGAGCACAGAACAATATGTCATAGACATGCCGTCAGACTCCAAGCCAGATTATTTCATTTGGCGCAACCCGGAAGGGAGTGGGTGAGGCCCCTCCCCGCCCCAATGGAGCTAGATCCAGCAGCCAGAAATCTCCAGAACTCACACCTGCTGTCACCTGCTCACACCTGCTGTCTACACACTCGGACATGCCTCACCCATGAGTGAAAGTATTCCTGAACATCTCATACTTTACACCACCAATATACCAAGAGTAGCACACCACATTTGATTGGGTTTAAAGTAGAAGGCAACTAAACGTAGGGGGAGATATATATTTATGTTTATACATATATATATACACACAAGTCTCAACCTTTAATACCATTTTACTACCTTATAGAAGGATTTAATGGCTCCTGGATGAAATATAACAATCTTCACACACTTTCCTCTAAGAAACCTTTTCTGTCTAATTTTTAGCTGATTATTCATAACAAGCAGTACAAAATAAATTACTTTGGTTATGTTTTGGGGGCAGGATTTGAGGTTTGGGGTGGAAATATGGTGGTGGGAAGGTGTAATGGTGGTGGGACTGGTGTTCGAATATTAAATGCAATCAAATATTGTGAACAACTTTATAAAAATAAAATTTAAAAAATGTCATGGGAGAGACAGTGCTGGGGCAAGTGAGAGATGGACAGGCACTGGGCGACTCTGTGCCTCTCTGAGGAAAATAATTAAACATGAGCAAAGGAGATCCTAAGAAGCCGAGAGGCAAAATCTCATCATATGCACTCTTTGTGCAAACTTGCCGTGAGGAGCACAAGAAGCACCCAGATGCTTCCGTCAACTTTTCGGAGTTTTATAAGAAGTGTTCAGAGAGGTGGAAGACTATGTCTGCTAAAGAGAAAGGAAAATTTGAAGACACGGCAAAGGCTGACAAGGCCCGTTATGAAAGAGAAATGAAAACTTATATCCCTCATAAAGAGGAAACAAAAAAGAAGTCCGAGGATCCCAATACACCCAAGAGGCCTCCTTTGGCCTTTTTCTTGTTTTGTTCTGAGTATCGCCCAAAAATCAAAGGAGAGCATCCTGGCCTGTCTATTTGTGATGTTGCAAAGAAACTGGGAGAGATGTGAAACAACATTGCTGCAGATGATAAGCAGCCTTACGAAAAGAAGGCTGCCAAGCTGAAGGAGAAATATGGAAAGGATATTGCTGCATACCGAGCTAAAGGAAAGTCTGATGTGGCCAAGAAGGGATTTTGTTAAAGCTGAAAAGAGCAAAAAAAAGAAGTAAGAGGAGAAAGGTGAAGAGGATGAAGAGTATGAGGAAGAAGAGGAGGATAAAGAAGATGAAGATGATGATGAATATGAATAAGTCAGTTCTAGTGAAGTTATTTTTTTGTCTATAAAGCATTTAACCCCCCTGTACACAACTCACTCCTTTTAAAGAAAAAAATTAAAATGTAAGGCTGTGTAAGATTTGTTTTTAAACTGTACAGTGTCTTTTTTGTATAGTTAACACATTACCGAATGTGTCTTTAGATAGCCCTGTCCCGGTGATATTTTCAATAGCCACTACTGACCTTGCCTGGTACAGTATGGGGGTTGTAAATTGGCATGGAAATTTAATGCAGGTTCTTGTTGGTGCACAGCACAAATTAGTTATATATAAGTATGGTAGTTTTTTCATCTTCTGTTGTCTCTGATACAGCTTATATGAAATAATTGTTGTTCTGTTGAATGAATACCGCTCTGTAATTTCAAAAGAAAAAGAAAAAAGTTGCAGCTGTTTTGTTGACATTCTGAATGCTTCTAAGTAAATGCAATTTTTATTAGTATTGTTGTCCTTTTCATAGGTCTGAAATTTTTCTTCTTGAGGGGGAGCTAATACTTTGCTTTTACCCATGTTGGAACACAAGAATGATTACAGTGTTTATCTTTCATACAGTTGACTCGTAAAGCTTTCGTCTACATATCCTGCATATTCATGATGAGGCAATAAAAGTTGATTTAGGACAATTTTCATCCATAACTGAATCTTGAATCTCAGTTGATAGCAAATTTCACATAGTCCCATTATATTTACAAAGTGAAGAGTAAGCCAGTGCACTCACAACATGGGATTATTACAATCAAACGTTTTGAAAATCTGTCCTTTAAGGAGTAATAGAAAACGATGTTCTAACCTTTACTTGAGGACTCTACCTGAATGTATCTCCAAAAGCGTGAGCTTAAAATACAAGACTGGCCAATGTTTTGGTTCTTTTGTTGTTAATGTTTTAGTCCTAGCAAAGGCTCTGAAAAGTGCTGGCTGTAAATGTCTTCTGTTTAATAGGCTACATGAGTTTCCACTGGTGTTTTCTATCAATTGGGTCAACTTAAAAAATTGTGAAAAATCAGGTATATTTTTCTTAATGGATTGTCCCTTAGTAATCTAGTGGACTTGATGGAAGAAGACATTTAAACTTTGAGTTATGAATTTAGTTTGATTTTCTTTTATAAAACAAGCTCATCAATAAGGGTCATAATGTTTATCTACTTAGCATTTTAGGGAAACAATTTGCCAATTGTGGTTTTTGAGATTATCGTTCTCTTAAAATGCCAGTGTTTTAAAATAGCGTTTTTGTAATTTTACACGCTTTTGTGATGGAGTGCTGTTTTGTTGTATAATTTTGACTTGAATTCTTTCCATTTGTATTTGCTCGAGTAAGTAAAGGCCCTCCCGTTGATCATCGATTTGCTCGAGCGGGCCCAGTAACGTCTCCATTGGAGATTTTGTTGTTACTGTGTTTGGCATATCGAATACATCACGGGGAGCTTGCCAGGCTCTGCCGTGCGGGCGAGATACTCTCGGTAGCTTGCCGGGCTCTCCGAGAGGGGTGGAGGAATCGAACTCTGGTCAGCCATGTTGGCTGCATGCAAGGCAAACGCCCTACTGCTGTGCTATCGCTCCAGCCCATTTGTATTTGTTTATGTCATTTCAGGAGGAATATTGAACATCTGAGTCCTGGATATTAATAAACTAATAATTGTAGAGGTTTTAAAAATGTCATGGGTATACTTATAGGGATGGCATTGAATATGTATAATTCTTTGGGAACTATTGCCATTTTAATAATATTAATATTCCCAATCCATGAGCAGAACATATGTCTCCTTTTCCTTGCACTCGCTTTTATTTCTTGAAGTAGTGTTTTGTAGTTTTCTTTGTATAGGTTATTAATCTCTTTAGTTTAGCTTATTTTGAGGTACTTGATGTTCTGAGATGATATTGTGAACCTTTTTTTAGTATCTCTTTTTTCTCATTGATTACATGTATATGAAAAAGCCATGGATTTAGGGTATTGATTTTGTAAACTGCCACTTTACTAAATAAATCTATTGTTGCTAGAAGCTTTTTTGTAGAGTCTTGAGAATTTTCTAAGTACAGTATCATGTAATCTGCAAATAGTGAAAGCTTTATTTCTTCCTTTCCTATCTGTGTGCCCTTGATCCTTGATATCTTTTCCTTGCCTAACTGCTATGGCAAGTACTTCCAGTACTATACTGAATAGGAGCCACAAGAGTGGGCAAACTTGACTTGTTCCTGATCTTAAAGGGAAAGCTTTTATTTTTTCCTATTGAAAAAATACTTGCTGTGGGCTTGTAGATAACTTTGACTATAATGAGGAAAGTTCCTTCATTTGTTGAGAGTTTTTATCGTGAATGGGTTCTGGATCTTGTCAAGTGCTTTCTCTGCATGTATTAATATGATCATATTGTTTTATCTTTTCTTTTATTAGTATGATGTATTCTGTTGAGTAACTTGAGAACGTTAAACTATCTTCGGATCCGTGGGAATGAAACCTACTTGATCATGGTATATGATCTTTTTGATGACTCGTTAGATTCTATTTGCCAATATTTTGTTGAAGATCTTTGCTTCTTTGTCTCTCAGGGATATTGGCCTATAATTCTTTTTTTGTGGTCTCTCTGTACGTTTTTGGTATCAGGGTGATGTTTTCCTCATACAGTCTGTTTGAGAGTGTTTCTGTTTCTTCCATTTCCTGGAAAATCTTGAAAATGATTGGCAGTAGGTCCTCTTTAAAGTTTTGAAATAATTCACTAGTGAATCCATCTGGGCTGGGCTTTTGTTTGGGGGAAAAGTTTCCATTACCTTTTCAATTTGCTAGACAGTGATAGATCTGTTTAGGTATTCCAAGTTTTGTTGGTTCATCCTTTGGAGGTTACAGTAATCCAGGAACTTATTCATTTCCTCAATTTTTCTTGTTCTGTGGCATAAGGATTCTCAAAGTAATCTTTGATGATCCTTTAAATTTCTGTGATTTCTGTTGTGATGTCCGCCCTTTTATTTTTTATTTGCTTTATTAGTGTTCTATCTCTTTTTTGTGAGTCGTCTTAGTGGTTTGTTGTCTGAGGCATCTCTTGTCATGCACCAATTGTCTGAATCCTGAGGCGTTCCTGTTCGGGTGCCAGTTTTTTGAGTCACCATTCTGTGGTGACCAGAATCCCCTGGTGCCAATGACCATGTCCCCAATTGATGGACAAAGGAACAAGTCCCCAGGATGTTAACCAGTGGCACTTTATCAAGTCAATAAGCATTAATATGGAGAAATCGTGAAGGGTTGGGGGGCAGCAATTACATATAGATGTGGTTAAATATTAATATAAATAAGGAACAGATTTAAAGACCTTCCTTCAGGGAAAATTCTTATAGGAAATCCACCCAAGAACAAAATTTCATCTAGGGTCTCTAGCACTTCTAGGAGATCACACATCTTCTAGGAGATCCACCCAAGGGCAAAATTCCATCTAAGGGCATATTACTTTCTCTTTTCCTTTACTGGTAATTCTTTTAAAGAATCACATTAAATTTACTTATTAATAATATTTCTATTCAAGGGGGTATGGTGCCGCCAGCAGGTCAATTTGTACCTGTGAGGCGAGTGCGTCAGCAGCCTGATGGCACCATCAGGCTTTCAGATACCGCAAATTGCCTCTGTGCCTTTGATCAGACACCAAAAACTTGGGGCAAAGTTTATAAAGAAAGTAAACGGCCAAAAGTTAGGTATGAATCCTGGGAATATATCCCAGAGAGGCAAAAAAGTATAGTCGAAGTGACATCTGCAATTGCCTGTTTATTGCAGCACTCTTTACAATAGCCAGAATCTGGAAAAAACCTGAGTGCCCGAGAACAGATGACTGGTTAAAGAAACTTTGGTACATTTACACAATGGAGTACTATAAAGCTGTTAGAAAAGACGAAGTCACGAAATTTACATACAAGTGGTACTACATGGAAAGTATCATGTTAAGCCAAATGACTCAGAAAGAAAGGGATAGACATAGAAAGATTGCATTCATCTGGGGAACATAAAGTAGCAAAATAGGAGACTAACACCCAAGAACGGCCGAGATTAGTACCAGGAATTTTACTCCATGGCTTGGAGGCCAACCACACATGCTAGGGGAAAAGGGAGCTCAGATAGAGAAGGAAACACCAAATAAAGGTGATGGGAGGATCCTCCCAGGATGGGAGAAGCATGCTGAAAGTGGACTATAGACCAAACATGATTGCCACTCAATGTTTCTTTTGCAAACCACAACACCCAAAAGGAGAGAGAGAGAACAGAGGGGAATGTCCTGCCACAGAGACAGGGTGGGATGGGGGGGATGGAGGTGGGAGGGATACTGGGATCCGTGGTGGTGGGAAATGGGCACTGGTGGAGTGATGGGTATTTGATCATTGTATAATTGAAACCCAAGCACAAAAATGTGTAAAAATTTTAAAAAATAAAAAATTTTTAAAAAACTACAAAAGGTAGGTATGTGAGAGACACACCCACAAACCACCACGGAGGGGGTGTATACTGGGGTTCTTGGTAGTGAAAAATGAGTACTGGTGAAGGGAGAGGTGTTTGATCATTGTGTGACCGAGACTTAAACCTGAAAGCTTAGTGACTTTTCCCACAGTGATTCAATAAATAAATATAAGAAGAAAAAATAATAAATAAATTTATGAAAAAAAGTTGCGCAGTTGACATCTTATCATCTTGAATCTTGACATCTTATCATCTCATTCCTACTTTGGACAAACTGGCAGGCTACCGAATGTAACCTGCCCACACGGCAGAGTCTGGCAAACTCCCTGTGGCATACCGAATATGCCAAATACCAGTAACAATGAAGGGTCTCATTCTCCTAACTCTGAAAGAGCCTTGAATATGGCACTTTTTTAAAAAATCTCAGGGCTAGGACGAAGGAGACGTTACTGGGGCCTGCTCGAGGCAATCGACCAATAACAGGATGGTTGTGATTGTTGTGATGAAAAAAAGTTAAAAAAAATAAGATTTCTATTCATTTTGTGTAAACACAGTAAGAGATATAGATTTTTATCCATAAAGGCTTAGACTAAGCTTAAAATGGTCTGTCTGGAAGGGGTTGATATCAAGGATATACAAAGTACTGCTTGAACTCCACAAGAAGAAAACATCCAACCACATCAAAAAATGGGGTGATGAAATGAACAGAAACTGTCCTAAAAAAGAAATCCGAATGGCTAAATGGCACATGAGAAAATGCTCTACGTCACTAATCAGGGAGATGCAGATCAAAACAACAATGAGATATCATCTCACACCACATAAGGAATGTTCTTAATGTGACCTCATGATGTGCTAAAGGAGCTACAGGACTTTTCCGCAGGTCCTCTGATGCTGGCTTCTCTGATTTCCTTGTGACTTCCAGCCGAGAATGGTTTGGGGATGGCACAGATCTGGAGTTTGGAGGGTTGTGGTGTTTCTGGCAGTATGAAGGTCCAATCAGTTGGATAAATTCGACTCCTGTGATGAGATGTAATGAGACCCAGAATTTCTTGGTAGGGTTACTATCTGTTGAAACATAAGCATAGCCTTTTCCTCCTACAAGGAGATTTCTTGCTGCAATCTTTGTCAATTTTAATGCAAATAGGAGAATTAACTGTTTCCTGAGGTGGGGAGGGGGGAACATACCCCTTTTATTTTTTTTAATAATTGTAGCTAAAGCCATACTTTTTTTCAGGGGTGAACTAATAAAGATGGGATTTCTGGAGCCTGTCTAGAAAAAAATCCAACGTCTTCTGAGCCTCAGGTGTTAACTACCTTGGGTCATTGAGGGTGGAGTTCTTCTCAATGTTACAGAGATCTGAGTTGGAAATACTGAGAGATGCCTTGGCCCAATTAATGTCTCTCAGCAGGTTTTGAAAATAATTAAGAGTTTTGATGTTTTCATAAATCTCTGAAGCTCTCTATCATTAAGACAGGCAAGTAAGATATCTATAAGATAAAGACTGAAGGTGAGTCTGTGAAAAATTCCCTGAAGCAGAATGCTCCATTAGTACCTCACTGTGGGCCTTAAATGATTTAGTTAAAAATAAAAGAGAGCATTATTATATTGACCAATATCATGTTTGCTTGGTTCTTTTAGTTCCATGCAAAAAACCTTGATTAACTAAGTTCAAAGTTTTCTAAGAGCACTATAATTTTGTACTTATTTTCAATAATGAATTTGTATTCAGGAATATCTGTCTAGATCCCTTTTTTTTTCTTTTTGGGTCACACCTGGCAATGCACAGGGGTTACTCCTGGCTCATGTACTCAGGACTTACTCCTGGCTGTGCTCGGAGGACCCATGTGGGATGCTGGGAATCAAACCTGGGGCCCCTTGTGCAAGGCAAATGCCCTACCCGCTGTGCTATCGCTCCAGACCCTGGGTCTCTTTTTTTTATAATTTATTTATTTATTGAATCACTCTGGGAAAAGTTACAAAGCTTTCAGGTTTAGGTCTTGGTCATGCAAATATCAAACACATTTCCCTTTACCAATACTCATTTTTCACCACAAAGAACCCCAATAAACCTCCACCCCCCACCCCTCCCAATGCCTGCGAGGCAGATGAATTCCAGTTAACACTCTATCTACTTTGACTAGACTCACTGTTTCGATAAAAGACGCACCATTATTATTTAGAGTTTACCACCCCCCAAATCAGACATGCTGAAAAAGCATTGTGAAATGATCTGCCCTCTACAGCTGGGTTCAAGAATTAAATGATGTCGTGTGGCCGCTATCGCGGCCGCGTGGTTTTGGATTTCTGCTATTTTACTTATTAACCCTGGAAGTATTTCTACTGAGAGTCAGATAATTAAGAGATCGGTCTCTGTGCTCCGGAGCCATGGCCGTGCCGGAGAGCCGCTCGTGGGGGACCACTGGTGACCTCGGTAGGGCGTGAAGGACGAGCCCGGAACGCCCCCCTTCCCATGAGGTTTTAGCCGCCCCGTCACCACCAGCTCATACCTGGCCCTCCACAAGGCTCCCAAGCGGCTGCCATCTTTCTTTCCAGAGGGGTGAAGGAGGAAGGGACCAACACCCTTTCCCCTCCTGGCAGACATGGTGGCATGGATTAACGCATAGTCATTCACTTTTCTGCTCCAAGCTGCTGGGCTCTGCATTAAGTCCTTGTGCTTCTGGAGCCATGGCCGTGCTGGAGAGCCACTCGTGGGGGGCAACTGGTGATCTCGGTAGGGCATGAAGGACGAGCCCGGAACGCCCCCCTTCCCATGAGATTTTAGTCGCCCCTCACCACCGGCTCATACCTGGCTTTCCACAAGGCTCCCAAGCAGCTGCCATCTTTCTTTCCTGAGGGGAGAGGGTGGAAGGAAGCCCTGGGTCTCTTTTTTACCTACTTTCTCAAAATATAAATATTAGAACAATTATTCAGATACAATTTAAAATTTTTATACCAAATTCCTTATACTAAATTTCCTTATAGGGTAATTTATAATTTCCTTATACCAATCTAATTTAACCATACATATTTTTCTCATCTATAACTTTTTTCATTAAATCACCATGAGATTCAGAGTTACAAAGCTGTTCATGTTTGGATTTCAGTCATACAGTGTTCCAACACCCATACCTCCCAGTGTACATTTCCCACCACCAATGTCTCCAGTTTCCCTCCCCGTAGCCTCTCTCTCTCTCTCTCTCTCTCTCTCTCTCTCTCTATATATATATATATATATATATATATATATATATATATATATATACTTTCCTTCTTTTACTCTCTCTCACTCTCTCTCCTTCTCTCTCCTTTTGGGCACTATGGTTTGCAATACATATACTGAGAGGTTATCCTGTTTTTCTTTTACCTATTTTCAGCATGCATTACTTACCGAATGACAATTTCCAACACTCATTGTCATAGTAGTTCCATCTCTACTCCTAATTGCCCTCTCCTCCCAGCACTTGAGGCAGCCTTCCAACCTTAGACCAATCCTCCTGGTCCTTGTTTTTACTGTTCTTGGGTATTAGTCTCATATTGTGTTTCTTTTTATATCCCTCAAAAGAGCCCAATCATTCTATATCTCTCTCTCCTTCTGACTCATTTCATTCAGCAAGACACTATCCAGGTCCATCTATTTATAAGCAAATTTTATAACTTCATTTTTTCTGGTGGCTGCATATTTTTCCATTCTGTACATGTACCATAGTTTCTTTAACTAACCATTTTTCTGTTCTCAGGTACTCGGTGGTTTCCAGATTCTGGCTATTGTGAACATAAAAGTGCAGATAGCATTTCTGTTGTGCATTTTTGCACCCTGGGGGTATATTCCCAGAAGTAGTATTTGTGTATTTTTACTTCCAATTTCTTGGTATGCCGTATTTCATCCTTGAATATTCCTTTTGCTTCAGTGTCATGGAGGGTTCTGTCCACATTTTCTTCCATGAATCTTAAGGATTCAGGTCTGATATTGAAACCTTTAATCCTTTTTTATCTGACTTTTGTGCCTGGCATTAGAAAGACATTTGAGTTCTTTTCTTTTTCATGTAGCTGTTCAGTTTTTCCAGCATCACTTGTTGAAGTGGCTTTCCTTGCTCAACTTCACATTTCTTGCCCCTTTATCAAAACTTAGGTGATTATATATCTGGGAGTGGGTGTCTGATATTCATCTCTATTTCTTTCATCTATGGGTCTGTCATCTGTAACGATATTCATCTCAATTCACAACCAACCAATTTCACTGTAAAAGATTTTTCCTCACATCCCTTTTTTTCAATCTATGTGGGACAAGATTCCTTCCCAAGTCAACCAGAATTATAGGGATACCTGAGCCCCTACTTTAAATTCCCTGTAAATATTATCCCTTTTCTGAAACTGCTCTTATTGGAAAACCAAGGATTAAATTTGTAGAAAATTTTAAGACAAGACTGGAGCTGGTCCCAGGAAACACGATTATCAGTTTCATGCAAGAAATGCTTAATCAATTCAAAAAAGGGCTTAGCGTGTTCAGTCAGGCCCAAAAGGTGTTCAAAGGGGTTGATGTGGCACTCTTTCTGTCCCATCGTGGGGGAGGGTGTTAGGGCTAGGATTCTAACTCTCCAGTACCCTGAAAAAACTGTTATACTACTATTCCTTTGAGTGGAGGTACAACTAGGTTTCTACTCCCCAGTACTCTGAAAATCTGTTCTTGGTTTCATTGATATTTTGGATTGTTTTGGGAGATTTGAGCTCATTAATTTCTGCTCTAAGTTTTATTATTTCCTTCCTCCTTCCTGTTTTGGGCTCCTTTTTTGGTCATTTTCCAAAATCTGAAGCTGTGAATTTATTTATGTGATCCCTTTCTTCCTTCCTGATGAATGCTTGCAGAGATATAAACTTTCTTCTTAACACTGCTTTTGTTGTGTCCCACATGTTCTGGTAGCTGGCATTCTCATTTTCATTTGTTTCCAGTAATCTTTTATTTCCTCTCTAAGCCAGTGGTTGTTCAGTAATGAGCTTTTTAATTTCCAGGGGTTTGGCTTGATTCTCTATTTCTGTGTCTGATTAACATCTATTTTCAGTGAATCATAAACTGAAAAGATAGTTGATACAGGTATGTTTTGTGGCCCAGCATATGATCTATCTTGAAGAATGTCCCACGTTCACTGGAGAAAAATGTATATTTGGATTTTGAGGGATGAAAAGCCATATATATGCATACAGTACATACATACATATATACACACATATATTCACATACATATATGTATGTATGTATGTATGTATACTGACCACTTCTCTACCATTCCTTGTCTCAAATAAAGTAATCGTGTTGATCTATCAAGAAGTAACAAGCGGTGTTAAACTCTCCAACTACTATTGTGTTATCAATGTCTTTCTTCAAGCATATTAGCAGCTTTAGGTATGTTTTAAGTATTTTTCTGGTCCCTCATTAGGTGCATTTAAGTTTAGGAGTGTGAATTCTTCCTGATATATAGACCCCTTGATCATTAAGAAATGACATTCACTGTATTTAATAACCCTCTTCAACCTGAAGTCTACATCATCTGATACTAGTATGGGCACACCCCAACAATTTTGAGGGAGTTGATTGCTTGAGAAAATTTGTTTTCCAGTCTTTGAGTCTGTGTTTGTTATGACTGGTCAAATGTGTTTCTTGCAGGAAGCAGAGTGTTGGATTCAAATTTCTAATCCATTCTGCTACTCTGTGTCTCTTAATTGGTGCATTTAACACATTAACAATGAGAGAGGAGAGGTTATTGTGATAGGGTTTTGTGTCATCTTTCTGCAGGTATTTGGTGTGTTTGTGAGGTTTGTCTTATCTTAGAAGAGTCCGTTTAGTTATTCTTGTAACAATGACTTTGAATCTATGAAGTTCATGAGTGATGTTTATGTGTGAAATTGTATATTGTTCCTTTAAATCTGAATAAGAGTCTCACTGGTTAAAATATGCAAAATGATGCATTCATTTCATTTAGGTGTTTTTCCACCATAACCCACCACCAACTTTGGGCCCTGGAGGGTTTCATCTGAAAAATTTGCTGTAAATCTTAAGGATGCTACTTTGTATGTAATTTCTTTAATCTTTCTGCTTCCAATATACTATCTCTATCTATGGATAGATATTCTATATCTATCTATTTTATCATTCTGATTAGGATATGTCTTGGAATATATTTATACGGATTTTTTTAGCTGATACCCATTGGGCATCCTGGATCTGGGGACATGTACTCTTCAGCTCTGGGAACTTCTAAACAATGATGGCTTTGACAGTTGCTTCTTCATTAGAGTTTTTTCCTGCCCCGTTAGGACCCCAAAGGGATGCTGTTCAAGCCTATGTTCTCTTGTCATCTGTTGGTTCATTTTGAGGCTCTTTTCCATCTTCAACTGCTGTCTGGAGATTTTCTGCATTCATCTTGGAGCTCATTGATTCTATCCTCAGCAGCCGTTACTCTGCTGCTGAGGCCTTTCAGTGATTTTTTTCAATTCACCTACCAGCTGAACGAACAAACACCATTGGGCTACACTAGCACGTGACAGGGACAAATGGAGACGTTACTGGCACCCACTTGAGCAAATCGATGATGAACGGGAAGTCAAGTGATCAAGTGATCACCTACAAGGTGTTTTAGACCTGTCATTTGTGCTTGTAATTTTGTATTTTCCTCATTTCTGCTCTCACATCCTCTTGTATTTTATTGGCAGTGTGTTCTATTGTTTATTTGAGATCCTTATGCATCCTTAACAGATCCATTCTGAATTCCTTAACAGAGAGGCTACATAGCTTATTATTAATGTTTGGATTATCTGGCTGGGGACTTCACTCACTAAGCCTGGTGGGTTTCTACGTTGCTTTACCATTGTGACGTTTGCAGTGTGGAGTTGCTTCTCATGTGTTGTGTGGATAGGAACCTACAGTTAGGATATCTTTGTATGTTTATAGTGAGTTATGGAGAGGTGAAGAGATGCAAGTCCTGGGTTCACCCATACCTGTAATGTAGGGTATATATAAAATAACTTCTTCAAACATGTACTTTCACTTATAGTTTAGACAGACGTGACAAGGGGCAGCACCTGCCAGGGGAAGGGGTTCCAATGACAAAACACTGCACTATCCAGTCCGGTTCTTCCCTTTGTGTGGGAGACCAGATTTCAGAATGGAGAGGGTACAGGACCTGCCGAAGTTCACAGGCAGAAATAAATAAAGGGATACAATGAGAGGCAGCACGTGGGGTTCCAGTGGTGAAACTCTGCAGGATCCAGTTTGCTCATTTATTCTTTCACTCCAAAGGCAATCAATGATCGCCTTCTATATACTAAAACGCTTATCCACTCTCTGGCATTATCAGCCTAGATAGACAGTAGTTTGAGCAGAATAAAGGCATTCAACCTTAATTAGGTAAAGTTTGAACCATCTCCATTCCCTATTCACATGCTCACTTGATCACTTGACGACTTGACATCCCATTACTCATGGATTTGCTCGAGTGGGCACCAGTAACATCTCCATTCATCCCTGTCGCGTGCTAGTGTAGCCCAATGGCGTCTGCTCATTCTAGGAACAGGAAGAGCCTCAAACTCATCGTTCAGGGTCTTGACGACAAAGTCTTACCATCTCGTAGGTGGGCGGCCACACGATCTTTTGACATCCTGTGAAATCCAGTTGGTAATGGCTCTAGTCCAGTGGTCATCTCCAAATCTCATTACATGTCCAGCCCATCGGATTTTTGATGCCTTAGCAAATAAGTCAGCGTCCCTGATTCTTGACCGTCGACAGAGGTCGGAACTTCGGACTCTTTCTCTCATTTGAGTGAAGTGTGATGCTCCAAGCATAGCTCTTTTAATTCCTCTTTGAGAGACCCGAATAGTGTTCTCATTCTGTTTTCGTAGGGCCCAGATCTCTGAGGCATATGTTAATGCAAGAAGAACAGTGGAGTCGAAGAGATGTGCCCAGAGCCGGAGGTTCTTCGTCCTCTAAGTTATTTTTTCGACGCTCTTGATTGCGTTCCAAGCCGCTCTCTTCCTCCTGCGCAACTCAGGTGCCAGGTCATTCGTTATGTTGACTTCTCAAACTAGGTACACATAACTGTTGCATTCGGAGATGTTCATTCCATTGAGAGCGAATGGAACATCAGGAACAAGACTGTTTCTCATGAACATTGTCTTTGTGAGATTCAGCTGTAGTCCGACCTTTCCACATTCATAGTCGAAGTGGTCAGCATTTGTGCCACTTGGCTGATGTTTGGTGTTATTAGAACAATGTCATCAGCAAAGCGGAGGTGGTATAGTTGCCTATCTTCACTCCCATTCCTTCCCATTCCAGTAGTTGCATGACGTTCTCGAGGGTAGCACTGAAGAGTTTCGGTGAAATGGTATCACCCTGCCAAACCCCTCTCTTGACATGGATAATCACTTCTTTGTAGAACGGTGAGATCCTGGTAGTGAATCCATAATACAGCTCATGGAGGATCCTGGTGTATTGAGTTTGAACACCCTGTTTGGCTAGGGCTTCGATGACTACTTCCGTTTCAACAGAATCAAAGGCCTTCTTTAAATCAATGAACGTTAGACAGAGCAGCATCTTGAATTCCCGAGAAACCTCAATGAGCTTGGTTATCATGTGGATATGGTCAATCGATATATATGATATCAATACCAAATTAATTTGTTAATTAAGGCACCATGTTTGGCAAAGTTATTCATAGTCAAGTCTCAAACATATGTTGTTCAGACTCTGATCCCACTACTAGTATCAAATTCCTACCACCAGTGTCTCCAGTGTCCTCCCACCCCCCAACCTGACTCCCTGACAGAACCATTTTGAATCTCATGCTTTCAGTACTATTGGCTCTGTGGTTTAGATATAAAAATATACCACACTTCTACACCACTGATGTGCCTGAGGCCCCTGATCCCTACCTTGTTACCTTCCGTCAGCCTTTTCTCAGTCGCTGATCAATTTCTTTTCTTTCCTGTCCTTATTTCTGTAGTCTAGGTCAAGGGTAATCTAGGTATCCCCTCTTTGATACCTTTCATTCCCTCATCCTGTTCTAGGTACCCACAGATGAGTGAGACGATCTTAAATGAGTTTGTCCTTCTTAAGGTTTACTTCCCTTAACATGGAATTCTCCAGCTCCTTCCAAGTTGCTGAGAATTTTATGACTTCACCGTCTCTTGCAGCTTCATAATATTTCATTGTGCATATATACCACACCTTCATTATCCACTCAATTGTTGTGGGACGCCTAGGTGATTCCACAGTTGAGCTATTGTGCCTAAATGATGCAATGAACATTGGTGTGCATATGTTGAACTGAATGTGCGTTTTTGTGTCCAAGGAGTGACTGTTCATTTCCTCTCCCCATTTTTGATAAGTATTTTGGGTAATTTTTTGGGTTTTAATACTTTTGAGTACTTTATATTTTTGGAATATTAACCCTTTATCTAGATTCGGTGAATGCAAATGTTTTCTCCCTTTCAGGTAGGTAGCTTTTAGTTTCAGCCTGTGCTTGATTTGCTATGCAGAAACTCTTTAATTTTATGTGGCCCCATTTGTTTGTTTTTTGTTTATTTATTTATTTATTTTGCTTTTTGGGTCCACCTGGCTCATGCACTCAGGAATCACTCCTGGCAGTGTTCGGGGGATCAAATGGGATGCTGGGAATTGAACCTGGGTCGGCTCCGTGCCAGGAAAACCCCCTACCCCTGTGCTATCGCTCCAGCCTCCATGTTTTTATTTTTTAACCACGTCCAGTGATGCTGAGGAACTACTCCCAAATATGTTTGTTCCTGGTGGTGCTCAGGGGATCTTGTATTGCCATACATGCAAAGCATGCGCTCAACTGATAGGAGTATCTCTGGCCCCTAGAAATATGTAAATTTCATCCATTAAGAGTTGAATTATTTTTTACATGAATGATCCCTGTATTTTTTATTTTAAATTTGTTTATTTTGAATCAAGTCGCTGTGAGATACACAGTTACAAAGTTGTTTATGATTGAGTTCAAGTCATACAATGTTCCAACACCCGTCCCTTCACCAGTGTATGTTTCCCGCCACCAACGTCCCCAGTTTCTCTCCCACCACCCATCCCTGCCTCTATTTATAACAGGCACGTTTCTTCTCTGTCTCTCTCTCACTCCCTCTCTATCTCTCTCTTTCCTTTGGGGCATTGTGGTTTGCAATATAGATACTGAAAGGTTACCAGGTATATCCCTTTACCTACTTTCAACACTAAGTTCCTGTCCGAAGTGATCATTTCCAGCTACTATTGTCATACTGGCCCATTCTCTGTCCTAACTGCCCTTTACCCTCCCCCACCCCTCCCACCACCACCACCACACACACATACACACATACACACACACACGGCAAGCTTTATTATTGTTTCCATTTTGTTTTGTTTCTCTTAGCTTTGGCAATGGAATCATGTAATTGAAAACACCTTTGAGACCCAAATGCTGAAGCATTCTGCCTATATCTTTCTAATTGTATTTTACAGATTCTTGTCTGATCTAGAGCTCTTTGATCCACTTTGAGTTCAGCTTTGTGTAAGGTGTGAGATATGGATTCAGCTTCATTGTTTTACATATGGTTATCCAGTTTTCCCATCAGCATTTGTTGAAGAAACTTTCTTCACTCCACTTCTTGTACCCAGCTCCTTTGTCAAAAATCAGTTGACCTTAGATCTGGGGATTTGTCTGTGGGTACTCGATTTTAAATCATCAGTCAGAAAATTGATCCTATTTCAGTAGCATGCTGTTTTGATCACTAAAGTTTTATAATATAGTTACGAGTTAGGTAATAAGATACCATTCAGTTTCTTACTTTTCAGAATGGCTTTGGCTATTTGGGGTGCTTTATTGTTCCGTGCAAACTTTATTATTTTTAGTTCTGCATCCTTGAAGAATGTTGCTTGAACTTGGACGAGGGAAACATTGGGTCGTCTATGTAATAATTAAGGTAGGATAGTCATTTTGACAATATTGATTCTCCAATCCATGAATATGGAGTTCCTAATGTCTTCTACCTTTTTCTTAAGTGACTTATAGTTTTCGTGGTATAGATCTCTCACCCCTTTTGTTACGTTGATCCCCATATAGTTGATGTTTTCACACCATTTTGAATGGACTAGACCCTATGATCACTTTCCCTTCTAATTCATTATTTTCATATAGGGATGTGAGAGATTTGCGTGTGTTGACTTTGTAGCCTGCTACTTTGCTTTATGTGTTTGTTGTTTCAGGAGCTTTTTTTGTGGACTCTTTAGGGTCTCCTATGTAATTGTCGCATCATATGCAAACAGTGACTTCTATTTTGAGGAGCAGGGGTCACACCCACCCATGCTCAGGGATTTCCTCCAGATCTACACTGAAGGATAACTCGTGGAGGGGCTCAGAGGACCCGAGGATCGAACCCAGGTCAGCCATGTGCAAGGCAAGCACCCTACCTGTTGTAGTATTGCTCCAGCGCCCAGAGACTTCTTCTTTCCCAATTTAAATCACGTTGGATTCTTTTCCCAGCCTGGATTGTTATTGCTAGAACTTTTAATATTACATTGAATAAAAGGGTAGACAGTAGCCATCCTTGTCTTATACCTGATCTCAGACGTTTTTCGCCATTGAGAATGATACTGGCTGCGGTGTTTTTGAAGTTGTTGCTGTTGCTATTGTGGCCATCACTTGAATCACTTGATATTCCGTTACTCTTCGATTTGCTCGAGCAGGAGCCAGTAACGTCTCCATTCATTCCTGTTGTGTGCTAGCATAGCCCATTGGCATCTGCTCGTTCTAGGAACACGAAGAGCCTCAAACCAATCATTCAGGGTCTTTTTTTTCTTTTTTTTCTTTTTGGGTCACACCCAGTGATGCTCAGGAGTTACTCCTGGCTCTGCACTCAGCAATCAGTCCTGGCGGTGCTCGGGGGACCATATGGGATGCTGGGGATCGAACCTGGGTCAGCTACATGCAAGGCAAATGCCCTACCCGCTGTGCTATCACTCCAGTCCCTCGTTCAGGGTCTTGATGGAGAAGTCTAACCATCTCGTAGGTGGACGGCCACGCAATCTTTTGATGTCCCGTGGAATCCAGTCGGTAATGGCTCTAGTCCAGTGGTCATCTTCAAATCTCATTACATGTCCAGCCCATCGGATTTTTGATGCCTTGGCAAACAAGACAGCGTCCCTGATTCTTGACCGTCGACAGAGGTCGGAACTTCGGACTCTTTCTCTCATTTGAGTGAAGTGTGATGCTCCAAGCATAGCTCTTTTAATTCCTCTTTGAGAGACCCGAATAGCGTTCTCATTCTGTTTTCGTAGGGCCCAGATCTCTGAGGCATATGTTAATGCAAGAAGAACAGTGGAGTCGAAGAGATGTGCCCGGAGCCGGAGGTTCTTCGTCCTCTAAGTTATTTTTTCGACGCTCTTGATTGCGTTCCAAGCCACTCTCTTCCTCCTGCGCAACTCAGGTGCAGGTCATTCGTCATGTTGACTTCTCAAACTAGGTACACATAACTGTTGCATTCGGAGATGTTCATTCCATTGAGAGCGAATGGAACGTCAGGAACAAGACTGTTTCTCATGAACATTGCCTTTGTGAGATTCAGCTGTAATTCGACCTTTCCACACTCAGGGTCGAAGTTGGCCAGCATTTGTGCCACTTGGCTGATGTTTGGTATTATTAGAACAATGTCATCAGCAAAGCAGAGGTGTTATAGTTGCCTATCTTCACTCCCATTTCTTCCCATTTCAGTCGTTGCATGACATTCTCGAGGGTGGCACTGAAGAGTTTCGGTGAAATGGTGTCACCCTGCCGAGCCCCTCTCTTGACATCAATGATCACTTCTTTGTAAAATGGTGAGATCCTGGTAGTGAATCCATAATACAGCTCATGGAGGATTCTGATGTATTGAGTTTGAATGCCCTGATTGGCTAGGGCTTCAATGACTGCTTCCGTCTCAACGGAACCAAAGGCCTTCTTTAAATCAATGAACGTTAGACAGAGTGGCATCTTGAACTCCTGAGAAACCTCAATGAGCTTGCTTATCGTGTGTATATGGTCGATGGTGCTGAATCCTTTGCGGAACCCAGCTTGTTCGCATGGTTGTCCTTCATCTAGTGTTCTGCCAATTCTATTCAGGATGACTCGAGTGAACAGCTTGTAGATAACAGACAATAGGCAGATAGGGCGACAGTTGCCAATGTCATGGATGTCTCCCTTCTTGTACAGTAGTACAGTCCTGCTGGTTTTCCATTGGGACGGAACCTTGCATTGATTGGCCATCACTAACTTGAATAAAGTTCCTTCCACCCCTCTTTTGTTGAGGGTTTTTATTGTGGATGGTTGTTTGATCTTGTTGAAAGCTTTCTCTGAGTCAATTGATAGGATTTTTATTATTTTCATATTTAATTTTTAAAAGAAGTCTATTATGTAACTTTATTTGTGTATACTGAACCATCCTTGCACCCTGGGATAAATCCCATATGTCTTGGGTATTTTTATTGGGACTGCATTGTATCTGTATAATGCTTTGGGTAGGACTGCCATTTTAACAATACTTATCCTTCCAATCCATGGACAGCAGATATGTATCCATTTCCTTGAGTCTTTCATTTCTTTCAGCAATAATTTATAATTTTCTGTGTGTAATTCTTTCAGTTAAATTTTTCTCTTTGAATTCATGGCTTGAATACAGAAAAGTCATGGGTTTCTGTGTGTTGATTTTGTGGCCTGCCTATTTATTGTATGTAAGTTTGTTGTTCATCAGAGCTTTTTATTTGTAGAGCATTTGGCGTTTTCTAAGTATAGCATTGTATCACCTTCAGTGATAATTTGCCTTTCTATTTTCCAATGTGGATGCTTTTAATATCTATTTCTTGACTAACTGTTATCAAAAGGACTTCCAATACCATGCGGAATAGCAGTAGTGAGAGTGGAAAGTTTTGTCTTGTGGCTGATCTTAAAGGGAAGGCATTCGGTTTTTCACCATTTTGTCATACAACGTTCGCTGTGGGTTCATGGTAAAAGGTTTTACTTGTATCAAGGAAAGCTCCTTTAACTTCTATTTTATTGTTTTTATCATGAATGGGTGTTTGATCTTGTCAAAAGTATTATTGGTATCTTTTGATCTGATCATATGATTTTAATTCTTCCTTATATCAACATGGTACATTATCTTGACTTGTATATATCAAAGAATCTTTTATCTATGGAATAAATCCTACATGGTCATGGGGTACAATATTTTTGATGTAGTGTTGGATTTGCTTTGCTAATATTTTGTTGAGAATCTTTGCACCTATATTATAAGGGATATAAGAATATACTTTCCTTTTATACTGTTCTCTGCCTGCTTTTGGTATCAAGGTAATGCCTGACCAACAAATCTTTTGGGGAGGATTTCTGTTTCTTCAATTTTCTGGAAGAGCCTGAAAAATATTGAAAACAGGCTTTCTTTGAAAGAAGGTTTGGGGGCTGGAGTGACAGCAGAGTGGGTAGGGTAATTTCCTTGCACGCAGCCAACCCGGGTTTGATTTCCAGCATCCCATATGATCCCCTGAGCACGCCAAGTGATAATTCCTGAGTGCATAGTGACCCCTGTGCATGGTTGGGTGTGACCCAAAAAGAAAAATAAAGAAAGAAGGCTTGAAAGAACTTCCTAGTTAAACCTACATGGGCCTGAAATTTTATTTTGGGGGATATTTTTTATTACTGTTTTAATTCCCTTGCTAGTAATTGGCCTGTTTTTGTGCTCTGCTTCTTTTTTATTTAACCTTTGAAGTTTATAGGCGACCAAAATTTATCCATTTCCTCTAGAGTCTCCAACATTGTCCTGTATAGATTTTCATTTTGATCCCTGATTAATTTTTGAATTTCTGTTGTATCTGTTGTGACATTTCCCCCTTTAATTTGTGCTTCACTTTATTCATTTTCTATACTTCTGAGTACCACTAATAAACTGTTTACTTTTAAAAATAACACCAGCCCTAATTTTTTTCTCTATTTTAGATCATTTTAATTGATGTACTAGTATCCATCTAATAGATTTCTCTATTAGAATTTTATATTTATATTAAAAATTTATATTAAAAATTTTATATTTATATTAAAAATTTTATTATTTCCTCCTTTTCACTTACTTTGGTTCCCTCTGTTGATCTTTTTTCTAGCTGCTCAAGCCGTGCTGTGAAGTTATTTATGTGGAGCCTTTCTTGCTTCCTAATGAATTTTTGTATTGCTATGAACTGCCCTCTTATCACTGCTTTTGCTGTGTCCTATATGTTCTGGTATCTCGTGTCTTTATGCTAATTTCTTTTTAGGAATCTTTTGATTTCCTCTCTGGTCCACGGGTTGTTTAGCAGTAAGCTAATTTCCAAGTGTTTTAGTGTTTTCCTGTTTCGGTCTATGATTCATTTCCATTTTCAAATTATCACAGTTTGAGAGGATAGTTGAGAAAAATTTTATCTTCCTGATTTTGTGACCTAGCATGCGGTCTGTCTTGGAGACAGATAGAGTACACATTCCCTCTATGCACTGGAGAAGAATGTGTACTCAACTTTTGCGGGGAAGGTGAAGGGCTCTATGTATGTCTGCTGGGCCCCTCTCTTTCAGTCTTTCCTCCAAGGCCTGTGTTTCCTTGTTGGGTTCTTGCCTAGCTGATCTATCCAGCAATGATAGAGTGTTAAAGTCTCCTACTTCTAGGACCGGAGAGACAGTACAGCGGGTAGGGTACTTGTCTTGCATGAGGACAACTAGAATTTGATCTCCGGCATCCCATATGGAGTACTTCCAAGCACCTCCAGGAGTAATTCCTGAGCCCAGAGCCAGAAGTAACTCCTGAGCAATGCCAGGTGTGGCCCCCAAACCAAAACAAAGTCTCCTACTACTATTTTACTGCTTTCAATGTCTCCCTTGGTGTTTACTATAGTTTGTTTTCAATATTTTAATGGCCCCATCATTAGGTGCATATATATTTAGGAGTTGAGTTCTTCTTGATGCATCGATTCCTTGATCCCTAAGAAGCTACCATCCCTGAGGACAATGCGATAGTTAGTACAGTGGGTAGGGCACTTGCGGTGCAGGCGGCTGACCTGGGTTTGATCCCTGGCAACCCATATGGTAACCCACGTGCCACCAGGAGTAATTTCTGAATGCAAAGCCAGGAGTAACCCCAAGCATCACTGGGTGTGGCCCAAAGAAGCATAATGAATAAAAGAAAAAGGAAAAAGAAAAAGAAATTGCCACCCCTGAACTTTATGGCCATTTACAATTTTTTAATTTCGATTCATCGATTGCCTCGAGCAGGCCCCAGTAACGTCTCCTTCATCCTAGCCCTGAGATTATATTCAAGGCTCTTTAGGAGAATGAGACCCATCATTGTTACTGGTATTTGGCATATTTGGTACGCCACGGGGAGTTTGCCAGACTCTGCCCTGTGAGCAGGCTACATTCAATATTCTATTATTCGTTAATTTATTTTATCGAATCACCGTGAGATAAACAGTTACAAAGTTTTTTTGTTTCTTTGTTTTATGTTTGGGGTGTTTTTGTTGTTGTGTTTTCAGGCTTGGGGCTGCACTGGCAGTACTCAGGGGATACTCCTGGTTCTGCACTCAGAAACTACTCCTGTGGTGCTTGGGATGAGCATATGGCATGCAGGGATTGAACCCAGGTCTTGGCCTCCTGCAAGACAAGCACCCCACCCACTGTACTCTCTCTCTCTCTCTGGCCCGTAAATTTGAAGTTTATGTTGTCTGATCGAAGTATGCCTCCCTGCCCCTCCCCTTTTAAATGATTTTTCTTGCGATACCTGGATCTAGAATACTTTTAAATATACTTAAAATATCTTTATCAAGACAGTAGACAACAAATCATAGAGGGAAATGTATATATATATATATATATATATATATATATATGTCTTGGAGAGCCCGGTAAGCTACCGAGAGTGTCCTGCCTGCACAGCAGAGCCTGGCAAGCTCCCCATGGCGTATTCAATATGCCAAAAACAGCAACAATAATAGGTCTCATTCCCTTGACCCTGAAAGAGCCTCCAATATGGCAGCGCTGGGAAAGACGAGTAAGGGGAGGGTGCTAAAATCTCAGGGTTGGGATGAATGGAGATGTTACTGGTGCCCGCTTGAGTAAATCGATGAACAGCGGGATGACAGTGATGACAGTGATACAGTGATTTTTTTTTTATCAAAACAAACATCATGGTTTACAAAGTTATTCATAGTACAGTTGTTTTAGGCATACGATATGCCGATGTCAATCCCACCACCAGTGTGACCTTCCCTCCATCAACGTCCCATTTCCTTCCCACCCACCCCTAGCCTGTCCACTTAGCAGCAGGCACAAAACAAATTTACTTCATATAGCTTGCTCCAACAACACTTAAATGATCCGCAAATGGAATTATCAGAAAATAAATCAATAAGTCAATTTGTGATAATTGACTGCTATATTGTTTTAACCTAAGTAAATAAATAAATTAAAATCATTTGCTACTCTGTCACATCTATTCTCATTTACATAAATAAGTTCTCAACTCTGGCACCTAAAATACATTGCATTAAATTTTATTTTGCACTTAGGTCTCATTGTGGTAATAAACATGTCTTCCCTGTCATCAATAAAACTTATAAAAAATTATTTGCTAATATGTTTTGAAGTTTACATGGAATTAGGTAGGGCCTACACATGTAAAATTTGGTAAGAGTGAAGAGAATTAAGAAAATTTAAATGGGAAAATAGGAATGGGTCTTTGAAAGTACAGTGTTTAATCCTAAGACAAAGAATATTGGCTTTGTATTAGACAATATCACATATACTGCTTCAGTGTCTGCATTAATAAGCAAAATATTGCAGTATTTAGAATAACTGGAGGAGGAAATGCAGTGTTTTCTTCCCTTTAGGGGGATGCCCAGATCAACCTTGGCCCCTGTGCATAGGGAGGAGAAGAAAAGAAAGAGTGAAGGGGAGGGGCAGAAGAGACAGATGAGCAGCAAAGGGTCCCAGGCCAGGGGATTAAGGTACAAAGGTGAGGGACTGGAGCAATAGCACAGCGTGTGGGGCGTTTGTCTTGCATGCGGCAGACCCAGGTTTGATTCCCAGCATCCCATATGGTCTCCTGAGCACTGCCAGGGGTAATTCCTGAGAGCAGAGCCAGGAGTAACCCCTGTGCACCGCCGGGTGTGACCCAAAAAGAAAAAAAAAAGGTACAAAGGTGGTGTTAAGGAAGGGTAGAGCCAAATAGCCAAACCACAGAATCAATAACATTGAAATCAGGAGACCCAAACTGTTAACAACTGAACTGAGAAAGGTGCCCGTCAAGAAGGTGGACTGGACAGGGGTGAGGGGAGTATGGGTGGGAACCTTGGAACATTGACACTAACATCCTTCCACCAATGGGATCAGAGCTGCAGTATTGTATGACTAAAACTCAACTAAGAATAACTTTGTAACTCAGGGTGCTTTAATAAAACCTAAATAATAAAAAAAAAGAAATATTTTATCAAATCAGGGGACACATCCAACAGTGCTCAAGCAGGGCTTAGTCCTGGCTCTGTGCTGGACCTGGTGGGGGGGGGGGGACCATATGAGGTTCCTGGAATCAAACCGGGGTGGCCGCATAGAAGGCAAATGCTCTACCCATTGTACTATCACTCTGGCCTCAGACTAAATTCCTGACTTACAAATTTGCACTTAAGATTCCTCCATGTCAAGGAAAGAGAGGGAGGGAGGGAGGGAGGGAAGAGGGAGGGAGATGGAGGGGGAGAGGAGAGAGAGAGAGAGAGAGAGAGAGAGAGAGAGAGAGAGAGAGAGAGAGAGAGAAGAGAGAGACTGCCATAGAGGCAAGCTGGGGGGGAGGGAAATTTGGGACATTTAATAAATATAAATTGAAAAATTGAAAAACAAAATTTCTCTATGTCTTCTTTTTTTTTTTCGTGTGGAGGTGGGGTGCCACATGCAGTGGTGCTTAAGTCTTTCTTCTGGCTCCTGTGAATCCTGAATAGGGGTCACTTCTGGTAGTGCCAGGGATTGAACTGGTGTTGGCCACACGCACGACAAATTCCTTGACCCTCTGTAATATCTCTGTGTCTCCAAGGCCTCGTCTAATTGTTTCCATTACCTTTGTCACTGTCACTGTCCTCCCATTGTTCATTGATTTGCTCACGTCTCTATTTTTTTTTTGAGACTTGTTGTGACTGTGTTTTGCATATCGAATCCGTCACAGGGTAGCTTGCCAGGGTCTGCCGTGGGGGCACGATACTCTAGGTAGCTTACCAGGCTCTCCGAGAGGGGCGGAGGAATCGAACCCGGCTCGGCCGGGCTGGCTGCGTGCAAGGCAAACGCCCTACCACTGTGCTATGGCTCCAGCCATTACCTTACCTTAGTATTTGGTTGTTCGAGGTTTCTAAGCATATGTTTATTACTAGAAGTTTCCTTCCCATAACTCCTCCTACATCCCGTAAGTTTTGACACGTTGCTATGTTTCTATTTTGTTTATCTCAAGATGTTATTTTGGTGTATCTTCTTTTTGCTTTTATTTCTTCTTTGACCCATACATAGGAGGTTAAGGATGTGTAGTTTTCATTTACAAATACTTGTGAATTTTACAGTTTTCCTCATGGTACTTATTTCTAGTTTTGTCAGCCAAGTGATAGAAAAGACACAAAATATTCCAAAATTCCTAAGACTTACAATCTGAGTAACACATGGCCAACAGTAGAGAGCCTTGTATTTGCTCTTGAGAAGATCATTCTACAGCTCTGAGGTAAAGTGTTCTACGTGTTTGTTAGGTCCTTTTGATTTAAAGTGCAGGGAAATTCTGCTATTTCCTTACACACTGAAGAATTCAGACTACTCACTACCCAAACATGGGCAACGCAGTTTAAAGTATGCAGAGCTCTTGAAGAGACGTTCGTCCAGAACAGATATGCCAGTGGTCAGAGGCAAAGGAAAAGATGCTGGGCATCACTAGCGTCCAGAGAAAGGTCCCTCAGAACCACCCAGAGTGGCTGCCTCACGCGCACACTACCAAGGCTATATCAGAAGGAAAACCAAAGGAAACCAAAGGAAAATGACCTTCCGGATGAGGCTGGGCTCCAGACGCGGGGAAGAGAGTGAGCCCGCGAACACGGCTGCCGGGAAATGCGCGGGCCTGCTCTCCCCTCGCCAGGGCTAAACCGAGACACCAACGGACTCCCGAGCGCCCACGCCCCCCGCCCCCAACGCCACTCCGAGGCGGACGCGACCCAGGAGCGAAGATCAAGGGCGTAAACAGAACCCTGCACACAGCCGTGCGGGACAGCACGATCCTCCGTGACCGTGAGGGGGAAACTGTCCGCCGTCTGCCAGCAGCTGGAGGGCCGGACGCTGGACACGGCCTCGGCCTGCTGTTCCTGCCACCGTGCGGTGCGGCGCGGCGCGGCGCGGTGCGGTTCGGCGCGGTGCGGTGCAGTGCGGTTCGGCGGGCGTAGGCGTGAGTCGCCGAGTTTGCCTCCCCGCGAGGCAAAGCTCTGGGGGCGACGCGGAGCCAAAGGGAGGCGGCGGGGACGCGCGTGTGAGGGGGAGCGCAGGGGCGGCTGCGGGGAGCACGGGGGTGGGGGGGGGTGGAGACGACCGGGGCTGCTTTCCGGGGAGGTGGGCGCCCGCGAGGGCCTCCGCAGCAGGGCCAGTGCGCGTGGGGCGAGCCGCCGGAGCCCGGCTCTCCTTTCTTGGGGGGCCCTGGGCGTCCGGGGACAAGCGGGCGGGAGTGGGCGCGGGCTCGTGGGCAGGGGACGCGGACCCAGGCCGTTGGCGCCGTGGGCCGGTGGGAAACCCAGCTTCCGCCCCGTTTGAGCGACGGTCGGTCGGTCGGTCGGTCGGTCCGTCGGTCGCCGGGTGCCCTCCCGGAACCGTGAGAGACAGACAGCTGTTGCCCGGCCAGTGGTCGCCAAGTGCCCCGCCACCAGGACACACTGTGCTCCACCCCACACCAAGAGACACGTGTGACACACCAAGAGACTCACTGGCTGCTGAGCGAGTGAGGGCCGAGGGTGTTCACCAGGACACAGGCATCTCCACCCAAGTACTCGCCAACATCAGACCTTGGCATCCTGAGCAGCGGGTGAGACGAGACTGGGATCAGGCCTTCCCAGCGTGCCTCATCGAGTCTACTGCCGTGTACATGGCCGCCGTGATCGAGTACCTGACGTCCACGGTGCTGGATCTGGCAAGCAAGGAGGCCCACAACAGGGGCTGCAGGCGCATTACCCCCGAGTTCCTCGACATGGCCATCCACAATAATTCGCTGCTCTGCGACCTCCTGGGCCCCACCACCATCTCCCAGGTGTCCCCCGGCTGCTAGGAGCCGCTCGGCCTTCCCCGCACCCGCGCCCGGGGCCTGGTCGCCCTCTACGCCGGCGCCCCTGGAAAGTTTGCTGAAGCCAATACAGTGCTGAAAGAAGCCTCTGTGTGTGCGCTGCGGTCACTCTGCGAGCCGACAGGTGGGGGGGCTCCCCGCTGGGACGGCCGGGAATTCCCTGGGCTGCAGGGACTGGCGGGTGGTCGGGCTCCCTAGGCCGCGGCTGCGGGTGCTCAGGTTCCCCGGGCCGGGCCGTGGGGGACGGGGTGCGGGTGGGGGTGGGGGGCGGGGCGGAGAATGGGCTGCTGGCTGGGGGCGTGGGCTGGGCACCACGAGGCGCAGGGAGGTTCCGGGCCCGGGCCGGGCACCACGAGGCGCAGGGAGGGTCGGGGCCCGGGCTGCGGGTGAGGATGCGGGAGAGGGTGCGCTGCCTAGACTGGAGCGTGGGCGAGAGCCTCAGGGGCCCGGCGCCCAGAGCCCCGCACGCGGTGCTCATCGGTGTGCGGCTGGGGGCCTGGCCGGGCCTTCGAGGCCTTCGAGGCGCGCGGAACGCCAGTGCGGGGCGCAGGGCGGCACCCGGGGGCTGGGGGGGGGGGCTGTGTGGCAGACGGCGAGGCGCGCTGCGGGGCAGGCGTGAGGCAGCGGGCCGGGTCGGAGTGACAGTGCGGCGGGGCCCGAGGAGACAGCAGCGGCCCTCCGTCACCGCGGAAGGCGGCTGCGTCCCGACGGCGCCGGGCTTCGGCCCAGGCCAGGCGCGCGGAACTCCCTCCACGCCACGCCGCGCCGCGCTCTCCAGCCCCTTCCGGGGCGCCGGGCCCCGCGCGGGGGGAGGCGGGCGGGATCTCGCGAGCCCCCGCGGGCCGGCCGCCCGGGCCCGACCCGCCTCGCGCCCGCTACCGGCCTATCAGCGCGGCGAGTCGGCCGGCGGGGGCGGGCCCTCGGGCGCGGGCTCTCGGGAGTGGCCGGCCCGCGCGTCCGTCAGGCGCGCATCCGGGCCAGAGGGCACGGCCGGCAGCCCGGAAGAGGGCGGCGGCCAACATGGCGGCGTCCGCGGCCGGCCTGAGCGGCCTGGGGGGCGGCGCCGGCGGCGGCGGCGGCGGCGGCCTGGGCGGCGGCGCGGGCGGCGGCGGCGGCCTGGGCGGCGGCGCCGGCGCGGTGCCCGAGGCCGGGGACTTCCTGGCCCGCTACCGCCAGGTGTCCAACAAGCTGAAGAAGCGGTTCCTGCGGAAGCCGAACGTGGCCGAGGCCGGCGAGCAGTTCGCGCAGCTGGGCCGCGAGCTGCGCGCCCAGGAGTGCCTGCCCTACGCGGCCTGGTGCCAGCTGGCCGTGGCGCGCTGCCAGCAGGCGCTCTTCCACGGCCCCGGGGAGGCGCTGGCGCTCACCGAGGCCGCCCGCCTCTTCCTGCGGCAGGAGCGCGACGCGCGCGAGCGCCTCGTCTGCCCCGCCGCCTACGGCGAGCCGCTGCAGGCCGCCGCCAGCGCCCTGGGCGCCGCCGTGCGCCTGCACGTCGAGCTGGGCCAGCCGGCCGCCGCCGCCGCCCTGTGCCTCGAGCTGGCCGCCGCCCTGCGCGACCTGGGCCAGCCGGCCGCCGCCGCCGGCCACTACGAGCGCGCCGCGCACATGCAGCTGCCGCTGCTGCCCCTGGCCGCGCTGCAGGCGCTCGGCGACGCCGCGTCCTGCCTGCTGCTGGCGCGCGACTACACCCGCGCCCTGGCCGTCTTCACGCGCATGCAGCTCCTGGCGCGGGAGCACGGCAGCCGCCCGGGGCCGCCGCCGCCGCCGCCGCCCCCTGCCACCGCCGCCGCCGCCGCCGCCGGCCCCGCGGCCCCGCCCGGCCCCAGCGCGGGCCCGGCCGCCTCCTCCTCGCAGCCGCCCCCGCCGCCGCCCGCCGCCGCCGCCGCCGCCGCCGCCGCCGCTTCCTCCTCCTCGGCCACGGGCACGGCCGCCACCGCCGCCGCCGCGCCGTCGCCCGCCCTGCTGGGCGCCTTCTCCGACGTGCTGGTCCGCTGCGAGGTGTCCCGCGTGCTGCTGCTGCTGCTCCTGCAGCCGCCGCCCGCCAAGCTCCTGCCGGAACACGCGCGCACCCTGGAGAAATACTCCTGGGAGGCGTTCGACGGGCACGGGCAGGAGAGCGGCGGCCCGCTGCCCGAAGAGCTCTTCCTGCTGCTCCAGTCCCTGGTCATGGCCACCCACGAGAAGGACACCGAGGCCGTCAAGTCGCTGCAGGCCGACATGTGGCCTCTGCTGAGTGCCGAGCAGAACCACCTCCTCCACCTCCTGCTGCAGGAGACCGTCTCCCCCTCGGGCCAGGGCATCTGAAGAACCGGCCTCCGCCGAAAGAACCCCCGTCCCCCCACCCCACCCCGGGCCGGGGAATCTGACAGCCGGCCACCGAAACACCCCCCCCACCACCACCACCCACCCCCTGCCTGCCGCGTGCCTCTCCCCAAACCCGTGCGCGCGGGCCTCCTTCCCTCGCTCTCTCCTGGCGGCTCCCTCGGGCCAGGGCATTTCTCAACCGGCCACCAAAACGGCCCCGCCTGCCTGCCCCGTGCCCCTCGCCAAATCCGCCTGGGCGTCCCTTCCACCCTCCCGGTGGCTCCCTCCCTCGGGCCAGGGCATCTGACAACCCCCCCTCCCCCGTGCCCTTCACCAAACCCGCCTGGGCCTGCCGCCCGCCCTCTCTCCCTCCCGGCTAGCCCCTCTCCGTTGAGGGGGGCAGGGCAGTAGGGGACTCGGGGGCCGGTGCTCAGACTTCGGTCGTCTTGCCCCCTCCCCATGCCCCTGCTCCCGACCTCTCTTGCAGCCCGAGGAATCGAGAGCTCCTGCAAGTGGCCACTCTCCCAGAGTCTTCTTTCGCCGCGGGTACAAGGGAAAGCTGCGGCCGAGAGCGAGCGAGCGAGCGTGCGCGCGCGCGCACGCCGAGGCTCCTTCCACGGGCTCCGGCAGTGCAAAAAGCAAGAGAGAGCCGCCTCGTCCCCCTCTTCTTCCGCACGTCCGTCCCCCTTCCCGCCCCCCACCCTCGTCCCTCTGTCTGTGTTCCATGGCGAGGCCCTCCGTTGGTCCCGCTCTGTTCAAATACAACCTGATTTTACTGGGTGGCCGTTCTGACTTCTCAGCCTGTTTCCTCTCTCCTGGCGCTTCCCCAACGCGCGCAGTCTTTCGCCGGCCTCTTTCCCTAGCCCCGAATCCTCGGGTTGCTTACGTCGTGGCAGCCTCAGCCCTAAGGACCGAGCAAGCCGTCCTGAGACTCTTGTTGCCTTAGCTGGACTTCCTCTGCAAGACGGCCACAGCTCATCTGCTGCTGGTCGGGAGGCAGGAAGCGGAACCCATTCCCGTTCAGCTCTCAGATGCAGTCTTTCGTTTAAAAGCCACGAACAGCAAGCTCTGAACGCGGGCTGTGCCTCTGCAGAGATGATTTGCCCTGTCCTCTTTTACTCAGCTGCACTGCAGAGGGCGTCGGCTGTCAAAGGGGCTGGGGTGGGGGTGGGGGCCATGTATCGGTGTCAGACCATAAAGGAACTGGCCCCCGGGACTGAGGACGTTGGGAAACTCCAAACCCTGTTGGGTAGTTGAGGAGGCTGGACACCCCAGAAAGAGGTGCAGTTAAAGGTCAAAACCAGTGTAAAAGCTGAATTTGCTCTAGTTGCAAGCACGATGAGGCTCGCCAACTACCAGCTTTACTCAGTCAGACTCAACTAAACTCGAGGAACGCAGATAGGGTCACCCTACCACCTAAAGAACCACTTAAAATGTCCACCTCACCTACAAAAATAACCTTCGCAGAAACATCCAGGGTGAGGTTGGACCAAATAGTTGGGTATCATGATTTAGCCAACTTGGCACCGAATATTGATCATCCTAAGTGCACCCTTTATGAACTCCGCCATATGCTTGAAGCAGACTTCACACTCCAAATAAAAGATAGGCAAAGTACCTGCATTGATGTAACAGGACACAACTCTCCTCTGTACTACCCTAGTCAGGAGTCCTTCCCCAGTAGAGGATGCACGTTCCTTGGGTAATGTTTACTCTTCTGGCTATCCCCAAACTTAAGTAGAACCAGGTAAAGGGAACCATCTTTAGATAATGCTGAGTTGGTGCCAATTACAGTCCTTGTTTCTGATCATAGCTGGTATTCATAATTACTTTCTACCATCTGTTCCATTTGTCCTCTGCAAGCCCCTCTCCTGGTTGTGGTTCTTTAGGTGGTAGGGTGACCCTATCTGCGTTCCTCGAGTTTACTGACTGTTAGTGGACCTGCCTGAATTGGCCGATGTAGCAGTATTTAATTTATATAAATTGCGAGCCACGGCAAGTAATGGGAAGAGATCCCCTGAGAGCTTTCTACAGCTCGGATATGGGCTACCATCCGAGCCTTCATCCCTTGGTGTGGGGCATCTGTCCCATTTCCACTCGGTGGTCAGCATCTATCACCCCAACCAGCACAGGAACCCTCCCCTCTGTGGATTCAGGGGCATGAGGAGCCCCTGGCAGACTCCCAGCGCAAGAGAACCATGGTTATATGCCCTGGCGGAAGCACCTTTCCTCTGGAACGAAGACCTTGGGGCCAGCATAGCACCAGGTCTCGGGGACAGGAAGCCACCCTTTTGCTAAGTGGATCACTTGGGGTAATGGCCAAGGGTCTGGCTTACTCCCGTGCCCACACCATGATGGCTGGACCTCCTAGTGCCTGCCATCATCGAAGCAGCCTTGCGGTGAGCCCTGAGCCAGCCCTGCGAGGTGTGGGCCCTGGGTGATGCCATCACTGAGTCCTCAAAAGACTTCTTCCAGAGTCCCATCAAGACAGCAGCTTCACCACCCCAGGATGGAGGGAGACATGGTAAGGCCATGCCACTTCGTTCAGAAGCCTGTTGAGTGAACACTAGTGACTGTGGAAGGAGGCTGGCTGGTGTCCCCCTACCCCGCCCCTTGAAGTTCCTCCTTTCCACTTGATGAAAATGCCCCTCAGCAGGGGTCACCCTTGGGTGAGCATTGACATGGAACACAGATACCACGTTTGTTTCCCACTCAGAGAGGCCTATCAAACAACTTTCTTTAGCTGCTCTTGTCACCAATTTTCCAGTTGTGTTTCTTCAAAACTGCCAACCATCCAGCCAAAGCATGGACCATCATCCATGCATCTATATATGACCAGAGGCCTGGGCACCTCATCTTCCAACCAAAGTGAGCCACTAAATGTGCTTGTCAGTGTTCTGCCTATGAAGAGAATCTTCCTTCACCAGTGCCCTTCAGAGATGTGCCACACTGGGGCTGTAGAGCTCAGTGGTCCACGTGTGTAGGAGTGTCCCTGCATCTCGTGCGCAACCATCTGCAAATCAGGTCAAAGTCTCCTCTTGCTCTGTCAAGTGATCATAGAGGTGGCCTGCATGGCGCCACAGGTGCATGCTGGGAGAGAGAGTGGTGGAATGGCCATGGGAACTAAGGGCATCTAGGCCAGCTCTCCACTGAACTTACCTGTGCCTGCCTAGGTAGTGCGGGCCTCATCTTGTCTGCACCTTAACTTTCTTACACTGTGGGTCTTGAGCCCATACGTGGTCACATAACTGAATGTGGGGGTGGTAGCATTTTTAAAGACTTTTATGACTTATTATTAGTAAATGTCTGATTTCCACGCCTAGCTTATATACCTGGTTTGGGAGAGGAAGGGACCTGAGGGGGGAAAGCTGAAGAAGCCAAAGTCTATATACCACTTCCACCAGGGTGAACACCTGCAGTGTTCTTCACAAAGGGAAAGGTTTGCTGGGACAGAGAACGCCCAGTTCATGATGGGCAGGTCAAGTCACACAGTAGATTGGTGGACCACGGCTGAGTGATCATTCTCCACAAAGGCCCAGAAACCACCCAAAAGTGACTTCTCTAATGCAAAGTGGTCCTTGGGAAATGATGGCAGGGTTCTGCTCCAAAGTCCCAAGGATCTGTGTTCCATTTCACCTACAAGATTCTTGCCAGCTGCATTCTTGTGGGCCTGATGGACAGGGATGTAAAGATCAAGTCAGTTGCTGCACACCAGGAACCATGGGAGGTGTTTCTTTGTTCAAGCCAAAAACAAAACAAAACAAAACACAGCATCTCTTACAGGAGCTACACTGCAAGTCTCCACCTGGCTCCGCCTACAGGAATCCACTATCACTCTCCCGAACCTTGTCTCTTCTGCTCACAACAAGTACCAGAGCTGAATGAACAGATAGAGGGAATAACTACTCCCGCATTGTTCTAGTCCTTGACATTACCACTAGTCCCTGAAATCCCACCCACCTATTCCTATACGCAGTATTGTTCTTGGTTTACTATTTCCCTGGGTAGAAGCAATTCTAGTGGCTTCCATGTGGCCTTTCCCACCCAAATAGCGCTGGCTCTGCAGGTCAGGGACCTACCATTTTCTGAGTGTGTTCATTCTAATTATGCCTATCTGGGGAGAGAGTCACAGGACCGCTTCAAGTGAGACCAAACAGGCACTGTATTCAGGAATCCTGCACCTTGCTGTAGCCTCAAGCCAGTTGCTTTTCTTACGGCCTCCAAAGGAAAGGCTCAGCGACACATCCTTTGAGCACCATGTCCCAGAGGAATGCACACGGAGAGTTTTCAACTTGACAGAAGGAACTGGGCTTGAACCAGCTCGTACCAGGATGGAGCCCAGTGCTGACCCCTCACTGATGTTTTCTCTCATTCAAATACTAAAACCCACCCCCGGGCTGGAGATCCATCATGCTGGTAAGACATGGATCCCATGGAGATGAAGTGTGCTCTGTCCACTGAGCCGGTGCACCCTGGCTTCCTGTGTCTCCCCACCCCTGTATGCTCACCGGTCATTCCATTCCCACCTCTGCCCCTCTAAACTTTTTCCCTAGTCTTTGTTCCAAGTGCCAGCCAGGACTCAATGCCCTGTGCTGTCTCCCTTGTGCACAAGCCTACAAGCAATAAACTCAGCAGGAATCTCTCCTGGGCCTCCTTGTCTTTTCTACTATGCCACGAATCTACTATGCACCCATGGAGAGATGGGGAGCAAATAAAGCACCGTGAATCACCTACGTCCCAACTCTGACTGGTGAACCAGGGACTCAAGTGATATCTTGGGTCTTTTAGAATCAGTGTGAGTTCAGAGCCAATGTTGACGTTTTCTCCCATTCAAATACGAAAACTCATCCTCGGCCTGGGGATAGTCCCAAATGTCTGTTTATCTCCTTTCCCCTGACTTCAGATTACACCGATAAAAACTAAGTCTCTCTGGAGATGGCTGGGAGGAAGATTAGCAGCATACATGCATTTGGGGGAATACACCCATGTCCTTCCTCATGGAAGCCCTGCCTCTCCTTCATTCAAGGGGCTCTGAACCTGTAAACTGATTCAAGCCTGGGACTTGATATAGGAACTGTGACTCTCTGTTTCTGTGCTCCAAAGTAGACTTTTATTTTTTGGCTAGTACTAAAACTCTCATATGTTTACAGATGAGTAAGAGTTTAATAGGATTCTATTATAGGGACTGGCCTGTGTTTCCCCTTCCACACTCCTAGATTGTATCCCTAACAACCCCCAGTGTGACTACATTTGGAGAAGAAGATCTTTGAAAAAATAATGGAGGTCAAGTAAGGTCATAGGGTGAGACCCAAAGCTAACATTGATGGTTGTTCTTATAAGAAGAGGAAGAAAAAAATGAAGAAAAGGAAGACACTACACTACACTACACACACACATACACAAACAGAGAGAGAGAGAGAGAGAGAGAGAGAGAGAGAGAGAGAGGAAAGAGAGACCAGGTGCGGACATAGCCAGACAGCAGCCTTCTTCAAGCCAAGGAGAGCGTCCTCAGACCAAAGCAACCAAGCTCTCACCTTGGTTGTAGGCTTCTAGCCACCAGAATTGTGAGGAAATCCATCTCCGTTGTGTAAGCCATCCAATCTATAGGGATTTTGTCATAGTAGTCCTAGCTACATGACACAACTTCCTATCCCATGTCTAGAACATTGTGATCAACCAGCCACCATGGCTAGGCCTCTAAGCCAGACAATTTTTATTGCAACTTTGACTCTGCTACTAGTTACTGTGCTTTGCCACTAGGCCCCTGACACCTCAGGATACAGCGCCTTTACATGTCCTGAATGAGTGGTAGATAATCCCACAGTGAGTTTTGGCCTATAGACAAGGGGGATCATATAGCTTCCCAAAGATTCCAAGGCTGGACCGGGGAGATAGCTGGAAGGGCTGGAGCGCAGATTTTGCAATGCTGGATCCCTGGGTCCGATCCCCGGTATCACATGCACCCCCCCCCCCCACACACACACACACCAAGTTCGGAAGAAGTGATCCCTGAGCACCATCGGGTGTGTCTCCACCACACTGAGGCCCCCTTCACCCATCTGTTTCCCACAGTCGTGGTGAAACGGGTGTTCTCTGGATCAGAGAGGATGAGATATAAATTATAAAGAATGACAGAAGCATGGGTTTTAAAAGTGATAATTCTGCCCTCATAGGCCAATCTCCTTCAGCTTCTCAATCCCTCCGTCCAAGGCATGCCTGGCATCTCAAGTTAATTTACTGTGGGTCTCCATTAGACCCATTTCAGTCAACCAATCAAATATGCTGGCAGAGCACAGATTCCCAAACATATCTGGCCCGTTGCCCTCTTTTTAGAAATCACAGAGCACCACTGGAATATACTTCCCTAAAGCAGGCAAATAGTAAGTGCCCCCACATCTGCGATGTCTACCGCACCACCATGGACAGCACACCCTGTCACCTTCCCACCCTCGGGGTCAGTATTGTCTACTTTGGGAAACTCTGTTAGAGCCTTTTCTAATTTCCCAATGTTTCTCCGTAAATGCGGAATCCTGGCCAACTGGCCAGCCGCGTCTAAACAAACTAGGCCTGATTCTCCTTGAGGTCGCTTCCACCATGACTCCACTACACCCTTAATATCCCCCTCCACACATCGTCTCTGGATTTGGCTCCACAAACTCCTCGTTCGTCTGGAGTGCAGCACACCTCCTTATAGGTCACACTTTGCACTTTGCTTTTAGGGGTCTGCTGGTCTAGTTCACTCTAATTTACACGCACATGCATGCACATGCACACACAGACACACAGTCCCAGAAACACACAGACCCAGACCCAGACGCAGACCCAGACACACACACTCACACACACACACGCGCACGCACGCACACACACACACACACACACCCCTGAATGCGCGGCACGGGTTCTGGGGCTGGGATCTCAGAAAACGCCACAGCTCCGGCAGACAAAGGCCTCTTTCAGGGGTGACACGGAAGCCTTCAGGTCACTGATGCGATGCTTGCACCGGGAATTTCCGACCCCGAGACCATCTTTCCCTTCCCCACTTTGCCCAGTGACATTAAGCGGCCAACTCATGATGCTCATCCATTTGACCAGAAGGCCGTGAACTATCCTGAACGCGGTCACCCAGCACCTTGCCTCACTGATTAGTGCTGTCCATGGGGTGGGGTGGGCGGTTTCTGTCTCTCTATTGCCACATCATGGCACGCACTGTGTGCTCTCTTCTGCTAGGTCATGAGTGTCTTTAAAATCGAATCAGGCTCGAGAACCAATTCCAGATACCACCAAACCAATTCAGAAATCACATCCTTAAGATGCTGTCCCTCTGGGGACCCTGAGGAGCGTTCAGCGCCCTAGCACACCTGCCGTAACGCCTGAAGCTGCTAGCTACTTGCCCATAGCTGCAAAGCCGGGGGCGGGGGGGGGGGGGCGGGGGGGGGCGGGGGGGGGCGGAGGTGAGCCCCAAGACTGATGGGTGTGACTGCTCCCAGCCAGCCCGCTAGGATCGTGAAGAGATGAAGCGCCAGGACCAGGAAGTGTGACCGACCTCCCCCAACTCTCCCTCTCATTAGAGATGTCTTCAGTCTGGGAAACTGCCTAGCTGAAGGCTGCAGAGTTTTGATGTAAGATATAAAAGAAATGCCATGCACCCAGGTGAGTTCTGCCATCCCCCACATGCCCATCCCCCCACCTCTCACTGTCATGTCGAAAATGCTGGCGCAAGAAATCAAGGATAGCTGACACAGGGGCTGAGAGGACATACGGAGTGACACACGGGCTCTGAATGCAGGGTGCCTGGCTTTGATTCCACCACCCCAACGACCACACGGTCTCCCAAGTGCCATTGAGACAATGCCCCGTCCCCAGCACCTAGCAGGGAGTAGTCTCTAAGCACCACTGGGAATGACCCAAACACAAAGACAAAAAGCATAGCCTACACAGCCTGGCTTTCACATCAACAGGCACGCTGGCTGGCCGAGAGAGAGATTTTTATAAGCCTCAATACTGGTGCCATTCCCACAAACATGTATTGTCTGAATCTGCCGAATAGGAGATTACTTTGGATGCTAGATATGACAGTCTTCCTTTCACATGTAGCTAGATGTCTCCTTTTATCCGTGCCAGAAAAGTTATGTATCTGAGGTGTATCTCACCTCCACAGTCTATATGTAAGTAAGACCAAAACTTCAAAAGGGGGAGACCAGCTAGTCAGAGAAATCTGCTGCTGTCACTCAGTTTTAATCTCCAGTTTGTGCCAAAGAATCATTAATGCATTTACCTTTGAAATGCTTCACAACAGTGACTCTTTTCAGCCAACTATATATATTTATATATATATATACATATATATAGCCATATGTATCTATATGCTATGCACATATGTATGTGTAGTAATAACAGCTGTCATTTTAAAAATATATAATTATGGAGACAGGGAAAAAATAAAAGTATAGTTGTCTCCCAAGTAGAATTTGCAAAGTATTAGGGATAGCACTCTATGCACTGCGTAGCATTATGCCAGTTTTTGTTTTCGATTTTTATATTATACAATAAAATCAATCTCTTTTGGAGCCTGATTATATAAATGTGACTATCTATAAATGTATAGATAGTTATGTGTATCTGCTCCCATATTTAAGATGCAGAAAGGCTGTAGCAACCCAGGAAAGTACCTGGGTTGACAGTACTGTCAACATTGATACTGTCCCATTTTTTTGTTGTCATCACTTTTATTAAATTAACATTTGTTAAATGGAGCCCTGGGTGGGCAATGAGTCAAGGTTCAGCAAAGACCTTCAAGGGAAAGTTAAATAAACATATTTATCAGTGGGCCGGGGCGATAGTACAAGGTTTGAGATATTTGCCTTGCACGTGACTGAGCCGAGTTCAGTCTCACTCCTGGTGGGGCTCGGGACTGCCTATGGTCCCCTCAACCCCACCGGGAATGATCCCTGAGCCCAATGCCAAAAGTAAGCACTGAGCATTGCTGGGTGTGATCCCAGAACAAAAACAAACAACAAAAGAAGTCTATCCCTCACAGATCCTGGAGGAGGTACGTGGCACCAGGAGGTAAAGAGTGAGTAGCAGAACCTTGGGCATATGCCTTTATTTGGGTCCATGGGCAAAGTTCTCAGTTTTTCACAGAGAGTGCTCGCTCAGGGACTAAGGCAAGACCGGTCATTTCCAAGTGCAAAAAGAGTGGGGCTTGGGTAAGCTCGGTGGAAACCTTCTTGAAGGGGACCACAGAGAGAGGCAAGAGAGACTACCAGGCATCAGAGAAGTCATATCAGGAAATTACAGTTATGTATGACTCTATGAATGCCCTGTAGGGAGAGCTAGTGCCTGTTCAAGGTCCTGGCAGGCTTTCAGCCACGCAAATGTATGCGGAAGCAGCAGTGCTATGGAGCAGTTTAACGGAAGTCTCAACAGTAATCAAACCCTTTTCCTAAGAAAACTGCTGAGTGCTTAACTGCTGAGAACCGCTGCTCTCTTCTCCATCTGTATAAAACTGCCCTTCCTAGTTGTTGCTCGTCCTCGTCCTCGTCCTTGTCGTTGCCACCACCGTCGCCCTCCTCCTCGTCATCGTCGTCGTTGTCATTTTTAGGACACATCCCGATGTCTCCTAGATTAATTTTTACAGTGTATCAACCGTTGGGATTAACTACCATTGCTTAACATACTGCTTTTGCATCTCATTTAGGTAGTTAGCTGCATCAACAGTTAAGTTTTATTTTCAAGTATCGTTCCGTTACATGGATGTGCCATAGTTTGTTTAGCCATTCGACTATCATAGGACATTTTGGTTGCTTCCTGATTTGGGCCACTTTGGATAAATCTTGCAAAAACATTCATGCATTGTGTTTCTTTTTCGAGTGGGCATACGTGTTTTTCTCTTGAGCACTGACTGTTTCTCAACCATTTTCTGACCATGGCCCACTTCCGACCTTGCTTTACTTCATGCGGCCCTCCTTTCCTACCGTTTCTCCCTCTTGTCTTGTCCTGGACCCCCCATTCATGCTACTTTCACCTGTGCCCCCCTTTGAATAGCTTGGGGGGCAAAGGGGGGACATATAGCTGCTCTAGAGTATCTTGGATCTGCGCCTCCGTGTTCAATTGACTTTCTCTAATTTCATCATGTTTCATCGTCATGACTTCTCTCAGTTATTTATCTGTTACCTCATCCAATTCTGTGTCTTTACTTTTGCCCTCTGGAGACGTGTCATTTACTGTAGCAAATTCCATCTAATTTTTATAATTGTTGTCTGCTGAGGTTTTTTTCTGCTTAAACATCTGGATTAGCTTCTTTCATTTTCCTGCAGGTGGCACTGTGGCTTTAATGTTGGGATTCCATGTCTGTGTTTGTGGGGAGGGAGAGGGTGTGGGAGAGTGATCAGATTAAAAACCCGATCTGTGATCATGGTGTCTCCCCTGTCAGGTACGTATGGGCATTTGATCATTGTATAATTGAAACCCAAGCACAAAATTTGTAAGTATACAACTGTACCTCATGGTGTCTCACTAAGGTAAAGGTATAAGGTAAAGGCCCTCCCGTTGTTCATCGATTTCCTCGAGCGTGCCCAGTAACGTCTCCATTGGAGACTTTGTTGTTACTGTGTCTGGCATATCGAATACGTCACGGGGAGCTTGCCAGGCTCTGCAGGCGAGATACTCTCCGTAGCTTGCCGGGCTCTCTGAGATGGGCGGAGGAATCGAACTCGGGTCGGCCATGTTGGCTGCGTGCAAGGCAAACGCCCTTCCGCTGTGCTATACAAACACACTAATGAAAATTTTTAAAAAAGAAAGAAAAAAGAAAATACAAAATAAAACTAAAAATTACCCCAATAAGAAGGTGCAATATAGCATTAATATAAAGTAAAAGTAATGAAATACTGGGAAAAAAACCCCGATCTGTGGAGGGGTCTGCAGTGTTGCTCAGAGAGCATATCTTGCACATGGGAGGCACTGGGTTCTATCCCAGATATCACAAAACAAACAAAAACAAAAACACCAGACCAAACCACACCAAACAGAGAGCACTGTTGGGTTTATTTTGATCCATGCATGTGTTGTGGTTTGGTTTGGTGTGGTTTGGTTTTATAATCTGATCACTCTCCCACACCCTCTCCCTCCCCACAAACACAGACATGGAATCCCAACATTAAAGCCACAGTGCCACCTGCAGGAAAATGAAAGAAGCTAATCCAGATGTTTAAGCAGAAAAAAACCTCAGCAGACAACAATTATAAAAATTAGATGGAATTTGCTACAGTAAATGACACGTCTCCAGAGGGCAAAAGTAAAGACACAGAATTGGATGAGGTAACAGATAAATAACTGAGAGAAGTCATGACGATGAAACATGATGAAATTAGAGAAAGTCAATTGAACACGGAGGCGCAGATCCAAGATACTCTAGAGCAGCTATATGTCCCCCCTTTGCCCCCCAAGCTATTCAAAGGGGGGCACAGGTGAAAGTAGCATGAATGGGGGGTCCAGGACAAGACAAGAGGGAGAAACGGTAGGAAAGGAGGGCCGCATGAAGTAAAGCAAGGTCGGAAGTGGGCCATGGTCAGAAAATGGTTGAGAAACAGTCAGTGCTCAAGAGAAAAACACGTATGCCCACTCGAAAAAGAAACACAATGCATGAATGTTTTTGCAAGATTTATCCAAAGTGGCCCAAATCAGGAAGCAACCAAAATGTCCTATGATAGTCGAATGGCTAAACAAACTATGGCACATCCATGTAACGGAACGATACTTGAAAATAAAACTTAACTGTTGATGCAGCTAACTACCTAAATGAGATGCAAAAGCAGTATGTTAAGCAATGGTAGTTAATCCCAACGGTTGATACACTGTAAAAATTAATCTAGGAGACATCGGGATGTGTCCTAAAAATGACAACGACGACGATGACGAGGAGGAGGGCGACGGTGGTGGCAACGACAAGGACGAGGACGAGGACGAGCAACAACTAGGAAGGGCAGTTTTATACAGATGGAGAAGAGAGCAGCGGTTCTCAGCAGTTAAGCACTCAGCAGTTTTCTTAGGAAAAGGGTTTGATTACTGTTGAGACTTCCGTTAAACTGCTCCATAGCACTGCTGCTTCCGCATACATTTGCGTGGCTGAAAGCCTGCCAGGACCTTGAACAGGCACTAGCTCTCCCTACAGGGCATTCATAGAGTCATACATAACTGTAATTTCCTGATATGACTTCTCTGATGCCTGGTAGTCTCTCTTGCCTCTCTCTGTGGTCCCCTTCAAGAAGGTTTCCACCGAGCTTACCCAAGCCCCACTCTTTTTGCACTTGGAAATGACCGGTCTTGCCTTAGTCCCTGAGCGAGCACTCTCTGTGAAAAACTGAGAACTTTGCCCATGGACCCAAATAAAGGCATATGCCCAAGGTTCTGCTACTCACTCTTTACCTCCTGGTGCCACGTACCTCCTCCAGGATCTGTGAGGGATAGACTTCTTTTGTTGTTTGTTTTTGTTCTGGGATCACACCCAGCAATGCTCAGTGCTTACTTTTGGCATTGGGCTCAGGGATCATTCCCGGTGGGGTTGAGGGGACCATAGGCAGTCCCGAGCCCCACCAGGAGTGAGACTGAACTCGGCTCAGTCACGTGCAAGGCAAATATCTCAAACCTTGTACTATCGCCCCGGCCCACTGATAAATATGTTTATTTAACTTTCCCTTGAAGGTCTTTGCTGAACCTTGACTCATTGCCCACCCAGGGCTCCATTTAACAAATGTTAATTTAATAAAAGTGATGACAACAAAAAAATGGGACAGTATCAATGTTGACAGTACTGTCAACCCAGGTACTTTCCTGGGTTGCTACAGCCTTTCTGCATCTTAAATATGGGAGCAGATACACATAACTATCTATACATTTATAGATAGTCACATTTATATAATCAGGCTCCAAAAGAGATTGATTTTATTGTATAATATAAAAATCGAAAACAAAAACTGGCATAATGCTACGCAGTGCATAGAGTGCTATCCCTAATACTTTGCAAATTCTACTTGGGAGACAACTATACTTTTATTTTTTCCCTGTCTCCATAATTATATATTTTTAAAATGACAGCTGTTATTACTACACATACATATGTGCATAGCATATAGATACATATGGCTATATATATGTATATATATATATAAATATATATAGTTGGCTGAAAAGAGTCACTGTTGTGAAGCATTTCAAAGGTAAATGCATTAATGATTCTTTGGCACAAACTGGAGATTAAAACTGAGTGACAGCAGCAGATTTCTCTGACTAGCTGGTCTCCCCCTTTTGAAGTTTTGGTCTTACTTACATATAGACTGTGGAGGTGAGATACACCTCAGATACATAACTTTTCTGGCACGGATAAAAGGAGACATCTAGCTACATGTGAAAGGAAGACTGTCATATCTAGCATCCAAAGTAATCTCCTATTCGGCAGATTCAGACAATACATGTTTGTGGGAATGGCACCAGTATTGAGGCTTATAAAAATCTCTCTCTCGGCCAGCCAGCGTGCCTGTTGATGTGAAAGCCAGGCTGTGTAGGCTATGCTTTTTGTCTTTGTGTTTGGGTCATTCCCAGTGGTGCTTAGAGACTACTCCCTGCTAGGTGCTGGGGACGGGGCATTGTCTCAATGGCACTTGGGAGACCGTGTGGTCGTTGGGGTGGTGGAATCAAAGCCAGGCACCCTGCATTCAGAGCCCGTGTGTCACTCCGTATGTCCTCTCAGCCCCTGTGTCAGCTATCCTTGATTTCTTGCGCCAGCATTTTCGACATGACAGTGAGAGGTGGGGGGATGGGCATGTGGGGGATGGCAGAACTCACCTGGGTGCATGGCATTTCTTTTATATCTTACATCAAAACTCTGCAGCCTTCAGCTAGGCAGTTTCCCAGACTGAAGACATCTCTAATGAGAGGGAGAGTTGGGGGAGGTCGGTCACACTTCCTGGTCCTGGCGCTTCATCTCTTCACGATCCTAGCGGGCTGGCTGGGAGCAGTCACACCCATCAGTCTTGGGGCTCACCTCCGCCCCCCCCCGCCCCCCCCCCGCCCCCCCCCCCCCCGCCCCCGGCTTTGCAGCTATGGGCAAGTAGCTAGCAGCTTCAGGCGTTACGGCAGGTGTGCTAGGGCGCTGAACGCTCCTCAGGGTCCCCAGAGGGACAGCATCTTAAGGATGTGATTTCTGAATTGGTTTGGTGGTATCTGGAATTGGTTCTCGAGCCTGATTCGATTTTAAAGACACTCATGACCTAGCAGAAGAGAGCACACAGTGCGTGCCATGATGTGGCAATAGAGAGACAGAAACCGCCCACCCCACCCCATGGACAGCACTAATCAGTGAGGCAAGGTGCTGGGTGACCGCGTTCAGGATAGTTCACGGCCTTCTGGTCAAATGGATGAGCATCATGAGTTGGCCGCTTAATGTCACTGGGCAAAGTGGGGAAGGGAAAGATGGTCTCGGGGTCGGAAATTCCCGGTGCAAGCATCGCATCAGTGACCTGAAGGCTTCCGTGTCACCCCTGAAAGAGGCCTTTGTCTGCCGGAGCTGTGGCGTTTTCTGAGATCCCAGCCCCAGAACCCGTGCCGCGCATTCAGGGGTGTGTGTGTGTGTGTGTGCGTGCGTGCGCGTGTGTGTGTGTGAGTGTGTGTGTCTGGGTCTGCGTCTGGGTCTGGGTCTGTGTGTTTCTGGGACTGTGTGTCTGTGTGTGCATGTGCATGCATGTGCGTGTAAATTAGAGTGAACTAGACCAGCAGACCCCTAAAAGCAAAGTGCAAAGTGTGACCTATAAGGAGGTGTGCTGCACTCCAGACGAACGAGGAGTTTGTGGAGCCAAATCCAGAGACGATGTGTGGAGGGGGATATTAAGGGTGTAGTGGAGTCATGGTGGAAGCGACCTCAAGGAGAATCAGGCCTAGTTTGTTTAGACGCGGCTGGCCAGTTGGCCAGGATTCCGCATTTACGGAGAAACATTGGGAAATTAGAAAAGGCTCTAACAGAGTTTCCCAAAGTAGACAATACTGACCCCGAGGGTGGGAAGGTGACAGGGTGTGCTGTCCATGGTGGTGCGGTAGACATCGCAGATGTGGGGGCACTTACTATTTGCCTGCTTTAGGGAAGTATATTCCAGTGGTGCTCTGTGATTTCTAAAAAGAGGGCAACGGGCCAGATATGTTTGGGAATCTGTGCTCTGCCAGCATATTTGATTGGTTGACTGAAATGGGTCTAATGGAGACCCACAGTAAATTAACTTGAGATGCCAGGCATGCCTTGGACGGAGGGATTGAGAAGCTGAAGGAGATTGGCCTATGAGGGCAGAATTATCACTTTTAAAACCCATGCTTCTGTCATTCTTTATAATTTATATCTCATCCTCTCTGATCCAGAGAACACCCGTTTCACCACGACTGTGGGAAACAGATGGGTGAAGGGGGCCTCAGTGTGGTGGAGACACACCCGATGGTGCTCAGGGATCACTTCTTCCGAACTTGGTGTGTGTGTGTGTGGGGGGGGGGGGTGCATGTGATACCGGGGATCGGACCCAGGGATCCAGCATTGCAAAATCTGCGCTCCAGCCCTTCCAGCTATCTCCCCGGTCCAGCCTTGGAATCTTTGGGAAGCTATATGATCCCCCTTGTCTATAGGCCAAAACTCACTGTGGGATTATCTACCACTCATTCAGGACATGTAAAGGTAAGGTAAAGGTAAAGGCCCTCCCGTTGATCGTCGATTTGCTCGAGCGGGCCCAGTAACGTCTCCATCGGAGACTTTGTTGTTACTGTGTCTGGCATATCGAATACTCTCGGTAGCTTGCCGGGCTCTCCGAGAGGGGCGGAGGAATCGAACTTGGGTCGGCCATGTTGGCCGCTTGTAAGGCTAACGCCCTACCCGCTGTGCTATCGCTCCATCGCTTCAGGACATGTAAAGGCGCTGTATCCTGAGGTGTCAGGGGCCTAGTGGCAAAGCACAGTAACTAGTAGCAGAGTCAAAGTTGCAATAAAAATTGTCTGGCTTAGAGGCCTAGCCATGGTGGCTGGTTGATCACAATGTTCTAGACATGGGATAGGAAGTTGTGTCATGTAGCTAGGACTACTATGACAAAATCCCTATAGATTGGATGGCTTACACAACGGAGATGGATTTCCTCACAATTCTGGTGGCTAGAAGCCTACAACCAAGGTGAGAGCTTGGTTGCTTTGGTCTGAGGACGCTCTCCTTGGCTTGAAGAAGGCTGCTGTCTGGCTATGTCCGCACCTGGTCTCTCTTTCCTCTCTCTCTCTCTCTCTCTCTCTCTCTCTCTCTCTCTCTGTTTGTGTATGTGTGTGTGTAGTGTAGTGTAGTGTCTTCCTTTTCTTCATTTTTTTCTTCCTCTTCTTATAAGAACAACCATCAATGTTAGCTTTGGGTCTCACCCTATGACCTTACTTGACCTCCATTATTTTTTCAAAGATCTTCTTCTCCAAATGTAGTCACACTGGGGGTTGTTAGGGATACAATCTAGGAGTGTGGAAGGGGAAACACAGGCCAGTCCCTATAATAGAATCCTATTAAACTCTTACTCATCTGTAAACATATGAGAGTTTTAGTACTAGCCAAAAAATAAAAGTCTACTTTGGAGCACAGAAACAGAGAGTCACAGTTCCTATATCAAGTCCCAGGCTTGAATCAGTTTACAGGTTCAGAGCCCCTTGAATGAAGGAGAGGCAGGGCTTCCATGAGGAAGGACATGGGTGTATTCCCCCAAATGCATGTATGCTGCTAATCTTCCTCCCAGCCATCTCCAGAGAGACTTAGTTTTTATCGGTGTAATCTGAAGTCAGGGGAAAGGAGATAAACAGACATTTGGGACTATCCCCAGGCCGAGGATGAGTTTTCGTATTTGAATGGGAGAAAACGTCAACATTGGCTCTGAACTCACACTGATTCTAAAAGACCCAAGATATCACTTGAGTCCCTGGTTCACCAGTCAGAGTTGGGACGTAGGTGATTCACGGTGCTTTATTTGCTCCCCATCTCTCCATGGGTGCATAGTAGATTCGTGGCATAGTAGAAAAGACAAGGAGGCCCAGGAGAGATTCCTGCTGAGTTTATTGCTTGTAGGCTTGTGCACAAGGGAGACAGCACAGGGCATTGAGTCCTGGCTGGCACTTGGAACAAAGACTAGGGAAAAAGTTTAGAGGGGCAGAGGTGGGAATGGAATGACCGGTGAGCATACAGGGGTGGGGAGACACAGGAAGCCAGGGTGCACCGGCTCAGTGGACAGAGCACACTTCATCTCCATGGGATCCATGTCTTACCAGCATGATGGATCTCCAGCCCGGGGGTGGGTTTTAGTATTTGAATGAGAGAAAACATCAGTGAGGGGTCAGCACTGGGCTCCATCCTGGTACGAGCTGGTTCAAGCCCAGTTCCTTCTGTCAAGTTGAAAACTCTCCGTGTGCATTCCTCTGGGACATGGTGCTCAAAGGATGTGTCGCTGAGCCTTTCCTTTGGAGGCCGTAAGAAAAGCAACTGGCTTGAGGCTACAGCAAGGTGCAGGATTCCTGAATACAGTGCCTGTTTGGTCTCACTTGAAGCGGTCCTGTGACTCTCTCCCCAGATAGGCATAATTAGAATGAACACACTCAGAAAATGGTAGGTCCCTGACCTGCAGAGCCAGCGCTATTTGGGTGGGAAAGGCCACATGGAAGCCACTAGAATTGCTTCTACCCAGGGAAATAGTAAACCAAGAACAATACTGCGTATAGGAATAGGTGGGTGGGATTTCAGGGACTAGTGGTAATGTCAAGGACTAGAACAATGCGGGAGTAGTTATTCCCTCTATCTGTTCATTCAGCTCTGGTACTTGTTGTGAGCAGAAGAGACAAGGTTCGGGAGAGTGATAGTGGATTCCTGTAGGCGGAGCCAGGTGGAGACTTGCAGTGTAGCTCCTGTAAGAGATGCTGTGTTTTGTTTTGTTTTGTTTTTGGCTTGAACAAAGAAACACCTCCCATGGTTCCTGGTGTGCAGCAACTGACTTGATCTTTACATCCCTGTCCATCAGGCCCACAAGAATGCAGCTGGCAAGAATCTTGTAGGTGAAATGGAACACAGATCCTTGGGACTTTGGAGCAGAACCCTGCCATCATTTCCCAAGGACCACTTTGCATTAGAGAAGTCACTTTTGGGTGGTTTCTGGGCCTTTGTGGAGAATGATCACTCAGCCGTGGTCCACCAATCTACTGTGTGACTTGACCTGCCCATCATGAACTGGGCGTTCTCTGTCCCAGCAAACCTTTCCCTTTGTGAAGAACACTGCAGGTGTTCACCCTGGTGGAAGTGGTATATAGACTTTGGCTTCTTCAGCTTTCCCCCCTCAGGTCCCTTCCTCTCCCAAACCAGGTATATAAGCTAGGCGTGGAAATCAGACATTTACTAATAATAAGTCATAAAAGTCTTTAAAAATGCTACCACCCCCACATTCAGTTATGTGACCACGTATGGGCTCAAGACCCACAGTGTAAGAAAGTTAAGGTGCAGACAAGATGAGGCCCGCACTACCTAGGCAGGCACAGGTAAGTTCAGTGGAGAGCTGGCCTAGATGCCCTTAGTTCCCATGGCCATTCCACCACTCTCTCTCCCAGCATGCACCTGTGGCGCCATGCAGGCCACCTCTATGATCACTTGACAGAGCAAGAGGAGACTTTGACCTGATTTGCAGATGGTTGCGCACGAGATGCAGGGACACTCCTACACACGTGGACCACTGAGCTCTACAGCCCCAGTGTGGCACATCTCTGAAGGGCACTGGTGAAGGAAGATTCTCTTCATAGGCAGAACACTGACAAGCACATTTAGTGGCTCACTTTGGTTGGAAGATGAGGTGCCCAGGCCTCTGGTCATATATAGATGCATGGATGATGGTCCATGCTTTGGCTGGATGGTTGGCAGTTTTGAAGAAACACAACTGGAAAATTGGTGACAAGAGCAGCTAAAGAAAGTTGTTTGATAGGCCTCTCTGAGTGGGAAACAAACGTGGTATCTGTGTTCCATGTCAATGCTCACCCAAGGGTGACCCCTGCTGAGGGGCATTTTCATCAAGTGGAAAGGAGGAACTTCAAGGGGCGGGGTAGGGGGACACCAGCCAGCCTCCTTCCACAGTCACTAGTGTTCACTCAACAGGCTTCTGAACGAAGTGGCATGGCCTTACCATGTCTCCCTCCATCCTGGGGTGGTGAAGCTGCTGTCTTGATGGGACTCTGGAAGAAGTCTTTTGAGGACTCAGTGATGGCATCACCCAGGGCCCACACCTCGCAGGGCTGGCTCAGGGCTCACCGCAAGGCTGCTTCGATGATGGCAGGCACTAGGAGGTCCAGCCATCATGGTGTGGGCACGGGAGTAAGCCAGACCCTTGGCCATTACCCCAAGTGATCCACTTAGCAAAAGGGTGGCTTCCTGTCCCCGAGACCTGGTGCTATGCTGGCCCCAAGGTCTTCGTTCCAGAGGAAAGGTGCTTCCGCCAGGGCATATAACCATGGTTCTCTTGCGCTGGGAGTCTGCCAGGGGCTCCTCATGCCCCTGAATCCACAGAGGGGAGGGTTCCTGTGCTGGTTGGGGTGATAGATGCTGACCACCGAGTGGAAATGGGACAGATGCCCCACACCAAGGGATGAAGGCTCGGATGGTAGCCCATATCCGAGCTGTAGAAAGCTCTCAGGGGATCTCTTCCCATTACTTGCCGTGGCTCGCAATTTATATAAATTAAATACTGCTACATCGGCCAATTCAGGCAGGTCCACTAACAGTCAGTAAACTCGAGGAACGCAGATAGGGTCACCCTACCACCTAAAGAACCACAACCAGGAGAGGGGCTTGCAGAGGACAAATGGAACAGATGGTAGAAAGTAATTATGAATACCAGCTATGATCAGAAACAAGGACTGTAATTGGCACCAACTCAGCATTATCTAAAGATGGTTCCCTTTACCTGGTTCTACTTAAGTTTGGGGATAGCCAGAAGAGTAAACATTACCCAAGGAACGTGCATCCTCTACTGGGGAAGGACTCCTGACTAGGGTAGTACAGAGGAGAGTTGTGTCCTGTTACATCAATGCAGGTACTTTGCCTATCTTTTATTTGGAGTGTGAAGTCTGCTTCAAGCATATGGCGGAGTTCATAAAGGGTGCACTTAGGATGATCAATATTCGGTGCCAAGTTGGCTAAATCATGATACCCAACTATTTGGTCCAACCTCACCCTGGATGTTTCTGCGAAGGTTATTTTTGTAGGTGAGGTGGACATTTTAAGTGGTTCTTTAGGTGGTAGGGTGACCCTATCTGCGTTCCTCGAGTTTAGTTGAGTCTGACTGAGTAAAGCTGGTAGTTGGCGAGCCTCATCGTGCTTGCAACTAGAGCAAATTCAGCTTTTACACTGGTTTTGACCTTTAACTGCACCTCTTTCTGGGGTGTCCAGCCTCCTCAACTACCCAACAGGGTTTGGAGTTTCCCAACGTCCTCAGTCCCGGGGGCCAGTTCCTTTATGGTCTGACACCGATACATGGCCCCCACCCCCACCCCAGCCCCTTTGACAGCCGACGCCCTCTGCAGTGCAGCTGAGTAAAAGAGGACAGGGCAAATCATCTCTGCAGAGGCACAGCCCGCGTTCAGAGCTTGCTGTTCGTGGCTTTTAAACGAAAGACTGCATCTGAGAGCTGAACGGGAATGGGTTCCGCTTCCTGCCTCCCGACCAGCAGCAGATGAGCTGTGGCCGTCTTGCAGAGGAAGTCCAGCTAAGGCAACAAGAGTCTCAGGACGGCTTGCTCGGTCCTTAGGGCTGAGGCTGCCACGACGTAAGCAACCCGAGGATTCGGGGCTAGGGAAAGAGGCCGGCGAAAGACTGCGCGCGTTGGGGAAGCGCCAGGAGAGAGGAAACAGGCTGAGAAGTCAGAACGGCCACCCAGTAAAATCAGGTTGTATTTGAACAGAGCGGGACCAACGGAGGGCCTCGCCATGGAACACAGACAGAGGGACGAGGGTGGGGGGCGGGAAGGGGGACGGACGTGCGGAAGAAGAGGGGGACGAGGCGGCTCTCTCTTGCTTTTTGCACTGCCGGAGCCCGTGGAAGGAGCCTCGGCGTGCGCGCGCGCGCACGCTCGCTCGCTCGCTCTCGGCCGCAGCTTTCCCTTGTACCCGCGGCGAAAGAAGACTCTGGGAGAGTGGCCACTTGCAGGAGCTCTCGATTCCTCGGGCTGCAAGAGAGGTCGGGAGCAGGGGCATGGGGAGGGGGCAAGACGACCGAAGTCTGAGCACCGGCCCCCGAGTCCCCTACTGCCCTGCCCCCCTCAACGGAGAGGGGCTAGCCGGGAGGGAGAGAGGGCGGGCGGCAGGCCCAGGCGGGTTTGGTGAAGGGCACGGGGGAGGGGGGGTTGTCAGATGCCCTGGCCCGAGGGAGGGAGCCACCGGGAGGGTGGAAGGGACGCCCAGGCGGATTTGGCGAGGGGCACGGGGCAGGCAGGCGGGGCCGTTTTGGTGGCCGGTTGAGAAATGCCCTGGCCCGAGGGAGCCGCCAGGAGAGAGCGAGGGAAGGAGGCCCGCGCGCACGGGTTTGGGGAGAGGCACGCGGCAGGCAGGGGGTGGGTGGTGGTGGTGGGGGGGGTGTTTCGGTGGCCGGCTGTCAGATTCCCCGGCCCGGGGTGGGGTGGGGGGACGGGGGTTCTTTCGGCGGAGGCCGGTTCTTCAGATGCCCTGGCCCGAGGGGGAGACGGTCTCCTGCAGCAGGAGGTGGAGGAGGTGGTTCTGCTCGGCACTCAGCAGAGGCCACATGTCGGCCTGCAGCGACTTGACGGCCTCGGTGTCCTTCTCGTGGGTGGCCATGACCAGGGACTGGAGCAGCAGGAAGAGCTCTTCGGGCAGCGGGCCGCCGCTCTCCTGCCCGTGCCCGTCGAACGCCTCCCAGGAGTATTTCTCCAGGGTGCGCGCGTGTTCCGGCAGGAGCTTGGCGGGCGGCGGCTGCAGGAGCAGCAGCAGCAGCACGCGGGACACCTCGCAGCGGACCAGCACGTCGGAGAAGGCGCCCAGCAGGGCGGGCGACGGCGCGGCGGCGGCGGTGGCGGCCGTGCCCGTGGCCGAGGAGGAGGAAGCGGCGGCGGCGGCGGCGGCGGCGGCGGCGGGCGGCGGCGGGGGCGGCTGCGAGGAGGAGGCGGCCGGGCCCGCGCTGGGGCCGGGCGGGGCCGCGGGGCCGGCGGCGGCGGCGGCGGTGGCAGGGGGCGGCGGCGGCGGCGGCGGCCCCGGGCGGCTGCCGTGCTCCCGCGCCAGGAGCTGCATGCGCGTGAAGACGGCCAGGGCGCGGGTGTAGTCGCGCGCCAGCAGCAGGCAGGACGCGGCGTCGCCGAGCGCCTGCAGCGCGGCCAGGGGCAGCAGCGGCAGCTGCATGTGCGCGGCGCGCTCGTAGTGGCCGGCGGCGGCGGCCGGCTGGCCCAGGTCGCGCAGGGCGGCGGCCAGCTCGAGGCACAGGGCGGCGGCGGCGGCCGGCTGGCCCAGCTCGACGTGCAGGCGCACGGCGGCGCCCAGGGCGCTGGCGGCGGCCTGCAGCGGCTCGCCGTAGGCGGCGGGGCAGACGAGGCGCTCGCGCGCGTCGCGCTCCTGCCGCAGGAAGAGGCGGGCGGCCTCGGTGAGCGCCAGCGCCTCCCCGGGGCCGTGGAAGAGCGCCTGCTGGCAGCGCGCCACGGCCAGCTGGCACCAGGCCGCGTAGGGCAGGCACTCCTGGGCGCGCAGCTCGCGGCCCAGCTGCGCGAACTGCTCGCCGGCCTCGGCCACGTTCGGCTTCCGCAGGAACCGCTTCTTCAGCTTGTTGGACACCTGGCGGTAGCGGGCCAGGAAGTCCCCGGCCTCGGGCACCGCGCCGGCGCCGCCGCCCAGGCCGCCGCCGCCGCCCGCGCCGCCGCCCAGGCCGCCGCCGCCGCCGCCGCCGGCGCCGCCCCCCAGGCCGCTCAGGCCGGCCGCGGACGCCGCCATGTTGGCCGCCGCCCTCTTCCGGGCTGCCGGCCGTGCCCTCTGGCCCGGATGCGCGCCTGACGGACGCGCGGGCCGGCCACTCCCGAGAGCCCGCGCCCGAGGGCCCGCCCCCGCCGGCCGACTCGCCGCGCTGATAGGCCGGTAGCGGGCGCGAGGCGGGTCGGGCCCGGGCGGCCGGCCCGCGGGGGCTCGCGAGATCCCGCCCGCCTCCCCCCGCGCGGGGCCCGGCGCCCCGGAAGGGGCTGGAGAGCGCGGCGCGGCGTGGCGTGGAGGGAGTTCCGCGCGCCTGGCCTGGGCCGAAGCCCGGCGCCGTCGGGACGCAGCCGCCTTCCGCGGTGACGGAGGGCCGCTGCTGTCTCCTCGGGCCCCGCCGCACTGTCACTCCGACCCGGCCCGCTGCCTCACGCCTGCCCCGCAGCGCGCCTCGCCGTCTGCCACACAGCCCCCCCCCCCAGCCCCCGGGTGCCGCCCTGCGCCCCGCACTGGCGTTCCGCGCGCCTCGAAGGCCTCGAAGGCCCGGCCAGGCCCCCAGCCGCACACCGATGAGCACCGCGTGCGGGGCTCTGGGCGCCGGGCCCCTGAGGCTCTCGCCCACGCTCCAGTCTAGGCAGCGCACCCTCTCCCGCATCCTCACCCGCAGCCCGGGCCCCGACCCTCCCTGCGCCTCGTGGTGCCCGGCCCGGGCCCGGAACCTCCCTGCGCCTCGTGGTGCCCAGCCCACGCCCCCAGCCAGCAGCCCATTCTCCGCCCCGCCCCCCACCCCCACCCGCACCCCGTCCCCCACGGCCCGGCCCGGGGAACCTGAGCACCCGCAGCCGCGGCCTAGGGAGCCCGACCACCCGCCAGTCCCTGCAGCCCAGGGAATTCCCGGCCGTCCCAGCGGGGAGCCCCCCCACCTGTCGGCTCGCAGAGTGACCGCAGCGCACACACAGAGGCTTCTTTCAGCACTGTATTGGCTTCAGCAAACTTTCCAGGGGCGCCGGCGTAGAGGGCGACCAGGCCCCGGGCGCGGGTGCGGGGAAGGCCGAGCGGCTCCTAGCAGCCGGGGGACACCTGGGAGATGGTGGTGGGGCCCAGGAGGTCGCAGAGCAGCGAATTATTGTGGATGGCCATGTCGAGGAACTCGGGGGTAATGCGCCTGCAGCCCCTGTTGTGGGCCTCCTTGCTTGCCAGATCCAGCACCGTGGACGTCAGGTACTCGATCACGGCGGCCATGTACACGGCAGTAGACTCGATGAGGCACGCTGGGAAGGCCTGATCCCAGTCTCGTCTCACCCGCTGCTCAGGATGCCAAGGTCTGATGTTGGCGAGTACTTGGGTGGAGATGCCTGTGTCCTGGTGAACACCCTCGGCCCTCACTCGCTCAGCAGCCAGTGAGTCTCTTGGTGTGTCACACGTGTCTCTTGGTGTGGGGTGGAGCACAGTGTGTCCTGGTGGCGGGGCACTTGGCGACCACTGGCCGGGCAACAGCTGTCTGTCTCTCACGGTTCCGGGAGGGCACCCGGCGACCGACGGACCGACCGACCGACCGACCGACCGTCGCTCAAACGGGGCGGAAGCTGGGTTTCCCACCGGCCCACGGCGCCAACGGCCTGGGTCCGCGTCCCCTGCCCACGAGCCCGCGCCCACTCCCGCCCGCTTGTCCCCGGACGCCCAGGGCCCCCCAAGAAAGGAGAGCCGGGCTCCGGCGGCTCGCCCCACGCGCACTGGCCCTGCTGCGGAGGCCCTCGCGGGCGCCCACCTCCCCGGAAAGCAGCCCCGGTCGTCTCCACCCCCCCCACCCCCGTGCTCCCCGCAGCCGCCCCTGCGCTCCCCCTCACACGCGCGTCCCCGCCGCCTCCCTTTGGCTCCGCGTCGCCCCCAGAGCTTTGCCTCGCGGGGAGGCAAACTCGGCGACTCACGCCTACGCCCGCCGAACCGCACTGCACCGCACCGCGCCGAACCGCACCGCGCCGCGCCGCGCCGCACCGCACGGTGGCAGGAACAGCAGGCCGAGGCCGTGTCCAGCGTCCGGCCCTCCAGCTGCTGGCAGACGGCGGACAGTTTCCCCCTCACGGTCACGGAGGATCGTGCTGTCCCGCACGGCTGTGTGCAGGGTTCTGTTTACGCCCTTGATCTTCGCTCCTGGGTCGCGTCCGCCTCGGAGTGGCGTTGGGGGCGGGGGGCGTGGGCGCTCGGGAGTCCGTTGGTGTCTCGGTTTAGCCCTGGCGAGGGGAGAGCAGGCCCGCGCATTTCCCGGCAGCCGTGTTCGCGGGCTCACTCTCTTCCCCGCGTCTGGAGCCCAGCCTCATCCGGAAGGTCATTTTCCTTTGGTTTCCTTTGGTTTTCCTTCTGATATAGCCTTGGTAGTGTGCGCGTGAGGCAGCCACTCTGGGTGGTTCTGAGGGACCTTTCTCTGGACGCTAGTGATGCCCAGCATCTTTTCCTTTGCCTCTGACCACTGGCATATCTGTTCTGGACGAACGTCTCTTCAAGAGCTCTGCATACTTTAAACTGCGTTGCCCATGTTTGGGTAGTGAGTAGTCTGAATTCTTCAGTGTGTAAGGAAATAGCAGAATTTCCCTGCACTTTAAATCAAAAGGACCTAACAAACACGTAGAACACTTTACCTCAGAGCTGTAGAATGATCTTCTCAAGAGCAAATACAAGGCTCTCTACTGTTGGCCATGTGTTACTCAGATTGTAAGTCTTAGGAATTTTGGAATATTTTGTGTCTTTTCTATCACTTGGCTGACAAAACTAGAAATAAGTACCATGAGGAAAACTGTAAAATTCACAAGTATTTGTAAATGAAAACTACACATCCTTAACCTCCTATGTATGGGTCAAAGAAGAAATAAAAGCAAAAAGAAGATACACCAAAATAACATCTTGAGATAAACAAAATAGAAACATAGCAACGTGTCAAAACTTACGGGATGTAGGAGGAGTTATGGGAAGGAAACTTCTAGTAATAAACATATGCTTAGAAACCTCGAACAACCAAATACTAAGGTAAGGTAATGGCTGGAGCCATAGCACAGTGGTAGGGCGTTTGCCTTGCACGCAGCCAGCCCGGCCGAGCCGGGTTCGATTCCTCCGCCCCTCTCGGAGAGCCTGGTAAGCTACCTAGAGTATCGTGCCCCCACGGCAGACCCTGGCAAGCTACCCTGTGACGGATTCGATATGCAAAACACAGTCACAACAAGTCTCAAAAAAAAAATAGAGACGTGAGCAAATCAATGAACAATGGGAGGACAGTGACAGTGACAAAGGTAATGGAAACAATTAGACGAGGCCTTGGAGACACAGAGATATTACAGAGGGTCAAGGAATTTGTCGTGCGTGTGGCCAACACCAGTTCAATCCCTGGCACTACCAGAAGTGACCCCTATTCAGGATTCACAGGAGCCAGAAGAAAGACTTAAGCACCACTGCATGTGGCACCCCACCCCCACACGAAAAAAAAAAGAAGACATAGAGAAATTTTGTTTTTCAATTTTTCAATTTATATTTATTAAATGTCCCAAATTTCCCTCCCCCCCAGCTTGCCTCTATGGCAGTCTCTCTCTTCTCTCTCTCTCTCTCTCTCTCTCTCTCTCTCTCTCTCTCTCTCCTCTCCCCCTCCATCTCCCTCCCTCTTCCCTCCCTCCCTCCCTCCCTCTCTTTCCTTGACATGGAGGAATCTTAAGTGCAAATTTGTAAGTCAGGAATTTAGTCTGAGGCCAGAGTGATAGTACAATGGGTAGAGCATTTGCCTTCTATGCGGCCACCCCGGTTTGATTCCAGGAACCTCATATGGTCCCCCCCCCCCCCACCAGGTCCAGCACAGAGCCAGGACTAAGCCCTGCTTGAGCACTGTTGGATGTGTCCCCTGATTTGATAAAATATTTCTTTTTTTTTATTATTTAGGTTTTATTAAAGCACCCTGAGTTACAAAGTTATTCTTAGTTGAGTTTTAGTCATACAATACTGCAGCTCTGATCCCATTGGTGGAAGGATGTTAGTGTCAATGTTCCAAGGTTCCCACCCATACTCCCCTCACCCCTGTCCAGTCCACCTTCTTGACGGGCACCTTTCTCAGTTCAGTTGTTAACAGTTTGGGTCTCCTGATTTCAATGTTATTGATTCTGTGGTTTGGCTATTTGGCTCTACCCTTCCTTAACACCACCTTTGTACCTTTTTTTTTTCTTTTTGGGTCACACCCGGCGGTGCACAGGGGTTACTCCTGGCTCTGCTCTCAGGAATTACCCCTGGCAGTGCTCAGGAGACCATATGGGATGCTGGGAATCAAACCTGGGTCTGCCGCATGCAAGACAAACGCCCCACACGCTGTGCTATTGCTCCAGTCCCTCACCTTTGTACCTTAATCCCCTGGCCTGGGACCCTTTGCTGCTCATCTGTCTCTTCTGCCCCTCCCCTTCACTCTTTCTTTTCTTCTCCTCCCTATGCACAGGGGCCAAGGTTGATCTGGGCATCCCCCTAAAGGGAAGAAAACACTGCATTTCCTCCTCCAGTTATTCTAAATACTGCAATATTTTGCTTATTAATGCAGACACTGAAGCAGTATATGTGATATTGTCTAATACAAAGCCAATATTCTTTGTCTTAGGATTAAACACTGTACTTTCAAAGACCCATTCCTATTTTCCCATTTAAATTTTCTTAATTCTCTTCACTCTTACCAAATTTTACATGTGTAGGCCCTACCTAATTCCATGTAAACTTCAAAACATATTAGCAAATAATTTTTTATAAGTTTTATTGATGACAGGGAAGACATGTTTATTACCACAATGAGACCTAAGTGCAAAATAAAATTTAATGCAATGTATTTTAGGTGCCAGAGTTGAGAACTTATTTATGTAAATGAGAATAGATGTGACAGAGTAGCAAATGATTTTAATTTATTTATTTACTTAGGTTAAAACAATATAGCAGTCAATTATCACAAATTGACTTATTGATTTATTTTCTGATAATTCCATTTGCGGATCATTTAAGTGTTGTTGGAGCAAGCTATATGAAGTAAATTTGTTTTGTGCCTGCTGCTAAGTGGACAGGCTAGGGGTGGGTGGGAAGGAAATGGGACGTTGATGGAGGGAAGGTCACACTGGTGGTGGGATTGACATCGGCATATTGTATGCCTAAAACAACTGTACTATGAATAACTTTGTAAACCATGATGTTTGTTTTGATAAAAAAAAAATCACTGTATCACTGTCATCACTGTCATCCCGCTGTTCATCGATTTACTCAAGCGGGCACCAGTAACATCTCCATTCATCCCAACCCTGAGATTTTAGCACCCTCCCCTTACTCGTCTTTCCCAGCGCTGCCATATTGGAGGCTCTTTCAGGGTCAAGGGAATGAGACCTATTATTGTTGCTGTTTTTGGCATATTGAATACGCCATGGGGAGCTTGCCAGGCTCTGCTGTGCAGGCAGGACACTCTCGGTAGCTTACCGGGCTCTCCAAGACATATATATATATATATATATATATATATATATATATACATTTCCCTCTATGATTTGTTGTCTACTGTCTTGATAAAGATATTTTAAGTATATTTAAAAGTATTCTAGATCCAGGTATCGCAAGAAAAATCATTTAAAAGGGGAGGGGCAGGGAGGCATACTTCGATCAGACAACATAAACTTCAAATTTACGGGCCAGAGAGAGAGAGAGAGAGTACAGTGGGTGGGGTGCTTGTCTTGCAGGAGGCCAAGACCTGGGTTCAATCCCTGCATGCCATATGCTCATCCCAAGCACCACAGGAGTAGTTTCTGAGTGCAGAACCAGGAGTATCCCCTGAGTACTGCCAGTGCAGCCCCAAGCCTGAAAACACAACAACAAAAACACCCCAAACATAAAACAAAGAAACAAAAAAACTTTGTAACTGTTTATCTCATGGTGATTCGATAAAATAAATTAATGAATAATAGAATATTGAATGTAGCCTGCTCACAGGGCAGAGTCTGGCAAACTCCCCGTGGCGTACCAAATATGCCAAATACCAGTAACAATGATGGGTCTCATTCTCCTAAAGAGCCTTGAATATAATCTCAGGGCTAGGATGAAGGAGACGTTACTGGGGCCTGCTCGAGGCAATCGATGAATCGAAATTAAAAAATTGTAAATGGCCATAAAGTTCAGGGGTGGCAATTTCTTTTTCTTTTTCCTTTTTCTTTTATTCATTATGCTTCTTTGGGCCACACCCAGTGATGCTTGGGGTTACTCCTGGCTTTGCATTCAGAAATTACTCCTGGTGGCGCGTGGGTTACCATATGGGTTGCCAGGGATCAAACCCAGGTCAGCCGCCTGCACCGCAAGTGCCCTACCCACTGTACTAACTATCGCATTGTCCTCAGGGATGGTAGCTTCTTAGGGATCAAGGAATCGATGCATCAAGAAGAACTCAACTCCTAAATATATATGCACCTAATGATTGGGCCATTAAAATATTGAAAACAAACTATAGTAAACACCAAGGGAGACATTGAAAGCAGTAAAATAGTAGTAGGAGACTTTGTTTTGGTTTGGGGGCCACACCTGGCATTGCTCAGGAGTTACTTCTGGCTCTGGGCTCAGGAATTACTCCTGGAGGTGCTTGGAAGTACTCCATATGGGATGCCGGAGATCAAATTCTAGTTGTCCTCATGCAAGACAAGTACCCTACCCGCTGTACTGTCTCTCCGGTCCTAGAAGTAGGAGACTTTAACACTCTATCATTGCTGGATAGATCAGCTAGGCAAGAACCCAACAAGGAAACACAGGCCTTGGAGGAAAGACTGAAAGAGAGGGGCCCAGCAGACATACATAGAGCCCTTCACCTTCCCCGCAAAAGTTGAGTACACATTCTTCTCCAGTGCATAGAGGGAATGTGTACTCTATCTGTCTCCAAGACAGACCGCATGCTAGGTCACAAAATCAGGAAGATAAAATTTTTCTCAACTATCCTCTCAAACTGTGATAATTTGAAAATGGAAATGAATCATAGACCGAAACAGGAAAACACTAAAACACTTGGAAATTAGCTTACTACTAAACAACCCGTGGACCAGAGAGGAAATCAAAAGATTCCTAAAAAGAAATTAGCATAAAGACACGAGATACCAGAACATATAGGACACAGCAAAAGCAGTGATAAGAGGGCAGTTCATAGCAATACAAAAATTCATTAGGAAGCAAGAAACGCTCCACATAAATAACTTCACAGCACGGTTTGAGCAGCTAGAAGAAAGATCATCAGAGGGAACCAAAGCAAGTGAAAAGGAGGAAATAATAAAATTTTTGCAGAAATCAGTGTGAACACAATGAATACTGTGCTCCCCTTGTTCACTGTGTTAATCGTGCAGTATATATACAGAAATATATCTTACTTATATAAAAAGCTGCATGCTCTCATCCATAATTAGGGGACTGTAAATTCAATCAATTAGGTATCTCTACACATTCGCGAAAATAGTAAAATCCTAAAAGCTGACAATACCACATTATAGCAAAGTTGCAGAGTACAACATGTTCTCATTCTTGCTTTTGCAATCTAAAACAGTACACTATTTTGAATGAGTTTCAGCGATCTGAAATATTAAAAATAGACTTAGTATATTACTCATCAATCGCATTCTTTTTTAATGAATCACCATGAGGTACAGTTACTGACTTACAAAATTTTGTGCTTAAGTTTCAGTCATAAAATGATGGAGTATCCATCCCTCCGCCAGTGCCCATTTTCCAGCACCAATGTTCCCAGTATCCCTCCACTCCCCACCCCCACACCCCCCGCCTCTGTTGGCAGACGCATTCCCTTTTACTCACTCTTCTTTAGGGTATTGTGGTCTACAATGCAAGTATTAAATGGTCTTCTTGTTCAGTCTATAGTCTACTTTTGGCACGCATCTCCCCTCGCAAGCGGGCCCTCAAAACACCCTTTACTTGGTGGTTGCTTCTCTATCTGAGCTTCATTTTCCACCAGCATGTGAGGCCAGCTTCCAAGCTGTGGAGCAAAGCACCTGGTACTTGTCTCTACTATTCTTAAGTGTTAGTCTCTCCCATTCTGTTACTTTGTATTCCAAAAATGAGTTCAATCTTTCTATGCCTGTCCCTCTCTTCCTGACTCATTTTACTTAACATGATACTTTCCATATTAATCCACTTATATGCAAATTTCATGACTTCATCTTTTATAACAGCTGCATAGTATTCCATTTTCTAGATGTACCAACGTTTCTTTAACCAGACATCTGTTCTGGGGCACTCGGGTTTTCTCAAGACTTTGGCTATTGTAAACAGTGCAGCAATGAATATACAAGTGCATATGCCATTTATACTATACTTTTTTTTGCATCTCTAGGTTATATTCCTAGAAGTGGTATCAATAGTATTTTTACATATTTACTCAAGTGACTACAAAAGTCTGCTCACACAAAAATCTGTGTGTTTATTGCAAATTTATTTATAATGAATGAAATTTGACATAACCAATATTTACTGTACTTAAGCAGTTTGTGAGTGGATAAATAATTCTGGTATATTCTTACAATCTTATTAATTCTAATGAAAGATAAAAATTAATGAGCAAAATTGTTGATGTTCTGCAACAGTATTGATGAATCTGAGGTGCATTTTTCTAAGTGAAAGAATCCAGACTAAATATTCATGATTTAATTCGTTGGACACTCTGAGAAAGGCAAATTTAAAGGGATGCTAAATAAGATCAGTGTTTGTTGGGAGCACGGAAATTAAGAAGCATTTGAATACCAAGTAATTTTCTAGAGATAAAAGTATTCACTGTGATCAGAGATATAGTACAGGGGTTAAGGCACTTGCCTTGCATGTTGTCCATCCAAGTTGAAATCCTATATATGGTCCCCTGAGCACAGAGCCAGGAATAAGCTCTGAACACCACCAGGTATGCCCTCTCCCCACCAAAAAAATCAAAAAACCATACTGGAGAGATAGCACAGTAGGTAGAAAATGTGCCTTACATATAACCAACTGGGTTCAATCCCTGGCACCACACATGGTACCCTGAACACTGCAAGGAGTGACCCCTGAGCTCAGAGATAGCAATAATCCCTGAGCAATGCTAGGTGTGGCCTCAACAAAAAGTATTCTATATGAAATTAGGTGATAGGTACATGATTCTAAGCATTTGGAAAACTTATATTTAAATCATTAAGAGTGAACTTAGATGTGTGCACGTTTTAAGAAACAACTGTGAGGTTGGGAAAATTTCTGGACAGAATTCACACTATGAAAAAAGAAAGTAACTGGATTACAAGTGTTTAACATTATATCATTGAAGGGGTGCAATAGAAAAGCAACTGACTTAATTTATTTTGGAAAATTATGCTTTGACTCTAAACTGTAAGACTAAAGACAAAAGGAAATACAACCATTTCTTTTTTTTAGTTACTGTTTCTGTTTTTTTTAATTTTTTAAAAAAATTTTTATTAATGAAATACCATGAGGTACAGTTGTAGACTTACAAATTTTTGTGCTTGGGTTTCAGTTATACAGTGATCGAGTACCCATCCCTCCACCAGTGCCCATTCTTCATCACCACTGATCCCAGTATCCCTCCCACCCCCATCCCCCCATCCCACCCTGCCTCTGTGGCAGGGCATTCCCTTTTGTGCTCTCTCTCCTTTTGGGTGCTGAGTTTTGCAAAAGAGGAAAGTTTGACTCTAAACTGTAAGCTCAGCAAACTAAAGACAAAAGGAAATACAACCATTTCTTTTTTTTAGTTACTGTTTCTGTTTTTATGTTTTTTTAATTTTTTTAAAAAAAATTATTTTTAAGTGGCATTGAGTGGCAATCATGTTCAAATACTTGGAACAAACCCTACTAACATTTGTATTTTTATGGAACCACAAGATTCACCAAATAGCCAAAGAAATACTAAGAAAAATGAAGATGAGAGGTATTGCATTTTCAAACTTTGAATTGTACTATAAATCTATAATAATCAAAACTACATGGTACTGGAATAAAGATAGACTTTCAGACCAATGGAACAGAACTGAGAGTTGTGAATTAAAACCAAGAGTTACTAGTAGTTAATCTAAAACAAAGTAGATAAGTACATAAAGTAGAACAAAGAAGGTCTCTTCAACAAATGATGTTGTAAAACTGGATAGCCACATATACAAAAATGAGATTGGAATTGTACCTCACACCATTCACATAAGTAAATTCAAAGTGGATTAAAGACCTCAAGATAATACCAGAATCTATTAAATCTATTAAATATGAGACCAGTTGTAGTTACTGGTATCATGGTAACTCACAGTTCCAGAAGGCAGAATCTAAACGATGGACATGGGAGTCTCCCGGTGGACGATTCCACAACGAAATAGACCACATCATATTCAATCGATGGTTTTGCCTGACTGATGTCGCTGTTGTCCCAAAATTTCGAACGGGATCGGACCACCGTCTCCTTCATGCAAAATTCTACTTCACAGAGCGGGGAGAAAGGGCTGCAAAGTTCAAAAAGAGAACTCCCAGAATGACCACCAACTGGGAACTCTTTGGTACTATTGCGGCAACATGGGAAGATGCCATTGTTGACAACATTGACGAGGAATACGATCGACTGGTTCAGCACCTCCATGAATGTGCGAGGAACGCCAAGAGAGAGATAGCCACAAAAAGTCGCCTATCTTCGAAAACTCTTGAGCTAATTCGCCAGCGTGGTTTGGCGCATGCCTCAGGCAACCGCAAGCTAACGTCCGAGCTTGCAAAGCAGTGCAGAGATGCGATCAAGGAAGACCTCAAAGAGAGAAGAGCAGAAGTACTGATAGATGCGGCAGAAGCCGGGAAAAGTATTCGTAACGCCCGCCTGTCCTTCGCCAACTATAAGACCAAGATGACTGCCCTCCGACGTCCTGATGGATCCATCACATCCTCCAGAACGGCAATGGAGAAGATTATCCATGACTTCTACTCAGATCTCTTCGATAGCCATGTCCACTTGCCGACATACCAAATTCCACAGGATGGGTATGTCGTTCCTAACGTTCTCCCTTCCGAAATCCGACACGCCATTTCGTTGGTAAAGAAGCAAACAGCACCCGGCCCAGACAAGGTCAGACCTGAACACCTGAAGAACCTGCCGTCAGTACTCATCAATACACTGGCTCGGCTCTTCACTCGCTACCTGTCTGAATGCAAGGTTCCGTCCCAATGGAAAACCAGCAGGACCGTACTACTGTTCAAGAAGGGAGACATCCATGACATTGGCAACTATCGCCCGATCTGCCTATTGTCTGTCATCTACAAGCTGTTCACTCGAGTAATCCTGAATAGGATTGGCAGAACACTAGATGAAGGACAACCATGCGAGCAAGCCGGGTTCCGCAAAGGATTCAGCACCATCGACCATATCCACACGGTAACCAAGCTCATTGAGGTTTCTCGGGAGTTCAAGATGCCGCTCTGCTTAACGTTCATTGATTTAAAGAAGGCCTTTGATTCTGTTGAGACGGAAGCGGTCATTGAAGCCGTAGCCAATCAGGGCATTCAAGCCCAATACATCAGGATCCTCCGTGAGCTCTATTGCGGATTCACTACCAGGATCTCACCATTCTACAAAGAAGTGATCGTTGATGTCAAGAGAGGGGTGCGGCAGGGTGATACCATTTCACCGAAACTCTTCAGTGCCACCCTCGAGAACATCATGCGACGACTGGAATGGGAAGGAATGGGAGTGAAGCTAGATGGTCGGCAACTACACCACCTCCGCTTTGCTGATGACATTGTTTTAATAACACCAAACATCAGCCAAGCGGCACAAATGCTGGCCGACTTTGACCGTGAGTGTGGAAAGGTAGGACTACAGCTGAATCTTACGAAGACAATGTTTATGAGAAACAGCCTTGTTCCTGACGCCCCATTCGCTCTCAATGGAACGACCATCTCCGAATGCAACAGCTATGTGTACCTAGGTCGAGAGGTCAACATGAGAAATGACCTGGCACCCGAGCTGCGCAGGAGGAAGAGAGCGGCTTGGAACGCCTTCAAGAACGTCGAAGAAATAGCTAAGAGGACGAAGAACCTCCGGCTCCGGGCACATCTCTTTGATTCCACTGTTCTTCCTGCATTAACATATGCCTCAGAGACCTGGGCCCTACGCAAACAAGATGAGAACGCCATTCAGGTCTCCCAAAGAAGAATAGAAAGAGCTATGCTTGGAATAACACGTTTCACTCAAATGAGAGAACGAATCCGGAGTTCTGACATCCGTCGACGATCAAGGATCAGGGACGCTGTCTCATATGCCAAGGTGTCGAAAATCAGATGGGCTGGTCACGTAATGAGATTTAAAGACGACCGTTGGACTAGAGCTATTACTGATTGGATTCCACGGGATGTCAAGAGACCGCGTGGCCGCCCACCTACCAGATGGTCAGACTTCTTTGTCAAGATCATGAACGATCGGTTTGAGGCCCTCCATGTTCCCGGAACGAAGAGATGCCATTGGGCTACACTAGCACGCGACAGGGACAAATGGAGACATTACTGGTGCCCGCTCGAGCAAATCGACGACTAACAGGAAGTTAAGTGATTAAGTGATTATTAAATATATTGAAGAAAACTTAGGTGGAAACCTCCAGGAAATATATAGTGGTATTTTCAGTGAGATAACTACAGAGATAAAGACAACAAAAATTAAATTAAACAAATGAGACTATATCATATTAAAAAAAACTTCTGCACAGTGGGCCAAAAGATAGTACAGCAGGTAAGGTGCTTAACTTACACATGACTAACCTGGGTTTGATCCCCAGAACTCCATATACTCTCTATAGTCCCACCAGGTGTGATCCCTGAGCACAGAGCACAGATTAGGTCCTGAGACCATCAGGTGTGGCCCAATTTTTTAATGGTTTTGCATAGCAAAATAATAATAATAATTCAAGCTAAAATAAAAGGACATTCTGCTGAAGGGGAGAAAATAATTGCATACAATACCTCAGGTTAGGGTCTTCAGCAATACCACTTCTGAGAATATATCCCAGGGGTGCAAAAAAGCACAGCAGAAATGACATCTCTACCTATATGTTCGTTGCAGCACTGTTCACAATAGCCAGAATCTGGAAACAACCCAAGTGCCCAAGAATAGATGACTGGTTAAAGAAACTTTGGTACATCTACACAATAGATTACTATGCAGATGTTAGGAAAGATGAAGTCGTGAAATTTGCTTATAAGTGGATGGACATGGAGAGTATCATGCTAAGGGAAATGAGTCAGAAAGAGAGGGACAGACATAGAAATACTGCAGTAATTTGTGGAATATAAAGCATTTCACAATTTATTGAAGTATTCCCAGCAAGCTACCAAGAGTATTCCACCTACATGGCAGAGCCTGGAAAGCTCCCCGTGGTGTATTTGATATGCCAAAAATAGTAACAATAACGGGTCTCATTCTCCTGAACCTGAAAGAGCCTCGAATATGGCACCGTTGGGAAGGACGAGTAAGGAATATTAAAATCTCAGGGCTGGGACGAATGGAGACGTTACTGGTGCCCACTCGAGAAAAATCGATGAACAATGGGATGACAGTGATACAGTGATACAGTGAAAGTAGGTATATGATGATACTAACACCTAAGGACAGTAGAGATAAGGGCCAGGAGAATTACTCCATGGTTTGGAAGATGGCCTCACATGCTGGGGAAAAGGCAGCTGGGATAGAGAAGGAACCAATAAGTAAATGATTGGAGAGATAGCTCGGGATGGGAGATGTGTGCTGAAAGTAAACTAAGGACCAAACATGATGGCCTCTCGGTATCTGTATTGCAAACCATAATACCCAAAAGTAGAGAGATAATAAGAGGGAAATTGTCTGCCATAGAGGAAGGGGAAGGGTAGGGATGGGGTGGAGGAATATGGGGACATTGCTGGTGGAAAATATACACTGGTAGAGGGATGGGTGTTTGATCATTGTGTGACTGAAACTCAAACATGAAAGGTTTGTAACTGTATCTCATGGTGATTCAATAAAAAAATAAAAATATATATTTAGGATCTAAAATTAGGTACAACAAACCTATCAAAAAGTGGGGAGAAGAGATGAACAGGAACTACCGCAAAAAAAGATATACTGATGGACAAAAGGCATATTAAAAAGTGCTCATCATCACTTATGATTAAGGAAGTACAAATAGAAAAACAATGAGATATTATCTCACACCAGTGAGAATGGCATATATCAAAGAGTTTGGAAACAGCTACTGATAGCAGGGTTGTTGTGAGAGAGGAACTCTTATCCACTGTTGGTGGGAATGTTATCTGGTACAACCTCTAATGGAAAAAAAAATGAAGATTTCTCAATATGCCTAATCAATGACTAAATAAATAGCAATACTGCATTAAAATTTAAAAAATGAAGATTTCTCCAAAATGTAGAAATAGAATTCCCATAAGACTCAGCAATATCACGTCTTGTCATCTACCCCAAATCCCAAAAATATTAATTTGAAAGTCTATGTATACAGTCTTCATTGCAGTGCATAGTATGGTATGGAAATAACCCAAATTCCCAACTATGGATGAATTAATCAAAAAGTTGTGGGCTAGAGCAATAGCACAGCAGTAGGGCGTTTGCCTTGCACATGGCTGGCCCGGCCAAGCCAGGTTCGATTCCTCCACCCCTCTCGGAGAACCTGGCAAGCTACCGAGAGTATCTCACCCACACGGCAAAGCCTGGCAAGCAACCCGTGACATATTCAATATGCCAAACAGTAACAACAAGTCTCACAATGGAGATGTTACTGGGCCCGCTCGAGCAAATCGATGAACAATGGGAGGACGGTGCTACAGTGCTACAGTGCTATATATACACACTGGAATATTATGCAACTGTCAGGAAGGACTGTCATGCAATTTGCTACTACACAAACCTAGAGGATATCATATTGAGTGAAGTCAGTCATAAGGAAAGGGGTAGACACAGAATGATCTATCTCACATGTGGTATACTTAAAGACACAGAGGAAGGGAGAAACAAATGGCCAAAGACACAAGGACTAGAGTTTGCCCACAGAGCTTAGCCAATGGGAGAATGGAGTTGGAGGATCTTTGGGATCTCAGTGGAGAGAAGTGGATACTCTGATGGTGGCTGTGGTGTTGAAATGATGTATGTATGAAACTATCATAAATGGTATTGTAAATCACAGTATTTCAGTATTGCATGCATGAGTTTGACTAACCCAGAACCACCCCACGTGGTCAAGTATGATCATTGACACTGTCAGTCTGATCTCAGTCACCATAAATGCACAAGGCAAGCAAAACAATCAAATGTGCAAGCATCCCAACCAATTGTAACCAAATATGTGGCCCCTGAAAATCCCAACAACAAAATTATGGGAAAGAAAGGGGAAAGTAAATGAATATATAGAATATATAAATAAAAATTGAAACCTTTGCACTTCAAAAGATACTTTTTAAAAATATTTTATTTTATTTTATTTTATTTTATTTTTATTAGTGAAACACCATGAGGTACAGTTATAGACTTATAAATTTTTGTGCTTGGGTATCAGTTATACAATGATCAAGCACCCATCCCTCCACCAGTGCCCATCCTCCAACACCACGGGTCCCAGCATCCCTCCTACCCCCCATCCCTCCGTCATACCCTGCCTCTGTTGCAGGGCATTCCCCCTTATTCTCTCTCTCTTCTTTTGGGTAGTGTGTTTTGCAAGAGAGGCATTGAGTGGCAATCATGTTTGGTCTATAGACTACTTTCAGCATGCTTCTCCCACCCTGGGAGGATCCTCACAACACCCTTTATTTGGTGCTCTCTTCTCTATCTGAGCATCCTTTTCCCCTAGCACGTGTGGCTGGCCTTCAAGTCATGGAGCAAAATTCCTGGTACTAATCTCGGCCATTCCTGGGTGTTAGTCTCCCGTTTTGTTGCTTTATGTTCCCCAGATGAATGCAATCTTTCTGTGTCTATCCCTCTCTTTCTGACTCATTTCGCTTAACATGATACTTTCCATGTAGTACCGCTTGTATGTAAATTTCATAACTTCATCTTTTTTAACAGCTACATAGTACTCCATGGTGTAAAGTATCAAAGTTTCTTTAACAAGTCATCTGTTCTCTGGCACTCAGGTTTTTTTCCAGATTCTGGCTATTGTAAAGAGTGCTGCAATGAACAAACAATTGCAGATGTCACTTCGACTATACCTTTTTGCCTCTCTGGGATATATTCCCAGGAGTGCTATTGCTGGGTCAAATGAGAGATCAAATTCTAATGTTTATTGAAGACAAAGTTGGAAAAACTCTCCATGATATTGAAGCTAACGGTATCTTCAAAGTTGTCATGCCACTGGCCGAGCAAGTGAAAACAGAGATAGACAAATGGGACTATCTTAAACTAAGAAGCTTCTGCACCTCAAAAGAAACAGTGACCAAAATACAAAGACAGCCTACAGAATGGGAAAGGATATTCACCAAATACACATCCGACAAGGGGTTGATATCAAGGATATACAAGGTACTGGTTGAACTCCACAAGAAGAAATCACCCAACCCCATCAAAAAATGGGGTGAGGAAATGAACAGAAACTTTCGCAAAGAAGAAATCCAAATGGCAAAAAGGCACATGAGAAAATGCTCTACATCACTAATCATCAGAGAGATGCAGATCAAAACAACAATGAAATATCATTTCACACCACAGAGACTGGCCCACATCCACAAGAACAAAAGCAACTGGTGTTGGCGCAGATGTGGCGAGAAAGGGACCCTCCTTCACTGCTGGTGGGAATGCCGGCTGGTCCAACCCTTTTGGAAAACAGTATGGATGATTTTCAAAAGATACTTTTTAAAAAATTAGAAAAGCAGATCAGAGATAGTACAATGGGTAAAACCATTTCCTTGCACATAGCCAGCCCAGATTCAATCCCTGACACTACATATGTTCCCCTGAGTACCACCAGGAGTAATCACTAAGCACAGAGTCAAGAGGATAACCTAAGCACTGCTGAGTGTGGCCAAAACTTCCCCTCCTAAATTAGACAAGTTATAGATTGGAAAAAAATATGCAAACCATATATCTGATTAGGGTCTGTAATTCAGATATATCTTAATAACAAAAAAGACAACTCAGTTTTAAAATGAGCACAGGTACGAATAGAAATTCTGTAAAATATATAAATGGTCGACAAGCAGACAGTGATTACAGTAATGAAAATCCAAACCACAATGACATCACACCCACAAGAATAGCTATGATAATTTTAGAACAAAAAATAATAAGTGTTGGTGAGGATACGACTAAAGTGGAATGCCCATATGTTGCTAGTGAGATTATAAAATGGTGTAGGAAAAATCTCAATAGTTAAAGTTCAAAATAGAGGAGCTGAAGCAATAGTATAGTGGGTATTGGGTAGTATGTTTGCCTTGTATGTGACTGACCCAGGTTCAATTCCTTATATGCCATATGCATGAGCCATGCCATGAGCACTTCCAGGAGTGATCACTGAGTGCAGAGTCAGGAGTAAGTCCTGAGCACCACCAGATGTGGACCAGAACATGTGAAAATAGTTCAACATAAATTTACCATATGACCCAGCAATTATACTCCTTGGTATAATCGACCCAAGAGAACTGAAACACATGCCCACTCAAAAACCTATACACGAATGTTAATAGCAGCCAAAAAGTAGAAACACACCAAGTGTGTATGCAACAATGAGTGGAAAAACAAAAATGTGGCATATACATGCAATCAATGAAACATTATCCAGCCACTGAAAAGAAATGAGATGCTGGGGCTGTAGCTCAGAGTTAGAGCATTTACATTGTATTGTGAAGTTCTGGGTTCAGGCCCTCACACAACAATTGAATTAAATTCAAATATGGATGAACCTTGAAATTATGCCAAGTGAAAGGCCACCTATTGCATAATTCCACTTAGATGAAAATCCACAGTAAGAAAGTCCATGGAAACAGAAAATAACTTTAGTGGTTGCCAAGAGACGAAGGGCAGGAACAGGGATTAACTGCAGAGAGAGAGGGAGAGAGAGAGAGAGAGAGGGAGAGAGAGAGATTCCATTGAGGTGACCAACATGTCTAAAATTGGATTTTAGTGAGGGTTGAAGTGCAGCTTATGCAAAGTCCTTGAAGTGATATTTAAAAGGGGTTCATTTTTAAAACTTGAATCACAGTGAGATACACAATTATAATGTTCATGATTGGGTTTCTGTCATATAAAGTTCCAACATCTATCCTTTCACCTGTGTACATTTCCCACCATAAATGTCCCCAGTTTCTTTCCCTATACCCCCACTCCTGGTCTGTTTCTTGCAGACACTTTCCTTTTCTCTCTCTCTCATTTTTGGCATTATGGTTTGCAATACAGATACTGAAAGTTTATCATGTATATACATTTACCTACTTTCCACACTCAGTTCTTTGCCAGAATGATCATTCCTAACTATTATTGTCATACTGGTCCCTTCTCTATCCTAACTGCCATTCATCCCCCCGCCCACCCCCACATAATTGTGGCACATTTTCAACTATGGACCAGTTCTCTTGGCCATGTTTATCCCAGCCTTGGATATTAGTCTCATACCATTTTTTAATATCTCACAAATGAGTGCAGTCATTCTATATCTCTCCTTCTCCTTCTGACTCATTTCAGTCAGCATGTCTATCCATTATAAGCAAATTTCATGACTTCATTTTTCCTAACTGCTGCATAGTATTCAATTGTAGAGATGTACCATAGTTTCTTTATTCAGTCATCTGCTCTCAGGCACTCTGGTTGTTTCCAAATTCTGGCTATTGTCAATAGTGCTGAAATAAACATAGATGTGCAGATAGCGTTTCTGCTGTGTGTTTTTCGGCCCCCAGAGTATATTCCCAAAAGTGGTATTGCTGGGTCAAATGGGAGTTCAATTTCTAATTTTTTGAGAAATGTCCATATAGTTTTCCAAAAAGTCTGGACCAGTCAGCATTTCCACAAAAAATGAATGAGCATCCCTTTCTCCCTGCACCTGTGCCAGCACTGTTGATCTTATTATTTTTGATGTTTATGCCAGTCTTTGTATTGTGATATGATATATCATTGTTGTTTTGATATGAATCTTCCTGATGAGTAGTAATGTCGAGCCTTTTTTTCATGTGCCTTTGGCCATTTGAATGTATTAAAGAAGTTTTTGTTAATTTCTTCCCCCCAATTTTGATGGGGTAGGTAGCTACATGTTAAAAAATGAACTTACACCATGCACAAAAGTCAGATCAAAATGGATTAAAGACCTCAACATCAGACCTGAATCCATAAGTTACATTGAGGAAAATGCAGGCAAAACCCTCCATGATATTGAAGCAAAAAAAATTCTTCAAAGATGAAACACAAGACCAAGCAAGTGGAAGCAAAGATAAACAAATGGGACTAAATTAAACTAAAGAGCTTCTGTACCTCAAAAGAAACAGTGACCAAGATACAAAGACAGCCTACAGAATGGGAAAAAATCGTTTAACCAATACTCATCTGATAAGGGGTTAATATCAAAGAGATATAAAGCACTGGTAGAACTTTACAAGATGAAATGGGTTCATTTTGTGGTATGCACATTTTATGTCAGTACACAAGGTCAAAAACACCCTGGAAAGCAGAGAAGGAAAAAGTGTTCATCTTTTTGAAAAATTTTTAGGGATCCTATAGAGCTCAATGTGTTGCTCTAGTTGTTGTTATTATCATGGCTACAGTAATGGTAGGAGCATTGTTTGGCCCTTTGGGGACAGGTAAACAATGATTTACGTCTTTTTAGAGGCAATTTTTAAATTTTTGTGGTTCTGGGGATCAAACCCAGGCCTTGCACATGCAAAACACGAGATATGCCAGTGAGCCATACCCCCAACTCATGTAAAGACCATTTAGGTCGTTTGTACTAAAAGTGAGGAAAAAAAAGTTACTAGAAGATGAATACAGGGACCAGAAAGACAGTACAATGAGTAAGAGATTTGTGTTGCATGTGGCTGGCCTGAGTTTGATCTTTGGCATCCCATAAGGTCCTTCAAACCCCACCAGGAGTAAGGCTTCCTGAGTGCAGAGCTAAGCTCTGAGCACTGACAGGTGTGCCCCCAAACTAAAAAAGCAAATGAATTAAAAGATCAATGTGGCTAGCTATAAATTGGGTAGCAAGAGAAATGAGCATTAAGGTATAATCCATGTCAAGATGCAGAGGTGACATAATTTGCTATAGATAACACTGAAATAAGGAATGGGGAAGAGCCTCAGCCCTTGCCTGCTTAAGGCTGAAATTACTATTGTCCCCGAAAACTACTGTCTACCTAGGCTGATAATGCCAGGGAGTGGATCAGCATTTTGGCACAGAGGAGGCAGAGTGAAATATGTTTTTCCAAAGGAAGCATTCACCAGGTGCTGCTCATCTGCCACTCCCGAAATGTCCCTCAACACTGGCTCAGCAGATATCGATCACAGTTTCCCTCTTAATTCACAGACTACTTAGGAAAGTACCAGTTATCATGTTCAGAAGAACACCTACCTTCATATCAGCCTTTTCTAGGTATGATCCTGCATGTGTGACCCAGACAGGTTTTGGAAAGAGTCTCCTATCCTATAAATTCTTTGCATAAGGGCTATAGCATGTGCTTATATATCTCAAATGACCTTGGGGGATGTTTAGTCTTATAGAAAGTGGCGATGTTGCCCAAACTGACAACAAGCAGAAAATAATTCTCAAGGGTGTTTCTTAAACAAGGGTTTGCCACTCTCTCCTCCTGACACACAGGTGCCAGAAACACTGTAGAGACACTGAGTGACAGGTGTGGATATTTTGCTGGCTTCCCAGGGTTGACAAGCAATGATAGAGAATTGCTTGTGCTTTCTGACACAGATACCAAAAACAAGGGGAAGTAAACAGCTCAGTGAGCACTTCTCAGAAATAAAGAAATAAGTGGTCGGAGCAATATAACAATAGATAGGGCACTTGCCTTGCATTCTGCTAATCCAGGTTCAATCCCCAGACCCCATATATTCCTCTTAACCCCACCAGGAGTGATTCCTGAGTGCAGAAGCAGGGGTAAACCTTGAGCACTTCCAGGTATGGCAAAAGAGAGAGAAATGAAAGAAATGAAAAGAGAGGAAGGAAGGAAGGAAGGAAGGAAGGAAGGAAGGAAGGAAGGAAGGAAGGAATTAAGTGAAGAAAGAAAGAAAGAAAGAAAGAAAGAAAGAAAGAAAGAAAGAAAGAAAGAAAGAAAGAAAGAAGAGCTGAAGCACTCAAAAGACATTTCCAGGCTCAATCAAGCCTATAAGCATCCCCCAGGTAGAAAGAAAAGTAAAGTAAAATTTCTTAACCATATGGGAATTATGGTTGTGAGAGCAGAAAAATTGGGGTGGATACTTTTGATGAGGTAAAATTTTTAAACCCACTTCTATGACAAAATCATTAGATAAACATCCTTTTCAATGATAAAAACCAAGTCATTTCTGGCCCCTTTCCTGGAAGAGCTCTTTGTGATTGTCAGGCTACAGCAACAGCAGTAAGAAGCCATTTTCTGGGCACAGAGCCCAGAACTCAAAGGGAGGTTCCAAAGAACATCTGGTCTGCTCGATATATGGAAGCCAGCACAGCATGTGTGTTTGTGTATATGTGTTTCTTCTCTGCTGACTCATGGTATTGAAGACTCTCTGAAAACACCCCACCCTTCTAGCCAGCCTGTTTACACACCCCTTGGGCTCCTCCCTGATTCAAATGTTAGGTCACGAGGAAGAAGAAAAAGGAATTCAAGAGCTTTCCTCAAGCATCTAGAATTCTCTGCATCATAACTCTTGATTAAGGAGACTAGCTTGCACTCTAACTCAATTCAATACAAGCTTCACTCTCCTCAACACAGCAAATTTATGTGAACTTTTGGATAAAACTGGAAGAAACAGTCCACGAGTACTGTGCAAGAGGCGGTGGGGGTGCTGACTACTCGTGGTACAAATTTATAGATGGCAGGCATGAGGCCCAGCATTCAAGCAGACCCTGAAATCGAGCTTTTTGTAAAGGTAAGTTTTCAGCTATAATATAGCAAACAGAATGTATTAGTTCTTGACACTGAATATGTTTCTAAAATGAATGCAATATTTGGATTAGAAGTAAGAAATTTTGTAATTATGTCTGACTCTTAGAATGATGATGAAGTGTTTGGCTACACTTAGATGATAATGGGAAAATATTCGTTTTGAAAAGAGCAAAGATATCAAGTGAAATGAACGCTAGGCTGGTTTGTAGTCAGGGAAACAATTTATGTTTTCTTAGTGGTTTTCTAGGCAAACTTGGATAAATCCCTACTCCCTTTAGAAACGGTTTCTCCATCTACACAATAAAGGAATCTGAAAAAGTGTTCCTTACAAGCATTCTTACTCTCAAAATTTTGTGTTTTAAGAGATATATTTTATAAAGCCTAAACATGAGAAGAGGGTCAAGAATGGCCTCAGACCTTATTCACACATAGCCCAGAAAGATCTTTATAAAATTCTTCCACAATAGACAAATATCACATCAGGGTCACATGGAGACTATAGGGAGAACAGTCAGGAGTCTGTGTCTATTATGAGAAAAAGAGAGCTTTGGCTTACTATTTATGGTCTGCCTTGGTTTTATTTTCTATTTTTCAAATTTTCAGAAAACCCCTTGAAAAGCCAGTAAGCAGGAGAAATGAACACATGTTTCTAAAGTAGTCTATTAAGAAAAATAGATAAGTTTGCATTGGTTATACCAGGTGGAAATTACAAAGTTTCTAAAGCCCTTTCTCATATTAACTGCATTTTCATTTTCTAATGGGGGCAATCAGGATGATAAGTATATCAAACTCATAACACCTTGACCCTTTTAAAAACACTTTATTTCTGTTATGATCTCATTTATTCCTAACGCCTTAGGGTATTGTTTTGTAGTAATACTGATGATGGTATTGGTGGTGTTGGTATTAGCAGTTAGTAGGACTAATCATTTTATTTATACTTTAATTACTAGACATGTACACTAGGCAGTACATTTTAAGTAGATTGTCTCTAAAATTATATGGCCTCTTACTGGCTTACAAAGACATTAAATAAGGTATGTTTATCAAATTCTATGGTAAATATACACTACCCTAAGTAAAAAGTTTTTAAGATGGAAGATTGGAACCACAACTGATGGTGTTCAGGCCTTACTCCTAGTTTGGTTCTCAGAGATTACTCCAGGCGATTCTCAGGGGACCATAAAAAATGATGGAAATTAACCAGGGCTCAATAGCATTCAAAGCAAACATCTTAACTCCTGTACTATTTCTATGGTTCTGAAAGTAAAAACTTTTACAATTATTTAAAACTGGGGGCCAGAGCAATAGTACAGTGGGTAGGGTATTTTCCTTGCTTGCACGCAGTTAAACTGGGTTCAATCCTCACTATACCATATGGTTCCCCAAGCACTGCCAGGAGTAATTCCTTGGTACAGAGCCAGGAGTAAGACTTGAGTACCGCCGGGTATGGTTCCAAGACACACACATTTATGTATAATTTTATTTCTTTATATGTATATGTATGAATAAATAAAATAATTTAGCAGTTGGTGTGTTACATAAATATACACACAAAACAAAGAATTCATCTACATGCCTTTTCAAAATCATAGAAGAAACTCTTAACTTTTAGGAGATTTTAAAATTCCTGCATAGCAAACTAATCCAAATAAGTGTTTGTTGGACTATGAGGCACAAGAGCTACTTCTCCTATCTATGAATTCCAGCAAAACATGTGACTGCTCAGACAGAACATAAAAAGACTTAATTTTCTTTCTGTTTTGCAAGGGTTGGGGGAGAGAGAATTAAACTCCTAAGCAGTGTTCAGGTGACCTAAGGGCCATTCCTGCTGATACTCAGCCAACTAGACCTAACAACTTAATGCTAGGACCCAGTGACTCAGTATTGCTGTAATCTAGTAGTGCTGAGGAGCACCAGGGTCCCTCCTAGAGATGTCTGGGAGGATGCGTGACCATGCTGTACCAGAAGTCAAGTTCTTATGTATGCTAGGCATGTACTCCTGAGCCTTGAGTTATCTTCCAAGACCTTACTTTTCTAAATTAATTTTCTTTTTTATCTTCTAATTCCAAACCAGAGGTAATGTTTTTAATAGGATAAAGCATTCTGAGTTTTTCTAAAGTGTCAATTCAATCCAACCATACCCTTCTACCAGTTATTGGCATTAATCTGTGTGTTTGTCTTCATAAACTACTCATATTTGGGTGATAAGATAGACAGGATAAGTTAGTAAATCACATGTTAGGTGAACAAATGTTAAATAATATTTTTTAGGTTAAAGCAACTTGTAATTTATTTAGCACTTACTATAGGCCAGGCACTGTGCTAATTGTATACTACTAGAGTATTACTAATCCTATTTTATGAATTAAAAAAGCTAAAGAGAAGATGAGTAACTTTGTCCTAGTTCATATATCTGGTAGAAGGCAAAATTGGAATTTCAATCTCTGAAAATAGCTACATCTTATTTTATTCATTTGTTTTTAATTTAGTAAATATTTTAGCAAAATTTTCCAGACTTTTATCAGATAAAATACTTTGGACATAAATTTATCTAATAATGTTATATAAATTACAGATTTTCTGAAAGAACCTTGAATATCGGAGCCTGGAGCAATAGCACAGCGGGTAGGGTGTTTGCCTTGCATGCAGCCAACCCAGGTTCGATTCCCAACATCCCATATAGTCCCTCGAACACCGCCAGGAGTAATTCCTGAGTGCAGAGCCAGGAGTAACCTCTGTGCATCGCCAGGTGTGACCCAAAAAGAAAAAGAAAGAACCTTTAATGTCATCAGGGTTTTGGTTTTACTTTGCATTTTTTAATTGTAGTGGAGGTAACTTGGTTATAGTAGGGTTTATACTTATGTTTTATACAAAATTACTGACCCTCTATCACCACCATCAAAGTCACTTCTAAAACATGTTCTTGATGATTTCTAGATATTTCACAGAAAATACTGGGAAAGTTCATAGGAATTGAGAGGTTAATGAATAAGTTATCTAGCCCTTCTCTTTACAAGTTACACTTCATTTATAGGTAATACAATCTCTTTCTAAAGATCAAATGAGTCTATAATTTCCCTATGTATCCCTGTCTTTGGCTGGAAACCCCTACTACTTTCTTTCCCATACCATTGACAGAAATGCAACATGAGATTAAGACTCTATCTCAGAATCAGGCAGATAGCTCAAGTGGTAGAATACATGCTTAGTATGTGGAGAATCCTTAAGTTCAATTCCTGTCCTCACATTTCCCCCTGAGCACTACTGGGTGTGTCCCCTATCAAGAAAAAAGACAGATGTTATGTCATATAGTCTATTTTTTCCATGTAGTTAGTGAAAATATTGCCTTTCAGTTCTGAAGATGTGAGCGAAAGTTTAAACTAAAAACAAAGGATTATCAAATATACATTTTATTTTAATGCAGCTTATCATACTGATTTGTTGTTCATTGGTTAATAAAATTGTGTTCTATATAACTATCTAAAATGAAAATCTGGCAATTTATACATAATATTGCAGATTCTAACATTTGGTTCAAAATTTTGAATGCAATATTTTTGTCAACAACATGTGGGAAAGAGAAAAAAGATACTTTTCTCTCAGTTTTCAAGTCAATTTTAAACTATAACTCTCATAAAAATAGAATAAAGATTGGTTAGAATGCAAAATAACAGCTATAATATGGAAGAGAGTATTGTAAAAGAGTGTTGGTACTGAAATAGACCCTCTGAATGTTTAAGTGAGAGTAATGTATATATTATCAGTTGTGGACTAGTTGAGTGTACTTAAGCAAACCAGCTTCTCAGAACCTCAGTTTCATCATCTGTAAGGCAGAAGTAATGACACAACTTACTTCACAGGATCATCCTCATTTTAACAAGTAGAATAAATATACAAAATACAATAGTTGCTAACATATTAAGCATTTAATAACTATGATATTTTGCTTATTTTCCAAATATGTAGAAGCTTAGATCACAAACAAAAAGAGAAAATTGTATGGGGGAGGGGCTGGAGCAATAGCACAGAGGGTAGGACGTTTGCCTTACACGCTGCCGACCGAGCCAACCTGGATTCAATTCATATTCCCCTCGCGGAGAGCCCGCCAAACTACTGAGAGTATCTCGCCAGCAGGGCAAAGCCACAAGTCTCACAATGGAGACGTTACTGGGCCCACTTGAGCAAACCGATGAATGGGAGGACAGTGCAGTGCAGTGCAGTATTTGGGGGATTTAACATATCTTGTTTTTGTCAGCTAAACCTACATATGATGTAATTCAGCAGTCAGACTAGGGAATTTACATCCTAAATTTTTTTGTGATGACATTTTAAATCAACATACTATAAACAGGAAAATAACTTTGGTTTTCCTGTAAAAAAAACTTACTGCATTTCCCCCAGCTTCATTGTTTTGCCTTTCCTTTAGCAAAAGTAATCCACCCTTCCTGCTGTATGTATTATCAGACTCCACTCTTCTTCCTGCATCCCACCCTAATCAAATTTCCACTCACTAACCTCAGTTGTGATTGGATCCTTACTTTGACTTTTTTTCTAAGTAAAAATGGGTTTTATTTAGAAATTTTGAAGAAGAGGAGGGAAAAAAAAAGAATAACATGCTCAAGAGAGAACACAGGCTTCTTCGAAGGTGGAGAGAACCCCAATACACACCCCAGAATTAAAGTGTGAAAGCACACATCTCGCGCACCAGATGCATAACTCTGACTTTTTTTTGCTATCCCCCCTCCCCCATCCCCCTTTTTATTGATTCAGTGTGAGGTACAGTAACAGAGCTTTCATGTTTGAGCTTCGATCATGCAATCATCAAACACCCATCCCTTCACCAGTGCACATTTTCCACCACCAAAGTCCCCAGTATCCCCCCACCACCATCATTCCACACCTCCCCCTGCCTTATGGTGGACAATTTGCACAGTACTCTCTTTCTTTACTTGGGTTGCCTTTGATATTTGAGCCCAGTCCCACCACCACTCATAGCTGCTGAAAATGCAATGCTAGACAATGTGTTTTGCATTTTTTGTTATGGATACAATATAATGTTGTGCAGCCACGAGAGTGACCGTACGCTCTAGGAGTTCTAAAATTTTAATAATTAGGGTCTGGAGAGATCACTGTAGCAAGTTGCTCGGGTCTGAGATTCGTTTGTGTGTCCCTTGATCATGGCTGTATGGGAGCTTAACTAGATGGTGGCTATGTGTGGGCATATTCTCAGAGTCCCATGGGGGTGGGGGAGAGGGGAAAGACCAACTCTTCGCTCTGTCCCATGAGGCCTGGCATTTCCCGCCACTACCACCTGAACCTGGAGCTTTTTGCTGAATTCTAGAAGGTGGCGGGCACTGGGATTCTTAGAGGAAAGGCGGAGGGATGGCACCTGTCCCCAACTGGAGTGGCCTGGCGAAAATGGCCTATTGCAAAGTCCAGAGCCATCTCTGCAGCAAGTTATTTGGGTCTGAAATTTGTTTGTATGTCCAAGATAGTGATTTTTGACTTTGGAATTTATAAAAACCTTGAAGGCTCTGAGGAAAATTGTCACCTGTTTTTTTTCTTAAATTTTTATTAGTGAAACACCATGAGGTACAGTTGTAGACTTACAAATTTTTGTGCTTGGGTTTCAGTTATACAATGATCCAATACCCATCCCTCCACCAGTGCCCATTCTCTACCACCACTGATCCCAGTATCCCTCCCACCCCCCATTCCCCCATCTCACCCTACCTCTGTGGCAAGGCATTCCCTTTTGTTATCCCTCTCTTTTTGAGTGCTATGGTTTGCAAAAGAGACATTGAGTGACAATCTTGTTCAGTCTATAGTCTACTCTCATCACGCATCTCCCCTCCTGGGAGGATCCTCCAAACACCCTTTATTTGGTGCTCCCTTCTCTATCTGAGCTGCCCTTTCCCCTAGAATGCCCGGCTGGCCTCTAAGCCATGGAGTAATCCTCCTGGTACTTATCTTGGCTATTCTTGGGTGTTAGTCTCCTATTTTGTTACTTTATGTTCCCCAGATGAATGCAATCTTTCTATGTCTGTCCCTTTCTTTCTGACTCATTTCGCTTAGCATGATACTTTCCATGTATCAAATTAACTAAGGAAGTAAAGGACCTGTACAAAGAAAACTACAAAACGCTACTTCAGAAAATAAAAGAGGACACCAGGAAGTGGAAAAATATCCCCTGTTCATGGATTGGGAGAACTAACATTGTCAAAATGGCAATACTTCCCAAAGCACTGTACAAATTCAATGCGATCCCTATTACAATACCTATAACATTCTTTAAAGAAATGGAGCAAACACTCCTGAAATTTATATGGAACAATAAGCCCCCACAAATAGCAAAAGCAATACTGGGGAAAAAGAAAATGGGAGGAATCAACCTCCCTAACTTCAAACTCTACTACAAAGCAGTAATAATTAAAACAGCATGGTACTGGAACAAAGGCAGAGATGTAGACCAGTGGAACAGGGTTTAATATACTGACATCTCCCCTCAAACATATGATCATCTAATCTTTGATAAAGGAGCAAGAAATGTGAAGTGGAGAAAGGAAAGCCTCTTTAACAAATTGTGCTGGCAAAACTGGATGGCTTCATGCAAAAAACATGGGCTCAGATCTCTGCCTAACACAATATACAAAAGTAAGATCAAAATGGATTAAAGACCTCAACATCAGACCGGAACCCATAAGGTACATTGAAGACAAAGTTGGCAAAACCCTCTATGACATTGAAGCTAATGGTATATTCAAAGATGACACGCCACTGGCCGAGCAAGTGAAAACAGAGATAGACAAATGGGACTATCTTAAACTAAGAATCTTCTGCACCTCATGTCCCTTGAATAGTTTACTTTAGAGCAATGTCCTTTTGTATAGACACAGAAAGACAATTAATACTATGCTTTTGTAACTTGGAGTTAATTGACTCCGAATAACATTTATTCTTGAGCATCTGTCATATTTACTTGACTTACGCCTCAATTGCCCTTAGTTCCTAGCATCTCAAAAGCAGTGTCCCGATGAAGGGACTGGATGGACATAGAGCAAGCTGTAAGCTACCCTGGTGTTGAAATGGGACAGGCCAAATACCATAATACTTAGCTATAGTTAAGATCATGGTTGTGAACGAATTCTGTCATGATGCAAAGAGAAGTGACAAAGACCCTCCTAGGGTTAGGAAGGGCTAATCTGGCCTGAGGACTGTAGTCTGGGATCTATAGTGAGATGTCCCCAGGAGAGCCACCCTATAAGCTTAACATATCTCTTACTGTGTCTATACAAAATGAATAGAAAGATTATTAAGAAGTAAATCTAAGATGATTGCTTATGAACTATATATATTATGAATATTAGAGTGGGTGAGACTGGAAGGAGGCAAAGAGAGATGAAGTTGGAATAAACTGCAACTGATCACCAAACAGCCTGACAGCCCTCTTCCCTCCTTCATGTGTCTGTGCAGGCCAGAGTGGAGAAGCAGCTCATGGCCACTGAATACACATGGTGGGAGAGAGACCATGCCACTCACTTTTTTTTGATTACACACATGCCTATTGCATTATTCATTTACTTGATGACACCTATCTATTTGTCGCTGGGGGGAATGCTAGTTATATGTTATATAAGACAGATATATGTAAATATATGTTATGAGTCTTATATAAATCTTATGCAAATTATATGAGCCATCCGCATCTTTCATTTCTTGAACAAACCCGGTTTTCTTTTTTGTAGAAGTATTTTTTTAAATTTATAATTCTGTGGGGCCAGACAGATAGTATACAGTGGATAGGGCTCTTGCTTTGCATGCAGTTGATCCTGCTTAACTCCCTGGCACTAAAGATAGTCCCTAAGACATTCAAGGAGTGATTTCTTAGCACAGAACCAGGAATAAGGCCTGTAATGAGAGTTCCCTTAAAAAAGGTAAAGGCCCTCCCGTTGATCGTCGATTTGCTCGAGCGGGCCCAGTAACGTCTCCATTGGAGACTTTGTTGTTACTGTGTCTGGCATATCGAATACTCTCAGTAGCTTGCCGGGCTCTCCAAGAGGGGCGGAGGAATCGAACTCGGGTCGGCCATGTTGGCCGCTTGTAAGGCGAACACCCTACCCGCTGTGCTATCGCTCCAGCCCTAATTAAATGCTGACTGCATGGGCCGGGAATCGAACCCGGGTCTCCCGCGTGGGAGGCGAGAATTCTACCACTGAACCACCCATGCATGGCTGGAGCGATAGCACAGCGGGTAGGGCATTCGCCTTACAAGCGGCCAACATGGCCGACCCGAGTTCGATTCCTCCGCCCCTCTCGGAGAGCCCGGCAAGCTACCGAGAGTATTCGATATGCCAGACACAGTAACAACAAAGTCTCCAATGGAGACGTTACTGGGCCCGCTCGAGCAAATCGACGATCAACGGGAGGGCCTTTACCTTTACCCTTAAAAAAATCCCAACAAAAACATACATCCTTGGGATCGGAGAGGTAGTACAGGAGATAGCCTTATGTGTGGCTGACCTGGGTTTGATTTCTGCTATCCCATATGGTCTCCCTAATACCGCCAGGAAAAATTCCTGAGTGTGGGAGTAAACCCTGAATACTTCTGGGTGTGCCGCAAAAGCAAGAAAATAAAAACCAATCAATCAACAAAAACCAAAACACACACATCCTTGCTTACAGTGGTTGTTTCCATTTTTTTCCTCAGTATGTGCCATTCTCTCTGATGTCATACAGCCAAATTGTACCTATTTTTTCTCTTTTGAGTCAATTTATAGAAGGAAACAAAGGGTACTTCCTCTTATAGTTTCTCTAATAAGTCATTTTTAACAGTATGAGGGTGAGACCCAAAATGTAAAAAAAAAAACCTCTGTGGCCTTCTCAAAATAGGGTGGGCAGATTTCGAGAAATTCTAGGAAATTAGCTTTATTCACCTAAATGTGTAGGTGTCATTACCTTGGCAATAAAAAAATAGGTTTATCCCAAATATAAGATAAAAAATCATACTGAGGGAAAAAAATGGTCAAAGTCATCATAACTGAAGTTTTTTCCATAAAGTAAGCTTACATGTAGGCAATGGGAAAGGTCCTTGAGACACTGGTGAAGGAAAACAGACACTTTGATGATGGGTGTGATACTAGAATGATGTATCCAATAAAAAGATGATTAACACTAGAAATTCAATACCTCAAAAAAGTTTCAAAATTTTTTCTTTAAAAATATATAATTGTCATAAACACAACTTATAAAATAAGAAAATCAAATGACCTGGGGGTATGGTGCCACCAGCAGATCAATCTGTACTTGTGAGGCGAGTGCATCAGCAGCCTGATGGTGCCTTCAGACTTCTAGATACCCCCAAATTGCTTCTGTGCTTTTGGCCAGACCCCAACAACTTGGGGCCAAGTTTACCAAGAAAGTAAATGGCCAAAAGTTAGGTATGTGGAAGACACACCCACAAACCACCTCTGGCTGAGCTATATAATTGGAGGCAAGGTCTCTCTGGTTCCTGAACAAGCTGCTTAATGGCCAGGATCCCAGAGACTCAGAGGCAGGTCTCGGAACACAGTGGCTTTTGGCAGAAATGCGACTGGTCCCTGCAGTAGGTTACCAGTGCTGGGCCACCCCAGGGGGGAAAGGGTGCTGTCCCTTTACCTGCTCCCTCTTGGGATTTCGGTGACCACCATCCTTCAGAGGCCATTGGACAGTCAGGTGTGGGCTCACTGTGATGAGACACGCAGGGCCTCACAGGATGGGGGTGGAATCAGCCCTTTCTTCCCCACACCAACGAGACCCTTGGTCGCCACCCACGAATGGCCTCTCTGGCTCCTGATCAAGCTGCTTAACGGCCATAATCTCAGAGACTCAGGAACAAATCCCAGAACCCAGCAGGTTTTGGCAGAAATCCCTCCAGACTTAATAGTTAAAATTTCAGAATTCCAAAACCGTGTGGCCACTACTGCAGCTGCGCAACATCATATGTTATTCATAACCAGCAATAGAAAACAAATTGTCTATGGTTGCCTTTTTGGCAGATCTGAGTGTTGGGGTAAAATTCCAAATAATAACGGTGTGTCTGGTGTCAAAATATTGAATGTAATCAAAGTAGAGAGAGAGTGATGTGGAAATCATCTGCCCCACAGGTAGGGGAAGGGTGTGACATGGGGGTATACTGAGGTTTTTGGTGGTGGAAAATGGGTACTGATGAAGGGACGGGTGTTTCATCATTGTATGACCAAGACTTAGACCGGAAAGCTTTTTAACTGCTCTCACGATGATTCAATAAATAAATTTATAAAAAAGGGAGAAAAAAGAGAAAATCAAATGACCAAGTACCATATGGATATACCCTTTGGGAAAGAAATGTAATAGGTTTGGAAGCTAGAGAGATCTTAGAGTGGGAAGGGTGCTTGCCTTGCATACCGCAGACCCAGGTTAGATCCCTGAGCACTGACAGGAGTGATCCCTAAGTATAGAAACAGTAGCCCTGAGCACCGCCAGGTGTGCTCCACCCTACAAAAAGTAAAAGAAATGTTGTAGGCTTTGTCAAATGAAAAATGCACACACCCTTTAATCAGCATTCCCATTGTAAAGATTAATTCTAAAGATACGTCAGAAGTAGAACAAGCTATATATTCATAAATATTTGTTGAGAAAGAATTTGAGCAGTAAAAAAATCTTTAAGATATCAAAATGCCCATTGGTTGAAAATAATTATATGAATCTGGTAACATGTAAAATTGATGATGACAATGACATGCTCACCACACTTGCTATCATGACATCATCTTGTTTATTATCTTTTGCCCATTGATGGTAGGATATGTGAGAAAGAATTTCCAGTCAATCTACAGCAATTAGGTTATTTCTCAGTAGGCACTTAATACCCACTTGCAAAACACATGATTGAATTGAGCTTTTTTTTTTTTAACCGAAATAGGCCGGAAGTGATGGGGAGAGTATTGGGAACTGTCCCTTTTGCCAACGACTTTTCATGATCTTGTGGCTTAAAGGAGTTAAATTTAATGTGACTACTGTTGACATGACTAGGTAAGATAGTCATTCTGAATATTGAAATGGTATTTGAATATTGTGTAGATAAACTTTATCTAAAGACTCATCACTGTTTATTTTCAATAATTATAGAAAGCCTGAAGAACTGAAGGACTTAGCCCCAGGTACCAATCCTCCCTTCCTGGTGTATAACAAAGAGTTGAAAACAGACTTCATTAAAATTGAGGAGTTTCTAGAGCAGACACTGGCTCCTCCAAGGTACAGCAGTTTATGGTATATTATTATTCTCAATCTTTTTTTATTGACCTAAGTAATGATTCTATATCTTTTGTAATACCAGACCCCTCTTTAACTAACTTTTTAGAAGTTTAAAAAGCTCACCCTTAATTGTTCTATATAGGATCATAAAGGTTTACTGTACAATTATTTACTATATATAAAGCTAATAAAACTTTATATGATTACAAAAGAACAAAAGACAGACTTTGGGAACCAAGAAAGGTAAGTTTGTTCCACATTTAGTATCAGCGATATTATTTCATCTTTAATGAAGTTTGAGAGAATTTATTATGATAAAAATTAGACTTTCTTTTTTGTACTGTCCGCAGGTAATCTTCAGTTTTTAACTAGTCCCTGTTTTAGTCTGATCTCAGTTCTACATATTAGGAAGTATTATGTCTACTATTCAGAAACTTCCTACTAAAACTTCAAATACACAAAGACAGTTGTATGGCAATACAATATTAAAGTATTTTAAGGGACTGTAGAGATAATACAGAAGTTAAGACATTTTTCTTACACAGTGTAAATCCTAGTTAAATTCCCCAGTACTGAATATGGTCCCCTAAGCATGACCAGGAGCACAGATCCCTGAGCACAGAGCTAGGAGTAAGCCCTGAGCACTGCCAGATGCAGTCCAACCCTGTGGTCATTGATGGCAAGAAGGGAGAACATCCTTAACAAAGGACTAGAGGTCAGTAAACCAGTCCCATTCAGTTAGTCAGAAGCCCAAATTCCACTATTTTCTTGTGACAACTGTATATATCTGCCACCCAGAATACTATCTGGAAGCAATAGGCCATTTTTCAATCACTGTGCAACAAATTACCACAAACTCGGTATCTTAAAATGATACTTATTATTTCAAATTTGCTTTGGTCTGTAGTCTGATAATGGTCTATCGGGGTTTCCTGCACAGTGTCTCACAAGATCCAATGAACAATGCAGTTATCCTGTGGAGTTCGAGGAAATAAAGCAGTTCTCCAAATGAGACAGGGCTTCAGGGCTGTATCTTACATTCTTAATATTTTCATCATTTTCATTATTTAAAAATTTTAACTCTTAAATCAATTCCTTTTTTAATCCTCAGAATATGAGAAAAGTCCTATCTCTTTGAATTGATTTCTAACTATTTTCTCTGGTGATGAGAGCATTTTATTTTGGCTAAAATTATGCTGCTGAGATACCAGTATTTTCAGTAGTTACCAGAAGTTGCTTAGTACATTACATTCTAGCCCTTTTCATCTTTCTGAAATATTTTCTTTTAAAAGAGATTATGGATTAAAATAAAAGGTTATGGGCTAGAGAGACGGTACAGTGGGTAGGGGATACTTGACTTCCACACAGTTAACCCAGGTTACATCCATGGCACCATATATGGCCCAATGAACATAGCCAAGACTGATCTCTGAGCACAGAGCCAGAAGCAATCCCCCCAAAAATAAAAAACAAAAAACAATGATCATGGTTTAGGTAATATATATATATATATATATATATATATATATATATACAATAATGTTAAAAGTTTATGGTGTTGATGTACAAAGTTATTACATACAGCCACCACCAAAGTCATCTCTGGCCCTGTCACTGTCATCGTCACTGTCCTCCCATTGTTCATCGATTTGCTCAAGCAGGCCCAGTAACATGTCCATTGTGAGACTTGTTGTTACTGTGTTTGGCATATCTAATAGGTCATGGGTAGCTTGCTCCGCCCCTCTCGGAGAGCCCAGCAAGCTACTGGGAGTATCTCTGGCCCAATCTTCATTTTGTACCACACTTTCCTCCCACTATTTGCTGATATGTTTTGTAATCCAAGGCCAAGTGTATGTCATTGTTTGACACTGTCATTTCCTTTGCTTTGTCACTTCATATCCCATATGTAAGATGTTCCGGTGTTTGTTATTCTCCCTTTGAATTATTTTGTTTAATACTATAAAGATTTAGCTGATAATCTTGCAGATCTTCTCTGTGGTTCATCCTTCACCTTGGTTTTATCATCCCCTTCAACCTTTATCTTGGAAAGAGTGGCGACAGCGGTGGGACGTGGGCGCTGGATGTGGAGTGCAGTGGTGTGCGGCCTTTGGTTGGTCCAGGGGCTGTTCTCACCTCTTCTTCTTCACATTTCTTCACGCTAGAGCCATAGCATAGTGGGTAAGGCATTTGCCTTCCACGTGGCTGACATGGCAGACCCGGGTTCCCCTCTCGGAGAACCCGGAAAGCTGCCGAGAGTATCTCACCTGCACGGCAGAGCCTGGCAAGCTACCCGTGAAGTATTCGATATGCCAAAAACAGTAACAAGTCTCACAATTTGTTGTGGATGTTACTGGTGCCCACTTGAGCAAATTGATGAACAACGGGAGGACAGTGCTACAGTGCTACTATAAAGATATCGTCAGTTATATCTAAATTGCAGTGAGCTCCAAAATTTCATCTTTTCTTAAAGCTTCAAAGTATTTCATTGTGTGTATCGCTGGAGCGATAGCACAGCGGTAGGGCGTTTGCCTTGCACGCAGCCAACATGGCCAACCCGAGTTCGATTCCTCCGCCCCTCTCGGAGAGCCCGGCAAACTACCGAGAGTATCTCGCCCACACGGCAGAGCCTGGCAAGCCACCCGTGATGTATTCAATATTCCAAACACAGTAACAACAAAATCTCCAATGGAGACGTTACTGGGCCCGCTCAAGCAAATCGATGAACAAAGGGAGGGCCTTTACCTTACATATATATATATATATGTAAAAAACTTTCATCAGTTATTGGATATTTGGGGTATGCAATATTGTCTTTTAAGCATATTACCTATACCTAGGATGTAGTAACAGAGATTTTTCTGATGGAGAAAAGAAAAACCATCAAAGCTTTTATTTTTTTAAATTTTTTCCAAAAATGTTTGTTTTATTGATTTTGCAGCCTGCTACATTGCTATGCTGGTTTATTGCTTTTCCCCCTTATTTTTAAAAAATTTTATTAGTGAGGGGCTGGAGAGATAGCACAGCGGGTAGGGCATTTGCCTTGCACGTGGCCGACCCGGGTTCAATTCCCAGCATCCCATATGGTCCCCTGAGCACCGCCAAGAGTAACTCCTGAGTGCATTTGTAGTTGTTATTTATTCTTTAATATCTTTCTATGATGCTACTTTTATTATCTTACTTGAAAAACTTGTATTTCTATCACACTTCCATTTACAAAATTTCCAGATATATAATATACTTATACATTTGTAGAATCCATCCTTCAAAATTAATAACATGCTAAAAACAGTAGATGCCACATTATCTATGCTTACTAAAATGACATTTTAGGGCCAGAGAGATAGTACAGAGGTTAAAGCACTTCCCTTACATATTGTTAAACCCTGATTCTACCCCAGCACTACATATGGTCCCCTTGAGCATCCCCTTGAGAATCAAGAACAAGCCCTGAACAAATAGCTAGGTGTAGTCCTTTGATGACTACCAGGTGTGGCCCAACCCACCCCAACAGAGTAACTAAGCATGATTATTTTACAATAGCTCTGCACTATTCACTGTCTATACATTTATAGGAAATTAAATACAAGGGTTACTAAGAAATATGTATAAGACCCATGTGAGAAAAGCTACAAAATTGATCAACAAAATCAAAGAAAATATAAAGATATTTAGAAAATCTCCTAATTCAAAAAAGGGAAGACAATGTGGGTAAGGTTTTGGTTCTTCACAACTTGATCTATAGATTCAATACAATCATAATTAAAAATCATAGTAAGTTATTTTTGGTTATTAACCAAATTATTTTAAATTTTATATATAAAGGCAAAATGCCAGAATATCCAACAAATATTAAAAACAAAGTGAAGATATGATACTGCACAACTTCAAGTTTTACTCTGAAGCCAATCTGATAATGTGTAATGGTATCTCATTGATTATTAATTCGCATATCTCCAATTAGTAGGTGAATCTGAGCTTTTTTACATATGCTGTTTGATCATTTGGGGGTTTTTTTTGTGCGTATGTGTGTGAATCTCGTTGTCAAATCCTTATGAGTTTCTACTGTTTTATGTAATAGTTAAGGATTACACTCAACAGATAATTTGTAGTCCAAAAAAAGTCACTTAAATAACTGTGGATTTTACGTCTGTCACATAAGAAGCCAAGAATGAGGAATTCTAAGTCTGGAACGACCACTTTATAATATCATGAGGCAGGGGGAAGCACCAGCTTCTTCTAAGATTTCTTTTCTGCTATCCTTCACATATGGTTTCCAGCCTCAAAGTTAACTCATAATGACAACATATGTTTTCTGCAATTCCTGACAACACATATAACTTCCGCAAGGGAAGAGAAAGAAGGGAAAAAGAGAAAATCTACAGCTTAAGGAACTGGGTTGCACAGTCACACCAAGTAGCCACACTCAACAATTCCTACGGTCCTCCTGTTGTTCATCGACTTGTTCGAGCGGGCCCAGTAATGTCTCCATCATGAGACTTGTTGTTACTGTGTTTGGCATATCGAATACGTCACGGGTAGCTTGCCAGGCTCTGCCGTGCAGGCGAGATACTCTCAGTAGCTTGCCGGGCTCTCCAAAAGGGGCGGAGGAATCAAACTCGGGTCGCACGACAATTCCCATTACATTTAATTATCCAGAAGTAGTTCATATAGTCATATTTAAGTGAAAAGGAGAACTAGGAAATGTAGTATTTCTCCAGGTATATTGTCACTCCTAATAACAAAACAAGGTTCAGTTATAAGAAAGAAAATGTGTTACATAATTGTTTTTTGTCATAGCCTTCTGCTTTGACCATCAATAAAGGCATTGAACATTTCTTTTTATAAAAGGAGAGAGATAATTTATGGGACCAGAGAAATAGTGCAGTGGGGAAGGTGTTTGTCTTGCAGGTGGCTGACCTGACTTTTATTCCCAGAACCCCATATGGTCCCCTGAGCCTCACTAGGAGTGAACCCTGAGCACAGAGCCAGGAGTAAGCCCTGAGCACAACCAGATGTGATTCCAAAACCAAAGGAAAAAAGAGATATAACTTTCAATATAGTTTCAGTATAACTTCAAATATAGTATATAATAACACATATAGTTACTACATCTAACACCGAGTCCAAGATCTTTGAAAAATGTGCAACATCTTCTTTAGATATCAGTGATCAAGCAGTCAAATTTTTAAAATTTATTATAGTTTAGATAATAGGATTATAATAATGTTTAAGTTTATTGATGTACAAAGCTACCATACACTACTACAACCAAAGTGTCCATGACCCTCCACCCTTGTCCCTATGTCAGCTCTGGTCTCATCATCCTCCCTCCAGCTTATCCCCCTATTATTTGTTAACAGACAATTATGGTTTTGGTTCATACTGTTGCCTCCCTTAACCATGCAGCATGTGTTCCAGACTCTCCACCTATGTTTCGTGTTACTTTCTATCAACCTAACCATTCACTTCATCCTTCACCCAACTTGCATATGCACGCACACTCAATATACAAGGGTTATTATTGATTGTTTCCATACACTTGATATGGCTCTCTTTATACCACAAATGAGTGAGACCACCTGTATTTGTCCTAAACTAAGAATGATATAAGCTCTGTATGATTTTCTTTTCTTATGGTGTGTATGAGCAGAGCAATAGTACAGCAGGTAGGGCATTTGCCGTGCACACGGCTGACCCAGGTTCAATTCCTCCGTCCCTCTCAGAGAGCCCAGCAAGCTACCAAGAGTATCCCACCCGCATGGCAGAGCCTGAGAAGCTACCTGTGGCATATTCGATATGCCAAAAACAGTAAAAAGTCTCACAATGGAGACATTGTTGGTGCCCACTCAAGCAAATTGATGAACAACAGGAGGACAGTGGACAGTGCTATCATGGAGTGTATAGTATTCCATTGTGTGTTTATATATGTATCCATGTAATGTGGATATACATAAATACAGAATGGAATTGTATTATATGCTATATATTCTATAATATTAGAATTATATATAAATATATTATAAATATTACATAGCACTCTAGGACTGTCCTCCCATTGGTCATTGTGTTCATTGTGAAAAAGAGAGCATACAGACCTATGGATTACCATCAAGTGAGCCAAGATACATATAATGGGAATCAAAAGAGAGAACAGAGAGAAAGACATAAATAATGACTAAAAGCTTCCTGCACTTAAATGAATTCTACATATCCAAGAAAGTGAAAAACTCCAAGGGGAATAAACTCAGATCAACACCAAGATGTATCATAATCAAATTATCTAAAGCCAAAACCAAACCAAGAATCCTGAAAGCAACAAGAGAAAAATAGCTCATTGTGTAGAAGGAATCTTTAATAAGACTAACAGACTATTTTCAATAGAAACAGTGGGGATCAGAAGGCAGAGAGATGCAATATTTAAAATCAGTCAAGAAACCTCTATCTGGAAAAAAAATGATCCTTCAGTATCAAAGTGAAGTTAACATGCTCTATACAAACAAAATAGGAATTTTGTTGCTAGTAGACCTGACCTACAAGAAATGCTGTTGGTAGGTAGTCCTTTAAAAAGGCATTAGAGGGGCTGGAGTGATAGTACAGCAGGTAGGGCATTTGCCTTGCAAGCAGCTGACCCGGATTTGATTCCCAGCATCCCATATGGTCCCCTGAGCACTACCAGGGTTAATTCCTGAGTGCAAAGCCAGGAGTAAACCCTGTGCATTGCCGGGTGTGACCCAAAAAGCAAATAAAATAAAATAAAATAAAAATAAAAACACATTAGAGGCACTAGACAGTAACTCAAAGTCATAGGAATGAATTTAGAACACCAATAATGGGTGGAAATGCAGAAGATTGTTTCGATTGAGGATAAAACACATTGCACAAAACCCAACACTATTTTATAAGACACAATAAAACAGAAATAGAGGGGAGCTTGTTAATTTCTCCAGAGAACATACAAAAATTACTATTGAACCTTATAAATAAGTTTAACATAATTATTTGTTAGAGACATGTAAATCAAAACCACACTCCAATACTTCATACCCATGAAGATGGCTAGAGTCAAGAAACATGTTGGGCTGGAAAGCTAGTACAGAGTAAAGCTCTAGTCTTGCACACAGCTGACCTATGTTCTATCCCTGGCACTTCATATGGTCTCCCAACCTCCACCATGTGTGATCCCTGAATAGAGTCAGGAGTAAATCTTAAGTATATCTGACTGTAGCCCCCAAACAAAAGAAAACAACAACCTAGAATTTTAATTGAAATTGCATTGTTTATATTACTATCTGAAGACATTTCATATTTATATATCAGATTATAGTTAGTTTTGCAATGAGAAAAATTAAGAGCTATCTTTTACTAACTTTTAGTTTAGAATATAATATTATTTACTATAACATCTATATTGTATATTAAGTTTCCAGGATTTAATTATATAGTTTGAAAATTGGTACCCTTAAAAGACATCTCCCTCATTTCCTCACTACCCATCCACTAGAAAACACCATTCTACTCACTTTCTGCTTTTGTGAATCTTACTTTTTTAAGATCCCATAAGTAAAATCAAACAGTATTTGTCTTTGTTTGATTTATTTCTCTTAGCATTAATGTAGTTAAAGTTTCATTCATACTCATCTATAGGGCAAACTTGTCTTCTTTTTCACAGATGAACAATGAGAAAGAGAGAGAGACAGAGAGATCTGTATTTACTATAGTTATCAATCGATGTGTCTATATTCTTTTAGTTTTGGGATCACACAGGATTACTTTTGGCTCGGACTCAGGAATTACTCCAGGAATAGTGATCCCTGTGCTCAGGGACCACTCCCTGCAGTGCTTAGGATACTATATGTGGTATCAGGAATCAAACCTGGGTCAGCCATTTGCAAAGCAAGCACCCTATCTGATGCACTATCTCTCTGGCCCTATATTCTATGATATTTGGGTTTTTTGTTTTCATATTGGCTCTATCTTGTATTAATACAACTTGAATTAAATTTATTCTAAATATTTAAAACAGTTTTCACTATGATATGGAATATACTATAACATTTTATCAAGTTATTGCTAGGATAAAGGTCTTTTTAAATGTTTGACTTGTATTTACCTATCTTGCTGCAATAGTTCATTAATTCTAACAATTTTTCCTATACTTTCTTAGACTTTCAACACATTTCTCCTCCGATAATTGAATTGATTGTGTTATTGTCTTCCTCTACTTGGTGGGACCTCAAATGCAATATCAGTTATCATATGATAACTGATGATTATCAGTTACCTGATGATCAAACAGGGCCTCCCCGTCTTGTTCCTCAATTTAGTTAAATAGTTTCAGAGTGTCATCATTTTGATTCATATTTTTACTTGTCTAACTTGTTAGTACATTCAGCACTGTGTGCAAGAGCATAATGAAATGTTTGCTTCGTACTGGTTTTGAGAGACATAGTTAAAATATTTGCTATGGTGTTTGCTGGAAAGGTTTTGGTTTTAGATTTCCAGCTACAACTAGCAGTGTAATGTACAACTGGCTATTCCCAGTTGCATGCTGGGGGAGCATGTGGTGGCCGGGGTTAAAGCAAGGTCTTCTGCAAGCAAAGCATGCACTGTAGTCTGTTGAAGTATCTCTCTGGTCCAGGCTGAAAATGTCCGACGATAACTTTCTATCAAGTTATGAAATTTAATGGATCAATTTCATCATTCAACAAGTAATTATCAAATATTTACTAAGTTTCAGGTACTATTTCAGATACTTGGGGCACATCAGAGAATGCAATGGACAAGAAACTCCCTGCCCTAGTAGAGCTCACATTCAAGTTGAGACAGACAGTAAATAAGCTAGGAAAAAAGCAAAATACAAACTATTTTAGAGTATAATAAATATTTAGGAAAAAATAAGGCAAGACAGGAAAGTATGGTAGGGATAGGGTAGAGATTGTGATGCAAGATGGGGTGACAAAAGAAAGGCCGAACTTAGAAGATATCAGGAAAAAATACCTGAGAAGAAAGCCTGAAAGAAGAGGGAGGGAAAATCTGGAACAATCTGAGGGAAAGTACTCCATCTAAGGGCGGACTGAGATAAAAGGGCCCAGGGAGAGAGTTTGTCAGGGCAAGTTTGTCAAGGCAAGTTTGTCAAGGAAGAAAGGCGAGGTGATCAGAGTGATGAGTGATGAAGGCAGAAAAATGAGGACAGAGAGGTAAGATAGAGTGTGAACTATAAATCTCTGGGTTAACTAAAATGAGTATCATCACTGGATGAGGAGAGGAAGAAACTTTTATTTTCCACAGTTTAAGTTGAAGATTCCCCAGAGGAAAAAAGCCAACACACAGAATGTTCTTATTAGCTGCTTTCCTACTTCACCTAGGATGGGTTCCAACATTTGTGCAGTTGGGGCACCGAAAAACTATTCTCAGTACAGGAAAATTTCCACTAAAGTTAAATCATTTGTTTCTGACAGACATATATATATATGGCAATTCCTAATATCCTGACTGAAAAATAAAATGCATTTTTGAAATTGAAAATGAAGAAATCTGAGGCAGAAACCATCCATCCTAGGTGAAAAGGATGCAGATTAAGACAGAACTCATCCTAAATTTGGGGTTAGATGGACACTTGACTTTAATCTATTCTGCCCAGCCTGCTCTCTTCATACAGTCACTGCCAGGAGCTAGCATATATGGGCTGGGACCACAAAGGAAAAGGTTTCTTCTCTTTATGGCTGATTCAGAAAACCTTGCAACTTCACGTTTTCTGCATCCAGTTTTGTTCTACGGCTCTGAGGATTTACACTCTCAGTGTAAACGAGTTTGGGACGATCACAATCACGATCATCCTGTTGTTCATCGATTTCCTCGAGCAGGCACCAGTAACGTCTCCTTCTTCCTAGCGCTGAGATTTTAAAAGAGCCATTTCAATGCTCTTTCAGCATTAGGAGAATGAGACCCATCATTGTTACTGGTATTTGGCATATTGAGTATGACACGGGAAGTTTGCCAGACTCTGCCGTGCGGGCAGGATACTTTTGGTAGCCTGCCAGGTTCTCCAAAGGAAAAATAAGTTAATAAGATGTCGCGCAGCCGCGAATGTGGCCGCACTTCCAGGAGCTGGGTTTTATAGTCTCTGCGTCTTGGCCGTTGATGGGATCAACCTGGCGCTGGCGGCAGCTGGCGGGTGTGACGCCTACCTACTGGAAGATATGGGGTCTGGTTGGAGAAGGCTCAGTCCCAATCCGAGTAGGCTTGGAGACCTCAGCCCCGGGACCCGCATGCCTGGGTTCCTCTGCCAGTTCTTTCATGCATGAGGCCCGTCCAGACGTGTGGAGAGTGGTCCCAGCTTGGCCATGGCTGGCTCCGGAGGTCCTCAGCTGCTAGGCTCTGCTCGGGGTGGGGGGAAGAGAGAAACTCAACCCTCCCCCCTCCAAGGGGCCCCGGTGAGGACAGCCAGGCACGGGGGCAGGAGTCTCTGCGCTGTTTCCGGGAGCTGGGTTTTATAGTCTCTGTGTCTTGGCCGTTGATGGGATCAACCTGGCGCTGGCGGCAACTGGTGGGTGTGATGCCTACCTACTGGAAGATGGGGGGTCTGGTTGGAGAAGGCCCAGTCCCAATCCGAGTAGGCTTGGAGACCTCAGCCCCGGGACCCGCATGCCTGGGTTCCTCTGCCAGTTCTTTCATGCATGAGGCCCATCCGGACGTGTGGAGAGTGGTCCCAGCATGGCCGTGGCTGGCTCCAGAGGTCCTCAGCTGCTGGGGCTCTGCTCAGGGCGGGGGGGAGAGAAACTCAACCCTCCCCCCTCCAAGGGGCCCCAGTGAGGACAGCCAGGCGCGGGGTCAGGAGAGTTTGGGACATGGCAGGATAATTAGCAGGAGAGTAACATGATAGTGTTATGACTTACATTTTAACATGATTGCTTTGGCTGTGTTTGTAGAATAGCGTGGTGGAGTGGTGGTTAGGCATGTGAATAAGTCGTTGCCATAATACAGGCTTTGGACAGACTAGGTATAATAGAGATGCTAATTGGTTGATAGGGAGAACAGCCAAGGGAAATGCCATCTTTGCATGGCTCTATATAGAAATTGGCGGGGTGTATTTATGGGTAGGAATTGATTTTTACTAAAAACTTTCTTGCCCCAATTGATGATTATATTTTTTCTTATTAAATTTGTTCGTACTGGTACGATAGCACAGTGGGTAGGGCGTTTGCCTTGCCCGCAGCTGACCCGGGTTCAATTCCTCCATCCCTCTCCGAGAGCCCAGCAATCTACTGAGAGTATCCACCCACATGGCAAAGCCTGGCAAGCTACCTGTGACGTATTCAATATGCCAAAAACAGTAACAAGTCTCACAATGGAGACGTTACTGGTGCCTGCTCGAGCAAATCGATGAACAACGGGAGGAAAGTGCTACAGTGCTATTAAATTTGTTGACATGGCCAATTTTATTTTTTGTGCTATATGAAATTTCTTGTTACTAAGAGGAAGATATCTTGGCTGCTTTTCCCCATCCTCTTCATCATCTTTATTCTTTCATTTTTTTGTAAGATACAATATTTGAAACCATGTTTTCCTACTACTTACTGATATCTTTGAAATGTATGACCTGTATGTCTCCTGCCAAACAGATGTCTATGAGCAGGTATCGGTACCTCATTAACATTTGAAGCATTGAGTCTAGAGACAGATAAGATTGGATTCCAGACAACTAATTTCCCTGTGATGTTTCCTTTCAGGTATCCTCACCTGAGTCCCAAGAACATGGATTCCTTTATTGTGGGCTGTAACCTCTTTGCTAAGTTTTCTGCATACATTAAGAATACACAGAAGGAGGCAAATAAGAGTAAGATAACATTTTTAAATCTCTGGATTTTTTGTTTTGTTTTGGGGTCACACCTGGTGGTGCTCAGGGTTTACTCATGGTTCTGAGCACAGAGATCACTCTTAGTGGGCTCAGGGACCATGCGGGGTACTGGAGATTGAACCTGGGCCAGCTGTGTGCAAGGAAAGTGCCTTATCCACTGTACTATTTCTCATGCCCATTAAGTCTGCTTTTCTCTATCACCTGTTTATTCTCACATTCTCAGTCAACTAAAATGGGATGTTTGAGAATACTCTCCCTCTTACCCACTGTTATGAAATTTCCTTCAAAGAACTTTTATTGGATGTAAAATTTACCCTGTGTACCTTTAAGATTTCTTAAGCCAAAACACCTGCCCTGTCCCACAAACATTCCTGAATAAATTTAGTACCCTGTCTCTGATTCCACTTTCAGATTCTTCTGTTGAGTGATAACATATTGTTTTTCATTATTTCTTCAACTCTCCTAATGCACCTCTTAGAGAAAATTTCACTAACCATTTCATTAACCATCAAACTCTTATTAGAGGATAGTTGAGTAGTCCAGCTATTTGGATTACAAAGAGCCAGTATAAGCAAATAAATAGGTAAGTCTAAATGTGGAAAATATATTGATCATAAATATAATACTTTTATAAGTAAAACTATAACTTTATTACCTCAGATTTCGAAAAGTCTCTACTCAGAGAATTTAAACGTCTGGATGACTATTTAAACACCCCACTTCTGGATGAAATTGATCCATACAGCCCTGAGGAACTCAGAGTTTCCAGAAGATTGTTCTTGGATGGAGATAAACTGACATTAGCTGACTGCAGCTTATTGCCCAAACTGAACATCATTAAAGTAAGTCTTTAGAGACCAGGCTCAGTGGTTTGGGAGGGAATTGAGATTTTGTCAGTATAAATCACAGTTACCTATTGATGACTTTGTCATCATTGTTATATATACAGCATATCTCCATCTTCATTTTCTTCTCAGTGGAAAAATCATAATGACATTCCCTGGGAAGTCTAAAACTTCTTGATTATTTCTTCCTAAATCAGGAGATGTCTTCTATTATGAAATAAGGGTATCATCCATTTCACATAATTGTTGAGAAATTACATTAAGATTGGTAAAATTCTGGGGGACAGAGTGATAGTACAGTGGATAGGGCATTTGCCTTGCACACGGCCAACCCAGGTTCAATCCCCAGCATCCCATATGGTCCCCTGAGCACCACCAGAGGTGATTCCTGAGTGCAGACCCAGGAGTAACTGCTGAGTATCTCCAGGTGTGACCCAAAAGGAAAATAAAAACAACTAATATGGGTAAAATTCCTAAACAGGAGCCAGAGGGATAGTACAGCAGATAGGGCTGATCCAGCTTTGATCCCTGGTACCCCATTTGGTCCGCTGAGCCCCTCCAGGATTGATCCCTGAGTGAGAGACAGGAGTAAACATTGAGCACTGCTGGGTGTGACCCCAAAACAAAAAAATCCTAAAACAGTGTCTATGTCACAATAAGAAGTAAATAATGAAGGGTGCTAGTATGATGATGGTTTAACAAACGTTTACTAAACATAATTTATATTTTCTCAGGTTATATGCCAAACACAGTATGTATACAAAATTAGGACATTGTAGGGATCCTAATTGAACTCTTAAGTTAGTGGGGGAAATTCAAGCTATTTTGCCTATACTCTTTCTTGTAAAGACAGTTCACAAATATAAACACAATTGGTAGTTTATAGCTACCAATTCATAGGCAAAAAATTAAATCTGAGATTTCTCAAGTTTATGTTGTAATAATTCTAAAGTAAGATGTTTTCAATGATCTTGACTGTGAAAATATATCTCTAGGGACCAGATCAATATTCAGAGGATGGGGTGTTTGCCTTGCAAACAGCCAACCTGAGTTCGATCTCTGTCACTCCATATGGTCCCACAACCCAGCTAAGAGTGTTTTCTGAGCACAGAGTCAAGAATAAGTCCTGAGCACCATTGGTATAACCTAAAAGCAAAACAGAAAATAAAAAAATAAAGGTAAAGGTAAGGTAAAGGCCCTCCCGTTGATCGTCGATTTGCTCGAGCGGGCCCAGTAACGTCTCCATTGGAGACTTTGTTGTTACTGTGTCTGGCATATCGAATACTCTCGGTAGCTTGCCGGGCTCTCCGAGAGGGGCGGAGGAATCGAACTCGGGTCGGCCATGTTGGCCGCTTGTAAGGCGAACGCCCTACCCGCTGTGCTAATAAAAGCAAAATAAAATGTCTCTAAATAGTTTATATAAGACTTATACCTTTCATTACCACCATTTACCCTCTCCCCACCCCCACTGTTTTTCAAAAATCCTAGGTTGCTGCTAAGAAATATCGTAACTTTGAAATTCCAGCAGAGTTCTCAGGAGTCTGGCGCTATCTCCACAATGCCTATGCCCGTGAAGAATTTACCCACACATGTCCCGAAGACAAAGAAATTGAAAATACCTATGCAACTGTGGCTAAACAAAAGAGTTAGGATAGTTCTTTCATTAAAAAAAGAAAAGTCTTTCTAAACAGATGTCATTTGCTAAAACAGCAGAAAATTTATTGGATATAAGAATATGTAAAATAGTTTTCTCTAGCCACCTTTCTTATGAAAAATAATGCTATATTTTCTGTACTTTTTCCACTGTGTATTTGAAAATTTTTCATATTTTCACTTCATTTTCTTTATTTTCATGACATAACCATTGCAATCTTAAATGATATGGAGAGCATCAGCATCTTTGGCTATTTGATCAAATTAGTAAATTGCATCATGCTCAATTTAATCACTTCACTTAATCACTTAACTTCCCGTTAGTCGTCGATTTGCTCGAGCGGGCGCCAGTAACGTCTCCATTTGTCCCTGTCGCGTGCTAGTGTAGCCCAATGGCATCTGTTCGCTCCGGGAACATGAAGGGCCTCAAACCGATCGTTCATGATCTTGACGAAGAAGTCTGACCATCTGGAAGGTGGGCGGCCACGCGGTCTTTTGACATCCCGTGGAATCCAGTCGGTAACAGCTCTAGTCCAGCGGTCATGCTCAACAGATATGGAAATTTACAAATGTCATAAGTGTAACCACAATCACAAACTGTTTCTTAAAATATTTCCATCTAAATCATTAAAAATTTACATATTTTTCAGTTTGTCATGTGGATGTTTATTTCTGAAATGGATAATGAAGTCATAGATTGAACATATCATATAGCAAATCCTAAAATAAATGACTAAGAAAAAGTCAGTTTTAGGGGCCAGAGAGATAGTACAGCGGGTGAGGCCATTTCCTTCCATGAGAACACCCAGGTTTGATCCCCAGTACTGCAGGTGGTCCCCCAAGAACCACCAAGATTGATCCCCGAGAACAGCTATGTGTGTCCCAAAAATCAAGAATAAAAAACAAAGACAAAGAAAATGACAACTCTAGGAAAAAATAAAGATGAGCTGGTCACAGAATGGTATTTAACATCTAGATATATTATTGCCTCATAGTCAAAGATGATAATGAGACTATGATCTGTATGACTAGATTATATTGCTGTTGTTAATAAGCAAGCAGTCATTAGATTAAAAGTTATAATAGAGGGGCTGGAGAGATAGAACAGCAGGTAGGGTGTTTGTTTTCTTTGCATGTGGTTAACCCAGGTTCAATCCCCAACATGCCATATGGTGCCCTGAGTCCACCAAGAGTGATCCCCAAGCACAGAGGCAGGAGTAAATCCTGAGCACTGCCAGGGATGGTCCTCCAAAAACAACAAAATCTAATAGAGGGAAAGGGATATGGGTACAATGGTGACAGATGTGTTGTTGCAATTATGTCCATATGAAACCATTATAGTATTATAGATCAAAAATATATAATAGAAATAAAATATAAAAATGTGACAGTCTCAAAGTAAATCATGTCTTTTATTCAATGGAAGTAATTAGGAAACTTAGAAATCTGAGTGATCAAAAGATTTTGTTGCTACCATGTGAGAATAAGGAACACTATTCTTAGAGAACAATAAAAATTTTCTACAGAATTAAAAATGTTCTATTTCTATATATGCTCAGATACACATGCTAAAATACAATCAAACTACTCAAATAACAAAATTTTAAAAGGCTGAAATTCATAATGGAGGGGTATAGTAGTAGCAAGAGTAGCATGTTTAAAGGTTTATAAAATTCTAACTCTTTAGCGTTCCAAGCTGCTCTCTTCCTCCTGCGCAGCTCAGGTGCCAGGTCATTTGTCATGTTGACCTCTCGACCTAGGTACACATAGCTGTTGCATTCAGAGATGGTCGTTCCATTGAGAGCGAATGGGGCGTCAGGAACGAGGCTGTTTCTCATAAACATTGTCTTCGTAAGATTCAGCTGTAGTCCTACCTTTCCACACTCATGGTCAAAGTCGGCCAGCATTTGTGCTGCTTGGCTGATTTTTTTTTTAATAAAGAGCGATAGCACAGCAGGTAGGGCGTCTGCCTTGCACACAGCCAACGTGGCCAACCCGAGTTCGATTCCTCTGCCCCTCTCGGAGAGCCCGGCAAGCTACCGAGAGTATTCGATATGCCAGACACAGTAACAACAAAGTCTCCAATGGAGACGTTACTGGGCCCGCTCGAGCTAATCGATGATCAACGGGAGGGCCTTTACTTTTTTTTTTTAATAAAATAAAATAAAACTTAACTATAGACCTCTATCTCTGATGAATACAGAAACAAAGATCCTTAACAAAATATTATCAAACTGACTCTAACAATACACTAAAAATATCATACCATGGGGGCTGGAGCGGTAGCACAGCAGGTAGGGCGTTTGCCTTGCATGCAGCTGATCCGAGTTCGATTTCTCCGCCCCTCTCAGAGAGTCCGACAAGCTACCAAGAGTATCTAGGCCGCAAGGCAAAGCCTGGCAAGCTACCTGTGATGTATTTGATATGCCAAAAACAGTAACAAGAAGTCTCAAAATTTGTTGTGAGACATTACTGGTGCCCGCTCAAGCAAATCGATGAACAACGGGAGGACACTGCTACAGTGCTACCATGACCAAGTGGATTTATCCCAGGGATGCAAGGACTGTTTAATATATGCAAGTCAATCAATGCAATATACCACATCAATAAAAGGCCCTCCCGTTGATCATCGATTTGCTCGAGCGGGCCCAGTAACGTCTCCATTGGTATTGGAATTCCTTGCCATAGCAATTAGTCCATAAAAAGATATGAGTATTTAGACTGGAAAAGAAATCAAACTATCGCTCTTGGCAGATGACGGTCACGGTCACGGTCCTCCCGTTGTTCATCAACTTGCTCGAGCGGGCCCAGTAATGTCTACATCCTGAGACTTGTTACCGTCTTTGGCATATCGAATACGTCACGGGTAGCTTGCCAGGCTCTGCCGTGCAGGCGAGATACTCTCAGTAGCTTGCCGGGCTCTCCAAGAGGGGTGGAGGAATCGAACTCAGGTCGGCCATGTTGGCTGCTTGTAAGGCAAACGCCCTACCGCTGTGCTATCGCTCCAGCCCAAACATACTAAATTTAGAAAAACACCAAAGACTCAATCAAAATACTCTTAGAAACAAAAACAAACATGTACAGTAATGTGACAGGGTACAAAATTACAATACAAAAATCCATGGCAGCCTCCAGTGCCACTGGCAGGCTCTCTCAGGTGTGAGCCCACCGGCTGGTGCCCCACTCCCACACCTGCGCCACAGCCCACCACCCAAACCTGAATTCCTCCCAGCATCCTAGAGCAGCAGCCTGCCCCCAGCGCCGCCCCTCCAGGGCCGCCGGCTTGCTCTCTCAGCACTCCCCAGGCTCCCTAAACCAGGTGTGCGGACCTCCCCAGCCAGTGACCCATTCCCACAGTGCCCCAATGTGGAACCAGGATGGCAACACCTCCCAGCATCCCTCAGGACCTACATCGCTGCATGGGCGTGGCCTCCACAGCAGGGGCGTGGCCTCTGCCACAGGGGGCATGGCCTCCATGGCAGGGGGCGTGGCCTCCAGGGACAGTCATAGTTATTTTCCCCTTTCCCAGCACTCTAGACTCACATCTCTATCTCCATTCCCTAATTCTGTGGAAAACATCCTGACTATCTCAAACACAATAGGCCAATAGCCTACTAGCCTATTCCAATTTCACCAAAATACCAAACACAAGAAGCTGTACAAGCCTAATATAAAAGAACACATCCTATGAAGCTTCACTAGAGGCATCACATGAGCCACATAGGAACACCTGAAAGGAAGGACGTATTCTAGAAGGAGAAAAAGGCGACCATCAACCTAGCTCATCTAGAATCTTTTCTCACAGCAAGAGAGGAATACTGATAGTGAACTGGAAGGTCCCACCTCCATACTAGCACAAAAACACGAATAGCGCAAATCTCCACTATGGAGGAGAGGATGAAGAAAAGAATGCGGAAGACTCAACAGGGGCTAACCACAAATACAATCTCTCCAATAAAGAATTTAGAGGTAAAATGTTGAAGATGTTCAATGAACTCAAAGGAACAGTGGAACAGGCATCCAGTAAATTAAAGGAGAACATGAAAGAAACAGTGGAATGGACAGCAAGAAAATACTGGAAGAAATGAGAGCAGAAATAAGAAAGCTAAAAACAGAAGTGTCACAAATAAAGGATTCAGCAGATGAAATAAAAAACTCATTGGGTGCCCTCAACAGTAGAATGACTACAGCCGAAGACAGAATCAGTGAGCTTGAAGATGAGCTGCAGAAAGCTTAGAGGCATAAAAAATGGCAAAAGACCTCCAAATAGCTCTAGGGCAAATCAGAGACCTAGGGGATGAATCCAAGAGGAACAACATAAGAATCATCGAAGTGGGGCTGGAGAGATAGCACAGCAGGTAGGGCGTTTGCCTTGCATGAGGCCAATCCAGGTTCAATTCCCAGCATTTCATATGGTCCCCTGTTCACCGCTTGGACTAATTCCTGACTGCAGAGCCAGGAGTAACACCTGAGCATTGCCAGGTGTGACCCAAAAAGCAAAAAAAAAAAGTCAATGGTCTAAATGTACCAATTAAGAGACACAGAGTAGCAATATGGATTCAGAAACTGAACTTATCATTCTGCTGCCTACAAGAAACACATCTGAACAGTCAGAGCAAACACAGATTCAGAGTCAAAGGATGATAAACAATCCTGCAAGCAAACAACTCCCTCAAAAAAGCCGGGGTGGCCATACTAGTATCTGACAACATAGATTTCAGGTAAAAAAAAATTAGAAGGGAGAGCAAAGACCACTTCTTAATAATCAAGGGATATGTATAGGAAGAAATCACACTCCTAAACATATACAAACCCAATAAGGGACCAGCTAAATACTTAAAAAAAACAATTGCTTATAGATTCTAAGTAGGACATTGGTAGCAACACAATAGTAGCTGGAGACTGGAACACTGCCTTATCACCTATGGATAGACCAACAAGATTAAAACTCAGCAAGGAAACACTGGCTTTGAAGGAAGAAATAGAAGAGTGAGGGCTAATAGATCTATACAGGGCTTTACATAACCCCCCAAAAATACACATTCTTTTCCAGTGTACAAAAAAAAACATTTTCCAAAGTAGACCACGTGCTAGGTCATAAAACATACCTCAACAGAATGAGGAAGATAGAAATTGAATCAACTATCTTTTCAAGCCATGATGCACCGAAGATAGAATTTAATAACACAGAGACGCAGAGAACCAAATCAAACACCTGGAAATGAAACAACTCAATGTTGAACAATGAATGGGTTATGGAGGAAATCAAGGAAGAAATAAAAAGATACCTGGAAACAAATGAGAATGAAGACATGAGCTACTAGAACCTGTGGGATGCAGCTAAAGCCACACTAAGGGGAAAATTTGTAGCTCTGCAAGCGTTTCTCAAGAAGGAAGAAAGGGCCCCATAGCTTGACTTCATAGCTGAAGATCTTAGAAAAGGATAAACAAAAGGATCCAAACCAGGCAGAAGGAAAGAAATAATAAAACTTAGAGCAGAAATTAACAACATGGAAGCCCAAAAAAACAATCTGAGAGATCAATGAAAACAAGAGCTGGTTCTTTGAGAAAATAAAGATTGATAAACCACTAGCAAGACTCACAAAGAGAGAGAGAACCCTAATAAACCAAATCAGAAATGAAAAGGGCCACATCACAACAGAAACTAAAGAAATTCAAAAGATCATCAGAAACTACTTTGAGAGTCTGTATGCCACAATACAAGAGAACCTAGAAGAAATGGATAAATTCCTGGATCCCTATAATCTCCCAAGGCTGAACCAAGAAGACTTGGAACACCTAAATAGACCTATTACTATCATGGAATTGAAACTATAATCAAATGTCTTCCCAAAAACAAAATCCCAGGTCCAGATGGATTCACTAGCAAATTATTCCATTTTTTAAAAAAATTTTAATAGTGAGACATCATGAGCTACAGTTGCAGACTTACACATTTTTTGTGCTTGGGTTTCAATTATACAATGATCAAATACCCATCCCTCCACCAGTGCCCATTTCCCACCACCACGGATCCCAGTATCCCTCCCACCCTCCCTTCCCCCCATCCCACCCTGCCTCTGTGGCAGGGCATTCCCTTTTGTTCTCTCTCTCTTATTGGGTGTTGTGGTTTTCAAAAGAGGCAATGGGTGACAATCATGTTTGGTCTATAGTCTACTTTCAGCATGCTTCTCCCATCCTGGGAGGATCCTCCCAACACCTTTATTTGATGTTCCCTTCTCTATCTGAGCTCCCTTTACCCCTAGCATGTGTGGTTGGCCTCCAAGCCATGGAGTAAAATTCCTGGTACTAATCTCGGCCATTCTTGGGTGTTAGTCTCCTATTTTGTTACTTTATGTTCCCCAGATGAATGCAATCTTTCTATGTCTATCCCTTTCTTTCTGAGTCATTTCGCTTAACATGATACTTTCCATGTAGTACCACTTGTATGTAAATTTCATGACTTCGTCTTTTCTAACAGCTCCATAGTACTCCATTGTGTAAATGTACCAAAGTGCAAATTATTCCATTTAAAGAGGACCTATTGCCAGTTTTCTTAAGCTCTTCCAGGAAATTGAAGAAACAGAAACTCTCCCAAACAGTTTCTATGAGGCACATATCTCCCTAATACCAAAAGTAAACAGAGACACCACTCTGTGTAAAAAAAAATTACAGGCCAATATCCCTGGTGAACATGGATGCGAAAATCCTCAACAAAATCTTAGCAAATAGCTCTCTGGAAAGAAAGATGGCGGCCGCACGGGAGCCTTGTGGACAGCAGGTTTGAGCCGGGGATGGGGGCGGCAGGGACCTCATGGGAAGGGGGGCGTTCTGGGCTGTCCTTCACGCCGGACCGAGGTCACCAGCTGCCCCCCACGAGCGGCTCTCTGGCACGGCCACAACTCCAGAGCACAGAAACCAATCTCTTAACTATCTAACTTTTTTTTTTAAATTTATTTATTGAATCACTGTGGGAAAGGTTACAAAGCTTTCAGGTTTATGTCTCAGTCATGCAAATATCAAACACATTTCCCTTCACCGATACTCATCCTTCACCATGAAGAACCCCAATAAAACCCCACCCCCCACCCCTCCCCGTCCCTGTGAAGCAGATGAATTCTAGTTAACACTCTATCTGCTTTGATTAGATTCATTGTTTCAATAAAAGATTCACCACCATTATTTAGAGTTTACCCCCCCCCCCCAAATCAGACATGCTGAAAAAGCATTGTGAAGTGATTTGCTTTCTACGGCTGGGTTCAAGAATTAAATGTTGGTTTTGGATTTCTGCTCTTTTACCTATTGACCCTGGAAGTATTTCTACTGAAAGTCAGATAGTTAAGGAATTGGTTTCTGTGTTCTGGAGTCCTGGCCGTGCTGGAGAGCCGCTCGCGGGGGGCAACCGGTGGCCTCGGTAGGGCGTGAAGGGCGGACCGAAACGCCCCCCTTCCCATGAGGTTTTAGTCGCCCCCACACTCCCGGCTCATACCTGCTGTCCACAAGGCTCCCATGTGGCCGCCATCTTTCTTTCCAGAGAGGAGAGGGCGAATGGGGCAACACCCTTTCCCCTCCGGCAGACTTGATGGCCTGGATCAATGCAGAGTCTGTTCACTTTTCTGCTCCAAGCTGCTGGGTTCTGCATTAAGTCCTTGTGCTTCTGGGGCCGTGGCCGTGCTGGAGAGCCGCTCGCGGGGGGCAACTGGTGACCTCGGTAGGGCGTGAAGGACGGACCAGAACGCCCCCCTTCCCATGAGGTTTTAGTCGCCCCCACACCCCCGGCTCATACCTGCTGTCCACAAGGCTCCCATGTGGCCGCCATCTTTCTTTCCAGAGGGAGGAGGGCGGAAGGGAGCAACACCCTTTCCCCTCTGGGCAGAAATGATTGCCTGGATTAACGCATAGTCCTTTCACTTTTCTGCTCCAAGCTGCTGGGTTCTGCATTAGGTCATTGTGTTTCTGGGGCTGTGGCCGTGCTGGAGAGCCGCTCGTGGGGGCAACTGGTGGCCTCGGTAGGGCGTGAAGGGCGGACCGAAACGCCCCCCTTCCCATGAGGTTTTAGTCGCCCCCACACTCCCGGCTCATACCTGCTGTCCACAAGGCTCCCATGTGGCCGCCATCTTTCTTTCCAGAGAGGAGAGGGCGAATGGGGCAACACCCTTTCCCCTCCGGCAGACTTGATGGCCTGGATCAATGCATAGTCCGTTCACTTTTCTGCTCCAAGCTGCTGGGTTTTGCATTAAGTCCTTGTGCTTCTGGGGCCGTGGCTGTGCTGGAGAGCCGCTCGTGGGGGGCAACTGGTGACCTCGGTAGGGCGTGAAGGACGGACCAGAACGCCCCCCTTCCCATGAGGTTTTAGTCGCCCCCACACTCCCGGCTCATACCTGCTGTCCACAAGGCTCCCATGCGGCCGCCATCCTTCTTTCCAGAGAAGAGAGGGCGAATGGGGCAACACCCTTTCCCCTCTGGGCAGAAATGATGGCCTGGGTTAACTCATCGTCCGTTCACTTTTCCGCTCTAAGCTGCTGGTTTCTGCATTAAGTCCTTGTGTTTCTGGGGCTGTGGCCATGCTCCAAACTTAACTCTGATTTTCAGGGAGAAAGATTGGGTGGTTTACTTCTCATTGATCACTTTGTATATAGAGAGATGTCGCGCAGCCGCGTAAGCGGCCGCGCGGTTTTGAGAAAAAGTCCTCGTTCCCGCATACTCGAGCTGTGTTTGTAGAGGCTTCTGGTCACCAGGGTTCCATCTGGGGGAGGCGGGATGCGGCGCCTACTCCATCTGGAACTTGCCGGTGCTCTCGGCTCTTTTTGGAACCTGTTTTTTCTTTTTTCTTTTCCTCCGGGATCCCGCACCCTCCATGTGTTCCTTCTCTTATTCTGAACGTTCAACTATCTAACTTTTAATAGAAATACTTCCAGGGTTAATAAGTAAAATAGCAGAAATACAAAACATCATTTTATTCTTAAACCCAGCTGTAGAAAGCAAATCATTTCACAATGCTGTTTCAGCATGTCTGATTGGGGGGGGGGGGGTCGTAAACTCTAAACAATAATGGTGCATCTTCTATTGAAACAATGTATCTAGTCAAAGTAGATAGAGTATTTACTAGAACTCATCTGCCTCACAGGAATTGGGAGGGGTGGGAGGTGGGGTTCTATTGGGGTTCGCGGTTAAAAATAAGTATTGGTAAAGGGAAAGGTGTTTGATATTTACATGACTGAGACCTAAACCCGAAAGTTCTGTAACTTTTCCCACAGTGATTCAATAAAGAAATAAATTATTAAAAAAAAATCTTAGCAAATAGAATCCCAAAACTCATCAAAAAGATCATACATCATGACCAAGTGGGATTCATCCTGGGGATGCAAGGATGGTTTAACATTCAGAAATCCATCAATGTAATCCATCATATCAACAAAAGAAAAGATAAAAACCATAGGATCATATCAATAGATGCAGATAAAGCCTTTGACAAGATCCAGCACCAGTTTAGGATGAAAACTCTCACCAAAATTGGAACTGAAGGAACTTTCCTCAATATAGTCAAAGTCATTTACCACAAGCCTATGGAAAGCATACCCAATATGCTTTCAATACCCAAAAGTCCATGGCTTTCCTATATGCAAATGAGAGAAGAGAGAAGAAAGTGACATGAAAAAAGCAATCTGGTTCACAATCATGCCTCAGAAAATCAAATGCCTCAGAGTCAGCTTAACTAAGAAGGTAAAGGACCTGTACAAAGAAAACTATAAAATTCTACTTTGAGAAATAAAAGAGGACATGAGAAAATAGAAACATATCCACTGCTCATGGATTGGGAAAATTAACATTGTCAAAATGGCAATACCCCCAAAGCATTATATAGATTCAATGCGATCCCTATAAGGATACTCAAGAAATTCTTCAAAGAAATGGATCAAACACTCTTGAAATTTATATGGAACAACAAATCCAATGAGTAGCTAAAGCAATTCTTGGGGAAAAGAAGATGGGAGGCATCACCTTCCCCAACCTCAAGCTCTACTACAAAGTGGTAGCAATTAAAACAGCATGGTACTGGGCTGGAGAGATAGCACAGCGGGTAGGCCGTTTGCCTTGCATGCGGCCGACCCAGATTCGATTCCCAGCATCCTATATGGTCCCCTGAGCACCGCCAGGAGTAATTCCTGAGGGCAGAGCCAGGAGGAACCCCTGTGCATCGTCGGGTGTGACCCAAAAAGCAAAAAAAAAAAAAAACCAGCATGGTACTGGAACAAAGGCTAAGCTGCAGATCAACAGAACAGGGTGGAATATCCTTACACAGACCCTCAAATATATGATCATCTAATCTTTGATATGGGAGCAAGAAATGTGAAGTGGAGCAAGGAAAGCCTCTTTAACAAATGGTGCTGGCAAAACTACATTTTTTGGACAGCTACATCCCAAAAAATGGACTCAGAACTCTACCTAACACCATGCACAAAAGTCAGATCAAAATGGATTAAAGAACTCAAGATTAAACCAGAATCCATAAGGTACATTGAAGAAAAGGTTGGAAAAACCCTCCACGACATTGAAGCTAAAGGTATCTTCAAAGATGATATGCCACTGACCAAGCAAATGGAAACAGAAATAAACAAATCGGACTATCTTAAAATAAGAAGCTTCTATACCTCAAAATAAAAACAGTGACCACAGAATACAAAGACAGTCTACAGAATGGGAAAGGATGTTCACCCAATACCCATCTGATAAGGGGTCGATATCAAGGATATACAAGGCACTGGTTGAACTCTACAAGAAGAAAACATCCAATCCCCTAAGAAAATGGGGCAATGAAATGAACAGAAACTTTCTCAAAGAAAAAATCCGAATGGTCAAAAGGCACATGAAAAAAATGCTGCTCTTCATCACTAATCATCAGGGAGATGCAGATCAAAAAAACAATGAAATATTATCTCACACCACAGAGACTGGCCCACATCCAAAATAACAAAAGCAACTGGTGTTGGTGCGGATGTGCTGAGAAAGGGACTCTTCTTCATTGCTGGTGGGAATGCCAACTGGTTCAGCCCTTTTGGAAAACAGAATGGAAGTTTCTCAAAAAATTAGAAACTGAGATCCCATTCGACCCAGCAATACCTCTTCTAGGAATATATCCAGGAGATGCAAAAAAGTATAGTAGGAATTACATCTTATTTGTATGTTCATTGCAGCACTGTTTACAAAAGCCAGAATATGGAGGGGAAAAAAAAAACGAGTGCTGGAGAACGGATGACTGGTGAAAGAATTTTTGGTACATCTACACAATGGAATACTATGCAGCTGTTAGATGAAGTCAAAAAATTTGCATATAAGTGGATCAACATAAAGAGTATCATGCTAACTGAAATGAGTAAGAGAGGGACAGACATAGAAGGACTGCACTCGTTTGTGGAATATAAGTAACAGAATGGGAGACTAACACTCAAGGATAGTAGAGATAAGGACCAGGAGGATTGCTCCATGTCTTGGAAGTCAGCCTCATATGCTAAGGGAAAAGGCAGTTCAGATAGAGAAGCAACCACCAACTAAAGGGTTCTTGGAGGGCTGTCTTGGGATGGAAGATGCGTGCTGAAAGTAGACTACAGACCAAACATGATGGCCACTTAATACCTGTATTGCAAACCACAACCCCCAAAAGGAGAGAGTGATAGAGAGAGAGTAAAAGTGAATGCGCCTGCCAAATGGGGAGTGAAGGGAGGGGGGTAGTGGTAGGAGGGATACAGTGAACACTGGTAGTGGAGAATGGGCACTGGTGGAGGAATGGGTACTCAATAATTGTATGACTGAAACATAAGTTTGTAAGTGTATAACTGTACCTCATGGTGATTCATTAAAAAAATTCATAGTATTCCGATATGCAAAAAGTAAAGGACGAATAAAGAAGGTGGAGGAGGAAGAAGAGGAGTAGAAAGAAGAGGAGGAGGAAGAAGAAGAAGAGGAAGAAGAAGAAAAAGAAGGAGGAGGAGGAGGAGGTGGAAGGAGGAGGAGGAGAAAGAGGAGAAGAAGAAGAGGAAAAAGAAGAAGAGGAGGAGGAGAAGGAGAAGGAGAAGAGGAAGAATAGAAGGCAGAGGAGGAGGAGGAGGAGGAGGAGGAGGAGGAGAAGAAGAAGAAGAAGAAGAAGAAGAAGAAGAAGAAGAAGAAGAAGAAGAAGAAGAGGAAGAGGAAGAGGAAGAGGAAGAGGAAGAAGAAGAAGAAGAAGAAGAAGAAGAAGAAGAAGAAGAAGAAGAGGAAGAGGAAGAAGACAGAACAAGAAATATAAATTTAAAAAATTTCACTCACAATTGTGCCTCAAAATATCAAGTACCTGGCAATCAGCTTAACAAAAGAAGTGAAAGACTTATATAAAGACAATTATAAATCATTGCTGAAAGGTAAAACAAGACGAAAAAGGAAATGGGAACACACCCCATGTTCATGGATGGGAAGGATAAGAATAATCAAAATGACAATCCTATCCAAAGCACTATACAGATTCAATGCAATTCCAATAAAAAATACTCATTTAGGGGTTTTGTTTTTTGGGCCACACCTTGAGATGCTCAGAGCATACTCCTGGCTTTTTTTGCTCAGGAATCACTCTTGGCGATGCTCAGGGGACCATATTTGCTTTGTTGTTGTTGTTGCTGTTGTTGCTGTTGTTGTTGTTTTGCTTGTTTGGGGGCCACACCCAGCAATGCTCAGGACTTACTTGGCTCTGCACTCATTACTCCTGGTAGTGCTTGGGGGAAAATATGGGATTCAAGTGATCAAACCCAGGTCAGCCACATGCAAGGCAAATGCCCTACTGGATGAACTACTGCTCCAGTCTGGGGACTATATTTATGAAACTTATTTTGGTTCAATAATTACTTCAAAATAAAATGTTTCAGGTCGGAGTGATAGTATAGCGGGTAGGGTGTTTGCCTTGCACACAGCCAACCCTGTTTTGATCTCAAGCATCCCATATGGTCTCCCCAGCCCCACCAGGAGTAATTCCTGAGTGTAGAGCCAAGAGTATTCCTGAGCATCGTTGGGTGTGACCCAAAAAGCAAAAACATAAATAAATAAAAATAAATTAAAAAATAAAATGTTGGAGCTGGAGCAATAGCACAGCGGGTAGGGCGTTTGCCTTACACGCAGCCAACATGGCTGATCCAGGTTCGATTCCCAGCATCCGATATGGTCCCCCAAGCACCACCAGGAGTAATTCCTGAGTGCATGAGCCAAGAGTAACCCCTGAGCATCGCTGGGTGTGACCCAAAAAGCAAAAAAAAAAAAATGTTTCTAAAAAGTAGAAAGGTAACTGTCAGAAAAACACAAACATTCAAATATAAATATGCATAGAAAGCACATCTTGTAAATAAGAAAGCATTAAAATGTAATGTTGCATACATAGCTCTGATATGACTAAATCGAGGGAAACATATTAGTTGGATCAATGAATGTGAATGCACCCAATTCATGTATTAAAGGATTTTTTATTTGACTCACATAGCAAGACCCCACCATATGCTGTATAAAAAAGACCACAGGGAGCAATGATTTAGAAAAGACAAGGGGCTGAGGAGATGGTTCAAATGGATAAGTGCATGTTTTATACATGGGACACCCAGGTTTGAGGCTCAGCACCACATGGTCCTCTATCTGGAACATTCCAGGAGAACCCCTGAGCACTAAGCTGGAAGTAGACCTTGTACATTGCTCGGTGCAGATCCCCCACAAAACTGAAAAAACAGAAAAGAACAACATCAACATGATTGTCACCCATTGCCTCTTTTGCAAACCACAACACCCAATAAGAGAGATAGAAGAAAAGGGAATGCTCTGCCACAGAGGCAGGGTGGAATCGGGGGGGTGGGGGTGGGAGGGATACTGGGATCCGTCACACTTAATCACTTAACTTCCCGTTAGTGGTCGATTTGCTCAAGCGGGCGCCAGTAGTGTCTCCATTTGTCCCTGTCGTGTGCTAGTGTAGCCCAATGGCATCTGTTCACTCTGGGAACATGAAGAGCCTCAAACCAATTGTTCATGATCTTGATGAAGAAGTCTGACCATCTGGTAGGTGGGCAGCCACGCGGTCTTTTGACATCCCGTGGGATCCAGTCAGTAACAGCTCTAGTCCAGCGGTCATCTTTAAATCTCATTACGTGACCAGCCCATCTGATTTCTGACACCTTGGCAAACGAGACAGCGTCCCTGATTCTTGATCGTCGACGGATGTCGGAACTCCAGATTCTTTCTCTCATTTGAGTGAAACGTGATATTCCAAGCATAGTTCTTTCAATTCCTCTTTGGGAGACCCGAATAGCATTCTCATCCTGTTTACGTAGGGCCCAGGTCTCTGAGGCATATGTTAATGCAGGAAGAACAGTGGAATCAAAGAGATGTGCCCGGAGCCAGAGGTTCTTCGTCCTCTTAGCTATTTCTTCGACATTCTTGAAGGTGTTCCAAGCCGCTCTCTTCCTCCTGCGCAGCTCGGGTGCCAGGTCATTTGTCATGTTGACTTCTCGACCTACGTACACATAGCTGTTGCATTCGGAGATGGTCATTCCGTTGAGAGCGAATGGGGCATCAGGAACTAGGCTGTTTCTCATAAACATTGTCTTCGTAAGATTCAGCTGTAGTCCTACCTTTCCACACTCACGGTCAAAGTCGGCCAGCATTTGTGCCGCTTGGCTGATGTTTGGTGTTATTAAAACAAAGTCATCAGCAAAGCGGAGGTGGGATCCGTGGTGGTGGTAAATGGGCACTGGTGGAGGGATGGGTATTTGATCATTGTATAATTGAAACCGAAAAATAAAATAAATAAATAAAAATTAAAAAATAATTTAAAAAAAGATGAGATAAAGATAGGCAAATGAAACCAGGCAACTGAAAAGAAAAACAGCAACAAGGCCCTGGATGTACAAATCCAGGTTGTGGAAATTCAACTCCAGTAGTTAAAATGTAAGCCACCTCGGACCAAAAGTGATTCTTGTAGAGTTACTTGTCATTGTATGAAAAAAGAACTGCTTAACAGCCAAGCTTGCCAGTCTATATCATCCCCTAGAGAGTGTCCTTTAAAAGAATATGACTCTTCTCCCCCCATGCTGTGTTGATCTTCTCCCAAACCCAGGTCAGTTCATCCGCTGGCACTCAAACCCGGGACTTGGATTTCTCCCTGCAAGCCCCCCATGTGTCTTCTCGGATGCTGGGAGAAAAGCAGCCCTGAGCGTCTGCCTTTTCCTCTTTGCCCCCCAAGCTGTGCTGATCTAATCCAAAACCCAGGTTAGTTCACCCGCCGGTACTCAAACCCAGGACTTGGACTTCTCCCTGCAAGCCCCCCAGGTGTCCTCTCGGACAAGCTGTGCTGGTCTTCTCCCCTACCTAGTCTTTACTCCCCCCACACACACCCGTGTGGCTTGGTACCCGTGGGGGCGTGGCCTGTTCAGAAGTGGACATGGCTTCTGCAGAAGTGGGCGTGGCCTATTTTCAGTGGGCGACCACTCATGCAGCAGCAAGTAGGTTAGCCATACCAAGGAACCTGGTCCCCAAACCTACACACCAACATGAAAAAACAACGCAAATCCCCACCACATGGGGAGGACAACAAAAAGAATCCAGAAGGCTCTGTCGATACTGCTCACCTAAGGGACTCTCTGACAAAGAATTCAACGTCAATGGTCTAAATTCACCAACTAAGAGACACAGAGTGTCAAAATGGATTCAGAGACAGAACACAACATTCTGCTGCCTACAAGAAACTCATCTCAACAGTCAGAGCAAACACAGACTTAAAGTATAAGGATGGAAAAAAATACTGCAAGCAAACAGCTCCCTCAAAAAAAGCTGGAGTGGCCATACTAGTATCCGACAACATTAATTTCAGGTTGAAAAAGATTAGAAGGGACAGGAAAGGCTATTTTCTCTTCATCAACTGATACGTACAACAGGAAGAACTCACACTCTTAAATGTATACGCACCCAATGAGGGAACAGCTAAATACTTAAAACAACTGCTAACAGATTTTAAGGAGGACATTGCTAGCAAAACAAAAGTTGGTGGAGATTTCAACATCGCCTTATCACCTCTGGATAGATCAACAAGAACAAAACTCAGCAAGGAAACATTGGCTTTGAAAGAAGAAATAGAAGAGAAAGGGCTTATAGATCTATACAGGGCTTTACACCTCCAAAAGAAAGAATACACATTCTTCTCCAGTGCAAACGGAACATTTTCCAAAAGAGACCATGTGCAAGGAAATAACATACCTCAACAGAATCAGGAAGATAGAAATAGTATCAACCATCTTTTCAGACAATGATGTGCTGAGGATAGAAATGAATTACACACAGACACGGAGAACCAAATCAAACACCTGGAAATTAAACAACTCAATGATGAACAACGAGTGGATCAGGAAGGAAGTCAAGGACGAAATCAAAAGATACTTGGAAACAAATGAGAATGAAGACACAAGCTACCAGAACTTATGGGATGCAGCTGAAGCAGTATTAAGGGGAAAAGTTATAGCTCTGCGAGCATATCTCAGGACGGAAGAAAGGATGCACATAAACAACTTGACTTCACAGCTCAAAATCTTAGAAAAGGATCAACAGAAGGAGCCCAAATTGGGCAGAAGTAAAGAGATCATAAAACTTAGAGCAGAAATCAATGACATAGAAACCAAAGAAACAATCTGAAAGATCAATGAAACCAAGAGCTGGTTCTTCGAGAAAATAAATAAGATAGATAAACCACTAGCAACATTCACAAAGAAACAGAGAGAGAGAACCCGAATAAATCGAATCAGAAATAAGAGTAGGGATATCACAACAGAAACCAAAGAAATTCAAAAGATCAACAGAGACTACTTTGAAAGTCTATATGCCACGAAACAAGAGAACCTAGAAGAAATGGATAAATTCCTGGATTCCTATAATCTCCCAAAGCTGAATCAAGAAGATATAGAGTACCTGAATAGACCTATTAACATCAAGGAAATTGAAACTGTAATCAAAAGTCTTCCCAAAAACAAAAGCCCAGGTCCAGATAGATTCACTAGCGAATTTTTCCAAACATTTAAAGAGGACCTCTTGCCAGTTCTTCTCAAGCATTTCCAGGAAATTGAAAAAACTGAAACTCTCCCAAACAGTTTCTATGAAGCCCATATATCTCTAATACCAAAAGGAAACAAAGACACCACAAGAAAAGAAAACTACAGGCCCATATCCCTGATGAACACAGATGCAAAGATTCTCAACAAAATACTAGCAAATAGAATTCAACAACTCATCAAAAAGATCATACACCATGACCAAGTGGGATTCATCCCAGGGATGCAAGGATGGTTTAAGATTCGAAAATCAATCAACATAATCCATCATATCAACAAGAGAAAAAATAAAAATCATATGATCATATCAATAGATGCAGAGAAAGCATTTGACAAGATCCAGCACCTGTTTATGATGAAAACCCTTGCCAAAATGGGGATAGAGGGGACTTTCCAAAATATAGTTAAAGACATCTACCACAATCTTACATCAAGCATCATCCTCAATGGGGAAAAACTGAGAGCCTTCCCGCTAAGATCAGGGACTAGACAAGGATGCCCACTCTCTCCACTACTGCTCAATATAGTACTGGAAGTATTTGCAATCGCAATTAGGAAAGAAAAAGACATTAAGGGCATCCAGGTAGGAAAGGAAGAAATCAAGCTCTCACTATTTGCAGATGATATGATACTATTCTTAGAGAACCCTAAAACCTCTACCAAGAAATTCCTAGAAACAATAGACTTGTATAGTAAAGTTGCAAGCTATAAAATCAATACCCAAAAGTCCATGGCTTTCTTATTCGCAAATAGTGAAAGAAAAGAAAGTGACATGAAGAAAACAATCCCGTTCACAATTGTGCCCCAGAAAATCAAGTACCTAGGAATCACCTTAAATAAGGAAGTAAAGGATCTGTACAAAGAAAACTACAAAACACTACTTCAGAAAATAAAAGAGGACACGAGGAAATGGAAAAATATCCCCTGTTCATGGATCAGGATAATTAACATTGTCAAAATGGCAATACTTCCCAAACACTGTACAAATTCAATGTGATCTCTATTAAAATACCCATGACATTCTTCAAAGAAATGGAGAAAACACTCCTGAAATTTACATAGAGCAATAAGCCCCCACGAACAGCTAAAGCAATTCTGGGGAAAAAGAAAATGGGAGGAATCAACCTCCCTAACTTCAAACTCTACTACAAAGCAGTAATAATTAAAGCAGCATGGTACTGGAACAGAGGCGGAGCTGCAGACCAATGGAACAGGGTTGAATATACTGACATCTCACCCCAAGCATATGATCCTATAATCTTCGATAAGGGGGCAAGAGATGTGAAGTGGAGCAGGGAAGGCCTCTTTAACAAATTCTGCTGACAAAAATGGATGGCTACATGCAAAAAAGTGGGCTCAGATCTCTGCCTAACACCATGTACAAAAGTAAGATCAAAATGGATTAAAGACCTCAACATCAGACCGGAAACCATAAGGTACATTGAAGACAAAGTTGGCATGACATTGAGGCTAATGGTATCTTCAAAGATGTCACACCACTGGCCAAGCAAGTGAAAACAGAGATAGACAAAATGGACTATCTTAAACTAAGAAGCTTCTGCACCTCAAAAGAAACAGTGACCAAAATACAAAGATAGTCTACAGAATGGGAAAGGATATTCGCCCAATACACATCTGACAAGGGGTTGATATCAAGGATATACAAGGTACTGGTTGAACTCCACAAGAAGGAAACATCCAACCCCATCAAAAAATGGGGCAATGAAATGAACAGATATTTTCTTAAAGAAGAAATCTGAATGGCTAAAAGGCACATGAGAAAATGCTCTACATCATTAATCATCAGGGAGATGCAGATCAAAACAACAATGACATATCATTTCACACCACAGAGACTGGCCCACTTCCAAAAGAACAAAAGCAATTGGTGCTGGGGCAGATGTGGTGAGAAAGGGACCCTTCTTCACTGCTGATGGGAATGCCGACTGGTTCAACCCTTTTGGAAAACAGTATGGACGATTCTACCAATATTAGAAATTGAGCTCCCATTTGACCCAGGATTACCACTCCTGGGAATATATCCCAGAGAGGCAAAAAAGTATAGTCAAAGTGACATCTGCAATTGCCTGTTTATTGCAGCACTCTTTACAATAGCCAGAATCTGGAAAAAACCTGAGTGCCCAAGAACAGATGACTGGTTAAAGAAACTTTGATACATTTACACAATGGAGTACTATGTAGCTGTTAGAAAAGATGAAGTCATGAAATTTACATACAAGTGGTACTACATGGAAAGTATCATGTTAAGCGAAATGAGTCCGAAAGAGAGGAATAGACATAGAAAGACTGCATTCATCTGGGGAACATAAAACACAAAATAGGAGACTAATACCCAAGAGTGGCCGAGATTAGTACCAGGAATTTTGCTCCATGGCTTGGAGGCCAGACACACAAGCTAGGGGAAAAGGGCGCTCAGATAGAGAAGGGAGCACCAAATAAAGGGTTTTTGGAGGATCCTCCCAGGATGGGAGAAGCATGCTGAAAGTAGACTATAGACCAAATATGATTGCCACTCAATGACTCTTTTGCAAACTACAACACCCAAAAGGAGAGAGAGAGGACATAAGGGAATGCCCTGCCACAGAGGCAGGGTGGGATGGGGGGATGGAGGGTGGGAGGGATACTGGGACCCATGGTGGTGGAAAATGGGCACTGGTAGAGGGATGGGTCCTTGATCATTTTATAACTGAAACCCAAGCACAAAAATTTTAAGTCTACAACTGTACCTTATGGTGTTTCTCTAATAAAAATTTTAAAAATAAATAAATAAATAAATTGATTTATTCCAGAAAAAAATAATGATATTTGTCATTATATTCTTTTCTTTTTTATTTTTTTAAATAAATAAATAAATTTATTTTTTAATTAAAAAATTTAAAAATTATTTTTTATAAATTAATTTTTTCTCTCCCTCTCTGGGAGAGCCCGGCAAGCTACCGAGAGTATCTCGCCCGCACGGCAGAGCCTGGCAAGCTACCCGTGATGTATTCGATATGCCAAACACAGTAACAACAGGTCTCATGATGGAGACGTTACTGGACCCGCTCGAGCAAATCGATGAACAATGGGAGGACGGTTTCCGTGACCGTGATCATTTAAAAAAATAAAAAAGAAAAGAATATGACTGCTCTGAGGAAATACAATGATATTTGCTTTCCTCCACAAAATCCTTGGGGAAATAAATCTAATCATTAATAATCAAAGCATAAAATTGTTATCGATACACAGCTGCATTATTGGTCCTTAACCCCTGTAGCTTTCCATGTTACCTTCCTCAAAATTAACAATCTATACAAACAGCAGGGGTCTGTAAAATTCCATGACTGTTTTTATGTCCTTTTCTACCCCGTTCTAATTGAATCCAAGATAGATTTCAACTCTTTCCTTCTTGTTCAGCCTTAATTCACTTCTTGGAGAAGAGATAGTGTAGGATAACATTGATTTGTCTTTTCTGCCTTGCAACAGGGAGCTTAGATTTATTGGGGTACTCCAATCACAGTGCTCCCAAGGCACTCCAATTCCTCTGTGTTCATCTGTAACCTCTTTCTTTGTGCTCTACTTCCCCAATTGGCCAATCACCTTTATCTCCTAATCAGACTCTGTTAACTTGTAAATATTGCTTTTTTCTTCTCCTTAAGTTCTTTCATAGTTAATTCGGAGCAATGTCCTTTTTTGTATAGACACAGGAAGACAGTTAATGCTATGCTTTTGTAACTTCGGAGTTAATTGACTCCGAATGATATTCACTCCTGGGCATCTGTTCTCTCGACTTAAGCCTCAGTTGCCCTTACTTACTAGCACTCCAAAAGCAGGGTCCCAATGAGGCACTGGATGGACCCAGGGCAAGTTGTGAGCTACCCTGGCATCAAAATGGGCCTGGCCAAAGTGTCATAACACTTAACTATGAGTGAAGAGCATGGTCATTGACAAATTCTGTCATGATCCAAAAAGTAACATCTAGATTAGTACCCTGCTAGGGTTAGGAAAGATTAATCTGGCTTGAGCACTGTAGTCTGAGATCTATAGTGAGATGTCTCCAGGAGAGCCACCCTACAAGCTTAATGTATCTCTTACTGTGTCCATACAAAATAACTAATATTAAGAAGTAGAATTAAGATGTTAATTAAGATGTTAATTAAATCATTGGACTAAGGAGAGGAGAAATATCTCTATGTGGTATTTTGCCCTTGAGCCTGACCGGCGATCAGCAGGGCTTTTTTTTTTTTTTGGCTTTTTGGGCCACACCCGGCAATGCACAGGGGTTACTCCTGGCTTTGTTCTCAGGAATGTACTCCTAGCAGTGCTCAGGGGACCATGGCAAAGCCCTATCTGCTGTACCATATGCTCCAGCCCCAGCATATAGTACTATATGTACTATATAGTACAGCATGTAATATATACTATATGTACTATATGTACAGCATATAGTACTATATGTAGTACCTGCTGCACCGCAAGGCAAAGCCCTGCCTGCTGTACTATATGCTCCAGCCCCAGCAGGGCTTTTATGTTGATTGTGCTACCGGACAGGGTGTGGTGTCTATCCCTAATGCGGGGAGTTGGAGAGAGACTAGAGACTAGAGAGAGACTAGGCTGCGAGGTGGAGCACAGAGAGATGAGCAGGAGAGACAGGAGACATGATGGGCAGTGTGAGACTAGCATGAGGAGCTGAGTGAGACTGGAAGGGGCGTGGGGAGAACGGAATAAACGACAACTGATCACCAACCAGCCTGGCCCTCATTTCCTCCCTTGTCCGCCCATGGCATTAGCTGTCCTAGTTGGGGAAGTGGCTTGAGACCACCGAACGCAGGAAGCTTCCCTAGCTGCCTGGAGATTACACAAGAGAGTACAGGGGTTAAGGTGTTTGCCTTGCACGCAACTGATCCTGGTTCCATCCCAGACACCACATATGGCCCCCTTAGCACCATCACAGTGATTTGAGAATCAGAGCAGATGGAACTTAAACTTCTTCCAAAAACAATAATAACAAACTAGAATTTTCATGCAAATCAGTTAACCCACTTCTAAGTATCCAAATATGAAAACACTATCAAAAAAAGGTTTATGCACTCCCATGTCCACTGCATCATTTTAACCATTCATGTGTCCATAGATGGATGCTTGAACAAAGGAAATGTGGCATATATACAGAATGAATTAAATTTCAATAAAAATAAGGAAATCTTATCATTTGAAACAACATGGATAGATCCAGAGAGCATTAAGACAAAGTAAAGTAAATCAAAGACAACACAATCAAATATTGTATAATCGTTAAGATAAATACTGTCTGATTTCACTTAGATGTAGTATCTGAACAAACAAAACAAACTTCTGGATTCAGAGAACAGATATTGCAGCTTGATGGGGGCAGGCAAATGGTTGGTGATCAAAGCCAAAACTTTCAGTTACATGTCAGGTCAGGGGGGTGTAATGCACAGCACAAGGATTATGTAATACCACATTGCATATTTGAAAATTGCTGAGAGTAGATTTTAAATGTTCTTGTCACGTGAAAAATTGTGTTTGTTTGGGGGTGTGCTCCTGGAGGTGCTCCAAGGACCATGTGGTTCCAGCGGGATCAAACCTGAACCTCCTGAACGCAAAGCATGCCCTCCCACCCATTCAGCTATCTCTTTGGCCTCCAAGACAAAAAATGCTTTAAATATATAAGATACTGACTGTTAACTAGAATTACTGTAAGAAAATCAATGTGCAGTACATACAAATAACGTTGTATATGTGAAATTAATATATTGTTACATACATATTAGACTGTGATGGAAAAAAAAACACAAAAAAATGGAGATCTAGAATCAATAACCTAATCTTAAGAAACTGAAAAAGAGATTAGAAAACTAAATCAAGTATAAGGAAGTAAATCACAAATGTTAGCGCATGAAGAGGAAATGACAAATAGAATCAACAAGAGTAAAAAACTCTGAAAATATTAACAAAATTGGCTAAGACTAGCGAAGACTGAAATTGCTAACATTATGGATTAAAGCATGGGTATGTTCTGATTTACAGAATTTAAGAAGGTTATGAAAGAGTGCAAGAAAGAGTGATAACAACTGTGTGTGAAAAAGATTGGATAAAAGGAAATTACCATCAAGATACATATTTCCGAAAGTGACTCAAGAAGACATAGATAATCTGGAATAACTAGAATTTAAATTGTTTAATATTTTGCAAGGTTTAATGTTCCTATTTATTCAATGTTAAGTATTCATATTCTCTGACGTCCTGGTAAGACCCTATCTCATAGGAATAAAGTAGGTTTAGTGCAAGAGTAGACATGCTCTCCCAAGTACTGCCAGGAGTGAACCCTGAGCACAGAGTCAGAAGTAAGCCCAAGTAGGAATGGATGCAACAGAAGAACAAAAGTTAGTAGGGAGAGGAGAGGGGAGTGGAGGAGAGGGGAGGAGAAAGGAGGGGATAGGAAGGAGGAGAGGGGAGGGGGGAAGAGGAAGAGAGAGGAGGGTGAGGGAAGGGGGGAGGAAAGAAGGGGAGAGGGGAGGAAAGAGGAGGGGGGAGTGCAATAGCTTCAACTTTATCTGAAGGATTGCAGCATTGTTCTGGTAAAAGAAAAATGAGTTGGAAACAGAGAAACGTCCAAGGTTCTTTTAATTGCAAAAACTAAGTATCAGTAGTGGCAAAACTTGATCCACATGTGAAATGATACCAAACAAGAAAGAAATATATGTCTGCGTTGCAAGGAAATACACATGGAAGAATGAATAAGCAAGCTGTCATCGCGGGAAAGTGGAAGCAGCTAAGAATGGACTTTCCTTTCCGGTACATCTTGCAATGCTTTCCCGGTCCCGGTCTTAATGATAAAGCACGACTTTGTCAAGCGAACGGTGAAGCACATTGTTCATCAAGACTAGGTGGGTGGAGGAAATCGAAGGGAGCGACCAGGTTGTTTTCGCGGACCTTTTTCTGTGCGCTTCTCTTACAGAGAGTGTGGTGGCCCGGGACGTCGCGTCTACGCGGGGGATTACAGTAACCCGGTTGTCAATGATGAGTCAGAGTGCGTGGTGCTGATGCTGCTGCCATTTCATCACCTCTGCGAGCGCAGTACCTCCATCCCTCCGCTCTCCTGGCGCCTGGGCCTACCTCCCCTCGGGCTCTTGGGCCGGCGATGCTTTCGCTGCCGATATAGAGCCCGACCCAAGCGCGTTTTTCGAGGCCTCGGTGGGGTATCCCTGTCGTCGCCCACGACCAGGGCCAAGGAGACCTGCCTAGCCCCGGTCATGGAGGCCATCTGGCTGTACCAGTTCCGGCTCATTGTCATCGGGGATTCCACGGTGGGCAAGTCCTGTCTGATCCGCCGCTTCACCGAGGGCCGCTTCGCCCAGGTTTCCGACCCCACGGTGGGGGTGGATTTTTTCTCCCGCCTGGTAGAGATCGAGCCCGGAAAACGCATCAAGCTCCAGATCTGGGATACTGCGGGTCAAGAGAGGTTCAGGTGGGCGCGCAGCCGGGGCCGCGAGCAGTGGGAGGGTCTCCCTAGGGTAAGGGGACTTCCTGGTGTGGTCCCTGGCTCCGTTGAAACGATTGAGGATTTGGGAGATTCTGCTGGAACCTACCTTAGGCTCGCTGGCAGTTCGGTGCAGGCAAAACCGGCCTGCCACGGAAGGCCAGTCAGTAATACGTATTGCTTGCACCACAACTCCACCAGTCTGCCCCTTGGTGGCTAAACTAGCTGGAATTCATCTGCAACTTATCGATCTCAGGACCTACTCTACACACGTTAAAAACGTGCCCAGGTCATCATAACAGAATTAGCAGATATCAGTGTATACACAGACGATCTCCCTATGGATACGGGTACCTCTATACAATGTGTTTATTATAATCCTGATAGATAGCTACATGATAGATTGATGAATTAATCTGGCACCGATCATTTATACCTTTTTGCAACCAGCACATTTAGTAATTATTGACTGCATACCAAACACTGATCTAGCTTCTAAGGAAACTCTTACACGGGAGGGGGCACACACAAACAAAATCCAGCTCCTTCGCTCTTAGAACTTTTAGACTAGCAGAAGCAGCAGCTACACAAAAGGCTGCCTTGTCCATACTTCTGTGCCCACTCCCTACTATAATACTTAGCACATAATGAGTAATCTACAAACAGATTTAATTTTCTCTTACCTTTCCTGTTCCTTTTCAGCATGTATAATTTCTAATTATATGTATGAACACAGGACAGAATGCTACCTACAGAAGGTGAAGTCCAACGAGTATGATTGCCCAAACACACACACAGGAAACGCCCAGTGAGAAAAACTGCATATATGAAGGACAGAGAGAGAAAGAGAGAGGCGAATAGAGGGGGAGAAAGAGAGAGCACTGAAAGTAATTTAAGCTAAAGTTGGGCAAAGCTGCGAGAACTAAATCAGAAGGACTCTGTAGTCCACACTTATGACCATCCATTTATCTATTGAACACTGAGCACAGAAAATACTGGCCAGGTAGGACAGACAGGGGGACAGAGAACAGATAATTACTGATAAAACTTTGGTTGTCTCTAACTTCCCACTTGTATAATCCTGTTGTAAATACTCTCAAATGGGTTCATTTGAACTTGTGATTGATGTTTCATAAGTAAAGAGATGTGTCTTTTTGACCACTGAAATTTCTTTTCTGTAAGAAAAGCCCTTTAGTAGGCATTGCTTATTGTTTACAGGGCAATACTGATTTATAAAAGTTCTTGATGGATAAGTATATTAATTATTTTCTGTCACATATGTTGCAAAATATTTTCTCCATTTTCATTTCCATTTAACTCGGTTTAAGAAATGTGTGTGAGCAGCATAGTGCAGTGGGTAGGGTGCTTGCCTTGCATGCACTGATCCAGGTTTGATCCCAGACACTACATATGGTTCCTGACCACCACAAGGAATGATCCAGAGCACTGCTGGGTGTGGCACAAAAAAAGCAAAAAAAATTAAAATGTTTTATGTATGAAAGTTTTTCATTATTATGTAGCCTTATGTTATATTTAGGGCTGTTACTTTCTCAATATTCACAAAACCATTAATATAATCATGTATCAAAGTTTAGACAGGCATCTACAACTTTTTTTAATTTGTTGAACCAAGCTGTTTACAAATCAAAACCTTTAATCATGTCTAATTTTCTGGCATCCCTAGTATTAATTTTCCACAATAACAATATAGAAATATTTTCCATCGGTAGGACTTACTTATTTAGCTGGTTCTGGAGACTTAAATTCATTTTGAAGGTTTAATCATGTCATCATGTAGTTTGGAATATAATTCTATGGACTATGGTTTTTTTCTTATTATTGGGCCGTTTTACCTAAGTTTTATGCTATTGAGCCCTCGTTTATTTTTCATCCTAGGTGACAGAAATCCTGAAAATAGATATAGATCAAAAAGCACAGTACAAAGCTAGTTATCACAGATGTAAATAGTTTTGAATCTTTTTTATAAACTCTAGTACACTCCAGAATACCACATTGTATACTGATAATAGAGCTACTCCAATCAAGTTAGCTATAAAGGGACCAGAGAGATAGTACAGCAGGCAGGGTGCTTGACTTGCAAGTGGCCAACTAGAATTGATCCCTTGCACCCCATATTGTCCCCAGAGCTTGCCACGAGTGATTCCTGAGTGCAGAGCCAAGAGTATTCCCTGAGCACTGCCGGGTATTGCCCAAAAACAAAACAAAACAAAACAAAAAAAAAAACGGAAAAAAATTAAACACAAGAGGTTCCTTTCATAGGTGGGGCAAATGTACAGAAATAAACATTTTAGGTCCCACAAGTGTTCTGATTATAATCCTTTAAATAGATCATGTAACTTTAAGGGGAAACCTTGGTTATTTAGGAAGTTTTTTTTCCAGTTAGGAATCTCAAGTCAGCTTCTCTGAACTGCCAGGATGTTGGGCCGACAGACATTTGCCCAAGTCCTTTGCAGATCATCCCTCTTGTTTTCCTTTTTCACATAGTTTGGAAAGTTTTTATCATTATATTTTTCCTCACTGAGGGAACTGAAGATCCTTGTTAAAGTAATAGTAACAATAATAATAATGGAAAAACGAGTATGTTGCAAAGAACTATTTATTTACATTTTCTTTCAACTATCATAAAATCTGTGTTGGGGGGTGCAGGAAATCAAACCCCTGGGTCTCACATATATGAGGCTTATGCTGTACCGGTGAGCCATATCCCTGGTTATTTTCTAAAAAATCTTGTTTCAACTACTAGAATTTGTGATTTTTCCAGGTCACAGGAACACTTTAAAGCTATTTTTTTTTCATTTTGTCTAATGGATAACCTGTGACTTAAGTATCCCTTTCAGTTATTCAGATACTGCAATTAAAAAGTTAATTGTCGTTCTAGCTGAATCTAGAGGAAATATTTCTAATTCCTTTAGCATTCATTTCTAGAAGTTGTCATCTCAAGGTTTTGACCAATTGAAAATTTACATATCATTGTTATTGTACAATGACATCTGTATTCCTTTGTTAGCACAACCTTTGGCTAAAGAACTGCCAGTAAGCAGAGAGAAACACTAGAATATGCTGAACTCATTGATATACAGGAGTTTGGGCATGGTCTTTATTCTTTCTTCTTACTTTTTGTATTGTAGATCCATCACTCGAGCCTACTACAGGAACTCAGTAGGTGGTCTTCTCTTATTTGACATTACCAACCGCAGGTCCTTCCAGAATGTTCATGAGTGGTTAGAAGAAACCAAAGTACATGTTCAGCCCTACCAAATTGTGTTTGTTCTGGTAGGTCACAAATGTGACCTGGATACACAAAGGCAAGTGACTCGCCACGAGGCAGAGAAACTGGCTGCTGCGTACGGCATGAAGTACATTGAGACATCAGCCCGAGATGCCATTAATGTGGAGAAAGCCTTCACAGACCTGACAAGAGACATATATGAGCTGGTGAAAAGGGGGGATATTACAATCCAGGAGGGTTGGGAAGGGGTGAAGAGTGGATTTGTACCAAATGTGGTTCACTCTTCAGAAGAGGTTGTCAAATCAGAGAGGAGATGTTTGTGCTAGTCAGCTCTTTTTTGTCCAAAACATGCTCTCCCATCTGAACTTAAAAGTGATTGAAATGAATAAAAACTTTCTGTGACTAACAAGAACTCAACCTCCATTTTGGATACAAAGTGAGCCTCCTTCCCAAAGGGGACATTGTGGGTGGAGCCTGGGTGCTGTAACTGAGGGTCTGAATTATTGACCTTTGTTAGGAAACTGTTTTGTGGCCCATGCTGGGTAGTGGCTGCTTTGTGTGCCCTCTGTGGATCACATGTCAAGGGACTGTGGCTTGGAGAGTTAGGCCCAGGAAAAAAACACCCATAAACAGGATAACTGATTCCTGGTATTTCCGCTTATTTATATGTCATGAACATAAAAGACATTTGTAAAGAGGGTTCAAAGTATCATCTTGGGAACAATTAGAGAAACTGAAAAAGGCTATGAGATCACCTTATTAGTGAATAGATACTACACCAAAAGTGTTCGCTAGGGCTGGTTAAAAGGTACCAATTAGCTTCTAAACAACTCATCTGTGAAATGAGAAGTGTGGACCAGCTAATTTACTAAGATCTTTTCAAGTCTAATGTTCTAGTAAAAAGGGTGGGAATATGAAGAAGGTGGCTTTAACACAGTTACTATCACATTTAAGCCAGTGTACACCCTTGTACTAGAATAACCAGCTGTGTGAAAGAATTCTTCACAGGCAAGTGGCTGTGTAAGTAGAAGACAGAAACTGTAACTCCAATGTCATACCCTCTTTCTCCTATGACCATGCTTACAGTTTTACTGCATTGGTGACCACAATCTAGAAACCTGCCTGTCACTTCAGGTGCCTGGAGGCAACAATACAGGTATTACCTCTGAAAAGAGCCCTGAAGACAGTAGTCCCCCACCAATCCTGTACAAGAGCACTGTAGTCCTTACAAACATCTTACAACTACTTGATCATTGTAACAGGACTCCAAGATTTCTTCCCCATTTCACTAACAGGCTAATGGCTAACTAACTCCTAGCTCTTGTTTCACACATTATCCTGCTGTCAGATGTGAACTGTTATTAATGTTTACTTTGGAAGAGATATGATTGTAAATAAATGTTCTCTACACGTTAGGATGTTTCCTTTTTGGTTACAACTCAGCTATAAACCTGACGGAACCTGGTGAGGAGTCAAAGGTAACGCCCACTCAGGTATATTGATAAAAGGATTAGAAACAAGTGAATAATTGCATAACTAAAAACACATTAGATTTGTGTGGGCTCCACGTGTTCTTGTCACTGAAACATAGCAGACAAAGTAATGAGAGAAACCAAAATCAACAATGGGGAGTGGGGGCGGAGATCAAATACTTGCCTCCCAATGATCTTGGCCACCTATCTGTCCAATACCTACACTGGGTTCCTGTCTATTGGAGGGAGTCAGCTCTAAATTCTCAGGTGAACAGACAACCAATGATATCAGAAAATTAGAATGGTTGGCTTCAGGTTCCATTATCTTCTGAAGTGAAGTGATGCTTTCAATGATTTTTTGGATTGTAGCCAATTTCGGCTTAGGCAAAAGCCATACTCTTCACAGTAAGAAAACAATTTTGATTTGAGTCATGTTTCCCATATCCATTGTGATAGGAAAGCCTGAGCGTGGTAAACTGCTTTGAGATATAGTATTGAGCTTCCATATAAAATGTGACTGAGCATGAAAGCTTGGGGATTCATTCCAATAAAGAAGTCAAATGATATAAAAATATGGAAGCAAATCATGGAACAATCTGCAGCGCCAATGACATCATCTCTGCATTCATTTAACACAAACTGGCTTGGGCGGGACAATTATGTTACCAACTTTGTGGTTGTAGAAAGCAAATAAAAGATGGTAAATGAATTCATTAAAAAATTTCATCAAGAACTATGGCTAATTACATTGAGAAAAATCTGAAAGTAAGATTTTTCCAATGGATAAATGAAAGTTTACTGGATTCTGTCAGTTAAAAAAAAGGAAACAAAAACTTCTCTATGGTTTTCTTGACTAAAATACATTAATGTATACTTTCCCCATTTCTTGCATTTTAAGGCAGGTTACAAAATACTCAGCATAGTCCAGCAGATAGCTGAGTTTAATTACGTAAACAAATTTTAGAAAATTTTAAATCATTTTAGTAGAATTCAGTGCCATTGTCACTGCAAAAAGTGAGTTTTAGAAATGTGTGAAAAAAAATCAGGTGTTAATACAATACTAAGGATAAAGCTTTAGAAGCTATTTTACTACATAGGCAAAGAAAAGATAAACTAACTTGTAACAAAGACCACAACTGCATGTTGGATTAGATTGTCTCATATTCCAGAATAAAATGTACTATACTTTCCCTCACTTTGTTGTACACTGTAATGAAATGTGAAAAATTGCTTTCTTCAGCTGTATGTGAATGAAAATATGCTTGTATTTAGTAAAATGGTTGATTATGTGACTGTGAGATTACAAGTGTGTGTTGTAGCTATTTCCAGAGTCTGTCATTAGAGTGTAGCAGTCACTACCAGGATTATTAATTAGATATAACATACTATGCACAACAGTACTCACAAAGCCAGAAAGACATATGATGTTTGAAACTCAGATGCTCATCATGCTGAAAGTCATAAAAAGTTAACTACTTCCTGGGAATATCATGGCGATTTTTGAGAAAAGTTCATTTGTCAAGGTTAATCTGAATCACTGCAATTTTTATGAAGAATTTAAACTTTGTTATCAGGTAGCTGATTACAATACTTGTCTCTCCTGTGACGTCTTCTTTTCTCCACTGTTTCCAAATCTTCCATAGCATGCTTTTTTGTGTCAGGGTACTAGGCGAATGAGGTCCAGATTAGTTCAAAACACTGCTCAGAGCATATATTGGTGGGGAAGTGTAAAAGAGGGAAAGAGTTTGGATACTGGGTCTGGGTACTAATGGGCTGAGTTCTGCACAGCTCTATCACTTTTATCATCATGAGTAAATGAAGGGGGGAATGAAAGAAAAAAGCAACGGTGATGCAACAGCATTTAATATAGTTTATCACTACATTCTACTTAAAATGCTTCTCATGGTTCATCATCACCTTTTCTTCAGTTACATTTCCTGGGCATTCACATTTGGCTCCACAGCTGTAAATGTCTCCCAAATCAAGCTCCTGATCTTTCTCCCCAATTTCCCCTCCTTGGTAAGTGGCAACTTTATCTTGCCCATGGGCTGGAGTGATAGCACAGCGGGTAGGGTGTTTGCCTTGCACGCAGCCAACATGGCCGACCTGAGTTCGATTCCTCCGCCACTCTCGGAGAGCCCGGCAAGTTACTGAGAGTATCTTGCTCATACGCCAAAGCCCAGCAAGCTACCTGTGACGTATTCAATATGCCAAACACAGTAACAACAAAGTCAGTGACAGTGATCTTGCCCATGAACTCTTGCCAAAATCCTCAAGGATGACTCCTATTATTCAAAGTTCACATTGGAGCCAGAAGTTATGTTGTCTTTACCTTAAAATATTGCCTCAACGGAGCAAATTGTCATGGCTAACAACTGGTTCTGATCACTATCATAATTTGCCCAAGTTTTTGTGATTACTGATCTCCCTACTACTCCCCACAATCTTCACATAGCAGCCAAAGGGACACAAATAAGAGTGATAACAGGGTGGTGAAATTGCAGATGGAAACATTGTATGCTTGAAGATCCATTAATAAACAACTATGTAAATCAGTGTCTAAACAGATAGTGATATGCAATCACTAATACTTTCTCAGTGATTGTCCATTTCTCTCATCTTATGACCCATGGTTCTTCAAGTGACCTACAGAATAACCCTTAGAAATCAGTACTGGGGCTGGAGCAATAGCACAGTGGGTAGGGCATTTGCCTTGCACGTGGCCAACCCAGGTTTGATTCCCAGGATCCCATATGATCCCCTGAGCACCGCCAGGAGTAATTCCTGAGTGCAGAGCCAGGAGTAAACCCCTGTGCATTGCTGGGTATGACCCAAAAAGAAAAATAAAATAGTACCGTCACTTCTGCAACCTTGCTTCTTACTGCTGTTATAACTGTTAAAACTCTCCAGGTACACAGTACCTTTTTATTCCTTTTTGTTTTTTGGACTACAGCTGGCTGTGCTCAGGGCTCACTCTTGGTGGGGGGTGGGGGAATCACATGGGGTACTGGGGATTCAAGCTGGGTGAGCTGTGTGCAAGGTAAGCTCCTTAATCACTGTACTCTGGTCCCACAATCTGTTCTTCAAACACAACAATCATAATCACAACACAGGGCCTTTGTAGCTGGGCTTAATGCTGTCTGGAATATTTATTGGAGATGGAGGTACACCCGGCTGTGCTCAGGGCTTAATCTTGACCTTGGGATCACCGTTGGCTGGGCTCGCAAGACTTACATGATGTTGTGGATTGAACCTGGGTTGGTTGCGTGCAAGGGAAGTGCCCTACTTGCTGTACTCTCTCTGGCCCTCTATATGGAATTCTTTCACTATAAATAATCTGTGTGGCATTATGTCACCTCCATCAGGTTCTGGAACTAACAATGGCTTTCAAAATCTGAAAGAAGCTTCCTGATCCTAGAAAATATGTGGCTCGTAAGTTATTCCTGACAGCTCCCTGGGGAACATGAAGCTTAAGCTGTACAAGAACGAGAAATCATGACAGAACGGAAAACCTGGAGAATGCAGTTTCATAGGAGGGAGTAAACAACATATGCAAATATAGCAGTCACTTTCACTGTCATTGTCCTCCTCTTATTCATCTATTGCTCGAGTGGGTCCAGTAACATTGTGAGACTTGTTACTGTGTTTGGCATATCGAATACGTCACAGGGAGCTTGCCAGGCATTGCTGTGCAGGCGAGACACTCTTGGTAGCTTGCCGGGCTCTCTGAGAGGGGCGGAGGAATAGAACTCGGGTCAGCCATGTCAGCTGCGTGCAAGGCAAATGCCCTACCCGCCGTGTTATCTTATCGCTCCAGCCCAAATATAGCAGTAAAGGTAAAGGTAAAGGTAAAGGCCCTCCCGTTGATCGTCGATTTGCTCGAGCGGGCCCAGTAACGTCTCCATTGGAGACTTTGTTGTTACTGTGTCTGGCATATCGAATGACTCAAGTATATCCATAGGAGTTAAGGGAACTGAAGTCACAAGTGAGCTTTGCCAGCATAATGGTGGTGAAATAATTTCTTTCTACACCAAGCCTCTTGGAACATTGGTGTTCTTAGCTCATTGGTTGGGGAAACACAATAATCTTCCAGCTCTTTATCCCCTCCTCTCCTTAGACAATCTTACCTACTCTTGTGGATTTAGTTATTGTCTTTGCATTTATAATACCCAAACAAAGATCTCTAGCCATGTTCCCTACTTCTGCCCTTGTTCTGTTTATACATTCTCAAGTCTTCAGAATAGAAAGCAGACCAAGTCATTCCCCTGCTTAAAGGTTTCTCATCACATTTAAAACAAAAGCAAAATAAAACAAATTTCTTAACAAGGCTTTGCATAAGCTGGCCTCAAACTGGGAGGGTGGTCTCCTCAGGAGTGCTCAGGAGTCCTGGGACCCTCTCCTGGGCAAATGAGCCGGTGATTCAGTGCAAGGATCAAAGGATGCAGTACTGCTCAGGCCCAGCAGTACTGAGGTGGTGGTATCCAGGATTGCACCCAGGGATGCTTGAGAGACCATATGTCAGAGATAGAACCCAGAGGTAGCTGAATGCAAGACAAGTATCTTAAACGATGTACTACCTACCTCTCCAGCCTCATATCTCTTTAAACTAAATAAAAGTTGAGGGTCTTGCTCATCTTTTCACGAGTATTTCTTTTTTCTTTCCTTATTTGAAGTAATCAGGAGGAGACGAGCAGTGAAGTAAAACATTTTATTTGGAGGTTTTTGAGGAACGGGGAGGAAGGAGAAAAAGAGAAACACTCTCAAGAGAGAATTTGGGCTTCTCCAAAGGCGGCGAGAGCCTCACCAGTATTTCTCCAATGGTAGCATAGATGTATGTTTGAATAATCGAATACTGGAACAAATGACTGCTTTCTTACTCGACTATAATCTACTAACCTGGACCGTTATTTCATTTTAGTAAAATACACCCACTATCTTGCAGCATTACCAAATGTGATACAACATCTGAGATTGCTCTGTTAGTACAAGTTGATTATCCATTCTCTCCTTGATTCCTGTTCTCACACAATCAGCATATCCCCAAAGCACCAATGAATGGGTATAACCTGGTGACAAACAGAACCCTGGAGCCCCCAGGCACCAATGGGTGTGCCCCTATAAAAAAGGCATGGCTTTCAGAGTAAGTCAAGTTCAAAATCTGACTCGAGCATATAATCTTATCAATTGATTCAGAGAGATTTTGACAAAATTCAACATCCATTCTAAATTTAAAAAAAAACCTCAAGAAACTGTGATAAAAGAAGCATACCTCAAGATGGTAATGGACCTTTACAACAAACCCCCAGTCAGCATCATATTCAAGAACAAAACAACTGAGAGCTTTTCATCAGATATCAAGCACTAAGCAAAAGTGACCACTTCCTCCACTATTATTCAATATAGTTTTGCAAGTCTTCGCCGCGGCAATCATGCAAGAAAAAATAAAAGATGTTCAAATTAAAAAAAGTTAAACTATCAATAATTTCAGACATGGTACTATATATAAAAGACCCAAAGAATTAATAAAAACTCCTAAAAACAATAAACCAATACAGCAAAGTAGTAGGCTGCAAAATCAATACACAGCAAAACAACTGTTGCATTTCTAGATACAAATAACAAACCAGATGAGAAAGAAATAGAAAAGATAATCTCATTTAAAATGGCATCACACAGATTCTGTTGCTTTCATCCATTTCTATGGAACTGAGCTTACCATGGCAGTGAGACATTGTGGGGAACAGGGGTGTTACAGGGGGAACTTGTGGTGAAGGACTGTGGTGTTGGTATGTCATATGCATGAAGCACTACCATTGGCAGTGTTATAAATAATGGTAACTACAACAAAAATTTAAAATAAAAGTGCCCCAAAACATCAAATATCTAGAAATACACAAAATATGTAAAGGGCATTACACATCAAAAACTCTAAGTCAGTGTTGAAAGAAAGCAAAGAAGACATCAGAAATGGAAAAAAATTCAATGCTCACAGATGGGTCATTTCAAAATGACCATCGCACCTAAAACATTATAGGCAATACAACCCACATCAAAATTCCAATGAAAATCTTTAGGGATTTAGAACAAAATCTAATAAAATTTGTATGGAATTACTTGTATCCTTCTATCATTTCAAACTAATTTGTATAAGGTTAATAGAACATTTCACTGTTAACACTTTTATCAGCACTATTAAAAAGGTGTATTGAAATTTTCAAATGTCATTTATATTCACAAGGTAATCAAATGGTATTTTTCTTATCAATTGTATTAGCAGATCTCTTTATGTTTAATCATACTACTTTAGGTTTTCAGAATCAATTTGTTCATAGTGTATTTTTAAAATACTCCATGATTTAATTCACTAACATTTGATTAGGATCTTTGCATCTTTATGTTTGAGATTGGTTTGTGACAGTATTTCTTAAAAAGATTTCTACACGGATTAAGAGAAATGAGGGAGAAATCCACAGCTAAACACAGAATGGCAAGCTGTCCAGCTGAGGAGCTGCAATGGGAAGAAGTTTATATAGAACTTCCCTCAACTTACATGACAAAAAACAAATTTTATGGAGCATTTTAAAAGACAGCTGCTTAGGAGAAGCACATTTTAAAAATGTTGGTCTTTTGTGCTGTGAGATTGTGGAACCATGGATTTTTCTGATCTCACAGAATGATGAGTACTTGGGATCCTGTCTTACTTTTTTGGGGGTCACACCCAGCTATGCACAGGAGTTACTCCTGGCTCTGCGCTCAGGAATTACCCCTGGCAGTGCTCAGGGGACCATATGGGATGCTGGGAATTGAACCCGGGTCGGCCGCGTGCAAGGCAAACGCCCTACCCGCTGTGCTATTGCTCCAGCCCCCTGTCTTACTTTTTTGAACACTAGAATAATGAGTAACAAGAGTGATATATTTCATGGAAGGTTTATGAAATTCATTCAAAAGCTTTGTGATCTAGAATCAATTTATGATCAATTTATGATCAATATATTCATTTAGTAGAAAGAGGGTATAAATCTTTTATTTCATGGTTATCATAGTCATTAGGTTCAGCGTTAAGTCACATGATAGACTGCTTTATTGTTTCTGCAAATCTATTGGCCTTCCGTGGATAGATTTTGCTCATCTCATATAGTCTTGACATGTGACTGTCAGTGTCCTAGCTTAGATGATCCTCATCAACCCCACCAAGAACAATGGCTACCAGGCCACATCCAATGGAAATCAGACCCTACCAGAAAATTGCAGCCCAGTCCATAGTATCATTTGAAAATCTCTGTATTGGGGACTAAGGATGTGGCTCAGTGGTAGAGCATATTACTCCATGGGTTCAATCCTTGGAACCACAAAATTAAAAAATAAGTAAATATCTGTATTGGAAATTAGAAATCACCTTCATTTGTAATTTATATACATGTTATTTTCTTTTTATTATTCACAGTTGTCAGATGTTGGTCAATTTTTATCAATATTTTCAAAGAACCAGTTCTTTAAGTAACTACACTGCTGAAAATTTCCTGGGAGACTAGATTTCAAATACATGTTAATTAGTTTCACTATAGTATTATTTATAATCTTGTAGTAATCACATATAATCATACCATATAACTTAGATGTGTAAAATGCTAATTCTCTGCGTTCTGATTTATTTTTCATTATCCACAACAATTTGTACTTTTAATAAGAATATTTCTTAGTATATATGTTATACACACACACACATGTTATTCAGGGGAGTACGGAAAAACACCACACCACACCTGGCAGTACTTAGGGCTTACTCTTGGCTTTGCAATCAGGGATAACTCCTGACAGAACACAGGGACCATAGAAGGTGTCAGGGATCAAACCCAGGTGTAAGGCAAGAAGGCAAGAGTCTGATCAACTATACTATCACTCTAGCCCATTTAGTAATTTTAATGCAGCTCTGGTGCTTTTAATATGTAATTCTGGATTCTGTTTTCATTCAATATAGATGGAACAAAAATAGGCACACAGGCAAATGGAATAGAGTAAGAGGTTACAGAAATAACCCTATATATATGTAGGAGCCAATGAAGGAGTCGAGGCCATACAATAGACAAAAGAAAGCCTCTTCACCGCTGTTCAGAAAACTAGAGCCACGCGTGACAAATGAGAGACTTGCTCACTAATTAACACCGTATATAAAAATTAAATTAAACTTAAGTCATAAAATACACAAAAGAAAACATAAGTGATATGCTCTAAGACCTCAACACAGATATGTATTTATGAAGTCAAAAGTAACAGCAAGGGAAAAAAATGCAAGAACAGACAAAACTAATTACAAAGCAGTCCAGTGGAGGGGTGGGGTGAAGAGATAGAATAGAGGTGAAACAGGACAGTGGGAGCGGTTGCAGTAACTGTACATCAATACCCTAATTTTAACAGTATTGTAACCATGTTTCCTAAACTATATTCAATGGGGAGCGGGGTCTCACACTGTTGTGATCAGGGATCACTCCTGACAGCGCTTAGAGGACCATATGTAGTATAAGGGATCAAACCCAGGCCCGATGCATGCAAGGCAAGCGCCTTATCCCTTGTACTATCTCTCCAGCTCCAATAATTTTTAAAAAAGATAAACAAATGAGAATACCTACATAAAAACTCTTTCACACAGAAAAAGTACTACAAAACAAAAAAGACAACCTAACAACTTTTTTTTTTTGCTTTTTGGGTCACACCCAGAGATGCGATGCACAGGGGGTACTCCTGGTTCATGCACTCAGGAATTACTCCTGGCAGTGCTCGGGGGACCATATGGGATGCTGGGAATTGAACCCGGGTTGGCCGCGGATAAGGTAAACGCCCTACCTGCTGTGCTATTGCTCCAGCCCCCAACCTAACAACTTGAAGAAGGTATTTGTACATCACATACCTAACAGGGGTTAAGATACTAAATACCACAATAAAACACAATTTCACAGAAAATAAAACTTTTAAATGGGCAAGACCTAATAGTTCTCCAAACACAAAGACTGCACGTACACAAGAAAAATACTCAGTGTCACTTAGGGAATACAAAAGGAAACTACAATGAGATATCTCATATTCATCAGAATGGCCCATATAAAAAAGATTGGAGGGGCTAGAAAGATAGTTCAGGGGTTCAAGTTTGCACTTCCCATGTGACTGACTCCAGTAAAATTTCCACACCACATCGTCCAACAATCACTACAAGGTATAACCAGGGAAATCCCTAGGCACTGCCAGATTTGTTCCAGATTATCCCCAGAACTGCAGGGCCCTCAAAAGCAACAATGCGTCTTTGGGCCCTCACACTGAATTATGGGCCAGTTTGGCCAAGAATCACCAGGAATGGCCCCCAGGTCCCAAGTAGTCCCACTACCATGCAAAATAAAGCTGGAAACAAGCCTTGGAAAGGATGTGAAGATAAAAGAACTCTTGCATACTGCTGATAGGACTGCATACTGTTACAGTCTGTGTGGAAAACACCATAGAGATTCCTTTAAAAGTTGAAAATGAAAACTTTTGTGATTCAGAAATGCCAATCCAGGAGAGTAATATGAAAGTACTAGTCACATAGGGTATTTGCCTCCCTGGGCTCAGAAAAGCATTATATGCAACAGACATTCATCAAAACATGGAATCAACCCAAATACTCAGACAAGAGTTTATGTACTCAATGAAATCCTATTCTTCCATCAGAAAAGATGAAATTGTGCCTTCTGGTACAAAATAGATGGAACCTGAGGTGGTTATGTTCGGTGGAAAAATTCAGAAAGTGAAAGATAACTACCAGATGTCTTTAGTTCTGTACGGAATATGAACTACCAAAGCAAATGCAAACAAAAACCAAGCAAACTAACACCTAGACTTGGTGAAAACTATGGTGGTTTTCAGAGGGAAAGGGTACATGGTGGAAGGAACAGGTAGAAGATACTTTTTGGTAGTGGATGGCAATGGAAATTTGGTGGTGGGTATGAATGAGTCATACATACTCAGAAAGGGGTGAAGCTAATGCCCCCCCCAAATTATGCTGCATTGTGAATGAACAAGTCAATGAACATTTTTTACAATTTCATGTGGAATAGTATTTAAATTTTAGATAACAATTGATTTAGATAGGTTGAGTTCACTTTCCAACCAGACCTCTGTGGGCTGTTGGCCCTCTGCCAGTTTTCAAAGCTCTGTGAAGCCACTAAGTTCTTTCCTGTATTTGTGCACCATCCCTCAACCACTGCACATTTCCTATCACCTCTTTCTCTATCTTCCTCCATCTCTCCCTGATTCCCTCCCTTTCTCTCTCCCTCCCCCCTTCCTTTTGGGGTTCGCAATACAGACACCGGGAGGTTTTCATGTTTGTTCCTTTAGCTATTTTCAGCACACAGTTCTTATCCAGAGTGATCATTTCCAACTAGCATTGTCATAGTGGACAGTGGTCCCTTCTCTGTTCCACCCGCCTTCTTCCCCAGCACTTGAGGCAGGGGAGGCCCTATTCTTTGTGAAATTCTTAAACCCTCTGGTATTCTCATTAGGAGCATAGGAATTCATAATCAAAACTACAGGGTGGTTCTTGCCAGTTCCTTACTCTTTTACCCTGGTATTTTCCTATTCCTTGGGGTTTCCTTTTCTTGGTGCTCCAAGCAGAAACTCCAACCAAACTGGGACATCATTAAAAGTTGAAGGAATGCTCAAACTAATGAACAGTGTTTAGTGTTAACTGTTCTGCAAAGGAGTAAACCAAGTCTGTCCTTGAGAAACAATGATGAGCATACAGGTCTGAGTTAAGTACTATGGGGGAAATAAAGGAAGAGGGGCATGGAAACGCATTTGTATCAGGAGGGCTATGGGTGAAGTTATATTTTAATAGAGACCTAAAAGCCGTGAAGCTATCTACAGATTCCAGACAGAGCACTTTTCAGGATGAGGCAACAGCAAATGGAAAGCAAAACAAACATGTTCCAAGAACAGAAAAAACAACCAGGAATGCTAGAGAAGGGGACATGCAAGGGGATAGTGAAGAGTATGAAAGATATCTGGTCTGGATGAATGTATAAAGTGAGGCTCAGGTTGGAGCGCTTTCGCATATCATCAAAAGGACTCTAGCTTTTTTTGAGTGAGATGGGAAGCACTGGAAATATTCTATGCATGAGCCATACTTGACCTGACTTACACTGTACCACAATCCATCTAGCTCTAGAGAAGGGACTGAAGGAGGGCAAAGTCAGAAGCAAGGAATCAGGTTACACAAGAAATGTGGTAACCTGGACCAGGGTGGTAGTTGAGGAGGTGGCGAGAGGCTGTCAAATATTGGATATACTATAAAATCAAAGTCAGGATTGGCTGAGGAACAAACATGAATATGAAATCAGAACATGTTGCATAAGAGTGTAGGTGGATGTGTGCATGGAGAGGATGGGAAGGAGGAGTCAAGTTTTTGACATGTTAAATCTGAAATGCTATTAAGTTTTGAAGATGAAAATATCCAGTAAGCAGTTGGGTTAGTCTGAAATACTGGGATCTAAAGATAAAAGTTGGAAATAAAATGTGGATATCATCAGTTCAGTGGTGATATTTTCCAGCACGAAGAGTGGCTGAGCTCCTCAATATGCAGAATATGTGCTCTAAAGAGTAAGTCTAAAACAACGAGTGTTTACAGATTGAGGGAAGAAGAGCCAACATGTGAAACAGAGAAGCAGGCCAGCAGGTAAGAGGAATATCAGGCAAGCATTCCAGAAACTAGGAGTTTTTAAAGGAAGTGATCAACTGTGTCAAAAGCTGCAGAGAGATGGAAGGAAGGTTGAGACTGGCCTGAGCAAGCCATCATCTTGACAACAGCAGTTCCTGCAGAGGATGACATAGAAAGCCAGCTTTGGAGAGAACATGAGGAAAAATTGAGAGATTCCGAGTACAGCCAACACTCTTGAGCGATTTTCTGCTAAAAGAAATGGGGATGAACATAAGTTAGGCCAAGAGATTTTTGAAGAACTATCATCAAAGGGACCAGGAGATAGCTTAAGTGGTTGAAAACATGTCTAGCATGACTTAAGTCTTTACTTCCAACCACTGTACATGCCACACCCCCCCAGTATTGCCGAATATGGTCCTAATTGCCAGAGCATAGGCTGGTGTTGTCCATAAAGATCAATAAGAATTGATAATGTGGAGAAGCAAAGGAAGACCAGAATACAAAGCCCACAGATTAGAATTTTTTTGCCAACCACTCATGCTAAAGGGTTAATATATAATATATATTAATATGTATAATGGGCTGGAGTGATAGCACAGCAGGCAGGGTGTTTGCCTTGCACGCGGCCGACCCGGCTGACCCAGGTTTGATTCCTCCACCCCTCTCGGAGAGCCCAGCAAGCTACTGAGAGTATCCCGCCCGCAAGGCAATGCCTGGCAAGCTATTCGTGACGTATTCGATATGCCAAACACAGTAACAAGTTGTCACTATGGAGACGTTATGGGCCCACTCGAGCAAATCGATAAACAACAGAAAGACAGAGACAGTGAATATGTATAATACATAATGGTAGAACTTTACAAGAAAAAAATCCAAACCCATCAAAAATGGGGATAAGAGATAAAGAGAAACTTCCTCAAACTGGCCAAAAGGCACATAAAAATGCTCTATCACTAATCAGCAGGGAAATGCACTAATCAGGGAAATGCAAATCAAAACAACAATGAAAATAGCACCTAACACGAAAGAGACTGGCACTCATCACAAAGAACAAAACAATCAGCATTGAAGTGGATGTGGGGGAAAAAAGGTTCATCACTCCCTGCTCATGGTCCCAGCAATCAATGGTCAAGTCTTTTTGGAAAACAATGTGGACATTTGTCAAAAAACTAGAAATTGAGTTTCTGCATGAACCAGCAATTCCACTCCCCAACAGCCCCAAAATGCAATGCAGAAAGGCATCTACACTCCTATGTTCATTGCAGTACTATTCACAACACCCAAAATCTTGAAACAATCTAAATACCCAAGAACAGGCAAGTAGATAAAGAAGCTATGGTACAATGGAATTTTATGCAGCTATTAGAAAAAATGAAGTCATAAAATTTGCTGATACATGGATGCACATGGAGAGTATCATGCTGAGTGAAATGAGTCAGAGTGAGGACAGACAAAATGATCATGTTCATTTGTGATATATAAAGAAACAAAGTAGGAGAAAAATACCAAAGATAATAAAAACAAAAGCCAGGACTGGTTCTTAGAAGAAAGCTTGCACTACATGGCATTGTATTATTATTATTATTATATTGGTATTATTATTATCTTTGTATTTTTATTATCTTTGGTATAATTCTCCTCCCAGGGCAATTAGGTCAGAGAAAGGACCACTATAATATTAATAGTGGGAAGCGATTACTCTGGACAAGAATTGGTGCTAAAAGAAGGTAAAGTGATGAGCATAATACTCTGCCACAAAGGCAGACTGGGGGACAGGAGGGAAACTGGGGACATTGGTGGAGGGAAATAAATACTGGTGAAAGGATGGGTGCTCAACCATTGTATAACTGAAACTCAATCACAAACAACTTCGTAACTGTATCATACAGTAATTTTTCAATAGACTTTTTTTTTCTTTTTTGGCGTCACACCTGGTGATGCACAGGGGTTTCTTCTGGCTCTGCACTCAGGAGTTACTCCTGGCGGTGCTCAGGGGACCATATGGGATGCTGGGAATCGAACCCGGGTCAGCCGCGTGCAAGGCAAATGCCCTACCCGCTGTGCTATCTCTCCAGCCCCTCAATATAAAAAAGAGAACAGAAACAGGAATGAGTTGTGCAGGAGAATCTTGAATGACAGCAGACAGCTTATGCATATTATGGGAGGAAGGGAAGTAGAGCACAGGGTGCTCTGCTCCACACGACAATGCCGTGCATGCACTCAAACAATACTGAACCATCTGAAATATTTCACACCATCATGGGTTGAATTGTATTGCTCCAAAAACATAAGGCGAGGTCTTACTATCTGTGCATGTGACCTTACTTGGAAACTGTCATTGGCGGATGTAATTTAAGATGAGGTCAGACTGACATGGAAGAACATAGAAACAGCCACACACCCACGTTGAAGGCCCTTTGCAGACTCAGGCAATGCTGACACAAGCCAAGGAATCATCAGAAGAGAGTCTGGGATCATGTCCCTCTCTAGCTAGTACCTCTAATGCAAGCACATCACTACGAGTACCTGGTTTCAGGTTTCTGCACATTTCTGTTGTAAAATACACTTAGTGGTATGGTACTCTATTGCAATAACGTCGAAGGGGAAAACTGTTTTGCTGGCATTGGTGACTGGAAGATAACAGAGACCAGACCACAACTCAGCTGACAAGGCTGCCCTGAAATGTTCAAAACACAACATACAATCCAGAAAATGCTTCTAACATTTTGATGAAAGGGCAGCTGGAGCTGGAACCCAGACCGGCGGGGGGGGGGGGGGGGGGGCGCTGCAGAGGTACATATAGTTAGGATGACCTGCCAGTAGGGAAAGCCACAACTGGGGTGTGCACCCAGAACAGGGTTTCATAGAAATGCTTCTTTTATTCTATATGGTGGACTTTTGTTATGTCCAGGTACTGTTGTCCGGTGTCCCTCCCCTCTGCCCAATCAGGCTGTGCAGTGCCTGAGAAAGCCTGCATGCCTTTAGCTGTGGTGTTGGCAGATGTGCTCCCCAGGGATTGCACTGAGCTGAGGTTCACAACCATGGTTGCAATGCCCAATGCGGGTTGCTAAGATGCTCACGCATGGTCACCAGAGGCAATACTAATGGCATGCAGCACTCAAACCTCTTTCTGGTTGTGCTCACTGGAGATCACATCCTTTTTTGGTTATGGTGCAACAGTGATCACAGATAGCAGAGCTGCCAGGATGGCACTTAGTGCCAGTGGGACACTGGGGAAACCAGGTGGAAGCTCATGACAATACACTTGCAAGGCAGGTGCTCTAAGCCACTGTGGCCCTATTTGCTGTTGAAGTTTCTTTTTTGATTTTTGGACCACACCAGTGGTGCTCAAGGCATACTCCTGGTTCTGCACTCAGGGATCTCTCCTGATGGGTTCAGGGGGAATATATGGATCATCAAGGATAATACCAAGATTGGCTATATGCAAGGAAAGCACCCTACCGGCTGTACTACCTGTACTGTTCAGCCCTTTTAGTTTTCTTAAAATACAGCCCAATGGGCTCCTTCCTGCTGCAAGCAAAGAAGTTGACCAAAGGCATTAGTTATATTTCTTCTGCTAGTGGACTTCCTTGACTAGAAAAACACGTGAATCAAACAGATTGCTATATTGATGTCGTCTCCTTTTTACCAAACAAGAGCAAAAGGCTCTAAAGTTGGGCATGTATCATGTAAGCTCTACTACTGGCCTTGCTTCAGAGACCCATAAATAAAATTCCAAAAGAGATTAAAAGCTTCAGTTTAATCCTGGACCCATGCATGGCTGAGCAGACCAGCATGGTGCCCACCCGAGCTGAGTCCCCAGCAGCTGCTTGCTTCCACAATCCAAATTCGTTGCCATGCGCCTGTCCTGACTCCATTGTCTCAGGACAAACCTCACTGGGACATAATATGCTGAAAATTCTGGTATGCGGGTTTTGTGACTGAAATCGCCAGGGTTTCTCGGTTGGAATGGGCTACCTCCCCTCAACTCCTTGTACTTCCAGAAACCTCGGCAATCACATCCACACCCCAAAGCTGCCACCCAGTTAAAAAGCTACTCTAGTCTTACCATTCCAGTAAAAATACTGAATGCCTTAAACACAATGACTTCTTAGTACTTGTATTGCAAACCATAATTCACAAAAGGAAAAGGAGAGAACAAGAAGGAAAGTGCCTCTCATAGATGGAGGCTGGGGCTGGGGGTAGGGTGCTGGAGGATGGTGGGAGGGAAACAGGACATTCGTGGTGGGAAATGGGAAATGTACACTGGTGGACGGATGGGTGTGGATCACTGCATGACTGAAACTCAATTATGAACAGCTTTGTAATGTTCTATCTCACGGATATTCAATTAAAAATTCATAAGGTAAAAGGTAAAGGCCCTCCCCGTTGATCGTCGATTTGCTCGAGCGGGCCCAGTAACGTCTCCACTGGAGACTTTGTTGTTACTGTGTTTGGCATATCGAATACTCTCGGTAGCTTGCCGGGCTCTCCAAGAGGGGCGGAGGAATCGAACTCGGGTCGGCCATGTTGGCCGCTTGTAAGGCGAATGCCCTACTCGCTGTGCTATCAAAAAAAATTCATATAAGAAATGTGGAGTTCATGCCCGCTTCAGGCAGTTTAATCAGTGGCTGAATAAATAGCAATACTCCTACATTTTAAAAAAAAGTTGAGCAGATAAACAGATGTGGGGTAAATCATGTATTGATTTCTTTGGTTACTTTCAACTCTCGGCCAACTATGAAGCAGGGTAATCAGTTGAGAGCAAAAGTGGACAGAGTAGTGAATGAATGACTGCGAAGCATCACTACCCATTTGATGTGCTGATATGACTTTTTTATGTGACTTTAAAGTGGTGGGTTGTCACATTCATATCCTGAGGACCAAGTGTCACACTGAACAAGACAGTAGCTTAGCTAGACCAGTAAAGATCAGACAGACACTGGGATTAGGAAAGGGTCATGATGATAGATACGTGAATGTCAGACTAAGTGTGTAAGGGCTAGTGAGAAACATAAGATAATTGGAGGTGAGGTGGTCCAGGAGAGACATAGACATATCATCCTTAGCTTACTGGAGGAAGCAGCAAATTAATTGATAGAAGCAGCAAAGAACTGTGTTAGTTTTGATTCTTGTGAGTCTAGCATTAAAATTTCTTATTTAGGCCTTCCTTAGAGATACCGTAGGGTTAGTTAAGATTCTTGGCCTGCACATGGCTCACCCTAGTTTGATTCCTGGCACTGCACATGGTCCCCTAAGCATGGTCAGGAGTTATCCCCAAGCACAAAGCCAGGAGGTAAACCTAGGAAAAGCCAGGTGTGGCTCAAACATCTAATTAAGAAAATCACATATCCTTAGTTCACTGTGTCCTTAAGGTTATTAGTCCTTTCATTGCATTAAATTCTAACTAATTTATAATTTAGGTTCAATCATTTTGGGCCTAAAAATTACTCACCAGTGTTTAAATCATAAACATTTAAGCTCACTTCCACTCATCTGAATTATAATCAGAAAGTGTGGCTCAGATGACATGTCTGGAAATTTTGGAGTACAGTTACACCGGTGGAGAGCCCAGTAAGCTACCGAGGGTATCCCCACCCAAGGCAGAGCCTGGCAAGCTCCCCGTGGCATATTCAATATGCCAAAAACAATAACAATAACGGGTCTCATTCCCCTGACCCTGAAAGAGCCACCAATATGGCACCATTGGGAAGGACGAGTAAGGAGAGGCTGCTAAAATCTCAGGGCTGAGACGAATGGAGACGTTACTAGCACCCACTCAAGCAAACTGATGAACAACGGGATGACAATGATGACAGTTACACCTCTAAGTTTGGTTCAAGGCCACCACAAAAAAAACAGTTTTCTACTACATAAAGTTATATTTACACTACACTGCAGTTCATTAAGCACACAATGGATATATACCCAAAAATGTCTATACATGCATCAATGTGACAGAGACATGAAGTGAGCACGTGCTGTTGAAAAATGATGCCGACTGGCTTGATGCAGGACCATGGCACACTTTGAATTTGTGAAAAACGCAGTATCTGCAAAGTATAACCAAGTGGGTGGTGTGCAATTAAGAGCAATGCCTGTATAAAGACTTCCACAAAGGGCTGGAGTGATAGTACAGCAGGTAGGGCATTTGCCTTGCATGCAGCCAACCCAGGTTCAATTCCCAGCATTCCATATCGTCCCCTGAGCACCGCCAGGAATATTTCTTGAGTGCAGAGCCAGGAGAAACCCCTGTGCATTGCTGGGTATGACCCAAAAAGCAAGAAAAAAAGCAAAAAAAAAAAAACAACTTGCGCGAGTTTTTGTACCGTATTTCCCATATATACATGTATATTGCATACACACATATATGTATCTTTGACATGAGGCTATTCATCAGAACCATGTTCAATGTTTCATCTCTCATAAATGGTAATGTTTCTCATCAATATATAGGGTCTTGAAGAAGATATATGAAAGTCACTGTCACTGTCACTGTCCTCCCATTGTTCACCTATTTGCTCGAGCTTGTCCAGTAATGTCTCCATTTTGAGACTTGTTGTTACTGTGTTTGGCATATTGAATATATCACGGGGAGCTTGCCAGGCTTTGCCGTGTGAGCGAGATACTCTCGGTAGCTTGCCGGGCTCTCTGAGAGGGGCAGAGGAATCGAACCCGGCTCGGCTGGGCTGGCTGCACGCAAGGCAAATGCCTTACCACTGTGCTAAGAAGAAAAATTAAGAGAACAGTAATTATGTCAAGAACGTGGCTCAAAGAACTGAGAGCATGCTCTGAATGCAAAAGCCTGTGTTTGATCTGATCATTTGGTCCCTGAGCACTTGAGAGCTCCCAAACAATGCCTGAAGCTGTTGAGTCTTATGACAAGGAGCTAATACTATACAAAACAAACTAAAGACCTGTACAGACAAATACAGATAGACTAATATAGTCCTCATGACAACCATAAAACAAAATTTCCAAAGGAGACATGAAAAATCAATTTGGAGAATCACCAATGAATACCAACTAAACTGAAAAGGCAGACTGAAACTCGAAAAAAAATCAGCAGGAACATAAAATTACCAAAATGAAAGATACAATGCAATAAGTAAGACTCATTTCAAACTCATTTCAATACTCACTCTAAATGTGAATAATCTGAACTCACGAATCAAGAGAGAATGGGCATATTGATAAGAAACAAAGTATGCCATATCTATATTACATATACAAGAGACCCACATCAGATTTAAGGATAAATACAGACTGGAACTTGAAGGCTGGAAAAAGGTATTTCAAGGCAGTAACATAGAGAAAGACACTCTTCACATCTATTAAAACACTTTCAGTAAAAAAAAGCTTTCAGTAGAGACAATGATAGATACTATATAATGATCAAGGGAACAATCCTCCAACAATATCTATCTCCCTCCCCAGCCTGAAACCCTATACCACCACATACCCGCAAGCCTGGAAACCCCATTCTTCTGTCCTGTTCCTTGGCCATATTGTGCCTCTAGGCCAGGGATTGCAGGTCAATCTATCCTCTAAACCCAAAACTACAAAGACATTAATTATTCCATATATCTCTTATATTGGGGGCAGGTGGGATTTTTCCCCCAAGTAGTATAAAGCTTTAAACCTTATTTAACTCAACTTAGTAATTATCTGTCAATTTTCTAGGCATATTCAAACAATATTGCATAGTGAGAAAAATAACCTGCACAGCAGGTATAGTATTAATAGCCATCTGATATAAATGACTTAACAGATGAGCTATCAAGTAACTGGGAATCTAAATCTCCCTCAATAACCCAATGGGGAAACTAATGAACTCAGCTGCAGTGGCAGATATGGACAAAGACTCAGGCAAGCCCCAAAGCCCATCAAACTCTGGACACTGGTCTGAAGACCTAAAATGAACACTCACTGCACTGGTAGAAGAAATTAAGCAAGCACTTGCCAGGGAAATTAAGCAGTCAGTAGATGAGAAATTCAACTCAAAGAACTTTTTCAGATGAGATTCTATACAAATGAAATTGAAGGAGCTAATAGCACAGCGGGTAGGGCGTTCGCCTTACAAGCGGCCAACATGGCCGACCCAAGTTCGATTCCTCCGCCCCTCTCGGAGAGCCCGGCAAGCTACCGAGAGTATTCGATATGCCAGACACAGTAACAACAAAGTCTCCAATGGAGACGTTACTGGGCCCGCTCGAGCAAATCGACGATCAACGGGAGGGGCCTTTACCTTTAAAGAACACACTAGCAAGCCAAATTAACAGAATCCCACAGGGGATATCAATATAGATGAACCTGAAGATAAAATACAGAATCAAAAGAATGGAAGAAAATGTAAGTAACTTAGTGAACAAAGACAAGAATAATCTCTGAATTATAGAAATACCAGAAGGTGAGGAAAAGGGAAAAGGGGAAGAAAGAGTTGTGGGAGAGATAATAGCTGAGAGCTCCCCCACTCTCTGCAGGGAAACAGATGCATAGATTCAAGAGGCCAAAAGGAAATACATAAGAATCATAACAGTCCACTAATATGAAATGGTACTGGTAACAAAGAGCAGAAGGACATACTCAAATTACTGAAACTTTCAACTTACAGTCCACTACCCTGCAAAACTCTAATTTAGATGGGAGGGCTGAAAAGATCCTAAAATTAACAAGGGTTGGCGACACTTGTGATGACAAAATTGGCCCTCAATGAACTACAGAAATGCCACCAGTATAAAACAGTCAATTGTAGAAACAACAACTCTACAAAGTAAAATGGCAGCACAGCCCTTTATAGCAATATCCCTGAATGTCAATGGATAAACTATCCCATCAGAGGGCACAGAGTGGCAGGATGGATTAGGAAAAAAAATCCACTTGCTGCTAATAAGAAATACCATCTAAAAGTCACAGGACAGACATAGGCTTAGAATAAAAGATGGCTCTTCTCCGTGCAAGCGCCCCAAGCGTCCTCTCAGACCCTGGGACAAAAGCAGCCCTGTGCCTCTGCCTCTTCGTCCCCAACGCTGTGCTGATCTTCTTCCCCACCCAGATCAGTTTATGCGCCAGCATTCGAACCCGGGACTTGGCTTTTGCTGTGCAAGTGCCCCAGGTGTCCTCTCGAAAAATGGGACAAAAGCAGCCCTGAGCCTCTGACACTTCCTCTGTGTCCCCAACGCTGTGCCCGTCTTCTTCCCCACCCAGCCTTTACCCCCCCACACACACACATACACCAAGTTCCCGTGGGGACGTGGCCTCTTCAGAAGTGGGCGAGGCTTCAATAGAAGTGGGCATGGTCTAATTTTAGGCGGGCCAACACTCACCCGGCCGCAAGTAGTTTAGTCATACCAAGAAATCTAGTGTGACATCACAGTCCCCATACCTACACACCAACATGAAGAAACAACGCAAATCACCACCACGAGGGGAGGCCGATGAAAAGAGTCCAGAAGCCTCAGTAGGTGCTACTCACTTAAGGGACCTCTCTGACAAAGAATTCAGATATGAAATCATGAAGATGTTCAATGAACTCAATGAAACTGTCATGCAGATATCCAGTAAATTGAAGGAGGACATGAAAGAAACAATGGATCAGACAATCAAGAAAATTCAGGAAGAAATGAGAGCAGAAATTGGAAAGCTACGCACAGAAATGTCATGAATTAAAGATTCTGTAGATAAAATAAAAAACTCAGTCTGTGCCCTCAACAGTAGAATGACCACAGCTGAAGACAGAATCAGTGAGCTGGAAGATCAGCTGCAAAAAAGAAGCCTACAGGCAACAATAAACAAAGGCAAGAGACCTCAAAATAGCTCTAGAACGAATCAGAGTTCTAGGAGATGATTCCAACAGGAACAACATTAGAATCACTGGAGTACCAGATGCTCAGGGAAACAATCCCAATGAAAATGCCACGGTTAAACAAATCATTGCTGAAAAATTCCCAGAACTCGACAATGCAGCCTTTCAGTTTCAAGGAGCCCGAAGGGTGCCAGCTAAAAGAGACCCTAACAAAAACACTCCAAGACATGATCGATAGAATCATTAGAATGATCGATGCTGCCGATAGATACAATACTGCAAGCAGCAAGGTCAAAGAAGGAAATCACATACAAAGGAGAATCCCTTAGATTCACAGCAGACATACCACAGGAAACCCTCCAAGCCCGAAGGCAATGGTGGGATAATAGTGAAAAAAACTCACTGAAATGAATGTTTCACCAAGAATACTCTATCCGGCTAAACTCTCACTCAAACTCGAAGGAACGGTACACTATTTTTAGATAAACAGCAGCTCAGGAACTTCATAGACTCAAAACCAAACCTAAAAGAAGGGCTAAAGGTGCTACTATAAGACAAGACAAACCCTACAAGCACAACAGACACTTATAGAAAGATGACACAAAACCCCTTAACAGTAATCTCTCTCAACGTCAATGGTCTAAATTCACCAATTAAGAGACACAGAGTGTTAAAATGGATTCAGAGACAGAACCCAACATTCTGCTGCCTACAAAAAAAAATCATATAAACAGTCAGAGCAAACACAGGCTCAAAGTTAAAAGACAGAAAACAATCCAGCAAGCAAACGGCTCCCTCAAAAAAGCTGAGGTAGCCATACTAGTATCCGACAACATTAATTTCCGGCTGAAAAAGATTAGAAAGGAAAGCCAAGGCTATTTTCTCTTCATCAAGGGATACGTACAACAGGATGAACTCACACTCTTAAATGTATATGCACCTAATGAAGGAACAGCTAAATATTTAAAACAAGTGCTAACGGATTTTAAGGAAGACATTGCTAGCAACACAATAGTAGCTGGAGACTTCAACATAGCATTATTACCACTGGATAGATCAACAAGAACAAAACTCAGCAAGGAAACATTGGCTTTGAAAGGAGAAATAGAAGAGAAAGGGCTTATAGACCTATACAGGGCTTTATACCCCAAAAAGAAAGAATGCACGTTCTTCTGCAGTGTGCAGGGAACATTTTCCAAAACAGACCATGTGCTAGGACATAAAACATACCTCAATAGAATCAGAAGATAGAAATAGTATCAACAATCTTTTCAGACCACAATGCACTGAGAATAGAAGTGAATCACACACAGACATGGAGAACCAAATCGAACACCTGGAAATTAAACAACTCAATGCTGAGCAACAAGTGGGTCAGGAAGGAAGTCAAAGAGGAAATCAAAAGATACCTGGAAAGAAATGCGAATGAAGACACGAGCTACAAGAACCTATGGGATACAGCTAAACCTGTGTTAAGGGGAAAATTTATAGCTCTGCAAGCATTTCTCAGGACGGAAGAAAGGGCCCACATAAACAACTCGACTTCACAGCTCAAGATCTTAGAAAAGGATCAACAGAAGGAGCCCAAATAAGGGAGAAGGAAAGGAATCATAAAACTTAGAGCAGAAATCAACGACATAGAAACCAAAGAAACAATCCAAAAGATCAATGAAACCAAGAGCTGGTTCTTCGAGAAAATAAATAAGATAGATAAATCACTAGCAACACTCACAAAGAAAGAGAGAGAGAACCCTAATAAACCTAATCAGAAATGAGAAGGGGGATATTACAACAGAAACCAAAGAAATTCAAAAGATCATCTGAGACTACTTTGAAAGTCTGTATGCCACAAAACAAAAGAACCTAGAAGAAATGATTAAATTCCTGGACTCCTATGATCTCTCAAAGCTGAATCAAGAAGATATAAAGTACCTTAATAGACCTATTAACATAAAGGAAATTGAAACTGCAATCAAAAGTCTTCCCAAGGGGCTGGAGAGATAGCACAGTGGGGAGGGCATTTGCCTTGCACGCAGCAGACCCGGGTTCGATTCCCAGCATCCCATATGGTCCCCTGAGCACCCCCAGGAGTAACTCCTGAGTGCAGAGCCAGGAGTAAACCCTGTGTATCGCTGGGTGTGACCCAAAAAGCAAAAAAAAAAAAAGTCTTCCCAAAAACAAAAGCCCAGGTCCAGATGGATTCACTAGCGAATTTTCCCAAGCACTTAAATAGGACCTATTGCCAGTTCTTCTCAAGCTATTCCAGGAAATTGAATAAACAGAAACTCTCCTAAACAGTTTCTATGAAGCCCATATATCTCTAATACCAAAAGGAAACAAAGACACCACAAGAAAACTACAGGCCCATATCCCTGATGAACACAGATGCAAAGATTCTCAACAAAATACTAGCAAATAGAATTCAACAACTCATCAAAAAGATCATACACCATGACCAAGTGGGATTCATCCTGGGGATGCAAGGATGGTTTAACATTTGGAAATCAATCAACATATTCCATCATATCAACAAAAGATAAAAATCATATGATCATATCAATAGATGCAGAGAAAGCATTTGACAAGATCCAGCACCTGTTTATGATGAAAACCCTTGCCAAAATGGGGATAGAGGGAACTTTCCAAAATATAGGTAAAGACATCTACCATAAGCCTACAGCAAGCATCATCCTCAATGGGGAAAAACTGAGAGCCTTCCCCCTAAGATCAGGGACTAAACAAGGATGCCCACTCTCTCCACTACTGCTCAATATAGTACTGGAAGTACTTGCAATAGCAATTAGGAAAGAAAAAGACATTAAGGGCATCCAGGTAGGAAAGGAAGAAATCAAGCTCTCACTATTCACAGATGATATGATACTATTCTTAGAGAACCCTAAAACCTCTACCAAGAAATTCCTAGAAACAACAGACTTGTACAGTAAAGTTGCAGGCTATAAAATCAATACCCAAAAGTCCATGGCTTTCCTATACACAAATAGTGAAAGAGAAGAAAGTGACATGAAGAAAACAATCCCGTTCACAATTGTGCCCCAGAAAATCAAGTACTTAGATACTTAGATACTATGGCACATCTACACAATGGAATACTTTGTGGCTGTTAGGGGAAATGAAGTAATGAAATTTGCCTATAAATGGATAGACATGGAGAGAAAAATGAGTCAGAAGGAGAGGCACAGATATAGTATGATTGTATTCATTTGTTGAACATATATATATATATAATATATACACACACACATATGGCTAGAGCGGCAGCACAGCAGTAGGGCATTTGCCTTGCATGCCCGGCTAAACCAGCTTCGATTCCTCCACCCCTCTCGGACAGCCCGGCAAGCTACCGATAGTATCTCGCCCAGATGGCATAGCCTGGCAAGCTACCCGTGACGTATTATGCCAAACACAGTAACACGTCTCACAATGGAGATGTTACTGGGCCCACTAGAGCAAATCAATGAACAACGGGAGGACAGTGCTACAGTGCTACGTACATATATATATGACATATCCACGGCCAGGGAAAACAGGGCCCAGGACTGGTAGACAGTTGGAATCTCTCATTATCTGCATTATTTTTTCTTGTCACAGCGTGATTATTTCCAGCTATTATTGTCATAGTGGTCCTTTTTTTAAATATTACCTTCCCTCCGTCTCACACACACTTGTGGTTGATTCCAACTATCTTTTTATTGAATCACCATGAGCTAGTTACCAAACTTTCATGTTTGAGCTTCAGTCATACAATGATCGAACACCCATCCCTCCACAAGTGTACATTTTGCACCACCACCCCAAGTATCCCTCTCCACCCCCTTCCCACCTCTCCCCCTTCTTCTATGTCAGTTTCCTTCTTGGGTATTATGGTTTGCAATACAGATAAGAAAAGTACATGCCATAGAGGTAGGCTGGGGGGGTGTCATGGGAGGGAAACTGGGAATGCTGGTGCTGGGAAATGTACACTGGTGGAGGAATAGGTGTTAAAACATTGTATGACTTAAATCTAATCATGAACAGCTTTGTAAGGGTCTATCACGGTGATTCCATAAAAGTATCTTTTAAAAAAGCCTAATATATGTTCTTCTGTAGAGCGCATGGAACATTCTGTAGGGCATCACATTTAAAACATAAGTCTAACTTACATAAATTCACAAACATCAAAATCATACTGAGAATCCTATCAGACTGAAACCCTACTATAAACAGCTTTGTAACTCTGTATCTCATGGTGATTGAATGAAAAGTAAACAGTAAATAAATCAAGCATAACTACCCTAAAAACCCCATAGAAAAAAACTAGGAGGAAATTAGCAGACAATTCTGAAGAAGACCAATGGATGACCAACAGGCACATGAAAAAATGCTCGTCATTTCTTACTATTAGGGAAATCACAATAAAGACAATGAGATTTTATCTTAAGTCAGTGAGAATTGTACATATCAGAAATATGGGGAACAATCTCTGTTGGTGGGAAGTAGTGAAAAAGGAGCCTTCATCCAGTACTGGTGGGAATGCTCTCTGGTCCGATCCCTATGAAGAAGAGTATGGAGGCCACTCAGTAAACTCAGAACTGAATTCCCATATGAACCAGCAATTTCACTTTTGGGTATCCCCAGGAGAGAAAAAAACATTTATTCAAAAAACTGTATGTACATCATTATTCATTGTAGGGCTGGAGCAATAGCACAGCGGGTAGGGTGATTGCCTTGTGTGCAGCCAACCCAGCTGAGCCGGGTTCGATTCCTCTGCCCCTCTCAGAGAGCCCGGCAAGCTACCAAGAGTATCTCGCCCGCACGGCAAAGCTTGGCAAGCTACCTGTGACGTATTCAATATGCCAAACACAGTAACAACAAATCTCAAAATGGAGACGTTACTGGGCCCGCTTGAGCAAATCGATGAACAACGGGAGGACAGTGCTACAGTGCTATTCATTGTAGCCCTCAGTACAATAGCTAAGACTTGGAACCAACCTGGATGTCCAACAACAGAAGTGGATCATGAAGATGTGGTATATAAATACAATGGAATACTGCAAGGCTGTAAGAAATAATGGAATCATGCAATTTGCTGCAACATGGATGGAACTTTTTTTGGCTTTTAGGTCACACCTGACGATGCACAGGGGTTACTCCTGGCTCATGCACATAGGAACTTCTCCTGGCAGTGCTCGGGGGACCATCTAGGATGCCAGGAACTGAACCGGGTCGGCTGTGTGCAAGGCCCCCTGGATGGTACTTTAAGACATCAAGTTTAATGAAATAAGCCAGAAGAAAAGGGATAAATACAGGATAACATCACTTACATGTGGTACTTAGAACACCAGTATGAGGGGGCTGGAGCGATAGCACAGCGGGTAGGGCATTTGCCTTGCACGCGGCTGACACGGGTTTGATTCCCAGCATCCCATATGGTCCCCTGAGCACCGCCAGGAGTAATTCCTGAGTGCATGAGCCAGGAGTAACCTCTGTGTAGCATTAAGGTGCTTGCCTTGTACACAGCCTAAATGGGTTTAATCTCAGAGGCTACAGCAATAGTACAGTATTAAGGTGCTTGCCTTATACACAACCAAACTGGGTTTAATCTCTGACATCTTATATTGTCTCCTGAGCCTGCCAGGAGTGAATCCTGAGTGCAGAGCCATGAGTAAGCCCTAAGCATCACTGGGTGTGGCCCACAAACCAAAAGAAAGAAGAAAAAAATGTGCTTATGCTCATCATCACTCTGATTAGGGAAATGCAAATCAAAACAATGAGATATTCAAGAATGGTCCATATCAAAAAGTTTGGAAATAGCCAATGATGGCAGGAAAGTGGGAAGAACTTTTTATCATTGTTGAAGGGAATGTTGTCTGGTTCAAACTCTCTGGAAAACCCTCTTAAGATTTCTCAAAAAGGGGCTGGAGCAATAGCACAGCGGGTAGGGCATTTGCCTTGCACGCAGCTGACCTAGGTTTGATTCCCAGCATCCCATATGGTCCTTCGAGCACCACCAGAAGTAATTTCTGAGCACATGAACCAGGAGTAACTCGTGTGCATCGCTCAGTGTGACCCAAAAAGCAAAAAAAAAAGCAAAAACACCCAGTGATACCATTTCTTACCATTACTTGACATCTACCCCCCCAAACAGAAAGTAGATGGCATCGTGCGGAATGAAGTCAAAAGGAAAATGACAGACAGAGAAAAATCTCTCTCATATGTAGAATTTAAAGATACACAGAGCAAAAAATGGCCAAAAGCAATAGAACTTCATAGTCCACAGAGCTGAGTATAACACAGGGGTGTGGGACAAGAGGAATCTTTGGGACTTTGGTGGAGGGAAGCGGCATTCTGATTTTGGCACAAATTAAGTACTAATATCCATTTTTAAACGATTGGCTTAAATTTGTTCTTTAATTCATCTCTTTAAAGAGCTATTTCTGGGGCTGGAGCAATAGCACAGCAGGTAGGGCATTTGTCTTGCATGCGGCCGACCCCGGTTCAATTCCCAGCATCCCATATGGTCCCCTGAGCACCGCCGGGAGTAGTTCCTGAGTGCAAAAGCCAGGAGTAACCCCTGTGCATTGCCGGGTGTAACTCAAAAAGCAAAAAAAATGGCTATTTCTACATACTGCCATGATCTAAGGAAAAGTAGTGCTCATAAAATCTCAAAGATTATAATCCTCAAATTCTAAAATAAGAAAATAAATTTTAATTGTTAAAGAAAAACTTACTGAAGAACTTAGATAGCTTTCATATTTTCTTCTCCATTGTTTACCTATATTCCTCGCAAAGAGAACTTATGTTGTTTCTACAAAAATAATGCCAGTTATATAAACAAACTTTAAAAGCACGTGAAAAAAATGGTATTAATAAAGAATAACATGAAAAAATGTGCCATGCCAGTTTTAATTTCATTGTTTTAATATCATGAAATACAAGTACAAAACATTGTACAAGTATAATTTTTACTACACGAAGATGGAATAATACATTTGTGTTCTTAGCAGAATATGTATTACCCAGTATTAGCCATTATACCAAATATTTTCCACAGGGATTTTTTTTTCTATTCCTATGAGGTTGTATCATGAATAAGAAAGCTCACAATTTTTAACCACGGCAGATCTATATTTATCTTATTATTCCTGTTTAGCTGCTTTGGAGAACTGTGAAGAAATACTTTAGCTAAGAGTAACTTTGATATTTCATGTTGGCTGAGATCTTCCTTATGTTGGCATTGCAAAGACAACATGCATTTATATGGAGTAAGAAAAAATGTCTCAAAAGCCTCCTTACTGCTTAGGAAGCCAAATTAGCATTTCCTGAAAAAGTACAGAATATTGTAATAAATAATTATTGGCTAAACAGTTATTCGTGAAACTATTTACACAAGACATAATGACAACAGAGGACTAGAAAGTCCCACATCATGTAGTAAAGAAAACAAGTTTGCAAGTATCCAAAACTGGTCTTCTCACCTCTAAACTGGTTTAACCACGTCAGGTGAGAGTAACATCAGCCAATAAAGAAAAGCAAACTGTGCTAAGTGTTCAAAATTCAACTTCCATAGTCTATCTCACAGTTTTTGGCCATTTCGGCTAAGACTTTTCTTATGACAAAAAAATTAACAAAAGCAGCATTTATTTTGCTGAAAATGTGAAAAAAAATAATACTGCTAATTTTAAAAAATATGTGAACTAATTTTGTTTTTATAAATAAATAAAATGATTTTTATCATTTTTTTAAATTTTAATTATCATTCTTGCTGTTAAAAAATCACTCAGACATATGTCAACTTTTAAGGGTAAACTTAGGGGTATTTAAAACTTGTTTGGAAAACTGAACCACATTTAAATTGCCAACATTATGCTTTGTTCTTGGTAGGATCATCTTTGTTTCTTCTTTTCACATCCCAATTATAAACTCTGGCCATATCTGCAAACAATTGTCAAAGAAAATACAAAAGTGGCTCTAAACAAAATATGTAATGACTAAGCAGTCACACACTGAATCAAATAGACAGAAGTCACACAGAAACACACTCGTCTGATGACGAGCCAAGTCTTCTTGCCACTCATTTGCTAATAGTAGAATTCCACCAAAATTAAATCAAGAAATCAAACCAACAATTATTTAGCATCTCTAGTCAATTACATACTATGTACAGAGTCAACTATATCGAAAAATATACACTTGGCATTCTCAACAACTTTAGAGAGCCTCTCTGCCTTGTCATTATATAAATTCATTCAAGTCATATTCTGACATGAAATATTCCAATTAGTATAACTTGTTTTTAAATTTATAAATAAGTATTTTAAAATAAAGTAATTCACTCTCATCCCAAGTTTAACATCTTTCCCTGTGATAAGAATCACCCTGCATGGTTCGGGCAAGAAATCCCTCCAGATTTAATTGTTAAAATTTTGGAATTTCAATAACACACAGCCACTACTGCAGCCATGCGACATCATATGTTATTCTTAACCAGCAATAGAAAACAAATTGTCTACTGTTGCCTTTTCGGCAGATCTGAGTGTTGGGGTAAAATCCCAAATAATAATGGTGGGTGTGGTGTCAAAATATTGAATGTAATCAAAGTAGAGAGAGAGTAATTTGTTGTTGCTTTTTAATTTTTTAAATTTTTATTAGTGAAACACCATGAGGTACAATTGTAGATTTACAAATTTTTGTGCTTGGGTTTCAATTAAACAATGATTAAGTACCCATTCCTCCACCACTGCACATTTTCCACCACCACAGGCCCCAGTATCCCTCCCACCCCCCATCCCACCCTGCCTCTGTGGCAGGGCATTCCCTTTTGTTCTCTGAGGGAGAGTAATGTGGAAATCATCTGCCCCACAGGTAGGGGGAGGGTGTGGGATGGGGATATTCTGGAGCTTTAGGGGGTGGAGAATGGGCACTGGTGAAGGTACGGGTGTTTCATTGTATGACCGAGACTTAAACCCGAAAGAAAGGTGGAATTCATGCACAATTAAATCAGCCTAATCAGTGGCTAAATAAATAGCAGTACTCCTATATATATAAAAAAAGAATCACCCTGCACAAGACCTTGCTTGTCAATTCTTTCTTTCACGGTCCAAGCCTTTGTTGTTGAAACTAAATGCCATAACACAAGATCATCTAAGTCCTCTCCAATGTTATCTTCTCGAAGTTTTATAGTTTTTACCCATCTAGACGAAGTCTTCACATTCTCAGTCACATGCCAACTCCTGCACATGACTTCAAATAGGCCTGCCTTTCCTCCCAAAGCCCTCTACGCCTGCTTCATGCAACATGCTATGGAAAAGAGGCTGTGGAAGCAAGTAACAGTTGCCAGTGAAAATAATACACAGGGCTGGAGTGATAGTACAGTGGGTAGGGCGTTTGCCTTGAACACGGCCAACCCGGATTCGATTCCCAGCATCCTATGTGGTCCTTCGAGCACCACCAGGAGTAATTCCTGAGTGGAAAGCCAGGAGTAACTCCTGAACATCACCAGGTGTGACCCAAAAAGCAAAAAAAGAAAAGAAAAGAATACACACACATGTGTGTATATCTTATTTTATATATGTGCTAAGTAACACAGAGGAACAATGAAACATCCTGAAAGAATCAGATATACTCAGAACTGTTTGGGTACTTCATCTAAAACATGCACTGTGAGGACAATGACTACCGCAAAAAGACAGATCAGAGAAGAAACGCAGAGTTAAATATACCTTATCTCCTCTTGACCAGAAAACCTATTCCCCACATCTTCTCTCCATTGATCTAAATCCTGCAAGACCTTTAAAAACTGCCATTATGTGGGATGAGTACATGCTTTGCATGCGGGAGGATGGAGCTGATTTCCAGGCACTACATAGTCCCCCACACATATTGACAGTGATCTCGAGCATCACTAGTTGTGATCACAGACTAAACCAAACTGCTCCTAACCCTTCTTAGAAACAATTCCAGATCACCTCTTTCTCTATACTGCCTTGGTCTTGCATACATTAACTTATATTTTGCTATGAAATAATTAAACCTTCTTTTATTACTGGTTTTCTTACCATATCATTCCAAAACCAACTTAGCACAAATAGCTTAGCACAGTAATAATATCACAAGAGAACATAATAGATGCTTGTGGAATTAAACCAACTATGAAGGTGTCATGAGAAAATAACTGAATGGAGAATGCTCAGTTACCAATTTGAGCTTGCACATGCCTTCAGACTTCAAATTTAGATTAATATACAAACTTAACTATTAGGTACCTATCAAGTATTTAAGTAATAATGTTATTTATTATTCTAATAAAATATGGACCTTTAGATTAGCCTAAGTATAAGGATATCTTCTCATCTAAAACTAGTTTGAATAGTAAGTGCATTTCTCCTTTCCCTCCTCTTTTTTAAAGAAAGGATACTGACTTCTGTGGTAGTAAATTGATCTCGAAGAAAATCAAGGTCTTCCTCAAGAGAATCAAGATTCTTTGTGGCAGTTGATAAATTCTTTTCCAACAGTGCCTGGGCTTCATCAATATCATATTCAAGCATTACATTAGCCTGAAGAGAGAAAATCATGATGAGTCAAGAGAATCAAGATACTTTTTGGCACTTGATAAATTCTTTTCCAACAATGCCTGAGCATCAACATATTCAAGCATTACCTAGCCTTAAGAGAGAAGTCATGATGATTACTAAACAGTTACAAGGACCTTGTAAGAGGTTAGAGCAGGAATTCACAAACCAACACCTCTCCAGGCAAATCTAGTCAGCTGTCTGTTGTCCTAAATTTCATTGGAACCCAAATATCTTCACGTACACTTTCATGCCACAGTGTTAGAGTGAGTGAAGTAGCTGTGACAGAGATCATATGGTGAGCAAAAGCAAAAATAATCTACTCATTGGCCTTTCATAGAGTTTAGAGATGTATAAGTTATACATATATACTAGTAATTATAACCTGGTTTAGAGAATATATTTATAATCAGATGCTGGTAGTAATACAAATGAACTTCGTTATAGTCAGAAAAAATAGAGGTTCAGAAAGGTGAGACAGTTAAGTTTAAATAGATTGCTAGAACACAAACAGGAGAATTGGAATAGGAACCAATATGTTTAGATATCAAATCCTATTTTCCTAATCCCTCCATCAAAGCATTAAGTAGTATGACATCTGAATCAATTTCAATAGCAATCTTTGAGTTTAAGATAAAACAATGTCAGTCTTTCAAAGACATTTGGTCTGTACGAAAGAAAACTTTCACTGTTTCCTTTTTTTTTTATAATTTATTTATTTATTGAATCACTGTGGGAAAAGTTACAGAGCTTTCGGGTTTAGGTCTCAGTCATGTAGATACCAAACACATTTCCCTTTACCAATACTCATTTTTAACCCCGAACCCCAATAGACCCCCACCTCCCACCCCTCCCAGTTCTTGTGAGGCAGATGAGTTCTAGTTAATACTCTATCTACTTTGACTAGATAGATTATTTCGATAGAAGATGCACAATTATTGTTTAGAGTTTACGACCCACCCCCCACAATCAGACATGCTGAAACAGCGTTGTGAAATGATTTGCTTTCTACAACTTGGTTTAAGAATAAAATGATGTCGCGCGGCCGCGATAGTGGCCACGCGGTTTTGAATTTCTGCTATTGTTTCCTTTTAACCTCCAAAACATCTCAAATATAATACAAGCCAAAAAGCAAGGTGACTGGTCTGTTTAGATATACTAAAATAGAGTGTTTAAAGGCATTTGGGATGGTACCCCTAGACATGGGGTACCATCCATTTCTTAGCTCTGATGTTCCCCTGATAACCAGACCAGTCATTTCCTTTTCTCATCTGACAAGTGGCACTTAAAATTATTCAAAGGAGTTTGGTAATGAATAAATGAGACAAAATGAAAGTGTTAATCACAAAGTAAGTGCTACATATTTACTGTCTAAAAAATCCAATCCTTGATTATTAAAAAACTGTCTCTCCAAACTCAGACTTCCAACTCATTCCTGATAGTGCTGTTTATTTTTTTAATTCAAAACATCTCCTATATTTTGGTTACCTTTAAAAGATAAAATAGGGGGTATGGTGCCGCCAGCAGGTCAAACTGTACCTGTGAGGCTAGTGTATCAGCAGCCTGATGGCACCTTCAGACTTCCAGATACCCCAAACTGCTGCTGTGCCGTTGGCCAGACCCCAAAAACTTGGGGCAAAGTTTACCAAGAAAGTAAATGGCCAAAAGTTAGGTATGTGGGAGACACACCCACAGACCATCTCCGGCTCAGCTATATAATTGGAGGCATGGCCTCTCTGGTTCCTGATCAAACTGCTTAACGATCTTGATCCCAGAGACTCAGAAACAAATCTCGAAACCCAACGGCTTTTGGCAGAAATGCATCCGGTCCCTGCAGTAGATTACCGGTACTGAGTCAACCCAGGTGGGAATCGGTTTTGTCCCTTGGCCTGTTCCCCCTGGCGGCCCGGTGACTGCCATCCTCCAGAGGCCACTGGACAGTCAGGTTTGGGTCCACAGTGACGAGACACGCAGGGCCTCATGGGATGGGGGTGGAGCCGGTCCTTTCCTCCCCACCCCAACGAGACCCCAAGTCGTCACCCACGAACAGCCTCTCTGGCTCCTGATCAAGCTGCTTAATGGCCATGATCCCAGAAACTCAGAAACAAATCCCGGAACACAGTGGCTTTTGGCAGAAATGCGTCCAGGCCTGCAGTAGGCTACTGTCGCCAGGCCACCCCAGGGGGGAAAGGGTGCTCTCCCTCCGCCTGCTTCCCCTAGTTGACTCGGTGGCTGCCATCCTCCAGAGGCTATTGGACAGTCAGGTTTGGGCCCTCGGTCACGAGACACACGGGGGCCTCACGGGACTTTCCTCCCCACCCCAACGAGACCCCAAGTTGTCACCCACGAACGGCCTCTCTGGCTCCTGATCAAGCTGCTTAACAGCCATGATGCAAGAGACTCAGAAACAAATCTCGGATCCCAGTGGCTTTTGGCAGAAATGTGTCTGGACCCCGCAGTAGGTAACTGTCGCCGGGCCACCCCAGGGGGGAAAAGGGTGTTGTCCCTCTGCCTGCTCCCCCTAGGCGGCTTGGTGGCCGCCATCCTCCAGAGGCCACAGGACAGTCAGCTTTGGGCCCTCAGTGACGAGACATGCAGGGCCTCATGGGAGTGGAGCTGGCCCTTTCCTCCCCATCCCAACGAGACCCTGAGTCACCACCCATGAACAGCCTTTCTGGATCATGTTCAAGCTGCCTAACGGCCATGATCCCAGAGACTCAGGAACAAATCTCGGAACCCAGCAGGTTTGGCAGAAATCCCTTTAGACTTAAGTGTTAAAATTGCAGAATTTCAAAATCATGCGGCCACTACTGCAGCCACGTGACATCATATGTTATTCTTAACCAGCAATAGAAAACAAATTGTCTACTGTTGCCTTTTCAGCAGATCTGAGTGCTGGGGTAAAATCCCAAATAATAATAATAGTGGGTCTGGTGTCAAAATATTGAATGTGACCAAAGTAGAGAGTAATATGGAAATCATATGCCCCACAGGTAGGGGAAGGGTGTGGGATAGGGGTATACTGGGGTTTTTTTGGTGGTGAGGAATGGGCACTGGTGAAGGTATGGGTGTTTCATTGTATGACTGAGACTTAAACCCGAAAGCTTTGTAACTGCTCTCACAGTGATTCAATAAATAAAATTATGAAAAATGAAAAAAAAAGAAAGATAGAGTTCATGCCCAATTCAATCAGCTAATCAGTGGCTGAATAAATAGCAGTACTCCTATATTAAAAAAGATAAAATAGAGGGCTGGAGCGATAGCACAGCTGGTAAAGCATTTGCCTTGCACATGGCCAACCAGGTTCGATTCCCAGCATCCCATATGGTCCCCCTGAGCACCGCCAGGGGTAATTCCTGAGTGCAGAGCCACGAGTAGCCCCTATGCATTGCCAAGTGTGACCCAAAAAAGCAAAAAAAAAAAGAGATAAAACAGAATACAATTTAAAAATAGTCCATTCAACATATGCATGGGCTGGAGCAATAGCACAGTGGGTAGGGTGTTTGCCTTGCACGTGGCCGACATGGTCAACCCGAGTTCGATTCCTCTGCCCCTCTCGGAAAACCCGGCAAGCTACTGAGAGTATCTTGCCCGCACAGCTACCCGTGATGTATTCGATATGCCAAATACAGTAACAAGTCTCACAATGTTACTGGGCCCACTCGAGCAAATCAATGAACAATGGGAGGACAGTGACAGTGACAACATGCACACCATTATTCACTGCTGCACTCAGATACAATAGCTAAGATATGGAATCAACCTAGGTGCCCAATGACGGATGGATTATGAAGAAATGGTATTTATACATAACTGAATACTTTGCAGCTGCAAAAAACTATGAAATTATGCAATTTGCTGCAACATGGCTGAAACTGAGAGATACCATGTTGAGTAAAGAAAGCCAGAAGAAAGACAAACACAAGATGATCTCATTTATCTCTGGTATATGGAATACTTGATGAGGAAATGTATTATAGACCACCCGTGACCCAGCGTTTAGGGAGAGGACGATGAAGGAAAGAAATCAAAGGGGGAAGAAGAACATGGCAAGTAATAAATGAACAGTCATCAGAGCTTCAGTTATACCAGCGGTAGGGGTGAGTGGTATAGCAATATATCTAAAATACAAACTCAACAAAACTGAAGATGTGATATAAGCTGCAACCAATGAAACTTTGTAATGTGCCTGTCAAACTGATGGGTGGGGATTGGGGTGGGTAGGGAATATAGGAACACTAGTGGAGGAAAATTGACACTGGTGGTGGGTTGGTGTTGAAATATTACATGCCTAAGACTCAATTATCAGTAATTTTGTAAATTACAATTCCATAATATCAAAACACCTCATTTAAGAAACATTAAGGAGTATTAAGGAATATTTATCCTTAGTTAAGTCACTCTTCCACATATTCTGAACCTCTGCACTTAGTGGTCTAACAGGTATTTCAAGTTTGACATATCCCAAACAACTCCCAAGTTATCCTGCAAATGTTCAGCCCTTTGTCCGTGACATAAGTTACAAATATTTTTCATGTTCACTGTCTTTTGAATTTACTCCTGACCTCCAAAGCCTGAAGAAGTCCTTGAGGTCAGAGCAATAGTACAGCAGGTAGGGTGCTTGCCTTACATGCAGCCAACCTGGATTTGATCCCCAACATCATATATGGTCTCCTGAGCAATGCCTGGAGTGATCCCTGAGCTCAGAACTGGAATAAATCCTGTGCACTGCTGGGTATGGCCCCAAAACAAAAAAAAATTCCTTATTCCAGCCTTACGAAACAATCTATGACTTGAACTGAACTTTGATGATGGTGTCATTATTGCATGCAACTATGTAGTCCAATTGGAATTCACTGAATTGTTAATTGTAAGGCAGGATTCTACCATAGTTTTTGCTAGAGAGCTTCCTGTGGTCCTAGTCTAATTGGTTGAACCATCTTTCCACCTGCTGATAGCATGCAGGTCAACAGAAAGAGAAGTCAAGAAAGATGACCTCCAAGACTTGAGCCACCAGATAGATAACTTTTCCCTTTACAGAACAAAACCTAAGTATGGGAATTAAGGCTATAAAATTAATAAGCACAATTGTGAAATTATGACAACTATGGGACAGAGAGGTGATTTTCTATGTACTAATCTACCTAACCATTTTTCATAGTCATAGAGTTCTTTCTTTTCTATGACTCTATAGGAAAAATTCTCCTATGCCTGAGGTTAAAAGAAATGGGCAGATAGTTAAGAGAGCCAAAAAGCACAAGATAGAATTAAAAAATGGATCCTATAAAATTCTCTAAATTAAAAATATATGGGTTCAGAATAAATCCTAGGGACAGAGAAATGACTCAATGGTCCAGTACACTTGCTTTGTAGGACGGAGGCTGGAGTTTGAGCCCCAGCACCAAATGACTTCCTGAGTATTGCCAGAAGCAATTCTAAGCACCATCAGGTGTGGCTTCAAAACAAAAAGAGGTAACCTCTAACATCTTTTTCCTCAAATTTATAGGGATCTTTTCGGAACTAATAAGCTTATGAGAAAGAAACATTCCTCTGAAGTTCCTCAATATCTATGATCTTACTTATATGGCTCTTCCTTCTATTATATTTTTGTTGTTGTTGATTTGGAGGGCACACCTGGCAATGCTCAAGAGGTCACTCTTAGCTATAAACTCAGGAATCACTCCTGGCAGTGCTCAATGGACCATACGGGATGCCAGGGATCAAACCCAGGATGGCTGCAGGCAAGGCAAGCACCCTACCCACTGCACTATCTCTCCAGAGCTTTAAAAGACAGAGATTAAGTGGAGGGTAAGCAAAGTTTTGAAAAATTTTGTTTTGACCAGGAAATACTCGTGCAACTAACTTTATCACACCTAATTCAAGTCAGTTCCTAATAGGGTCCACTTGAAATTCACCCCTTCAGATGAACACTATACACAGCTCAAACAATTCTGTTGTGCCAACAAAAACATGTTACAAATGCCAGCCAAGGAAACAGGATTATTATATTTACTTACCCCCAACCAAAGACACACTTTATCAGTGGGAGGCACTGAAGCTTTGCAGTACAAGTTATCTGCCAGTAAGAATCTAGTCTCCATTGAATTGGTGGACTCCTTAAAAGAATGAAAATGCTATAAACATGCTAGTTTAATACCGAGATAACAGAACTGAAAGCTGAACTTAAGTTCTTCAAAACACTGCCAACATACAAATTAAGTATAACGGTAAAAGAAATGAATGCTGGAGTCAGACGGCTGGGCACAAAGACCATGGATGACTAGCTATGTAAGTTTGATACATAACTTTACTTCTTTTACCTCTGACTGTTTCCTCATCTGTAACATGAGGTTAAGAATAATACCTGTCTCTCTCATTTTCTCTGTCTCTCTACACACATACCAAGTGTCTGACACAAAGTAATGATTCTGCTATATAAGAGTTAGCTATTACTCATATTACTAATTGCCAACCAGCCAGTTTTCTACAGTTCTGTAGAAACTTCATACAATCTTTAAAATATATTATGTTTATAAAATTTAATCATTATAGCCTGCTTTCAATGAGTGGATTAAACCAGATCAAATTCCAGATTCTCAAATCTAGTTCTGCCACAGAGAAGCAACATGACACTGATCAACTGTAGCATGTCTCTAACTGTTGCTTCTACTTCGAAATGAAAACTGGAACACATAATTTCTAGTATTCTTTCCAATGTTTAGAGACCAATCATAACAAGAAAATACCTTAGATGTTCCTACCTCAAAATGGGACATTTTCTTTTTGTACTAGTAATTTCAATTAAGTATTAATAATTTTGTACAAATTGTTCAAATTACATCTTAAAATTTTCAAGCAATGCATACAATTAATCTAAGAACTGAGGTCCTAGAATTATACCAGATTTGGCGAGGGGGAGGGGAGTCACATTAACCACAGAAGCGCTTCATCTGTAATGTAATTACCTGTTCTCAAGAAGGTAGATTGGACCACAGAGATCAGTACCCAAGGAATAAAAGAAGATACTGTCCTATTTATAAGAAAAATACACTTACTTTTTTCTTCTGCATGTATTTTAGAATTTCTAAAGTCTGCTTAATTTCAGGAATCTGATTTTTAAGCCTGTAAACAAGAAAAAGGTTAACTTAGTATTTTGAGGCAAGACTATCAGGTCATTTGCGTTCTATTAATACAATCGAGAATTATTTACAAATATAAGTTAAGATATATTTGAGATATTAACAAGTTCTATTTATAAAAGTATTAAGAAGTATAATGAAAATGTAGATAGCATACAAACACACCATTATGATTATTTCACATTTCTATTTGCAAACCACATTTCAGAGGTTATCAGAAGTACACAATTATCCTTAACAGAGTCATTTTAAAGTAACAGATATTCAAATATTTTTGTTCTGAATTTGGAACCACTGGAAACCACCAGTTCTCAAGCCAGATCTATGAAGCCTGCATAGTCCTGGTGAATGCCTTCACCACATAGACATATGCATCACAGTTACCTAAACATGAGCAAAGCAATGACAGCTTCCTGCATTTGGAAAAAGCATGTTCAATATTCTGCATGCCTAATATACCAGATTACAATAGAGTATAACAGTTCATGGACATTTAGAAGCCTGCATATGCAGTTCCGGAACCCATAACAAAAGACTACCTGCCTAACCCTGGTGCTAACTAACCAACCCCAGAGCCAGGCCTCCTTTACTTCAGTAAAAACCCGTCCAGTGTTTTACACTGGCAGGTGACATCCTCCTTAGGCTTGTGAGCACTCTCTTTCGAATAAACTCCATTTCAGTCAAATTCTCCTCTTGGACTATTTCTTTCCTTCTGCAACCCTGTCCCAGGCCTTTCATAATAGTACAATTCTAACTATACAATATTACAAACAGGAATGAAGAAAGCAAAAATGATTAGCACGGAGGGATGAATAGATGGAGCACATAGAATTTCTTCTTTTTGGTTTGGGGGCCAGACCCAACAGTACTAAGGGATTACTCCTGGCTCTGAAATCAGGGATCACTCCTGGTGGGGCACAGGAAACAATATGGGGTACCAGGGATAAAACCCGGTTTGCCACATGTGAGCACCCTGCCCACTGTACTACCCCAGCACTGTTTTCTTAGAACAGTGAAACTACACTGTATAGTATTATAAAAGTAGATAGCACATGCATCTGTCAAAACTTATGACAAGTACAACAAAACAAAGTCTAAGCCATGGAATTTCACTGACAATAATTTACCAAGATATTGGCTGATCAACTATAACAAATACAGCAATCTGGTGAAGGATATTGGTAACAGAGGTAGCTAAGCATGGAAAAATCTCTGTACCTTCTACTCTATTTGTCTATGACCCTACAGGTACGATAAAAATAAAGCCACAAAAAATGAAAAGCTAGGCTAGTGAATTATCTTGCATGCAGGATGACCAACTCAATCCCCAAAACTGTCAGGATCCACTCCCAAGCACAGAGCTGGTAGGAGTCCCCAAGCACAACTGGCTGGGCCACCAAAACATAAAAAGTAAAATAAAAATAAAGTAAAATTACTAGCAATTGATTCCCAAATGAAATCAGCCTAAAAAGAGCATGAGACAAATTCTTTTTTGGCTCAAAAGTCACTTAAAAAAAAAGAAACTGTTCTGTCACTAAGGTGTAGCTCTTTTGGGGGGGGGAGGTCACACCTGGCAATGCACAAGGGTTACTCCTGGCTCATGCACTCAGGAATTACTCCTGGCGGTGCTCAGGGAACCATATGGGATGCTGGGAATCGAACCCTGGTTGGCTGCGTGCAGGGCAAACGCCCTACCCACTGTGCTCCAGCCCCAGTTTAGCTCTTTCTTAATGACAATGAGAAACTTCCCACGGCCTTCATTTATTTTGCATGGAAAAATATACAAAACAGCAGGTCAGAGAGATGAGCAGGTATGGTGTTTGTCTTGTATGCAGCTGACCCAGGTTTGATTTCCAATATCACATAGGGTCCCCATGAGCCCATCAGGAGTGATCCCTAAGTGCAAAGCCAGGAGTAAGCCTGAGCACTGCCAGGTGTGGCCCAAAAACAAAACAAAAAAACTTGTTGGAACACTGTATGACATACCCAATCATAAACAACTTTATAACTGAATCTCCCAGTTATTCAATAAAAGAAATTTTAAGAAACCTATCACGATCTTGCTCAAGCCCATGTTCTCACTTGAACACATATCTAAGTTGCTAATCTCTGTGTTCCTTTGCCTGCTAGTTTCCACATTCTTTCTCTCCCCTCACATCTTTCTAAATGTCTTAATAAAAACTATCTTGCTTCACCAAAAAAAAAAAAAAACCCAAAACCCATCACTATGTGGTACTCCAGGAACACACAGATGAAATCTAATTAAAATTTAATTAAGAATTAAATTTAGGGGCCGGAGCCATAGTATAGCATATCCCATATGATCCCCCAAATGCCACCACGAGCAATTCCTGAGTGCAAAGCCAGGAGTAACCCCTGAGCATCACTGGGTGTGACCCAAAAAGCAAAAAAAAAAAAAAGAATTAAATTTAATTGCTAAATTATTAAATTTCATCAATTTAAATCCTAATATTCTGTGAACTCTTTGGAATTAAATATGAGTATTTTAGAACTCTCAATTTTGGTCATTTTTATAGATACTCATCTAATCAAATGACCAAAAGATGTGTCCTTCTGTGAAATGTCAAATACACATACAAATTAAGAAACGTGTCCATATCAAGGTTTTTGGCCCTGTAAATTATTTCTATGTCACATTTTGGGAATGCCTACAGCAGTACTTGGGGGCCCAGTGCCCATTCCAGGAAAGAGTTGGCCTGGCATATCCAGGTCTGACAGTCAGGTGCTTGATGAGGCATGGTGATCCTCCATAAGAAGGTGTCATGCAGTGCAGGAGACCAAACTCTGGCATATAAGTTCCAACCCTCTGAGCTATCTTCCAGGCCAATACTGCAACACAGTTTCGTATGTTCAATTAACACATTTACTATTGTAAGACATGTTGTATACTGATAGACCCAGCAGCCTAAGCCACCAAGGTCACACATATACCCAAGTAACATAACCAACTCTCCTCACCCTGCTACATCCTGAAAGAACAGGCAGTTCTAACCTGAGTGCTTACACCCTTAACTATTATCTTTGCTGGTTTCATGGCTTAAAAGTAAAATGTTTAATGTTATGGGGTGCTAGGAACTAAGGGCCACTGAGGCTTAGGTCGAATAAGTAAGATAGATGCCCAGAAGTAAGTGTTATTCAGAGTCAATGAACTCCCAAGTTACAAAAGCATAGCATTAACAGTCCTCCTGTGTCTATACAAAAAGGACATTCCTCTAAAGTAAACTATGCAAAGAACATAAGAGAGAGAAAAGCAGTATTTCACTTACAAATACAAAATCCAGAGTTCCTCAGAAGGATCTGGCCTTACAAGTCACAGGGTCTGAATTGGGTAATAGATGTTTAACAGATGGAGAAGCAGGGCACAGAGGAGAAGTTAAAGATGAACACAGAGGAATGGGAGTGCCTCTGGGTAACTGTGATGGGTGTAACCCAATAAACCTAAGCTCCCTGCGGCAAGGGAGAACAGAAAAAACAATTGTACCCTACAGAAATATGAAAAATAAGTATGGGGCTGGAGCAATAACAATAGCAATAGCACAGTGGGTAAAGCATTTGCCTTGCATGTGGTTCAATCCCCAGCATCCCATATGGCATCCTGAGCACCGTCAGGAGTTATCCTGAATTCAGAGCCAGGAGGAACCCCTGAGCATTGCTGGGTATGACCCACAAAGCCAAAAAAAAAAAAAAGAGAAGTGGCTATATGACAACCAATACTACTGTTGAAATAAAGAACTAATGTTTATTTGCCAAAAGACAAATGACCAAAGTCAAAAGAAGAGGGGGAATAATAAAGAGAAATAAGGGGCCAGAGTAACAGTAGAGTGGGTATTACACTGGTCTTGCAAGTAGCAGATACAGGTTCTATTCCCAGCATCCCATTTGGATCCCTGAGTCCGCCAGGAGTGACCCCTGAGCAGAGCCAGGATAAGCCCTCGGCACTGCCCAATGTGCCCCCCCCCCCAAAAAAAATGGGTGGCAAAATCAGAAGTGTCAATATCCACAGAAACCTGAATTTCCAATGAGGGGGGAAACTACCAGATAGAAAAACAAAGCAAAAAATAAAATCAAAATTTCCAGTTACAGGGGAAAAAGCTTAAGATTCGTGTGTTAAAGATAAATGATGGGCAGCAAGATTTATACAATACACAAAGACTATATAAAATATCAATAATTTTAGCATCCAAATTAAATAAATCCCTCTGCTAAAACATCGATACATCATGAAGAGTCATTTTGTTTCATTGTTATTATCAAAGCAGTGAGGAAAATTGCAGGAAAAATTAAAACTAAAGGCAATAAAACAGAAGAGGCTTCGAGCTGAGTAGTGAGGTCTATAGAAAAGGAGGTGTCGAGAAGCAGATGTCCAGCCCCACTTAGACCTAAGGCCCAAGTTGAGACCTGACTCTGAGTTCAGTAGGGAGGAGGCTTAAGTGGGAGGAGGCTAGTAAAGAAAACAGTCAAAGCAAAATCCTCTACCGAGAAAGGCAAACTTGTCCATAGCCACAGTCATAGGAAGCTGGAATAAAGTTAGATAAGACATCCACACTTAGACAAATTATAGTGAAATAAGAAAATTAAAAAGGTTTTGTTATTTTTAATAAAGGACAGAAATTTCCAGTTAAGATGGCAGCAGAGAGGCTGGAGAGATGGTACAGTTGATGAGGGTCTTGCCTCACATGAGGCCAATCTGGATGCAACGCCCAGCACTCCATATGGTCCCTGGAGCCCAGCCAAAAGTGATCCCTGAGCACAGAGCGAGGAGTTAAGCTCTGAGCCCTGCAGAGTGTGACGCTTCCCTCCAGTCAAAATTAAAATACGGCAGGAAAGCTGGTTCATTCTAATCCTTCAAATGGCCAGAGCACACTTCCTTTGTTAGAGAGTAGCATAGACATAACAAGTGTTTAGAACCACAGGCTAAAAGTCCAGCAAGGGATGATACAGAAAAGTGAGCTGATTTCCTGCAGCTGCTTTTTCCAAACAACACTAGAAAGCTCCTTTCTCTTTAGAAAAATATGCCAGGTTATTATTAAGAAATGACTAAATTAACTCATTTTATAACTCATAACTAAAGGAGCTATACATTGAGTATCATAAAGAGATGATATGATACTCATATCATGTGAGCTAGATAGTATTAACTTCTTTTTTCTTTGTTTCTGAGTCACACTCAGTGATGTTCAGTGGTTACTCCTGGCTCTGCACTCAGGAATTTCTCCTGGCGGTGCTGGGGGACCATATGGGATGCTGGGGATTGAAGCTGGGTCGGCCACGTGCCAGGCAAACGCCCTACCCACTCTTTTATTGCTCCGGCCCCTAGTATTGACTTCTTAATGCAAGAATAGTACAAAACTATAAAGCAGTGATCCCTCTCGACCCCCCAAAAATCAACCTTGATCAAGACCACAGCTACAACAATTAATTTACAGAGGGGTAAAAGAAACAAGTTTTAAAATTACACAAGAATTCAGCAAACAGTCCTGAATAACCCTTAGATAAAAGGTAAAGGTAAAGGCCCTCCCGTTAATCATCGATTTGCTCGAGCGGGCCCAGTAACGTCTCCATTGGAGACTTTGTTGTTACTGTGTCTGGCATATCGAATACGTCACGGGGAGCTTGCCGGGCTCTCCGAGAGGGGCAGAGGAATCAAACTCGGGTCGGCCATGTTGGCTGCGTGCAAGGCAAACGCCCTACCGCTGTGCTATCGCGCCAGCCCCGAAGGATTGATTAACCCTTAGATAATCAATCTTAATGTGAAAAGTAAAACAAGCATTGAGAGTAAAGAATTAGAAGGTTATCTTTTGTGTGTTGAAAGTAGATAAAGGACCAAAAAAGATAGCCTCTCAGTTTCTATACTGCAAACCATAATGCCCAAAAGTAGAGACACAATATGGGGGAAACTGTCTGCCATAGAGGCAAGGGGAGAGGTGAGATGGGGAGGGGATTCTGGGGACATCGGTGGTGGAAAATATTCACTGGTGGAGGAATGGAGGATAGATCTTAGATCACTGTATAACTAAAACTCAAATATGAAAGCTGTGTAACTGTATCTCATGGTGATACAATAAATAAGGGTATCTTTGTGAACTTGGGATAATCACACAGATTACTACACCAGATACAAAGAGCTCTACACATAAATTAGAGTACATAAAAATTAAATGACTCCAAGTGAAGTTGTATCTCCACAGTATATCCTTTAAAAAGGGATTATTTTAACTACACCATATAAAAAGAAATGGGAATCCTCCCACATAGCACATAGAAAAAAATTAATGACACAAGTTAAAAAGTTAAATGTGAAACAAAATTTTAAAAACCTTTATAAGAAAATATAGGTGGCCCATGTCCCATCGTCACCATCATGTAAGCTCACCTACCATCCTTGTTCTGGAGACACGTAAATATATCTCAAAAGACATCACCTATCCACAAAAATTTCTCAGATACACATCCCAGGTGAGAACATCAGGGTGCTCTTGAAGGTGGGGGGGGCCAGGTTTCCACCAAAACAAAGCCCTGGCAGCTGCTCCCACACCCCAAAGTTGCCACCCAGTTAAAAATTTAACTACAGCTGGACTGCTCAGTTAAGAATTCTGGTACATCTACACAATAGAGTACTATGTAGCTGTTAGAAAAGATGAAGTCATGACATTTATATACAATTGGTACTACATGAAAAGTATCATGATAAGTGAAATGAGTCAGAAAGAGAGGGATAGACACAGAAAGATTGCATTCATCTGGGGAATATAATGTAACAAAATAGGAGACTAACACCCAAGAATAGCCGAGATAAGTACCAGGAGGTTTACGCCATAGCTTGGAGGCCAGCCGCACATGGTAGGGGGAAAGGCAGCTCAATAGGGAAGGGAGCACCAAATAAATGGTGTTGGGAAGATCCTCCCAGGATGGGAGATGCATACTGAAAGTAGACTATAGACCAAACATGATTGCCACACAATGCCTCTGTTGCAAACCACAGCAACCAAAAGGAGAGAGAGAACAAAAGGGAATGCCCTGCCACAGAGGCAGGTGGGATGGAGGGGGGGGGGGGTAGGAGGGATACTGGGATCATTGGTGGTGAATGGGCACGGGTGGAGGGATGGGTACTCGATCGTTGTATAACTGACCCAAGCACAAAAATTTCTAAGTCTACAACTGTACCTCATGGTGCTTCACTAATAAAAATTTAAAAAAAAAGAATTCTGGATTTTCTGGAGCAATATCTCCAATACCTACAACACTGACTTCCCAGTAGTAGAACGATGGGATGTAACATGGAAACCAACCAGTCTCAACTAACAAAAACACTAGGATGGAAGGTTAACTAAGCAACAGCTTAGTAAACCCTCAGGCTAGAGCCTAATATCCTCATGGTGAGATACACAAGAGTTTTCACAAATTTTCTTCTACAAAACATTTCTGATCATTCTGTTAGTCACTTAGTGGTAGCAAGGAATTGACTGTCAAACACAAACACTGTCCTCCCGTTGTTCATCGAGTTGCTCGAGCGGGCCCAGTAACGTCTCCATTTTGAGACTTGTTACTGTGTTTGGCATATCGAATACATCACGGGGAGCTTGCCAGGCTTTGTCGTGTGGGCAAGATACTCTCGGTAGCTTGCCGGGCTCTCCAAGAGGGGCAGAGGAATCGAACCAGGCTCAGCTGGGCTAGCTGCGTACAAGGAAAATGCCCTACCCGCTGTGCTATCGCTCCAGCCCAGCAAGGAATATAAAATAAATTATTGTAGGCCTGCTTTGGGAGCATGCTTTAGGGTAGTAGTGAAAATGGAGGTGACAGTGGTGATGGGACTAGTGATGGTACATTGAATGCCTTTAACAAATCATCACGAACAACTCTGTAAACCACGGTGTTTAAATAAAGTGGGCAAAAAAGAAAATATAGGAGTCCGTCTTCTTGAACATGAAATACAAGCTAGGCTTTCATAAACAACATAAGAGTATAAACTATTAAGGGGAATTCGTTATTAAGGGGGTCACACCCAGCAAAGCTCGAGGGGCGAGGATCACTCCCAGCGTTGCTTAGGAGGCCTTGGTGATTGAATCCATGGCTGTGCTTTGAATGTGCTCTACCATTCAAGCCATATTCCTGGCACCTAGAAGTAAATTGTAACTAGACATTAGAAACAAATCACAAACAAGAAAGTTTCTCATGCATATAACCCATACTCAATATACAAAGAACACTTGGAAATAAGAGACAACCAGGCCAGAGATGGCTCAAATGGCTGAAGAGCTTGTTTTGTCCCACAAGTTCCCTCAGGAGTGACCTCAAACACCAAGCCAAGTATAGTCCCAGAGCACTACTGGCGGTACTCACCCCCACCAAAGGACAACCAACACATTTACAGAATGGGTAAAACTCTAAAAAATTTCAGGCTCAGGAGAGATGGAAGAAAATCTGGGTTGGAGGAAATGCTTTGCATGAGGGATCCCCAGGTTTGATTCCCAGCACCCAATATTCTCCTGAGCACCAGTACATGTGTCTCCCCCATCCTCCGGAAAAGAAAAAAGAAATGGGAGGCAGACCCCTTTCCTTCTAGCTAGGTTCTAACAGACTCTAAACCTGACTTCCCCAATGTTAACAGCCCAGGCAATTCCACAGTGCTCACAGTTCTAATTTTTCAGCCTCCCAGGGGATCAAATTACAAACAGTCTCAGCACAGCAGGGACACTAGAAAACAAACGGGGAAGACAGGCAAAAGCCCACCAAGTTCAATGAATGGAACAGTAACATCAAAGACATTATCAATACCAATTAGCCCTGTAAACCCTCAGAAACTGACTCGAGGTCAGGAGATAGTAGAGCAGCTAGGATACTTTTCCTTGTATGCTGCTGACCCACCTTTGATTCCTGGGACCCCATATGGTCCCTCAAGTCCAACTAGGTATGATCCCTAAGTTCAGAGCCAGGAGTAAGCTATGAGAATAGCTGGGAGTGGCCCCCCAAAAAATTACTTGAGTGACACCATAATGAAGAAGTTTACTGAGCTCAAAGAAACAATGGCATAGGCAGTTAGCAAAGCACAAGAAAGCAGGAGTGCTGAAACAAGCAGAAATAACAAATGAATATGGTAAAATATGAAAAATTTATTAGAACCTTCTTGTGCACTGCTCCACCATCCCAGGTGAGGCTTGCCTCCGGCTGGTATCACTGGACCTGTTTTGGAAAGGTCTCCCCCATACTGGGTGGGACGAAGCAGCCTCTATACCAGCCTTCAACAAAGTAAGTGCCTACACCGCAGCTCCTGAAGTGCTCAGCCACTTAAGCAACTTACTCAACAAATTACATGCTGCTCACAATCAATCTTCCTGTCATTCTTTGAAGACGGGCAGAGGAGAGAGAACAACCTCTAGCTTAATCTCTCCATATCTTCCAGGGTGAGAAACTACAAAGATTCACCCCAGTATGGGAACACTAGAAAACCAATGGAAAAAAACACATAGAAGCCCACCAAGCTCAAAGAGCAAAAACAGTTTCATCAAAACCAACACCAGCAAATCCTCAATTCTTTAGTGACACTATGATGAGTTCAAAGAAATGATAGCACAGTGGTCAGCAAAGCACAAGAAAAAGTATGAGTCAAAATGAAAAAATTATAGTCCGAAATGACAGGAATGAAGAATATGGTAGGTCATATTAAGAGGTCAATAGAAGCTCTGAACAGCAAGATAACAGAAGCTGAGCAAGAGATCAAGGAGCTCCAAGATGAGGAGTGAACTTACGAGATAACTACAACATTACACAGGAGTCTGTAGGGAGTACCCTGGGTCACGACTTCTCTGGGAAGTGGGCTGCTGCCGGGGAGAACTCCAACAGAGGAGGAAACCTCTAGGAAAAGGCAGAAGGTTCAAAACAGTCTGAAAAGAAATGAAAAGCATGCCAGAACAAGTTTAAGAGGAACAATATAATAATCACCAGAGTCCTTGAAGAACAGGAAGGCAAATAGGATGAAGAAACAATAAGTAAAGAAATCATCCATAAGAACTTCCCAGAGCTGAGGATTATAGGTACCAAAATCCAAGCGGTCCAAAGGCTTCCAGTGAAAAAGAAGACAAATTAGAAAAACTCTAAGAAAAATTATACTCAATATATAAAATCCAAAGATAGAGACACAATATTGACTGCAGTAAGATCAAATAAAGGAACTTATATACAAAGGAGAGCCCATAAACTGCACAACAGATCTATCAAGTGAGACTACACAGCTAGGTGTGCACCCCTAAAATAAAACTCATTAGAAACTCTGAGCAACAGAGTAACAGCAGCTGAGGAAGTCAAGAAGCTTCAAAATGAGATGGAGAAAACTTCTAGAAAACAACAGAAGATAGAAAAAAAGAAACTGCAAAAAAATGAATAGTATACCAGAGAACCATGGGATAAACTCAAGAGGAACAATGTAGGAATTACTTGAGTCCCTGAGGACCAGGAAGGCAAATCTGATGAAGAACTAAAACAGAAATCATAGTTAAGAACTTGTCAGAGTTGAGGAATATAAGCAACCAAATACAAGAGGCCCAAACAATCCCAGCGAAACAGATTCAACTAAGAAAACTCCAAGACATACAGTACCTAGGATGATAAAAATCAGAGGGCATAATACTGAAAGCAGAGATGTTAAGTGTTAAAGGAGCGTCCCTGGAGGACAGGACAAACTTGCCAGCATGTGGCATTGAGTATGGAACAAATTCACAGTACTTATGATTGCCCTCTATTAGATTAAGAAAGGTAGATTCACTCCTAGCTTGCAAAGGGATTTTATGCATTTCCAACAATGAAATTAGATCTCATTTATACTGAATGTTCTGCTGACTAGGGTCTTTAAACGTCCAGATTTTTGTTATAATATTTTACTTATTAATGCAGACACTTTAGTATCAATAATACAGTATTTTCTAATATACAGCCAAAATTCACTTTTTTAGGAAAAAAACACTAAAGTTTTAGGCAAAACACACTACTTTTATTAGTTTAGTCATACTTTCCCCTTTGAATTTTCTTAATTCTTTTCACCCTTATTAAAGTTTACATGTAGGATTTACCAATTTCATGGAAACTCTAAGATGCAGTAGCACTGTATTACCCATAATATTATTCTTTAATTTATATACCTCATAAAGGGTGTATTTCTTGAAAAAATAATTTTCAATTTACAATTTTGTGGTATTTCAGGAGATTAGCTCAATTTATCTGTATGTATGTAGGGTGTCACCACTTCCACAAAAAAGCTATCTCTCCCATATGTTGGGGCAAAGAAACACAGTAAGAAAACAACAACTTGTCAAAGTCATCAGAACTGAAGATTCTTCTGAGCTTAGATGGGGGCAATTCTTGGGTTACTGGTGAAGGAAGTGGGCTCTCTGGTAGTAGACGTGTTGTTGGAACGATGTATGCATGAAAAGTGTGACTAAAAATATTACAAATTTCAATACCTAAATAAAACTGTTCAAAAAATAAAACGGGCTGGAGCAATAGCACAGCGGGTAGGGCGTTTGCCTTGCACACAGCCGACCCAGGTTCAATTCCCAGCATCCCATATGGTCCCCCAAACACCGCCAGGAGTGATTCCTGAGTGCAGAACCAGGAGTAACCCCTGAGCATCGGCTGGGTGTGACCCAAAAAGGAATAAATAAATAAAACAACTAAAAGAAGTTTTCCATATACGCTGACTCCAATGAGTTGCATTTATTTAAGTCCACATCCATTCTCCATCTTGAGTCATCAGCAGCATTTGACAATAATTAATGAGTCTCTTCTCCATACCTTTCCTAAAAACTGAACTTTTACTTATTTTTTTGTTCTTGATTTTGTTCTACACCCAGAATTGTTCAAGGCTTACTCCTGGCTCTGTATTCAGGGATCACTCCTGGAGGGCATGGGAGAATCATATGGGGTGCTGGGGACTGAACCCAGGCTGGCTGCAAGGTTAGCACCCTATCCACTATACTGTATCTTCAGTCCCAAGAACGCCTTTTCTTAGATTGAATTTCAGAGCTTCACAATCTCCTAGTTTTCCCTAACTATTATCACTGGCAACTTTCCCTTTAGCTTTTTGCCCATTATCCCATTTCAAACTTCTTCTGTTCTAATATCCAGAGCTTTACTAGTATTTGGGGGGGAGGGGAGGGGGGATCAGGAGGCAGAATGGGACAGGGCCTCCCAGCAGTCCTGTGGGAAACTGGGGCCACTCCCAAAGGTACTGTGTCCAGTTGTGCAGGACAAAAAGTCTTGAAACTGGACCAGATAATGCAATGCTGGTCAAATCAGCAGTACTGGAGTCACTAGGGCCATATACCATAGTGCTCAAGGACCACCAAGGTCCCTGACACTGATGCTGGGGAGCAATGCAGTGCCAAGGTTCAAATATGGAATCTCTCATATACAAGGCTTGAGCTGTTTCTTTGAATTTATCCCTGGCCCCTTTCATATTCTCTTCACCTACACACACTTTCTCATGTGATAAAGGACATCCATTTCCCTGGTTTCAACATTTAAAAAATATATATCTTTTATTTATCATTTTAATTTCCCTTCTCTTCTAGTGGTGGTTTACTGTGGGTTGTACATGCATGGCAGTTCTGCATATGTAAACCTGGGAGGGTATTCTACTATACCACAGTACAAGAGTTGACAATATAACTTTGACACACAAATTCCACCGTCTCTACCAGAGCTTGATACTGAGGCGCATTTTCTTCTACAATTAATACTTCCCACAGGCTTTATTCTTCTTTTAAAAATGAAAATAGGGGGCTGGAGCAAAAGCACAGCAGGTAGGACATTTGCCTTGCAAACGGCCGACCCAGTTCGATTTTCGCGTCCCATATGGTCCCCCGAGCACCACCAGGTGATTCCTGAGTGCAGAGCCAGGAGTAACCCCGGTGCATCACCAGGTGTGACTCAAAAAGCAAATAAATAAATAAATATAAAAATAGGAGCCAAGCAATAGTTCAGTGGGCAGAACACTTGCCTTGCACACAGCTGACCTGGGTTCAATCCCTGGTATCCCATATAATTCCCCATGCCCTCCAGGAATGAAATCTGAGCATAGACCCAGAAGTAATCCCTGAGCGCTGCCAGATGTAGCCCCAAAACAAAAACCAAAAAACTTTTATTACAAAATAAGTACAAGCATATTGAGGAAAAAATAAGGATCTAGACAAGCAAAGAGAAATGCCACATTTCCAGCACCCAGAGATTAGCACTATTAACGGTGTTATTAGCATAAATTTTTCTAGATATTTCTATGTACATATGCTCTTTCCAACACACGCTTATTGTATCTCCTCCAGCTGTTTCCACTAATGCTTTCCAATTATCCATGTCAATTATGTTCTATCTCATCTAAGATTCCATATTCAAATTTCCCAAATCAAATGAGAAACCTTTAAAAATAAGCTTATGTGGGGGTATGATGTCGCCAGCAGGTCGATTTGTATCTGTGAGGCAAGTGCATCAGCAGCCTGATGGCACCGTCATGCTTTCAGATACCCCAAAAATGCTGCTGTGCCTTTGGTCAGACCCCAAAAACTTGGGGCAAAGTTTACCAAGAAAGTAAACGGCTAAAAGTTAGGTATATGGAAGACACACCCACAAACCACCTCTGGCTCAGCTATATAATTGGATGCATGGCCTCTCTGGTTCCAGACCAAACTACTTAATGGCCATGATCCCAGAGACTCAGAAACGAATCTTGGAACCCAAAGGCTTTTGGCAGAAATGCGTCCTGTTCCTACAGTAGGTTACTGGCGCTGGGCCAATCCAGGTGGGGATAAGTTTCGTGCCTTGTCCTGTTCCCCTTGGCGGCCTGGTGACCACTATCCTCCAGAAGCTTCTGTACAGGTTTTGGCCTGCAGGGATGAGACATGCAGGGCCTCACCAGATGGGAGTAGAACTAGCCCTTTCCTCCCCATCGCAGCGAGACCCCGAGTCGCCACCTACAAACAGCCTCTCTGGCTCCTGATCAAGCTAATTAACGGCCATGATTCAAGAGACTCAGAAACAAATCTCAAAACCCAGCGGCTTTTTGCAGAAATGCCTCTGGACCGCATACAAGGTGGCTGCTGCCTCAGAGCTTCTTGGAAAGCCAGGTATGAGCCAGCATTGATGGGGCAACTGCAGTCTCATGGGAAGGGGGGCGGTACCGGCTTGTCCTTCTCGCCCTACCGAGGTCACGAGTTGCCCCCCACGAGCGGCTCTCTGGCACAGCCATAACACCAGAAGCACAGAAACCAACCTCGTAATTATCTGGCTCTTTGCAGAAATCCAAAATCGAAAGGCCGCTATTGCGGCCATGCAAGATTATATGATTCTCATAACCAGCAATAGAAAACAAAGTATTTCACAATGCCTTTTCAGCAATTCTTATTGTTGGAGGCGGGGAATTCTAAACAATAATGGTGCATCTTTTGTCGAAATAATGAATGTAATCAATGTAGAGAAGAGTTAAGTGGAAATCATCTGCCTCACAGGCATTGGGAGGGGTGGGAGGAGGGTATATTGGAGTTCTTGGTGGCGAAAAATGAGTACTGGTGAAGGGAAAGGTATTTGATCATTGTATGACCAAGACTTAAACCTGAAAGCTTGGTAACTTTTCCCACAGTGATACAATAAATAAAGGAGCGATAGCACAGCAGTAGGGCGTTTGCCTTACAAGCGGCCAACATGGCCGACCCGAGTTCGATTCCTCCGCCCCTCTCGGAGAGCCCGGCAAGCTGCCGAGAGTATCTTGCCCGCACGGCAGAGCCTGGCAAGCTCCCCGTGACATATTCGATATGCCAAACACAGTAACAACAAGTCTCACGATGGAGACGTTACTGGGCCCACTCGAGCAAATCGATGAACAATGGGAGGATCGTGACTGTGATTGTGAAGAAGAAAAATAAATAAAATTATGAAAAAAAAAGTAAGGTGGAGTTCATGCCCAATTCAATCAGCTAATCAGTGGCTGAATAAATAGCAGTACTCCTACATAAAAAATAAGCTTTTGTAAGTTTGCATAAGTGGTATCTTATGCTCAAACGATCATTTGTCACTTCGGTCTGCTCTAAATTACTATATGCTACTACTGGACATAGTAACTACTATGTAGTTATTGTAGTAGTTACTATATGATATCCAAACAGATGATATCCAAAAAGACAGAACAGACAGAACTATACTATGGTTGAATTTATAAGAGTTAATAGCTCTGAGAGAGGGCAGGGTTTGCTGGAAAGGGGAAGGCAGGAATTTCCTCAGTTAAAGGAATGATCTGTATATTTGTCTGCACAACAATTACAGAACCGAATGTAATTAGGCAAAATTGATCAAATTGAATATTCAACAGCTAGATATTGAACTGTATATAAATTATGTCCGTTTATTTAAGTTCACACCACAAAGGATCAAGTAAAGAAAAACTTCAAAAATTTCTACACCTACCTCCTTTTCTTTTGGGCAAGATTGAGTTCCATAAACTTATACTTCTGGTATTGTTCATCCAGTTTCTTTAGTACGACATCTGCAGTCTCATTTCCAGGTTGCTTCATGAAATTATCTACATCCTCCTTTATATAAAAAATAATACATATTTCAGTGTACCTCTAATCTCATGTTTTTACCTATTAGCTTTATATTTAAAGCACAGTTTTGTTTTATTCTCCAAAGGTTCCTCTTAACTAAAAAATTATGAAAGTTTAAAAACCAACCAAGTCAGATGGCACATATATACTATGCACCTATTTTATTCTTCATTTACCTTCTTTTTATCTTCATAGGAGAAAGAATATGACCTTGCCTGCTTTATGTATTCCCCATGTGGCTTAATAGTAAATATAGAAATTCCAGCAATTAAATTCATTGCCTGGTCCAATGCTGTAGTCACAAAAGAATCCAAGAGTTTGTATGCCAACCATATAAATTTTATTACTTAAAATTTTAGCTAAACAAGTATGGCCACAGAGATCATGCTGAATGTTATTAGCTCCCCAAGGCAAACCACAAAAACCTTCTTTAAGTATCAAATGGCTGAACTAAAGTAAAGCTAAAAGGCAAAGAGAATTGTCTTTGCAAGAGGAAAAATTAATGGGGCTGGAGTGATAGCACAGCAGGTATGGCGTTTGCCTTGCACGAGGCCGACCCCTGTTCCATTCCCAGCATCCTATATGGTCCCCTGAGCACCGCCAGGAGTAAGTCCTGAGTGCAGAGCCAGGAACAACCCCTGTGCACGGACAGGTGTGACCCAAAAAGCAAAAAAGAAAGAGAGGAAAAATCAAGCAAAAGGCACAGTAAAACCAAATAGGATTTTTTCACATATACTACAAAGTGGTCCTTGAAGAAAAGCTAACTAATAAAAAAAGAAGAAAAGGTAACTAACGAGGTAAATAAAGGCCAGAAACTAGATGTAAATATAAGGAACCTTCTAACGGGAAGAAAATAATGTTGTAAAAAGCATTATTAGGAAAGGGTCTCCTGTACCCAACAGATTTTATGTTGTTACGCTGAGTCGGGAGAGAAATAAATAGCAGGTGTAAGGGAGAAAATACATAATACAGAGTATCGCTGTCACTGTCCTCCCGTTGTTCATCGATTTGCTCGAGCGGGCCCAGTAACGTTCTCCACCGTGAGACTTGCTGTTTACTGTGTTTGGCATATTGACTACGTCACGGGGAGCTTGCCGGCTCTTCGAGAGGGGCGGAGGAATCGAACCCGGCTCGGCCGGACCGGCTGTGCGCAGGCCAAATGCCCTACCGCTGTGCAATCCCTCCAGCCCAAAATAAAGAATATAACCAGGAAAAAAATACGACTACAAAGCAGAATCAATATATGCAAATACGGCACATCAAGTGTGTAGGGGCTTTATACACTATCTATAGACTATCTATATAGTCTAGATACCCGGGTCTTTTGAAGGATGTAAGAAAGGTTGATTCCCACAAAGATAAAGACAGCCGGAACCCAGAAAGTCCAGAAAGTTCAAGAAGAGAGAGAACCGCTGAAGGCACCGGCCCGATGGGTGGGTCGGACAGGGCTGGCTCAGTATTCCGAGGATTCGAGTACTAGTTGTAGAATAAGCGAAAGCGTCTAGTCGCGCCCCTTTGTTTGGAGCGTTCCCATTCTCGGAACCCTCCAGATCCCACGCGTGCCCCCGGGCCCGCGCTCCCTGCCGGAAACCCCGTCCGAAGAGGCCCCGCAGCCTTCGCTCCCTTCCGTGGCACCGCGCGCCTCGACTCGCCTCCGCCAGGAGAGCAGCTCGGCCCCTGCCGCCCGCAGCCCTCAGCCCTCAGCCGACCGGGCGTCCCGCACGACGTGGGCCTCGGCCACCGTGGCTGTGGCGGCCTGTTCAGGCCCGGTCGAGCGGTTCCCTGGCTCCCCGTCGCGAGGCAGCCCGCGCCCCTTCCGTGCGGAGACCTGCTCCGACCGCGTGGCCTCCGGGCGCGTCCAGCGCGCCAACGGCCCATGTCGCGGCCCCACCGGCTTTCCCGAACAACTGAGGCCCGGGAAGGGGCGGTCCGCGGCTTCGGCCCAGTAAGCCGGATGCCTGCGAGCAACTTACCACGAACACGGCCTCCGGAATCCCTAGGTGGAGCCGCCGCCCGTTCCCTGCCGCTCCTCCGCCAAAACCGCCACCATCCTTCGCGACCGCCATGTTGGGGGAGCGAGCGCGGGACTGCCCCCTCCGGAGCGGCCGCCCCCAGGGGCTCGAGATTGGCTGGCTCACAGCGGGCCCGCCCCTCCGTGGCGAGTCTGCGCGGTGATTGGCCGCCTCTTTTCTCAGGCGTGTCTCGAACTTTTGGGTGCTGATTGGCTGCACTCAGGTGACAGACAGCCGTAGGAGGGCTTCGTAGTTGATTCTGGAGTGAAATCTTTGCTTGCGGCCACCTGGGGCGGGACGGGAAAAGGGATTTCCGGGATTTGATAGGTGGGCAGGCCTGTGCCGGCAAACCGGAGCCGAGCTGGAGCACAACACCGTGCACTAGCAAGCAGTACCCGCCAGTAGAGCCTTGGAAGGCTCTCGCAGTCCCCCTAAGGATACACGCTAACCTGGAGCTTGAGGGCCAAGAGCCCAGAAGGGAAATAGGGCCTCAGTGACTTTCCGGGCTCATCATGCCAGCGAGGTCCCTCGCCCTTGAAGGGAACTTGTTTTGTGCATCTATTTCAAAGTGGAGACACCGGTTAATAAAAACACAGCCCAGCGCACCACCCTTTCCCAAAAGTGACCTTTGATTAAAATCTGGTTCCCTCAGGGTGAACACTCCCTAAACTTCATGGTATATAGAACCACTTCCAAGGCTTCTAGTCCTCCACAACATCGTCCACACATCTGGACAGCAGATGCCTCATTCAGACCAAGTTAGTATTTTTCGCTCCTTTTTTCTGACATCAAACCACTATTATTAGGCCCTGACTCTGCTTGCCTTGTAGTGCTTCCCACAATAGTCTGGCTTCATAGGGCCTCAGTGAATCAGGCAGCCCTTTATAAACAAAGGCATGTCAGTTGCCTACTTAATGAGGACACATTCGTAACAATAAATGTGATAAAGTTATTTTGAAACTATTTTTCAGTCACTGAGTCTTATTTAATCCACTCAGCCCAGTGAAAGAGGAACTGCTGTTAACCCTAGTTTACTACAGTCCTCTAGATGTTTCTATGACAAAGACAGTGAAAACTCCCTGCCTGTCCAAGTTTTAAAGATTTGAATGGACTTGTGCATAAAACCATACAGCTGCACATAATTTCAACCAAAACATCAGCCGAGTCATCTTTCTTTTTCTTGTCCAAACTTTATTTTTTAACACAATCTGAGAAACTATAAAGTACTTTGAGGAAAATATAAGCAGGACACTCCAGGATTTGGATCTCAAAGGTGCCTTCAATGATCTGACACCAGTGGCAAAGGCAATAAAGTCAAAAATAAATAAATGAGACTACATAAAGTTAAAGAGTTTCTGCATGGCAAAAAAAAAACCCACAAAAACTCATGGGCTAAAACTAAAAGTCAGCAAACTGAATGGTGAGAATATTTGCATTCAGCACATCAGAAAAAAGGGTTTGACATCCAGGATATATAAAGTACTCCCAACGATCAACAAAAATTCAAAAACCTTATCAACAAATGGGGAGACACTATAAATAAATAGACACTTCTCAGGTCGATGGCCAGTAGGCACATGAAAAATGCTCAGCATCACTTATATTTAGAGAAATCCAAATCAAGATGACATTGAGATGACATCTCATACCAGTGAGAATGGCACATATCCAAAATAGTAGGAATAATCTGTGATGACAGAATGCGGTAAAAAGGAACTCTCATCTATTTATTGCTGGTGGGAATGTTGATTGGTATAACCCCTGTGGAAAACAATGTGGAGAGTTCTCAGCTAACTTAGAACTGTACTGCCATATGACCCAGCAATTCCACTTTTGGGCATCTACCCCAAGGATATAAAACACTCTATGATGGTATGGGTGTGAGTGGAAAGAGAATTATTTTTAATTGTTAAAGTTTCTGCTCGCAATGAAGTAAAAGTTCTAAAAATTCACTAGAGTGGATGCATTCACTGTTCACTGCATTTATTTGTCTTGGCTTAGGGATCATGCCCATCGATCTCAGGGGACACTCCTGGTTCTTCATTCAAGAATTATTCCTGGACCATATGAGATTCTGTGTATTGAACCATATGGATCATATGGGATGCTCAGAGGACCATACAGGATGCTGGGGATTAAACCCGTATCAGCTGTGAGCAAGGCAAGCACCCTTTCTGCTGTATTATCTCTCTGGACCCAGATTTTAATGTATTTAATGACACTGAATTACACACGTAAATGATTGGTGAAGCAGAGAGATAGGTCAGTGGGTTGTAGGAGATACAATCCCTGTCAACACGTGGCCCCAGACGCTGCCCCCCCCACCAAAAATGAGCTGAAGTAGCCACTGAGCACAGATGGGTTTAGCAAATAATAATACATTATTAGTATAGGGAGTTTTATATATTTTATCATAATAAAGGGTTTTAAACATTTAATAAAATATTGTTTAAAACACTCATTAAGTCAGCAGGGTGCATGATCAGGGTGAAGTTAAGCAGCCATGTCAGCAGGGACCATGTTCAGGGTTAAAGTCTTCTGACGCATATAAGTGGTTTCATAATCAAATTTTGATTTACCTTTAGGTTTTTGTAATTTAACTATCCATATTTTAAGTCTCTAGGAAACAAAGTGGGAGATATCACCCTCTGGGGGTGGGGGCAGGGTTGGGACCATCCAGTGGGGTAGTAGTAGCCTTGGGTGCAACTGGCAAACCTTTCTGTTAGTTTAAAGGAGATAGACTTGGGGGGGGGCGGGCATTATGTGATTTTTTTCTGAAAAGGGCTGGTAGGCCAGACAAGCTTGGGAATTTCACAGGATTCCTCAGAATATCATCAATAGAATAGCAAAAACTCTGAAGATAACAGCAATAAAGTAAAGGGAAGATTAAAAAAAATTCAGTCATGACTAAAAACAGCAAAAAGTGAAGGGGAGACTAAAATGAGAGGGAACTCTATTATACAAATCTATCTGTTGGAGCTGAAGCGATAGCACAGTGGCTAGGGCGTTTGCCTTGCACATGGCCGACCAGGGTTCAATTCCCAGCATTCTCTATATATGGTCCCCCGAGCACCACCAGGAGTAGTTCCTGAGTGCAGAGCCAGGAGTAACCGTGTGCATCACCAGGTGTGACCCAAAAAGCAAAAACAAAACTAAACAAATACACCTGTTATCACATTAAGAAGTTATCAGGCTGGATACGCAATAGCTAGAATGTTTCCCTTGTATATGGCCAACCCAGATTTAATCCCTGGCAGCACACCACGAGCCCCACATGAGTGATCACTGAGAACAGAGCCCAGAGTAAGTCCTGAGCTCCACTGGCTGTGGCCTCCCTCCCCAAAAGAAGTGAATTTATCACTAAAGCAACCTGAAAGCTTGAAGTAAGCACTGTTGTGCAGACAAGAGAAATCCACTAGTTCTCTAGTTCTGGCAGGTGGCTGATAAAGAAAACTCCTGATGCTCAGGAAATGTCAGAAAAGTTCACCAGTATTTCTTTCTTTTTTTTTTTTTCAATTCCTCATGCCCCAACTTCCAGGTTTTATTCCCATGTTGCCGAAAGGAGCAGCAAAAACATCAGCAAGGGGTGGGAATGCCAACTGGTACAAACTGTCTGGAAAACAATATGGGGATTCCTCAAAAAACTAGGAAATGGGCTTCCATAAGATCCAGCAATACTAGTCCTGGCCTATACTCTAGGGACACATAAACACACAGCAAAGAATCCATTTGCACGCCTATGTTCATTGAAGTACTATTAACAACAGCCAAAATCTGGAAATAATCAGGGTGTCAGGGGACAGAAAACTGGATTTAAAAAAACAATGATAATCACTTAATCACTTAACTTCCCGTTAGTCGTCGATTTGCTCCAGCGGGCGCCAGTAACGTCTCCATTTGTCCCTGCCGCGTGCTAGTGTAGCCCAATGGCATCTGTTCGCTCTGGGAACATGAAGAGCCTCAAACCGATCATTCATGATCTTGATGAAGAAGTCTGACCATCTGGTAGGTGGGCGGCCACACAGTCTTTTGACATCCCGTGGGATCCAGTCGGTAACAGCTCTAGTCCAGCGGTCGTCTTTAAATCTCATTATGTGACCAGCCCATCTGATTTTCGACACCTTGGCAAATGAGACAGCGTCCCTGATCCTTGATCGTCGACGGATGTCAGAACTCCGGATTCGTTCTCTCATTTGAGTGAAACGTGATATTCCAAGCATAGCTCTTTCAATTCCTCTTTGGGAGACCCAAATAGCGTTCTCATCCTGTTTGTGTAGGGCCCAGGTCTCTGAGGCATATGTTAATGCAGGAAGAACAGTGGAATCAAAGAGATGTGCCCAGAGCCGGAGGTACTTCGTCCTCTTAGCTATTTCTTCGACGTTCTTGAAGGCGTTCCAAGCCGCTCTCTTCCTCCTGCGCAGCAGCTCGGGTGCCAGGTCATTTGTCATGTTGACCTCTCGACCTAGGTACACATAGCTGTTGCATTCGGAGATGGTCGTTCTGTTGAGAGCGAATGGGGCGTCAGGAACGAGGCTGTTTCTCATAAACATTGTCTTCGTAAGATTCAGCTGTAGTCCTACCTTTCCACGCTCACGGTCAAAGTCGGCCAGCATTTGTGCCGCTTGGCTGATGTTTGGTGTTATTAAAACAATGTCATCAGCAAAGCGGAGGTGGTGTAGTTGCCGACCATCTATCTTCACTCCCATTCCTTCCCATTCCAGTCTTCGAATGATGTTCTCGAGGGTGGCACTGCAGAGTTTTGGTGAAATGGTATCACCCTGCCGCACCCCTCTCTTGACGTCAACGATCACTTCTTTGTAGAATGGTGAGATCCTGGTAGTGAATCTGCAATACAGCTCACGGAGGATCCTGATGTATTGGGCTTGAATGCCCTGATTGGCTAGGGCTTCAATGACCGCTTCCGTCTCAACAGAATCAAAGGCCTATATATCTTATGCAATGGAATACTACACAGTCATTAGGAAATTGCTTATAAATGGATGGACATGAAGAGTAGCATGCTGAGTGAAAATGAGTTAGAGGTGTGGGATACCATCGGTTTTTCCATTCTCCCTTCCCGCAAGGAGCTTAGGTTTATTGGGTTACACCCATCACAGTTACCCAGAAGCACTCCCATTCCTCTGTGTTCATCTTTAACTTCTCCTCTGTGCCCTGCTTCTCCATCTGTTAAACATCTATTACCCAATTCAGACCCTGTGACTTGTAAGGCCAGATCCTTCTGAGGAACTCTGGATTTTGTATTTGTAAGTGAAACACTGCTTTTCTTTCTCTCTTATGTCCTTTGCATAGTTTACTTTAGAGGAATGTCCTTTTTGTATAGACACAGGAGGACTGTTAATGCTATGCTTTTGTAACTTGGGAGTTCATTGACTCTGAATAATACTTACTCCTGGGCATCTATCTTACTTGACTTAAGACTCAGTGGCCCTTAGTTCCAAGCACCTCAAAAGCAGGGTCCAGATGAAGGGACCTGGATGGACCCAGGGCAACTGTGAGCTACCCTGGCATTGGAACGGGACAGACCAGGTGCCATAAAACTTGCAGCAAGTTAAGAGCATGGTCATAGACAAATTCTGTCATGATCCAAAGAGAAACAACTGGATAAGGACCCTGCTGGGGTTAGGAAGGGCTAATCTGGCCTGAGGACTGTAGTCTGGGATCTATAGGGAGATGTCCCCAGGAGAGCCACCCTTTAAGCTTAATGTATTTCTTACTGTGTCCATGGGCTGGAGCAATAGCACAGCAGTAGGGCGTTTGTCTTGCATGCAGCCAACATGGCCGACCCGAGTTTGATTCCTCCGCCCCCCTCGGAGAGCCTGACGTATTTGATATGCCAAACACAGTAACAAGTCTCACGATGGAGTCGTTACTGGGCCCGCTCTGGGCCTGCTCGAGAAAAATCGATGAACAACGGGCGAACAGTGACAGTGACAGTGATTGTGTTCATACAAAATGACTAATATTATTAAGAAGTAAATTTAAGATGACCATTTAAATGTATATGGACTTAGGAAAGGAGAAATATGCCCTTAGATGGTATTTCACGCTTGATTGGATCTCCTGGCAGGAGATCTTTGTCTTAGAAGAGCTTCCCCAGAAGGAAGGGCTTTCATATGTTGATTGTGCTACCTGACCTCTGTGTACTTACTACCCTGAACCTGGGAGATTGGGCTCTGGACTAAGGCTGTGAGACTGGGTGTGGGGAGACTAGCGTGGGGGAAAGCAGGAGATGGGAGTGAGGGGCACTCAGTGAGGTTGGAATAGGTGTGCGAGGAGAATGGAATAAAGGGCCGAATGGAGATTGGAAGAAACGGAGACTGATCACCAACCAGCTTGGTGGCCCTGCTCCCTCCTTCCTGTGTCTGTTGGTGGAGACTGCAGACCTGGGTGGGGAAGCTGCTTATGGCCACTGAACACACATGGTGAGAGCATCCACACACAATTATTTATTGAACACACAGGAGGGAGAGGGAGAGGCATAGAATGATTGAACTCTTTTGTAGGATATTTTTAAAACAGTATGAGACTAATAGACAAAAACAGTAGAAATGAGGGTCAGGAGGACCCTTCCAAGGTAGGAAGCTTGCCACAGTTTGGGGGAGTACAGTTAGGACAGAGAAGGGACCATTATGAAAATAATAGTTGGAAATGATCTTACTGGACAAGAACTGAGTGCTGAAAGGAGGTAAAGGGATAAACATAATAACCTTTTAGTACCTGTATTGCAAACTTTAGTGCCTAAAAGGAAAAAGAGAATGAGAAGTTTCTGCCATAGAAGCAAGCTGGGGAGTGGGGCATGGTAGAGAAATTGGGGGCATTGGTGATGGTACTGTTCACTGTGAAGGGACGGGTGTTGGAGTATTGTATGACTGAAACCCAATCATGAACAACTTGTGTATCTCTTGGTTATTCAGTAAAAAAGGGGGGGGATGTTCGGCTTACATCTACAGCAGGACATTTCATGGTATCAAATACCTATTAGAAAAAAAGAAAAGTACCAAAACTGTAATGATTAGTAAGAAACTGCATGTAATAAGAATTATGAAATTGTAATGTGAACTGAAAAAATGTAATGGGGACTGGGAAACAGAAAACTGAACTTTATGTTAAACAACAGAAGGGAGGAAGAAGCATTCCTTTTATGACCCCTGCCAGGCCACCAGATTTCCAGCAGTGTAGTGAGCCTGAGGAATTTATGGGAATGCCAGGAGACTACACCTAAGGGTGGAGTTAAATGGGCAGGATATACTGTCACTGACTCTTTTCCTTTTGGGGCCTGAAGGCCATACCATAGGGAAAAGATGCTTTGGTTGTTTAACTTTTTACCAATTATCTCTGTATCTCTCCTGTCTTACTGATAAGAAGGTATGTAGATTATAGCCCACTCTTAGAGGCTAAAAGAGAGACACTCTGAGCAAACAGGGCTCCAAGTTCCTTTCTCTTCTGATTTGACTTGGGGTCCTCAGCGCTGAGCTTCTAATAAACTTACTATCCTATCCTGAGCTGTCTCTCTCTCTGTTCACTCGCGATTCACACAAGCACAACAAAAACAATAACCAAGGCTTCAGTTTCAGGAAACTGGACGATTAAGAGCAAACTCAACATAATTCAAACAAAACAATAAAGAACAACAAGAAATAAAGAAATCAATACAGGGCTGGAGCGATAGTACAGTGGGTAGGGCGTTTACCTTGCAAGCGGCCGACCCAGGTTCGATTCCCAGCATCCCATATCATCCTCTGAGCACCGCCAGGGGTAATTCCTGAGTGCAGAGCCAGGAGTAACCCCTGTGCATCTCCAGGTGTAACCCCAAAAATAAGCCAAAAAAACCCTCAAACAACAAAATGGAAATCAATACATTGAGAGTAGCACTGTAGCACTGTCCTCCCATTTTTCATCGATTTGCTCAAGCGGGCACCAGTAATGTCTCCATTGTGAGGCTTATTGTTACTGTTTTTGGCATATCAAATATATCACGGGTAGCTTTGCCGTGCGGGTGGGATACTCTCGGTAGCTTGCCAGTCTTTCTGAGAGGGGCAGAGGAATTGAACCCGGGTCGGCTGCGTGCAAGGCAAATGCCCTACCAGCTGTGCTATCGCTCCAGCCCACATTGAGAGTAATACAGAAAATTACTTCTTACCACTTCCAAAATACTATCAAAATGATAGTTTCTAGAATGCACTCAGCTACAGATCAGGGGAATAAAGCTACTATGTACTCATTAGTTAATATGCAGTTTGTTATATTACCAATGAAGATTTGAAGCCCTAGTCAATCAGGGCATTCAAGCCCAATACATCAGGATCCTCCGTGAGCTGTATTGCAGATTCACTACCAGGATCTCACCATTCTACAAAGAAGTGATCGTTGACGTCAAGAGAGGGGTGCGGCACCCTTCTTCAGTGCCACCCTCGAGAACATCATGCGACGACTGGAATGGGAAGGAATGGGAGTGAAGATAGATGGTCGGCAACTACACCACCTCCGCTTTGCTGATGACATTGTTTTAATAACACCAAACATCAGCCAAGCGGCACAAATGCTGGCCGACTTTGACCGTGAGCGTGGAAAGGTAGGACTACAGCTGAATCTTACGAAGACAATGTTTATGAGAAACAGCCTCGTTCCTGACGCCCCATTCGCTCTCAACAGAACGACCATCTCCGAATGCAACAGCTATGTGTACCTAGGTCGAGAGGTCAACATGACAAATGACCTGGCACCCGAGCTGCTGCGCAGGAGGAAGAGAGCGGCTTGGAACGCCTTCAAGAACGTCGAAGAAATAGCTAAGAGGACGAAGTACCTCCAGCTCCGGGCACATCTCTTTGATTCCACTGTTCTTCCTGCATTAACATATGCCTCAGAGACCTGGGCCCTAGGCAAACAGGATGAGAACGCTATTCAGGTCTCCCAAAGAAGAATTGAAAGAGCTATGCTTGGAATATCACGTTTCACTCAAATGAGAGAAAAAATCCGGAGTTCTGACATCCGTCGAAGATCAAGAATCAGGGATGCTGTCTCATTTGCCAAAGTGTCGAAAATCAGATGGGCTGGTCACGTAATGAGATTTAAAGACGACCGCTGGACTAGAGCTGTTACCAACTGTATTCCACGGGATGTCAAAAGACTGCGTGGCCGCCCACCTACCAGATGGTCAGACTTCTTCGTCAAGATCATGAACGATCAGGCTCTTCATGTTCCTGGAGCGAACAGACACCATTGGGCTACACTAGCACTCGACAGGGACAAATGGAGACGTTACTGGCGCCCGCTGGAGCAAATCGCCGACTAACGGGAAGTTAAGTGATTAAGTGATTTTAAATCTGTAGATCAGGGAATGTTTTGGAATTCAGAATACCTACATTTCATAAAGATTAGTTTAGGAAACAAAGTAATACTCAGAAAATCTGGAAAAGTACCCTTTAACCAAAAATATTAATTTTTCTGTATCAAAATGTAATCATCTCTGAATATTTATACTAAAAAAGTGGTGACAAGAGTTTCATTATAGTTCATACGTCTCCTGCAAACTCACCAAAAACAAAGCCTTGTTCTCCAGGATTTTTTTAAAAAAACAAATTATTTATTTTTAATGAAAACTTTACAAAGTTGTTCATAATAGAATTGTTTCAGGCCTTCAATTTGCAACACCAATCCCACCACCAGTGTTCCAAGGGTTCTCATCATCCCCAGCTTTTTGGAAGCATATAACAAATTTATTTCATGTTCCTTGCTCCAACAAGACTTAAAAAATGGCAAATGGAATTATCAGATGATAAATATACAAAAATCAATTTGTAATGATTAACTGCCATATAATTTAACTTTATGTAAATAAGAGAATTTAAATCATTTAAAACAAAATAGCATACTGCCTATTCTCATTTGCATAAATAAGTTTTCAACTCTGGCATTCAAAACATATTGCATAAATTTTATTTTGTACTTGAATCTTACTGTGGAAATCATCATATGCTTCAAGTCATAAATGAGCTCCTTTTCCCCCCGTTGGTGGGCACATAACAAATTTATTTCCTGTTTCTTGGTCGAATAAAACTTAAAAGAATGGCAATAGAATTATTAATAATAAATCAATAAAAGACAATTTGTGATGATTAACTGCTACATGTTTTTAACCTTTCTTAATCTAGTAAAGAATACTCATATACACCTTAGTGAGACCATATTCAATACCACATGAAGGGAAGTTTCTCCTGCCCTTTAAAGGAGCTCTTCAAACACTTCTTGCGTAACTGGTTTCAAGTCTATGTATTTCCTGAACTGTTGCCTATCTATGAAGTTCTGTATAGTTCTTTCAATTCTGAATGATAATCTAGCTAGATAGAGTATTCTTGGTAAGGTGTTCAGTTAAATGAGTTTTTGTACTACATATTTCCATATTCTTCTGGTTTGTAGAGTCTCATTTGAAGATCTGCTGTACATCTTATGCACTTTCCATTGTATGTAAGTTCCTTTTTTGATCTGAATGCCTTCAATATTTTGTTTCTACTTTTAAATTTTGTCATTTTAAGTATAATGTTTCTTGGGGTTTTTCCAATTAGGTCTATTTTCACAGGGAATCGTCGGGCCTCTTGGATCTCGGTGACTGTAATTCTCAACTCTGGAAAGTTCTTATGGATCATTTCTTTAATTATTGTTTCTTCACATTTGCCTTCCAGTTCTTCAGGAACTCCAATGATTCTTACATTGTTCCTCTTGAACTCATCCCACAGTTCTCTAGTATGCTGTTGATTTCTTTTCAGACAATTTTGCACTTTCTGCTGTTTCTTAGTGGGTTCCTTCTCATCTTGTAGCTCCTTGATCTTTTGCTCAGCTTCTGTTATTCTGCTTTTCAGAGTTACTATTAACTCTTTTATATCAGGTACCATGTTCTTCATCTCTGACCGTAGTAGTTTTTTCACTTTGACTCATACTTGTGTGTTGCTGATTACTTGTGCTATCGTTTCTTTGAACTCATTGAACATTCTCATCATAGTGTCATTAAAGACACTGCATACGAATTTTTGGTATTGTTTATGTCTTTAATGTTACTATTTTCACTCACTGAGCTTAGTGCGTTTCTACCTGTTTCAACCATTGTTCTTCTTGTGCTGGGGATAAGTTTTCATCATTACCCACCCTGGGAAAGTGGTAAGGGGTTAGCTAGAGGTTGCTCTCTGTCTTCTCTGCCTTTCACAGAATGACGGGAAGAATAACTGGGAGCAGCATATGTGATTTGTTAATCCTAAATGGCTGTGTGCTTCAGGAGTTGCATTGTAGTCCCTTAATATGATGCGGGTCAGGTGTGGAGGCTACTGGGCCCCACCCTGCGAGAAGGGGCTCTTCCTCCAGATGGAGCTCTGCCTCCAACAGGCTGTGCTACCAGCCTGAAGTGAGCCTCACATGGACTGGAGGAGCAGTCTCCAGATGTTTTTAACTTTAAAATTGTAGATAATTGTTGCATGAATATTCATTCAGTCGGAGGCGCTGAGACAAGGAACTCAAAAGAAATTTATGTCATGGAGGGTACAGGTTCTCTCAGACCTGTGACAAAGGTGGAGCCCCGAAATCTCTTTTTATTAATCATGGTACCTCTAAAGGGCCCAATACAGTGACACCATCAAAAGCATCAAAAGAAGTTACAGAAAGAACATTGAGGCAGCAAAACATGTATTGTTTCCTTGTATCCGCAGGCCAGTGCATTTTGGCCTAAGGAAAGAAATACACAACCCAAACCAAAACCTTTCCTGGGCTTGCATCCCAAAGACAAACTGGGCCAGCACCTGAAATCTACAAACTGGGCAAGCATTTGAAATTTGCATCCCCAAAACTAGGCTGGGCCAGAGCCCGGCATCTACATGTCAAAGATCAGGCTGGGCTTCTGTGAGAAAAGGAAAAATGGACTCTTTCGATAACTGAAATTTATGAAATTTTTTACTGAAAGCAGTTAGAAGGGTGAAAAATGTTCAGCTTCATCCAAACCAGTCAGGTCACACGAGAAATCTCGCCCATTTTCATGGGTTCCTACACGGGCTCACCCTGATGGTTCAGTCCAGCCCCAACAGATAATTTATTGAAGACTCATATTTCAACTTTTAAAATATTATCAGCTCCCATTATATCATTCTTCAGATATGTCTCTTAAGTCTTCCTTTTTTCAAACTACTTCAACCATTTTAGCATTTTATCAATCCTCTCTAGATCTCTTTCCTGGATGACTTGAGGCACTTCTAATTAACTTTGTCATCTGCACCTCACTTCCCTACTATCCATCTTTTTTTTTTGCTTTTAGGGTCACGCCCGGCGATGCACAGGGGTTACTCCTGGCTCATGCACTCAGGAATTACTCCTGATGGTGCTCAGGGGACCATATGGGATGCTGGGAATCGAACCCAGGTTGGACGTGTGCAAGGCAAATGCCCTACCCGCTGTGCTATCGCTCCAGCCCCTCTACTATCCATCTCATGTATTTCTCTTGGAGTAATCTTTCAAAATGTAATTGCTATCATGCCATAGCTCCCCACTGTTTATAAGATATGGTCCAACCCCCTATACAAGTTCCTGCAAGATCTAGTTCAGTTCTGTTTTGTTGCTCCTGTCATAAAATATGTAATAACCATGTTAAACTACTTATAGTTCTGTGAATAGTCCATAGTTTCCTGCATTTACTTACATAAATTCCTCTGCCTAAAACAGCTATTGGCTAACCACTGACTTTAAATTCATCTCATCTTCTTTCACCTCATGTTAAGCTCAGCTTCATTAGGAAATTAAGCAACACAGTTCCGAACACTTTAGGAGTTTGGAGAAAGTTCGTTGGTAGGGCACTTGCTTGGCAAGTGTGAGGCTGGTGAGGCCTCAAGTTTGGTCCTCAGCAGCACTCCACATCTGTAAGAGTGATCCCAGTGGTTCTGATGATTGAGATCCCCAGTGCCACAAAAAGTGAATGATCTCCAATTAATCCTGCAAGAAACTGTGAAGTATCTGACTAGCACTGCAACAAAAGATGCACATACAAAGTGTGTGACTCCCCAATACGCACCACAACTAAAAGTGCATGAGTACTACAACCAAGTTTGTAACCCCTGGTAAGAACCATAGTCAAGTGTGATAGCACTATGACCAAGAATGTAAGATCCACTCCCAGTCATTATAGAAACAATAACAAAGGAAAGGAAGAGAGGAGATAGTCAAAGGGGCTACAGCACATTCTTTGAATGCAAGAGGCCTGTCCCCTGTGCATTGAGCTGGGAGTAGTCCAAGAGCAACATTGGGTGTGACCCCAAAACAAAAAATCCCTAGAAAGTTGAAATATTCCATTTTAGCATTTTTAATATTCAGTGACTATGACATGTCTGTCCACCTTGATAGCTCTTGTATCTTTATTTCTTTACACAGTGTCTGAAATTTAATATAGGTGCTGGATAAATTTGGAGAAAAGAGTAGAAATGTAGATTGCATAATGTGAAGAGAACTACAGACCTTTACAAGTTTAATATCCAAATTCTCACTTTTTGGAAATTAGTTTTATATCTTTACAACAAATATTAGCACAATACACTAAAATTGACTACAAAGAGAAACTTTATGGGGCAAGGGATATCTCAGTGGTAGAGTGCCTGCCTTGCAAATGCGTCCACAAGTTAGATATCCGGAGCCATCTCACATGTCTAGGTGATTCCAGTTACATTACCAACTGTGATCAGGATGCCACAGCAAAGTCTGTGATCTTTGGTACATTACACTGAATATGTGCAAGAAACACAAGTAAACTGTATGATCCCTGGCAAGCACCACAATGAAGTGCACAACGCTTAGTCATCACAACAATAAAAACAGCATAGGAAGGTGTGAAAAAATTAATCAATCAGTAATTTCTTGGAAATTCTTGTTCTACCTAATTCCTCAGTACAGATTTCTTTGTTATATGTATATATCGAAACTGTGTAGGTGCGTGCCTTGTACATGGCTGATCAAAGCTGGAGCCCCAACACCTCACAGAGTCGTCCAAGCATTGTGAGAAGTACAGAACCAAAAGTGCACCCCGAGCACTGCAAGGCATAGCCCAAAACAACAAACAAAAAATGTTCACCAAAAATTAAACTACCAAGATATAAAAAGAACTCAAAAAGTCAACAATAATAAAAGTTAATAACTACATAGAAATGGGGAGAGGAGATGAAGAGACACTTTCATGAAGAGGGCATATGTATTGCCATTAAGTATATGAAAAAAGGTGTTCAGCATCACTTATATCAGGGAAATGCAAATAAAAACTACATTGTTGGTTGGTGTTTCACTAATAAAAATTTTTTAAAAATACATTGTTGGAGAGGATGTGGTGAAAAGATATCCTCATTTACTTTTGGTGGGAATGCCTTCTGATTCAACCTCTATGGAAAATCGCATGAAGACTTTGGTGGTTGGGTGGGAGTAGAAATAGAGTACCCAGCAATTCCACAGTACCCAGCAATTCCACTTCTTGACATCTACCTCCAAAACACAGAAGCATTAATTTTTTTAAAAAAATTATATGCACCACTATGTTCTTTGTAGTGCTTAGCTCAGTAGCCAGGATATGGAAACAATCCAAAGGAATAGATAGTATGGAACAAGAAATCCTTGGCCTTATATTTAAAACTAAAAAGAGGTGTAGGAAGAGAGAATACATGCAATATAAACATTAGGACATTGGTCATGGGCATCTTGATGTTAGTATGGTAACAATATATCAAAACCATAGATTTTATTATTATTATAAACATGTTACCTGAACTACAATGAAGATAATAGTAATGCAAATTTGTTAGCATGTGAGGGAAAGAGGAGGAGGAGTGGGGTTCCAGATGGTTGGTGTGCAGTGAGTCAACTGCCAGTTCATTCCTCCAGTCACTCATCACAGAAGGTTGGCAATTCATTTCAGATCTACAACAGGATTTGTAAATCAGTCCATGTGGGGAATGTCAAATCTACCATTTAAACATCTATTTAGGATATAGCCTTTGAGACAATGTATATGCTTATTAACAAGGACAAGATAATAAGAATTACAAAGGATCCAGAAGGGAGAGAGAAGCAGGAGAGTAAGAGGAGAAGGGAGAGGAGATTGGAATAAACTGCAACTGACACCACCAGCCTGACCCTCCTTTCCTCCTTTGTCCTGCCCATCACCATCAACCTCCCCCGGGTGGGGGAAGAAGTGCGGCCCTTCGTAAATTTTATTTTTTGAATATACACACTTGTGCAAGCTTTCTACCATGGACCTTGTGGCCCTCATTTCTATTGTCTTTGACATTATTTTTATACTATGTTTTTTTATATCCTGCAAATGAGTGTCATAATTCTATGTCCCTCTCTCTCACTTATTTAATTCAGCATGATAGCATGATACTCTTCATGTCCATCATTTATAAGCAAATCTCATGATTTCATTTTTCCTGGCTACTGCCTAGTATTCCACTGCATACATGTACTGTAGTTTCTTTACCCAGGCCTCTGTTCTTGGGTAGTGCTGCAATGAACATAGGGCAGAGATGACTTTCCTGCATTGTGTTTTTGGGCTCCTAGGAGTTGTGGATTCCCAGAAACAGTATTGCTGGATCATTTTAAGGAATGCCCATATTGTTTGGAAGACCAATCTTTGAGTTTTTTCTTCTTTACCTGCCTGATGCTCTTCCCTAAGCCTTTATATGATCCTGAACATGTTATTAGCACTCAATACAGCAAAGCAATGCTCCCCCATTAGCAGGTAATCAAGAGACACTCATGGTTGATGCTTCACTATGGTCTCTCATTCTTGTGTCTCGGATTCAGGCATCGGGACACAGATATGGGCATCTGCCATTTTTTGTGCAACCATGTCAAAAAGACAACTTCTTTCAGACACCCGGAATGATAATGTTTCTAATGCAAAAAGAATGAATGAGATTAAAGTGTATTTTAAATGAACAATGCTAGCTAAGTGTTGCAGGGTGGTTTCTAGAAACAGACTTTAATTTTACTAGTAATATGTATTCCTTGAAGGAAAATTAGAGAATCAATGCAAAATGAGAGAGCTTCACTACACATACAAGGAATTATTAATACTCTCTTATTACATACTTGCGCACCAGATTGTTTTCACTCAGGGTGCCCCAGAGTGGGGGTGGATGAGAGCTCTCCCTGCCCCAAGAGACCCAGCCCCAGCAGCCTACCTCCACTACCCAACCGTCGCCACGCTCCAGGCTGCTTTCCACACATTCGGGCCAAGCCTCACCATTGAGTGAACGTATTCCTCAACCGCTTGGCCACGGCACATCATGAGACACTTTCTACCCATTTTTCATAATTACCACACCATATTTGATGGGGTTCAGACAGTAGGCAACAAATCATAGCACTGTAGCACTGTTCTCCCGTTGTTCATTGATTTGCTTGAGCGGGCCCAGTAACATCTCCATTGTGAGACTTGTTGTTACTGTGTTTGGCGTATTGAACATGTCACCGAGAGCTTGCCAGGCTTTACAGTGCGGGTGAGTTACTTTCCGTAGCTTGCTGGGCTCTCCGAGAGGGGCTAAGGAATCGAACCCGGGTCGCCTTGGTCGGCCACGTGCAAGGCAAACGCCCTACCTGCTGTGCTATTTTTGGTATTCTACAAAAAATAAAAACTCACAAATAAGTTTGATAATTCATAGAATTCAATAGTACCTGTTTTATTTATTTATTTATTTATTTATTTGCTTTTTTTGGGGGGGAGGGTCACACCCGGCGATGCACAGGGATAACTCCTGGCTCTGTGCTCAGGAATTACCCCTGGCAGTGCTCAGGGGACCATATGGGATACTGGGAATCAAACTCGGGTCGGCCATGTGCAAGGCAAATGCCCTACCCGCTGTGCTATTGCTCCAGCCCCCAATAGTAACTGTTTTAGATAAATAAAATGACTGGTGTAAATGTATTTCTGCTTGAAATATCTTAATATTTTATCAGAGAATAAACTAGTATTTTCCTAAGATAATGGGTTGAAAAGGCAATGGGATAAGAACAGAAGTCTTGAAATTTGAGTCCCGTGAGTTATTCTCTATTTATGTAAACTTGGTTAAGTAATTTAACTTCTTAATTTGTAAGATGAAGATAAACGATGCCTTAGATATTTTATCCATAGAATTGGAGTTACTAGGGTAATAAATAAAACTATACATAAAACATTTTGTATTCAAAATAAAATAGAAAAGGAAACTCTTACAGAACAGCTGTTCTAACTATGTTCCATAGCAAACATTTGTAAAATCTTGGGGTTGGATTGATAGCACAGTGGGTAGGGCGTTTGCCTTGCACGTGGCCAACCCAGGTTCGATTCCCAGCATCCCATATAGTCCCCGGAGCACTGTCAGGAGTAATTCCTGAGTGCAGAGCCAGGAGTAACCTGAGCATCGCTGGGTGTGACCCAAAAAGCAAAAAAAAAAATCTTATGCTTTTCCTTTTTATCACAAACATTTCCAGGATCTAGAAATGTCAATAATAAAGGTTATATGGAATCAGAAAAGACCATGGATAGCCATTTTTTCAACCATACTGAAAAAATAAGAAATTGGTAGTTATCTAATTATCTAATTTGGAACTGTATTATAAAGCTATAGTGATCAAAGCTGCACAGTACTGGAATAAAGATAGCTCTCACTGATGCTTCAGAATCAAATACTCAAGGACAAAACCCTATATATGTGGACAGTAAATTTTCTTTTTTAAAAAATCTTAAATTATGTTTATTGTGAACAAATATACATAATATGCTAAAGAAATAACATTATTTAGAGACAAAACTAGTCAATAATCAAACAAGCATAGCCATTTTTGGACAGTCAATTTTCAATAAAGGAGTTGAGAGGCATGAAATGGATTAAAGATAGCCTCTTTAACAAATGGTGCTGGGAAAATTGGATAATTGCATGTAAGACACTAAAGCTGGATCCATATCTTACCCCTCACACAAAAGCCAATTCAAAGTGAATGAAAGACCTTAAGATCCGAATAGAAACTATAAAGTGCATTGAGGAAAATATAGGAGGAACACTTTAAGAGTTGGACTTCAAAGCTGCCTTCAGTGATCTGCTACCACTGACAAAGGTAACACAATCAAAATTAAGCAAATGGGAGTAGATAAAGTTAAAGAGCTTCTGCATGGCAAAAGAATCACAGGATAAAATTAGAAGACAGCTTACTTAATGGCGAAAAGTATTCACATTCAACACATCAACACAACAGATCAAAGGGTTGATCTCCAGGATATATATAGTATTCACAAAGTTCAACAACAAAAAAAAACCCCTACAAAAATGAGGAGAAGAAATGAATAGGCACATCTCAGAGGAAGACAACAAGCACATGAAAAACTGTCAGCATCATTTATCATTAGAGAAATCTAAATCAAGATGACAAAGAGATATTATCTCACACCAGCGAAAATGGCATATGTTAAAAATAGTAGGGATCACATTGAATTTGTATAATGCTTTGGGGAGTATTGCCATTTTGACAATGTTAATTCTCCTAATCCATGAGCAGGGATTATCTTTCCATTTCCTTGTGTCCTCTTTTATTTCGTGAAGTAGCATTTTGTAGTTTTCTTTGTACAGCTTACCTTAGGTAAACTGATTCTGAGGTACTTGATTTTTTGAGGCATAATTGTGAACGGGATTGCTTTCTTCATGTCACTTTCTTTTCTCTTGTTATTTGCATAGAGGAAAGCCATGGACTTTTGGGTATTGATTTTATAGCCTGCAACTTTACTATACAAGTCTATTGTTCCTAGGAGTTTCTTGATAGAGGTTTTAGGGTTCTCTAAATATAGTATCATATCATCTGTGAATAGTAAGAGCTTGATTTCTTCCTTTCCTACCTGAATGCCCTTAATATCTTTTTTTTTTTTTTGCCTAACTTCTTATAGCTATGCTTGGAATATCACGTTTCACTCAAATGAGAGAAAGAATCCGGAGTTCTGACATCCATCGACGATCAAGAATCCGGGACGCTGTCTCGTTTGCCAAGGTGTCAAAAATCAGATGGGCTGGTCACGTAATGAGATTTAAAGACGACCGCTGGACTAGAGCTGTTACCGACTGGATCCCACGGGATGTCAAAAGACCGCGTGGCCGCCCACCTACCAGATGGTCAGACTTCTTCATCAAGATCATGAACGATCGGTTTGAGGCTCTTCATGTTCCCAGAGCGAACAGATGCCATTGGGCTACACTAGCACGCGACAGGGACAAATGGAGACATTACTGGCTCCTGCTCAAGCAAATCGACGACTAGCGGGAAGTTAAGTGATTAAGTGATTTTGCCTAACTGCTATTGCAAGTATTTCTAGTACTATATTGAACAGAAGTGGTGAGAGTGGGAGTCCTTGTCTCCTCCCTGATCCTAGAGGGAAGGCTCTTAGTTTTTCCCCATTGAGGATGATACTTGCCATAGGCTTGTGGTAGATGGCTTTGACTATATTGCGGAAAGTCCCTTCTATACGCATTTTGGCTGAGTTTTCATCCTTGATCTTGTCAAATGCTTTCTCTGCATCTATTGATATGATTATATGGTTTTATCTTTCTTTTGTTGATTTGATGGATTATGTTGATTGATTTCCAAATTTTAAATCATCCTTGCATCCCCGGGATGAATCCCACTTGGTTGTGGTGTATGATCTTTTTGATGAGTTGTTGGATTCTATTTGCTGATATTTTGTCGAGGATCTTTGCATCTATGTTCATAAGGGATATTGGCCTGTAATTTTCTTTTTTGTGGTGTCTTTGTTTGCTTTTGGTATTAGAGAGACATATGCCTCAAAGAAACTGTGAGAGTTTCCGTTTCTTTAATTTCCTGGAAAAGCTTGAGAAGAACTGGCAATAGGTCCTCTTTAAATGTTTGGTAAAGAATTCGCTAGGGAATCCATCTGGACCTGGGCTTTTGTTTTTGGGAAGACTTTTGATTACAGTTTCAATTTCTTTAATATTAATAGATCTATTCAGGTATTCTAGATCTTCTTGGTTCTACTTTGGGAGATTATAGGAATCCTGTAATTTATCCATTTCTTCTAGATTCTCTTGTTTCGTGGCATACAGACTTTCAAAGTAGTCTCTGATGATCTTTTGAATTTCTTTGGTTTCTGTTGTGATGTCCCCCTTTTCATTTCTGATCCAGTTTATCAGGGTTTTCTCTCTTTCTTTGTGAGCCTTGCTAGTGGTTTATCACTCTTGGTTATTTTATCAAAGAACCAGATCTTGGCTTCATTGTTGTTTCGGATTGTTTTATTGATTTCCATGTTGTTAATTTCTGCTCTAAGTTTTGTTATTTATTTCCTTATGCCTGGTTTGGGCTCCTTCTGTTGGCACTTTTCTAATATCTTGAGCTGTGAAGTCAAGTTATCTATGTAGGCCCTTTAAGTATCCCTATGTAGATGCCGATAAGGATACCCATGACATTCTTCATAGAAATGGAGCAAACACTCCTGATTCATATGGAACAATAAGCCCCCACAAATAGCTAAAGTAATTCTTGGGGAAAAGAAGATGGGAAGCATCACCTTCCCCAATCTCAAACTCTACTACAAGCAGTAATAATCAAAACAGCATGGTACTGGAACAAAGGCAGAGCCAAAGACCAATAGAACAGGGTTGAATGTCCTGACACACTCTCAAATATATGATCATCTAATACTTGATAAGGGAGCAATAAATGTGAAGCAGAGCAACGAAAGCCTCTTTAACAAATGGTGCTGGCAAAACTGGACAGCTACATGCAAAACAAAATGGGCGCAGACCTCTACCTAACACCATACAGAAAAGGCAGTTTAATGACCTCAACATCAGACCAGAGTCCATCAGGTACATTGAAGACAAGGTCAGCAAAACCCTTTATAACATTGAAGCTAAAGGTATCTTTAAAGGTGACACACCATTGGCCAAGCAAGTGGAAACAGAGATAATCAAATGGGAATACCTAACTGAGAAGTTTCTGCACCTCAGAATATACAGTGACCAGAATACAAAGACAGTCTACAAATGGGAAAGGATATTCACCCAATACCCATCTGATAAGGTGTTGATATCAAGGATTTACAAAGCACCGGTTGAAATCCACAAGAAGAAAACGTCCAACCCCATCAGAAAATGGGGCAATGAAATGAACAGAAACTTTCTCAAAGAAGAAATCCGAATGGTCAAAAGACACATGAAAAAGTGCTCCTCATCACTAATCATCAGGGAGATGCAAATCAAAACAATGAGATATCATCTCACACCATAGAGACTGGCCCACATCCAAAAGAAAAAACGCAATCCATGTTGGCGCAGATGTCGGGAGAAAGGGACTCTCCTTCACTACTGGTGGGAATGCCAACTGGTTCAGCCCTTTTGGAAAAAAGTTTGGACACTTCTCAAAAATTGGAAATTGGGCTCCCATTTGACCCAGCAATACCACTTCTGGGAATATATCCCGGAGATGCAAAAAAGTATAGTAGAAACGAAATCTGCGCTTACATGTTCATTGCAGCACTTTTTATAATAGCCAGAATCTGGAAAAAACTGAGTGCCTGAGAACAGATGACTGGTTAAAGAAACTGTGGTACATCTACACAATGGAATACTATGCAGCTGTTAGAAAAAATGAAGTCATGAAATTTGCATATAAGTGGATCAACATAAAGAGTATCATGCTAAGTGAAACGATTAAAAAAGAAAGGGACAGACATAGAAGGACTGCACTCATTTGTGGAATATAAAGTAACAGAATGGGAGACTAACACCCAAGAATAGTAGAAATAACTACCAGGAGGATTCCTCCATAGCTTAGAAGCTGGCCTCACATGCTAGGGGGAAAGGCAGCTCATATAGAGAAGGGACAACCAAGTAAAGAGTGCTAGAAGGGCCCACTTGGGTTGGGAGATGCGGGCTGAAAGTAGACTATAGACTGAACATGATGGCCACGTAGTACCTCTACTGCAAACCACAACACCCAAAAGGAGAGAAAGAGCAAAAGGGAATGCCCTGCCACAGAGGCGGGGTGGGGTGGAGGGGATGGGTGGGGGTGGTGGGAGGGATGCTGGGACCTTTGGTTGTGGAAAATGGGAACTGGTGGAGGGATGGGTACTCAAGCATTGTATGACTGAAATGCAAGCATAAAAGTTTATAAGCCTGTAGCTATACCTCACAGTGATTCTCTAATAAAAAATTTTAAAAAAATAGTAGGAACAATCTGACAGGGATGTGGTGAAAAAGGAACTCTCAGCAACTGCTGGTGTGAATGTTGTCTGAGTCAACCACTGTGGAAAACAGAGCGGAGAGTCCTCAGTAAACTTAGAATTGAGCTGCCAAATGACCCAGCAATTCCACTTTTGAACTTCTACTCCCAGGACATAAAAACAAAAATTAAAAATGACATATTCACACCACTATTCATTGCTGGACTTAGTACAATAGCTAAGATATGGAATCAAGCAAGGTGTCCAACGACAGACAAAGGAATCATGAAGACGTGGTATATATATATATATATATATATATATATATATATATATATATATATACACACCATGGAATACTACGCAGCTGCAAGAACTGAAGAAAGCCAGAAGAAGAAAGACAAATGCAGGATAATCTTACTTTCTGTGGTATATTGAATACGAGATGAGGATATATGATGTACCAAAGGGGGAATACTTGACCCCAGAGCTTAGGGAAGGAAGATATGGAAAAAAAATCAAGGGGGAAGGAAGAAAATTGGAAAGGGATGTAATGGGATAACAGGGATTGGTACTTCAGTTATACAGGTGGTATGAGAGTGGTATAGGTCTATATCCAAAGCATAGACTAAACAACAACACTGAAAACATGAGACCTAAGCTGCAAGCACCAAACTTTGTAATGTGCCTGTCAAGGTAGCAGGCAGAGGGTGGATCCAGGAGGACGGATTTATGGGAACACTGGTAGAGGGAAGTTGACATTGGTTGTGGGATTGGTGTTGAAATATTATATGCCTAAAATTCAACTGTCCAGAAATCTGTGAATCACAATTCTTTAATTAAATTTAAAAATCATTTAAAAAACAGGTGACCAGAGACATAGTACAGGAAGTAAGGTACTTGTCCTGCATATGACTGATAAATCCTGGTTTGACTCCTTGGAACTGCATATGGTTCTGGGGGATGCATATGGTCCCTGGAGCATCACCAAGGGTCATTCCTGAGCACAGAGTCACGAAGAACTCTTGAGTACAGCCAGATGTGGCCCATTGCCCCTAAAATGAATAGTTAAATTTAATTTTTGTATAGGTGATAAAGTTTAAAAGCCAAATCCTACTAAAAGACCTAAAAATACACCAGTTGTGGCTTCCTGTTCCCCAAGGCATCCAATCTTTTCCTTATGGTATTTATTTGGTTCTAAATAATTATTTATACTGCTATGTCCACACTTACATATTTTAGACACCATATATTGAGTTCCTTTTGAAGATTTATCACTTTTCCACTGTACCCCACCAGCTCCTCTCATATTTGAAATGTATCAGCCCCAACTTTTGAGCCAGACTGCCAGGATTCAAAACTTACTTCAGTTGGGAGGATCCTCCCAGGATGGGAGAAGCATGCTGAAAGTAGACTGTAGACCAAACATGATTGTCACTCAATGCCTCTTTTGCAAACCACAACACCCAAAAGGAGAGAGAGAACAAAAGGGAATGCTCTGCCACAGAGGCAGGGTGGGATGGGGGGATGGGTGGTGGGAGGGATACTGGGACCCATGGCAGTGAAAAATGAGCACTGGTGGAGGGATGGGTGTTTGATCATTGTATAATTGAAACCGAAGCACAAAAATTTGTAAATCTACAACTGTACCTCATGGTGTTTCACTACTAAACATTAAAAAAAGAAAAGAAAATGCTATGCTGAATGTAGACTATAGACCCCCCCCCAAAAAAATCCTACTTCAACAACTTGATAACTGTCATCTACAATTCTTTCATGAGGTACTTCCTGCAGTGTACATCCTTAAGTTCCAGCTATCCTAGCTACCCTTTAGGCTTGCTGCACGGATGTCATCCTAGAACTAACATTTGAATAATAGGAACTCACTGCACATCTCTGCTGCCCTGAATCTTGTGTGCTTTTTCTTAGTTTATTCCATGCTTTAGAAAGCATACATTATTGGAACTCTCTGAGAAAAGATACGCAGTAGATAAACTTTTTTTTCAGATATGAGGTATCTGAAAAGATCTACTTATTTCTCAAGAACTTTTTCTAGTACAGAATTTTCAATTGGGAACAAACTGCATTAGTAAGCTTTTTAATTGAATCACTGTGAGATACAGTTACAGGGTTGTTCATGATTAGGTTTTAGTCATACAGTGTTCCATCATTGTCCCTTCACAGTTGTACATTTCCCACAACCAATGTCCCCAATTTCTCTCCTGCCCCCTCCCCACATCCTACCTCTATGGTAGGTACTTTTCTTCTCTCTCTCTCTCGTTCTCTTTTCCTTGTTCTCTCTTGTTCATTATCTCTTTCCCACAAACACACACACACATATCCTGTTTGGGAATTATGGTTTGCAACACAGATACTCACAGGTTATCGTGTTTGTCCCTTAACCTACTTTTCGCACTCAGTTCTTGTCCAGAGTGATCATTTCCAACTATCTTCGGCACAGTGGTCCCTGCACTAGTAAATTTTAAATTAAATTATAGATGCTTATCCTTTAGGAGAATAGTTTTAGTTACCTCAATGTTTTGTCCCAGCTTCATGCTGGTTTCTTTGGTTCTAATGAAAGTCAACCCTTGAAGTCCACTGCTGAACTCTTACTGGTCTCTGGTGCTCTGTAGACTATTATTATGTGTTGCACAGTTACCTCTTGAGGCTCATGGTTCCCTTGCCCCCCAGCTTTCCTTAACTCTCCAGTCACAGCCAAGTGAACCTGGGTGAGAACCTAGTTGTCCTGCAGCCTACTCTGCACTAGGAATTTTTAACAGGTTCAAAGTGTTGTGTTCTAACTTCTGATCGTCTTTGGAAGGGCCGATGTCACAAGTATTCCTGACATTGTTTGTGCTTTCCTTTTTTTCATTTTCTAACACTTAAACCTTCTCTATTCAACTTCTAAATAGTAGGATGTTGTCAAGGTTCAATTCTAGACCAACTGTATCTTTTTTCTCTTTATTCTTTATCAAAATGGGTTCATTTGATAATTTCTTTATTCTTTATCAAAATGAGTCAAGTCTTAGGACTTTAACCAAAATATTGATAATTCACAAATTTTTTATCTCCAGGCCTTCATGGATATCTCATGCTTTACCTCAACCATAACCTGTCAAAACAGGACTCATGATTCAGCTTACTTACTAAAATTCTTTCATTCTTTCCATCACAATATTTCCATCACCACCATCCATGTATTAGCTGAAGTCAACAAATTTAGTCATCTCTTGATCTCTTGTCCTCTTATTACTTGGAGAGCAAGTGCTCTCCACTCTATCCACGTGTTAGGTGCATCCAAATTTTCATGGCATCACTTCCACTAATATAATCCCAATGGACATTTTTATATGCACACTCCAAGAGAAATAAACAGTCTGTAAGGGTAATAAAATTTCAAAATATGTTTCTGCTTATTTGTGATTATTTTATTTAGAATTCTGACACCTATAATGACTTCTGGTCCCTATAATGAAAAAGTGATGTGAGTGAACAGTTTGCTTTATTCTATCTTTATTGGACTATGATATTAAAGTTGGGCTGGAGCGATAGCACAGCGGTAGGGTGTTTGCCTTACAAGCAGCCAACATGGCTGACCCTAGTTCGATTTCTCCGCCCCTCTCAGAGAGCCGGGCAAGCTACCAAGATGTATCTCGCCCGCAGGGCAGAGCCTGGCAAGCTACCCGTGACGTATTCAATATGCCAAACACAGTAACAACAAGTCTCACGATGGAGACGTTACTGGGCCCGCTCGGGCGAATCGATGAACAATGGGAGGACCGTGACTGTGACCGTGATATTAAAGTTAAATAATTTCATACACTAAATTTTAGGCCTTTGCTTTTTTCCTATAGCCTAGAAGTGAAATAATCTATTTTTATAAGTTAAATAAAACTCAGCCTTAAATGTATAATTGCACTGGAAGATCTTGAGTTTTGTTTTTTTTTTTTCAAAAACTTCTATGGTGATTGGTCGACACATTATGTTTCTGCTTTTTCCTGGATGAAAATTTCGTTATTTGTATTTTGTTTGAAAATCATCCATTTTCAAAGACATGTCTCTAACAAACAATACTCACTTGTACTTATTTTGATATTTCCTACATCCCTGGTTAAGTTGGTTCTGTTATTCCTCACATTGTAACATTTGCATTCTCTTTTATTTTTGTAATTATTTATTTAAAGAACTGTGATTGCATTCTCTTTTCTTCTTAACCTATTTTATTTTATTTTATTTTAATTTTTAATTGAAACAGCATGAGATACACAAAGTTTTTCCTGATTGAGTTTCTGGAATACAACACCAATCCCTTCACTAGTGTACATTTCCCATCACCAATGCCCCTAGTTTCCCTCCCACCCCCAAAAGTGAAAGCATTTTCTTTTCTGTTTAATCAGAGGAGCTTGTTTTATTTCATTTTACAAATAAATGCGTAGGACTCTTTGTGGTTTAAAAATTATTAACTTTAAAAATAAACTCTATGGGGGCTGGAGAGATAATACAGCAGTCACAGTATTTACCTTGCACACATCTGACCCAGATTTAATCTGTGGCATCCCATATGGTCCCCTGAGCACTGCCAGAAGTTAATTCCTGCATATAGAGCCAGGAGCATTACCAAGTAACCCCTGAACTGAAAGAACAAAAATTAGAAAAACCAAACAAACTTTAGGGGCTGGATAGTATAGTGGGTATGGTGCTTGCCTTGCACATGACAAACCAGGTTCAATCCTCATTCCATAAGGTCTCCTGAGCTCCGCTAGGAGTAATTCCTGACTACGGAGCTAGGATTAACCCCTGAACATGCCTGATGTGACTCAAAAACAAAGCAAAAAATTATTAAGCTTTTTTTTTGGCTTTTGGGGTCACACCCGGCAATGCACAAGGGTTACTCCTGGCTCACTCAAGAGTAACTCAAGAGTTACTCCTGGCGGTGCTCAGGGGACCGTGTGAGATGCTGAGAAACCCAGGTTGGCCGCATGCAAGGTGAATGCCCTACCCACTGTGCTATCGATCCAGCCCCTTAAGTTAAGCTTTTATCTTTTTAATTGAATCACCATGAGATACAGTTATAAAGCTTTCATGTTTAAGTTTCAGTCATACAATGATTGAACCAGTGCACATTTCCTACAACCAATATCCCAGTATCAGCCCCCCTATCCAAACCCTCCCCTTGCTTCTATGGCAGAAAATTTCCCCTGAACTCTCTCTCTACTTTTGGACATTATGGTTTGCTCGAATTTTCCCACCACCATTCAAGCCTGCCCACTAGGGGCAGATGCTAGATAATTTATTTTCTATTGTATATTATTAATATCATCAGAGGTTGCACAGCCCCTTGTGGCTGCGCACTTCTGGGATTCTAAAATTGTAAATGGTTGGGGTCCAGAGACATCTCTTTACGGAATTAATCCATTTTGAGATTCATTTGTGAGTCTCTGGGTCAAGGCCCTTGATGCACTGAGATGGCACCCGGAGGCAGATTGTGGGCGGAGGCAGATTGTGGGTGTGACAGCCAGGTCCCGAAGCAGGCTGGCCGGAAGACAGGAAGCGACGGGGTGTCTCTGCTGCCCCCGTGAGGCCTAGAGTCTTAGTCCTAGAGCCCGCATTCTTGGGTTTTGCTTCTGGAAGCTCGTGGCCACCAGTTTTTCATCTGAAGCAAGAGGAGAAAGCACACCTGCTCCATGCGAGGTGCCCCGGTGGAATTGGCTCCGTAAGGGTTCTGGAGAGATCTCCGGTGAGCTGCTGTCTTCCGGATTCACTGTTGTGTCTCTCAAGCTTTTATCTTTATACACTTTATCCTCCTAATATTTCTTGCCATTTATATCTATTTTCTTAAGATAAAAATGAAGTACTTGTGGGGCCGGTGCGATCGTACAGCCGGAGGGCATTTGCCTTGCACACGGCTGACCCGGGTTAAATCCTCGGCATCCCATATGGTCCTCCAAGCATAGCCAGGAGTATTCCTGAGTGCAGAATCAGGAGCAACCCCTGAGCATAGCTGGGTGTGACCCGAAAAGAAAAAAAAGAAATGCTTGTTATTTTCTCTTTTTACAATGAAGGCTATAAGTCTATATAATCTTTCTGAGTTCAGCTTTTTTCACAGTGCCCCATTAGCATTGATGCTTAGTTTTCTTTTTCCTGATCTTTTAGATAGTTGGCAACTTTCCTTTGGACTTCCTCTCTGGAAAATGGATTATATTTATTAAATATATAAGTGGTTAGTGGTTAATATATTTTACGGTCCAAAAATGTTAAGTTAATTCTAATTTTATGGGATAATGAGAGAATGTAACCTGAGAAATTCCTTTTTGGCAGTGGGAAATATTTTGGGCCACAACTGCCAGTGTCCACCCCAAATCCCACATGGCCCCCTTAGCCTGTCAGGAGTGGTCACTGAGCTCAGAGCCAGAAGTAGGCCCTGAGCACCACTGGGTGTGCCACCCCTTTCTTCCACCCCCAAATGAAGCTGTTTTATGGCATATCTCTGTTCTGGCAAAATGTCTGGGCTAGGACTCTGGAGCTGAGTATAGGAATATTAAGAACTGGTCCTTGAGTGATGCCTGAGCCCTAGGTGTTAAATAGGGTGAGCTCATGAGCAGAGCAAGGGTTATCAGAGACCCAGTATTCTCAGTGTACAATGCCCATCTCATGAGGGGGTACTGAATGGGAGAAAGGAGCATCACCTTCTTATTTTTTTGCCTTTTTTGGGTCACACCCAGCGAAGCTCAGGGGTTACTCCTGGCTCTGCAGTCAGGCATTACTCCTGGCAGTGCTCAGGGGACCATATGGGATGCTGGGGATTGAATCCAGGTTGACCACATGCAAGACAAACTCCCTACCTGTTGTCCTATCACTCCAGCCCCAAGCATCACCTTTTAAATGTATTCCCTGGAGCTTAGCTTTGGCAATAAGTAGAGATGTTCAAGTATTGCCCGGCCTGGAAAGAAATCCCTTCAACTAGGAGAAAGAACCCTGTGTTCTTGGCTGCACCAATTCAAAGTGCAGTCTCCTGTACAAAGCAAAAGAGGGAAAGGTAGGAACAGATCATATGTCAGATACTAGAGATTCTTGCCTTTTTATGAAATTATTGTAGGTTTAAGGGAAGATATATGCTGGCTTGCTATTTGCTTTTAGGGACCACAGCATTTAAAAAAGAATAATTTTCACTATTTTCATTGAGAAGTGGGTCTCCAGATGTACTCACACTGTCATACTGGAAGTTACTTAGAATTTATTTTTCAGTTGTGTGGCCACACTTCGTGGTGCTCAGGGCTTACTCTTGGCTCTGTACTCAGGGATCACTCCTGGTAATACGGGGAGACCATATGGGGTTCCAGGGATCAGCTATGTGTCTTACCCATGAAACTATCACACCAGCTCTTGGAATTTCTTCTCTTAAAGCAGCTGAAGATGGGATAAGGTAAGGAGGGATTTGGGGTAGACTGCAAAACACCACTTTGAGTACTCTTTTAAGTGGACTTTGTCAGCTGTAAGAACTGAATTTTCAATGAATGTGAAGGCATCAATGAGAAGACTGACTCACTTCAGTGTGACTTCCTGCTGCTTCACTCCCCAGAGTCTATCAACAGGCAGTATATGCTAGAGGGTTCAGGGAGGCCGTCTATGCCCTCTTATCAAGGCCATGCAGCCCCTAAACATGTAGGAAAATGGAAGAATCTTTCCTTCCCTATTCCCACTTTCAAGTGAGAGCTGTGCTAGCAGATATTGGGGAGTCTGTCTTAACCCCCATACCTGTCCTCTCTCTCTCTCTCTCTCTCTCTCTCTCTCTCTCTTGAAATACCATGAGAGCAGTTACAAAGTTTTCAGTTTAAGTCTTGGTCATACAATGATGAAACACATGACCCTTCACCAGTGCACATTTTACACCACCAAAAGCCCCAGTATCCCCCCATCTCACTCCCTCCCCATACCTGTGTGGCAGACGATTTCCACATTTCTCTCTCTCTCTACTTTGATTACATTCAGTATTTCGACACCAAGCCCACCATTATTATTTGGGATTTTACCCCAACACTCAGATCTGCCAAAAAGGCAACATTAGACAATTTGTTTTCTATTGCTGATCATCAACTGCATATGATCGGAATTTTGGAATTCTGAAGTTTTAATAATTAAATCTGGAGGGATTTCTGCCAAAAGCTGCTGTGTTCCGAGCTGTTTCTGAGTCTCTGGGATCAAGGCCGATAAATGCTTGATCAGCAGCCTGAGGACTCATTCGGGGTGGCAACTCAGGTTCTCCGTTGGGGCGAGGGGGGTTGAGAAGGGCTGGCTCTGCCCCCATCCCATGAGGCCCCTTGTTACTTGTCACTGCGGGCCCCTCCCTGGCTGTCCCTAGGCCTCTGGAAGATGGTGGCGGCGACCAAGCCGCCAGGGGAAATAGGCCAAGGTATGAAACCCATTCCCACCTGGAGTGGTCCAGAGCCGGAAACCTAATGTGTAGTCCGGACACATTTCCTTGTTTGTCTCTTACCACTCCTGGGAATATATCCCAGAGAGGCAAAAATGTATAGTCGAAGTGACATCTGCACTTGTTTGTTCATTGCAGCCCTCTTTACAATAGCCAGAAACTGGAAGAAACCTGAATGCCCAAGAACAGATGACTGGTTAAAGAAACTTTGGTACATCTACACAATGGAGTACTATGTAGCTCTTAGAAAAGATGAAGTCATGAAATTTACATACAAGTGGTACAATATGGAAAGTATCATGCTAAGCGAAATGAGTCAGAAAGAGAGGGATAGACATAGAAAGATTGCATTCATCTGGGGGATATAAAGTAACAAAGTATGAGATTAATACCCAAGAATAGCTGAGATCAGCACCAGGAGGATTACTCCATAACTTAGAGGCCAGCCGGGTATCCTAGAGGAAAGGGCTATTCAGATAGAGAAGGGAGCACCAAATGGAGGATGTTTGGAGGATCCTCCCAGGAGGGGAGATGCATGTCGAAAGTAGACTATGGACTGAACATGTTTGCCACTCAATGCCTCTTTTGCAGACCACAACACCCAAAAGGAGAGAGAGAACACAGGGGATTGCCCTACCACAGAGACGGGGGGATGGGGGGATGGGGGTGGGAGGGATATTATCCATGGTGGTGGAAAATGGGCACTGGTGGAGGGATGGGTATCTGATCATTGTATAATTGAAACCAAAGCACAAAAAATTGTAAATCTACAACTTTAAAAAAAATAAAATAAAATAAAGGGGAAAAAAAATGCAAAAAAAAAAAAAAAAAAAAGGGCATTTTAACTTTACCAGCCCCATGCTGTCACAACAGATTTGGCAGGTTAAACTCCACTCAGGCCCCATTTCAATTCACTTTAGCACAGACGGTAGCACATTTGCCTTGCACGCAGCCGACTCGGATACAATTCCTCCGTCCCTCTTGGAAAGCCCAGCAAGCTACCGAGTATCCCACCTGAACGGCAGAGCCTGGCAAGCTCCCCATGGCAAATTTGATATGACAAACACAGTAACAAGTCTCACAATGGAGACGTTACTGGTGCCCCTCAAGCAAATTGATGAACGGGAGGACAATGCAGTGCTACAGTGCAGCCCCAGGCTGTCACGACAGATTTGGCAGGCTAAACTCCACTCAGGCCCCATTTCAGTTCAGTTTATTACTCACAAACTCTGACAAAAAGAAACCAACTCCCTATGGTTCTTGTCCTAAATGAAAAACTGGACATAAGCAGAATGGAAGAGATGGAGCTTTACTGAGGAGCTCCTGTTCGACCACAGCTAAGCAGTTTATATCTTGCATTTATTCCTACAGGGCGAAGCAGTGACTCTCCTTCCCCATCAGAAGCCAGGAAGAGATTAGAAACTGCATCTTGACACCCTCCCAACTACAGGAAGTTGAATGAGCAACACCCTCAGAGCAGTTCTTCATATGCCCATCTGCTCACATAATAGGAAGATGTCAGAGCTAGAGTGACTGTACATTAGGTAGGGTATTTGTGTTGTGTGTGACCAACCCAAGTTCAATTTGGCACCCATAAGGTCCTCCATGCCCACCAGGAGTGATCCCTGAGCGCAGAGTCAGGAGGAAACTCTGAGCTCCACTGGGTGTGCCCCTCCCCCTGAAGCTGTCCTGCCAGTACAAGCCTTGCTCACATCGCCCAAGTGGATGCTATATGATACGCCAGGTGTAATGGGAATGAAAATTCAACAGTCCAATGCAGAAACCCCATTCCAATTTGGCAACTGTTCTAACAATTGCTTTTTCCTTCCTCATCTAGAATAGAAGGATGACACATGGCGCTTAGTTTTAAGACCTCAAATCTACTTCAGTCTAAGGAAACTCCATGACCTTTCTCTGTTTTCCATGACCTGGACCACTTACCCCTCCTAGGCATGATGTCGCGTTGGCATCAACCTGCCCTTGATGACTCCCACACCAAGAAACCACATTCGCGATGATGGCACAAGGCTGATTTTCTAAGTAGAAGATTTCTTTTCTTCCTCACCTGCCTTTGTTTTCTTTTGGGGTCACAACCAGCAGGACTTCAGGCTTACTTCAGGCTGTGTGCTCAGGGATTATTCCTAGTGATGCTCAGGGAACCAGATACAGTGCTTGGGACCAAAGTGGGGTTGACTGTGTGCAAGTGCCTTACTCCCTATGCTATCTCTCTGTGCCCCCCATCTATCTTTTATCACTGTGATCTCAGATTCCTCTATTAGTAAAAAAGTTACAACCCTTTATTCTCATTATTTTGATGCTTAGATTGTTCCACATTTGGTCATGGGAACCCCTCATGCCGGATCATTTCATTATGTGATGGCTCAAAAGGAAGGTTGGGGCTATCTCATACAGAGAAGCTAATGAGTGAATTTGAGAAGGGACAGCCCAAGAAGAGAAAGAACAGAATGCAGAAGTCAAGAGAAATAGATTTCAAATAAGAGCAGCCAATTGTGTTAAGACTGAGAAGTTCATTAAGGACAGGCAAAGCATCTATTGACTTTCATTGTGTGGAGTCACTGGTGACGTGGGTGATGTAGGCTCAACAGAATGACGATGCTAAGGTCAGAATGCAATGAGTTGAGTGAACAGATGTGAACACATAGTGCAAAAGTTGCTTCTGTCAGTCTTGGCTGTGACTGAGAATACAGAATATCAGCCTAACCAGATTGTGGTGGGTAGGAAAGCGATGCTGCATCTTGCTCATATCACTGTTCCTTGTCATGCTCAACACTCTTAAAAACTCAACACTGAGCTAGAAGTATCTTGTTGTCTATCTAATCTATTTGATAAATGAAGGAAGTAAAGCCTAGAGGAAGGTCCATGTTCTCCAGGTGAACCTGCTTAGCCCTTCAAATCACATTATCCAGACTTCCTTATCAACCTCCTTTCATAAAAAAATAAGTACCAAACCTCCTAGTTCCTTGGTTAGTACTCATAACTATTTATTTTCTATTATAAACTACAGGATGTTGAAAAAATAGGACAGTACACTCCATAGATCCCTCACCCAGTTTTCCCCACAGGTAATCTTTTACACAAATACAGTATAACTTTAAAATCCACATACTAACAACAGTGCATACTGCTACCTTCACTACAGACCTTACTCAGTCTCACTAGTGTTTACAAAATTCATTTGTGGCTATGTTTAGGTCAATGTAGTTTTAGCACAGGCACACCACAATCAAGATACAGACTGTTCCATTAGCACATGGAAACTCCTTATATTATTCCCACTGAGTCACACATTTCACATATCCCCTTCTGTTCCTATCCAAGATCATACTAATCTATTATTCATTTTCAAAGAATGGCACAGTGTTGTATCAATGCAACTCTATGGTATTCAGTGTATGGAGATTGACTGCTTTCACTCATCATCACCTCCTTGAACCCTCCATGTTTTATGACTCAACAGTTCATTCCTTTCCACCACAGAGTGGTAGTCTATCGTATGAATGGTTGCTTTAACCATCCACTCAATGACAGACAATTGGCTTATTTCCAGTTTTTTGGTCATTACAAAGTTACTAAGAATAGTTGTGCACAAGGTTTTGTGTCAATATAAGTTTTCATTTCTCTGGGATAAATGCTCAGGAGTGTAACTGCCAGGTTAGACAGTAACTATATATTTAACTTGCTAAGAAAATTCTCAACTCTTCCAGAGTAAAATATATATATGTATATGTATATATATACATATATATATAATCCAATTTCTATACTGAAGAGCATCTGTTATTTTCACCTGTTTTCTTTAGCCATCCTGGTATTAGCCAATTCAATGTGGCTTTAATGTGCATTTTCTGATGATTTGAAGTTCTCATCTTTTCATGCACTTACTTGCCATCTTTATATCCTCTTTAATAAAATGCTTACTCATATCTTTTCCCTCTTTTCTATTGAGATTATTTTTGATATTGGCTATATATATGTATATATACATTGGTCAGATATATGCTTTGCAAATAATTTCTCTCAATCTCTAGCTTGTCTTTTTTCCCTAATAAAATTTTTGCAGAGTAAAACCTTTTAATTCTGATAAAGTCAAATATATCAACATTTTGCCTACTGGGTTGTGCTTTGGGGTACAGGCAAAGAACTTGTTGTGTAGCTCAAGATCCTGAAGATTTTCCAGGAATTTTCAGAAAGTTGTATACTTTTATATGTTACATTCAAGTCTATGATAGACTGTGAGCTAATCTGTATATAAGGTGTGAAGTTTATGTAAAGGTTCATATTTAAGCCTGTGGATGTCCAACTGCTCTAGCATCATTAATTCAAAAGTCTATCTCCTCCCCTGCATGGTTTTTGTAGCTTTGTCAAAATCAATTGAGCATATATCACACGTTCTTGATTACTGTAGCTTTAATAGCAAGTCTTGAAGTGAGATAATGGTAATCCTTCAACTTTATCTTCTTTAAATGCATGTAGCTTGTTTAAATTTACACCTGGGTCTTCTCATATTTCCTGTAGGAAAAGAAAAGAATAAAAACAGTGGCTGTGGAAAGAAACAATATTTCTATTCCATATGCCCTAAGTAGCTCTCAAACTATAACATGCTTTAGAATTATCTACAGCATTCATCAAAATATCTTAGTTCTGTCTGCAGAGATAAACTTTGACCTCCAAATGGTTCTGGTACCTAAACTACACTTTGAAACTTTAAAAACAATAATCTGGAGCTGGAGTGATAGCAAAGTGGGTAGGGTGTTTGCCTTGCACGCGGCCGACCAGGGTTCGATTCCCAGCATCCCATATGGTCCTTTGAGCACCGCCAGGAATAATTCCTGAGTACAGAGCCAGGAGTAATCTCTGTGCAACCCCGGGTGTGACCCAAAAAGAAAAATTTAAAAAAATTTATAAAAATTTAAAACAATAATCTAAGGAGTAGCAAGAAGGAAAAAAATAACCCTTTACCATAATTGTTGACATTGGGGCCCTTTTAATTTTCTTTCTCTCCACCTCTTTCAATTGCCACTTTATTTTCTAGTACAAAATATGTTTGATTCTTTTCTGAAGTTATTCTTGCCATCTGTGGTTACACCTGGTCAGAACAGTGCAACAGAATTCTTTTTTGAAGGGGAAATACCTAGTGATGTTCAGGTATCACAAAGACCATGGCAAATGATGCTTGGTGGTGGAAGGAAACTTGGTGCAGGGGAGGAACCCCAGGCCCTCATCCATGCAAAGCATGTACTCTACCACATGAGCTGTATTCCTGGCTCAAAAGAACTTTTTAAAGCACAATTTCATTACACCCCATGCCCTAAATGTAATGGGAATCACATTTTTATTACAATGAAGATCCTAGGTAAATAGGATTCACTCAATAGGAATTTGCAACATATCCAAATATGCAGAACTCATTTATCTGGCTTGAAAACACTTACAGAGACTCAAACCTTGGTAAGTGTCTTAGGATACATATTTTAGAGACCATAAAGACATGAAACATATGCTTCAAAACAAGGACAAAGAACAGAAGTGGGATGCTAATTAGCCACCTCACTTCCTTCCATTAACCCTCATGTACTGACTTAACTGCTCCAACATAAGCATAATCACTACAAAACTGAAACATGAAATACAGAAAAGCAAACATTTTAAATATCCTCCCTACATATCTGATTATAGGATGTCCTTGTCATAGTACCTTCCATAGTCTTAAAAATCTTAAAAAATCTTTCACATTCTGGGGGCTGGAAAGAGAACAGCAGGTGGGTCTGTTGTCCTACACATGGCTGACCAAAGTTCAGTCCCCAGCACCCATTCTGGTCCTTTGAGCATCACCAAAAATGATCCCTGAGTGTAGAGCCAAGAGTAAGCTCTGAGCAGTGCTGGGTGTGTGCATTTGCTGCCAAAACAAAACCAAAAATATTGTACGGTATTTGTCTTACATGCAGCCAACCTGGGTTAGATCCCCAGCACCCCAGTTGGTCTCCCAAGCCCACCAGGAGTGATCCCTGAGCACATAGCCAGGAGAAAGCCCTGAACACTGCCAGGTGTGGTTCAAAAACAAAACAAAAAATCTTTCTCATTCTAACTCATCTTCAATATGCTCGTTATAGGCCAGACACTGGTAGGAAGATTCAGTAAAGCTGTAATGAAATGTTTGGGAAGACATCTTGTGCTCATTACATGTATGAAACTCATCCACCGGGACATCAGATCTCCTGCACTACCTGCCCAACACATGAGATGTGTGCCTTTACACACCACATTTAATACACAAATTGGAAAAATATTTACCCCATTTAGTCTCCTACTTTATTCCAAAGAAGACAGTTCTTGCAACAGTGCTTCCTTTTCTTGTTGCAATTCTTGCAATAGCTGTTGGTTTTGCTCCAGTCTGTCCTCCAACCACTGCAGAAGAGGCCCACTGACTGCTGACATCTGACTGCACAGGTTCTTGGTAAACACTTCAGTAGGAAAAACATGGGTGAGATAACTTTGCAAGAACACTCTTCTCTGGCATGTTCTGTCTCCAACACATACAGCTCCCAATGATGAGGATAAGAAGTTAGGGGCGGAAGTAGAAAAAGTACAGTTAGCATGACTGGGAAAAAATTTTGTCTTGCCTGTCTGGGGCAAGACAGAAGAGCTAAGTGGGGAAAAGACTCATAGGTATCCATCTTGAACATCCCTGAGTCCAAAAGCCACAGGGCAGCCTGGCTATGCAGGAGCAGAAAGGCAAGAGGATTAAGAGCTACCCAAGGTTTTCCTTTCCCAGCCCTCTGACTTCTCCCCGGTAGAAGAGACCAAAATCTCCTACAGACCTAAGGTGATCCTTGAACACAGAGCCAGGAGTAAGCCCTGCACTCAGTTGAGCATAGCCCCCAAACAAATAAGCAAACAAAACAAATAGAAATAACTGGTAATAGTTGGGATACAGTGAAGAGATCCTCACTCACTGATGCTATGAAGCTTGTATGGTTCACTCCCTATGAAAAACAGTATATAGACTTCTTTTAAAAATTAAAATGGGGGCCAGGGTGATAGTACAGTGGGTAGGGCACTTGCACACAGACAAGCTGAGTTTGATCCTTGACACCCCATATGGTCCCCTGAGCCCACTAGGAGTGACCCTTGAGTACAGAGGCAGACCCTTGAGTACAGACCCTTGAGCACACTGCCGGGTATAACCCAAAAACAAAAACAAAATTGAAAATAGAATTGCGTATAGCCCACTAATTCCACTCCTCGGCATCTACTCCCAAGAATCACTATCACTATCACCCCGTTGTTCATCGATTTGCTCGAGTGGGCCCAGTAACGTCTCCATTCATCCCTGTCACGTGCTAGTGTAGCCCAATGACATATTGGGGGCTCTTTCAGGGTCAGGGGAATGAGGACCATCACTGTTACTGTTTTTGGCATATCGAGTACGCCACGGGGAGCTTGCCAGGCTCTGCCGTGCAGGCGGGATACTCTCGGTAGCTTGCCGGGCTCTCCGAGAGGGATGGAGGCTTTTGGGGCAGCCTTTAATCACCTTTACAGTTGTTTCCAGTCAGGCATATATGTGGGCATGATACTTTCTCTCTCTCAGTAGTTTGCCAGGTTCTCTGAGAGCGAGAATACTAAGTCATTAAATGAGAAAGGGGGGTGGGACTGTAGAGATAATACAGTGGGTAAGGCTCCTGCCTTGCACACGGCTAACCTGGGTTCAATCTCTGGCATCCCATATGGTCCCCCAAACCCCACCAGAAGTGATTCTAGAGTGCAGAGCCAAGAGTAAGCCCTGAGCATCTCCAGATATGCATCCCCAAATCAAACTAAAAAGAAAAAATATGGACATCTACATTCACGGAAGCAATTACAGTAGCCAAGATCTGCAAACAATGCAGATGACCAGCAGCAGTTATGTGGATAAAGAAACTGTGATCTATATACACAATGAAATACTATCCAGTTACGAGGAAAGATGAGCTCTTGCTTTTTGCTACAATTTGGATGGAACTAGAGGGGGTTATGCTAAGCAAATTAAATCAGGACAAAGACACAATCTCCTATATGGTATTTAAAGAAACAAACAATGATAACAAGCATTTGGAATTTGACTGTAAAACTAAGCTTTCTAAGCAGTGAATGGAGGAGTGGAATGGAAGGGGAAAGCAGGGAGAAACAGCAGATTAGAAGTGACCCAAAGATAGTAGTCGAAGGTCTTAGACATTTTGCTGGTGGTGATTGACCAACTCCATACATAAAAACATTAGCTCAACACTATTTAACCATGCTACCTCAAATACATGTTACTACTATTTACCAAGGCCATGCTGGGATCACTCTCCACACACTTGGGTGAGCCTCATGCATAAAAGAACTGTCAGAGGAACCCAGGTGTGTGGGACCCGGGGCTGAGATCTCCAAGCCTGCACGATTTGGGACTGGACCTGTCAGTAGCTAGACAGTTACACCCACCAACTGCCGTGTAACCCCAACAACGGCCAGGATCCAGAGATTATCACACTCAGCTCCTGGGAGAGAACAAGGCAGAGTATCCTACCCTGTGCCTGACTGTCTCCACCAGGGCCCAACAGCTGAAGACCTCCGGGCCCCAGCCAAGGCCATGCTGGGAGCACTCTCCACACACTTGGATGAGCCTCACGCATAAAAGAACTGGCAGAGGAACCCAGGTGTGTGGGACCCGGGGCTGAGATCTCCAAGCCTGCACGGTTTGGGACTGGACCTGCCAGTAGCTAGACAGTTACACCCACCAACTGCCGTGTAACCCCCACAATGGCCAGGATCCAGAGATTATCACACTCAGCTCCCGGAAGCGCGCGACCGCATTCGCAGTCGCGCGACATCTTATCATCTCATTCCTACTTTGGGCAAACTGGCAGGCTACTGAATGTAACCCGCCCACACGGCAGAGTCTGGCAAACTCCCCGTGGTATACCCAATATGCCAAATATCAGTAACAATGATGGATCTCATTCTTCTAACCCTGAAAGAGCCTTGAATATGGCACTTTACAACAGGATGGTCGTGATCGTGACCAGAGAAATAAATGAATTAAAATAAAAATAAGTTGAATTAGGGAGATAAATCGAAGGACTAGAGCACAGGTTTGGCATGCTGGATATCCCTGGTTGGATCCCTGGCATTAGGGTCTCCCAGTACTGCCACAGGTGATAGCCAAACCAAAAAAGGAAAAAAAGAAAAGGAAATGAACCATATGGGTGAGAGAGAGAGAGAGAAAGAGAGAGAGAGATCTAAGAGCTGCAGTGTTTATCTTGAATATGTGAGACTTTGAATTCGATCCCTAGCTCTGCATGGCCCACCCATGGAATGGGAGGCCCTTCAGATTAAAACAAAATTAATATTCTTGGGATATAATTTACAGATTCTGGAAGAATCCCATTTTAAAACATGGTTCATTGATTTTTGACTAAGGCAGGATCTAGATCATTTCCCTCCTTCAAGACCTATTTATACTTCCTTCTCTAGTCAGTGCTCTTCCAGCCCTGGCCCAAGGAGTACTGACTCAGTTGTTCTGTGACAAATTTTGAATTTGATTCTTGAATTTCACTGGAATGAAACTATAGAGTGGTAGCCTTTTGGACAGTGTCTCTTTCACTTGCATAATACTCTTGAAAAGTGATCCACATTGCTTTTTTTTTCTTTAATCAGTAGTTTACTCTGTTGCTGAGCAATACTCCATTTGTGAATGTGTTCACTGCCCATTCACCCACTGATAGACAATGGGTGTTTTTAAAGGGAGGGCAGAGGTGCTTGGGTCACATCAGCGATCCTCAGGGGCCATTCCCAGAAGGCCTGTGTCAGTCCCAGCAGTGCTCTGGGGACCATGTGTGCTGGGGAACAAACCTGAACACCCTGAATGTAAAGCTTGCATTTAAGCCTTTGAGTTCTCTCCAGACCATTTTCACATTGGGGCAAACATGAATAGTGTGATGAATATTCCTATGTAAGTTTTTGTTTGGACATCTTACATTCAATCTAGAAATATGCCTAGGACAGGAACTGGGAGATCATTGGGTATTTGTAATTGCCAACTTCTTTTCCAATGCAGGATTACGTATTTTAGTACATACGTAATTACGTATTTTACGTATTATGTACTTAAATGGGACTCCGCACCAGTCTGTTTCCACTCGGGGTGCCCCAGATGGGGGTGGGGCAGAGCCCTCCTCGTCCCAAGGGACCCAGCCCTGGCAGCCGACTTCTACTATGCGGCCATGCTCCAGGCCACTTTCTGGACCGAGTGGCCGCGACATATCATGTGACTCTTCAGACAGTTGGCAACCGATCATAGAGAAAAAAAAAAATATATATATATATATATTCCTCTCGAAGTGCCCGGCAAGCTACTGAGAGTATCCCACCTGCGCATGGGCGGAACCTGGCAAGCTACCCGTGTCGTATTTGATATGCAAAACAGTAACTGTAACAGGTCTCATTCTCCTGACCCTGAAAGAGCCTCTAATCGTTGGGAAAGACGAGTAAGGAAAGGCTGCTAAAATCTCATGGCTGGGATGAATAGAGGAGTTACTGGGCACTGCTCGAGTAAATTGACAAACAATGGGATGACAGTGATAGTGATGTATTTAAAAAAATTATGTAAATACATTACGTATTTTAGTAAAAGCTTAAATACTGATTCTTTTTGTGGAGGAATTTAGGTCAGAATCTGCCTTTCCCCAAAATAGAAATAGCAGAATATAAAGTCAGGAAGGTTTAGACTCTACCCCAGAGCCTAGAATAATAAGTGAGAGCAGGCAGTCTGGTGTCTCTTGAATGAATAAGCTAACAAACATTCTCAATATGATTTAATAATTTTTTATTGATTTGACATAACACCTTTCTTAAATACAAATTGTGTGTCTGTGTGTAGGCCTATTTCTGGGTTCTACTCTGTTGTACTGAGTTATTTGCTCCTTCTTTGGAGGTGCTAGTGATCAAACCCAGGGTGTCATTTATGCAAAGCATGTGCTCTACCACTGAGCTATATATTTGGCCCATAGTCCTTAATTTTTGAGTCATTAGCAAACATTTTATCCAATTGTGACTTTAGAGTCTGACTACATGTCATACACTACCAGTTCTAACTCATCACATTTTTCATCCAGATAGAAATATGGGACAGATCAACCAGCCACCTGCCCTTTTCCCAAAAGCAAGTGCCCCCAATACTTGCAAGCTTCCCCTTCTTCTCTGGTGAAGACTGAATTCTTTGCCAGTTACTGGGGAAGATGGCACAGAATGGTCAGTAAGTGAGGACTAGTCAGAGAGAAGACAGAGTGGGTCAGTGTGTGTCAGGGAAACATGACTAGGTGTGTATATTGTACTGTACACACATGTCCTTGGACTTGTGCAGAAATTTCTTCCATATCTAGTGATACAAGAGTTCCTCCTGCATGCACCCCCTTTTATCTGTATGTTTGTCTATCTGTCTGTGTATCCATCTCTTTCAACCTCCACAAGAGACTGGTAGTGGTGTGCTGCTACCACCTCAGATCGTTGTCAAGAATTGAAATTTTGGAGTTTGCGCAATGTTTGTTGCCATGTTACTTGTCATAAATAAATCATGACAAGTGTATTATTACACCACGAAAGCTAGCAAAAAAAAAACCAAATCAGGAGCCTCCCTCCTTTTTGAGAACTGGCTATTAATGAAGCACATAGCAGGGCACAACTAAGGAGCTCTAGGATAAGACTCATTCCTCTCTTTTCACCAATCTAACTTAGGGGGCACTTACAGCATCCAAGCATCCACAGCGACCAATACAGGAGACTGGAACAGGATCATGAAAGGCACACAGTTGGGAAAGGAAACTCAGGGATAATTTGTACCCATCACTTCAGCTGTGTAAACTGTGCTGACAGCTGAGTACATCAGGGATGACTACATTGCTGTCTATACTCAAGGAAAGAGTCTTACCTGAACCATTATGGATCTTGGTTACTGAGTCCAGATGTGTAAGGCTAAAGGGAGAAGAGAGCTCTTTTTAATAGCAAAACAGCAATGAAGGAAAGAACAAAATGATCATGGACTGTTACAAAATGAAAAATTAGACCAGACCTTTACCAATTGGATTAAATGACTATATGCAATTAAAGATCCTATAGCTGCTAAAGTTTCCTAACTGGGGAAAGTGACTTTGATGAGAACTTCACAAGATAGTTGAAACAAATCAAATTGAAGCCGCTGTCTCTCACTGATGCCTTACTTAATACACAGCTATCAGGCAAGACCGCACTTGGCAACAGGACTACTATGATGTTCAATTTGTTTTCATAACCAAAAGTATCTCGTGCTTGAAGAATCCACAGTGCATCAGGAGAGAAAGCAGACACTGAACCGTTGTTATGGAAAGTGGCTATAAAGCATTCTCACAGAGACGTGATATGCACATGGGTTTACCAGTTGCTCTGCCAGACAGAAAAGGGAGATGAGAGGAATGGTGTACACTACCTGTGGATCCTCCTATATGCATCCTGCTCCTCCTGGCACAGGATTTTGGGCAGCTCTACTGCTGATTCAAGGCACACTTTCCCAATGGTCACATGAGGTACAATATGGATAGGGATTTCAATTCTCTCATACCTGCAAGACAGCAATTTAGTCAGCTTCCTGTGAGCTTATTCTTTTTCTCCAGCTTTACTGAGACATGATTGAAAAATTATTATAATATTTTAAGGTATACTCAATGATATGTGTGCCCCACACAGTGACATGATCACCACATTCAAACTAACTCATGTCTTCATCACCTCAACAGTCACTATTTCTGTTGTGAATGAGAACAGATTTCAAGTACAACCTTAAGCTAACTGCAGTCATCGGGCTGTACATTAGATTTCCAGAATTCATTTATCTCAACTTGGGACACTTTGGACATAACCAAAACATCCTCACTTTTCCCCTTCTCACTTCTGCCCCACCAACAGCAACCATTCTATGAGCTTCTTTTTTTTAACGAATCACTGTGAGGTACAGTTACAGACTTACAAACTTTTGTGCTTACATTTCAGTCATACAGTGATCGAGTACCCATCCCTCCACCAGTGCCCATTCTCCACCGCCAATGATCCCAGTATTCCTCCCACCAACCTCACCCCATCCCTCCACCCCACCCGCCTCTGTGGGGGCATTCCCTTTTGTTCTCTCTCTCTCTCTCTCTCTCTCTCTCTCTCTCTCTCTCTCTCTCTCTCTCTCTCTCAGGTGTTGTGGTTTGCAATAGAGGTATTGAGTGGCCATCATGTTCAGTCTATAGTCTACTTTAAGCACACAACTCCCATCCCGAGCGGGCCCTCCATCCACCCTTTACTTGGTGGTCCTTTCTCTATCTGAGCTGCCTTTTGCCCCAGTGTGTGAGGTCGACTTACAAGCTATAGAACAATCCTCCTGGTACTCATCTCTACTATTCTTGGGTGTTTAAGTCTCCCATTCTGTTACTTTATATTCCACAAATGAGTGCTATCTTTCTGTCTGTCCCTCTGCTGTTTCTGACTCATTTAACTTAACACGATACTTTCCATGTTGATCCACTTATATGCAAATTTCATGACTTCATCTTTTCTAGCAGCTGCATAGTATTCCATTGTGTAGATGTACCAATGTTTCTTTAACCAGTCATCTGTTCTCGGGCACTCGGGTTTTTCCAGATTCTGGCTATTATATAACAGTGCCATTCTGTGAGTTGTTAAGAGTTTACATAATCTAGAATATTCATGACATAAGTGGCCTCATACGGCATTTGTGCTTCTCTGGTTTATTTCACTTACCATAATGTCGTTCTGGTTCACTTATGTTGCTACAGACAGTATGAAATTAGACATATATTCACATACCACAATTTCTTTATCCATTTGTGCAATGACAGATATTTAGCTTGCTTTTGCATCTTGCCTATTGTGAATAATGTTGCAATGAATACAGGAGAGTAGATAATACTTTGAGATTTTGATGTCAGTTCCTCTGGCTATGTGTCCCAGTATGGGTCCATTTTGGTTAATTTTTTGGAGCCACAGCCAGTGCTGCCGAGGTGTTACTACTGGCTCTGTGCTCCTGGCTCACCAATGCTCAGGGATCACTCCTGACAGGGCTCTGGGACCATATTGGGTACCAGGGATCAAACCCAGGTCGAACACAAGCTAGGCAAGTACCCAACCAACCCATTGTGCTATCTATCTTTCCTGTCCTTAAGGGCCTGTTTTTAACAGTCAGTTATTGTAAAGAAAATTTTCTATAGTTTTAACAAGGAGTTCGGGATATGGAATGTGTCAGATATTAAATGGTTCTATAATGTAGTGGGTCTGCTTCGGAGTGGATATAGAGTTCAAACTGAGCTGGGAAGCAAACTGAAAGCTCACTCTCTAGACTCCCCAAGTATCAGATGCTCTTCCTACAAACTTGTCAGAAGCCTTGGGACCTCAAGGTTTTCACGCCTGCTCCACAGCAACAATGGACAGAGCTAATTAATACTGGTTTCAGTCAGGAAGTTGCCAGAAAATTTAAATACATTGATCACAAAGCCCGGGGAAGAATGAGACACTGCAAAATGCCTCCAGGAGCTTCATTATGTAGCTGTCATTACTCATACAAATGCTTCCTTATTTAAATTAGGGTTACAAATGGCGCCCACTTTCCCTTTCTCTCCTTTTGAGGGAAATGTAAAGAAGAATCTTGAACCCTTACATTTTAAGGCTGGAGTGGAAGAAATAGAGAAGCTTGTCACTGAGGTTCACTGGTATATCTCTCTACTTTTTGTTCACTCTAAATATAGCCAAGTTTCATGTCAGCATGCATTCGATAGAACATTCAGGCTGAGGCTCCCTGCACCAGGAGGCATCATGGGTATGGTGGTGAAGGTGTGTGAGACCTAGCTCCTCTCTCTCACCTAGAGTGGTGCATCTGGGCCCCTGGAAGACAGGGGTGGCCAGTGATGATCACCTCTCTGTTCCTGACCTCCCAGTGAATAGGGAAGAATTCACGAAAGAGTATGCCATAGGTTCTGTGGTTTGTGGAAGGCCTCTGAAGTCATAAATAGTGAGCATAATCACTGGTAAGTCTAGAAACCTGTAAGAAGCCAATCTACTGAGCAGAGTCTCCCACTGACTTTGCCGGACCATGAACAAAAGTGGTCTCAGTGAGGCATGGAACTTGGACACACATCTTTATCCAGTCATAGAGGAAATAGAGCTTCTGTTAGATGACTTAGGCCAAGCACAGATAAGTAGTGATCCAACACACAGGACAGATTTTCTGCTTCTGATAGTGAATTAGATCAGCATTTCTCAACTGGGACCTGCCGAGCTCCCTGTGGGCATCCAGAATATTCCAAGGGGGTGGAGGTCATAGGTGAAAATCATGTCAACAGACACACAGGAAAAGACCAGGGGGGCATCAGGTAGAAGAGGAGGCCACAGAGAGGAAACAAGGTCAGCAGGGATCCATAGCTGATAAGAGGTTATGAAACAGAGACAGTTGGTTAGGACCAAGCCTACTATCGAGAGCAACTAGAGCAGCGAGGGGGGGGGTGGAGGGGGGAGATCAAACAGCATCTTTGGGGCCAGGGTGATAGTACAGCTGGCAGAGTGCTTGCCTAGCATGTGGCTGACCTAGGTTCCATTCCCAGCACCCCATATGGTCTCCCAAATCCAACAGGAGTGATCCCTGAGCACAGAGCCAGGAGATAGCGCTGAGCACTGCTGGGTACGGCCCCAAAACCAAAAACAAAATAAAACAGCATCTGTTGGAAGTCACTGAAAGCCTAGCAAGACCATAAATAATTGTGGGGTCAAGATCTGGGCAAGCAGCAAACTCCAGAGAGATGAGCATGGCATCTAAGGATAGTCTTCCTGGAACGTCATCAACTCATTTAAGAGGAAGATTTTTATTGGCTGGGACACTGAAGAGAGTTTCAAAAGATTTTGAGTCTTGAATAAATAGGGTTTTGAACCATGGAGGGACAGAGGCCCTGGTAACCTGTCTCTAAGCATTAGGCTCGGACCTCAACATGCCAGGAGTAAAACGAGACCAGCCCAGGACACAGGATGTGGCTCAGCAGTAAAGGGTGAGCACAAGACCTGGACTCGGTTACTAGCATCAGGAAAAGCAAAAGGACCAGCCTTGACAACGTTTGAGGCACACCCTTAAGTCATCACAGTTCCAAACTGGGTCAACACGATCTGTTAATTCTGCTACCAGACTGGATACAGACGTTCACCAATGATCACTACATCAAGCACAAGAAAGGGACAGATCAAATTTAAAGTACTAATTTAAAATAATGAACTCAGCTATCCCACTTCTAGATATCTACCCCTAAACGGACAAAGAAAATTGCAAAAACAAATAAATGCACATCTATGTTCATTGCAGCTCTTAGTACAATAGCCAGGATATGGAAGTAACCCAAATGTCTAATAGCAGGCGAACATATAAGTTGTGGTACATATGCACATAATGGAATCCTATGCAGCTGCTAGAAAAAATAAAGTCATGTAGTTCACAGCAACTTGGATGGATCTAATGTTCCTGCTGAGTGAAATAAGTCAGAGACAGAAGGATAAATAGCAGATGGTGTTACTCATCTGCATAGGACTTGCTGCAAGCCCAAAGGTGGAGGAAAGCTGGGTGCTGAGTTGAAATCAAAGAGGAGAAAAGGAGAAGAGGTGTGGGGAGGGGGAGGCTACCATAACTTCAGATTGCTTAGAGATTAAGTTTTTGCTATATAGTAGGCACTAAAACACCAAGTCAGATATCATCCTTTGCTCAAATCCCAGAAAATTCAAGTAAAACTTCATCCCTTTGATCCAGCAAACTTCTGACTGGATACAAGCAAGGGACCTCTAATCCTTGTTGCCTGATTACGGAAAGAATACTATTTATGTGATCTCTGCTTCTTTCTGTCACATTCTGCCCTGAGCATTTTTCTAAAGAGAACTGGGGCTGAGATGTGGTTTGGTGGGAGAGCATTTGAACTTCATGTGTTAGCTCCTAGGTTTCATTTCCAGCACCACAAAAAGTAAAGAGAGAAAATATAGCACATATTTGAGAGAAAGACGAATTAGAGGGGAGGATGGGCAAAATGGATTAAAAAATGCAAACAGTCTGCAGAGAAATCCAGCCCTCAAATGAACCAAATGGAATGAACATCAACAAAACGATGGGCACTGATGCTTCTGGCTCATACTGTCCCAGGTACCAAATGAACACTAGACGAAAACTTGTGAGAATTCTAGAGAGCAACTGTGAAGTTACAACAATTACATCAATGCCAAGCTAAGAGGAGATTTCAGCAAAAATAGAAGGAAATTCCACAGCACTGTACTCATGTTGAAATGCACCCCCTCTGACGTGCAGCACCACTGGGGGCAAATCTTCTGCCTGCAGATGCCTTCCAGGAATGAATGAGCACACACTGCCTACAAAATTCTCGCTGATCTATGCGACTGGTACCTGGATGATGATTTTGTTTGGAAGCCACTGAAAACAAACCATCAGGACTACTAGATCTGCAATTCCTTATGCATATCCTGGGCAGAACAGGAGAGTTCCAGACGTTGTGAAGAATCAGGCACCTGCTAGGTAGCTAGGCAATTTGAGGCACCTAAAAGTGCTCGCACTATCACAGCGCACACACCAACTCTGAAGACATGGGACAGTACCAAGAATCTCTAACTGGATTCAATGTCTCCCTGTCCGAGCCCCGCCCATGAAGACTGAGTGGCAGGTGCTTCTCCAATGCCCCGAGTATCAGAGATGGGAGAAGGCTCAAAGGGCTGTAACACATGCTTGGTAGTTGGGAGTCTTGGGTTCAATCCCCAGCACTAAAAGTTCCCTGGCAGCAGTACAACAGACACTCGTTCTAAACACCCCATTACCAACAGCCCTCCCCACTGTCAACTTTTCCCCATTCTGGAGAACAATGATCTGCCTGCCCCCACCCCCTCATAATTACAGTTCTACTTTAGTCTACTTTACACTTGGCCATAAACTAGTGGCTGTGAAATAAAGCAAGGTTTCCTCTTCAGTCTCTGAGCCTGAATATCTCATGTAGGATTCTTGCCAATGGACTAGATGCGCCAACACTTTGAGTTGGAGTGTGCAGTGAACACACGCAGCATACAGGAAGAGACTCTTCCACTTCTGCAGACTTTTCTTGGCTGTTCAACGCCACCAGGCGCACACAGCAGAGCCCACCAGGGCTCCTGCCAGAGTGCCACGTTTCTTTGTTACTTGGGCACTGGACGCACCCACTGGCAACTCCTCAAATCCTGCCTAGCCCATACAGGAGCCCCTGAGCGGCTCGGCATCGGACGCTGCAGTTCTGAATAATTCCACCAGGTGGCATCAGCGTGCACATACGGACATAGAGCAAAGGACAAGCTCCTCCTGCCTTGTACCTGTGAAGTGCAGGGTTCAAACCAAGGGTTCAAACCAGGTACACAACGGTCCAGAGCAGCTGTGGCCACCCTGTTTTACCATGGCATTGTGCGTGGGAGGGTTAGAGCAAATGTCAAGGGAAGGAACACAGTACATCCTAAGGACTCAATCCTTTCTCTACTTTTTCTTCCCAAAGCAAACAACTGGGCAGGGTTCCAGATGACCAGCAGGGTCACACCAGGAGTGTCTGTGCACATCAGAGTTTCTGGGATGAAAACCAAGGCCCGCACAGGCCCACGGTGTCAGCTGACTTCTAAGTCTCAGTTTAGGCCCTTCCTGGTCTAACCATGCAAAAGCTTCTGTAGGACACTGGGTGCCCCTTGCAGTGGGTAGTGGCAGGGAGATGCAGCTTCGGGTACAGCATACTTGGCTTGAGCTTCCAAAACTTCTCGTTGCTGGGAGACCGGCTGAGCAAGCAGGACAGGTGGCATGACCTACTCACAACAAGCGCTGCACAGGAGCCTGAACGGGCCTGATTTTATTCTCGGCTCTCCAAAGCTTCTAGTCACTGAAACCGAAGCAAACGGGGCCCTAGCAAGAAGTTCAGGAGCCAGATCTGTGCTGAGCTTCCCATACACCAATGCTAAACACCCAAAATCTTGCTGTGTCCTCGGCCAGATTAATTCAAGCACTTGAAGGAGGAGAGCTGAGAACCTCAGCACTGAAAGCCGCAGTTCCCACTACGTCCACAAGGTGGCATCCATGCTTGGGTTGTAGAACAGGTATACTTCTTTAGCCTTGCTGGTGTGAGGTACCAGATTTGATTACTGCTTTGGAAGGAACAAGGCAGACACCTGAGCCACGATCCTACTAGATGTGAGAATCCTAGATTCCTAAGAGATGAGATGGTTGTAGTAATCGTGGTACGCAAGAACCACAGAGGACAGAACTTTTCCCCTTACGTTGTTATGAGGTGGCACAATCTTAAAGCATGGTTGGCAGAGGTATAGGAATCACTTCCAAGCAACCTGCTAACGTTTTCCTGGTACTGTAACCTGGAGTGGCACATGCCAGGAATGTGCAGTAGCACTTCCAAGCCAGCCCAAGCACTATCATCATGCTTTTTTATCTTTTTGGGTAACACCCAGCCGATGCTCAGGGGTTACTCCTGGCTCTGCACTCAGGAGTCACTCCTGGCGGTGCTCAGGGGACCATATGGGATGCTGGGAATCGAACCCGGGTTGGTCGCGTGCAAAGCAAACGCCCTACCTGCTATGCTATCTCTCCAGCCCCTATCATCATGCTTTTTGTATTGGGCAAAGTTGCCCTGTAGTAAGGAAGTCAGCAAGCTCTGGGCACTCTGGGACCACAGCTAAATCTGCCTTCACCTTCACAAGATGGGAACTCAAGAGCTCTAGACACTAGTGGGCTGTATTGTTGGGGGTCACAGAGGGCAAGTGCCAGGACAACTGGCATGTCTGCTGGACTACACACATACATACAGACATGACTATTTCAAAGAAAGAGACAAGTTCACATTAATAGAGCAAAAAGGGGTTGGCATACTTAAACTGGCCACGTTAGAATCATATTAAATTTCATGGAATTTAATATGCAAAAAGGCAGAAAATTGTCTCTTTTGAATAAAAGGAAGTCAAAACTATATGCTGAATACACTAATCATACATTCATGCTGAGGAGGTAGCCAGTATGAATCATATGTTTGATACTCTCGATTCGTTCCCTACACCACAAACACAAAAGCACACCTTCAATTTAAAGACAGAAATAGTTTAAAAGTAAAAAGATATGCCAAAATAACTACACTTAAAAGAGGGCCAGAAAGATAGCACAGCAGGTAGTGTGCTTGCCTCACACATGACTGACCTGGGTTCTATTGCCAGCACCACATACGGTCCCTCAAGTCCAAGAGGAGTGATCCCTGAGTGCAGAGCCAGGAGTAGCCCCCCTGAGAGTTGCCAGGTGTGGCTCCTTCCACAAAAAGAGAAAGTGGGCTATATTAATATCATGTAGCTATAGTAATATCGCTTCATGGCTGGAACAATAGCACAGTGGTAGGGCATCTGCCTTGCGCGCAGCCAGCCTGGCTGAGCCAGGTTCGATTCCTCCTCCCCTCTCGGAGAACCCAGCAAGCTACAGAGAGTCTCTTGCCTGTGCCGCAAAGCCTGGCAAGCTACCTGTGACGTATTCAGCATGCCAAACACAGTAACAAGTCTCAAAATGGAGACATTACTGGGCCCACTCGAGCAAATCGATGAACAACGGGAGGTCAGTGTTTGTTTGTTTTGTTATTAATATCAGAAAGATTCAATATTGGGGCTGGAGCGATAGCACAGTGGGTAGGGTATTTGCCTGGCATGCGGCTAATGCAGGTTCATTTCCCAGCATCCCATATGGTCCCCCGAGCACTGCCAGGAGTAATTCCCGAGTGCACGAGCCAGGAGTAACCCCTGTGCAGCTCCAGGGGTACCCAAAAAGCAAAAAGAAAAAAAGAAAAAGAAAGAATGATTCAATATTAGAATGAAAGCAAGAAATAGTAACAGAATGAAGAGGGTAATTTCATCATATGCAAATAAGTATATGAGTAAAAATGAGTAACATTAGCAGTGTTGGTTACCTTTAATTGTTAAATGACATTAATAACAATATCAACAAATAATAATGATTTGAATGATATATTAAATGTGAATATTTTAATAATTTATTAAAATCAAATATTTTATATGAAATTTAAATTCTTTTAAATATTAATATTTAATTGATGAATGACATTAATGTGTCAACAGCACTTCAAGATACAAAGCAAAATCTGATACAACTCTGAGAAGAGCTAAATGTCCAAGTACAGGTGGAGATTTCAATATCCTCCTCTCAAAACTGGATAGCTTGTGAATAGCTTACTTAGATGGTATTTGACTAGCACGTGTCAGGACACGTTCCACTGCCAGCCCCACTCCACATGTTCTGTTGATCCTAGTGGCACTGGCGCAAATTGGGCATCTCCTTCATAACAATAAAAAAGGAAAAGGGAAATGAATAGATAAAACTTTCAAAATTGACAGAAGAATGGGAACAGATATTAGTAAGGATGCAGACTTGACCACGGTAAAACAACCCCATCTGATCGCTCTCTATAGCACACGCCATGGGTAGTGCAATACAATCCTTTACAATAGGGTACAGAAATTGAGCTATATAGACCACACTAAAAATATTCTCAATCATTTTGAACAATTCGAGTTACAAAAATTATTTTCTGGCTGTGGGTAATATTAAATTAGAAATGCAAAGAAAGCTATCAGAATTAAGAACAAACACTTATAAATAACCTATGTATCAGTTATAAATAACCTATGTATCAGTAAGGAAGTCTAAAGGAGACATCAAGGCAAACTTCTTTTCTACAACTTCATAATTATTTCAAAAGCAAAAGTTAAAAAAACACAGAGTAACAATGAAAACCCCCAAAATAATAAAGTCAAATTTTAAAACAGGTTACATAAAAGATAATTAGTGTGCCCCATGGCAGTACAAGTAAAATCAATTCAAGTGCAGCAGGACAAACAGAAAACAAGAGAGGTTATGACGATAAGAGTACCAGATCACACGTCATGCTCAGGAAATGGATGCAGTATACTCACCGGGTGATCAACAGGTGCTCTGACAGTTTAAAGCCCAAGAACACAGTAGCCTGCTAGATTCTGTTTCCCAGAGACACATCCAAATCAAAACTGTCGAGGATAAGGAATAGCAAAGGTGGCAAGAGGGAAACTGGAATGATAAACAGGCAGCAGGCAGGGGCCAACACTGCTGGTGGCCTATCTGCACAGCGAGTGACACTTCCCTCCCAGCTAACTCAAGTCTGACTGTGAACCCAGCCAAAACCTTGCTGAAAGAGATGACTCCCAGCCTCCCCGGAAGCCCCAGCAGGGCCATTTGTCTAAGTTCTCTCGTTGGGCTCTCAGTGAAATTGTTTTCTGGTTCTTCTGGGAAGGCCACTGGTAGCAGCCCCCTTTGGCCCTACTATATGTCCTCTTTCTTCTGGCTCTGAATGGACATGGGCTGGCTAGACATGGTTCTAGCCATGGACCAGGAGAGAACCTTAAGGTGGAAACTGCACACCAAGATGTTCAAGCAGCAGCTTGAGCCTCAGGACACCACACAACCTTGGAGGACCAAGCTCCAGGTTGCTTGTTACCTGAGAGGGAAGCGGTGGTTCTTGTGAAGGGAACTACACCATTTCGTGTTTAACATTTCCTCACTCTATACAGATGAACCCAGCCCTGGCAGCAACAATGACATTCATCATAGAATTCACGGTATCTGGACACAAGGGGGACAAAGGGCACTAGTGGACATATCAAAGTATCAAATGCAAGCATACGTGCTTTCACGCTGTCTCTGGTGTGTGTGAGCACGACCACCAGACACCTGCAAGCGCTCCAATGCAGGGAGAGAAGATGAAGTTGCGAAAGGGAAAAGAGCACACACCGAAGAGAACGTGCCAACTCTCAGTGTACACCTGCACCATCAAGCAAGAGCCAAGATGGTGAGCTTGGAGGCGCTAAGCAGTGTGGGCTTTCAATGAGCCCCTGATGGAGGCGCTGTGGCTCCCAAAGCCATTACTGACAGAGTTTCAGGCACCTGCGCGCTATCCCCAAGCAATTCCCAATGGTGGTGGTCAGCATCGTCCCCAACAATGACCCAACATCCTACCCCAGATATCTTCAGCAACCAGCGTTTTCACTTTACTTAATACAGCTCAGGTCACATTTTTAAAATTGATGTTGACTTTCTTTTCCCTCTCACGCAGAGCTCAGGAAGTACTTGGTCTGGCAGTGCAGTGCTGCCAGGGCCCGAAGGCGCTCAGGAACCGCATTGTGCTGGGAACAGAACTTCAGGCCTCCCATGTGCAAGACAGATCCGTTCTCCCGGCCCTTTGAAGCCAAGTTTTAAGAAAGAGAAAGTATTTTCTCAGCTTCCCGCCCCCCCCTGGAAAAGCCTATGTTTCTTTCTCTTTCACTCCTCTCCTCTCTCTCTCTCAACAACAACAAAAAAAAAAGACTGAAAATGATAAAAACTGTTGAATGAAAGTAAAGATCCACAAAGAAGTGGATACTAAAGGAGTGACGGACTCATTTTTTGTTTGGCTTGTGGACCACACCCAATGATGTGGGAGACCATACCAGGTACTGGAGATCAAACCCAGGTTGGCCTTGGGCAAGGCAAGTGCCCTACCTGCTGTACTATCGCTCTGGATCCAGGCTCATTTTTTTTTTTTTTGCTTTTTGGGTCACACCTGGCGATGCACAGGGGTTACTCCTGGCTCTGTGCTCAGGAATTACCCCTGGCGGTGCTTAGGGGACCATATGGGATGCTGGGAATCGAACCCGGGTCGGCCGCCTGCAAGGCAAATGCCCTACCTGCTGTGCTATTGCTCCAGCCCCCCAGGCTCATTTTTAAAACATCAGTTTTTCCTAAAATAAGATAGGGATTTTACAATCCGAAATCTAAGCATATTTTTACCTGAGTGTTCTGATGAGCTGTGCTCTGAAATTTACATAAAAATGCAAAAGAATAAGAGGAGCCAAGGAACCAGAGAGACAGTGCAGAGGGCAAAGCATCCCACAGTCTCCCAAGCACAGAGCCAGCAAGAAATCTGGGCTTACGCCCTCCAGATGACGTGCCAAGGTCGGTGTCAGCAGGTCTACCTCCCCATCTCGCATCCTCCAGGGCTCCTGGTGAGGTCGGCCTCTCGACAACACCCACAGGGCCCTTTTGGATCCCCACCTCCTCTTCCAGTTGGGTCCCCAAAGCCTTCACACCTGCCTTCCGCCATCTCAGCACAATCATCTGTGCATCTCCTGAGGAGTGAAACAACAGTTCTATTCATAACCCAGCTCACACAGATGCCTCCTGCCACTGGATGAAGACTGAGAGGGAAGCAAAAAGTCAAAGCCAGTCTAATCAATCTCCCAGAGGGGAAAACTTTAAAGAGTCACCCTCAGCACAGAAGCCCACCATGGGCAATGAGGGATAATAACAACGTGGAAGGTCAACCAGTAGCAGCCAGTGCGGTCGCGATGAGTATGTTGAATGCACTCCACGGAACAATGGCACAGTAGTCAGCAAAGCACGAGCACGACAGAAGAAATGAGAAAACTACAATCAGAAGTGACAGATATGAAGAGTATGGTAGGAGAGATAAAAATACAATAGAAGATTTGAGCAGTAGAATAACAAACAGATGAGGAAATGAGAAAGGTTTTACAGGAAACCTTTAGAAAACAGAAGGACAAAGTTGAAAAAACTGAAGAGCATATCAGAGAAGTATAGACTGAGTTCAACAGGAACAATATAAGAATCGGCAGAGTCCCTGAAGAATAAGAAAGCACATTTGACCAAAACACCCACTAATTAAAGAAATCAGAGTTGGGGACTGCAGACACCCTGATCAAAGAGGCTCAAAAGGTCCCCCAAACAGAAAAAATCCAAGACACGTAATCAGAATAACAAAAGCCAAAGCCAGAAATAGAATATTGAAAGCAGCAAGATCAAAGAAGGAACAAAGGAAAGCCCAGATTTTCAAGGAGATATATCAAATGAGACTATGAGTCAGAAGAGAATGCTATGGGAGATGATAGAAGAAATAAAAACCACCTCAATAAAATGAGCACCTCACCAAAGAGTGCTCTACCCAGCTAGATTACCATTCAGAGGATACACAGCTTCATGGACAAGCAATAGCCTAGGGAACTCATACCCTTGAAACCAGTTTTGCAAGCATTAAAGGAGCTTCTTTAACCGACAAACTCATTAGCACTTGCCATCGAGTATGGCATTCACTCATGGTGCATCGGACTGCCCTCTACTAGACTAAGAAAGGTCTGTTTAAATATGAGATTAATACCCAAGAATAGCTGAGATCAGCACCAGGAGGATTACTCCATAGCTTAGAGGCCAGCCGGGCATTCTAGGGGAAAGGGCAGCTCAGATAGAGAAGGGAGCACCAAATAAAGGGTATTTGGAGGATCCTCCCAGGAGGGGAGATGCATGTCGAAAGTAGACTATGGACTGAACATGTTTGCCACTCAATGCCTCTTTTGCAGACCACAACACCCAAAAGGAGAGAGAGAACACAGGGGATTGCTCTGCCACAGAGACAGGGGGGGATGAGGGGATGGGGGTGGGGGGATATTATCCATGGTGGTGGAAAATGGGCACTGGTGGAGGGATGGGTATTTGATCATTGTATAATCGAAACCCAAGCACAAAATCTACAACTGTACCTCATGGTGTTTCACTAATAATAAAAGAAAGAAAGGTCTGTTTATTTGTAGCATGATAAGGGATTTATACTTCTCCAATATAAATTAACATTTCATATTTATTGAATGTTCCATGTTTATTCAAATGAATTTTGTTAAACCTATAGAGATTTTCTTATATTTTACTTATTAATGTAGACACTAAAGCATTATATATAATATATTTTCTATCATAAAGCCAATATTCCCTTCTTAGGACAAAACACACTTCTATACTTTTATAGCCCTATTCAGATTTCCTTTAAAATGTTCTTAATTTGACAGGGTCAGAGCGAGAGTACAGTTGGGGGGCATTTGCGTTGTATGTAGCTGACCTAGGTTCTACCTCCAGCATATGGGGATATGATTCTCTGAGCCTGTCAGAAGTATTCTCTGAGTACAGAGCCAGTGGTAAGGCCTGATAACCACTGGGTGTGGCCAAAAACTTTTAAAAATGTTTAAATTAAAAATTCTTAATTCTCCTCATTTATTTAGTAAACTATATATTTGTAGGATTTATCTATGTCATGTTAATTTTAAAATGTGTTAGCATTGAATTATTCATACCACCTATTTATGTACCTACAAAAGAGAAAGATAATGTTTTTTTGGAATTTTTTTCCCTGTTTATCATTAACTTACAATTTTACAAAAGTTCAAGAGTTTAGCTTTAATCATCTATGTGTATATAGGTGTCACTACCTCCACAATAAATTAAAGAACTCTGACACATGTGTGATAGAAATAAAAATGGTAAAGGAACAACAAACATCCAAAGTGAATGGTACTGGAGATTTTTGTCTATGGGACTAAGTTTACATGGGGGTAGAGGGGCTGTGAGGAGCCCCTGGGGTACTGTTGGAGGGAAGCAGGTCATAGGTGTAGTGTTAGAATGATGTGCGCACTGTCATCATCATCACTGTCACTGCCATCCCATTGGTCATTGATTTACTCGAGTGGGCTCCAGTAATGTTTCCATTCATCCCAGCCCTGAGATTTTAGCAGCCTCGCCTTATTCGTCTTTCCCAATGCTGCCGTATCGGAGGCTTTTTCAGGGTCAGGGGAATGAGACCCATTTGTGGACACATAGCACAGCAGTAGGGCGTTTGCCTTGCACGCAGCCAACATGGCCGACCAGAGTTCGATTCCTCCGCCCCTCTCGGAGAGCCCGGCAAGCTACCGAGAGTATCTCGCCCGCACGGCAGAGCCTGGCAAGCTCCCCGTGACGTAGTCGATATGCCAGACACAGTAACAACAAAGTCTCCAATGGAGACGTTACTGGGCCTGCTCGAGCAAATTGACGATCAACGGGAGGGCCTTTACCTTTACCTTTTACCTTAAAGTATAATTAATAGTCCTGCAGATCCTGGTACCTCAGTGTAAATGGTTAAAAACAGAAGAGCCAAGGCTGGATAGTACGGTAGGTAGGGCTCTTGCATGCAGTCAACCCAGATTCAATTCCCAGTACCCCATATGGTCCTCTGAGCACAGAGCCAGGACTACTTGAGTATATGGCCCAAAAACTAAGGAAAAAAGACTTCTAAGGACCAGAGTGATAGTACAGCAGGTAGCAGATAGTACAGCAGACTGAACCATGGCCAGCCTGGGTTCAATCCCTGGCACCACATGTGCTCTCCCAAGAACTACAGGGAGCAATCCCTGAGTACAGAGCAGGAGTAAGTCCTGAACATTATGTGGCAAAAAAACAAAAATTAATAATAAAATAAAAAAGAGAGCACCAAGGTAACATTCCTAATGCACAGAGCAGGAGGGTTCCCATTACCAAATGTCAAGACCTTCAGTAAAGAGATGCAGCCAAAATTAAGAGATAGCTAAAGAGCAGCCAATGGTCAATGAAACAAAGCAGAGAATCCAGAAACACATCAACATATAAAAGCCTGATTAATGTCACAGAAAAAGTCTCTTTCCAAACAATTTCAACTCACTGGAAATTAGTATTTAAAAAAAGAACCTTCAAACTATACATAAAATCAATTCCATGTGCAGCGTATAAATCTCAGTGTGTTAATTAAAACAATAAAAACAATTAAAAACTAGTACATACGAATAACCTTGTGATAGGAAAAAATATCAGAATTTTTTCTGAAAGCACTAGCCACATATATTAGTAATAGCAATCAAAATATTCAAAAATATATATCAATAAATAATTAATATCAAAATATATCAAAAAGTACTGAAATGCAACAGGGAGGATAACAGGGAATTCAATCAAAATGGGGAAAGGGCTTGAATAGACACTTCTCCAGTACATGAAATGATGTAAAACATGACCATAGAAGGCAAACAAAAATGACAATGTGATATTACCTCAAACTATTGGGATGGCCAATATAAAAAAAGATAAGTGCTCGCAGAGTGTGAAAAACCCGGAAGCCTTGGAAAACATTGGTACAGATATAGAATGGTGCAGCAGATACAGAAAAATAAGTATGCAGAGTTCTCAAAACAAACCAAGTAACACTCGCATATGACCAAGCAATCTCACTTCGATATACATATCCACAAGAGTTGAAAACAGGATCCTCAACAAGATAACTGAACATTCAAGATCATGCAGCAACACTTACAACACAACCCAAGTCTCCAACAAAGAGTAGACAGAATGTGATATATACACTGAGGTGTCAATACGTTCTATGAAATGCAACATTAGTCACTTCCATCATTGTGAGAACATCATAGAGTGCACCTTCCTTTCAAAACTGTGCTTGCTTGGTCCCCTGGCAAACAACCTGGATCATCCCTGAGTTCCACACATTCCAGTAATACACTGGACATATCTAAATCACCAGTAGGCCCTAGGATTTTTAGGAATGCTGCCACACTATATATGTGATTTAAATAGCATTGTTTGAAATTATAAAGACTTATATCTTACTACTATACATCTGATTAAATGTGATATATACAAATACTAGAATAACATGCAGTTATTAAAAAGATGAGAGCCCTTGGTAGTAATAAAGAACTATTTCCAAGATAAACTGTTAACTATAGAAGGTGAGGTATACTGCTATTTAAGCCAAATTGACAAGTATTATAAGAAAAAACTCAGAGCCATTGCCTCTTTCTACCTCCCATTTAGACAATGAACTTGGCTTTTATCAAAATCTGTATTCAAAGTACTTATCATGGTGCTTGGTACATAACAGATATTAAGATTTTCTACTTAAGGTTGAATTAAACTTATATGAAAATACTAGCCAACACAACCAAACTTAAGTGAGACACTGTAATTCCAAAGTCCAGTTTATTGCACAGCCAAGACAAGAGTGTATAGAAGTCTATATACTCTGCATAGTCAGTCTTTGTTTAATAGTTTGTTTACCCCAGAAAAAGAAAGGATAACTGTAGGACAGAAAATGAGACACAGACTGTGGAGATACAATCGCAAAGAACAGACTATTTCTGTGATCTGAACTTTCTAAAATCCCCAATATGTGAAATAATTAATATGTTCTTGGTGCTCGTGGAAGTGAGTTTGATGGTTTAAATCAACCTAGAATTCATAGTATCATACCAGCTAAAGAAATCAAAGGAAACAAAAAATCAATTCCCTAAACCGTGTTTTAGCCCAGAAATATATACAAACTTCTTGGCTATACTTACTCTGAGTTCTTCTGGGCCTGTATGGATTGAAAGCAAGTGTAGAGTACCCGGCCAGTCTATAAATAAGAATGAAAAAGGTAGGAAAAGGTTACAAGAAGAAGTATTAATATTCAGAAAGGTATTTCCTAGACTCTAACCTAGAACTCAATGGTCTCTCTGAAGTAGATGGCTGAGAGAAATGTGCCTAACTTAGTGCCAATCAGAGGGGTCAGATAGTCGGCCAGTATGTAACTGCCCACGTGACCACAGGTCATCGCCCACAAACATGGGACTCAAAAAAGCCAGGGTCAGTGCATTCCAACTCTAATGACAATAAATAGATTTAGGATAGAATCTATTGACTATATTTCAAATTAAGTACAAAGTTTGAGATGATGAACTGGAAAGTTTCTTACAAAAAAGGGTGACTATAAAAATATGAATCAATCACATAAATCTAAGGCTATCATTAGTAGATTCAAACTATGGTGCTACTGTTAATCTTGGTAAATTTTACTTTAAAAAAATTTTTTAATGTAGGAGTATTGCTATTTATTCAGCCATTGATTAAGCTGATTGAATTGGGCATGAACTCCGCCTTACTTTTTTTTCCTTTTTATAAATTTATTTATTGAATCACTGTGAGAGCAGTTACAAAGCTTTTGGGGCTAAGTTTCCATCATACAATGATGAATAACCCATCTCTTCACCAGTGCCCATTTTCCACCACCAAAAATCCCAGTATACCCCCCATCCCACACCTTTCCACTACCTGTGGGGCAGATGATTTCCACATTACTCTTTCTACTTTGATTACATTCAATATTTTGACACCAGACCCACCATTATTATTTGGGATTTTACCCCAATACTCAAATCTGCTGAAAGGGCAACTGTAGACAATTTGTTTTCTATTGCTGATTATGAATAACATACGATGTTGCGTGGCCACAGTAGTGGCCACACGGTTTTGGAATTCCACAATTTTAACAATTAAATCTGGAGGGATTTCTGCCAAAACCTACTGGGTTCTGAGATTTGTTCCTAAGTCTCTGGGATCATGGGGTCTTTTTGGGGCGGAGAGGAAAGGGCCGGTTCCACCCACATCTTGTGAGGCCCCACGTGTCTCATCACTGCAGGCCCAAACCTGACTGTCCAATGGCCTCTGGAGGATGGCGGCCACCTGGGGGAACAGGCCAAGGCACGAAACCTATTCCCACGTGGGTTGGCCCGGCACCTTTAACCTACTGCGGGGACCGGACGCATTTCTGCCAAAAGCTGCTGGGTTCCAAGATTTGTTTCTGAGTCTCTGGGATTATGGTCGTTAACCAGCTTGATCAGGAGCCAGGAGGCCGTTCATGGGTGGCGACTTGGGGTCTCGTTGGGGCGGGGAGGAAAGGGATGGCTCCACCCCCATCCTGTGAGGCCCTGTGTGTCTCGTCACTGTGGAAATCTTGGCAAATTTTATACTTACAGTGTCGAAACAGGGCTGGAGTGATAGCACAGCGGTAGGGCGTTCGCCTTACATGCGGCCAACATGGCCGACCTGAGTTCGATTCCTCCGCCCCTCTCGGAGAGCCCGGCAAGCTACCGAGAGTATTCGATATGCCAGACACAGTAACAACAAAGTCTCCAATGGAGACATTACTAGGCCCGCTCGAGCAAATCGACGATCAACGGGAGGGCCTTTACTTTACTTACAGTGTCGAAACAGTAATTTTCTTTTGAAAATTTGAACCAACAGACACATAGTAAAACCTCTTGATGTGAATGTTAAACGCAAATAGAGCATACTAAATAGAGAATGACAAGACTGGCTTGTGTACACAGCTGATCTGTAACTTCTTCAGGCTTTAGCTCACTAACATAAAACATGAATAACTATCATCATATTTATGTAAAACACCTAGTTTGCTGGTGCAAATCTTAGGTGGAAACTAGCAGTGTATTACTAGTATTAGACATAAAGTGTAAGTAGAATCTGACCATTTCTCACTCCTGTTACACTTTTTCTCAATTGGGCTGCACTGGCAGTGCCGAGGGTGCTTATATTGCCTTTACCCTTACAAGCACGGCCCAATCTCTGCCTACACTACAACATATTCCTCTCTTTCCTGGATGCTATGAATTCCACGTACCCCTTCTCCACAGTGCACTGTCAACACAGTAGCCAGAGAGAGGCCATTATGACAGGAATTCGCCCTCAGTGACTTCTCACTGCAGAGTACAAGCCACTGCCCTATGCAATCTGATCTCTAATTGTCTTTCCAAACTCAGGGCACATGCAAGAGGGAAAGTGCAGACGTTCTGACCCTGCACCAGGCTATCTTCACTGGGGTACCTCAGAGGGAGGTGAGCAGAGTTTCCCTCCCTGCCCCAAGCAGCACCTCGGCAGCCAAAAACCTCCAGAGCCCAACTGCAGCCATGCTCAAGGCCACTCTCCACATGTTTGGACGAGCCTCACCTACAGGGGAACCTGCAGGAAAACCCAGGTACACCAGACCCGTGACTGAGATCTCTAAGCCCGCTCCGAACGAGACTGGGCCTCCTCTTCCCAGCTCCCCAGTTTTCCAGTAGCTTGGCAGTCACACCCACAAACTGCCCCCAGAGCCATATAATCTCATCAATGGCCAAGACCTAGAGACTATGAAATAAAGCTCCTGGAAGAGAGCAACACAGAACATCCTGGAGCACACAGCCACATTTGCGGTCGCACATACTCTTACATTGATGTACCAAAAGTAGTACACATTTGTCTGGTTTTAATATACATGCTTGTAATCTCTTACATAAGGGCTTAGATGGCTCCAGGGTGAAATACAACAACCTTCACACACTTTCCTCTTATGGTGGTGGAAAGGTGATCATGGTGGAATTGGTGTTTGAACATTATTTGTAATGAACTATTGCAAACAACTTTATAAAAATAAAAATTTTTAAAAAATTTTAAAAAAGAGGGAAAAGGTGCCAACTGAACACGAAATGAGAATAATGGGGGCTGCAGTGCAGACACGTGTTCACAGACTTTCTCCCTCTGCTGGAGACAGACTGACTTCTAGTGTTCCCTCAACATGCTGCATGCAACCCAGGGTCTCTGCACAGGCTGTTTCCTCAGCCTTGCATGTTTTTCTCCACGAAACCTTGCTCCCTCACAATCCTCATTTCCTGGTGCTATGACCTTCCCACTAACACCGACCATAGCCAATCTAGGAAAATTACCGAATTTTCCTCTGTTTTCTCTATTTTTTTCTGGTTTGAAGGCCATACTCAGAGTGTACCCTTGGTGCACTGCTGGGGTATGGGGTCACTCCTGGCAGTGCTCAAGGATCATGTGGTACCAGAGAGGAAACCCAGGACTGTGTTCCCTTTGAGCCATCTCCCTGGCCAGATTTTTCTCTATCCCGTATGCACGTGCACAACACACACACACACACACACACACTCACACGTGCACACGCACAATACCTTTGTGTTTTTATCTTCTATGAAGCAGGAAAAAATAAGTCCCACAAAGCCTTGATCCATCATTTGGTACATGGCCTGTGTTCGAACATCTGCAAAATAAACAAAAGTAAAACACCTACTGTCAATAAAGTTTATCTCAAAGACATGGTGATTTGAAGATACTAGCAATATGCAATACACAAGGATATATCCTAAGGACAATCTGATTATCACCATGCAAACAAACATTTGCCTAGCTTAAGGAACACTAGTAGAAGACAGATTTTTTTAAGTCTAATGTCACCCTTGGCCAAAATGAGCTCACCATAAAGCATAGCATCATGATCACGATCATTCTGTTGTTCTTTGATTGCCTCGAGCAGGCACCAGTAACGTCTCCTTCATCCTAGCCCTGAGATTTCAAAGAGTGCCATATTCAAGGCTCTTTCAGGGTTAGGAGAATGATACCCATCAATGTTACTGGTATTTGGCATATTGGGTACGCCACGGGGAGTTTGCCAGACTCTGCCGTGTGGGTAGGTGACATTTGGTAGCCTGCCAGGTTGTCCAAAGTAAGAATGTGAGGAATGTCCTAAAAAGTTAAGCATCCTGGATACCGAGGGTCAGAAATACCTGGGTTAGAATTCTTTGATTTTCTATGAGGAAGTGTAAGCGAGCATTCACTCTGCAGCCACTGGAGTTGCAATTGTGAATGAATTGGGTGGCCGATGGTAAATTCCTAAATATGTCTTTGCATCCATATGAGTTTAATAGTAATTCCTGTATCATACCTACTTTAGCAATTTATTTTCATCAACCAGTTTCTGGTTACTTTTTCCTATTAGGTTTCTCCCCAGATATTCAGAAAACAGGACCTTGAAGAAGTGACAGTCATTCTTGTCTTTTTCCCCATCTGATGACATGTGCTTAGGAAGATGTCAGAGTTTGGCCTTAGGCCTCCCCTAAATATAGTGAATATAGAATGCAGAGGGCAGCTTAGGTATCTTCTCTCTCTTTTTTTTGTTTGGAGATCCAAGAAGTACTTTGGCCTTTGTACCCCCTCTGGAAGAGACTGAACGGAGTGTGTGGTTTTACAAGGTCCAGCTTAAAAGGAAAGGTGAAGAGTGAGTTTGCTTCCCTCCCTGAGCCTGGCTTGCATTAGAAGGAGCCTGAATTATGGTAAACCAGCAGCTCCTGCGAGCTCCCGGCCCCCCAAAACCTCCTCTCCCACCTGCTGTGAAGTTCCCCCGTCTGAAATACTCTGGTCTCACATTAACAGTTTAAGACAGAATTCCACTTGCAGTCCCAAGGGTCAGTCCTGGCCTCTGTTCGGGGTGCTGCCCTCACAACTGGCTGGGTCAAGAAACCTTGACCTTTTCAACCTCGCGGTAGTCAGAACTCCGGCACACTCTGTGTGAAGCATGAAACACAACCCGCAGCCAAGAGAAGAGAACAAGGGTCTGGGTGAACTCGCTGGTGAATGGCGAACTAGCCAGGGCCAGCAGGTATGGCTGACCTCTCAGCCAAGCTGGGGGAGAGGGGAAATGGCCAGACCTGGGGGCCGGGGCTAATTACAGGCCTGCCAGTCTGCCAGGGATTTAATCGGTAAAGTGAAAGGTGGGGTTCAAATATGTTTGCGGGAAAGACGCCAAAAACCCGATGTGAGGAGTTGGCGCATTGGGAGCAACGTCTGTGGGTGCCCGCAAAGGACTGCATTGGTCCTCAAAGACAAGCTGGGTTAAGACCAAGTGACACCGGGGCTGGAGCAATAGCACAGTGGATAGGGCATTGCCTTGCACGCGGCTGATCCGGGTTCTAATCCCATCTTCCCATATGGTCCCCCAAGCACCTCCAGGAGTAACCCCTGAGCACCGCCGGGTGTGACCGTCCCCCAAAAAAGCAAAAACAAACAAACAAAAAACAAACAAAAAGACCAAGTGACACCAAAGAAATCATCAAAGAAGAAAGCAACAAGGAATGGGGAACTGGCCTTTCCCAGGGGACCGCTTTTGGTTTTGAGGCCACACCTGGCGGTATTCCTGGCTCAGCCTGGCAGGCTTAGGGGACCATATGGAGTACCGGCTTGGGGAGTCATCTGGGCTGCCAGAAATCAAATCCTGGTCGGCCACTTGCCAGACAAGCACCCTACCTCTGTACAACCACGCTGGCCCCCAAAGGGGACTCACTTTTGAAGGCCACATGAAAGCCAGTTAGATTTCGAGAGAATCTATTCCTCCTTCCGAAGAGACCAGAGGGCCTGGGTGACCGGCTGCCCGCCCAGTCTGCTCCCAGGGAGAGTCCTGCGCCCTTGCCAGACAGGGCTGGAAGGCCAAGCGGGTTCTACCCGGTTTGTTCTCTCACCAGTGAAGACCGTGGTTATCCTAACGTGGACTGGAACTGTGGAGGGACAATGAGTGAGATGTGAAACGGAGGCTTCTCTGGGCAGTGCGGTGGTCGCGATCAGGGTGCGGGTGACTGGCACGGACTATTTCTTGTGGCCATGGTGCCTCCGGGAGTGGCCTTGCTCCCGACTCTTTGGGGTTTTGAATTTGGTGCCAATGGAAAACGAAGGGGCCGCCGAGCGGAAAGGGCCCCTGCCCAGCGCGCCCTGCGTGGGTGGAGGGGGCACCCCGGCACCAAGGCCAGTGCTGAGCTGAGCTGGGCCGGGACCAGTGGGGTTCGGGGCAAAAGGGGCGATGACGAGGCCGCCAAACGCGGCTCCTCCCGAGGCGAACGCTGAGCCCTGGTTGCCCGGGCCCAGGATGCTCTGGCTCCAGCCTCCCGCGAAGGGGGTGACCAGGCCCGTGGTGACGCTTGGTGGCACAGATGCCATGATGAACGCGCCTGCCTGGGCAGTGGAGCTCACGTCCGGGGCCATTTCGCCGCTGGGCCCGCTCTCCGCACAGTTCATCCGGGTCTCTAAGACCCTGAAGGCAAAAGGTCGCACGGCTGAGCCGCCAGCCCCATGGTGGGGGACCAGCGCGACAGCCCCCAAAGCAACCGAGCTGGCCTGGAGGGAGAACCCAGCCGCCGTGCTGCCTGTGTCCGGCCGGATGCTGGTGCCCAGGGTCGCGGTCCTGCCGAAGTTGGGCGTGGGGAAGGTCCCCGCGGAGCATCCCGGTGGGGGCGCTCTGGGCTTCTGTTCGGGCCGACCCGCCCGCTGGCCGGGACAAGGCTCCCACGGAGGGGGGCTGGGGTGGCGTGGGACCTGCAAGTGCTGGGTGACCAGGCTGGCTGCGCGGTGGCCAGGGGGCTCCCGAGGGTCTGCAGGTTGGTGGCGCCGCTGCTGGAGATAGACACAGCGCTGGGGATCACCTGGCTGGACACGGGGATGGTGTGCGCGGCGGAGGCCGGGGGGGGGGGGGGGGGGGCGGGGGCTGGGTGGCGGGAAGACAAAGCCCGCGGTGCAGGAGAGGCTGGTGCTGACCGCCCGCCCGTGTGGCCCTAAGCATAGCATAGACAAACAGAAAACACTGCTCTTTCCTTTCTCGGCTCATGCAGGCCCAACTTGCAGCTCACCTTCTTCAGTGTGCCCTCCCCCTTACCTTCCTAAGAGATGAGCCCAGCCCATAGGCACTCCCTGTGCCCCTGCACTCCACCCTCTTCCTCCCTAACAGCCCTTGTGACAGGCGCTCCTGTTACTGCTGGCTTCTTGAATCCTGGTCTTGCCAGCTTGAGCCCAACTGTGTATGACAGTGGGTGGCACATGGTGGGTTCTCAGGAAATTTTGGCTGACATATTTGTTTCAGTTTGGTTTGAAGGCCACACAGGGAAATACTTCGGGCTTATTCCTATCTCTGCACTCAAGAATTACTCTTGGTGGTACTTGGGGGAACATATGGGATGCAGGGGAACGACCTATCCACTGTACTATTGCTCCGACCCCTGACATGGTATTTGTGAGAACCTCCCCATGAAGATATCACCTTTCCAGAAAGCAATAGTTCAGATCATTTCATGGTTCACTGTGCTTAGAACTCTAACTGGACTACAGGAAACATATCCTACATATGTATGAATGTATAGATTTATGCAATGTATTGTGCTGCATTTAAAAGTGGAGTCAGGGACCAGAGAGATGACATTCCTGTTTATGGGCGCAGGAAGACAGAACTTTCAGGCCATCCCTAAGACTAGCTCTGGTGAATATGTGGCTCCTGGGATACGAGATATAACAGGTGTGAATGCAGCCAATTTTGGTTTGACTCCCAGCACCACATATGGTCCCAAGCATGGCCAGGGTCAGTCCAGAGCACAGACTGAGGAGTAGCCCCTGACTGTGGGCAAGTATGTACCCCCCAAAAAAGAGCTCGTCTCTTGACTTGTTTCTTCCTATGGCCTCAACTCTGCCAGCTTAAACTGTGTCTCTGAAACAAGCTGGAGTATGACGACTTAAACCTTTCTCAGTGAAGCTCCACTACCACCCTGAAGTTTTATACTGATTAATAACTACCTCCAAATGCCAAATCCAAAAAATCCAGTTTTGTCTGTGTACCTGGACTGAAGAGCTCTGTAGCTCTGCCATCCATTTTTTCTCTCAGTATGAAAGATCCCTCACTGCTCAGCTGAATGCTTATATTGAGGGCCTATGAGCTATGATAAATAGCTCTGCAGGGGGACACAGCAATGCACAGTGAACACACAGGCCTAGTGTGCACTGAGTCAGCCCCCACTAAGTAGTACTGCATAGTAGTACTGCCTGGAACTGAACCACATGCCAGTTTGGCTAAGAACAGCCAGTAGAGGCCCTAGGTCTGGGAGCCTCATCAGGATATGTCTTAATGCTAGACGCACTCCGAGATGCTCATCTTCACATGGCGAAGAACAGTGGCATGGAAAAGAACAAGAAAACCATCCCTCCACCTCCTGTGAGAAATTCGGCCAGTCTCAGCACTAGACAGTAACATTTATTTCTCTATTACCTTCAAAGTTGAAAGACTTTTATCTCTAGACTTCACTTTTTTTCTTTTTTTGCTTTTTGGGTCACTTCACTTATTTTTTTAAAGTAGATTTTTTAAAAATGATACTTTTAATTTTTATTTATTTTTTTGCTTTTTGGGTCACACGTGGCAATGCTCAGGGGTTACTCCTGGCTCTGCACTCAGGAATCACTCCTGGCAGTGCTCGGGGGACCATATGGGATGCTGGGAATCAAACCCGGGTTGGCTGCATGCAAGGCAACCACCCTACCTGCTATGCTATCACTCTAGCCCCAAGACTTCATTTATTTAATACTTGGCCTGCCCTGTAGTTTTCCCTACATGTTTGCTAAGAAGTGTAAAGAAATATACTGTATCAAAGCATTTTTACCGTAGTTCTATAGAGTATTGACTTGTAACCTCCAGAATGGAATGCTTATTGGAGAAAGTGGGATTGATCAAAATGATTAGATGTAGGAAACAGCTCAAAGTTGCGGTCTATATTTGTCCCAGGAAACTGATTTGACCCAACAAGGTTGGTGACAAATGCACTCAGGACCAGAATGACAGTGTGGCACTGCACTGTAGCACCATCCTACCATTGTTCATCGATTTGCTTGAGCGGGCACGAGTAACGTCTCACAACAAACTGTGAGACTTGTTACTGGTTTTGGCATATTGAATACGTCATGGAGAGCTTGCCAGGCTTTGCCGTGTGGGCAAGATACCCTCAGTAGCTTGCCAGGCTCTCCAAGAGAGGCGGAGGAACCGAACCTGGGTCGGCGGCATGCAAGGCAAACCTGGGTGGGCATGCAAGGCACAGCATGTAGGGCGTTTATCGATAACTGTCAATCATGGTTCTTTGATAAAAAATTGTAAATATATAAAATAAAAACACAAATTTATTCATGTAATATACATATTGACAAGTAGCAGAAGGTGAACCAAAGAGTTAAAAGTGTGACAATCCCATGAGTTTATAAAATAACCTGGCTATTTAAAAAGCTTTACCTTTTTTTAAAAATTTAAAAAAAAATTTTTTTTGCTTTTTGGGTCACACCCGGAGATGCACAGGGGTTATTCCTGGCTCTGCACTCAGGAGTTACTCCTGGCGGTGCCCAGGGGAACATATGGGATGCTGGGAATTGAACCCGGGTTGGTCGCGTGAAAGGCAAATGCCCTACCCACTGTGCTATCACTCCAGCCCCCTAAACAGCTTTACCTTTTCTTCTGCAAATCATGAATAGGCAAAATTCAGTGGTGTGTATGCCATAATTTAACTATATCTTTCCCCTTCGGCTAATGGACATATCCCATTCCATTTCCTGCTTTCATAAGTAGCGCTCCCACTTACCTAGTCAAAGTGAGATGCTGGAGAATACCACAGTCCCTACATGGTACAAATCTCAGTTTAAATACTGAATCTTCAACTTACTAGCCATCTGGTTTTGGACAAAGAACTGAAACCCCATGCCCCATCCAAGTTTCTTTCCTTAAGAGCCATATGCCCCTCATGATCACTAGTGAAACAGGTCGAGAAGTAACCACAAGCTGCAGTGCTGGATACAGAATAAGACGGAGAGCTAAAGTGCTCAGAGGTTTCCACCATGATGCACTCACGTCTGCAAGGTCCACCTAACAGTGTCATCGGTTAGAGCAGCATTTCTACACGGGGGCCCATGCAACCTCCAAGATAGTCCAAGGGGGCACACAGATGAAAATAACAGACATGGGGCCGGGGGAGGGGCACACCAGAAGGAAACAAAAGGGAACAAGGTCAGAAGGGGCTCGAGGTCTGAAATGGATTGAGAAACACTGTACTCGAGTGTGGGTGAACGTTAGGAAAATCGAAAGCGTAGAAAGATGGACCTGACGGGAAAGTCGGACAAGAAGTACTGGAGGGGTACAGCCGGGAGTACTCAGGGCTTACTCCAGCTCTACTCATGAAACACTCCTGGCCAGGCTCAGTGCTGGGGATTGGGACGGTGCCTTAAACCCTATAGTAGCTCTCCCGCTCCAAAAGGATTTTTGTTGTGTTTTCTTCAACACGTAAGGTCTGAGCATGACTGAAAAGCTCTACAAAGACAAATACCTGGTTTCTCTCATTTGTTGTTTTTACCCCAAAGGGGGCCTGACACATACAATGCAGTTACTGAAATCTGCTTATTTAGAAAATGGCTGCATAATGGAAGAACCCAGTACAGAAGAAACGTATACAGATGCGGGAGAAAGTAGTGTGAGGACTGTGAATGTCCTGAGGAAGAAGGGGCAGAGATAGAAGGAAGAAATGGAAGGGCAGCAATTAGCCAAGAGGAAGAACACATTTTTCATTCATATGAGGAGGGAAAAGGAAAAGAGAGCTACCATGTTCAGCAGGAGATTAAAGAGAAATGGAAGGGCTGGAGCAATAGCACAGCGGGTAGGGCATTTGCCTTGCACGCGGCCAACCCGGGTTTGATTCCCAGCATCCCATATGGTCCCCGGAGCACTGCCAGGAGTGATTCCTGAGTGCAAAGCCAGGAGTAACCCCTGAGCATTGCCAGGTGTGACCCAAAAAGAAAGAAAAGAGAAATGGAGATATTCCTTTGTCCCGACCCACACTGGGAAGCAGTGTTAGGCTGCAAATTAAAGAGGAAGTGGGAAATTGCAGGTTTGGGAATTAACTGAAGGCGAGGATGGCTTGGGCGCGCCTGGACCACAAGTTTAACCTGATTATGGCAAGTGTGCCTGGGGGAGGGAGAGTTCTCTTGAGGCCCAGGAGAACATGGCCACCCTAGAGGATTATGAAGAGGTCGGAGCAGATAGTGCTGATGGAGAGGATGAAGGTGAACAGTATTAATCCGTTCATTGCAACTTTACACTCCCATTGTCTTGAAATTGTCTTGTCTTTTTTTGTTTTCCACCGATTCCAAGCAGTTAGTGTGGTTTTAAATATTTTTAAAAGCCTGCAAACATGTAACAAGTAAACATGCCTAAAGCACAAAAATGTGAGATCTGTATCTGAGAAATACACTTGATATGTGAAATAGCTATCTTGTATCATTATTAAATGTCCTGATTTCAACCACTGAACTGAGATTTTGAAAGTCAATAACCTTGTTCTTGAGAAACACAAAAATGGCTTAGGGATAAAGGCACACCACGTGCTCCTTTACTTACATTCAAATTGTGTGTGCAGAAAATTATACAGCTAATACAGTATAAGGTTAACAACTGCTGAACTTGGGTTTCCATTGTTTATTCTTACAGTTCCTCTTTAAACCTTAATTGCTTTTAAAAATCAAATTTAAGAGTTTTACTGGATGCACTTGACCTCCACTGCCATTGCTCAGCTCACACATTTATCTTTCTCTACCCCATTGCTGCGAAATACTAATATCTTGCATTAACACGAGTATCTGACCGTAGTCAAAACACTACCACGACACTCTTGAATGAGTAACTTTCTGAAAATGGGTGTCAACCTCTTCTACTTCAACTAGTTTCCATTCTATTCTTAACATGTAAAATTGTGCCCTCTGAACATTTCACTGCTGATTCAGAACATAACTTGCCATCATTAGTGTTTCACTATTTTTATTTCTTATTTTGGTTTGTGGGCCACTTCCCGTTTTGCTCAGAGATTGGTCCTGCCTCTTTGTCTAGGAATCACCCTTGTGAGGCTCGGAGCGCTTTATGTGGTGCTGGGATCAAACCTGGGTCGATTAATCTGGAGGCTTTTACTTTCATAGGTATTTGCTGGTATAGTCATTCCTTATGGTACTTACTCTCTTTGTTTTCCTTTTAATCTTTTTTTTCTCTTGTGTGTGTGGGGGGCTCCCAAACTATGCTCATCAGGGGGTCAGGGGCCTTTCCGAGTAACTGAAGCCACAGTTCAATATGAGGGCCTGAGGCTGTTCCTCCAGGGACACACCCAGCAATACTTTATGGTGTCAGTGATGAAATCTAGGTCACACTCATGCTAGGAATGGACCCTAACTATGTATTATCTTTTGGGTTTTAACTTTATTTTGTGTGTGTTGGGGCTAGGGGTATTAGGTCATACATAGCCAACAGTGCTCAGAGCTTACTCCTAGCCCTGCTCAGAGATCACTTCTGAGTAAGTTCAGGGGACCCCATGGGGTGCCAGGGATCGAACCTAGGTTGGCCGCCTGCAAGGCACACATCCTACCCGTTGTACTATCTTTCTAGTCCTCATAACTGTCTTTCTCACAATAGAATAAAGTCCAAGAGAAACCATGACTTAAGTCATCAATAAGTCTGTTCAATAACTTATGTAATAATCCTTTAAAATGTTAAAGACAGGGGCTGGAAAAATAGTACAGTGGGCAAAGTGCTTGCCCTTCATGTGCCTGACCCAGGTTCGATCCCCGGCATTGCATATAGTCCAAGCACTGCCAGGAATAATTCCTGAGGGCTGAGTCAGGAGTAACCCCTGAGCACTGTCGGGTCTGATCTAAAAACTAAACAATAAATAAAAATGCTTAAAACATAGGAGTTGAGTGATAGCATAGTGGATAGGGCATTTGCTTTGCAAGTGACCTACCCAGGTTTGATCTCTGGCATCCCATATGGTCCCCTGAGCACCACAAGGAGTAATTCTTGAGTACAGAGCCAGACAGTATTTCCGAGTGCAGAGTGAGGAGTAACCCCTGAGCATCACCAGGCAGGACCCCGACCCCACCCCCAAATTGAAACAAGGGCTAGAGAGATAGTACAGGGGTTAAGACACTTGCCTTCCACATAGATAAATTGGGTTCAATCCCCAGCACTATGATATTCCCTCAAGCACCACGAGGAGTGACCCCTGAGCACAGCGTCCAAATTTCACCCCTCCAAAATCTTCATTTGGGCATTGTTAAGACAACAAAAGAATGTGCTAAGGGTTGTAATTAAAATAATAGTATATCAATACTCATTTCTAAATTTTGCTAAGTATACTGTGGTTATGTAGGAGAACATCTTTGTGCTTGGAGTATGTCTGCAACTTACTCTTGAATTCTTCTGGGTAAAATGTATACTCAGACACTTCTAAAGAAGTGTGTACAGATGTTGCAAAATGCAAACATCTGCCCATTTGCAGGGGAAGAGGAGTTTGGAATTCTTTGTAATATTTTATCAATTCTAATTGTTTTCATTTTGTTGAGGGTGGCAAGCAGCACTACTGGGGGCTTACTCCTGGTGGGTTGGAGGATGGGGAGGAAGATGATGGGGATCAAACTTCCCTGACTCCAGCCTGTCTCTATTGCAGCACGCTTTCTCTCTCTCCCACCCCCTCCCCCCAACACTCTCCTTTTGGGCATTATGGTTTACAATTCAGATACTGAAAGGTTATCATTTATATCCCTTTATCTACTTTCAACACTCAGCTCTTGTCCCGAGTGATCATCTCCAACTTATATTGTCCTAATGAACCCTTCCCACAAATGAATGCAGTCATTCTATATCTTCCCTCTCCTTTTTTTTCTTTCTTTTTGGGTCACACCCGGAAATGCACAGGGGTTACTCCTGGCTCTGCACTCAGGAGTTACTCCTGGCGGTGCTCAGGGGACCCTATATGGGATGCTGGGAATTGAACCCGGGTCGGCCGCGTGCAAGGCAAACGCCCTACCCACTGTGCTATCGCTCCAGCCCTGTCCCTCTCCTTCTGACTCATTTCACTCAGAAGGATATTCTACATGTCCATTGCCCAGGACTTTCTTACAGAGCATTTCCTAATGACGCCACCTTCCAGAAGTTGTTAACAGAATTGCAATAGCATATATTGCTATACATACACTATTGTAGTATATATACACAATATGTATTTGTATATGCATTTGGTAGGGTCAGAGCATTAATATAGCACATAGGGCACTTGCCTTGCATGCGGCCAACCTAGGTTCAATTCCTGGCATCCCATATGATCCCAGGAATCCCTCCAGGAGTGACCCCTGAGCTCAGAGCCAGGAGTAAGTCCTGAACACCACTAGGTATGATGCCCCCCCCCAAGAAAAACAAAACAAAACAGAGGCTGCTACAGTAGTTGTGGCTGAGAGAAATTAATGAATTTAGGGCAGGCACATGTTACAGAAGCTCTCCAGGTGATTCTGAGAAGCAGAAGATGCATGAGCCACTAGTCTAGAGATCATTCCAGTCTGTTGATCTGGGTGCATTCAGCTGAGTACAGATCTGTGTTCTGAACCTTCTTCCACCTATAGTCTGATACTGATCCGGGGACAAGCATTTGAAAACCACTTGATGAATATGGAATTTGCCATCAACTCAAGCCCCTGTGGCTAGATAAAGAACATCAAAATGGAATGAATACAGATGGGAGAGAGACCTGAGCTCAAACCTCAGCTCTGCCCTTTACCCCATGCAGGCCAGAACTAGGAGGGCAAGACTTCTATCTTAGAGGATGTCATGAGACTTAGAAGGGAAATGGTCACAAAACCATCAGCACCAAAATTAAACACGAGAGAATGTTGATTAACTTTCTCCAACTCAAGTCATTCTCTGGCTTTCCAGAGCCCAGTGTGAAGCAGGGATAATAAACATCATTTTTGTTAACTTCACTTCGCCCTGCTGAACGTTCTGAGCTGGAGTGTAGGAACAGCTGTAGTCAGCAATTAGCACAACCCAATCACAATTGGTTTCTTGTGTGTGGTTTGAGGTACACACCCCTCAGTGCTGGCTGTGGGGACTCCGTTGAATTGTTTTTGGATATAAAGTCTCATGCTTTAGATGGTCTGGGTTTCCTGAATACAAGCAAAATGAAGTGCTGTACCTATTATGTCATAAGTCATCACGCATGAAACAGTGAAATAAACAAAAATAGTTCCATCCATTCTGGCTTAAAATAACCATAGTTCACGTGATAAAGAAGTAAAACCCTTATTCAACACTACCAACAATAAACATTGCAAGAGTGTAATACTTACCAACATGTGAAGGCCAAACAGTTATATGAGGGTGGGAATGATACCAGCCCACAACTCTCATGGGACGACCTGTTAGTTCAGCCAATCTGTGTGACTGTAAAGGTCTTTTCAACTTCTCTTTCTGTTTTGTGTTGTGTTGTGTTGTTAGGGAGGGAGGCCACACTCAGCAGTGCTGAGGGCTTACTTCTGGCTCTGTGCTCAGGAATCACTCCTGGCAGGTTTGGGGGAGATCACGTGGGATGCTGGGAATCAAACCGGGATTGGCTGCGTGCAAGGCAAATGCCTTACCTGATGCACTATCGCTCCAGCCCCAAGTATTTTCAGTTTCTGGGAACAAAATTCCTGGTGCTTATAAGGGTTCAGAAGACACTCTGGGGTTTGTAACAGACCTATCTTTTATAACTTAAGGTCAACCCCAAAATGTGTTAAAGCCCGGAATTTCCTGGATTTTGCATTTACATGAATAGTGCATTCAGTTCTCAATATTACATTTTCGAGGTAGGCCTCGAAAGGGACTTCCCCGAAGGACAGAGACCAAGGTAGTGAAAGGCCTAGAAAGTATGCAGTAGTTGGGAAACTAGGCAGGAATGGAGACAGGCGGAGCGGGTGGCTGAACCGAAGGAAGAGAACGCTCCTCCCCAGAGTTGCTTCTCCCAGGATCTGGCCAGGGGATCTGTTTGGCATTTAGGAGCAGGAATGTCTGAACTAATTCCTCTCACTCAAAAAGAAAAAGGAATAAAATTGTGACCAACCAAGCAATTCCCAGGGGTGAATGTGATAATCGGGGGAAGAATTACTCAGAAGAACATCTAAGAACTTCTGAAAGTTGTAAAACCCCAGCACAAAAAAATCTTCTTGGCAACCAGCAAGGATATCTCTGCCTCTGTGGAGGCTGCAGACAACTGCTCAGGAGAAATTTCCACTCGGTCCTTCCTCTTGTCAGAACGGCGCAGGATGATGACAGAATGGATATGAACAATTCTGACGGTGTCACCCTGAAGAGAAACCCACCAAAACAGTCTGTTACTTTTACCCTCCAAGAACAGCTCCCTTCAATTCCAGAACTGCATTCTAGTACATTATCACGGTTAAGATTTCATTCGAGAAAACTGGGATTTTTTTTTCCACAAAAAATTTACCAAAAAAAACATACAACCTCCATATAAACATTTGAGACACAGAAATAGAAAAAGGCTAGTGTTTAGCTCAAGGAAGGACTTTCTGGGTCTGGGCAGTGAGCTCAAAGGCCTGGGTACCTGCTGTGCATGCAGGAAGTCCAGGTTTAGTCCCCTGAGCACCGGTGGTAGCAACCCGAGCGAGGCCTGATGTGGCCTCAAAAAAAGAGCTTTCTGAATAATGAACAAATACTCGTTTGGTTTAGAAAATACTGTCACTCCAAGGATTACCAGAGAGTGTTGAGCAATCAAGTGCTCAAAATGTTACTGTCTGCTTGACAAGCGAGTATCCCATATGAAACCACTAAAGTACTGCAACAGATCAATGCTATGTGATCCAAGATGGGTTCCACGATTAGAACAAATCATCTTCATGGGTAGGACAGATGAGTGCATCTAGCTCCTGGTTGTTGTGTGTGCATGCTTGGTAGCAAAGGCATGTGAGTGAGGTGCTTAGGAAACAAGCTAATTTACACAGAACTTATGGTGAAATGGCGGAGAATGAGAGAGAGAGAGAGAGAGAGAGAGAGAGAGAGAGAGAGAGAGAAATGTAAGCACCCATAATGCCCAGCCATAATGTATAGGGTGAATGATAAGGAAGGGAATAACTGAAGACCTCCGGTTCCAGCCACAGCCATGCTAAGACCACTCTCCACACATTTGGATGAGCCTAACGCATGAAGGAACCGGCAGAGGAACCCAGGAGTGCGGGACCTGGGGCGTGGATCTCCAAGCCTGCTCAGATTGGGACTGGGGCCTCCTCCACCCAGATCCCCCATCTTCCAGTATGTAGGAGTTACACCCACCAACTGCCCCCAGTGCTGTGTAATCCCATCAACGGCCAAGAGTCAGAGACTATAAAACCCTGCTCCCAGAAGCGCGCAAGGGCATTTGTGGCCACGCGACATCTTACTATCTAGTTCTTATTCTGGAGAACCTGGCAGGCTACCAAAAGTATCCTGTCCATACAGCAGAGTCTGGCAAACTCCCTGTGGCATATTCAGTATGCCAAAAACCAGTAACAATGATGGGTCTCATTCTCCTGACCCTGAAAAAGCCTCGAATGTGGCACTTCTTAAAATCTCAGGGCTAGGACGAAGGAGACATTACAGGGGCCTGCTTGAGGCAATTGATGAACAACAGGATGACAGTGTGATACAGTGTGAACTGCACATAACCCTGATGTGAAGAAATGAAAAAGTACTGGGCCGAGCAGGTGCCAGAGAGAGAAAACAGATTTGAGGTTCACAGAGAAGAAAGCATCAGATTCTGTAGCTTGTGGACCAAGTGATAGAGGAAAGGAAATGCCAGGATGGCTTTAAAGTTTTAAAAGTGAACGGCGGTGCCCTGACCCTGAGCCAGGCTATCTTCACCAGGGCAATTCGGAGGGGGGTGGGTTAAGTTTCCCTCTCCGCCCCAGCAGAACCCTGGCAGCTGAAAACCTCCAGAACCCAACCGCAGCCATGCTCAAGGCAACTGTCCACAGGCTCGGATGAGCCTCACCTATGAGGGAACCTGCAGAAAAACCAGATATATGGGACCTATGAGTGAGATCTCCAAGCTCACTTGGAACAGGACTGGGCCTCCTCCCCCTGGATCCCCAGTTTTCCAGTAGCTTGGAAGTCACACTCAAAAACTGCCTCTTGTGCCATATAATCTCATCAATGGCCAAGATCCAGAGACTATGAAATAAAGCTCCCAGTAGAGAGTGACACAGAACGTCCCGGGAGCACTCGACCTCTTATATTCTAGCCCACTGTTATCAAAAGGAGCACAGATTTGTTTAGGTTTAACATATATGTTTGTAATCTCTTATACAAGGGCTTAAAATGCTCCAGGATGAAATACAAAAATCTTCACACACTTTCCTCTTATGGTGGTAGGAAGGTGAAGGTTGGTGAGATTGGTGCTTGAATATTATATGTAATGAACTATTGTGAACAACTTTATAAAAATAAAATAAAATAAAAGTGAACGGCACACAGGAGGCAAGTGTAAGTGTGGAATGCAAGGAAGCTGATCTGGGATGGGAGGATACATAGTAAAGTAAAGTAAAGGCCCTCCCGTTGTTCGTCGATTTGCTCAAGCGGGCCCAGTAACGTCTCCATTGGAGACTTTGTTGTTACTGTGTTTGGCATATCGAATACGTCACGGGGGCATATCGAATACGTCACGGGGAGGATACGTATGTAAAGGAAAGTAGGGAGAGACAGCAGTGGTCTGAGAGGACTCAACCCTCTTTTAGGATGTACCATCACTATCACTGTCCTCCCGTTGTTCATAGATTTGCTTGAGCGGGCCCAGTAACATTGTGAGACTTGTTACTGTGTTTGGCACATCGAATATGTCACGGATAGCTTGCCAGGCTTTGCCATGTGGGCGAGAGACTCTCGGTAACTTGCCGGGCTCTCGAGAGGGGCAGAAGAATCGAACTCGGGTTGGCCGTGTCAGCCACGTGCAAGGCAAACACTCTATCTGCTGTGCTATCACTCCAGACCAGGATGTGCCATAGAAACTAAAAATAGAAAATAAGATACATGGGGCTTGAGAGTGTACAACGGATAGGGCGCTTGGCTTGTACTCATCTGATCCAGGTTTGATTCCCAGTATCCCATTATGGACCCCAAGCACTGCCAGGAGGGACTCCTTAGTGCAGAGCCAGAAGTGACTCCTGAGAAGTGCCAAGTGTGGCCAAAAAACCAAAAGAGGGGCTGGAGCGATAGAACAGCGGGTAGGGCATTTCCTTGCATGCGACCAACCCGGGTTTGATCCCTGGCATCCTATATGGTCCCCCAAGCACTGCCAACAGTAACTCCTGAGTGCAATGCCAGGAGTAACCCCTGAGCACAATGCCAGGAATAACCCCTGAGCATCGCTGGGTGTGACCCAAAAAGCAAAAACAACAACAACCCCCCCCCCAAAAAAAGAAAATAAGAGCAGTGAGGGACTGGAGACAAGTGTTCAACACTTAGCAGATGCTTTGCATGTGGCAGACCCAGGTTCAATCCCTGACACCACATGATCTATCCATCCCCCAAGCACAGCATGGGTATGAGTATGATGAGTACTGATCATACTGATGAGTGTGAGGGGGAGAGAAATAGGGAGATGGAGATGATGGTATGAGGAAGAGGAAGCTGAGGAGTAGGAGGGAGAGAGGGATATTGAGAGGGAGGGAGGGGGAGAGATGGGGAAGAGAGGGGGATGGAGGGGAGAAAAAGGGGCGTGGAAGAAGGGCAGAGAGAGGGTGGGAGAGGGGAGAGATTGAGAGGAGAGAGTGGGAGAGGGAGGGGAAAGAGGGAGGAAAAGCAAAAAGAGGGAGAGGGAGGAGAGAAGAAGAGGAAGGAAGGAGAGAGAGAGAGCGCAGAGCCAGGAGTAGCCCTGGAGCACTTCAATGTATAACCCAACACCCAAAACAGTTTTGTAAAGTGTGCAATTATCCCAGTAGGAGCTGAGGCCCAGGGCGACTTTTTCTCTCTCTAGCCAGAGAAGGTTTCTGTGCTAAGAGGTTGTATTAGTTCAGAAGTTGAAAGAGAAAGGGAAGGGCACCAGGTAATTTAGACTATGGGTCATTTAAAATCTCACCAAGGGTAGGGTAGACAGTCAGATAAATAATGGAAATGACTGGACGGGAGCATGAGAACACTTAAAAGAACCGAAAAAACCCCACTGTGCTTCCACAGGACAGAGCAATTTCACTTCTTAGTATCTACCCCGTGGGTTCAAAAACCCTATTCAGTAAAAACCTTTGCTCTATGTGCAATGCAGCACTATTCACAACAGTCCAAATCTGGAGACAACCCACCTGTCCAAGAATAGATGACTGGATAAAGAAACTATGGAACATTTACACAACAGAATGCTACCTGGGTGAAATCATGCAATTTGTTGCTGCGGGGATAGATCTGGATCTGGAGCATACCACGCTGAATGACATTGGTCAGAAGGAAAGGGACAGACACAGAGCCACCTCCCTCATAAGTGGGATATAAAGAAACACAGTGGGCCTGAGTCATAGTACAGTGGATAGGGTACTCACCTTGCACACAGCTGACCCTGGTTCATCCCTGCACCCCAAATGGTCTCCCACACCAAGCCCGCCAGGAATGATTCCTGAGTGTAGAGCCAGGAGTAACCCTTGAGCACTGTCAGTTGTGCCCCCACCAGAAAAAAGCACCTAGCACTGTAGCACTGTACTGTTGTTCATGGATTTGCTCCAGAGTGCACCAGTAAGGGCTCCATTGTGAGACTTGTTGTTACTGTTGTTACATTGTGAGATGTTGTTACTTGTTATGTTTTTGGAATATCAATGGCTTCATTGTGAGACTTGTAACATTGTAAGACTTTTGTTACTGTCTTTGGCATGTCAAGTCTCCATTGTGAGACTTGTTCTTACCGTGTTACATTGTGGGACTTGTTGTTACTTATTATTACTGTTTCCTAAGGAGCTTGCCAGGTTCTGCCATTTGGGCTGAATACTCTCCCTTGCGGGGCTCTCCACAGCGGCACAGGGGCGGAGGAATCCAACCCTACCCACTGTGCTATCGCTCTGGCCCAGAAAAAAGCACAGTAGGGAAATAACAAATGCCCAGAGGCAACAGAAGCCAAGAACCAGTCTTCAGAGCAGAGCTGACCTCCCAGGGGGATGGAAAGCTGTGTGCACAATACCCTGTAATCAACGGTTTTGTAAATCAAAAGGGTTTTGCAAGGAAAAGGAAAGTTAAGGAGGTCTGGCAGCTTGGGAGACAGCAGGAGAGCAGCAGTTCTCACTGGTTTGCAGGTGGCAAGGAGACAAACAAGGAGCAGAGATGGGGCCTTGGGCTGAGAGCAGCCTTTAAAGGTAAACCCCAGTGGCCCACCAGACACAGAAGCAGTGAGAGCAGCCAGTATACACAAGGCTGGCACACACAGGCACTAGTGTGAGGCCTGGGCATCCAAACTAGCTCCTTAAAGCTATTCAATACGGAACTCTCAACTTGAAAAGCAATCTGGAGCTTTGTTTTGTTTTTGTTCTTTTGGGGGGTGGGGGCAGCACCTGGCAGTGTTCAGGGCTTCCTCCTGGTCCTGAACTCAGGGATCACTCCTGGGGATCAGGGGACTATATGCGGTGCCAAGGAAGAAACCGGAGTGGCCCATGTGCAGGATAAGTGCTAGGTCTACCTGCTATGCTATCTACCACTCACCCCAACATCTGGAGCTTTGTATGGTAATTTTCCATACAGAATTCAAGGACCCACTCAGAAACTCAACCAGTTTCTCAGCAACAGAATGAGCAAACGCTGCTGAAGAGAGGACAGCCTGCCCAGCCCAGGGATCCTGAGAAACAAAAGGGGACAAAACCCTCCTGGGGTTGCCTTACACACAGGTCAGCACTGGTTTTCTCTTGAAGGGAAGCACTTAACTCAAACATACAAGTTCTTACTCCAAAAGAGGCACTACTGCAGACCTAAGCACAGAAAGATGGGCACCACAAAGCACTTCATTGAGGAACACAAACAACCCAGACAGTAACTAAGCCAGCAGACACCAAGAGGAAACAGCACAACCCTGAAACCAGCATGAATTACCCTGATTAGAACTCAGATCTGCATGGAAAAATGCAAAAGATCACACCCTAAGCAGTTAGAAAAAGTAGAGGCGGGAAAGAGAATGCAGGCAAAAAAGGACCTGAAAAAAGGCAGAAGTTGGGGTCCGAGAGATAGTACAGTGAGTAGGGTACTTGCCTTGCATGCTGCTGACTCAGATTCAATCTCTGGTACCCCTAGTCCAAGTCCACCAGGACTGATCCTGATCTGCAGAGCTGGGAGTAATCCTTGAGTGCCAAGGGGTGTGTTCCTTCTTCTCCCCCCCCCCCCCCCAAGAAAAGATAGGAGTTGCTGGGCTGCCAGTCCGTGGTTTCTTTTTTTTTGCTTTTTGGGTCACACCCAGTTGATGCTCAGGGGTTACTCCTGGCTCTACACTCAGGAATCACTCCTGGCGGTGCTTGGGGGACCATGTGGGATGCTAGGAATTGAACCCGGGTCAGCCGTGTTCAAGGCAAATGCCCTACCAGCTGCGTTATTGCTCCAGCCCCGGTAGTCCGTGGTTTCTAAGCGTGGCGGAGGGGCTTTCCAATTCCTCCTGCCCAGCTCTCTGCCAGGAGCAGCTGAGTCTTTGGGTGATTTGGGTGAAGAATGCGGGGATGCCAAGGTGCAAGAGAAATAGGTGGGTTGTGAACACGTTAGTTTTGGTTGCCTGTGTCTAGCTAACTGTGCATGTCAGGCAGGCAGTTGGAGATGAAGTTCCGAAGCTTGGGATGATCTGTACTATCTTGTACTGGGCAGTAACGACACTGAAAATAGACAATGGCTCACTTGCCACATGCCAAGCGAACAGAATTTGAAAACGTGCTTCACACGAATTACCTGAGTCTCCCCCAAACTCAATGAGGTTGCACCTATTGCTACACAGTTTTCCAGTTGGCTATTATACACACAGGACAGAAACCCAATTCTTCCAACATTGATGACTCTCCCTATCCCCATTTTAGACATCAGGCAGAGCAAGGCATTATGGACATGGTTCAGTGGTTAGTACACACACGCTTGAGGCTTTTGTTCACACCCTGGCCACCACCACCTCCAAGTTCAAAAGGAAAGGGAAGCTTAGAAATATCATATAAAATTCCCAAAGTCACACAGTAAGTATCAAAGACGGTACATGAAGACGGATCTTTTCTATCCTCAGCATGTGCTGAGCTAAAGCCATGGGGAAGGCAGTGTCCAGGAAGGCATACTGGGGAGAGAAAGGTGGCGAATTCCACTATATAATGCATCAGTGTTGGGGGAGCAGAAAGGATGGAAGGGACAGGAGAGGGAGTGAGACATGACAAATGGCAAAAGCCAAAGCCTAGCAAGAGTTGAAAGGAGAAACACTCCAGATGGTGTGCAACGAGGAAGCTGCTGCACCAAAGTTTTAGTTTGCCGTGAGTGGTGAGGAAGGAACAATTACAGCCTTTTCTTTGGACAGGCTTGACAAGGGTGACAGATGTAAGAGGGGTGAGTGAAAGGTTTTGCTTGCTTGCTCCCCCTCCCCTTTCTTTCTGAGATGACAGTACTTCCTAAAAGGAAAGAGCTAGAGGAATGGCGATAGCTGGACACCGAGGAAACAACGTGTTTGCCGAGCAAGGTCTGTGCACCCGCACCCGATGCAGGGAAAAGACGACAGCTCAGTTAACATGAAGTTAGCACTGAGCTGACCAACTTAGTGCCACAGAGCCTGGATCATCTCCCGCCACTGATGGTGGGAGGAGAGGACATGACTTGTTTTGACCGTGCTTCACGAAAGCAGAGGCCCAAAAATTAACTGGTCCTGTGCCGCTCTTAGGGTAAGCAGCAGTAGAGTAGACCAAAAAGCAGAGAGCAAGTGAAGATGTGGGAGCATGCGCAAGAGAAAAATCAAAGTAGACTGAGAATTCTTCTTTTGTTTTTCTGCTTTTGGGCCACAGCCAGTGATGCTCAGGGGTTATTCTGGCTCTGCATTCAGGAATCACGCCTGACAGCTCTGGGGACCATACAGGATGCTGGAGATCAAACGAGGTGGGGGGGGGGGGCATGTGTGCAGGGCACGGTGATGGGAGAATGCCCAGAAAAATGGGCCAAAATGAAAAATGAAGTATCCTAGTAGTTGCTTCTTCATCTGACTTTCCTAGTGTCAACACGTTTTTCAGCCACAAATGTGGATCTGCACAAACTGGACTATTCCCTGGCCACGCTCATCAGAGTAGAGGGATCCCCTCCCTGGCTGCAGAGTTTGCACCATGCAAAATTCCAGCACACGTACCTTTTCAGCAACTGTGTGAGAGTCAGATCCGCTGTACCCAAATTTTGAGTCACTCCTTTGGGGGCTAAATTAGAGGGGAAAACAGAACTGAGGTAACTAAAGCATAACAGTTGTAGTTTTTCAGCAAAAGCTTCGAGACAAGTAAACTGGAGGGGAAATAAACCGAGGCTGGAGCGGTGTCCATACACTTGTTAGGAACACATGGGATACTTCACTGGTAGAGTGCAGTTTTAGACAAGACAAAGTCAAGGATGGTCCCGGGTAACATAGAAGTGGGCTTGGAAAGCACACAGTCAGCTCTGCTGGCAAATGTATAGGACACAGAGCTTTGCCACCTGTATCAATCCAGGTACAGCAGATGTGAGATTGTTGCAGGGTCCACCAGGGGAGGCAGGACACTACTGACCATTTTGATGGGCTACTGACTCCTAAAATACACATGTTCTGCCAGCTAGAAAATGACTGCTATCCCATTTGTCATTTCAGGGGCGAGAGAACTGAAAATGCATCAAGCGATAAAACGGAAATTAAGGGCACCACGCCTAAAACCTGTGGATGGTGTTTAATTGGATCCATCGAGTTCTCTTTAGAAGAGGTTCCACAGCTCTTGTAACTTAAGGTCTTTGTGCCCGAATTCCGTTTTTCACATCAGGTCCTAAGTATCTCAACTGATTGGCATCCCACCTGGAAGCGTGGGGCAGATCGCCTTGCAGGGCGCGGGGTTGGGGGGTGGGGGTGGAATTCAAACCTTAATGTCCAGGGAGCTCTGGCTTCGTTCATAAAGGTAACTGAAAATAAAGGGCATACAGGCCCGATACTGTGAAAGCTGTCAAAACGGAGGGAACGGGTGCCTAAGAGATGCGCGAACAGTCTCACCTTGTGTCATCATTCAACTGGAGAGGGAGAAAGCAGAGAACAATTAGTGAGCACATTCGGAGCGTGACACGCACAGGCACGCGGATGACGCGAAACTTGGGGCCGGGGGCCCGGAGCAGTGCAGGAGGGGCCGGAGGGGGGGCGCTGGGGGCTGTACAGAACGAAGTTCTGTGCCATCAGGCGGGGGGGGGTGGGGGGCCGCAGGGCCGCGGGGGCTTCTGCATCCCCCGCCCGCGTCGTCGCGGGTCTGGGCTGCGCGCAGGGGGGAGGCGGGAGACGCGGCGCCGCGGTGGCGATCGGCGGCTTCTGCGGAGCGCGGCGCCCTGGCCACGGCGCAGGGGCGCCGGCGGGCCCGGGCCCGAGGGGGAGCGAAGCCACGAGAAGCCACGAGAAGCCCGGCCGGCCGCGCGGGCCTCGGCGGCCGCGCGCGGGCGGGCGGGCGGGCAGGGGGCGCCGCGGGCAGCGGCCGGGCGGGGCGGGCCGGGCCGGGCCGGGCGCGCTTACCTCCCCGATGCACAGCCCCATCACCTCCTCCTTCTCGGTGCTCAGCGCGTGGTTGAGGCACACGAGGAAGGCGTCCGACTCCAGATGCACCGCCTGCACGGCCTGAGCCACCTGCAGCGCCATCTTGGCCGGCCGGGGCGGGGCGGGGCGAGGGGCGGCGCGGCGGCCGGGGGCGGGCCGGGCGGCACCGGGGAGGCGGCGGGGAGGCGGCGCCGCGGGGCTCCGGGGCGCCCATCTTGCCCGCCCGCCCGCCCGCCCGCCGCGGCCTACGGCGCAGCCGGGCCCGCCGCGCCCCGAGTGGCCGCCGGGCGGCTCCGCCCCTGCCGCGCCGCTCGCGCGCGCCCAGCCCCCGAGCCCCGTAGCCCCGGCCCGGCCCGCTTCCGGCCCGGCCCGCGCCGCCTCCCTCCGGTTCGGTGACCTCGGCCGGCCGGACTGGGCGCCACTGGCCCCGAGGGGGAGCCCGCCAGGGTTAGCCTCGCTCTTCCCGGGGCGGATCAGTTAGGCCACGAAACGTTACATTCATGTGAGTAACCTCCTCGGAGGCACAGCCGTGTCGTATCCGCCAAGTGTCACCCGGTAGCCAGGTCGCCGCCGCTCTCTAAAGCCGTGAGGTGTCCGTGTCCCCGCCGCCGGGAGGGAAGGGGGGCGCGGGGGCGGCGCCGCGTCGTCTAGGTGGGGTGCGGCGCGGCGCGGCGCAGCAGGTACCCAGACGCCCCGCGAGGCTCCCGGGGGCCCTAGAGACTCGGTGAAACTCTCGGTCGGAGCGATGGCAGGAGCCGCGGTGAGAGCGCAGAGCTTCCGACTCCCAAGGTTACGAGTCACACGCCGATTTTAAGGACGGTTTCGGAGTCCAAGAACACCCCCGCCAGGCCGCCTCCGCAGCCCTGCGGTGTGGATGTGCGTTTGATCTGGGGTTCTGCTTCCTGCGCACTTTGGAAGCCAGGCAGATATGGCAGTACTGGAAAGGGAACTGTCCCGAGGTACTTCTTGAAGTTGATGCTTTGCTCTTTTCTCCCGAGTCAGTTGCAAGCCCGGTCTCTGCAAACAGGGGACCCGCATCCCCCGCACCGTATGCGATACTGGCAGCCTCCTTGTTTCCCTAGTGCTGAAGGGGCCCAGCTTGCCTTGAGTAATTTAGAGAATCGTGAAGCTGGGGCGACAGTTCAAGAACGCACTGACATCGGACTCGGCCAAATGTGCCCCGGAGCTTACGTATTACAGCATATATTGTTTCCAACAACTTTTGCCAGTTCCTGTGCCTGCTTGGCAGGGCCCAGGAGGGCTGTGTTTGCGGACGGGATGCTTTAAGTTGACAGGGTCCTTTAGGCACCTTCAAGATGAAGACCACCCTTTCTTTGTTCCTGTTACTGATGTCACAGTCCAGAGTGGCATTCTCTAACCTTTAGCATGCCCGTGGCAGCCTTTGACAGCACTAAGCCTTTGATTGCAGATGCAAAATAAAGCCATTGACCGACTCGACACACTTACATGCAAGCCGCTCTCCCAAGCATTTCTAGACCTCCTGTAACGTAAGCTGTCTCGCCTTGCAATCAGACTGCAACTTCCTAGCTATGCACTCCCCATGCAAATGACCTAACTTGTCTTCATTCCCTCACCTTTACCTGGGAGCCATCTAATTGGGTGGTTGTAAACACTGAGTATACACGAAGCTTTTAGAAAGACCTATTAGGATGAATGTTCTCTAATTCTCATTTTTTTCATGGTTTGGGGGCCACACCTAGTGATGCTCATGGCTTACTCCTGGATCTACACTCTGAAGTTACTCCTGGTGGTTCTGGGGGTGGGGAGACCATACAGGATGCCCAGGGTTGAACCCACGTTGGCTGGTCAGCTACATGCAAGGCAAGCGCGCCCAACTGGCTGTAATATGGCTCCAGCCCCTAATTCTCTCTCTATCTGAACCTGAGACAATGAGATTAGGCCAGCTCAGGACGCTGAGAATCAGAATCAGACTCCTCAGACCCCACTGCACTGGGGCTGGAGATAGGGGGCGGATTCCACTATTGTAACTGACTGCATTGTATTCTTTTAAACAAGTGTAGTCAACTGGTTACTGTTTCAAAAGTGTTCAGATACCTGAAAATGAAAACAGTTTATACTTTGTTACAAGAGGGATAGTAGTTCATTCTGTAAAGTAAAATTGCTACTTAAGGAAGTCTTGTGTTGGATGTCATCCATTGAAGACATCATTTTAAAACTGTGGTACTCAGAAATGATCAAGCCCACCGTGATCTCTAGCCATGACACCTGTGGGGACGGTCTGGTGTTTTGCCTTCCTTGATGGCAGAGCTATTTAAATCCTTTGATTCCAGTTGACTCTGCAGCTAGTTAGTTGTATTCTGTCAGAACAAATTTATGATCTGTTCTTGCACATTATACTAAGTTTGTCTTCAGATTGTTTGCTTTGGGCTTTGGGTTCTTTGGGGTGGGGGGATGGAGCCACACTCAGTGGTCTTTGGGGCTACTCCTGGTAGTGCTCAGGGAACCATACTCGGTGGCAGGGATCTAACTGGGACTGGCCACATGCCATACAAATGCCATCACCCTTGTGTTCTTCTCTCTGGGCCCTATCTTCAGGTTTTAAGATATTTTTTTCTTCAAAGTTGTTCAAAATAGAGTTGTTTCAGATTAAAGCATTCTTCATACTAGAAGGGGTTGTGAACTTTATGAACAAGTTTTGTGGAGAAAAAAGTCTCAGAGGGAACGTTAAAGTCTCCTTATAGGCGTAACTTGCCTGAGCTTGTCCTGTGCGAATATGCCCTAAGACTTTACCGGGGTCCCAGATTTCCTTGATCGGGGAGTTTAGGGAGAGTCTTCTAAGAATCGCCATCAAGAGCCAAGGTCCCTCTCCTACAACTGGGACTCTGTGCGCTTTGATTTTAATCCCTCTCAGCCTTTGCTTTTTCTGCTGATGAGCTGCTTGCTTCACTCTCCTGGTACTTCTGTGTCCCTGATACGTGACTGTAGTTGCCTTTCTCGGGCCTTCCTACTCTCTCGGGTGGCGGTTTGCGGCGGTTTGTTCAAAGGCCTGTGGGTTACAGCAGCACATCACACTGCCTTTCTTCTTCGATGTGCTTGTGATTCATGGGCTTTCTTTCACAGTAACAAACCATCACCTCCGATTGGTTTGCCCTCCATTCCCCTACAATTATTTCCTTTTTATGTCAGTTTGGTCGGTAAAATTTTGCTTTCCTTTCAAAACAAATTCAGATGTCAGTATGCTCAGCTGTTGAGATGGTCCTGAAACTCTTAATGCTTGCTTTCTACTTTTAAAATGATGTGTTGACCCCACTTTTTTCTTTTTATAATTTTTAATTGAATCACAGTGAGACACAGTTACAAAGTTCTTCGTGATTGGGTTTCAGTCATATAATGTTTCAAAACCCGTCCCTTCACTAGTGTACATTTCCCACTACCAATGTCCCCAGTTTCTCTCCAGCCCCTCCCCCACCTGCCTGGGTGACAGGCACTTCTCTCTCTCTTTCTCTTCCCTCTCTCCCCTCCCCCCTTTTGGGCATTATGGTTTGCAATACAGACACTAAAGGTGAAAGGTTATCTTGAATATCCCTTTACCTGCTTTCCACACTCAGTTCTTGTCCAGAGTGATCATTTTTATTGTTGTCATACTAGGCCCTTCTATATCCTAACTGCCCTTTGCTCCACACACACTTGTGGCCAGTTTCCAACCATTGACCAGTCCTCCTGGTTCCCGTTTTTCCTGACCTTGGATATTTGTCTCATACTATTTTTTATATCCCTCCCACACACTCTTTTGTTTTGTACTCAATCCCAGGTTTTAATATATATTGGGATTTACTGGATTTTTATTTTTGCCCTTTCCAAGATCCTGGAAAGAAGGGAAGGCAGCTAAGTAGAGAGAGTAAGAGGGAAATTGTCTGCCATAGAGGTAGGGGGAGGGTTGAGACAGGGTGGGGAGGGATACTGGGGGCATTGGTGGTAGAAATTGTACACTGATTGAGGGATGGGTGTTCGATCATTGTATGACTGAAACTCAAACGTGAAAGTTTCTTGGTGATTCAATTAAAAAGAAGGGAAGGCCAGAACAATTATACATGCTAAGCGGAAAAATTGGCTTTGACAGACAGTACATTTTTTAATCTCACACCTACTGAATCAGTCTCTGCCTATGTGGCCTTCTTCTCTTTCTCTTTCACCGCATTGTCTGAGTAGGACTTGAAGCTTTCGTGCCAAGTATCGTAGCACTGCTTTTGAGGAGCTTGTAGTGCCTTATTTAGGGGGAGACACAACTTAGAAGCTGAGCAGATGCACAAAGCTCTTTAGAAATCGAGTTCTGAGAGCACATCCATGCTAAGTAATCTGAAGAAGCCTGAATTTGGAGAAGGCAGGCCCCTGTGCTTTGCTGCCATAGTGATGAGGTCAGCGGAGGCCTGGGGAAGCCTTAGGCCATTGGAGAGCCCAAGGACATTGAGCTGGAAATGAGCCTGGTGCTGGGAGATAGTTTGTCTCGAACGTGGTGGGAGTGCTGCTTGCTGGAATGTAGGGAGTAACTCAAGAGGGAGAAAGCTGAGAGAACTTGGAGCTCTCGGTCTGCACGGACGGACGAGGTGGAGATGCCATTGAGAGAAAGGAGCATGTGGGTAAGGAGAAAGGGGTTTGAAAGAAGGGGGTGCTCTAAGGCAGTGGCTCTCCAGGTGGCGTGCTCGTGGGAATCACCTGAGCTGACTTAGCATGCCTGAAGCCGGGGCTCCTCCCGCAGAATATTCTGCTGTCATGTCACGGTTGTGATTTGGCCCTTACCCGTATCACTAGGAATATCAGAAGCAAGAACTGTGAAAGCCCTCTGGGCTGTTCACAGGAGTGTTTGGGGACAAGCTCCAGTGTGCTCGACCCAGAGCCACTTGGGGCCAGTGTGCAGCCCAAGCACGATGCTCGGAGCAGTCACTAAAATCAGACCACGGCGTCAGTCTTCACGGGCATTTCCTCCTGCCGCTTTAAGGAAAGGAAAGGTTTGTGTGAGAGAAAGAAGGTAGTCGGACTCAGCTGGCAGGAGGCCCTAGTTTCCACCTCAGCAGTGCTATGTACGTATTTACATGTGTGTTTCTATTCCCCCTAACATGAAAACCCCCTTCTGGAAATGCTCACCCGCTCTAATTAACCTTTCTAATGAAACTGATCTGTGTCATTTGAACTTCATACAAATTCTTGATATTAATTCAAAAAGCCATCCACAGGTGTCAGCTTTCACACTCTTTATTTTTTTTTTTTTGAGCCCCACCTGGTAGTGCTCAGGGCTGACTCCTGGCAGGGCTTATGGGACCATTTGGGGTCCCATGAATCAAACCCAGGCCAGCTGCATGCAAGGCAAGGTAAACACCCTACCTGCTATACTATCACTCCGGCCCCTTGCATCTTACCATTTAACATGGCAGCTGTCTGCAAGTGGCTTTGCCCTAGAACCCTGGCATGCTTGTGTCTGTCATTTGCTTTCCTGCCTGAGTAGGTGTATTCATCGGCATACCTTGTGCTTATTGCTAAGTCCATGTTGTCAGAGGCTGCTTTGGGAACACAAACAGACTGTGGCCAGCTGCCTCCAGTTTGGTCCTACGTGGCTACAGAAATCGGCCGAACTCTCAGCGCTTCACAGTCCACAGTTAGCATTGCCCGAGGCTCTGAGTATCACTCCAGTGTCTTGCAGGCAGCCCTGAGACGTTCTCAGTTATATTTATGCTGTGCAGGAAAATATAGCCAAGGTTTGATTCTGGTTGGTGGCTCTAATACCAGATCACCTTGCTCACGAACTGGTGAGTTTCCTCAAAGCCAACAAGTCACACCTGTGTCCTGTGCGCGGGTGCTGCAGGCTTAGGTGGAGAAAAGCAGGGCTAGAATTGGAACCCACAGCCCAGGATGGCAGGAGAGGATGTGGGGGCTCCACCCGATCGCCTCTGGGTTCACCAAGAGGGTATCTACCGAGACGAATACCAGCGCACTTGGGTGGCCGTCGTGGAAGAGGTAACTCTGTGTTCTGCTTATTTATCAATTCTGCTTTCAAACAACTTTCTGTCCAGTCTTAGTGTTCTGAAGTCTGGTTTCATTTTTGATGATCTCTTTTTATTAGGAGACGGATGCCCTAAGGGCACGAGTCCAGCAAGTTCAGGTGCCCTTAGGTGACGCAGCTAGGCCAAGTCACCTCCTCACTTCCCAGCTACCTCTCATGTGGCAACTCTACCCCCACGAGCGCTACATGGATAACAACTCTCGCTTGTGGCAGATCCAGCATCACTTAATGGTACACATGTTGTTTGACCCTTTGCCTTTTCTTGAGTTGCCCGTAGCAGAGTACTCTCTAAACTTTTCTTCTCCTGGCAGGTCAGGGGCGTACAGGAGCTGTTGCTTAAGCTTTTGCCTGATGATTAACCTGGTATGTGTTTCTGTTTCTCCTTTCCACCGCACCCCCATTCTTTTCCACTGGATTCTGCTGTGGTGAGTTTCATGATCTGTTTTCTTTTCCAGGGGCTGGGATTCTCAGAAGATATGCTCCTCTGTTCTGTTCAGTATATGGCAAATACTTCGTCCACCACTGCAGTTCACCCACCCGTGGGCCTTTGGGAGGGAGTAGGTTGAAAAACTGTGCAAGGACACAGAAGTTTAGGAAGGGTCATGAAGAATACCACCAGTGGAACTGCAGAGAGAGGGTCACACAGGTAGAAAGTGAGTCACAGAAGCACTTAGGCAGGAGCCCTAACTTGAAATTGACTCCTTCGGAGATTGCCATAGAATCTTTAATGGACATCATCAGCTGGAACTGGGGTCTGATGAAGCGCATAGAAGTCAGCACCTGCTACAGAATCGTTGCCCCATCACCAAGGACCTGGTACTGATTTCGAGAGAAGAGAGCAGCTCCTAGCAGCATCAACATCTGTGTGTCGCTTATTTGCCCTGCCACAATTCACCTGCCTTTCCTTCTCCCATCCTGTAAATATCCCGAGTTTTTGCTCCGGTGTTTCCCATCCCAGTACTGACCCAACTTGGACATAAGGAGAACTTAGGGAGCTCTGCAACAAAAAGAAGTGATTGAATTAACATTAGCTGCAAAGGCCCCTGGGCCTTTTTCCTTTCTGAAATCGCATCTTCAAAGTATTAGAAGTTGCTGATCAAAATCATGGGCACTTAAATTCATTTTCTGATTATAGTTACTTTAAAGAAGTTGGTTTCTGTAAGGGTTCCAAAAACCATTTTTGCTGCTTAACCAGACTTTTCTCAGGAAGTGTTACTATTGCCGATTTCTAGAAAAGCATTTCCTACCTGATAGTTTCCTGAGTTAACACAGTCATAACAGTATATGTATATATTAAAAGCAAGCCTTGACTTAAAAGCTCTTGGGAATAGTAACTACCATGTATTGCGTCCTGAGTGCTTTGCAGGCACTAGTTCTATGTACTTTCTCATGTTTTCCCTATTTTATCCCTCCATCAAGGCATTCAGGTAGGTGTGACCCCCTTTTACACGGAACTAATAAGGAAAAAGGCACAATCCATCAAATCATTGACCGGGGGGTTTTGTGAATGCAAAGCCAGGATGTAGGCAGGCACCTCGGACTATTGCTTTGCTTCTCTCACCCAGGGCTGCTGAAACCTTTTCCTTCTGAGTTCCTCTTTTTACTGGAGAAATGCAATACAGGCCAGCACTGCCAGAAACACATCAAATTCTTGCCACGGTTGATTTTGAGAAATTTGGGGGGTTGCTGCACATTCAGAAACCTCTTATTGTTCCCAAATTTTCATGACCCCCACCCTGACATTCAATTATGTGACCCCAATATTTGGTCATGACCAACAGCTTAGGAATCAAAACGCTGTTGGGGACCTCAATGACATCCAGATGAGCGGAGTGAATTCACCTATTTTCCTAAGTGAATTAAATGGTTCTGAGAAAGAAGTGGTTGGCCCTATGAATGGAAAGGAGTCGTTTGTAATGTATGTGTTTGCCAGCCAGTGTAGGACATACTGGTAGACTCAGGAAAGTCTCAAGGGCTCAAAATCGAGAAGGACTTTGAAGTCTTCATAGATAAAGGCCAGTAAAAATCCTTTCTCTTATTTTAGTTTTCTGGATATGCCGCAGAAGGATCCGTGCCAGAAGCAAGCCTGTGAAATACAGAAATGTTTACAAGGTAGTACGTTAAAAGCTTTTATTTTTTACTTTTTCTGTGGACTAACTGCAAGAGACATATCATTCTTTCTCAAAAAACTATGTTAACTCAGAATGTAATGCTTTGTGATTAATATTTTTCTCACTATCATCAAAGACAGTGAAAAAAAGTGATCTAAACTTAGGGTTTGAAATCCTTGTTGTTCATGAGAATCAACCAGAAAGCTTTTAAATAATGTAAAAACAAATTTACAGAAGTCAAGCAAGGGTCGGAGACATGGTACAGTGGGAAGGGCTCTCTTACCTTGCAGAAAATGAACCCAGGTTCAATCCCTGACATCCCATATGGATCTCTGAGTACCATCAGGAGTAATTTCTGAGTGCAGAGCCAGGAGTAACCTCTGAACATTGCCTGGTGTGGCCCCAAAACCAATAGATAAAGAAGTCAAGCTTTAAAAAAATGCCAAGGTAGGAAAATCCACTCATAGTTGTTAACACAGTATATCAAAGGGAAAAAGCACTGAAGCTGGGACAATTATTAAATCAGACTTTCTAGCATGGAGTATGTGCAGGAATCTCTAAAAAGCTAACCAGGTGGTTTTAATATGCAATGAGCATGGAAAATTACTGAGGAGAACAAAGTCTTTTTAGTTTGTGTTCGGTTTGGTTTCGGTATTTTTGGTTCGGGGGTCACATCCATTGGTGCTCAGGGTTTACTCCTGGCTATGTGTTGAGGAATCACTTTTGACATGACTCTGGGGACCTTCTTGTGCTGCTGGGTGTGCTGTGTGCAAGGTAAGCACCCTCCCTGCTGTACCAGCTCCTATTTTTTAGTATTTATGTTTACATTTATGGTTTTGATGTCCAAAGTTACTGCACCTTCACTACCACTAAAGTGCCCAAGACCCTATATCGATGTCCTTATCTCACTGCTAGTGAACTTCTTCCTTTCTCCCCTACCCCCTTAACTTCCTCCCCTCATTGCATCTAGTTTTATGAAGCAATGCCAAGGGTTGATTATCATTTGAACTGTCTATTCCTTTCTTTCATTTCTCTATACCATTGGATGAGTGAGATCATCTGGTATTTGTTCTTATTTCACCAAATACCCTCGAGTCCAGTCAAAGTCAAAACAAACTTCCCAATATTTCATCTTTTCTTAGAGCTGATTAGTAGGCCATTGTGTATGTGTATTACAGCTTTTGATTTCCTGAATAAGATGCTATTTAAGAGAATAAAACTGAGGGGTGAATGGGTGGGAAGCCCCCCACAGTATGAGAGGGGATCCTAAGCAGGACTCCCAACACAACCTCTTTATCTACTCATCTATCCTTGAACATTTGGGTGTTCCAACTTCTGGCCCTTGTCCTTTGCTCTGCAATGAACTTAAGCAGCCAAATATATTTTTGAATAAATATTTCTGGGAATAAATTCCCAAGCAGTAGAATTGTTGGGTCATGTAGAAGCTCTTTTTATAGAAGTGTCTATACTGTTTTTCCATAAATGAGGAACCAGATCGCATTTCCACCAATAGTCCAGCAGTGAACTAGGGTTTTGTTTTTTTTTTTACCACGTACCCATTTCCAATACTGTTTGTTTGATCTTTTTGATATATGCAGTTTTCATTGGTATGAGATGACATCACATTGTGCTCTGACTTGCATTTCCCTGATGATAAGTGATGAGGGACATGTTTACATATACCTCCCGGCTGTCTATATGTTCTTTTCAGAGAAGTGTCTTTTTGTTCCCTTTCCCCATTTTCAATGGGGATGTTTTGTTATTGTGAGCTTTTGAGTGCTTTATATAGCCCCTAATCTGATGTATGATGTGCAACTATTTTCTCCCATTCAGTAAAGTGTCTTTTAAAATTGTTTTAAATAATGTAGGAGCATTGCCATTTATTCAGCCATTGATTAAGCTGACTGAATCGGGCATGAACTCCACAAGTAGAGTGTTCTTTTACCTTAGGTTTCTTTTGCCATGCAAAGCGTTTAGTTTGAACTTGTGTCATTTGCTTATTCCTGCTCTTGTTCTTTGCTAATGGAATCGTATCATTGACGATGCCCCAAGGTCCGTAGCCAAGAATTTTGCATGTGTTTTCCTCAATGTATCTTATGGACTCTGATCTAACTTTGAGGTTGTTAGTGGACTTTGAACTCACGTTTGTGGATGGCATGATATAGGAAGCCATTTCCTTTTCTGCATGTGGTTATCCACATTTTCCAGCACCATTTATTGAAAAGGCTTTCCTGCTCGACTCCATGCATCCAGCTCCTTTGTCATAAATTAACTCTGGAGGTTCATCTCTGGGACCTCAGTTCTAATCTTTTGCTCAGTCTATCCTTATTCCAGTACCAGACACTTTTGATCATTACAGCGTTATAGTCTAATTTGCAGTGAGGAAATGTGATACCTTTCACCTTCTTTTTTTCTTAGAATGGCTTTGACTGTTCAAGGAGTTTTATGATTCCATACAAATATATTAGTATTCTAAGTCCTTGAGGAATGCCATCAGAATTTTTATGAGGATTATGTTGAATCTGTATAATAGTTTGGATAAGGACAGTCATTTGGACAATGTTAATTTCTCCAATTCATGAACATGGGCTATTTTTTCACTTTCTGGAATTCTCTTCTATTTCTTTGAATAGTGATTTATAGGTCTTTCAGTATTGATTTATATCTCTTGATGCATGGGGCTGGAGCGATAGCACAGCGGGTAGGGCGTTTGCCTTGCACGCAGCCAACATGGCCGACCCGAGTTCGATTCCTCCGCCCCTCTCGGAGAGCCTGGCAAGCTACCGAGAGTATTTGATATGCCAGACACAGTAACATCTTTCATGAAATTAATTAAAGTCCTGTCAGAGAAATCAAAATTAGGGTCTTGGAGCAATAGCACAAGAGATTGCCTGTGGCTGCTGTCCTACCTGGGACCCTGCACCAATTTTGGTCCCCTGAGCAATGCCAGAGGACACTAGAGTGCAGAGCCAGAAATAGCCCCTGAGCACTGCACGGTGTGGCTCCCCAAAAGAAAAAAAAAGAATAAAACTAGTCTCACAGTCTTTTTGTTGCTTTTTCCAACACTTGCCATGCCTGAGTTCCTGGGGAGCAGGTTCTAGCAGCTGAGGCTGCTCTGGGGAAACGGACTGGCACCTAAGCCTCAGTAAATGACCTTTCTCTTTGGCTTCCACTGTTTTCCTGATCTTTTTCCTTCAGAGGCTCTTTGCTTTCTTATTTTCAGCAGTGCCAACAGTGTGCTGGATAACATGGTAGGCTATTCCCTTTCTGCCATGGGAACTTGTGTGGGGCACACTGCCCATTCCATGCATGTCTTCAGCATTGCCTCTCTTACAGATGTGCATATATGCGGCCCAGAGAACAACTCCCCGTTCCCTGAAAGGTCCAGAGAACATGGAGCAGTGCCTCTCCTCTGGGTTGGTCATTTGGGCAGTTTACCAGAAGGGTGGCAGTTCCTGCCAAAAGGATGATTATCTCACTTTTTTAAAGCTACTAGGTTAGATTAGGATGGAAAAATACAGTTCTGTGGTTGGAATTCAGACTGAGAATGTCAGCAAGTAATTCTAAAAGCAAAAAAGGAATTTCCTTTCTCTTTTATTATATTGTTGGGCCCACCAGCAGTACTTAGGGGCAGCTCCCAGCCCATTTTCTGGGTTTGAGCCCAGTGGTGCTTGGGAAGCCACTGGGTCCCTGGGATCATTTCTGCGCCTCCTGCCTGCACAGCATGTGGCCTTTTATGCCATCTCCCTGGTCCTGCAGAAGTGAATTGCCTCTAAAGCATAGTTGCTATGATCTGTCCATTTGATTCTTAAATTAGCTGATAAGTTTGGCTGGATACAACAGGATTTTTGTTTAGATTTTGGGTCCCACCCAGTGATGCTCAGAGGTAACTCCTTGCTCTGCACTCAGGCATCACTCCTGATGGGGCTTGGGGAACTATATGAGATGCTGGGGATAGAACCTGGGATTGCGCTACGCTCTGGATTATCTGTCCAGCCCCACAATTAAGAACAATGATTCGGAGAACAAATAGAAAAAACTACCCTTTTCCCCCCTAAAACTAGGCTTTCTAAAACAATAATTCTGACTGTTATTAAAGTTAGAGATAGATGCCCATGAGAATAAAGAAAGGCAGGGAAAAAATACTCAAAATTCACCCAAAGAAAGCCTGGTTATATATTTCCTTAGACTTTTATATTTTGTTCTTAGCTTCTCATTGTATGTTATAATCAGTAACAATATTTTATAAAATATTTTAGAGTCATATAAAATGTTAGTGTCTAATCATAGTGCCATTTGAGTCATACTTTTCTTCCTTTCCTACCACTCTAAGAAAAAATGTTTTATGCAGTTGGGGTTTAACCAGATTTGAAGTAGTCATGCATGGCTAAGGAGAAGAAAGGAATCAAGTTAGGGTGATTAAATGGGTATTGGAACATTGTATGACTGAAACTCAGTCATGAATAACTTTGTAACTGTGTAATTGTGTATCTCATGATTATTCAATAAAAGAAAATATTTAGCCTCAGGGTTACCTGTTCTCCAGAGATTAAACAAAGAATCAAATTAGAACTGTTTACAACCCCTGGACTACAGTATAGGAAGCCTAGAAGGACTGTTATGAGTGCTCCCTGGGTGAGAAACACAGATACAAGTGCTATATTTATTTTGTTTGGGTGGAGGCACACCCAGCAATACTCAGGAGTTACTCCTGGTGGGATCAGTTGTATGCAAGGTGAGTACCTAACCTCCTGAAGTATCTTTCCAAGCCCAGGATTTAAAACAGGTTAATCCTTTCATCCCTGAGGTACTTGCAACTATGACCCATCATATAGATAGCGGATAGCGAGTTGACACAGAAGTTTTGTAACCTTTCCAGATTCACCTCACTTGTAAGGTACAGTGAGGATCTGCACCTCTTTGGTCCAGTTTCTAACCTACACACGCTAGACTCTTTGAAGTCAGGTTTGCTATTCCTATCACTATTCCTATTTGCTATTCCTTGATTCAGTCCTGGGGCTTCAGGTCAGCTGCAGCCGAGCCAGCCCCTTTATGTCAAAGCCTCTTTGATTTAAGTTTAAGTGTAATGGGAGAGCTGCAGTTGTTTTCTGTTAAGGTCAAAAAGGAGTATTTTAGATTTTGGAGGTTATTGTGGTTTGGTTATGTTTATAACCCTTTTATATGTAAAACCCAGAACCTGTAGAGGAGCTCAATGGGCTTAGCACTTGCTTTGCAGGCCGGAGGCCCTGGTTTGCTCCCCAGCACCACCAGGATGACACCCTAGTACAGAGCCAGGAGTAGCCCCGAGTACCTCTAAGTATGGCCACCAAACCAAGGTAAATAAAATATAAAAACTGGTCATAGTGTGGCTTGGTGGTACAGCGCTGCTGCTTGCTTGTTCAATTCCCAGCACTCCAGGCATGGTCCAAAAATGAACCGAAAACATTTTAAGTGAAATCTGTTCTTAGCTCCCAACTGTACAAAGGAGTTGAATTTGACCCAAGGCTACAGTTTGCAAATCCCTGAAGTGCAGACTGGGTAGGGAAGGCCCCGTAGTCTCCTCTGATTATATGCGAAATCATAGGCATGGTCTACTGTTTTTTAATAACAAACCCAATCGACAAAAGGGGTTGGTGACTGGGAAACTAAAAGGGGGATGTTAAAAGCTGAGCTGCTACCGCATTCTGAATTGAAAAGAATTAGTTACACGGGAAAACTTTCCTCCAAAGGAAACTCTCAAGTGATCTCTAAGTCAAAAGCTCCAGTGTGTAGATGAGGAAAGTGAATAGTGTGGGAGGTGCTGATCTCAAACTACCATGCCTTAGTCCTGTGAGCTTCTGAGCAAGGTTGCCTGTCTTTCAGCCAACAACTACATGGAGGCAAAGTGTCAGCTTGTCATCCAGGAACTGCGAAAGTGCTGTGCACGGTACCCCAAGGGAAGATCACTCGTCTGTTCAGGATTCGAAAAAGAGGAGGAAGAAGAGCTGGCGCTGAAGTCCAAATCCAAGTAAAGTTCTGCTGAGAAGTTAAATGCTGCTCTACATGTCCACCAAGCAAGCGTTATTCCTCCTCCTCTTATTCAGGCCAAGTAGCAGCAAAGATCAAATAAAAAAGTTAACTCTAAAAGTTAATATGCCATCCTTGCAGAACAGATAGAAACAAATATGTAGAATGTAAAAAAATGGGCTGCTAAAATAAATATGTTAATTGAAAATGTTTGATTTGGTACTTGTGATACTGTGCTTCACAATAAGAAATACCCTATCTGGCCTCCCATTTCTTGTTTGGGGTCTGTATCCAGAAGTGTTCAGGGATCACTCCTGGCAGGGCTCAGGGGACCATATTGGATGCCAGGGATCGAACTCTGGGTCTGCTGCATGCAAGGCAAGCGCCCTACCTGCTGTATTCTCTGACCCCTGGCATCTCCTCAGCAGTCAGTGTTTGCAGTATCTGTTGTATTGAAGGGCTTGTGGAAATCTTCACATTCTAACAACAGTGGGCTGCAGGAGGGGGACTGATGGTGTGATCAGATGGCTGGTGCTGTCAGCCCCTGTGTGCCTGGGCCCCTTCCAAGTGAGCAGGAGAAGACTAAGCTTTTGCCAGTGGTCAGTGATTTGATCAGTCATGCCTGGGTAGTGCTGCCGCTATAGAAACCCCCAAGGACATATCTGGAGCATTTAAAGGTTGGTGAACCAAAACACATCCACTTGCCTCAATCACAAAAGTTCCTTGGGTCAGTTCCAGCTTCTGGACTCTCCCAGCCACACCCCTTCACCTGGCTGTTCACCTTTAGAACCCAATACAATAAGCAGTGGTGTTTAAGCAAGTGTTTTTCTCGTGAGTTCTGTGAGCCTCTAACAAACCCGGAAGGCCGCAGGGAACCTGAGCGGCTGCGAAGTCCGCAACATAAAGTCAGCAGTAAACCAGTTCAATCATGAGCGCCCTTCTCCGTGGTGCTTGGGGGCCCAGGGAGGACTGCCAGTGGTACTCAAGCCAACTGCTCTGTCTGACGGTTCAATACTCGGGTCTGGCTGTGCGGCACTGCTGGGGATGCTGAGGCTTTAACTTGGGACCCTGTGCAAATGCAGGCTAGGCGTGCCTTCTTCCCCTCTCAGCTTTCTTTCACCGTTTTCTCATCAGCCTAGTGAAACATGAATTAAGCAGCACTGGGGGGATGTCTCAAAGGACTGCAGTGCAGGATTTACCCACAGGAGCCCTCAGCTTCAGTCCCAAGGTACCACGTGCACCAATAGGTGTGACACAAAAACCAAAAATTGGAAAGTGCAGAACTTCTGAAGAGTTGGCCAGAAACACAGGAAACAACCTGGGTTTGTGTCTGTCAGCCCACTGGGAGCTGACACAACCCCTGTTTATGTGAATGGTGTCAGAAGTGAATTAGATTAGAACACCCAGGTGCTGTCCACTGGTAACTGGAAAGCTGTTCAGTGTTGGAAAAAATCAGATGAGATGAATACTTAGACTAATGAATAATATTTATACTAGAGAAAAATTAATCTTTAGATTGTGACTGACACTTCATGAACCTAAAGCCAAATGACATGTTAGGTTGAAAGAACTCTTCCCTTCCCATGCCATGTCACAGTAGACACCTTTCCCAGATTATCTGCTGGACTATCTAAAAGGCTCCCCTCACCTCATCCCATGCTTAAGCATTTCTTGAAACTCAGGGCAAAGAGGCTTGCTTTCTGCTTTTGTACTGTACCTCACTACAGTGCCAAACCAGAAGGCACTTATTGTTTAACAAGGTTCCACAGCCATGATGCAGCTGGCACATTGGTAGAACACAGGTTTAGACCGTGTGTGAAGCCCTGGGTTAAATTCCGGCCACCAAAAAACAAAGCTCCACCAGGAGCCAAAGAATTAGAATTCTTGGATGATTTATCCAATTTATCATTAAGAAATTTCAACTGTGTAACTTTAAATATCAAATTGACTTTATTCCATTTGAATAATTCATAAATCTGATAGGCAAAAAGGATCTAAGGAGTTGTACAAAATAGAAGGTTTCTAGGGACCAGAGAGAGAACACAGGGGGAAAGCACTGGCCTTGCACATGGCCAACTCTGGTTCCATTCCTAGCACCACATATGGTTTCCCAAGTACTACCAGAAGGACCATATGTCCTCGATGGATATAACCCTAACCCATCTGTTTATGGATGAGGAGGAAACGTAGAGGTGATGAGAACATCCTTCTGGATTCTTTGGTGTCCTGCAATTAACACCAGACAGCTGGAGAAAACTACAAGTTCGACATGAAGAATGGAGAATCTACACGGCATAAATCTGGAAGTCAATGGGGTATGGCTAATGTGGCACAGTGCTGGAGCACATGGCCCTAAGCGGCCTACACAGTAGCAATAAAGTCAGTGGGGCTGCACATCCTCACCCGGGGCTATGAGGACACTCCTATGAACATTGGATCTTTTCCTTAATCTGGGTCTATTTGCCCTGCCCTATAGGCAGGTTTTTCTGACAGATTATTTCTGGTTCAAAGGAAAACTCCCAATTCTGGTAATGCCCCCTCCATTTTCGTGCTTCAAAGTAGTTAAGGGAGGGATCCTATATTCTCCTGAGTGTCCAGAGCACTGGCTGAGCCTAACCCTAAGAAGGGCCACATCTTAAGAAGGGCTGTCCCAACACCCTGGGGAAGTCTGTGCTCCAGTTTGAAGAAAATGGGGTCATCTCCCTTCAGGGAACAGGAGCTCTTCTGGCAGATCATCTGACCTGGAACTTCCAGTCTGACTGGACTGTCAAGTGAGGCTTAGCACAGTGAGTCCATCTGGGGGCTGCTCTCTCCTTTTATTTTTTAATTTTTATTTATTTTTGCTTTTTGGGTCACACCCAGAGGCGGTGCACAGAGGTTACTCCTGGCTCTGCACTCAGAAATTACCCTGGCAGTGCTCAGGGGACCATATGGGATGCTGGGAATTGAACCCGGGTTGACCGCGTGCAAGGCAAATGCCCTACCCGCTGTGCTATTGCTCCAGCCCCTACGCTCTCCTTTTAAACAATATCCTTTGAATCAAAACCTGTCATATGGCTGTCCTGATGTTACCGCAAGACTGTTGAAGAGGGCTGTTCACAGTGCTCAGGCACTTAGGGGCGTCCCAGTATTGAACTGGCCATTTTCTTTCCTCAAACAGGCACTTGGACATCAACCATGCACCCATTCACACCACAGGGAAGGCTGAGCGAGAGCACTGTCAGACTGTTTCCAGGTATGGGTCCCAGAGTTCTCCCATTTCGGGAGACCAAGAGCCCAAGATGAAGCGCACAAAGTGTGGGCGAGGACCCCATGCTTGGCTCCTGACGTCACATGCTGGCATGAGAGGAAGCTCTCTGGGATCACCCTCCTAGGGGCTGCACCCTCCTGCCCACCCTCAAGGTTCCAGATCCTGGTACATCACCTGGGGGAGGTTTCAACATGTGACCGGTGTGCTGTTATCATCACAGTCCCCAACAGGGGTGCTTCCTCAACCCTCGTGGCTGGAAAGAGCAAGGGGTTAAGACGCCTGCCTTGCATGCAGCTGACCCAGTTCCATCCCTGACACTGCACATGGTCCCATGAGCACCACCAGGTGTGTCCCCGACCAAACCCCACCAACATTGCTATGAATGAGCTAATTTTTGATGTTCAAATACCACTATTATCTGAGATGAAGGGCTTTTTAATTTGGGGGGCACACCCAGCAGTGCTCAGGAGTAACTCCTGGCTGTGCACTCTACTTATTCCTGGTGGTGCTTGGGGGATCACATGGGATGCCAGGATAAATCCTGGGGTGGCCATGTGCAAGGCAAGTGCCCTGCCCGCTGTCCTATCGCTCTAGTCCCAATGAATGGCTCTTTAAAGCTGTTCCTCAGCCTTCTTCAGACTGAGATCCCCTTCTGCCCGTGGTTCCTTCCTGTGGCCGCATGTCCTATCATCTGGCCCTCGAGTCTCAAGCTGTGGGCCCCCATTTATGCGATTCTGACCTGGGGTTCCCTTGCAATATCCTAGAGGCCTATGGCTCCCCAGTTGGGAAACTGCTTTAAAGCAGTACTCTCCAAAGTGTTTCCAGGAATTGCAGTTAATGTAGCAAAAGATTTCTGTGATAAGTATGTTCAAGGAGTGTTATGTTAGATACAGAAATGTAGCTTTCTTTCCTACGACATTTCAAAGCTAGTCATTCACAGGGCAAATTAGGATCTTGGTGGGCAGGGTGACTGGAGCTCCTGCTGAAGGTGCACCCAACAGCTACATTGCATCCATCAGCTCAAATTTACTCAAGGTTAATGTTCCCCAGAGACTCATAGTAACATCTTTGACACATTTGGTAAAGGTAGTGAATTTTGATTAAATCAAGTAAATGAATTGGTGAGCAGCAAAATTTCATAAAACACTTTGCAACTAAGATTACACCACATACCATCTAAATGGGGCTGGAGCGATAGCAGTGGTAAGGCGTTTGCCTTGCACACAGCCGGCCCGGCCAAGCCAGGATCGATTCCTCCATCCCTCTCAGAGAGCCCAGCAAGCTACCGAGAGTATCTCGCCCGCCCGGCAAAGCCTGGCAAGCTCCCCGTGACGTATTCGATATGCCAAACACAGTAACAACAAAATCTCACAATGGAGACGTTACTGGGCCCGCTTAAGCAAATCGATGAACAACGGGAGGACAGTGACAGTGACCATCTAAATGACACTAATAATGTCAATGCTGGCTGTTTAGAAACATTCAAAGTGTACTGCAAAGTTGGTGGTCCTGGTGTGAGTGGCAGGGCACACAACTTGCTCATATGGGGCACTAGCTGTGGTTCCCAGCTGACTAGGACCGGAATCCCCCAGTACTGCAGCAATCACCAAAAACACGCCACAGGCTGCCCCACAGCACTGCAGTGATATCAGTGTCTGAGTGGCTCAAGAATCACCGCTGTCACTCAACAAGACAGCTTTTCTTTTTCATTGTTTTTGGGTCATACCTGGTGGTGTTCTGGGGTTACTCCTGGCTCTGCACTCAGGAATCACTCTCGGTGGGCTCAGAGAACTGTATGAAATGCTGGGTTCAAACCCAGGTTGGCCGTGTGCAAGGCAAGTACCCTACCTGTTGTGCTCTCTGCGACCCCGAAAATGACATTTCTTACTGTTTTGAATTTGTGGAATTCATTGGCCAACTTTCCAGCTTGATAAACACATACTGAAACCACACAGTGGCTCTTAGAAAAATTGTGCTTTTGGGGCCAGATAATAAGGCATTTGCCATGCACACAGCGGTGGTGAACAGGACCATGTTTTGTCCCCCAACTGCCTCCCCATCCCAGTAAAGAAAAAACCATGCTCTTAAATTCATGCTTCCATAATAAGAACTATCACCATTCAATGTGAGACACACCAATGGTGGCCTCTTTTCTAGGAAATCCAGTTCCAAAGACGATCTGCTTGGTCTGATTCTTCACGTCACACCAATATTGCAGTTATTAAGGCAATGCCAACCCTGGACTTCTGGACAAAGGAAGCTCATAATTTGATGAAGCAGAAAAGGCAGAATTCCAGTTTGCCTCAGGGTCCAAAACTGGCCTTCCGCGAGTTTCCTTCAGAGAACAAAACTAATCATTGTGAAACAGTAATGATCCTCAAAACTATCATCTCCATCCCTACACAGTAACTCTCTGCTGAGAAATAATAGGGCTAGAGAGCTAGGACAGGGATTAAGGTGCTGGTCCGGCATACCACTGACCTTGGTTTGATCCCTCACACCACACAGGATCCCTGAGCAGAGCCAGAGATATAGTCCCTGAGCATCGCTGGCTGTGGTTCAATACTCCCTATCCAATAAACGCCTCACCAGGAGTGATCCCTAAGCACAGAACAAGGAGTAGGCCCTGAGCAGTGCCAAGTGTGGCTCAACAACCCCATTCTTTAAAAAACAGATCACTTCCCAAAATACAAAAGAGGCTTTGAATCAGAGCTGAAGTATTAGCCTTGCCTATGTTTCTGGCAAAGAGCAAAGGACTATGGGGAGATCATTCTTACAACAGTTAACTATGGAGAAACTGCCTTCCAACCACGAGTATGCAACCGAAGGGTGTCGGCTGGAGTCAAGTCCAGTTCACCAAATCAAGGCTTCCACTGCACCCTCAAGGCTGAATGGTGAGGTGGTAGCCAATCATGGACCCAGGCAGAGAAACACTAGAGGAATAGCATTTATGCTACCAGTGGGCAGGTGAGAACTGTGTTTGCACTATGGAAGTGAAGCCCAGTGGGCGAGATGACCCTGCTGCAGTCACAGCCCCAGGAAGGGGCACCAGTGCAGGCGTTAGTTGCATGTCCTCTCTTGCAAGCATCTCCAGGTGCAGAGCTAGAGGCTCCCTGAGTAGTCCTGAAGTATTTCTGGTGATCCTCTCACACTGAAATGCTAGGGCCCCCGAGACCAAAGATAATGTAACACAAAGCTTCTTCCAGCACCAAAAGACCAACAAAACTCAATCCCCGGATGAACCAAGATTTGCTCTTCCAACAACCCTTCCTGAAACAGAGAGCTAGTTCACTTAGTGGTTGGGAACTGCAGAGACAAGTGCCGTCCCACAGACCTCTGTGCTCACATCAAATGATGCATTCCTGGCAGCAGCCAGCTGGGGATAAACTTCACCTATGGGAGGAACCTATAGATGTCACTGCACTCGATTATCTAATTCACCCTTTTAAAGATGTATAGACTAACCCACTGATCTCTGTTGGCATCACCAGAAACCAGAGGACAAGGAGATGGGAAGAGAAATGACTACACCCCACTCAGGAGGCATTGTGTCCCATCTGTTGTCACTTGCAGCTTCCCAAAAGGACACAGGGCACAACTTTATGTTCCCAGTGCTTTGATTGAGTCACATGGGTAGTCAAGTGGCTGCAGCTCTGAATACTACAGACGGCATAAGCCAGGGGCAGGAGGGCTGGCAGACAGAGAACCAGGTCTTCAGTAAGCAACTGCATGTTACTCCCCATCCAATGACCCTTAATACTAAAAGCCTCGGGGCTGGGGTAGAGCACAGCAGTTTGGTTCCTGGCACCACATGGCACCTCGACCATCACGGGGTGCAGCATGGGGGTGGTATCCCTATCCCCAACACTTCAGGGTCCCAGCAGAACCACCTGCTTGGCCGGCCATCAGTGAGTCATCAGAGAGGCACCCTGAAAAAAGATGGAAAGAGCACTTACAGATCAACTGAACACTATTAAACCTTCAATGGATTTTCATTTAACCTGTAAAACACTGGAGAAAAGGAAATTTGCAACACTGACCAGATATCTGTTACTAAAGAAATATTACTGTTTGTATAACAGGGTATTTGTATTTTCTAAAAATGAGTTTAAAAGGATTAAATGATCATTTGGCATTTCAAAATTGATAAACAAGGTGTAATGTTCACTGAAGATCTGATTAAAAAATGAAAGAATAAAAGTCCTCACAGCAAAATCACTTCTGTCATTGTTAACTGGAGGATTCACAAAAATTGCACGTAAAATAACTTACACTGCCTTTAAAATAGTAATATAATGAGGAAAAATGTGAATGGACCAAAAGAAAGTCCTACACATTCACTGGTAGTTACTTGTTCCAAACCCAATACAAGCAAAGACGTACATTTTCAATGGAGGCCTTAAGACCATACCTTTTGCATGTGATTGCCCTTGATTCTGTTCCCAGCACCCCATATGGTCGCCTGAGTACCACAAGGAGCAACTCCAGAGCACCACCAGGTATAGCCCCCAAAGAGAAAACCAGAAAAGAAAATCTTCACCATTTGCAAGAATCATTTACAAGTTTAAGAATTTGAAAGCTTTTACATTTTCAGGAATCAGAGACTCAGAAAGCTCCTTTCCCCAGCCCCTTTCTAGATGATTGTTTTTTATCTAGCCAAGAAGGCCCTCAGTCCCTCTGACAGAGCTGAGCTTCATGGGCCCAATGAGGACACAAGCTGTACCCTCTGCACACAGTTATTCTAAAACAGTGGTCTTTAGCCACCATTGTGCAGAGAAAAGATGTTCAATACTGCTCAACATTTAGTATCAACAGATAGGAACAGACCATGCTAGCAGTTTGTGCATGATTCTAAGTGTGTGTCAATAAACGTTGGGGGGGACTGGACTATACCTACCCAAGAGTCACACCTATTAAGTGTGCAGGGAAGAAAACAGTGCCAAAGACCAAACCAGGGTCAGACCTATGCAATGCAAGCACTTTAACCTCTGCATTAACTCTCATCCCTATGTCCCTAATGTTTTAAAGAAAAATGTCAAGAGCTGGGGTCATCATGAGATAGTAGATTGCATTTTACAAGGTAAATGATTTTTTTTCACATGTGTTAGTCCTACCGTACTCAGTTCTGCATGCCTGGAATACCATGACTTAAAAACTCTCACTCAAATGGTGACATTTCATACTAACAGGATAACTAGAATTAGCACAGAGATAAAGTTGCCTAACATTTTTGATGAAAAAGAAATACAAGAGCTTCTTCTCATTCTCACCTAGTCACTTATTTCATCATCAAAATAAATCTTTCGTTTCCAAATAAATACTTTGGAAATAGCCATGACATGTTTTATTCTGCATGGTAGGAAACAGCCTGTAAAGTATCTTCATGTCTATGAATGATTTTCTGAGTCTGACCATCCCATGGTGTGTATAGGTGAGTTCCCCTGAAGACCGCCTCTACTAAGTATAATCCTCAAACTCGGCATATATTTTTTGAGTACACGTTCCTATCAGAGTTACTCTTCCCCAGTACAGTGCTTACGGCACCATTTTTGTCAGGATCATCAGAGCAGCTAAAAAAATCCCTGTTATGTGAAAGAAAGCAGACACCAAGATACCAATATCTTCAAAGGCAAATGTATTCAGTTCCTTTCCATGTTGCACATAAGGTATCTATCTATGTGCGTTAGTTCTTCCCAAACCAAGTTTGACACCTTCAAAGATCCACTCATCATCATCCATAGTCGCCATCCTATCACATGTCCTGGTGAGTACCTGACAGTGAAGAGAGGAACCTTCCTGCTGACCCACAGGTCATTTAAGTGGGGAGTGTGTTGGGAAAGGAAGCTATCTAGTCTATCTAAAGTCTCTTCCATCGCCACCAAGCTACAGCAGGGGCCTGTGAGCTTGTTCCAGCAGCTGCCTGGCTGCCCGCAGAAGCCATTGAGATATGCCCAGGAGGGAGGAAGGCACAGGAAAAAAGGAGGAGGAGAACACAATGTCCTAGGATGGAGTGAAGATGTTGCTGGTTGGATAAATGCAGCAATAGGTGAAGCTAAATCATCCTCCTTAAGATGCCATGCCAAGCAGAAAGCCTCCAAAAAATCCGCCGGTTACAAGAACATTCTTCTTCACGAATGACACCACCTACGAACGGATGAGAGTACAGCAGGTTATTTCACTAAGGCCATTCAGACTATGCTGCCACCAATTTTTTAAAAAATTTTTATTAGCGAGAGATCATGAGGTACAATTGTAGACTTACAAATTTTTGTGCTCGGGTTTCAATTATACAATGATCAAATACCCATCCCTCCACCGGTGCTCATTTCACACCACCATGGATTCCAGTATCCCTCCCCCTCTCCCCCCATTCCACCCTGGCTGCCACCAATTTTAATGTCAACTCACTGTCTGCTTAAGTTACCGTGGACTGCCTAATCTACCTGAGTATGCATGCACAGCGAGATCTGGACTTTCCACCAGGAGGGATCCAGATGTGATCCCACATAATTTGAGCCCATGCAGTTAAGGGGTGTTAGTGCACAGTGATGAAATTCATGAGCTCTGTGACAGACAAGCATGGGGCCGTCAAGCACTGTGTTAGGGCAGCGGTATCCAGCTGTGGTCCGCAAACTAGCATAGGGCCTGATGCCGGGCTGCAGGTGCAGAAGGGCAGTGAAGTACTTGTTCGGAGAAGGCCAGGGTTCCTGGGGACAGGGTCAAGTGGTCAACACAGTCATCCTGGTTTCCTGTTTCCCACCTCACCACTGATTCTCTCAAGTCCCCCCTCCTAATCTCCCCCCTCTCCCGCAGATAGCTCCTCTCAGGTGGATATATGCATCCCCACTTACACTTCCCCACCCCAGAGATGATTACAGGTGAGATCCCAGACTTCCAAACTCCAGCCAAAGGCCCCTATGAGGCTACTTTCAAGATCTTGTACTGGAAGCCGAGGAATAAAGTGGGTAAGACTCTCTATGCCCAAATAGAGGCTAGTTTCCCCTCTGGATAAAGGACAAGCTTTGTCAACCACTGGCCACCAAAGCAGCCTGGAACCATGTACCAGTGAGTCACTTTTTCTTCACTAATATTCTAGCTTGCAAGGTCACTACCCACTCATCACTTCTCTCCACCTTGCAAAGATCTAAACACATGTTGTCTTCTCCTAAGATTCATTACTCTCCTGTCCCTCCAGTAGAACTGAACCTGGTTTTATGCAGTACACCAGCCTCAGCAAGCCACCAATTTTCATATCACCACCACAGCACCGCCACTTGTCTACTCCAACTACTTGTGGGGCTGAATATTTGCAAAGACAGCACAGAAACCGCCGAGCTTAAAACACATCCTACCTGTCCCTTAAGATGCCCGGCTGCCAGGTAGGAGCGATACTACAGTGGGAAGGGCACTTGCCTTGCACACGGCTGACCTGGGTTCAATCTCCAGCACCCCATATAGTCCCTTGAGAACCGCCAGGAGTAATTCCTGAGTGCAGAGCCAGGAGTAACCCCTGAGCATTGCTGGTGTGTTCCCCACAAAAAAAGGTCTGCTAGTCCCTGAGCTAGGCATAGCACCTCTAGTTATGTGCAGATATTTTAGATATGTGTATACCCTGAGCTAAAACAGAACGGGATAACATCTTTTTTTTTTATTTTGCTTTTTGGGTCACACCCGGCATTGCACAGGGGTTACTCCTGGCTCATGCACTCAGGAATGACTCCTGGCGGTGCTCGGGGGACCATATGGGATGCTGGGAATTGAACCCAGGTTGGCCTCATGCAAGGCAAACGCCCTACCTACTGTGCTATTGCTCCAGCCCCGGGATAAACGTCTTCAGAAAACCAATAGCTTTAGCATCCTCCCCATCACCATGCTGCTTGCATACTCCCACACTCCCAGAAACTAGTTCAGGGATGACCCATCCCATGAGTACCTGTTTCACCCACCACTCACAAACACCAAGGTCACCAAGCACTTCTATTATCTAGCATGAAAAAAGGCCTCTGAAGCAAAGCCATCTCATTCAAGGCTGACAGGCTTGTGTGTCCAACTCACTGTAGCACATACCACATTGTCCACACCAACAAGTCTCACCTCCTCTGCTTTACTCTTTACCTCCGTGGGTATCTGATTGCTCTTGCGTATCTTCAGCTGTTCCTTGGCTTTCTTCATGTCCTTCTCTACTCGCTGCCAGTCAACCTTGATGTATCCAGTATGATTTGCAAGCTGTAGTTTCCACAAGAACAAACAGCAAGAAATTGGAGACACGGGCTTGCTATTTGTTTGGTCAGGATAAATCATTCAAGTACATGATCAAAAACTCTTGAGCCCTTCCATTTTTGGAGAGTTCAACTCCCCAGTTCTTTGTGTACCAATGACTGAAACCTAATCATCTGTGTAAGGGTCTATTAATTAAATCACAGTGATTTAATTTAAAAAATCTTAAAAATAAAAAATGAAAGAAGAAAAAAGAAAACCAGCTTGTTAATCCATTCACACCTGTGGGTGTATAGTTGGGTTACTTCTTCTAGTTACTGGCTATTTTAAGCATCATGTTTCTATACAACAGGATACTACGACTAAGAAAGAACGATTGGTTTACAGCCGAAACACAGCTGAATTCCAAAAACCGCACGAAGATGAGATTCCAATTCCTTTCCACTACCTTCATGTCCCACAGGTCAGAAAACCTGGAGCAATTTCTTGAGGGCTAATAAGGAAAGAACAACTGACTGACAAGCCTAGAATTTGCATTTTTCATTTTCCCTCCATCATCACGTGGTATGGTCTAGACTCAAGGGAGGAGTCAAAAACACTTGCCAATATTCAACACACTCATGATAAGAAGTTTGATTTAAAAATAGACATAGAACTTCAGAGCTGGAAAGAGAGGACAGGAGGTAGGCTACTTGTCATGCATGCAGCCAACCCATTTGATTCTAGGTCCTACATAGGTCCCCCAGCACCACCAGGGGTCACTTCTGGGCACAGAACCAGGAGTAGCCCCTGAGCAATACTGTATGTGGTTGGTCCAAACGCCTCACATCTCCTCAAAGAGGAAAAATTCAACCAGTGGACAACATTAGGGAAACCGGAGTCAGATTCACACATATTCTTGATTTTATATAGGATAGAGGCCACAGTGCAAATACCAGAAAAAGGTACTTACTCACTGAATGCTCATAGGCCAACTGCCAGTGTGAATGGGCAGACTGGATCACTAAGTGGAGCTCCTCTTACCTCCTACCCGCATTCCCCCGATGCCAGATAATGTGAGTCTTTCCTGGAAACACATCCCAAACTAACCACTGTTGTCAGCGAAGACTCCCCAAGGAGAGCGTCCACTCAAAGCACTGTGAGAATAAGGAATCTGGGGCTCTACAAAGCAGGAAGAGAATGGGAGAGAAAGGCACAAGGGCCCCCTCCTCCAGGAACTAATGAACTGAGGAACTTGCTAGTAAGCATCAGAGTGCTACAGAACCAGCAATGCTTCAGGAGTTGCAGAAAGGAGAGGAATAAGTCTCACCTAGATCCACCAGGTTTTTCTGGTCAGAGTCCTGAGGCCAATGGCCCAGTAGGGAGAGCAGGGGAAGGTGAGAACAGGAGGCCCAGGGTCCCAGACCAGCTCCAGACCTCTGCCCATTCACCTTCTTCCTGGAACCAAGAGACACCCCAGCTACCGGGACCACTGGAATCCTTCCAAAAGGCCTACCCCAGAGAAAGGGGCAGAGAGTGAAGTCATGGTTACTTGAAGCCTTAGGTTATCAGAAACTTGTGCTATACTATTCCCAATCCAGATATACCATCCCATACTCGAGTACATCTTCTCTCATACTCTAGTATATCCCATATTCAGGGAACATAACACATCATACTTTACCACTGAGTACACTGGTCCAGCCCCAGCCTGTCACCAACTTCCTCCTTTCATACATTTCATCTTTACCACACCCATCTGAGATGGCACTCTTGGATTATTGGGGGAGAGGCAAGTACTTAAGCACATGAACTATCCTTCTGGCTCCTCCAACAGTGGTTCAAATATTAAACTCGAACTTACCTTGCCAAAATGAGGGATTCTAACTGTGTGGGGAGCAGGGAGTAGGGGAAGACAAAGGGCTATGAATTCAGAGACTCTGACTGAATTCAACAAACCCCACCTCCTACTCTACCCTTTATTTGGTGCTCTCTTCTCTATCTGAGCTTCCTTTTCACCTAGAACGTGTGGCTGGCCTTCCATTCATGGAGCAAAATTCCTGGTACTAATCTTAGCCACTCCTGGGTGTTACTCTCCCATTTTGTTGCTTTATGTTCCCCAGATGAATGCAATCTTTCTGTGTCTATCCTGCTCTTTCTGACTCATTTCACTTAACATGATACTTTCCATGTAGTACCACTTGTATGTAAATTTCATGACTTCATCTTTTCTAACAGCTACATAGTACTCCATTGTGTAAAGGTACCAAAGCTTCTTTAACCAGTCATCTGTTCTCGGGCACTCAGGTTTTTTCCAGATTCTGGCTATTGTAAAGAGTGCTGCAATGAACAAACAATTGCAGATGCCACTTCGACTATATTTTTTGCCTCTCTGGGATATATTCCCAGGAGTACACCTTGTATTTTTAAAACCACATTTGCTTAACATTTCAACTAGTCTTAAAAACCCTGAAAGAAGTCAGGATAAGAAATAGGTCCTTATATCCCCCCGTGACGGCAAATAAAATGACTAGTCATTAATAAGGTTGGACTCCCACAGTCACAAACTAAAACAGGACTTGGGAAACAGAGTCAGGACTATACTGCACCTTCTTGGAGGCCATTCCTCAAAGGGTAACTGGAATGGCCATGCATTTAGGAACATTTCATATACTTACCTGAAGGAGAAAGAATCCACCTCCCACAGCTGTTGCAGCCAACTTTCCAACCTTCTGAAATATGAAACCTGTGCACCTACAAAATAATAACTAACATCAGACAAGTCGGCAGGCTACCAGAGACACGCACAAATGTGCTTCTAACAATGTCACAACCTACCTCTCTTGGGGTGATCCAGTTCCTACTGCTCCATGCACTGAGCCAGTCCAAAGTGGATCCTGGCACAAGGAGATTGCCAAATCTCCATAACCCAAATTCAGAACCTTTGACACTACCCCTTATACTAACTCTGTGCTTTAAAAAATAGTGCCATAAAACTCCCTGGTTGTATGTTTTACAATAGAAAAACAAAGAGGAGCAGATGCAAAGGCAGGGAGGGAACACAAGACCACTATGAAGATGTGAGACGTACATGAGATGTGGCTGGCTGTGCACAGGGGCTCGTTGGAAACCTCCAATTGATGATTACTGTTTCTCTCCCTTAGAATGTTTGCCATGGCTGGACACAATGTACTGCAATTATTCCTCCCAGAGAAGACAGCCTCCCTAGCCCTTAACTCATGTCCAACCACCTTTCCTTCCTCTGCTCCCTCTACAGCAAAGCTACCTACAGGCTCACCATACCAGCTGTCTTTTCTCTGTCTACACCCCGCCCAGCCTCTCAAACCCACCCCCAGCAGGCCGGCACCATGGCTTCAAAAAAATCATCCCTATGGATATTACCAATGACCCTGACCTTACTACAGCTGACATTCACTGCTGAGCCTTTATCCAACCTGCCCATCAGCAACCGCAGCACCATCCATCATTCACCTTGAGGCATTGTTTGCTTCGGAGTGCCACTCTCTACTGGTTTCCTTGCCACCTCACTGTCCTTCCTTCTTCAACTCTTCTGCTTACTCATTTTTCTGACTGCTAAAAGCCGGGCTCCTCAGCACAGTCCTAGGATCTCTTTTCTATGTACCCAATTTGGGGATATTCTCATCTAGTTTATGTCTCTAAATAGCCTCTGCTCTGGTCTAGGCCATGACCTCTACCCCATTTCATTATAGCTGCAACACAGACTGTACAAAGTCTAGAAGAGTTACTAGCAGGCTCTTTATAGAAAACTTGGTGTCAATCCCTACACTAAATTAAGTCAAGCTCCTGCTCCTCATCTTCCAGCAGCTCTCCATCCTACTCCAGGAGATAGCTGAAGACCTGACAACACACCATAAGCCCCATATATTTCTATTTCGACCCCCCCTTTCTACTCCACTCCCCTCTGCACACTTTTCTTAGTAGGAGGAAACTGCACCTGGAACAAGGCAGGGAGGGCCTTACAAGGTTTTTGAAGGTTTTAAGCAAAAGTGAAGCATTAGTATAGAAGAGACTCCTACACTGGAAGGGTGCTAGAACTAGTAAATGGAAGGCCTCATCATAGTTCTCCAATTATAAGCTGAAGTACATTCCCCGACATTTGCAACCAAGCCTTTACATTTAGTGGCACATAAAAAACAACTGAATAATTAATTAACCTTTATTCCTCCCATTAAAAAATTCACGTCTAATAGGCCAGAGCAGGTGGGGCACTTGCCTGGCATGAAGCCAACCTGGTTGAACCCCCAGTACATGCAGTCCCCTGAGCCGGCCAGGAGTGATCCCTGAGTAGAGCCAGGAGTAAACCCTGAGCACCACTGGGTGTGGCCCAAAAAACAAAAAAAGAAAAAAAAGACATGTTTGAAGTGAAAATAAAATATCACATTAGCATTTTTGTTCAGGCCTTGCACAGAGAATCATCATGACCCCATGCCACTCCAGTATGGTGCTGGAGCGATATAGTACGAAGGCACTTGCCTTGCATGTGGCTGACCTAGGTTCACTTCCAGGCATCCCACATGGCCTGTGGAGCACAGCCAAGAGTCATTCCTGAGTGCAAAGCCAGGAGTAACCTCTGAGCACTGCTGAGTGTGTCCCCAAAACAAAAAAGGCCATCCCAGCAGTGCATGAGGGTCATTTGAATTGTTTAAGCCTTGTATAAATATGCCCATCATAAGAATCAAGGACAGCTGTAACAACAAAAAAGATATCTGATGTACACTGGTGGAGGGATGGGTTCTGGAACATTGTATGACTGAAACCTAATCATGAATAGCTTTGTCAGGGTCTATCTCACAGTGATTCACAAATCACAAACAAATCATCCTGTTAATCGTCGATTGCCTCGAGCAGGCCCCAGTAACGTCTCCTTCATCCTAGCCCTGAGATTATATTCAAGGCTCTTTAGGAGAATGAGACCCATCATTGTTACTGGTAATTAGCATATTGGGTACGCCACAGGGAGTTTGCCAGACTCTGCCGTGTGGGCAGGCTACATTCGGTAGCCTGCCAGTTTGTCCAAAGTAGGACCAGCCACCACCATGCTGAGACCACTCACAGTGATTCAATTAAAAAAAAATAAAGGAGACATCTGGTACCCAAAAATGAAAAATTTAAAGTACTTACTATCCAATTACAAATGATCCGGATGAAATTCCATAAATATTGTAAATCAGTAAGTCAATTAAAAACAAAACTAACAAAAATAAACTTCAAACTTAAAAAAAAAGACAACCGGCATGTAAAGTAGGAAAAGACCCTTGATGAAAACTAATCCCATCAGCGGCCAAGACTCAGAGACTATAAAATCCAGATCCCGGACGAGAAAAGTGCAGTCTCTGCCCCCGCGCCTGGGTGTTCCTTCCCGGAGTCCCTTGGAGGGGAGCGGGTTGAGCTTTCCTCCCCGCCCCGACCAGGGCTACGGCAGCCGAAGACCTCCAGGACCAGCCACCACCATGCTGAGACCACTCTCCGCACACCTGAAGGTACTGGCAGAGGGACAAAGCCACGCGGGTTCCGGGGCCGAGACCTCCAAGCCTACTCGATTTGGAGTCGAGCATCTTCCACCCAGATCCTCCAAATTCCAGTAGGCGGGGGTCACACCCACCACCTGGCCCCCTGGCGCCGTGTAATCCCATCAGCGGCCAAGACTCAGAGACTATAAAATCCAGATCCCGGACATCTTATTATTTCATTCCTACTTTGGACAAACTTGCAGGCTATCGAATGTAGCCTGCCCACAGGGCAGAGTCTGGCAAACTCCCCGTGGCCTACCAAATATGCCAAATACCAGTAACAATGATGGGTCTCATTCTCCTAAAGAGCCGTGAATATAATCTCAGGGCTAGGATGAAAGAGACGTTACTGGGGCCTGCTCGAGGCAATCGACGATTAACAGGATGATGAGATGAGATGAAAACTAAACCAACTGAAAGCAATTTATAAATGGTACAAATGATGATTCATAAACAACATATTATAGTCTGTTCCAAGGACTTAATACTACATACGAAGTGGTAGAGCAAGTTTTGAAGGTACATTGTGATGAGTAATAGCTGCATCTTATAAACTCCAAAGCAACCACTAAAACTGCACAATAAAGGAGATATTGCTAATAATAATCTGACAAAAGATATTAACAGAAAATACACATATGACGAGCCAGAAAGATAGTACTTTATGTAGGGTGTTTGCCTTGCATGTGGCTGACCCAGGTTCAATCTCCAGAACCCTCTATGGTCCCCCAAGCCAATCAGATGTGATCCCTAATCACAGAGCCAGGGGTAAGCCCTGATCAAAACCTAGTGTCGTCCTCTCAAAATATATATTTATATATACATGGATGACCCTCAAAAACATTAAGCTAAAGGAAAGAAGTAAGACACACATACTACATGAGCTTGGGGAGAAGACAGCTGGGATACAGAAGGGATCACTAAGTCAATGATGGTTGGAGGGATCGCTCGGGATGGGAGACGTGTGCTGAAAGTAGACTAAGGACCAAACATGATGGTCTCTCAGTATCTTATTGTAAACCATAATGCCCAAAAGTAGAGAGACAGTAAGAGGGAAACTCTGCCATAGAGGCAGGGGGATGGATCAGATGGGGGGTAGGGATACTGGGGACACTGTGGGTGGAAAATGTCCACTGGTGGAAGAAAGGGTGTCCGATCATTGTATGACTGAAACTCAAACTTGAAAGCTTTGTAATGGTATCTCATGGTGATTAAAAACTTTTTTTAAAAAAGAAGTCAGGCACACAAGGTCCCATAATTTCTGGTTTTATTTTTCTTAAATACTAGTAAAAGTAGATTCAGAGAGACAGAGATCAGATTGATGATTGCCAGTGGGTAGGGGGAACTTAAGTCACTGCCCAGTGGGTACAGGGTTTTATTTTGGTGTAATGGAAATGTTCTGATATTGAAAGTAGCAGCTATTAGATTTACAGCAGACTTATCAGATGAAAGCCTCTGCATCCCAAAACAGTGGTGTGATATAGTGAGAAAACGGAATGAAATGAATGCCTCACCAAGAATACTTTATCTGGCTAGACTCCCATTCAGATATGAGGAATGATACAAAACTTCGTGGATAAACAACAACTCAGGAACTTCACTGACTCAAAACCAACTTTAAAAGAAGGACTGAAGAGGTTATTGAAAGGCAAAGCAAACAACACAAACTCAACAAACTTCTATAGAAAGATGACAAAAACCCATGACAATCTTCTCTCTCAATGGAATGGACTAAATGCAGCAATTAAGAGACATTGAGTATGGGCTAGTGATAGCACAGAGGGTAGGGCATTTGCCTTGCACATGGCTAGTACGGGTTCAATTCCCAGCATCCCATATGGTCCCCTGAGCACTGCCAGGAGTAATTCCTGAGTGCAGAGCCAGGAGAAACCCCTGTGCATCGCCAGGTATGACCAAAAAGAAAAAAAGAGACAGAGAGTGGGAAAATGGATTGAAAAACAATCTGGCATTCTACTGCCTACAAGAAACACACTTGAACAGTCAGAATAAACACAGACTCAAAGTCAAAGGCTGGAAAACAATTCTTCAAGCAAACAACTCCTTCAAAAATGCTAGAGGTGGTTGTACTAGTATCTGACAACATAGATTTCAGGCTGAAAAAGGTTAGAAGAGTGAAGGCCCTTTCCTAATAATCAAGGAATATGTACATCAGGAAGAAATTACACTTCTAAACATTTATGCACCCAACAAGGGGCCACCAAAATACTTCAATGAACTGCTAACAGACTTCAGGAAGACATTGGCAGCAACACAATAGTAGCTGGAGACTTCAACACAGCTTTGTCACCTTAGATGAATAGAACTAAAACTCAGCAAGAAAATACTGTCTTTGAAGGAAGAAATCAAAGAGAAGGAGCTAGCAGACATATGTAGGACATTTTATCCCCACAAAATGCCACATACAGAGTCTTCTCCAGTGCATGTGGGACATTCTCCAAGATAGAGCACATCCTGAGCCACAAAAAAAACCTTCATAAAGTAACTGTCACTGTCACTGTCCTCCTGTTGTTCATCAATTTGCTCGAGCCGGCCCAGTAACATCTCCATTGTGAGACTTTGTTGTTACTGTGTTTGGCATATTGAATACGCCACGGGGAGCTTGCCAGGCTTTGCCGTGGGGTGAGATACTCTCGGCAGCTTGCCGGGCTCTCAGAGAGGGGCAGAGGAATCGAACCTGGGTCGGCCATGTTGGCTGCATGCAAGGCAAATGCCCTACCGCAGTGCTATTGCTCCAGCCCTCATAAAATAAATAAAGAAATTACACCAACTATATATTCAGACCGTGATGCACTTAAAATAGATGTTAATCACACACAGAACTGGAGTATAAGATATCAAACACGTAGAAAGTAAACAGCTCACTACTGAACAACCAGTGGGTTAGAGAGGAAATCAAATGACCTGGAAAGAAATGAGAAAGAGCTAACAGAACTTGTGGGATACAGCAAAAACTTTGTGTGAAGAGCAGAGTTTATAGCTCTACAAGTATTCATCAGAAGGAAAGGGTCCATATAAGTAATCTGAATTCACAGTATAAGATCTTAGAAAATGACTAACAAAAGAACCCAAACCAGGCAGCAGCAAAGAAATAATAAAACTCAGAGCAAAAACTGATGAGCTGGAATCCCCAAAAATAATCCAAAAGATCAATGAAACCAAGAGCCGTTTCTTTGAAAAAATAAACAAGATCAATTTACCATGAAAGAGAGAAGAGGAGAGAGGGAGGAGAGAGAGAATCCTAATACACCAAGTCAGAAATAAAAGGGGAGGGGGGATATCACAACAGAAACAACAAATTCAAAGGATCATCAGAGATTACTTTGAGAATCTGTATGGCACAAAACAAGAGAACCTTTAAAAACTGGATAAATTCCTGGGTTCCTATAACCTACCAAGGCACAACCAAGAAGATCTGGAATAACTGAACAGACCTATCACTAGTGAGGAAATTGAAACAGTAATCAAAAGTCTCCCCCAAAACAATAGCCCTGGCACCGATGGATTCACTAGTGAATTCTTTCAAATCTTTAAAGAGGACTTACTGCCAAGTCCTTGTCAAGCTTTTCCATGTAACTGAAGAAACAGAAACACTCCCAAACAGTTTCTATGAGGCAAACATCATCCTGATATGAAAAGCAGACACCACAATAGAAGAAAATTTCATGCTGAGTATCCCCAATGAACACAGATGCAAAGATCCTCAACAAAGTACTAACAAATAGAATGCAATAACTCATAAAAAATCATACACCACGACCAAGTAGGATTTATTCTGGGGATGCAAGGATGATTTACCACTTGCAAGTCAATCAATATAACACACTATATCAATGAGATAAAAACTATATGATCATATAAAAGATGCAGAGAAAGCATTTGACAAAATTCAGCACCCCTTCATGATAAAAACTCTCAACAAAATGGGAGTTGAAGGAACTTAACACAATAGAGTCAAAGTCGACAACAAACATTATACTTAATGGGAAAAACTAAAATCCTTCGCTCTAAAATCAGGCACAAGGCAAAAGACCCCATTCTTGCCACTCCTTTTAAATTTAGTACTGGAAGTACTCACTATAGCAGTCAGGCAAGAAAAAGATATCAAGGGCATTCAGGACAGGAAAGGAAGAAATCAAGCATCCACTATTTGCAGCTGACATGATACTATACTTAGAAAATCCTAAAGGATCTATAAAAAAGAACCTAGAAATAATAGATTTGTATAGCAAAGTAGCCGGATACAAAACCAATACCCCCAAATCCGTGGTTTTCCTATATACAAATAATGAAAGAGAAGAGATATTAAAAAATTCTGTTCACAATTGTGCCTCAGAAAATCAAGTACCTTGAAATCAGCCTGACTAAAGAGGTAAAGGATCTATACAAAGAAAAATACAAAACACTACTTCAAGAGATGAAAGAGGACACAGGAAATGGACACACATCCTCCTGTCAAGGATTGAGAGGACTAACCATCAAAAGGGCAATACTCCCAAAGCACGATACAGATTCAATGCAATCCCTATAAAAATATCCATGATATTTTTCAAAGAAATAGATCAAACACTCCTGAATTCATATAGAACAATAAAACCCCATAAATAGCTAAAGTAGTCCTTGGGAAAAAGAAGATGGGAGGCTGTAGGATTACCCTGGTTTGTCCTTCCTATGCAGCCTCAAGTAGTTTAGGTTTATTGGGTTGCTCCCATCACAGTGTCCCCATTTCTCTGTGTTTATTTGTAACTTCTTTCTTTGTGCTCTGTTGGCTTTTAGATACTGTTTTTCTCTTCTCCTTAAGTCCTTTGCATAGTTTATTCAGAGCAATGTCCTTTTTGTATGGGCACAAGAAGACAGTATATGCTATGCTTTTGTAACATGACTCTCAGTGATATTTTCCTCCTGGGCATCTGTTCTCTTAAGCTAAGTCTCAGCTGCCCTTACTCCTAGTACCCCCAAAAGCAGGGTCCTGACAAGGGACTGGATGGAACCAGGGCAAGCAGTAAGCTATGTGCTACCCTGGCATCGAGATGGGCCTGGCCAAAGTTAAGAGCTTGGTCACAGACAGACGCTGTCATGATCCAAAAAGTAATAACTAGATTTGGACCCTGCTAGGATTAGGAAAGATTAAACTGGCCTGAGATATTCCCAGGAGACTGCCCTACAAGCCTCAATGTATCTTTTACTGTGTCCATACAAAAATAACTAGTATTAAGATGTTGTTTGGGCCGGAGCTATGATAGCATAACGGGTAGGGCGTTTGCTTTGCACGTGGCCGACCTAAGTTCAAGTCCTCCACCCCTCTCGGAGAGCACGGCAAGCTACTGGAAGTATTCCGCCTGCATGGCAAAGCCTGGCAAGCTACCTGTGATGTACTGAATATGCCAAACATAGTAACAAGAAGTCTCACAAGTTACTGGTGCTCGAGAAAATTGAATGAAGAAAAAAGAATCAAGAGTGGAGAAAAAAGAATGAAGGGAGGAAAGTTCTGCTACAGTGCAGTGCTATTAAGATGTTGCTAGAGTTATTGGATTGAGGAAAGGAGAAAAACACCTTAAGAGGTATTTTGCCCTTGAGCAGTGAGGAAGACTTTGGAATACCCCAGGTGGTGTTTCCGCCCTTGAGCCTTGCAGTCAGGAAGGGATTTCTTGTGTTGATTTGGCTACCAGACTGGGTGCCCAGAGTGCTGGGGAGTTGGAGAGACAAGAGAGCTTGGGAGAGAGTGGGAGAGAGCAGGGCGGCAAGATAGAGTGCAGAGAGACTAGCAAGGGGGACACAGAGAGCAGGATGTGGAAGAACACAGGAGCAGGCGCGTGGAGAGAGAGCCCAGGCTGCAAGATGGAGCGCAGAGAGATGAGCGGGAGAGACGGGAGGCTCAGAGAGACTGGAGCGGGCACTTGGGGGAGAATGGAATAAACAGCATCTGACCAATCAAACAGTTGTTTCCTCCTTCCATCTGCCCCATGCTCTGGGCTGCCCCTGCTGGATTCAAGGAAACTGGGGACACCGATGGTGGGAAATGTACATTGGTGAAGGGACAGATGTTAGAATATTGTATGACGGAAGGGACAGATGTTAGAATATTGTATGACAGAAACCCATTCATGGACAACTTTGTAACTGCTTATCTCACGGTGATTTAATAAGAAAAAATTTTAAAAGAAAATAGCAGCTGAATTAATCTGTGAACATACTAAATGCCACTGAATATAAATGCCACTGAATTACAAAATGCTTAGTTTTATACTAATGAATTTTGCCTCTAAAATTATTTAACACAAACACACATATAATATACATATTCATACATGCATACATAAACATATATAAGATATAACATAAACATAAGATTAAATAAGATACATAAGATATCTATCTATCTACTTGTCTATCTACCTATCTATCTATCTATCTATCTATCTATCTATCTAATTTCCCAATCTGAACGAACAACTCACCATGCTATGTAACTGCCAAAAATCAACCCATAAAAAGATGCCCAACATCATTACAGGGAGATGTAAATTAAATCACAATCAGAAAATACTCTTTTCAAGTTTCTGGATGCTGGTGACATTTTCTTTAGCGGGAGTGGGAGTTGGTTTTTAATCCTTTAAAATGCATTCTTATTATATGCACTGTGTATACTTGTATTATGTATCAATTATACAATAAAGAACTTCAAATGTAAAAAGTAGCACCTATAAGACAATGGATCATTCAATTTACTGTAACTACTTACCACCCAGTGACACCTCCTATTAACAGCTGGGTTGCCACGCTGTACTTTTCAGCTGAAGGCCCTGTCTCCTGCCCAAACAGTTTGCGCCACCATGGCTGCTTTTTGGCAAGTTCTGCAAGATCCAAGGTGTCAAAATTTCCTAGAAAAATAAAGACAGTGAGGGCCAGGGAGAAGGTTCAAAGGGCTGGAGCTCATGCTTTATGTGCAGAGCCCCAGGCTCAACCCCCAACACCATATAGTTCCCTGAGAAGGTAAACTCTGAGTTCAGAGTTCAAAGGGCAAATATTTTTTAAAGGCTGGAGAGATAGTAGAGAAAGCAGGGTTTGATCCTTAGCACCACATATAGTCCCTTGGCACCACCAAGAGTGAATGATCCCTGAGTGCAGAGTGAGGAAATCACACACACACACACACACACACACTGAGCACCTCAAAATAATATAATATTCTATCTTTAGTAAATTAACTGAAATTCTGACTAGCAATTTTTGAAAGCCAAACTAAAATTTAAGAAAAGTAGGTCATTGTATAACTGAAACCCAAGCACAAAAACTTGTAAGTCCACAACTGTACCTCCTGGTGCTTCACTAATAAAAATTACAAAAAAAGTAGAAAGTATAGAATAAGTAAACTAGCTTTTACTCTCAAAGTTTTGACAAAACATAAGTCATAATAATATATGCTTAACAGTTTTGTTCAGTTGCCTCTCCTTTTACAGAGTAAATGAATCTATATAGTAGCCCATAGGGTCTCAGTAATATGTGGCTTTCTAGTGATTATAAAGAGGCAGGGGCTGGAGAAAGGAAGTAAGGCATCTGCCTAGCATACAGCCCCTCTGGCCATGATCCTGGTTTAATCCAGACACTGCTTACCATCCTGAGTATAGGCAGGGTAACTCCTGGGCAGTGTGAGGATTAGCCACTGAGCACTGCTAGGTGTACCCCTAAATCCCCCCAAAATACTAAGGTAATATTAAGTTATTTATGTACCAGATTATGACTAAGCAATAAACATATATATATATGTGTATATCTTGAAATCCACAGAACAAGATTGTACTTATAACCCCATTTTATATGTAGGAAACTGAGGCTCCAAGGTGAAGTGATTTGTCCAAAGGGAAGAGAGTTAACATGCCTAGTACTCCATTTCTCTGTGGGAATACAACCTTGGGTTTACCTACACTGAGCCCTGCTTTCATCACAAAATGTTAACAGTTGTTGAGGAGTGGTTGGGAAAATGGAGACAGTGGTAGAAGGCAAGGTGACAGAGGTAGTGGGATTGGTACTGGAATACTGAATGCCTGTAACAAATCATCATGAACAACTTTGTAATCCATGTTGTTTAGATAAAGTGGGGTGGGGAAGAAATGTTTGCAATTGTTATCCAGGGCTGTCTATTCTAAAAATAATCAACTCCCACTGGCTTGAGTCTATGAATGTTTGTCACAAAATGTTGAGCATGCAACCAAAGAGGCAAAGCCACATGATGAAAACTGATGATACATTTTGTAAAAATGGCAAAATGGAAGCAGAACCAGACAAGACTCAGATGCTGAAGGAAGCAGATAACAAAATTAAAGAAATTCTCAAAAGGTATAGATAGAGTTTATAAAGAGAATAAGACAGAAGAAATACAGAGGCATTACCAGACAGACATGGAAGTCTGGAATGCAAAAAGGGACAGTAGAAAGGTTAACAGCTAGATAAATTTAATCATTACTGTATGAAAAAACTAACCACAATGTCTTGTAAACATACATGAAAGGAGTTTCACGTGTTTCTAAATTAAATACACTTCTAAGTAATCTGTAGGTTAAAAATCAGAAGGAAAATCAGAAAACTAGAAAACTTATTCACCTGAGGAGGGGCTGTCCTTAGTTGCCCCCTAAAATAAAAAGTAAGATAAGGATGTCCATCCCAGAACTTCAATTCATCATTACATTGGAGAGACTAGTTAGTGCAACAAAGAAAAAGAAAAGGGCGTGTGGAGAGATAGTACAGCGAGTTTAGTGTTGACTTACATGCGGCTAATCCAGGTTTGATCCCTGGTACCCGTAGCACAGTGGGTAGGGCATTTACCTTGCATGCAGTCAACCTGGGTTCAATTCCTCTGTCCCTCTCAGAGAGCCCAGCAAGCTACTGAGAGTATCTTGCCTGCATGCCAGACCCTGGCAAGCTCCCTGTGGCATATCCAATATGCCAAAAACAGTAACAAGTCTCACAATGGAGATGTTACTGGGCCCGCTCAAGCAAATTGATGAACAATGGGAGGACAGTGCTACAGCACAGCGCTACCCCATGTGGTGCCCCAACCTCCTCAAGAATGATACTCAAGCAGGGAGCCAGGAGTAAGAGTAAGCCCTGAGTACCACTAGGTGCAACCCAAAAGCCAAGAAAAAAATGGAAAAAAGAAAAAGAAATATATGTAGATTGGAAAAAGATGTAATAAACCATTACATCAGCAGGTGATCTGATAATATGTCAAGAAACCTGAACACAATCCACAAAAAGGACTAGAATAACAATTAGCAAGATCACAGGATACAAGAGAAATAGAAAAATCAGCTGGATTTCTATGTATTAGAAGTTAAGAACTGGAAAGCAAGATCAGTAATTGTAAAATTCATATAAACTTCATGAAAAATGTTTAAGCTATCTACACTGTAAAGCACAAAATAAATGTCTATTCTTTCCACATCAACATGCAGATTCAATGCAAGCCCAATCAAAAAGCAGGTCGCAGGTCTCGATCTACAATATGATGATCTGGTTTTGTAACGTCTATGGTGGAGCAAAGGACCTTAGACTGCGCTTTCGGTTGCTCTGGTTGCACTACAAGTTAGCACAAAATTTCATGGAGGAAAAACAATCGTTATGCTTCAGATCAGAATTCAGGCAGGCTATATATAGTACTACAGCTCATCTCTTCCATGATGTCTGATACTTCAGATGGAAGCCTCACAGACAGCTGGAATCCTCTACAACATTCAGACACACTGGCTGCCTCTCTGTGTAGGTACTTTGGCTACTTTCAGGATGTGTATCCAGGAGAGTGAGGGAAGTAGAAGGTTAAGACAGAAACTCTGTTCCCATTTCAGACATGCCTCTGAAGCCTCAGCAATATGAGTTCCATGACACCTGTTGTCCCAGGCACAAAATCACACTCAGATTCCAGAAGAGGAACAGAGACCTCATAAGTCTCTAACAGGACTATCAAAGTCAGAGTGAAAAACAGAGAAGCTATGTGGTTGCAACTCTCTAGGAAAATACAATGTGCCGTAAGTGGCCAAAAGGAGTTTGGGGAGAAAAAAGAACAATGTTTAAGGAGTTCAAGAATTCTGTAAAGCTACATGGGGCCAGAGAAAGCACCATTGGCAGGGTACTTGCCTTGCACATGGCCGACCTGGATACAATCCCCAGCACTCCATATGGTGCCCCACTCTCTGCTAGGAGGATCTCTGAGTGCAGAGCCAGGTGTGGAGTCCAAAACAAAATAAAAGCTACAGTACGATGGGGCCTATTAACGCCAAGATGCAGTGTAGAATAGAACCAACATAATTAAGAACTGACCCGGATACAAAAATCTATGAAAGAAGTCACTGGGTCTATAATTAGATGACACACCACATAGTCGTTCAGTTTTCAATAACATGCCACCAAAGAAATTCAAGGGAGAAAGGCTTTTCAACAAACTAGAAAGAGAAAAGCCTTTTAGAAAAACTAGGTATCCATACCAGCAAGAACAAAAACCAAAAATATAAAGACCTCTCTTCACACCAAGCAGAATATAACTCAAGGATTAAGGATGGATCATAAATACAGATTGTAAGTAAACAAACTACAGATGTTCAAGAACCTGAGCTCTCTACTTCACAAGTACTTAAAGGTAAAAGGTAAAGGCCCTCCCGTTGATCGTCGATTTGCTCGAGCGGGCCCAGTAACATCTCCATTGGAGACTTTGTTGTTACTGTGTCTGGCATATCCAATACTCTCGGTAGCTTGCCGGGCTCTCCGAGAGGGGCGGAGGAATCGAACTCGGGTCGGCCATGTTGGCCGTGTGTAAGGCGAACGCCCTACCCGCTGTGCTATCGCTCCAGCTCCTCACAGCGGAGTGATAGCACAGCGGGTAGGGCGTTCGCCTTACAAGCGACCAACATGGCCGACCCGAGTTCGATTCCTCCGCCCCTCTCGGAGAGCCCGGCAAGCTACCGAGAGTATTCGATATGCCAGACACAGTAACAACAAAGTCTCCAATGGAGACGTTACTGGGCCCGCTCGAGCAAATCACAAGTACTTAAAGTAAAAAATTTGTTTTTAGCTTAACAAAACATGCCACTGCTGTGTTGGGTAAATACAATGGGAAGATCGAGTTTTCAGTTTTGGCTAAACATACTGTACAAAGCCCCTAGAGCTCTAGTCGAAAGAGGCTCACCCAACTTGATTCAGTCATTGAACAAGCAGTGCTAAGGACTACCACGGTAAAAGCCAGTCATGGGGGCAGAGCAATAGTACAGTGGGTAAGGTGCTTGCTTTGCATGTGGCAAAGCTGGGTTCGGTTCATGGCATCACACATGGTCCCTGAGCACTGCAGGGTGTGGCCCCAAACCCCCAAAAAAGCAAGTCAGTAGCTCTACTTAAGGACCCAGGAAACCCATCACCGTAGCATTTCCAGCATCCCTACCTAAAGATCGAAATACATATCAAAATGTCTCATTATTTCCTAGGTGCAAATATGTGGCCAACCTATACGTATGCAGTGTACACACACACACATTAGACGGTTGTTAGTCATCACACGTGTACAGGGTGGTGCACCCCGGAGCTAGGGCCCAGGCTCTGCAATACTTGAAGTGAGGCTGAGCTGTAAGGAAAATAGTTACACCGAGCACTCGAAGCCTCTGCCGGTCTTTAGCTGTAAGTTACCGGGAGAAAGCGACCTAGAGCTGCCCAGTTCCACGGTATGACAGTCACGGAGTGCGACACTAGAAGCAGTGGCGAGACGCACAGTCAGCGCCACACGCTGCCCCGTGGCGCGGAGAGACAGAAATCCCACAGGAGACTGAGGGGAAACCGCGAGTCCGCAAGCCGCGCACCCCGTTCCGCCCGGACGCCGAGCAACAAACAAACACCCGCGCGGCCGCCGGGACTCCCCGCGCCCGACGGGACGTTCGGAAGCCCTGCCTCCCGCGCCCGGGTTCCCACGGTCCGCTCGGCGCCCGCCGCCTCACCTTGACTGGACGCCGCCATTTCCGCGAGCTCGTCTCGCGAGGACACCCTCGAGCGCTCCGTGTGGGCGTAGGACGAGCGGCTGCTGCTCGAGGGGCCGGGTTGGCTTCCGGCACGTGGGGTAGATGTTTCCATTCCCACGGCTTAGGCGGAAGAGGCCGAGCCAGGCCCGCGGCAGCCACTCCCCACCGCCGCCCGCTCCTGCGTCACAAAGGCCACGGCGCAGGCGCGCAATCCGTCGGCGGTGCCAGAACTGCGCCTGCGCAGAACTCGGGCCGCCGGGCCGCGCTGCGCCTGCGCAGACACAGCAGCCGCCGGCCCCCTCCTGGCCTTTCTGGGCCGGATTTGTGTTTGTCAGGTGAACACTGGACGTTTTCTGTCCGCTCCCGCTGTGACCAAAACTGGAGTCCCGACTAAGACTTGCTAGAGAACAGATGAGCCTCCCTGCCCCACTATATCTATGGAGCCCTATAGCCAGGGCAGGTCGCCCACCCCACCTCTTAACTGGCGGTGTCCTTCCAAACCCCTGCACACTGCAGCTTCGCAGCCGTTTCTCACTCTCCAGAGCTCTTATCCTAGACCCGTATACTGACTAGATCCCCTGCCCCCACTCCTGTTCCCATCAAATCTTTTCTCCCTACGGCGGCGAAGAATTCGCCTAACAGGCAATTCCAATCACCAGCCTCCGTGAGAAGCCCAAGTTCCTTTTGAATGTTTGACTTCACACTTTGCATGATCATCCTCATTTAAAGTAGTAACCTGCTACCCCATCTGCTGCGTGCTTTCTTTCGTACACATTTACTTGACTTTCTAACATGACATATGAAAGCATTCCTCTATCATTAGTATCACTCATTGTCAGTTGTTTGCACCCAGAGCAGAGAGCATGGCCTAGATAAAACAAATAGTGAGGTTTTTTTGCTTTTTAAAGTTGTATTTGGTAATTGAGTCACCGTGACATACATAGTTACAAAGTTGTTCAGTTTCAGTCATACAATGAGCCAACACCCATCCCTTCACCATTGTCCATTTCCCATCACCAGTGACCCCAGTTTCCCTCCAGCCACACCCCCCAGCCTGCCTGCCTCTATGACTCTATGACAGGCACTCTCCTCCTCCTTCTCCTCCTCCTCTCTCTCTCTCTCTCTTTCTCCTTTTGGGCACTATGGTCTGCAACACAGATACTGACAGGTCATAGTGTTTGTTCCTTTACCCTCTTTCGGCACGCAGTTCCTATCCAGAGTTCAGAGCTCTAGAGTGATCATTTTCAACTATCTTTGCCATATTTGTCATAATGGTCCCTTCTCTATGGTTAGTTTCATGATCTCAGGCAAACTGAATTTTCAGCACCTCAATTGTTACTTCCTCTCTATCTAGCAGTGTGACTATAGGGATGAAATGGTAGTAACCTGAGGGGCAAGAGCAATCACATAGTGAGTAGGGCACTTGCCTTAGAAGTGGCCCACCCAGGTTTGATCCCTGGAATCCTATATGGTCCCCTGAGCCCCATCAGGACTGATCCCTGAGCATAGAGCCAGGAGTAAACCCTGAGAACCACTGGGTGTGGCCCCAAAACAAACAAGAAAGAAAATGATAGTAACTTGGGTTGTTTTCAGATTTTGGCTATTGTGAAGAGTGCTACAATGAGCATAGGAACGCAAATGTCTTTTCTGAGCAGGATATTTGTTCCCGTGGGATACAGGGGTACATGCTCAGAATTGGAATTGGTGGGTCATATGGAAGCTCAAGTCTTAGTTTTTGAGAAGTGTCTATATTGTTTTCCAAAGAGATTGAACCAATTGACATTGCCACCAACAGCAGAGGGTTTTTTCCCCACATCCGCACCAACACTAGTTGTTTTTTTTTTCTTTTTTGGTGTATACAAGAAACTACAGTAACGCTACACAATGGAATACTACTTGTCTATAAGAAAAGATGATACCTGAGCACAGAGCCAGTAATAAGCCCTGAGAACCACCGGGTGTGGCCCAAAATTTGAAAAATAGACAAAATCATGCAATTTGCCATTACATGAGTGGCACTGGAGAGGATCATGCTAAGTGAAGTCTGCCAGAAGGAGCAGAACAGATATAGAATGCTGCGTCTCATATGAAGGATATAAAGAAGAATAGTAGGGGCCAAAAGCAACAGAATACAAGAACTTGGCTGCAGAACTCAGCTTTAACAAAACAAGAAAGAGAAGAAACCAAAGTGAGCTTACCCCAGCAGTGTGATGTGGAGAGGGACTCATCAAGGGGGGAGTGAGGTGGAACCCTGAGACAATACTAGAAGGAAATGAACACTCTGGTGGGAGGGTGGTGCTGGAATGTCGTATGCATGAAACTCTATCATTGGCAGTATTGTAAAACTGTAAATCACAATGACTAAAATTTAAAATATGCAGAGAGTAACTATTTGCCTACCTTTCCTCTTCTTACTGTTCTTTTTAGCCTCAAGGGCAACTCTATTTCAGTGCTCAGGAGGGTCCTCCTAGTGTTGCTGGGGATGGGGAACATTATGGTACTGGGAATCAAACTTGGGAACCCCTGCATGCAAAACACATGCTCCAGCCCTTTGAGCCTTCTCCCCTATGTTTGTCTACACTTCTGTGTTCCCCATAGTCCTATGGCTCCAGAAGAAGAGAGTTTTATTCACCTTTAAACATTGAAGGCATAGGATTATACCCCTCACTCTTTAGAGCCAAATTCCAACTCTACAGCATTTAGAGCCTAAATGCTACCATTTGCAAGCGCGTGACCATTACCAGGTCGCCTAGCTTTTTATCACCTGTACGCTGAAAACAAGAATTGTCACTTCATTGCAATCACTTAGAATAAATATATCGTAGATGCCAACTATTATCTCCATATGCTGCTCCTTGGCAAAGAGAAGAGCTTAGCAAATGGTAACCAAAGGGGCTTCTTCCTGCTGGTTTCCAAGCTGGAAAATAGACGGCCCTTTGTTTTTTTGGGGCAGGTGGTGGGGGAGCACATATGGTGGTCCTCGGTGGCTATTCCCATTGATGTGCCGAGGTCAAACCTGGGCCTCTTATATGCGAAGCATGCACTCCAGACCCTTGAGTTCCCTCCTTGGCCCCCAAGCACATTGAAAAGAAATGGACTCTTGGTATTAGTCTATCTTCTAAACATTTAAGTCCAGTTTCTTTGGATTAGTGACTATTCTTTAAGGTCCCAAGGAGGAACTCAGCTTGGGCTAAGTATGGCTACATTTTGGGTTTTTTTTCTTTTTTGTCTCTTTGTTTCTTTGTTTTGTGGCCACATCTGGAGAGACTCAGAACTTACTCCTGGCTCTGCACTCAGGGATCACTCCTGGAGGGGCTTGGGGAACCATATGGGGCACCGGAAATCCAACCCAGGTTGGCCATGTGTAAGGCAAGTGCCCTACCTGCTGTACCATAGGGCACATTAACATTGTTTTGTCCTTCCTGCATAGCCTCAGGTAGCTTAGGTTTATTGGGTTGCTCCCATCACAGTGCTCCCATTTCTCTGTGTTTATTTGTATCTTCTTTCTTTGTGCTCTGTTGACTTTTAGATATTGTTTTTTCTCTTCTCCATAAGTCCTTTGCATAGTTTATTCAGAGCAATGTCCTTTTTGTATGGGCACAAGAAGACAGTATATGCTATGCTTTTGTAACGTGACTCTCAGTGATATTTTCCACCTGGGCATCTGTTCTCTCACCTAAGCCTCAATTGCCTTTCTTCCTAGCGCCCCCCAAAGCAAGGTCCCGACGAGGGCCTGGATGGAACCAAGGCAAGCAGTAAGCTATGTACTACCCTGGCATTGAGATGGACCTGGCCAAAGTGCCTAATGCTTAACTATAAGTTAAGAGCTTGGTCAGGACAGATGCTGTCATGATCCAAAAAGCAATAACTAGATTCGGACCCTGCTAGGGTTAGGAATGATTAATCTGGCCTGAGCACTGTAGTCTGAGTTTGTGGCAAGATGTTCCTAGGAGAGCTGCCCTACAAGTCTTAATGTATCTCTTACTGTGTCCATACAAAAATAACCAGTATTAAGAAATTGATAAAGTTATTGGACTGAGGAAAGGAGAAAAACACCTTAAGAGGTATTTTGCCCTTGAATACCCCTAGGTGATGTTCTTGAGCCTGGCAGTCAGGAAGGGCTTTCTTATGTTGATTTGGCTACCTGATTGGGTGTAGTGTTGGCCCAGAGTGCTGGGGAGTTAGAGAGAAGAGGAGTGGGAGAGAGACAGGCACTGGAGAGAGATGAGAGAGGGAGCAGGGCGTCAAGATGGAGTGGAAAGAGACTAGCAAGGGGAACAGAGGGAGAAGAATGTAGGGAAGAACACAGGAGCAGGCACGGGGGGGGAGAGAGAGAGAGAGAGAGAGAGAGAGAGAGAGAGAGAGAGAGAGCCCAGGCTGCGAGATGGAGCGAGGAGAGATGGGCAGGAGAGACAGGAGACAGGAATGAGGGGCTGTGTGAGACTAGAATGGGAAGCTCAGAGAGACTGGGGCAGGTGCGTTGGGAGAATGGAATAAACAGCAATTGCTCAACCAGCTGGTTTGGCCCTCATTTCCTCCGCTGCTGTCTGCCCCATAGCCGGGCCGCCCCAACTGGGGGAGTGGCCTGAACTCCCCCCCCAACCTAGGCGGCTAGGGGAAGAGCCGTCGGGGTCTCCCCCTGGCCGCCCCTGGGGATTTTATACACTGTACTATCACTCCAGCAAGCTACCGAGAGTATCTCGCCTGCACAGCAGAGCCTGGCAAGCTACCCGTGACGTATTCAATATGCCAAACACAGTACAACAAGTCTCACGATGGAAACGTTACTGGGCCTGCTCGAGGAAATCAATGAACAACAGGAGGACCGTGACCGTGACTATCACTCCAGTCACTCCAGCCCCAGCATGGCTGCGTTCTGATATATTGTTTCTACGACAAATGTAAACAACTGTTTAAAAATATGTCAGGACAGGCCAGGGATTAAGTGAGAGAGAACATGTCCTGAATGCGTAAGGCCCTGCATTATCATACAAGCACCATCTGGAGCCTTGAAGCACTGCCAGGTGTGAACCCGATAACAATAGCCAAAAGAAAGGAAGCAGCGTCAGGCAGAACGCAAAATAACAAAGTAGGCAAAAGCTGGAGATGTGGCTCAATGGCAGGGCACTTGCCTTGCTGGTGTGAGGCGCTGGGTTTGTTTCTTGGCACTATTTCAAGAAAAGAAAGTAAATGCACTGGTCTGAGAGACAGTGCAATGAACTGGGTCTCACTTGCATGCAGAAAGCCTAGGTTGGATCCCTGATACCACATGGTCAACCGTGCATGCTCTGGAGTGACCCCTGAGGCCCGCAGGTGTTCTGAGTGCCCTGCAGAGAAGGGACGCAGGAGGCAGGTGAGTAATGCCAGCCTGGCTAGCGTGCTTACAAAGTAAACGTGATAATGCAGCTTTGAGATCACTGAGAAGACAAGGCTGGAGCTGAGGCTGGAAGGGAGTCCACGATGGGGCCTGACTGGAGAGGGGAGAAAGAAGTCTCACGTACAAAGAATGGTAGGCACAGAGACCTGCTTGGTCTCTTCAGGACGAGGCAGAGGCCAGTAGCCAGACTGAGTGCAGACACACCCAGGGGAGATGGAGAAGCGCTTGACCTTGAATGACGGCAGCGAAGGGGTCTTAGCTCAGGAGTGATGTGATCAGCTCTGCGGTGTGGAAAAGTTGCTTAGTGGGGTGAGGAAGAATGCTTACTGAGTGCTGGAGCGCATGGTCTACACGCAGGAGGCCCGAGTTTGATCCCAGGGAGCGGGCCCCAAGCCATGCAGTGTGAGTAGCCTCAAACTCCACTGCATGTGACCCCCAAACAGACCCCCCAAAAGGAATACCAGTAGAAATTAACTGCACTCTGTTAGGACGCGGATCGTGATCTCCCTTTAACGACAAAGAGACTCCAGAGACTGCAAACAGCAAGCAAGGTTTATTGTAAGACTGGCTAGCCAGGGTCGAGCCGCCTACACAGACACGCAGGTCAGATAGGTGAGGCAAGACCCCGAACTTCTTCAAAGGGGGTCTTATATAGGCCTTCACTGGCCGTTACAGCAAAGCCCGCGCATTTCATAGCCAATAGATTTGTAACAACATATACTTTCTTAACCAATCCATTTGAAAGTACATCAAATGTACTTAGCCTATAGATTCCAAGATCAGCATTTACGTACACGGGCATTGTGGCTAGTGGGCATCTGGTAACTCGGAAATTTGGTTATCACCTGGCTCCCTTTGATTTGGTGGAAGCGGATAAGGGAAAAGTTCCTAACAGAGGTAACAGATAAGGAAGGACCAACAAATGGTTTCCGAATTTACATCCCAATAAGGAAGGGCTTCACAGCTAAGGCTCTACTAGGGAGGGGTCAGGAAAGGGAGAGTTACTAATTAGTAGAGTTTTAACTCTGGAATCTTCCTCGGGGTCCCAAGGGACCTTACACACTCAAAGTCAAAGTGGCTTTGACTTCACCTCCATTAGGTCTGAGTTCCTGTCCCTCGTGCTCCTGGGGGGAATGGGTTAAACTTTAGCTCGGCCTCCTTTTTCCTTCTTCGTGTCTTCCTGTGGCTGCTTCCCACTGCCCCAAAGGAAGCAGCCCTATCCGCTACTGCTCAGCCCAGCGCCTGCACTTCCATGGCCCTCACCTCGTGGTGACAGTGGGGACTTGTCCCTGGACACGAGAGAAGCTACCTTGCTTTCTCCAGGAGGAGTTATCCCTCACTTCTCCAGCTGAACATTTCCCAGCAGTAAAGCCATGCATGCACATCTCTGCACTTGCCTCTTTCTGTGCGTCTGGCGAGTTGGCTTTAGTGCCACCAGGAAACACTATCTGGGAGCCGTGCCCATGCTCTGGGACTACACGCACAGCGAGCTTCTCGGAGAGCTGCAGGTGGTGTCGAGGTAAGCGGGGCTGCCCTGGAGACCCCATGGGCAGGTCTGGGAGCTGGGTTGCTTCGTGGAGCCCTTTGCAGTAAGGGTTGCCTGTGGCTGGATTATTGACACCCAGGGTCCTGTACCCAACCCTTGATCTAGGGCAGATCATTGAAATTCTGTTCTGCCATGTCCAAACTTCCCTTCGTTCCATGCTGTCAGTCTGAAAACCAGAGCAGGGGGTAGCAGGGCCAGTGCAATAATAAGGAGTTATCCCCAACAACTCTTGCTCAGTCTCCCTGCAGGCTGGCATGGAGGTGACCAGGTCAGTAAGACCCCAGCACATTGTGTATGCAGGGGCTTTGCTTATGGTCGGACCCAGTTTGGGTGGAAGCATAGTATTCACCGTGAGGGGAGAAGCTATTTATCTGTTGTGGTCTGGTGCATTTGGAGAGAGCCAAATTAAATCATCTGGAATCTTTATTTATGGGCATTGACTTATTCCTATTTTTCTCCTTCTGCTTCAGTCATTTTGCTTCTATATGTTTTCCCAGAAAGCCCGCTATTGTCCCCCAGGTTTGATAATGTGTTGAATTCAAGTTACGGAAATTTTGTGAGATTTTTACACTCTTCTAAGTCTCTCCTTATATCTCCTATTTCTTGCTGTGTGTTCAGTTTATTATCTCTCCCTTTCTTAAAAAAATATTTCCAGGTCAAGAGGAATAGTACAGAAATTAAGGCATTTGCACAGCATGCAACCAGTCCCACCTGGATCCCTGACACAGTGTGGTCCATCAGGTATCACACCGGAAGTGACCTCCTGCTTAACACAGACCTTCTTGAGAACTGCCACATGTGGCCCCAACCCCCCGTGCCCCCAAATGATTTCCAGGGCCCAGGGATATGGCTCAAGTGGTGGAGATGTGGCTTGCATGTACAAGAGCCTGTGTTCTCTCCCCATCATTGCCTGGTCCCTTTAACAGTTCCAGTCCTGGTCCTCCCAATAAAATAAAATTCAATTAAAATAATATTTTCAGTGGGCTGGAGCAATAGTACAGTAGGTAGGATACTTATCTTGCACATGGCCTCCCTGGGTTCTATTCATACCACCACATATGATACTTCAAGCCCTTCCATGAGTGATCCTTGAGTGCAGAGGCAGGATTAAGGCCTGAGTACTGCAAAGTGTGCCCACTCCCCAAATAATAATATTTTCAGGAATTTTATAATTATAATGCTTTGTCAGGAAACATTTTAGGGTTATTAAGTTCTTCTTTTACTTTCATCAATTCATTCCTCCTTAAAATTTTCCTTGGGTTCATTTTGTTTTTCCTAATTTTTGCTCATTGAATTAAATGCCGAAATTCTTTATTTTAAGTTGTTTTCTTCTCTTTGAATGCGTATACAAAGGTTTTAGCCCAATACACATGTACTGGCATTACAAATGTGAAATATGGTCAAATACTACACACTCATTATTCTCTTGGTTCTTCTTCTGCCCACAATCCTACATTGGCTCCTGTCTTCTATCCCAGCTCAGTGTCCTCAAGATGATAACACATACTCATGCAAACAAAGGAATTCTTAGTGATTGGTTTACAAAATTGAGTTACTATACACACTTTCTTGCTCCTTAACACCTAGTAGAATTCTGTATGAGTCAGCCGGCATCATTTCAATTCATTCTTTTTAACACCTATGTAGGATTCAATCTTATTCCAAAGGTTGTTTTTGTTTCCATCATAACCTATGCCATTGCATATGCTAATGCTTTAGTTTTTTATTTTAAATTTATTTTGTTCTAATTTGGTGGTCACACATTGTGGCACTTGGGAGTACGTCCAACTCCTAAGCTTGGAGATTACTCCCAGTAATGTGAGTTGGGGGCGTCCATGTGGTGCCAGAGTGTGAGCCTGGGTCAGCCGCTTGCAACATCAGAGCCTTACACCCTGTACTATCCCTCTGACCCTATTTATTTTTTGGGGGGGGGTCCTTAAAAACTGACATTCCTGGCAGTACTCAGAGACCTGGACTCTACCCAGCTAGTGCTAGGATTTGAACGCAGGGCCTTGATCATGTGTGACATCTACTTGTCATTTGAACCTGTTCATCTGGCCCTGGTGCTTTTATTTTTCCCCCACTCCTCCCCTACTTCCCTCCTGGTGCTTTCATTTCTGTGAAACACATTCTAAAGACACATATAACTGGAATGAAGGGTATATACCCTTTTCAGATTTAATTTCCAAACAGACAAAAATTCTTATTTATTTATTTATTTGCTTTTTTGGGTCACACCCAGCGATGCTCAGGGGTTACTCCTGGCTCATGCACCCAGGAATTGCTCCTGGGGGTGCTCGGGGGACCATATGGGATGCTGGGAATCGAACCTGTGTTGGCCATGTTGGCTGCGTGCAAGGCAAACGCCCTACCCGCTGTGCTATCGCTCCAGCCCCAGACAAAAATTCTTTAAAAATTTTTGCCATCACTTGTTTGTGTATAACTGCTAAATTTTATACAGCTTTTTATTTATTTGCTAGCAAGTTTATCTAGTAGTATAAATCAATATTGCATAATTATCTTCATTGTATTTCAGTTCATGTTTTTGGGGGTACCAGAGATTGAACTCAGAACCTCATACAAGCATGTGCTCTACTGCTGAGCTATATGGCAGGCCTCAAAACACTCTAAATTTCTAAAGAGGTTGAACATCTTTTCAGATGTTTGTTGGTGCACTTAATTTTTGAGATTTTACTATTCATATGCGGCCAACCCGAGTTCAATTTCTTCCCCCCTCTCGGAGAGCCTGGCAAGCTACTGAGAGTGGCTTGCCTGCATGGCAAAGCCTGGCAAGCTACCCGTGATGTAGTTGATATGCCAAACACAGTAACAACAAAGTCTCACAATGGAGACGTTACTGGGCCCGCTCGAGCAAATCAATGAACAAGGGGAGGACAGTACTACTATTCATACTGCCTATTAATTCTTTTGGCCATTTTTCTTTAGGCTCTTTATATTTAAATTTTTTTATTTATTAATTTTTATTTTATTTTATTATTTTTAATTAATATTCGATATGCCAGACACAGTAACAACAAAAGTCTCCAATGGAGACGTTACTGGGCCCACTCGAGCAAATCGACGATCAATGGGAGGGCCTTTACCTTACCTAATTTTTATATGCCAGAGGGTTTTTTCTTTTTAAAATTATAAGAATCGTTTAAATTTTAAGGTACAAAGGTGGTGTTTAGGAATGATAGAGCCAAATATCCAAACCACAGAGTCAACACTGAAATCGAGAGACTCAAATCGTAACACTGAAATCAAGAGAACCAAACTTAGAAAGGTGCCTGTCAAGAGCACAAGCTGGATGGGGGAATATGGGAGAGAACCTGGGAACACTGGTGGAGGGAGGCTGACACTGGTAGTGGGATGTGTGCTGTAATATTGTATGTCTAAAACTCATCTATGAAGAACTTTGTAAATTATGGCGTTTTAGTTTTAAAAATGTGTCAATTAAAAAAATAAAATTAGTTCTTGAAGGAACTGGGGTACATCTGGCAATGCTCAGGGCTTACCCCGGCTCTGTGCTTAGGAATTACTCCTGGAAGTGCTCGGGGGACCATGTGGAGTGTCAGGAATCAAACCCATTTCAGCCATATGCAAGACAAGCATCTTGCTTGCTGTCCTATCTTTCTGACCCTAAGAATCCTTTTATTAATCGAAGAGTTAAACCTTTGGTATACTACCTCAATAAACTGATGTATATTTATTTTTGGATTTGGGGTCTCACCCGGCAGTACTCCGGGGTTATTCTTGGCTCTGAACTCAGGAATTACTTTTGGTGGTCTCACGGGAGCATGTGGGATGCTGGGGATCTAACCTGAGTCAACTGGGTATAAGGCAAATGTCCTACCCGCTGTACTATCATTCTGGCCCTGGTTAATATTTATTATAATGTCATGGCAATCCTATTATTTCTCTATTGACATTGTTTTTAGCTATTAACCCCCAAAAGTTTATGTTCGTTTTGCTTTGCTTTTGTTTGGTGGTGCCTGGAGGACCATGTGGTGCTGGAATCAACCCAGGTCTTCCACATGCAAAGCATATGCTCCAACTCATTGAGCTATCTCCCTGGCCCAAAACTTTCATTTATGTTTTGTAATAAATATTTTTTCTTTTATATATTCAGAGTTGCCAGCTTTAGCTAAAAGGACTTTGCTAGGGTCCAAGAGGTACTACCGTGGTTAACAAGATAGTACCTTGCCTTACACACAGCCAATCATAGGTTGATCCCTGGGACCACATATGGTTCCCTGAGCACTGCCAGGAATGATCCCTAGACAAAGAGCCAGAAGTAAGCTCCACACACATCTGAGGATAGCCCTAAACCAACCCCCAAATAAATTTGCTTTGTCAGGATCCGAGAAGATAGCTCAAGGAACCGTTGTGCATGAGGAGTGTTAAGGTTTGGTCTCTGACATCATGTGATCCCCCAGCACTAACAGGTAGACCTGAACACTACAGGGTGTGGTCTCCCAAACCAACCAAACAACAAAAGCCAAGCTCTCTGGGAATTCTAACCGTAATTTTATGAAACTTGTGCACTAATTTTACTAGTTCTATTATTAATGTAAATAATTGCATTATTGCGCTGGAGTGATAGCACAGCAGGTAGGGCGTTTGCCTTGCACACAGCCGACCCGGGTTTGATTCCTCTGTCCCTCTCGGAGAGCCCGGCAAGCTACTGAGAGTATCTTGCCCGCACGGCAGAGCCTGGCAAGCTCCCCGTGGCGTATTTGATATGCCAAAAACAGTAATAACAAATCTCACAGTGGAGACGTTACTGGTGCCCAATTGAGCAAATCGATGAACAACAGAAGGACGTGCTACAGTTCTACAACTGCATTATTACATTTTCCCTATGCATTTTATAAGTATGCTGCTATTACAATAAAATGTTTTTCCTATTTTCATTTGGGGATATTAGTGTCCATGTCCAGCAGTTTTCAGGGCCTACTCCTGGCTCTGTGCTTAGGGATCACTCCTGGTGGTGCTTGGGGTACCATATGTTGTGCCAAAGATTGAACTGGGCTCAGCCATATGGAGGGCAACTACCTTACCACCATCCTCTCTCTCTGGCCCTGCGATTTCCTTTTTGTTGTTTTTGGGCCATGTCTGGAAATGCTTAGGGGTTACTCCTGGCTCTGTGCTCAGGAACTATGCCTGGCGGTGCTCAGGATATCATCTGGGATGCCCGCACGGCAGAGCCTGGCAAGCTCCCCATGACGTATTCGATATGCCAAACACAGTAACAACAAAGTCTCCAATGGAGACGTTACTGGGCCCGCTCAAGCAAATCGAGCCTAGGGATCAAACCCGGGTTGGCTTCACGGAAGACAAGAGCTCTACCTTCTGTACTATTGCTCTGTAACATTTTCCCATTTCTTGAATATTGGTACCAGCTTAGAGAAAAACTATTGGTTTGTGAATAATCATCACAATCCAATTACCTTTAAAAAATTGTAATCTAGCAATTTTGCATTGGAGTCTACATGGGTACTGAATGATATCCAAAATGAGCCAAATTAGACTGATTTTAGCTCTTTTTTCTCTTCTCTTTCTTACTAAATTTGTTAGAAAATGCAAAATCATGCTAAATAATAGAAGTGAAAGCAAGCATTCCTGTCTATTACATTATTTTACTTAATCTAATAATATTTTGCTATTTAAAATGACATGTATTGTGTATTTTTATAACTAGTCTTTGTTACACTTTCTTGATTTTCCATAAAATCCTTATTGGCACCATCTTAAATTTCTTCCTCAATATGCTTATGCAGAAATAGATTATGTGAATAGGTTTCTTGACATTGAGCACCCTCATATGTCTGGACTAGCTACTGTTCCTATAATTTGATTGTTGTTGGTTTTATGTGCTAACAATTTCTTCTTTTAAGTTTATTTTTCACCACCTTATTGGTATCAAATGAATATTATCACTCTGATGAAAAAATTTCCTTAGTTTTGTCGTGTACATTGAGGTACTTAGTTACCTTCTCTGCATGAAGTAGAAGTGACATTTTTATATATAATGTGCCTATACATATAGGGTGTGAAGGAGAACTATGTAGTTCTGGGAATTGAACATGGGATTCCTAGCTCTGTGCTTAGCAGTGCTGTGGATCAAACCTAGGCCTCCTGCATGTAAAGCATGTGCTCAGTCCAGTTAGCTATCTCTATGACCCCCTCATATCTTTTTTTTGGTTTGGGGGCCACACTAAGTGGCACTAAGGACTTATTCCTGGCTCTGGGATCACTCCTAGCAGGGCTCAGGAACCATATGGAGTGTCAGGGATTGGACTCTGCAAGGAAAGGGCCCTACCTGCAATACCGTCTCTCTGGCCCCTTGTGTCTTTTCTATTAAAGCCATTCCCAAAGGTGTCAAGTGATAACTCACTATGGGTTTAACTTCAGTTTCCATATAATAGGAGATGATGAACATCTTTCAGTTGCATATGGGCCACCTTTTTTTGTATCTTGGGCCACTTCTGACTGTGCTCAGCTTACTCCAGGCTCTGTGCTCAGGGGACTATCCAAATGCAGTTTCGGGGATCCCACCTGGGCTGACCATGTGAAGGCAAGTGCCCTATCCATTGTACTACTTACAATTATTTTAGTTTAGGAAATGACAATAGATAAATTTTATGCTGTTGATACAAAACTTCTGCCCTTCCGCCCTCAACAAAATGCTCATGGCTCTCCACCATGATCACTACATCTCTTCTAGTCTGGTCTTTTTCTCCTTTTCTTCCCACTCTGCATGGTAGTTGGTTGTGTATTCCAGTATCAAGCGTTTGTCATTGCTCAGTACTATATTCTTATTTTGACTCTCTATATTCCACAGATGAGTGAGATCATCTGTTGTTTGTCCTTCTCCCTTTAATTTATTTTGCTTAACATGATATCCTCCACTTTCATCCACATTCAGTGCAGCAGCTTTTTAGTTTGTTGTAAAGTAAAAAGTTTATTTGGTTTTACTTTTGTTTCACTTGCTGTTCAAGTTTCCAAAGGCATCTCTAAAAGTGATGTTCAGGAAATATCACCTATATTTTCTTCTATGTGTTTTATAGTTTCTGGTCTGCAACCAATTCTTTAATCCATTTTGAATTCATTTCTTTGGATGTTGTTAGGTTGTGGTCTAGATTCATCCTTTTGCACATCTATCCAGTTTTCCCAACACCATTTGCTGAGGGGTCATTTTTGCTTCATTGTAAACTCTTGGTTTATTTGTCACAAATTAGTTGTTGTTGTTGTCATGTGTGTATATTTCTGGGCTCTTAATTCAGTTACATTGATTTGCATGTCTGTTTTTTTTCTCATACCACGCTGTTCCATATACATTGCTTTGTACAGTTTGACTTTGTTTTTGTGGTGGCAGGGATCAAACCCAAGTTTCATGTATGCAAAGCATGCTCTTTACCACTGAGCCACATCCCTATCCCTGAAGCAGATGTTTTTATTTTCATTTTGTTTTGTTTGGGGCCAAATCCAGCAGTACTTATGTCCAATTCCCAGGTTAGAATTTAGAAATTGCTCCTGGCACTGCTTGTGGTGCCTGGTATCAGACCCAGGGCTTCACACATCAAGATAAGTGCTCTGCCCCTGAGTCACACCCCGGCCACGTGCAGTGTAACACCTCTCCTATGTGTCTGGCCCCAGCTCTGCATCTTTATTTAGCATCATACTTGGAAATTGATCCAGGTCATGGCATGACATAGCTGCATCCTTTTGATTGCTAACAACTGCTCCATTATGGGACTATATTACAACTTTCATATCCATTCAGTGTCATTTTTAGTTCAGTGTCTATTAGAAAAGGAACTGCTATGGTCACTTCTGTACAAGATTTTTTGTGTGGACGTTTGTTTTCATAAATCTGAAATATGTGAGAGTGAAGTTTCTGGATCATATGGTATATCCATAATAAGATATCGCAGCTGTGCAACATCTTATTATCTAGTTCTTACTCTGGAGAACCTGGCAGGCTACCAAAAGTATCCTGCCCACATGGCAGAGTCTGGCAAACTCCCCGTGACATATTCAATATGCCAAAACCCAGTAACAATGATGGGTCTCATTCTCCTGACCCTGAAAGAGCCTCGAATGTGGCACTTACTAAAATCTCAGGGCTAGGACGAAGGAGACGTTACTGGTGCCTACTCAAGGAAATCAATGAACAACAGGATGACAGTGATACAGTGATGGTATATCCATGTTTCACTTTAGAAGAATTGCTAGCCTATTTCCAGAATAGACATTTTATACTTCCACCATTCCATGAGCATGCTAGTTGCAAAGTTCCTGAACAACATTTTAAGTAGCCAGTATTTCATTTTAGTCATATAATGATTGTGTGGTGGTATCCACTATTTGTTTAATTTTCATTTCTCTGATGACTGTTAACTAAAGTCAAATATTACCACTGAGTGGAGGGAAGGAAGAATGCTTTTCAGAGTTTAACTTGTGAACTGCCTGGAGAAAGAGTCCACTAGATAGAGGGTTCTGATTGTATCCTACCCCCACCATTCCAATTTATATGCAGTTAGAATAGGTGGACTACTCTCAGCAGAGGAGAAATTTAAAATATAAAACGAATAATTTGAGGAACAAATTCAGAATGCATGTGTCTCTGACAGGTACACAGCGGTTCCTAATAACCTGGTTAAATCCCCAAAATGCACATTTTTGAGAGTGTGATTTCTGAGGCAGGAACCATCCCAAGTGCTAGGAAATGCAACACTGGAGTAGGCAGCCATTTAGCCCAAGTCTTTATAGCGACTGAGGGGGTCTGGGTCTCTCAGGGAGTGGCTTTAGGGGAGCAATATGGATGTGCTGGGCCATACACCACAGAGGAACCGGACTTCCCCAAGTCTCTGTGACTTCACTGTCTCCAGCTGATTTCATTTCACGTAATGGAGACAATCACACTGATTTGTATCATCACTGGTGGCAGTGGATGGTCCCCACAGCCTCCTGTCTGGGCTGTCCATTCAAAGGTTTGGTCTGTTTTCCATATGGTATTTGTCTGCTTATTGTTGAGTGTTGAGAATTCTTCACAAATTCTTCATGCAAGTATATTTTCAGATGTACTTCTTTTGAACATTTTCTACCAATTGGAGTTTTCCCCCTTTTGGGTAAGTTCAATTTATCTGTATTTTTCTCTCAGCTGTTTGTATATTTGGTGTCATATCTAAGAAATTACTGCCAAATCCAAAGTCACAAAGATAGAGACCTGTGTTTTCTTCTAAGAGTCTTTGTTTTGTTTTTTCTGGGGGTCACACCTGACAGTGCTCAGGGCTTACTCCTGGCTCTGTGCTCAGGAATCACTCCTGAGGGACTCAGGGTACCACATGGAGTACCAGGGAATTTAACCCAGGTTGGCCTTGTGCAAGGGGTGTCTTCCCTGCTATATTTTCTCTCTGGCTCCTCTTCTAAGAGTTTCAGAGTTATCAATCTTCTATTTAGGCCTTCAATACACTGATTTAAAATAGTTTCCACTACTATTTTTTCTTTATATCCTGCATAAGTGAGATCAAAAAAGTTTCAGAATAAAATGTGTCCATGGTGGGAAAGAGATACTTCCATAGTCTAGGTAGCCAGCAACTGAAGTGCGAATGGCAGGAAGAGACCCAAGTGGTCAGTAACCATCTAAGAGAACATTTGTCCTCTTCTTTTTGTTTTGTTTTGTTTTTGATCTGGTGCTTGGGGGTTGATCCTGGAGGTGTTTGGGAGTCAATATAATGCTGGTGATCAAATCCATGCCCAGCCCTTAGAACCATCTCCCTGACCTGTTTTATTTATTTGAGGGGCACACACCTGGTGCTGCTCAGGGCTTACTCCTGGCTCTGTGCTCAAGGATTATTCCTGGTGGTTCTCGAGGGACCATATGTGGTGCCAGGGATCAAACCAAGATTGGCTATGTGCAAGACAAGCACCTTACCTCTGTACTATATTTCTCCAGCCCCATGGGCTCCATGGTGTGTTTCTTTTTCAGTTAGTCACTTTTTAATACTGCTCTTGTTAATAATTAATATTGAGATAATTAATAGTTTATACAGTCTGTCTTTGGCTTGAGCGATAGCACAGTGGGTAGGGTGTTTTTGCCTTGCACACAGCCGACCCGAGTTTGATTCTTCCACCCGTCACAGAGCCTGGCAAGCTACTGAGAGTATCTTGCCCGCATGGCAAAGCCTGGAAAGCTACTGGCAAGCTACCAGTGACTATTCAATATGCAAAAAACAGTAACAAGTCTCACAATTTGTTGTGAGACATCACTAGTGCCCGCTCAAGCAAATCCATGAACAATGGGAGGACAGTACTACAGTGCTATAGTCTGTCTTGCATTTCCCAGTATTGTGCAGCCTAAGGCATAGTTAATTGCAGCCTAAATGTAAAATGGCATTGAATGGAGAAATGACTTATTTGTTATCTGGATTTCCGTTGTTGTGTAAGCAGTCATATGTTTTGGCAGGGAAAAAAGCTGATAACATTTTAATTTTGATGATACCATGTTATAGTCTAGATTATTTTGATACTGACAGGACAGGCTGACTCTGGACACATCCTGACAGTCTCTGCCAAGGTCTTGGCCTTCTGGGAAATAACGTTTTCTATTATCTGTTCCTGCAGCTGTTCATCTTCTTTTAAGCAAGGGTCAGGAAGCAGAATATGTCTTCTTGATTAGTTTCAGAGAAAGCGTAAAAGAACAGTTTGTATCAAGAACATTGGTGCCAAACATATTTGGCAAGATTCATCTATCAAATTCCAAGGGAAACACAGAAAAATCTACAAAGAGTGAAACCTGTGAGCCCTGGAACATCTTGTCCCTTATTATGCAGATTACTCTCAACTGAGAAAGGCAGATAAAGAGGCAATGTTCACTGTAATGGGAACAATCTCACGCTGGCAAGGTGCACATGGCCTTGGACAGACTCTTGTCACAGCTGTCCACACTTTGGTGCTGCCTGTGTTCTTAGGGATGTCTAAGATGTCCTTTATAAACTCAGCCTGACCAATCCTGTGCTGCCTGCCCAGTGCCTATGCCTTCTGTCTGTCTTTCTGTCTATCTCTTTTTAAATTTTGATTCTTTCTCTGGCTTCTCTTTTCCTTTATCACACTTCCTTCAGAGGAAATAAAGTGTTGCTATGTGCTCTCAGTCCTATTCCTCTTCTGCTCTTCCAAGCTCCCTTTAGCTAACCTGTTTTAGTATCTTAAAAAACAACTGGTGTTGGGGGACATATCTGGTCTACATCTAGTGGTGCTCAGAACTTAGGGAGCACTATGCTTAGGGATCTGTGCTTAGGGATTACTCCCAGCAGTGCTGAGAGGACTATGCTCAGGGGACTATATGGGGTGCTAAGGATAAAACCCTACCCACTGTAACATCACTCTGGCCTTAGTCAGAAATATTTAGGATGAATGTGCTGTGCTATGAATGTTACTTCTGATGGAATGGTATTACCAGTTTCTTTATAGATGGTATTTGTCATTACTATAGATGTACTTCTAGAGCAAGTATGGACCATAGCATTCTGTTAGCAAAAATGCATATCCTTGAAAGTGAGCAAATGTTTGGAATCTATATAAAATAATAAGAGATCATGAAATAAAATAGGAAAACATATTAAGCTGCATCTTAAATGAGGCCTTATAGGTCATTTGTATTATATGTAGAGGACTGGGGAAGGCACTGGGAGGGAGTGGGCAGGGATGGTTCATTCACAAAAACACACGCCTTGCAGATGTGTGGCTGCAAGTTTGATGCCTGATGCCTGTCGCCTGTGCTGGGTGCAGTCCTGGTAAATCTGCTGTTTGGAACCCCAGGGACAATAAAAGAGATGGGGTAAATGGATGAAGGGAGGTGGGCACTCAATGCTCTAGGCATCAGTAAATGTTAAGTAACTAAAAGCTGAGCAGGTGTATCCCAAGGTTAGTGGCCTGGACGTTTTTCAGAAGTGGAGAAAATACCAGCACATTTTAATATGTTTGACTCACAAGTTGGGTTCCCAGAAGGAAATTCTCAGCTGGAGACAAACACTGGAACTGTATGTCCCAAATCCCAGGCAATAGCACCTGGAGGGTGCAGCATGGGCTGGGGAGCAGGCAAGAGGGAGCACACCTCAGCCTACCTGCAGCAAGAAGTTGTATGGACCATCAGGACTAAGTCTGATGTAGGACCATCAGGACTAAGTCTCTCTGCACACACTGACCCATGAAGGGTGGCCATCTGCCTCAGAAGGACTCAGGACAGCCTTGATGTAGATGGTCAAGGAAGTCCTCTCCTGGGTACCCATTCCTCCCTTGGCCCTAGCCTGTCCTGCATGATGCCAACTTGTCTGTGTGTCCCTGAGTACAACCCAATCCGCCTCTCCACTTAGCCCTCATCCCCATCCCCATGCCCGAGTGAGCCCCAACTTTTCATTCAGTGTTTCTGTTGTGGGGAATTCATAGGCCTGGAACAGATCTTGCTGAGAGGGGTAACCCAGACCCTGCTGGAAGAGAACTTTCCATGCTACTTTTTGGCTCAAAAATATGTGGATTATTTTATTTTATTTTGTTTGGCTTTGGGTTTGGGGGAATCATGCCAGATGGTGCCCCACTGCTATTCCAGATTTGTTCTTTAGGAGTTACTCACAGCAGTGCTGGGGATGGAAGCAGGTCTGATGCAGGTAAGGCAAGCACCCGGCCCCTTTTACTATGGTCCTGGATCCTGTGTTTTTCTCTGTAATTTCTTTCCTTTCCACTGCTGCTGCTTAGGCTATGACCATGGGTCGCATGCTTGGTCACAGGATACCACTATGACTGTGGTGCTTGCTCACATGCTCACTGGAGTCACCTTGGGTTGTGCCTTCACGCTTTCTTGTTGCAGTGCTTGCTGGGGTCACCGTGCATGTGCACATGTGCTCACAGGAGCTTGTATACTTTAGTGTAGTGTCTTTGTTTTGGTGCCAGGGTCCTAGAGAGCAGAGTTATTGACACATGTGGGCAGCACCATGGATCAAACTCACAATATCAAGCTTTTGGTGTAAGTGCCTTAGCCATGAGCCATCTCCCAGACCCTGTGTAATCTTCCTACCAGGGCTACAGAACCATCTCTGAATCAGGGCACATAAGGCATCTAGACGACTGGCCCTCCATGTAAACCTCCATCTCCCAAAATCTCCCTGTGACCAGCCTTGGCATAGACCTGTCTGGATGATTTATTTTATGCCTGTAGTAGCATTCCACTTGTCTTGCTGGCTACTTCTGGATGAGGTGGTGTGTGACAAAATCATCAACAGTTTTCTCTTTTGTGCCCTCTCTTTGCACCAGGCTTCCTTGAACCTGATCTTTTGGTTCTTTACTTTCTTATTTTTACTGATGCACCTTGACTTACAAAGTTATTCATGATTGAGTTTCCGGCAATCAATGTTGCAACAACGATCCCTTCAGCAGGGCACACTTCCCTCCACCAGTCCCTTTACTAGTGTCTGCTTCCCTCCACCAGACACTCCTTTACTTTTGGGGCCAAGCAGAAAGTAGGTAGCCAAAGTAGGTATTAGGCAGCCAAGGAGTGGCTGCCGTCACTGCTCTGTATTCAAATTTCTGCCCATTTCTTTCTACACAGCAGCTAACAATCAGCACTGCCCTAAACCTGTTGCCTCCCCACAGTCTGGAGCTGCAGTCCACTGGCAGTGAATTGGAACTGTACCTGTGTATCCAGCTAGCCCAGCCAGAACTTAAGCTCACTTTTGCCTTTATAGTGATTCCCCAATGGACATGGTTGTGATTCATGTATGGTCTGTGATATAATAGGAATGCCCGGGAAGAGGCCCTGACCTCCTGCTCCTACAACCTGTTTGGTCTCTGCTGCTTCCCAGCCACCCCCCAGCTAGCCTCTCCTCTTACTGGAAGAGATCGCCTACTGTGAGGCTGGGCCCTGGCCTTCAGCCAGTCCAGAGAGTCATCTGTCATGGCCTTCACTGTTCTGGTGAGGACGTGTTCTCTCCAGTGTCCTGGAAACCCTGGGAAGGTGTGAAAAACAGCCTGTGTATGAAAAACAGTGTGGCAAGAAGCCGAGAAGGAAGCTGGCTAAGTGATTAGTCTGCTTTGTTGTTTTGTGTCTTTTCTGCGATGCCATTCCTTCATTCACCCTCAGATGCACTTACATTTTAATGTAGATTAAAATTTCTGGCATATTAATTTCCTTCTCCCTGAAGCATTACTTTTAATATTTCTTGCAAGGCAGGTACGCTAGTAACAGAGTCCTCATTTTTGTTTGTCTGCAAGTATAATTTCACGGGGTACAGAAATCTTCTGGGGGGTTGTTGTGCAACGCCTGGCAATGTTCAGGGATGCTTCCTGGTTCTGCATTCCAGAATTACTCCTAACAGTGTTCATGAAATCAAATGGGGTAGCGGGAATCCAACCCGGGTCAGCCACATGCAAGGTGAATGCCCTACCTGCTGTACTATTGCCCTAGCTCCCACAGGATACAGACCTCTTAAGATTTTTGGTTTTGTTTTGGCCACATCCAATAGTGCTCAGGAGTTGCTCCTGGCAGTATTTGGGGAACCATGTGGTACTGGAGATTAGCCCCTTGAGCTGTCTCCCAGGCCTGCCTGGTTGTTTGTTTTCTCAATACTGTAACTATTTGACTCCATTTTCCTTTGCTTGAATAGTTTTGGAGACAAACATAAGATGTAATTCTTTTCTTTCTTCTTTTTCTTTTGAGTGTGGGGGCCACAACTGGCAGTGCTGAGGGCCTTTCTCTAGTATCTCAACCTCAGGGATCACTCCTGGCAGGCTGGGGGTCTACGTGGGGTACTAGCAATCAACCCAGGTTGGAGGCATGCAAGAAAAGCTCACTACCTGCTGTATTACTGCTCCAGCCCTTCTTTTCTCATTCATACAGTGTTCCCTGGCGATTACATCAAGGTTTTGTTTTTCTATATCTCTTATTTTCTAAACACTTGTGAATACTTTATGCCTAGGAATAAGGAATGTGTGTGGCAGTGGGACTATACCAGGCAGTCCTCTACACTCAGAGATCACTCCTGGTGGGGCTCAGGGACCGTATATATGGTTTGCCAGGGTCAAAGCAGAATTGGCGGCATGCAACGCAAGTGCCTTACCTGCTATACTATTCTTTCACCTCATTGTATATGGTTTTGGATGTTTGTTTTTGTGCCATACCAGGCTGTGCTCAGGGCTTATTTGACCTGGCCCTGCACTCAGGGACCACTCCATTCTCCACAGCTCAGAGACTCCTATGTGGTGCCTGGGATAGAGCCCCAGTTGACCAGGTGCAAGGCAAGTGCCCTGCTTGATGTACAATCACTCCACTCTGCTCCTTCCCAACCGTGATTCTTTAAGATTTATTTTGATTGTTATAATCTAAGATTCCTGCACATGTGATTTCGTTTTTCCTGTTCATTTGGAAGAATTCTCAGTCGTTGTTGCTTCAAATATAGCTTCTAGGTTTTCGTCTTTTTTCTGGTATTCCCACTATGTAGTTGTTTGACACATATGTATTTGTTCCACAAATCTTGTATCTTCTGCCTTTTTCAGTCTCTTTTTGACACTCACTTTGGGAAGTTTCTATTGTCACATCTTCCAACTCAAAGATTTTTTCCTTAGCCACATCCAACCTTTTATCAATGGTCTCATAAAAGTGACTGTTAGAGTGCTTTTAACCTGTAATACTTCTTTTTTATTCTCTCTTTGTTCTTACTCTTTATGCTTGTATTATGTTACCTATCGATTCTGACATGTTGTCTGCTTCTCTCATTAAAATTCTTAGAATATTGATCATTTAAAAATTCTGCTCTGGGCCAGAGAGATAGTACAGAAGTTAAAGGGTTTGCTGTGTACATACCTAAGCCCAGTTCAAGCCCTGGCATCACATATGGTCCCCCAAGCACCATCAGGAGTATCTCCTGCACACAAAGTCAAGAATAAGCTCTGAGCACTGCTAAATGTAATCCCCTGGCCCCCCTCCAAATAAAAATTCTGTTCTGACAATTTCAACATTCCTGCCAGATCTGACTCTAGTTATGCTATTTCTTCCATCTCTGCAAACTCTATTTTTAACTTTTAGTATGCCTTGTAATTTATTGCTGGAAGGTAGACAGGGTGAAAGTACTGTAGTAACTAGACTGTAATGTGGTGTGGGGGTGGGGAGAGAAGCCACTCTATGGGTCTGGAGGTTAGTTCACAGTGTTTGTAAACTTGAGCCTCTTATTTGTGATCTTCATCAGTGCCTCTCACTATCTCCTCTTTGGTGGCAGGAACAGTCATGTGTATGGTTTAGAAATAAGTAAATGGTCATACTTATGAGTCCATCTGTGGGAAGTATGTGGTCAAGTTTGTTTCTGTCCGATCAAGATTGGATGCAGAATCTACGTATGCAAACTTTCTTTCAGGGCTTTCTCTTCATGAAACTGCATTCCCCAAATGTCTATTTCTTGGGCCTATATTTCCTTTATCTGGTGAAACAGTACCAACTGGTGACATCTGGTTAGAGCAAAGAAAGAGTCAGATGTGCAAAAGCATGAGCCAGGAAGAGACTCTCCATGGCACAGTAAAGTGTGCAGTTTGATTCCAGGGTCCACAAGAATGGTTGGTACATAAAGACCAGTGTGTGTAAATAGTCACCTCCAACTACTTCTGTTATTTATTTTTAAATTATACATTAGGTTACGTATTTATAATAATGTTGACATCGTGGTCTTGGACCTCCAAAAGGTTTAATTTCTACCATTTAAAATGCTCTTCACAAGGATTCAAATTGATCTTCATTTGTATTTACAGAAGACATATTTAGTGGTACCAGGGGTCATCTGGTCCCAATGATAGGACCCAGGGCCTCCCATATGCAAGGCATATGCCATGCACATGAGTCACAACCTTGAGTTTCATACTAGGTCCTCTCATTGGTCTTTTGGGGTGAATAAACCTGATCTTTCCATTTCACAGGTAAACTTGAAGGATTCTGTAGTTATTATTTTGGCAAAGGATTTCTGCCTGATGCCATGGGGGGATAGCAATTTTGTTTGGTTTTGTTTTGTTGTTGTTGTTTTTTGGTTCACATCCAGCAATGTTCGGGAGTTACTTCTGGCTCAACACTGAGGAATCACTTCTGGCAGTACATGGGGAACCATATAGGATGCCGGGAATGGAACCCATGTTGACCTTATGCAAAGTAAGCACCCTGCCCACAGAGGAGCTTATAAATAAGAGCAGCATTTCTTGCTGTGACACATCTGGGTGTCAGCAGATGTAGGGGCTAAGTCTTCTTCCAGGGACATGTTCCAGAGGACCACTTTCTCCCCTGTCCTTACATGGAGAAGCAGGTAAGGGGCTTTCTGGCATCTGTCTCAGAAGGGCACTAATACCATTCCTGTGGGCTCTGTTTTGTATCCTACCTCCAGCTGGCATTGTGACCATGGAAGAGTGAAGCAGATGCCTTCCTTCCAGCTCCTTTGTAACATGGCTTTAGAGAAGGGTCCATCCGACTGAAGGCCTTTGTCCTTTGCTCACACAGGTTCGCCCCTGGTGAGCCAAGATCTTTTCCAGTCAACACCTCAGCCCTGTACCCCAAAACTGTGTTTGTGGAGTTCACGGATCACCTGTTCAACATCGTCAAGCCCAGGCCACCCTGGATGGGTAATGTAACCAATGTTAACTGTTATGCAACTGGTTATCTTTCTTCCCAAAAAGGCACTTCAGTTTGTGACAAATGCTCCCCCAACTAAGCGTCTCTTTCTTCCACCCAGGAGAAAACACTCTAGCTAGCTGCATGTTTTTCATTTGCTAGGCCCTCCTGCCACTCTTTTCCCCTGGAAATTAGAATGCCTTGGATCTGGTACCTGGGGTCACTTGATATTTTCTCTACCTTCTGTAGCTGGCAGATCTTAATCAGTCTGTGAAGTCTAGAACATCACCTGTGAGAGGCGGGAGAGAGCTCCGACTCAGGGACACATTCCTGAGCACTGCTGGGGTAGCCCTGGAGGTTCGCAAGCACCACTGCATCCCAAGCCAAGAGGTGACCATTCTGGCCTAGCTGACCAAGTCATGCTGGGACTGACCCTGAGCTTCCCTGAGCACTGCTTAGGACCACCCAAATAAAATATGAAAATATTACATCTCACCTATACAGGCCAACAAGTCTCCATACCATATTAATTCAGACGTGAAACAAGCAGGCAACAAGCTGTCAGGTGAGCTGTATCCTACCTTTGAATGGTTGGGGAGACTCATAGGTGGCATTTAGACCCTTATTCTGAAAAGGGGCGTTGGCCCACCTAGGCAGGCTTCTGAAGGCTACAGTACTCAGCTGGCTCTGCAGCCCTCAATCCCTCATGCTCCCACATCTGTCTGAGTGGCGGTGGGAACTTTAAAGCCAGTTGAGACGTGAGGTTTTCTGTAGAAAGCATTTTCTGTATCACATCCCCACATGTGAAGCGGTAGTGAGAAAAGATCCCAGAGAACCATGGGGAGCCTGAGAGACTCTGACTAGTGCTCTTGTCCCGATGGTGTAACAGGGGGTGTGGCCGTCACAGGAGCTTGCCACACAGGTGGTAGGCATGAGGTCTGGTCACAGGACATGTCTTGTCACAGGGAGTACTGTCTCAAGGTGACCCTAGCAGAAAAGGTCCATGTGATTTTTCCCACAGAAACAGAACTCAGGAGACATTTGTAACTGGTGAAAAGAGGAGAGCAGGCCCCGGATGTGGAGTGAGAAAGTCCAGAGAAGTCATTAAGCTCCCTCAGAGATAAAGGCATGTGCCAGATTCTTGGCATGTGCCACCGCCAGCAGGAGGGGGGAACTGAAGTCCTGTTGCCACTGCTCCTTGCAGGAAAGAGCCTGTCGCCAAGACCCCTTCCCCAGCCCTATCCTCGACCAGCTCCATGGGAGAAATGGGGAGCACCCAGAGCTGCCAAGGAATCTTTTGCCAATTCATCTCCATTTCTAAGTCTTAGAATTGCAGCCGGCACCCAAAGTTTAATGTGAGACTGGCTAGGCCTTACTAGTAAGTAACAAGTAACAATCCTCATACCTGAAGGTCGCTGGGAAGATTGGGATGACTCAAAGTGCAGAGCAGGGAGAGTGCACATGTTTTCACCTTATCAAATCTAGTTAACCCCACAGAGCATCCAGAAGCATCTTCTCAACGGGTGTTCAGCTCAGACTCTTGACTTCTGTCTCATTTCCGGAGTCATGGCCTCACTCTTCCCTAGTTTCACCAGCTAACGTCTCAGCAGTCGGTCCCCGCTCCTTGCTCTTTTTCTCTCTCTATCACTGATCCTGCCATCAGACTCAACTTCCCTTTCCCAGTGTTCCCAGGTACTCTCTCATACCACCCTCCCACAGCCCACACAACCTGCCATCTTGACCAGCACCTTTTTAAAATTTGGTTATTGAAGTTTGGGTCTCATGATTTCAGTGTTGCTGGCTCTGTGGTTTGGATGTTTAGCTCTATCATTCCTAACACTACCGGATGTACCTTGACCCTTACCCCCTATTGCTTCTCATCTCTCTTCTCCCCACCCCCACTTGTTATCTTTTGACCTTTCTGTTTCCTTGGAAGGAATTTCCCAAGCAGTTCTTAGCAGACTGGGGACACCTCCTGGCGATTCTCCACAAACCAGGCTGGTGGTTTGATGACCAACCTGTTGGTACAGCGTTGTTCAGGTGCTATGGTACCAGGGACTACCTGGGCACTCCAGAAATGCTCAGGGACCTCCATAGACACATCCAGCAGTGCTCATGGGACTTCTGGGCTGGACCCAGTGATCCCAGACCATGTGATGCCTGTTATTGCACTAAGGTCAGCTGCAAGCAACATCACCACTGTACTATCTCTCTGGCTTCAACTATTTTCTTTTTCAGTGGGAGGGATGTTGGGCCACTCTCTGCTTCTCCTGGTGGCATTCAGGGGACCATTTGATGTCAAGATTGAATCCAGGCATCCCCCATACAAAGCATGTCCTCAGTTAATTCAGCTATCTCTCCAGTCCTGTGTAGTTCATTTTCAAAACGCTTCATGTCTCTGTGATGTGATCTGTGCAATCTATCCTGTAACCTACAGCATCTCCCATTCCTATTACAATTCATAGAAGTTAGAACAGGAACTCAACTATTACTTAAACGAATGCCAACAATCTGTCCTCAGAAAAACCATGAAGCTGAGTTGGTGATAGCTCTTGTGCATTTAACCATTTGACTACTTTTTTGGGATTTGGGGGTCATTCCTTGTGCTCAGGGCTTACTCTTATGACTCTATGCTTAAGGATCATTCCTGGCAGTCTTGGGGAACCATATGTGGTGCCAAGGATGGGACCTGGACCAGATGTGTGCAAGGAAAGAGCCCTACCCACTGCACTATCTCTCTTATCTCTCTTTCCCCTCAACTACTCTCTCTCTATCTATATGTGTATATATACATATAGCACTGCACTGTCCTATAGCACCGTGCTCCCTTTGTTCATTGATTTGCTCGAGCAGGCACCAGTAACGTCTCACAACAAATTATGAGACTTGTTACTGTTTTTGGCATATTGAATACATCACAGGTAATTTGCCAGGCTTTGCCGTGTGGGCAAGATACTCTCAGTAGCTTGCTGGGCTCTCTGAGAGGAGCAGAGGAATCAAATCCGGGTTGGCCGTGTGCAAATGCCCTACTCCCTGTGTTATTGCTCCAGTCTCTCTCTCTCTCTCTCTCTCTCTCTCTATATATATATATATATATATATATATATATATAGTTTTAGGGGATACTCCCAGGCTTACTCCTGGCTCTGTGCTCAGATATCACAGCTGGGTTAGGGGGACCATATGGGATGCCAGGGATCGAACCCATGTCTGCTCTATGCAAAGCAAGCACTCTACTAACTGTCCTATGGCTTGGCCCTCAACTACTACTTTAAAAAATCATTAAAGTACTGATTTACAAAGTTATTGACAGTTTATTTAAGGCATATAATATTTCAACACCAATTCCACCTCCCATGTGAAGGTCCCTCCTCTAAACTCCACCCCATACCCACCTGTCAACTTCACAGCACCTTTTAAATTTCCAGTGGTTAAAAAAAATTTCCAGTGGTTGCAGCTAGATCTCATGTTTCCACTTTTTTAAAGTCTGTGTTTTGGCATATTGCCACACCCCTCATCCATATCACTGGTAACAACTGAAGCCCTGGTGCCTGTTCACCCATTACTTTGCTTTCTCTTTCCCCCCCACCCCTGATTTTTCTCCTTCTCTGTTCTCCTCTCTAAACATTGTGGTCAAGGGTGATCTAGGCTTCCCCCTTTTACTACAATGCATTTCCTCACCCAGTATTCTATATACCACAAATGAGGAAAATAATTTGCTACAATACATTTTCTCATCCAGTATTCTACATACCACAAATGGGTAAAATCATTTACTATAATACATTTCCTCACCCAGTATTCTATATACCACAAATGAGCAAAAACAGCCAAATCACCTGTGTTTGTCTTTATTCTTCTGACTTACTTTAGTCAACATGATACCTCCGAGTTCCAATCATGTTGCAACAAATTGTATGATTTCATCATTCTTTGCATCTGCATAGTATTCTGCTTATAAATGTACAACATCTTTATAATCTATTCATATGTCTCAACTACTACTCTTTTTTGTTTTTGTTTTTTTTTGGAATTATAAAAAATCTTTTATTGGTACTGAATTTTGTCAAATATTTTTTTATTTTTATTTTTTATTTTTTATTTTTATTTATTTATTGAATCGCTGTGGGGAAAGTTACAAAGCTTTCAGGTTTAGGTCTAGGTCATGCAAATATCAATCACATTTTCCTTTACCAATACTTATTTTTCACCACGAAGAACCCCAATAAACCCCCATCCCCCCACCCCCAATGCCTGTGGGGCAGATGAATTCTAGTTAACACTCTATCTACTTTGACTAGCTTCATTGTTTCGATAAAAATTGCACCATTATTATTTAGACTTTACCCCCCCCCAAATCAGCCGTGCTGAAAAAGCATTGTGAAATGATTTGCTTTCTACAGCTGGGTTCAAGAATTAAATGCTGTCGCGCAGCCACTATTGCTGCCGCGCGGTTTTGGATTTCTGCTATTTTACTTATTAATCCTGGAAGGATTTCTACTGAGAGTCAGATAATTAAGAGATTGGTTTCTGTGCTCTGGAGTCATGGCCGTGCCGGAGAGCCGCTCGTGGGGGGCAACTGGTGACCTCGGTAGGGCATGAAGGATGGGCCGGAATGCCCCCCGTTCCATGAGGTTTCAGGCGCGCCCCCACCCCTGGCTCAGACCTGCTCTCCACAAGGCTCCCATGCGGCCATCATCTTTCTTTCCAGAGAGGAGAGGGCGAAGGGCTCAACTACTACTTTTTAAATCAATAATCACAGATTATGTTTCTCTGCTATGACTTGGCCTATCACTTTGATAGACTTTCTGAATTGCCACCATAAAGTGACCTCTGTGGGATGCCTTGTTCTTACAGGTCTGTTGGGTCCTACCATCTGGGCAGAGGTTTACGATACAGTGATCATTACACTTAAGAATATGGCTTCTCATCCCGTTAGTCTTCATGCTGTTGGTGTGTCCTACTGGAAAGCTTCTGAAGGTAAGAAAAGGCCTGATTATGCTATCATCCCAGGGATGGGAGAATGAATGTGTGCTTGTTGATGGTGGTGCATGTGTAATTGAAGCTATCAAATCCATTCTTTTTTTTGTTTGTTTTTTTAAATTTATTTATTTATTTATTGAATCGCTGTGGAAAAAATTACAAAGCTTTCAAGTTTAGGTCTCAGTCATGCAAATATCAATCACAATTCCCTTTACCAATACTTATTTTTCACCACGAAGAACCCCAGTAATCCCCCCCAACCCCCCCTCCCTGTGTCTGTGGGGTAGATGAATTCTAGTTAACACTCTGTCTACTTTGACTAGCTTCATTGTTTTGATAAAAGTTGCACCATTATTATTTAGACTTTACCCCTCCCCCCAAACTCAGCCATGCTGAAAAAGCATTGTGAAATGATCTGCTTTCTACAACGGGGTTCAAGAATTAAATGATGTCGCGCAGCCGCAATAGCGGCTGTGCGGTTTTGGATTTCTGCTATTTTATTTATTAACCCTGCAAGTATTTCTACTGAGAGTCAGATAATTAAGAGATTGGTCTCTGTGTTTCTGGGGCCGTGGCCGTGCCGGCGAGCCGCTCGTGGGGGGCAACTGGTGACCTCGGTCGGGCATGAAGGACGGGTCGGAGCGCCCCCCGTCCCATGAGGTTTCAGTCGCGTCCCACCCCCGGCTCATACCTGCTCTCCACAAGGCTCCCATGCGGCCACCATCTTTCTTTCCAGAGAGGGCGTTAACTCCATTCTTATATACAAATGTATTATTGATCAAGGTAATCAAGTCTAATGTGTTGATTTGAGCAGTGAGAAACAGAGTCAGGATTCAAAATGAGGCCTGGATTTGGTGCACTGGACCACTATACTACAGTCCAAAGATTCTTATAAGTAATGTTGAATTTTGCTTCTATAACTGGAACATTCCATGGAGTTTATTTGGTATGGCTGGATTCAAGGATTTAAGCAATGAATACATCAGTCTTTCCGCCCAAATTGTTGCTTTCTTTTTTGGTTTTATCCTCAGGTAAACTTTTCTAGCATAGAGGTAAAAATAGCCAGCGGCAGCTCAAGGCTTAGCTAGTTCTTAGAAACAGAGATCTGGGAATGGGAAGCAATGTCTTTCCCAGTCCTTCTTGCATTAGGTGGAAAGGAAGAGTTAGAACAGGGGAGGTAAAATCAGCCTCACCCAAGTCACCTGGAAGAGAGGATCCCTCAAGACAGAGAGATATTGGGGCTGGAGCAGTAGTACAGTGGGTAAGGTTCTTGTTTTGCATATGGCTGACCCAAGTTTGATCCCTGGAGTCCCATATGGTCCCATGAGTGCTACCAGGAGTAAGGCCTGAACATTGCCTGCTGAGGCCCAAAAACAAGAAAAAAGAAAGAAAAGTGGATCTTGTTATTCCAAGAAGAGAAAAGGAAAAATGTATTCATTCCTTTGTGTGTTCCAAATACAGTGACCATAGACCTCTGTAACTTGGAAAGCACAAGAACTTGGTCAGCTATGGGATCAGCTGCAAAGGGATGGTTATGAATGCCTAGTTGAAGGCCCACCACTTATTATGCCATTTCATTTATATGAAAAGGCTTGTGATCAACCCACTTCTCTCAAGTACCCACCTCCATTCTTCTCTTCATTCTCCCTCAGCATTTTTAGGGGAAAAGGCCAACAGAGATCTGGTGGCTATGGTGGCATGCCAAAGGCATGATGTCTGAAGTTCACTAGGGTTGCAGCACTCTGAGGCTGGTTATTCGGTAGATGGTGAAAGTTACTTTTTTTGCAAGACATCTTGATTTGAAAAGACTATGCCCTACCCACCTCTATGAAAAGATCTTCGTAGATCTCTAAATATCTACCCAGACCTCTTTGATACAAATGAGCCTGGTGTGGAGATTTTTGGAAACCTATAGTGCAAAGTGGATTCATATAACTGGGATAGAAGGTGACAGAGAGTAACAGGTTGCAGCCGATTGTTTTGGAGGCTGTCTTCTAAGATCACATCTACTACCCAAAGAAGGCAATCCAAGGAAGAATGCATAGACTAACACAACCAGAGCTAGACTGGCAACTGGTTACACTCATGCTCATCATCAGTCTTTGCTGGCTTGCCCTCAGGGAAGTGTTAAGCATCAAGACAAGCCTTTTAAACTTTAACACCTCAGATGATATTATTATCAGCATACGAAGAAACCATTTGTTCTCAGTCGTAGAAATTGCAGGCTCCCCAAAACATTGTGAGGGCCTAATGGAACTTTATTTCTGTCTCTTAAACTTACTAATATATACAGTTGTCACGGCAGAATCAGTGTTTGTCTTGTTTATTATTGTATCCTTAGTTATGACCTAAGACACATCATAAGACACTAAATACCCATCTTCCGGAATTGCCGTACCATATTTGATAGGGTTCAAATATGATAACACCTACGAGAGAGATTAGAAGTCGCCCCAAAAGCCTCTATCCCTCTCGGAAAGACTGGCAAGCTACCGAGAGTATTCCACCTGTACGGCAGAGCCTGGCAAGCTATCCGTTGTGTATTCGATATGCCAAAACCAGTAATTACAATGGGTCTCATTCACCTGACCCTGAAGGCTTCACCAACATGGCAGCACTGAGAAGGATGAGAAAGGAGAGGCCGACAAAATCTCAAGGCCGAACTAGGCTGCCACAACGAAGGAAGACAAAAATGATCGTCTGTACTTTCAATGCACGTACACTAGCATCAGATGCATCCATTGAGGACCTGATGGTACAAGCGCAAAAGATCAAGTACGACATCATTGGTCTGACCGAGACAAGAAGGCACCAATCTCATCATGCCGTTTTTGACACTGGAGAAGAATGAATCCTCGGAACATGCGATAAAAGAGGTGTCGGAGGCATCAGTGTCCTTGTCAACACAAACTTGGCCATGAACATTGATTTATTCGAATGCCTAACAACCCGAATTGGAAGTTTACATTTGAATAGATGTGGCTCACTGCCGGCAGTTTCTATCTTCGTTGTCTACGCACCAACATCTAATTATGATGAAGGAGAAATTGAGAAGTTCTACATGGAGCTAGAGAAGTTCTATAAAGAAGACCACACCTTCTACAAGATCATTGTGGGTGATTTTATTGCCAAGATAGGACCGAGAAGATCAGCTGGAGAACTTCACATCGGGACCCATGGCCTAGAATGGAACGAACAGGGTGAGAGACTGTCTGAGTTCATCATGTCGACCAAGACCATCCATGATAACTCACAGTTCCAGAAGGCCGAATCTAAATGTTGGACATGGGAGTCTCCCGATGGATGATTCCACAACAAAATAGACCACATCATATTCAATCGAAAGTTTTGCCTGACCGATGTCGCTGTTGTCCCAAAATTCCGAATGGAATCGGACCACTGTCTCCTTCGTGCAAAATTCTACTTCAAAGAGCGGGGAGAAAGGGCTGCAAAGTTTAAAAAGAGAACTCCCAGAACGACCACCAACTGGGAGCTCTTTGGCACTATTGTGGCAACATGGGAAGATGCCATTGTTGACAACATTGACGAGGAATACGATCGACTGGTTCAGCACCTCCATGATTGTGCAAGGAATGCCAAGAGAAAGATAGCCACAAAAAACCGCCTGTCTTCGAAAACTCTTGAGCTTTTTCACCAACATGGTTTGGCGCATGCCTCAGGCAACCGCAAGCAAATGTCCGAGCTCGCAAAGCAGTGCAGAGATGCGATCAAGGAAGACCTCAAAGAGAGAAGAGCAGAAGTGCTGGTAGATGCGGCAGAAGCCGGGAAAAGTATTCGTAATGCCCGCCTGTCCTTCGCCAACTACAAGACCAAGATGACTGCCCTCTGACGTCCTGATGGATCTATCACATCCTCCAGAATGGCAATGGAGAAGATTATCCATGAGTTCTACTCAAATCTCTTCGATAGCCATGTCCACTTGCCGACATACCAAATTCCACAGGATGGATATGTTGTTCCCAATGTTCTCCCTTCTGAAATCCAACATGCCATTTCGTCAATAAAGAAACGAACAGCACCCGGCCCAGACAAGGTCAGACCTGAACACCTGAAGAACCTGCCGTCAGTACTCATCAATACACTGGCTCGGCTCTTCACATGCTATCTGTCTGAGTGCAAGGTTCTGTCCCAATGGAAAACCAGCAGGACTGTACTACTGTTCAAGAAGGGAGACATCCATGACATTGGCAACTATCGCCCGATCTGCCTATTGTCTGTCATCTACAAGTTGTTCACTCGAGTCATCCTAAATAGGATTGGCAGAACACTAGATGAAGGACAACCATGCGAGCAAGCCAGGTTCCGCAAAGGATTCAGCACCATCGACCATATCCACACGATAACCAAGCTCATTGAGGTTTCTCGGGATTTTAAGATGCCGCTCTGTCTAACGTTCATTGATTTAAAGAAGGCCTTTGATTCTGTTGAGACGGAAGTGGTCATTGTAGCCCTAGCCAATCAGGGCATTCAAGCTCAATACATCAAGATCCTCCGTGAGAGGTATTGCGGATTCACTACCAGGATCTCACCATTCTACAAAGAGGTAATCATTGATGTCAAGAGAGGGGTTCATCAGGGTGATACCATTTCACCGAAATTCTTCAGTGCCACCCTCGAGAACATCATGCGATGACTGGAATGGGAAGGAATGGGAGTGAAGATAGATGGTCGGCAACTACACCACCTACGCTTTGCTGATGACATTGTTTTAATAACACCAAACATCAGCCAAGTGGCACAAATGCTGGCCGACTTCGACCGTGAGTGTGGAAAGGTCAGACTACAGCTGAATCTTACGAAGACAATGTTTATGAGAAACAGCCTCGTTCCTGACGCCCCATTCGCTCTCAACAGAACGACCATCTCCGAATGCAACAGCTATGTGTACCTAGGTCGAAAAGTCAACATGACAAATGACCTGGCACACCCGAGCTGCGCAGGAGGAAGAGAGTGGCTTGGAACGCCTTCAAGAACGTCGAAGAAATAGCTAAGAGGACGAAGAACCTCCGGCTCCGGGCACATCTCTTTGATTCCACTGTTCTTCCTGCATTAACATATGCCTCAGAGACCTGGGCCCTAGGCAAACAGGATGAGAACGCTATTCAGGTCTCCCAAAGAAGAATAGAAAGAGCTATGCTTGGAATATCACGTTTCACTCAAATAAGAGAAAAAATTCGGAGTTCTGACCTCCACCGACGATCAAGAATCAGGGACGCTGTCTCGTTTGCCAAGGTGTCAAAAATCAGATGGGCTGGTCACGTAATGAGATTTAAAGACGACCGCTGGACTAGAGCTGTTACCGACTGGATTCCACGGAATGTCAAAAGATCGCATGGCCGCCCACCTACCAGATGGTCAGGCTTCTTCATCAAGATCATGAACGAACAGTTTGAGGCTCTTCATGTTCCTAGAGCGAACAGACGCCATTGGGCTACACTAGCACGCGACAGGGACAAATGGAGACATTATTGGTGCCCAAGCAAATCGAAGATTAACGGGAAGTCAAGTGATCAAGTTATCAAGTTATGACCTGGAGCATAGCCTGTAGTAAATGCTCAATTCAAGAGCTAGATGTAGTAGATATCAGTTGCTTTTTCTTTTTTTCTTTTTTATTTTTTTCCTTTTGGGTCACATTCAGCGATGCCTAGGAGTTACTCCTGGTTCTGAACTCAGGAATTACTCCTGGCTGTGCTCGGGGGACCACATGGGATGCTGGGAATCGAACCTGGGTCAGCTGTGTACAAGGCAAATACCCTACATGCTGTGCTATCGCTCCAGGCCCTCAGTTGCTTTTTCTTCCAAGAATTACACATGTTCCTTATGTTTCCCCCACCTTGGAATTGTGCTGTTTAAATTGGAACTTGACGTTGTCTTAAAGCTCCTGTCATAATGATTTGTCTGAGAGTTTACCCAAGTTTCCTCCCTCTTGGTCACTGTTGATTGGTTCAGAGATGATACCTTATCCAAGCTAGACCAATGAGTTCTCCCTTCCTCCAAGAGTGAGAAAGAGGCTATTTTACCAGGTAAAACTATAATTTAAAACTAAATCTAGATGTAAGGAAAGATGAAGACTCTATTGGTGCATAGATTCTTTTTCCATCTTTACTCCCATGTTGTTTTTATTTGGAGGGCCATAGCCAGTGATGCACAGGGTTGACTCTTGGCTCTGCAGTCAGGGATCACTCCTGGTGGGGCTCTGGGAACCATATGAGGTACCAGGGATTGAACCCAAGTTGTCTGTGTACAAGGCAAATGTCATACCCTCTGTACTATTGCTCCATCCCCCACCCCCACATTTTTATTAAAATGCATGGATATCTTGGGGTTAACAGATTTTATCAGCCTTTTTTTTTGCTTTTTGGGTCATACCTGGAAATGCACAGGAGTCACTCCTGGCTCTGCGCTCAGTAATTACCCCTGGTGCTTAGGGGACCATATGGGATGCTGGGAATCGAACCCGGGTTGGCCGAGTGCAAGGCAAACGCCCTACCCGCTGTGCTATTGCCCCAGCCCCAATCCTCTATTTTTTTAAATTTTCAAATGACTCCTTTGTAGACATAGGACAGAAATGGGGAAACCCACTTTCTCTGCCACTCCTATGCTATCCAGCTTATCCTGACCATCTAGATACAGAATCAGAGTTGGAAAGGCATGGAAGATCAGAAGAACCTGAGCTTGGCTGTATCTTATAGAAGTCTATGCAATTGATATAAAATGGGAAAATTTTTCTGAAGATAAGTGCAGGCAAGAATGGCCGACATAGTTTTTCCTTTTTTTCTCTGATAGCATTGGATACATAATTTTTAAAACAATCTTTACTTTTGTCTTGGGATCACACCTGATCAGGCTCAGGGGCTACTCCTGGCTCTGTGCTCAGTGATCTCTCCTGGAAGGACTTAGGGGATGGTGTGGGCTGTTAGGGATCAAATCCAGTTTACTACAATTAGGACAAGCACCATACTCACTGTAATATCTCTGTAGCTCTGAAGAAATAAAAAATTTTATTTATTTGTTGTTGGTTTGGGGGCTGCACCCAGCAGTGCTCAGGACTTACTACTGGCTCTATGCTTAGAAATCACTCCTCAAAGTATTCAGCGGATGATAGGCAGTGCTCAGGAACTGGCTTGGCCACATACAAGACAAGTGCCATACCTGCTATACTATCTTTCCACTTCCAAGAAATCAAAAATTTAAAGCTATAATACATGTGAAGATTAACATGTTAGAGTGACCAACGTGGTTGAACCACTCAGGGCTTTTGAGCCTTTAAAATGCACTTAGTCCTTGCTGAGACACGTAGGAAAATGCACTCTAGGTTTCAAAGATCTTTCCCATTCATGCTTGATCTTGACTCCATGCTGAAATGATGATGGCTGGGACAATCTGCTTAGCTACACTACATTAATAAAGTTCATTTTTCCTGTGGATTTTTACTCTTCCTAATGTGGCTGCTGCCATAGTGGGGCTTGCCCTGTCTCAATAGGCAGACTTCCCATCGCTCCCCTGATATGTGACTGAGTGGATGCTGAAGCTGTGGCTCCTGGTGCGACTTATCTCACATTCCAGCTGGCCACGTTCTTCGAGGCGGGACTAGCCCCTTCCTGGAAAGGAAGCACTCTACTTTGGATGCCTCACTCCACCTGAGCTCCCTCGTGGCTCTTTCTGGGCCACAGACAGTGTCTCCACCCTGAACATTTGTGGAAAGTTTCAGTTCTGGAGAGGTGGGAGGAGAAGGTGTGCTGTTGTCTGTATGACCCATGCCATGGGGCTCTTCTGGAGGCAGCCGGGTCAGGCATTCCTTTGGGGAGCTAGTAGAAGACCCTGTTAGAAAGTCAAGAACCTTGTCATTATTCCAAGCCCCTAAGTTTGTGGAGTGCCCCAATTTCTCCTTTGGGAGCATGCCCACCCATCCCAACAGTTCTATTTCATCTGCCTTCAGAGGACCAAGAATACTGGGACAGAGGGAAAGGAAATTCTACTGTTCCTTCCTTAGACTTCAACTTTTCAGATCTTTCCCCTTCTCCTTTCCCCAATTTAATTTTTAAAAATGTCTTATGTAAGCATCACTATTTACAAAGTTATCCTTAGTTGAGTTTTCGGTATACAATTTTCAGCACCTATCTCTTCACTGGTTTCATCCCCTAATTCCTGAATCTAGGTGCCACCATATGGTGATACTCAACTAGCAGAATTGCTAACTGAACTCATGAAACAGGGTCCCATACTCTAGTCATTTCTCTCACCTTCTCCCACAGCGTAGAAAGGGCCTGGAGCAGGTGCTGGGCCTTGGATAGGCGTGATGGGTCATGGCGGGCAGAGACCACCAGTACCCAGGCCATGGAGCACATGACATAGGCTGTGTAGCTAAGCTATGCTTCTGCTCTCTTGAGCCACTTCTCATGCTGAAATACAAAGACCTTCACTTACTGGGTTGTGTTCTTGAAACTAGGGAAAACTTGGGTCAGAGAACAGTGACATGAGAAGCCAGGCATCATGGAGGATAAGTCATTGCAGGTTCTGGCTGGAGCTCAATGAACTATTTCCACAAAGCACAGCTAGTTGGGAGATTTTGGAACCAAGCAAGGGGCTTTTTACTTAGGCCAGGAATTCTGCAATTTTTTGGAGGGGGTCACACTCAGCAATGCTCAAGGGTTACTCTCCCAACTCTGCACTCAGAAACTACTCCTGGTGGTACTGGGGGACCATATGGGATGCCGGGGATCGAATCTGGGTTGGCCATGTGCAAGGCAAATGTCCTTCTCACTGTACAATTGCTGTGGCCCCAGGATCCTGCAATTCTGTAGTTACAGCAGCAGAGAGAGGAAATATTGTCCCTTCAGTGGGATGAAGTCTGAGAAAATGGACTTCCCCATTTCTCAAACACATCCACTTTATCTCAATGCTTGTCTGATTGTGGTTTTGATAACAAGCCACATATATGTGATGTGTATCTGACTCATAGGCTTCCAATCTTCTGATCCAGCCCAGGACCCCAGGAAGTGGTCTCACTCTGTGATAATATTGAGCATCATTGCTTCTGCTGCTCCCCTTATTTTTCTGATCTGCTTTTATAAAGCATCTGATGGAGAGCAAGTCTTTTCCCTGTTTCAAAATGAGTTCTCATTTTGTTATTAACCTATTGGAGTAGAGCTGACAAAGAAATCACACAGACACACTGTGATGTCACACTGAGTTCCTGCATTGTTCTTCCCCTTTAGTACCCCTCCCCCTTCCTGGGCCATTGCCATGTGACTAATTTTCTTGGCTGTTCATCAGACTTTTCCCAACCTGAGTCATAAGAAAACAGATATTCTTCTCCTAATGAAGTGACTTAAACAAACAACAAAAAGTCACAGGAGAGCCAGAGATCTAGTACAAGGGTTAAGACAATGACCTTACTTATGGCGCACTCATCCCAATTCTAACCCCAGCACCATATATGGTCCCATTAGGGCTCACTTGTGAGAAGAGCCAGGAATAACTCCTGAACATCTCCAACTATGGCCTGAATGACATCCTCCATCGCCCAAAAAGACATAGGAAATAATATTGTACACAAATGCATGCTATCACCTGCCTTTGCCAATCTTCATCTTTGCTTCATTTTAAGAAATTAAGCATTGTAATGCAGTTTAAACCTACCCTGTGCCCCTCTATGATCCCCTAATTCCATGTCCCAAACTATCAACTGTCTGGAATTTTATCTCAAGCCATTCACAGATCCCAAATCACTGAGTCCACTCCCTGGGCTAGGCAGGGAGTCTCTGAGTGGCTCCAGGGTCTACCAGACACAAGAACTGTTGAATTCAACTGTCCCTCATGCCTGCTGCAAGTGGTACCCCTATACTTTGAAGAGGGTTCACGTCTGCACATCAGGGATGAGCCTGGACTGGTGGGAGTCCTAGCAAGGATCTGTGCTATTCTGAGGGAGAGGCCCTCTCTCAGACAGATTGCCACAGTGGGATAAGAGGGTCTCAAAATGATGTGCTCTGAACAGCCAAGCTGAGTTGGAACTCTAGAGAACATTGTGAGCCTGTGAAGCTTGGAGAGTTGGTAGAGATGGTGCCTTTAACTCTGTTCTACTGAAATGACCGGAAGCAATGAGTCTTTATTAACAGCCAGCAGTGGAGTGCCCATGTTTTTTCTTCAATATTTTTTTTTGCACTGAATAGAACCAGGGCCCCTGGGAGAAATAACTTGTTCCAGTTCTGAGAAAGGAAAATGAAAAGATAAGCCTGAAACAAAGAGCCTGAAAGTGGTCAAAATAGGGAGGGGACATTGCAGAAGCCCATAAGGCATTAAGGGCTCCGGCTAGATAGTCTGGAGCTATCTTAAGAATTTAAAGATATTAACCACTCTTAAAAAGTATCCTGGGCTAGAGATGCACACTAAGTTATGCACCATGATGTGATCTGAGTTTCCGGGGGTGATGGTGAAACAATTCAGTGGCATTAAGCCCTTAGGTCAATGGTTAATGTGGACATGAACATTTGTATGGTGAAGTCTTCTTTTGGATCCCAGGAAGATGCTCAGTTTAGAATTCAGGTATCAGGATAGTCCAGGAATCATATCTAACATCACTCCACACAGCCAGGTATTATCTATCTACCATGGGTGGCGTGGTCTCAGGAACTTGGCATAATGTCTCATATAGAGTTTATTAAAAGCACTATTGAACTCGAATCTGACCAGTCTCTTCAACTTCCAGTTGAAGGAACATATAGGATACAGAGAAGGAGAGTGAACAACCTCAGGAAAAGCAATCAATCCATCAAAGCAATAATATGGGGTTTCCTCATAAACCAGGCATCACAGTGGATTAATATCATTAAAAATAGAGACTTCTGGGGCCAGAGTGATAGTTCAAAGTCCTGAGTGCATAGTTGACATGCAGGAGGCTCAGGTTTGACTCTCAGTACTGCATAGTCTCCCACAGCTGATAGAGTGTGGGAAAAAAGAAAAAAAAAAGAACAAAAATTAACAGTACTAAAGATGAAGAGGCCGCAACAAAACAATTCAATTCCGTTGTGGCCCTTGATTGCATTCTGGCTTGGACAACCTACATATAAAAGCAGAGTTCCTCAGAGTGAGTAACACCCTCCCGGGTGTTAGAACCATCCAGAGGATCAGGAGAAGCCTTGGATGCAATTGAGGAATGTTTTATGCTTCTTCACTTAAAGAAGTTAGATTTCTAGGGGATGCTGAGTATTTTTCAGAAAGGGAGCCAATAGGCCAAACATTTGAGAACCTCTACAAGGATACCAAAAAAAGCAAATTGAATCTTGCTTGGTATTTGATGGCACAGAGAATCATGGTTAATCTTGTTAGACGTACTAATGACATTGGATTTAAATGGGAAATGTTTTTTAGACATTTGGAAATATATATGGTTCTGGATTAATATTATGTCTATAATATTAATAATAATATTAATTCATATTCCTGAAGCATAGGAAACTTGTTTACTTGTCTGCCCACCGGCTCTACTGTCCTGGCCCTCTTTAGTTTCTCGGTAAGGACTCATGAATGTGAATGAGTGGCTGTTACTACATTGCATTATAGACTTTGCCCTGATCCAAGGCTCTGTTTCCTCTGAGAAGAAATAAGTTAAAATGTGTTTTCTGTTTCTTAAAGAAATCCTGGGGTTGGAAACATAGTACAGAAGTTAAGGTGCTTGCCTTGTATGGGGCCGACCCCCCGGTTCAAATGCACATATGGGCCCCTGAGCAACACCAGAGGTCAATCCTGAGCACAAAGACAGGAATAGGCCTGGGGCACTGCCAGATATGGCACAAAAATCAAAACCAAAATACCAAAGAGTTCGCCTCCTTTCCCTGACGCTTAGCAGTGCAATTAAGGAGACAGGGACAAGGTACCTACCCAGTGACTCTTGAATTGCACTGACTTGATTTGGGTAAGAAAAAGCACTAATGGAAGAGACATTATTGCTGAGACTCTGGAGGTCTCAGGGAGAACTCCTCAACCAAGTATCTTTCCATACATGACTTTCCCCATGCCAAACTGCTGCTTTAACTTAGTCTTCCAAATTAACCTGAAAATGTAGGTTGTTGTGTAGAATCTACTGGTGTCAATGAACTTGGTCTGTTTCCTTGAGTGGACAATGGATGTAGAAAGAACAATTTTATCCTCTATTGCTCTAGGTGCTGAATATGAGGATCAGACCAGCCAAAAGGAGAAGGAAGATGATCATGTCAGGCCTGGTGAAAGTCATACCTATGTGTGGCAGGTCCTGAAAGAGAATGGCCCAATGGCCTCTGATCCTCCATGTCTCACTTACTCATATTTTTCTCACGTGAACCTGGTGAAAGACATAAATTCAGGCCTTATCGGAGCTCTGCTGGTTTGTAAAGAAGGTGAGTGGAAGGACGGGAAGGATGAAGGTGGAGTAAGTAGAGAAGGGCTAACAAACATCTGTGTCTGTTCATAAAAGATAACATGTGTATTCTTTCCCCTGGAAGAGTTTTCTCTCCCCACCTCCTGCCACGGAAAAGAACATAATTTATACTTTGAGAGGGAAAAAAATGCCCATCGTAGGGGGTATGGTGACACCAGCTGGTCAACCTGTACCTGCGGGGCTAGTGCTTCAGCAGCGTGGTGGTGTCTTCAGACTTCCAGATACCCCAAAATTGCTGCTGTGCTTTCGGCCAGATCCCAACAACTTGGGGCCAAGTATACCAAGAAATTAAATGGCCAAAAGTTAGGTATGTGGGAGCCACACCCACAAACCACCTTCGGCTTAGACCACCTCTGGCTCAGCTATATAAGCTCATCGATTGGCCTTATTTCAGAGACCCATAAATCTGAAAAGATATCAAAAGATGCAGTTAGGGCTGGTGGCATGGGGGTAAGTAAGAACCCATGACTGAGATCTCCAAGCCCACTTGGATTGGGACTGGGCCTTCTCCCCCCTCAAGGTTCCCAGTTTTCCAGTAGCTTGGCTATAAACTAAAGCTCTTAGACGAGAATGACACAGAATTTCCTGGACATTATATTCTATCCATAACAGACAATACAAAACAGATTGTCTAGCATTTCCTTTTCGGCAGGCCTGAGTGGTGGTGGGACTGGTGTCAAAATACCAAATGTAACCAAAGTAGAGAGAGAGTATGGGGAAAATTGTCTCTTACACGGGCAGGGGAAAGGTTGCAACGAGGGGGGGTCTAATACCGGGGATTTTGGTGGTGGAAAATGTGCACACACTGGTGAAGGGATGGGTGTTTGATGATTGTATGACCAAAGCCCAAACATGAAAGCTTTGTAACTGTATCTCATGGTGAATCAATAAAAAGGGGGGAAAATAATCAAATAAAATTAAAATTCTGAATAAAAAAGTAATGTGGAGTTCATGCCCAATTCAAGCAGCTTAATCAATGGCTGAATAAATAGCAGTAATCCTACATTATAAAAAGGGGCATTCTATATGGTCACAGTGTATTCAGGTGCTCAAGAGAAGTCAAGTTCTAGAATTTGGTTTTCTCAAAGCACTTCTACTTTCTATTTCAACTATCCTATGGCTGTCTCCGTGGTGCCTTTTATAATTTTTTTTTTGCTTTTTGGGTCACACCCTGGCGATTCTCTCAGGAATTACTTCTGGCGGTGCTCAGGGGACCATATGGGATGCTGGGAATTGAACCCGGGTCGGCCGCATGCAAGGCAAACTTCCAACCCACTGTGCTATCACTCCAGCCCCGCCTTTTATAAATTCTTTGTTATGTTTCTGTAAAGTCCTGTGGAGCAAAAAAAAATGTTCAAGTTTCTGATCAGTGGTACAGAGTTTGAGAGGTTAATTTGTTATCTGTAACTCAAGTCTGATATATACAAGTCTGAGGACAACATTTATTTTTACCTACTGTTCAATAAAACATCTTAATTTTACTTGCCCCAATGTTTGCCTTAGAATTGAACAGCATAAGCTAAATCACAGAAGTCAACTTTACATAACTTATGCTTAAACTTTATTTTTATTTATTTTTATGTAGGAGTACTGCTATTTATTCAGCCACTGATTAGCTGATTGAATTGGACATGAACTCCACAAAACTTTATTTTTATTCACTTCTTTATTTTTGGGGGGACAACAGCCGACAGTATTCAGAAGTTACAACTGGTTCATTCCTGTGGTAGGAATGACCCCCCTAGCAGTGCTTGGGAAACCATGCAGTGATGGAAATTGAATTGAGGGTTTCTGTGTGCAAAGCACTCAGTCTAGACATTGAGATGTCTCTCTGTCCCCTATATCTTTTTAGAGGGTCTCCCAAGCAGTGCTCAGGGTACCCCATGACTATTTCTCAATTTACTCAGTCTCATGCATCTCAGGACCAGCTATGTATCAGGGACATGCCAGCATGTGCAGAGAACTATGTGTGCCAGGAATCGAACCTAAGCCTTTGCACGCCAGGCATGTGCTCCAACCTACATTGCTACGTCATCATCAACCTAAGTACATAGTTTTACATTCACCGTTGATGCCATATATGTGCATCCCTTTGCAGTGTCAGACAGAATAATCTCACTGTCCTAAAAATTCTCTCTGTACCTCCTAGTTGTCCTTCCCTCTTCTATCCTCACATCAGCTGTTGTCTTTAGACTACTTGCCTTCAAGTTGCTAGCACTTGAACTTGGGTCCAGTAACACAAGCACATATTTCTCAGCGTAAGTCACACTGTCAACACTGCCAAACTCAGGCAACCTTATCTAATTACCTCCAGAGTCAGGTCTTTTCTACACTACGTTAGAGTTGGAGTCCTATGGTATGCTGGCCTTTCAGACCAGCTTCTTTCTCTGAGCAACATGTGTTTAAGGTTCCTTCATGTCTTTCCATGGCATGGAACTCCCTTCTTAAGCCTAAATAAGCCTTAAAGTCTTCTGTCTGGAAGGACTCCATTTTATTTTTCTATTTACTTACTGAGGGCCATCTTGGGTACCTCCCAGTTTTGAATGGAGTGGCTATGGACATTTATGTGCAAGTATTTTTGAGGCACTGAAAAATTGTTCCCTGTGCTGGTAAGAATGCAGAACCACAGGAAGGCTCCTATTCTCTTTCCGGGGACTCACAATGGCATAGCCACTCTGGAAAGACAGTTTGGCAGTGTGATATTTGACTTCCACTAATAAATAAAGACTAGCATTACTGGACTCAAGTTTGGGTATTCAGCACTTGAAGGCAACTATTCAAGACAAAAGAGTTGATGTGAGAAAAAGTCTTGCAGGTGCTAGCGACCTGTGAAGATGGTAGACTCATGGCCCCTCAATCCCATCTTCCTCTGAGTTTCGGGCTAAGGTTTGATACCAGGGTGGAAAATAAGAAGTTGAAGGTAGCAGTGGCCAGAGTGATAGTACAGTGGGCAGGGTATTTGCCTTGCACGCAATAGACCCAGGTTGGATCCCAGCATAGGTCCCCCGAGCACCACCTGGAGTAATTCCAGAGTGCAGAGCCAGGAGTATCTTCTGAGTATCATCAGGTGTAGCCCCAAAACAAAACACAAATAAACAAAAAAGGAAGGTGAAGGTCGTGGGCAGAGAGGAGAGAATTCTGGCTCAGGCCATCCTCACTGACGTCGGTGGGATGCTTGGAGGAGGGTGCTCTGTGCCTGTGCCACGGTCAGGCATTACTCCTCCGTTCCCAGAGTCCCCACGATAATCCTTAAGACTCCTTCCACGAACTGCTGTTGACTCTGCTCCAAGGGCTACAGGAGTCCTTGGACTTGATAAGGCTCTGCGTGTTCTCAGAGGCCTTTTGTTTTCTCACCTCCCTCCCTCCGCCTCTCACTGGACCTGGTTCAACGTCGAACGCTGACAATGAGAACATCTCTTAGGACTGAGGGGCAGGGCAAAGACCTGGGACAGAGATGCTTATGAAAGGTGTATGTGTAGGAACAAGATGGAGTCTCTCATGATTTCTCACTTACACTTGGTTCCTGGCACAGAGCTCCTAAAAGCCTTGGAATTCCCCATGATGAGGAGACTAAAAGTTTCTCTTGGCACATTCATGGGCTGATTGCTTGAAAGCACCTAAGCATGGGCTGGCTGCAGTAGTGCTGACCAGGAGAGAGGGGTGGGGCTGAAAATTAAGTTTAATTAACAAGGCCAAGGATTTAAGCAACTATTTTTCTGTGACAGAGTCTGCAGAACCCCACCCCCCAGAGGTGGGATTAGGACATCTTCTGGGTAGAATTGCAGAGATTTGGGAAGAATGGTGCACTGGAGAGGCCATGGCCATTTCATGTTCTCGTCCCACACTTTGACTGAGCATCTCTCACATTTGATCGCAAATGGCATAATTTTATAACAAACTTGTAATTGAGTAAATCCAATGCTTTTGTGAGCTCTGTGAGTCATTCCAGCAAATTCATCAAACCTGAGTAGAAGTTCATGGGAATCTCTGATCAGAGCCAGTTGCACAGGTAACAAACAGTACTTGTGGTTGAAGTCTGAGGTGGTAGAGGTAACAGTCTTGAAGGACTAAGCTCTAAGGTTTTCATTATTTAGGTTGTTTATTTTCAGAGAGGAACCCCCTGGCAATCATCAAGGGCTATACCCAGTGGCAGTGGGAGCCAGGCAGTGCGTGGGATCGGTCTCGAGGTCTTGTGCATATAAGACATGTTCAACAAGCCTTTGGTACGTCCATGGTCAGGATTGAACTGAGTTCTTAGTTGGCGGAGATAGTGTCAAAATTGAGTTCACTTACAGGACACTCTGGATATTTCAAAATTATTTGGTTATAGGGTAGAAATTCTACACACTGTAATTGATATCAGAATTGTAGAAAGTTGTTTTTACTTTAAAAATCCACTACAGATGCTCCCTTTTCTATCTGAGCTGCCTTTTCCCCTAGCATGTGTGGCTCGCCTCCAAGCCATGGAGCAAAATTCCTGGTACTAATCTCGGCCATTCATGGGTGTTAGTCTCCTATTTTGTTCTTTTATGTTCCCCAGATGAGTGCAATCTTTCTATGTCTATCCCTCTCTTTCTGACTCATTTTGCTTAACATGATACTTTCCATGTAGTACCACTTGCATGTAAATTTCATGACTTCGTCTTTTCTAACTGCTACATAGTACTCCATTGTGTAGATGTACCAAAGTTTCTTTAACCAGTCATCTGTTCTCGGCACTCAGATTTTTTCCAGATTCTGGCTATTGTAAAGAGTGCTGCAAAGGGTGTTGGGAAGATCCTCCCAGGATGGGAGAAGCATGCTGAAAGTAGACTATAGACCAAACATGATTGCCACTCAATGCCTGTTTTGCAAACCACAACACCCAAAAGGAGAGAGAGAACAAAGGGAAATGCCCTGCCATAGAGGCAGGGTGGGATGGGGAGATGGGGGTGGGAGGGATACTGGGATCCGTGGTGGTGGAAAATGGGCACTGGTGGAGGGATGGGTATTTGATCATTGTATAATTGAAACCCAAGCACAAAATTTGTAAGTCTACAACTGTACCTCATGGTGTCTCACTAATAAAAATTTAAAAAATTTTAAAAATTCACTACAGAGCCAGTGAGAGAGCTCGAAGAACTAGATGCATGCTTTGATTGAGGGAGGCCTGGTTCTATTACCAGCACCCAAAAGTGTTGTCCCGAGCACTTCTAGAAGCAATCCTGAGCACCAAAAAAATCCACTAGAGTTCCATTCCTGGGTGGAATTAACTAAGTAGCCATAGTAAAACCTACTTACTGTTTCTGTGAACAGTGTCTATCGTTTTGCACTTTTTCCTTTTCTTTGCTTGTTTCAAATGCATGTTTACAGAGCTTTGGCTATAGATGTATATGAAAATGTGATATAAGGGCTTATAGTTTTCCTTTACTTTCATTTTTCTATTCTTTTTTTATTTCTTTGTTTTTAATTTTGGGGGTACACCCCGTGGTACTCAGGGATTACTCCTGGCTCTGTACTCAGGAACCAGTCCTGGTGTTGCTCCGGGGACCATATGGGATGCTGAGGATTGAACCTGGGTTGGCCCCAAGCATGGAAAGAGCCCTTCCCGCTGTATTATCTCTCCAGCCCCTAGTAATTCTTTTCTAATGGTATTTTTCACAAGTAATGATCTGCAGCAAATTTGAAATAACCCAAGTTCAGGTAGTTTTAGCATCACAGACAGCAAAGAATCCATGTGGTCAAGGTTAGTCACAAAGGCTCAGTGGAGTAATGTCACCCCCTAGTGCCCATTTTTCTAATGGCGACATATGCTCTTGTTTCTTTTTCAGGGACCCTGTCAGAAGAAAGGATGCAGCCTTTGCACCAATTTGTACTGCTTTTTGCTGTATTTGATGAAGGTTTGTGAGCTACACTCTGAATTTTGGGTTGCAGAAAGAGATTCACTTAATTTGGTTCTTGACAAGTGGATTGTTATTGTCTCAAGGAAGTGGTTATAAGGTAAGGTAAGGTAAAGGTAAAGGCCCTCCCGTTGATCGTCGATTTGCTCGAGCGGGCCCAGTAACGTCTCCATTGGAGACTTTGTTGTTACTATGTCTGGCATATCGAATACTCTCGGTAGCTTGCCGGGCTCTCCGAGAGGGGCGGAGGAATCGAACTCGGGTCGGCCATGTTGGCCGCTTGTAAGGCAAACGCCCTACCCGCTGTGCTATCGCTCCAGCCCTGTTCAGGAATCTGGGGAGGAAAACGCATTTTAAAACTGCCAATTTAAATAAAACTTTTATCGTGTCCTCTTTTATTTCAAGAAGTAGCATTTTTTAGTTTTCTTTGTATAGGTCCCTTACCTCTTTGGTTAAACTAATTCTGAAGTACTTGATTTTCTGAGGCATAAATGTGAAGAGATTGTTTTACAATATTTCTTTCTTCTCTTTCATCATTTGCATATAGGAAAAACATGGCCTTCTGGGTATTGATATTGTAACCTGCTACTCTATTATTTCCTCTCGGAGAGCCTGGCAAGCTACCGAGACTATCCCTCCTGCATGGTAGAGCCTGGCAAGCTAACCATGGCGTATTCAATATGCAAAAAACAGTAACAATAACGAGCCTCATTCCCCTGACCCTGAAAGAGCCTCCAATATGGCAGCGTTGTGAAGGACAAGTAAGGAGAGGCTGCTAAAATCTCAGGACTGGGATGAATGGAGACATTACTGGTGCCCGTTCAAGCAACTCGATGAACAACAGGATGAGAGTGATGATGACAGTGACAGAGGCTTTTTAGGATAGAATTTAGGGTTTGCTAATTATAGTATCGTGTCTTCTGTAAATAGTGAGAGCTTGACTTCTTCTTTTTCGTGCCCTTGAAATCTTTTTGTTATCTAACTGCTATGGCAAGTACTTCCAGTACTATATTGACTGGGAGTGGTGAGAGTGGGCGCTCTTGTCTTTTACCTGATCTTAGAGGGAAGGTTTTGGGGTTTACCCATTGAGGATAATGCTTGTTGTAGGCTTGTTCTAGATACCTTTGAATCTATTGAGGAAAGTTCCTCCAACTTCCATTTTGTTGAGAGTCTTTATCATGAATGAGTGTTGAATTTTGTCAAATGCTTTCTCTGCATCTATTGATATGATCATATAATTTTTATTTTTTATTTTATTGATACGATGTATTATGTTGATTGATTTGCGAATGTTGAACCATCCTTGCATCCCCGGGATGAATCCTACTTAATCATGATGTATGATCTTTTTTATGAGTCATTGGATTCTATTTACTAGTATTTTGTTGAGGATCTTTGCGTCTGTGTTCAACAGGGAAATCAGCCTGTAATTCTCTTTTTTTCTGGTGTCTGTCTGGTTTTAGTATCAGGGTGATGTTTGCCTTCTAGAAACTGGGAGTGTTTTTGTTCTGTGAATTTCCTGGAAAAGCTTGAAAAGGATTGGCAGTAGGTCCTCTTTAAAGGTTTGGAAGATTTCACTAGTGAATCCATATGGATCTGGGCTTTTGTATTTTGGGAAGAATTTTGATTATCCTTTCATGTCCTCAATAGTGTTAGGTCTGTTCAGGTATTCCAAGTCTTCTTGGTTCAGCTGTAGGAGGTTATAGGAATCCAGGATTTATCCATTTCTTAAAGGTTCTCTTATTTTGTGGCATACAGACTCTCAAAGTAATCTCTGATGATCTTTTGAATTTTTATGGTTTCTGTTGTGACGTCCCCCTTTTCATTTCTGATTGGTTTATTAGAGATCGCTCTCTCTTTGTGAATCTTCCTAATGTTGCTTCAGGAAGACGAAGAGCCTCAAACCATTCATTCAGGGTTTTGACGAAGAAGTCTGACCATCTCGTAGGTGGGCGGCCACGCGATCTTTTTTTTTTTTATGTAATAAACGCAACTTTATTTATTTTTCTTTCTTTTTTAAAAAAAATTTTAATAGTGAGACATCATGAGGTACAGTTGCAGATTTACACATTTTTGTGCTTGGGTTTCAATTTTACAATGATAAATACCCATCCCTACACCAATGCCCATTTCCCACCACCACGGATCCCAGTATCCCTCCCCCCCCCATGCGATCTTTTGACGTCCTGTGCAATCCAGTCGGTAACAGATCTTGATCTTGTTTATTTTTAAAAGAATGAGCTCTTCATTTCATTGATCTTTTGGGGTATTTTTTTGGGATTCCAGACTCCTCATAGTCTGAGAGAATTAACATTGTCAAAATGGCAATCTAAAAGCATTATACAGATTCATTGCGGTTCATACAAGGATACCCATGATGTAGCACTACACTGTAGCACTGTCTTCCCGTTGTTTATCAATTTGCTCGAGCGGGCCCAGTAACATCTCCATTGTGAGACTTGTTGTTACTGTGTTTGTCATATCGAACACGTAATGGGTAGCTTGCAAAGAAAGAGATCAAACGCTCTTGAAATTCTTATGGAACAATGAAACATGAATTGCTAAAGAAATCCTGGAAAAAGGAAGATTGGAGGCATCCACTTCCCCAACTTCAAGCTGTATTACAAAGTGGTAGTAATTAACTACAAAACGCTACTTCAGGAAATAAAAGAGGACACGAGGAAATGGAAAAATATCTCCTGTTCATGGATGGGGAGAATCAACATCATCAAAACGGCAATACTTCCCAAAGCACTGTACAAATTCAATGCAATCCCTATAAGGATACCCATGACATACTTCAAAGAAATGGAGCAAACACTCCTGAAATTTATATGGAACAATAAGCCCCCACGAATAGCTAAAGCAATTCTTGGGAAAAAGAAAATGGGAGGAATCAACCTCCCTAACTTCAAACTCTACTACAAGGCAGTAATAATTAAAACAGCATGGTACTGGAACAAAAGCAGAGCTGCAGACCAATGGAACAGAGTTGAATATGCTGACATTTCCTCCCAAACATATAATCATCTAATCTTTGATAAGGGGGCAAGAAAAGTGAAATGGAGCAGGGAAAGACTCTTTAATAAACTGTTCTGGCAAAATTGGACGGCTACATGCAAAAAAGTGGGCTCAGATCTCTGCCTAACACCATGCACAAAAGTAAGATCAAAATGGATTTATGACCTTAACATCAGACCAGAATCCATAATGTTTATTGAAGACAAAGTCAGCAAAACTCTCCATGATATTGAAGCTAATGGTATCTTCAAAGATGTCACGCCACTGGCCGAGCAAGTGAAAACAGAGATAGACAAATGGGACTATCTTAAACTAAGAAGCTTCTGCACCTCAAAAGAAACAGTGACCAAAATACAAAGACAGCCTACAGAATGGGAAACGATATTCACCAAATACACATCCGACAAGGGGTTGATATCAAGGATATACAAGGTACTGGTTAAACTCCACAAGAAGAAATCACCCAACACCATCAAAAAATGGGGTGAGGAAATGAACAGAAACTTTCTCAAAGAAGAAATTCGAATGGCAAAAAAGCACATGAGAAAATGCTCTACATCACTAATCATCAGAGAGATGCAGATTAAAACCACAATGAGATATCATTTCACACCACAGAGACTGGCCCACATCCACAAGAACAAAAGCAACTGGTGTTGGTGCGGATGTGGCGAGAAAGGGACCCTCCTTCACTGTTGGTGGGAATGCCGGCTGGTCCAACCCTTTTGGAAAACAGTATGGACGACTCTCAAAAAATTAGAATTTGATCTGCCATTTGACCCAGCTATAGCACTCCTGGGAATCAAAAAGGTATAGTCGAAGTGACATCTGCAATTGTTTGTTCATTGCAGCACTCTTTACAATAGCCAGAATCTGGAAAAAACCTGAGTGCCCAAGAGCAGATGACTGGTTAAAGAAACTTTGGCACATTTACACAATGGAGTACTATGTAGCTGTTAGAAAAGATGAAGTTATGGAATTTACATACAAGTGGTACTACATGGAAAGTATCATGTTAAACGAAATGAGTCAGAAAGAGCGGGATAGACACAGAAAGATTGCATTCATCTGGGGAACATAAAGCAATAAAAAGGGAGACTAACACCCAGGAATGGCTGAGATTAGTACCAGGAATTTTGCTCCATGAATGGAAGGCCAGCCACACGTTCTAGGTGAAAAGGAAGCTCAGATAGAGAAGAGAGCACCAAATGAAGGGTGTTGTGAGGACCCTCCCAGGGTGGGAGAAGCATGCTAAAAGCAGTCTATAGACCAAACATGATTGGCACTCAATGCCTCTCTTGCAAAACACAGTACCCAAAAGAAGAGAGAGAGAACAAGGGTGAATACCCTGCCACACAGGCAGATGGGATGGGGGGGGGGGGATGGGGGGTTGGGGGGATGCTGGGACCTGTGGTGATGGATGACGGGCACTGGTGGAGGGATGGGCACTTGATCATTGTATAACTGAAACCCGAGCACAAAATTTGTAAGCCTATAACTGTACCTCATGGTGTTTCACTAATAAAAAAAGGAAAAAAAAAACAGCATGGTATCATTCGTATCACTTGTCATCCCGTTGCTCATTGATCTGCTTGAGGGGACGCCAGTAGCGTCTCCATTCATCACTGTTGCAAGCTAGTGTAGCCTAGTGGCATCTGCTCGCTCCAGGAACACGAAGAGCCTCAAACCAGTCGTTCAGGGTTTTGACGAAGAAGTCTGACCATCTTGTAGGTGGGCGGCCACGCGATCTTTTGACGTCCTGTGGAATACAGTTGGTAACAGCTCTAGTCCAGCGTTCATCTCTGAATTGCATTACGTGTCCGGCTCATCTGATTTTCGGCACCTTGGCAAACGAGACAGCGTCCCTGATTCTCGATTGTCGACAGAGGTCAGAACTCCGGATTCCTTCTCTCACTTGGGTGAAATGTGAGATTCAGAGCATAGCTCTTTTGATTTCTTTTTAGGAGACCCTAAAAGCGTTCTCATCCTGTTTTCATAGGGCCCAAGTCTCTGAGGCATAGGCATGTTAATGCAGGAAGAAGAGTGGAGTCGAAAAGATGTGCCTGGAGCCGGAGGTTCTTTTTCCTCTTAACAACTTTTTGGACGCTCTTGAAGATGTTCCACGCCACTCTCTTCCTCCTGCACAACTGAGGTGCCAGGTCGTTTGTCATGTTGAGTTCTCGACCTAGGTTCACATAACTGCTGCATTTGGATATGTTTGTTCCATTGAGAACGAATAGAATGTCAGGGACTAGTCTGTTTCTCACGAGCATTGTCTTTGTGAGATTCAGGTGTAGTCCGACCTTTCCACACTCATGGTTGAAGTTAGCCAGCATTTGTGCCGCTTGGCTAATGTTTTTTTTTAATTAAACAGTTTTTATTTGGATGTTTTGAAGGGAAGGAGGGAGAGAAAGTGAGAGACTAGAGAATAACCTACTCAAAAGGGAGCCCGGGCTTCTCCAAGGGCGAAGAGAGCCCCTACACACATCCCAACATTAGACATGAAAACATGAAAGTACACATCTCAAGAGGGGAGATGTGGGTGACACATGTGCTCAGGCAGCATATGCACCTGTTTGGTGTGATTAGAACGATGTCATCAGTGAAGCAGAGGTGGTGTAGTTGCCGACCGTCTATCTTCACTCCCATTCCTTCCCATTTCAGTCATTGCATGACGTCCTTGAGGGTGGCACTGAAGAGTTTCAGTGAAATGATAATGCCATTTCAGTGAAATGGTATTGCCATTTCACTGCCAAACCCCTCTCTTTATGTCGATGATCACTTCCTTATAGAATGGTGAGATCCTGGTGGTGAATCCATAACACAGCTCATGGAGGATCCTGATGTACTGAGTTTGAACGCCCTGTTTGGCTAGGGCTTCAATTACCGCTTCAGTCTCAACAGAATCAAAGGCCTTCTTTAAAACAGCATGGCATTGGAATAAAAACAGACTCGCAGAACAATGAAATAGACTTGAATATCCTGACACTGACACAGATCCTCAAATATATGATCATTTAATCTTTGATAAAGGAGCAAGAAATATGAAGTGGAACAAGGAAAGTCTCTATAATAAGTGGTGCTGGCAAAACTGGGCAGCTACCTGCAAAAATGAACTCAGATGCCATGCACAAAAGTCATATTAATATGGATTAAAGACCTCAATATCAGACCTGAATCTATAAGGTTCATGGAGGAAAATATTGGCAGAAACCACACCCCATGACATTGAAGCTAAAGGCGTCTTCAATGACTAAACACCACTGACCAAGCAAGTGGAAGCAAAGATAAAAAAAATGGGACTACATTAAACTAAGGAGCTTCTGCACCTCAAGAGAACAGTAACCAAGATACCGAGATAGCCAGCCCACAGAATGGGAAAAACTATTTACCCAATACCCATCTGATCAGGGGTTAATAGTCAAGATATATAAGGCACTAGTAGAGCTTTACAAGGAAAAAATCCTCCAACCTCATCAAAAAATGGTGAGAAGAATTGAACAGAAACTTCCTCAAAGAACAAATACAAATAGCCAAAAGGTAAATAAAAATGTTCTACAATGCTAATCATCAGGAGGATGCAAATCACAACAACAATGAGATATCATCACATACCACAGAGACTGGCCCACATTCAAAAGAACAAAAGCGACTGGTATTGGCGCGGTTGTGGCGAGAAAGGGACTCTCATTCATTGTTGGTGAAAATGCCGACTGGTCCAGCCTTTTTGGAAAAGAATATGGACATATCTAAAAAACCCTAGAAATTGAGCTCCCATGTTTTTTTATTATTAGTGAAATACCATGAGGTACAGTTGTAGATTTACAATTTTTTGTGCTTGGGTTTCGATTATACAATGATCAAATACCCATCCCTCCACCAGTGCCCATTTTCCACCACCATGGATAATATCCCTCCCACCCCTATCCCTCCCATCCCACCCTGCCTCTGTGGCAGGGCAATCCCTTGTGTTCTCTCTCTCCTTTTGGGTGTTGTGGTCTGCAAAAGAGGCTTTGAGTGGCAAACATGTTCAGTCCATAGTCCACTTTCAACATGCATCTCCCCTCCTGGGAGGATCCTCAAAACATCCTTTATTTGGTGCTCCCTACTCTATTTGAGCTGCCCTTTCCCCTAGAATGCCTGGCTGGCCTCGAAGCTATGGAGTAATCCTCCTGGTGCTGATCTCAGCTATTCTTGGGTATTAATCTCATATTTTGTTACTTTATATTCCCCAGATGAATGCAATCTTTCTATGTCTATCCCTCACTTTCTGACTCATTTCGCTTAGCATGATACTTTCCATGTTGTACCACTTGTATATAAATTTCATGGCTTCATCTTTTCTAACAGCTACATAGTACTCCATTGTGTAGATGTACCAAAGTTTCTTTAACCAGTCATCTGTTCTTGGGCATTCAGGTTTCTTCCAGTTTAACAAACAAGTGCAGATGTCACTTCGACTATACATTTTTGCCTCTCTGGGATATATTCCCAGGAGTGGTATTGCTGGGTCAAATGGGATGAGCTCCCATTTTTAAAAAAAAAATTATTAGTGAAAAACCATGAGGTGCAGCTGTAGACTTACAAATTTTTGTGATTGGGTTTCAATTATACAATGATCGAGTACCCATCCCTCCACCAGTGCCCATTCTCCACCACCACTGATCCAAGTATCCCTCCCACCCCTCATCCTCCCCATATCACCCTGCCTCTGTGGCAGGGCATTCCCTTTTGTTCTCTCTCTCCTTTTGGGTGCTGTGGTTTGTATTGAGTGGCAATCATGTTCGGTCTATAGTCTACTTTCAGCATGCATCTCCCAGACTGGGAGGATCCTCCCAACACCTTTATTTGGTGCTCCCTTCTCTATCTGAGCTGCCTTTTCCCCTAGCATGTGTGGCTCGCCTCCAAGCCATGGAGTGAACCTCCTGATACTTATTTTAGCTATTCTTGGGTGTTAGTCTCCTATTTTGTTACTTTATGTTCCCCAGATGAATGCAATCTTTCTATGTCTGTCCCTCTCTTTCGGAATCATTTCGCTTAGCATGATACTTTCCATGTAGTACCACTTGTATGTAAATTTCATGACTTCATCTTTTCTAACAGCTACATAGTACTCCTTTGTGTAGATGTACCAAAGTTTCTTTAACCAGTCATCTGTTCTCGGGCACTCAGGTTTTTTCCAGATTCTGGCTATTGTAAAGAGTGCTGCAATGAACAAACAAGTGCAGATGTCACTTCGACTGTACTTTTTTTGCCTCTCTGGGATATATTCCCAGGAGTGGTATTGCTGGGTCAAATGGGAGCTCAATTTCTAATTTTTTGAGAATCGTCCATACTGTTTTACAAAAGGGCTGAACCAGTCGACATTCCCACCAACAGTGAAGGAGGGTCCCTTTCTCACCACATCTGCACCAACACCGGTTGCTTTTGTTCTTTTGGACTTGGGCCAGTCTCTGTGGTGTGAGATGATATCTCGTTGTTTTGATCTGCATCTCCCTGATGATTAATGATGTAGAGCATTTTCTCATGTGCCTTTGTTCCCATTTGACCCAGCAATACCACTTCTGGAATATAACCTGGGGGACCAAAAACACACAGCAGAAATGTGATCTGCAATTCTATGTTCATTGCAGCACTGTTCACAATAGCCAGAATCTGGAAACAATATAAGTGCCAAAGGAGAGACGACTGGATAAAAAAAAAATCTGGTACATCTACACAATGGAATAGTCCTCAGGTATTAGGAAAAATAAAGACATAAAATTTGCTTATAAATGGATATGCATGGACAGTATCACACTGAGTGAAATGAGTTAGAAGGAAAGGGACAGATAGAGAGTTGCATCATTCATTTGTGGGATATAAAAATATTAAAGGTAAAGGCCCTCCCGTTGATCATCGATTTGCTCGAGCGGGCCCAGTAACGTCTCCATTGGAGACTTTGTTGTTACTGTGTCTGGCACATCAAATACTCTCGGTAGCTTGCCGGGCTCTCCGAGAGGGGCGGAGGAATTGAACTCGGGTCGGCCATGTTGGCTGCATGCAAGGCAAACGCCCTACCCGCTGTGCTATCGCTATGAGACTAATATCTAAGGTGAGCGAAAACAGGGGCCAGGAGGATTGGTCAATGGTTGGAAGCTTTCACAAGTGTGTTGGGGTGGAGGGAAGTTAGTATAGAGAACAGACCATAGAGAAGGGAGTATTATGACAATAATAGTTGGAAATAATCACGATAGACAAGAACTGAGTGTTGAAAGTTTGTAAAGGGATATACATGATGACCTTTCAGTATCGTATTGTAAACCATAATGCACAAAAGGAGACGGGGGGGAGAGAGTGGAAGAAAGAGAGAAAGTAGGGGAAAGAGAGGGAAAGAGAAGATGACAAAGAGGAGGAGGAGGAGAAGGAGGAAGGGGAAGAGTGAAGGAGGAGGAGGAGGAGGAGGGCCTTCCATAGAGGTGGGGATGGGGGCAAAAGGGAAACTGGGGACGTTGGTGATGGAAAATGTCCCCTGGTGAAGGTACAGGTGTTGGAACATATGATTGAAATCCAATCTTGAATAACTATAACTGTGTATCTCATGATGATTCAATTTTTAAAAATTAAAAACAATCTTCTATTTGCACTTGAATAAAAGAAGAAACTTGATTATTCATAGTTTCAGGGTGGTCGGAGGAAAAAGACAGTGAAAATTCTTCCCAGGTTACCTTCATTTCATTTCATTTCATTTCATCATCCTGTTATTCGTCGATTGCCTCGAGCAGGCCCCTCTTTCATCCTAACCCTGAGATTATATTCAAGGCTCTTTAGGAGAATGAGACCCATCATTGTTACTGGTATTTGGCATATTTGGTACGCCACGGGGAGTTTGCCAGACTCTGCCCTGTGGGCAGGCTACATTCGATAGCCTGCAAGTTTGTCCAAAACAAAGAGGACAAGAAGGCCAAGCCGGTTACCTTCAATGTAGGAGAAATTTATAGCTGAAGTAAATTAAGACAGGGCAGGGTGCCTTGTGGTGTGTTCCTGGTAATTCCAGCATCCTGGCTGATCAAACAGTGTATTTCTATTGGGGGACTTTAGGTAGGATGTGCCCTGGGTGTGAACAAATTGCTAACCTCAAGATAAGAGTTTTTACATTACTCAAATCTCTTAAGGAATTCCAGGACCCATGGCATTTAACAAAGAGGCTGGCATTGTAATTCAAATGGAGGTGGGTTGCAGCTCTTCTGTGCCCAAAGGAAAGCTCTCCCCTTGAAAGAAGGAAGCCCCTGGAGAAATCACTCAAGCTCCCAAAAGGGTTTTTGGTTTGTTTGCTTGGTTTGGGGGCCATACCTGGCAGTGTTCAGGTCTTACCCCTTACTCTGCCTTCACGGGGTCTGGGCATGGACCCAGGTCAGCCACGTGAAAATCATTAAGGCCCATTGTAAAGGTTAAAAAAATTACATTTGAAGAAAAGTGAAAAGAGGATTTAACCTACAGGCACCTGGGAATTCTAAACACCTGGTTAGACAAAAGCTGCATTTACACTGCTGAGGTTTGAGATAGGCTGTGTTCTAGGAGTGACCAGAACAACCGTTGGGATACATCCGTAACATTGGAGCGGGGAAAGATGACTGTGCCAAGAAAAAGGACAGTGGGTAGGGCACTTGAGCTGCAGATTCCCCTCGTAGGGCCCAGAGCCCAGTCAGGAGGAATGCCTGAGCACCAAGGATATGGCCCAAAAAGAGGGCTATGCGGGGAGAGGGGAAGAGTGTAACATCCCAATAATGTCACTCAGATGCCAGGCTGCAGGGCCTAGTTGTTCAAAAGGCCCGTTTGACCAAGGGGACACCTGGTGAGTCGGGTGGGGTCTGTCGGTCCTGTTTTGCTCAAGGAAGATGGTTCCTACCAGGTGCTTTGGGGCTGGTTGCTCTGCAACCTCTCCCTCTCTCTGGTTTTCTTCGCTTTTCTTCTCCCAGGAAGAAGTAAGCGGGATGGGGAGGGAATCCCCTGGTCTTCTCCCTTTACAAAGTAGAGGGAAGCTCCTCTGTCTTGCCCACTGCTGCCAGTTGTCCCCCTGCCAAGCCTGCATGTCACTCTTGGAGTGTCACTCTTGGCTGGTGCACTGATGCTCAGTGTCTCAGGTAGTGACCATTCAGAGTCAATGACCAAACCAAAGCGCCAACCTCTGAGCAGGTGCAGGGCTGATGACAGCCTTCTCTCCCGCAAACACCTGGCAGTGCTCAGGGGTCACTCTTACTTCATATTTGGTGCTAGGGATCAAATTGTGCTCTGCCACATGCAAGGCAAGTGCCCTACTCAGTGTACTATCCTTCCAGCACTACTCCTTCATTTTGGCTTTTTGGGTCACACCTGGTGATGCTCAGGGGTTACTCATGTCTCTACACTCAGGAATTAGTCCTGGTGTTGCTTGGGGGACCATACGAGATGCCGGGGATTGAACCTAGTTCAGCCGAGTACAAGGCAAATGCCCAACCCCCTGTACTATCACTCTGGCTCATCCTCCTCCTCCTCCTTTCTATAGACATTGTTGTTTGGGATTGGGGCTCTTCCTAAGGTGCTCAGGGCTACATCCGGCTCTGTGCTCTGTGCGAGCTTGTAAGCTGGGGTTTCTGCCTCAGAGCCTGTGTGGAGTCCTGAATGCATTTCAGTGGCTTCCTCTGAAGTGGTTCTGCTGAGGAAACAGAACAGAAGCCTGGACCACTGCTTCCCTTCTGCTAGAGCATGTCCCGCTCCCTTCCTACCTGCTCTACTGGGCAAATGAAACAACAGACAATCCTGACTGGGGAGATCATCTCTGGAGGTGGGGGTGGGCTGGCAGGAGCACCCAAGACAAGCTCCAAGCTGCTCTATGACCGCTCTCTCCCCAGGGAAAAGCTGGTATGCAGAAACCAATGGCTCCTTGGCACAGGATGTTGCTGCAGCGAGGGCCCACTCTCAAATGCACACAGTCAACGGCTATGCCCACAGGACTCTGCCAGGTATGTATCCACAATTATTTCCCTGGGTCTCCTAAAGCTGTGCCCAAACCCCCAGTAATGTGACTGCCTCCTATACTCAAGGCATGCCTGCAATAGGAAAGCACAGCAAACAAGAGTCTCATAAGAGTGAATTTGCCAGTAGTTTCAACTGCTACTTTCATTACACAAATTCAGCAAGATACCTGCACCAATATCAGGGTTCGATGAAAAGAAAGCAACCAGACCAAGAGTATACTCCTTAGGAACATGATTGTCAAGATACAAGCTCAATAAAAAGTAGAAACTTGATCACTTGACATCCCATTACTCATCTATTTGCTCGAGTGGGCACCAATAACATCTCCATTCGTCCCTGTTGCGTGCTAGTGTAGCCCAATGGCATCTGCTCATTCTAGGAACACGAAGAGCCTCAAACCAATCATTCAGGGTCTTGATGAAGAAGTCTGAGCATCTCGTTGGTGGACGATCCCACTATCTTTTGAAGTCCCGTGGAATCCAGTTGGTAATGGTTCTAGTCCAGTGGTCATCTTCAAATCAAATTATGTGTCCCGCCCATCTGATTTTCGACGGCTTGACAAACGAGACAGCATCCCTGATTCTTGATTGTCAACGGAGGTTGGAACTCCGGATTCTTTCTCTCATTTGAGTGAAGCGTGATAATCCAAGCATAGCTCTTTCGATTCCTCTTTGGGAGACCCAAATACCGTTCTCATCCTGTTTTTGTAGGGCTCAGGTCTCTGAGGCGTATGTTAATGCAGGAAGAACAGTGGAATCGAAGAGATGTGCCCAGAGTCGGAGGTTCTTCATCCTCTTAGCTATTTCTTCAACGCTCTTGAAGGCATTCCAAGCCGCTCTCTTCATCCTGCGCAACTCAGGTGCTAGGTTATTCGTCATGTTGACTTCTTGATCTAGGTATACATAACTGTTGCGTTCTGAGATGATTGTTCCTTTGAGAGCGAATGGAACGTCAGGAACGAGACTGTCATAAACATTGTCTTCGTGAGATTCAGCTGTAGTCTGACCTTTCCACACTTGTGGTCGAAGTCATCCAGCCTTTGTGCTGCTTGGCTAACGTTTGATGTTATTAGAACGATGTCATCATCGAAGTGGAGGTGGTGTAGTTGCCTACCCTGCCCTCTCTGCTTCCACCAACCTCCAGCAACCCAGGGATTACACACAGAAGACCCACCCTACTGGTACCAGATAAATACCTCATCGATAGACCTCCACTACCTCCACTACCTCCACTACCCAGCTGCCGCCATGCTCCAGGCCACTTTCCGGACACATCATAAGACACTTAATACCCATCTTCCAAGATTACCGCACCATATTTGATAGGGTCCAAATATGGTTTGAACCATGGGAACACCTGCAAGGGCGATTAGAGGCCGCCCTAAAAGCCTCTATCCCTCTCAGAGAGCCTAGCAAGCTACCAAGAATATCTCACCCACACGGCAGAGCCTGGCAAGCTATCCGTGGCATATTCGATATGCCAAAATCAGGAAATACAATGGTTTTATTCCCCAGTAAAAAGTAGGAACAATAGAGATAAATCTAGAAAGTCACACAAAAAGAGACTAGGGACATATTTTTAAATGCAAAGAAATGATAGAAGGAAACTTCAAAACATTTGAAATAACCTTGGGCCTTCAGATTAAAATTTTCCAGTAGGAATGTCAGAGAGTGCCACAGAAAATGGTTATTATGGGGTTTCATAGAACAATAAGGAGCTATTGAATAAACCTTTCCCTAGGAGAGAGAAATTGCATCACAAAGACAAGAAAACTATAAGAAACATTATGGAAGACACTTTAAAATTTCTGAGGATAAGGTCTTCACGGGCTGGAGCAATAGCACAGTGGGTAGGACATTTGCTTTGCACGCAGCTAACCCAGGTTCGACTCTTCTGCCCCTCTCGGAGAACCCGGCAAGGTACCAAGAATATCCCGCCTGCATGGCAGAGCCTGGCAAGCTCCTCAGGGCGTATTCTATATGAGAAAAACAGGAACAACAAGCCTCACAATGCAGACGTTACCTGGTGCCCACTTGAGCAAATTGATGAACAACAGGAGAACAGTGTTACAGGACAGACAGTGAAGGTCTTTACAAACTCGAGTTGCTCAAGTTTTGTTTTGTTTTGGTTTTGGTTTGGGGGCCACAAGCCAGTGATGCTCAGGGGTTACTTCTTACTCTGTGCTCAGGAATCACTCCTGGCAGTACTTAAGGGACCATATGAGATGCCAGAGATCAAACCCAGGCATGTCTCTTCCCTACTGTACTGTTGCTCCAGCCCCTCAGCCTTGAGTTCTTAGGCAAACTGCACTTTGGGTTGGGCTTTGAATTGAGAACCAAGATGGTTTCCACGATAAACATCCTGCCCTTGGAAGCCACTGGCTCTGAAAAAGTTGGGAGAAAAGCAAGAGGGAAGAAGTTGGAAGCTTAAAGCCCAAGAGGAGAATGATGATTTTTATTACTAACCAATCGTGGCAATAAAAAGGGGCAAGGATGTGAGAAATAGTCTCCAGAAAAATGATGGAACAGCAGTGCACATCTATGCTACCTGGCTTAGATGGGGAACTAGGAAAGGCTTCCCTGAGGAAGTTTCCTATAAACCGAGCTTCGGAAGAAGATTAGAAATATGGAAATAGGGTGGGGATGAGAGGAGACTGAGAGGGACTTTTCAGACTTGCTAGGACTTCTAGAGAATTGGTACTTGACTTATATAGCCCCCGAAGAGTTGTAGAATCCCATCTGGGGTGTGAACATGCGACACTGGGTTCCTGGTGAGTGACAGGCTGGGAAAGGAATACGGACAGATGCTCTTCAGTCACGAGCTATGGTAACTATTGGGTGCAGAAAAGAGTGAAGGAAGGGTGGTGAAAAAATAGATATATTTACAAGCTTTGGGGGTCAAAATAGGAGACAGCGACAGTCTTGAAGTTCCCAGTGTGAGAGCTAAACAACACGCAGCTCCTGAGAGTATCTCACCCGCACGGCAAAAGCCTGGCAAGCTACCCGTGACGTATTCAATAGGCCAAACACAGTAACAACGAGTTTCACAATGGAGATGTTACTGGGCCCGCTAGAGCAAATCGATAAATAATGGGAGGAGAGTGCTACAGTGCTACTCAACTTTATTACCACAGCTGCTACTAGATTGGGTGTGAGCAGTGAAAATGGTGATAGGAATTTCTTTCATTCACAGGAATGAGTTCAAGATGGTACCATTCACTGAACTAGAAGAAAAATTCATCTGGAAGATGAGGGGCTTTGGATCTGGGGGGTTTAAGAGACATCCTGGTGAAGATGTTGAAAAGCTGGTACTCTATGTGATTCCTGGGTTCTAGGAGTGGCCAGAAACAGGAAAGGAGAGTTGTCAGCACATGAATGGTAATGAATGCCATGATGTTGTTCAGGGAGAAAACAGGGAATCACTAGAGAATAAGACCAAGGACAGAGACTGGGGGCACTTTATCTTTTAATGGATGGATCGCAAAGGAAGAGTCCAAAGAAGGAGCAGTAGAAACCCAAGAGGAACAAAATCCAATAAGGTGTTCACATGGCAGCAAAGGCTTGAGAGAATTTCCAAAAGGAGCAAATGGTCAACAGTTTCGGATGGAGACTAGAAAGAGCCTCTGGATTTAGCAGCATTATGGACATTGGATACCTTGACCAGAGCTATTGGGTTTACAGCAAGCTACAGTCCTTGAAAAGCTGGTTTTCTAGTCAAGAAAATAACATTTGAGAGGGGGCTTTCCTCTTCCCACCCTGATGAGTGTTTACCACTCTACATGCTCCTATCCCTCAACTATTGCTGTCTTATTTCCTTCTTTCAGGTCTGACGGGATGCCACAAGAGATCAGTCTACTGGCATGTGATTGGGATGGGAACTACCCCTGAAGTGCACTCAATCTTTTTGGAAGGGCACACATTTCTTGTGAGGAACCATCGTCAGGTCTCTTTGGAGATCTCACCAATAACTTTCCTGACTGCCCAGACGGTCCTCATGGACCTTGGCCAGTTCCTGCTGTTTTGTCAGATATCTTCACACCAACATGGTAATATCTTTGGGTGTTAAATGCAAATATGATAAATGCCTAGCTCTGAATTTGCGTCTATGTTTGTTGTCATTGGTTTTGAGGTTTTGGTTTTAGGGCCATTCTCGGAGGTGCTCAGGGAACCATATGGGTTCCCTTATCACACCAGCCTTGGGCATGTGCAAGACAGGCACTGTACTATCTCTGTGCTCCTAGCTGTACTCTTAATGGGATTTACAGCACACTATTTGGTATGGGATAACTCTAGCTGCCAATTTTCAAAGATTTTGCCTTGAGTATAAGACTTTGAGTCATAGTGCCAGTTAGTAGTTTTGTTTTTCTTTTTTTTTTTTTTGCCTCCCAAATAGTGCCCAGGCTGCTCTGTGCATAGGTGCTGCGAGGGGCGTGAGGTGCGGGGGAAAGAACTCAAGGTATATACTCTTCAGCCCTTAGGTACTGTCCTGGTCTTCACTGTGAATTTTCTACTAAATGCCTGCAATGGAAGGGAGGAGGTTTCCGCATGAGCGAGGCAGTACAAGGAGGAGGGATTGTCGGTGACAGGTGTGATGCTATTTTATGGGAATGGAGAGCCCTGCAAAAAAACCAGCACCGTCTCTGGTGGCAGGCCCCAGCTCTCCACTCTTGGAAGTGGACCAAGAGCAACACATGGCAACTGTAAGTGGACATTTGCCATGCTTGCTGGCGGGCTCCAGCCCCTGATACCCACACAGGCTTCAGCAGATGCCTGTGGATGAGGTGCCTGGTTGCTCGGGGTATATTCAGAGTGGAAGGGGCAGGCAGAACCTTGGTGTCTGCAGTTTCGAATCTTCCTTTGTAGTTAGGGCCTGAGCAAGGCTGTAGGCTGTGATCCTCTCACTGCCATTTCCCTCTCTGTGTAGTCACCACTCTGTTGACTCATCTGTCACCTCCCCAACACTCACTGTGCTCTGTGCTGCAGCTTTTGAGGGCTGTTGGAGGGGAAGGATGAGCAAGCCTGACCTTGCCCTTTGACAGTTCCTTTTATTCCTCTCCTGTTGTGATGCAGGAATAAAATCTGCATCTCACACTATCCTCTCAGATGCAGCTTGACTTGATCTTGCCATCCACCCACTGTTTCCCCCGATGTCTTGTGAGTGACTTTGTCATGGTCCTCTGAAGTCATGGATATTAGGGACAGTTTCTCCTTGTGTGCTGCTTGATGTTGGGGAAAGGATTGACAAGACACTAGGGAGCACAGGGTCTCCTACCGAGTGAGCACCGGAAAATCGCCCTAGACGCCAGGGACTCGCTCCTTACTGCACTTTGACCGTCATCATGATACTTAGGGCCCAAGTCAGTTAAAGATGAATATATTTTATGTTTTGTTTTGGTCCTTTGAAAACTTTTCCTCATTGATTATAATCCTTGTTTTTCAGAAAGATGTTTTGTCTTATTGGAGCTCAAACAAAAGCTTTAGAGATCTAGAATAAATTCCTTTTAAAGCCACATGAGCCCCAGTCTAGTTATTTGCTTGTACTGAAATCTGCCCTCTTCTCTCTGTCCCTTCATACTAATTGATCCTAGAAATAGCCTGTCAGACAGACAGGCAGGGATTAGTGTCCCTCACACTTTACTAAGCTTGAGAAGGGTAGTGTGGAATGGACTTGTCATAGGGTTTACAACTAGTTACAGGCACTATACTATACTATTAAAATAGATGGCAATTTCCACAGTTTTACATCATACATTCTCATGTCTTTGTGAATTTGGAACGGGCCTTAAAGTGCATAGCTTCTGGGCCAGGTGTGTGGGGCAAATGGTAGTATACATATTTGTGCTAGGAGATGCCCACACAAATTTGCTTACTATAATATTTTCCACTGATATGCCATTATTAAATCAATGTTTTATACTATAGAGTAAATTGAATGTTCATTTAAAATGCAAATTTAGAACTTTCTATGTCATTAGTGACTATGGGAAAGGGAAATTGGCTGAACAGGGTTTCCAAATGCTGATAAAAAGCAATTCTCCAAGTTATAATTCAGGAGTTGGAAGTGATAGGCACAGAGCCATGTTGAGGAGGGAAATATTCAGATTTACGGTCCAAACAAATGAGTGATTTTTGGAAAAAGAGGAAAGTCAGACAGAGAGGAGGAGTGAGTGCAAAAAGCAGGTGTGGGCAAGGCCAATGAGGTTACAAGGAGGTTCTTGACCTTCCTGGTGAGGATGAAGCCACCGTCGGGAAGGCAGGAACCACACTGTTTGCTTTGTCTCCCCGCAGAAGGCATGGAAGCTTATGTCAGTGTGGAGAGCTGCCCGGAGGAGCCCCAAGTGAGGAAGAACAACAATGACAGAGAGGAAGTCTATGATGATGACCTGGACGATGATGACCTGGACGTGGTCAGCTTTGATGACGACCACGCCTCCCCCTTTCTCCAGGTGCGCTCAGTTGCCAAGAAGCACCCAAAGACTTGGATTCACTACATAGCAGCGGAGGAGGGTGACTGGGATTATGCCCCCTCGAACGTCGCACCCAGTGACAGGTACTAGCTCTCAAGCTTCTCTCCCCTGCTTGAAGAACAGCAAGTCCTCCACTCACAGCTCAGCCTAAGCACGGGCTGTGTTGGGAAGCAGGGTGCTGGTCTTTCTCACATCCCTTGGATTAATCATACCACTGGCTTCGAGCTGGACTCTAGCAACCTCCCCTTCCCTCAGAAATCTCTTTTGCCACCTCTCTCTTGAGTTGTCTTCGGCCATACCAGCAGTGTACAGGAATCACTCCTGGGAGTCCCCGGTGGTGCCAGGGATCTGACCAGGGTCGACCACATGCAGGGCAAGCACCCGAAACCATGCTCTATCTTTGGTTCTCTTTCTCCAACCTCTTATCTTTTGTTGGCCTATACAGAAGTTATGAAAGTCTATATTTGAACAATGGGCCCCAGCGGATTGGTAAGAAATACAAAAAGGTCCGATTTATGGCGTACTCAGATGAAACATTCAAGACCCGCAAAGCTACTCAGGATGAATCGGGAATCTTGGGACCTTTGCTTTATGGAGAAGTTGGAGACACACTTTTGGTAAGTTAAGAAAAATACATGCCTTGGGAAGGAAGAAAAAGTCTGTTGGGTTTTAATTTTGAAAAACTTAGTAATTCAACCATGTCTCCAATGAGTATGACCTCAAGAACTATACATGATAATAAGTGTAGACTATAATGTTTTCAGATTATAATTTAAAAAAGTGTGTGTATACAATCAAAACTTTAGTTCAGGGCTGGAGAAATATTACAGTGGGCAGGGCACTTGCCTTGCACACTGCTGGCCCAGGTTTGATCGCTGGCACCCCATATGGTCCCCTCATCCATACCAGGAGATATCACTGAGCAGAGCCATGAATAGAAACTGAACACTGATGAGTTTGGCCCAACACCCCCCTCAAACAAAACAAAACAAAACAATTTAAGTTCTATTCCCAGCAATGCCCTACGTTCTAGATGTTATCTGGGGAGATGTGTGTGAGGCTCTGGGTGAGAGTCCCATCACCACAATAAAATAAAATAACACATGTGAACTGCCACTCTTCTGAAATACTCACTACCTAGAGTTTAATGCAGACAGACTTCTAGAACTTTTGACACTAATTATATACTTTGATAATCAACAGACTCTGGCCAATGCCTATTTGTAGACAACCTGAGAGCTCAGATGGATTTTATATTTTTAAGAGGGTATAAAGTAAAGAGTAGGATAATATGTGAAATACCAGATATGGCTCAAAATTCTAGAAGATAGGAATAGGTTAATTTAACATTAGAAAGTCAAATGTGGTCCTGTGCTATATTAAGAGGTGAGATGGGGAAGTTTCATTTAACTTCAATAGCTAACGAAAAAACATTTTATCAAAATTTGACATCTAGGATGAGAGAGAGAGCACTCACTGGGCTAAGCACAGTCTCCGCATGCAGAGAGTTCAATTCCTAGCACTACGTGGTCCCCTGAACCACAGAGTGACCCCTCGAGCACCCAGCCAGTAGTAGCCCGTGAAGGACACCAGGTATAGCCCCCAAAGAAAAAAATAACATCTGTTTATAATGAGGTTATGGGTAATGGCATTGCAAAGAGCATGTTTATCCCTCACACCACTCATATTCCAAGAGTAGTGCACTACATTTGATGGGGTTTAAAGTAGAAGGCAACCAATCTTAAGGTAAATATATTTTTACAGATAGTAGCACACAAGGCTCAAACCTAAACCACATATGAGTCATCTCTTATAGAAGGGCTTAATGTCCCCTGGGTGAAATACAACAATCTTCACACACTCTCCTCTAAAGAAAAAGGAAAGTTTTCTGGAGCATTTTTAGCGGTTTATCCGTAACAAACAATACAAAGTAAAAAATTTTGGTTCTGTTTTGGGGCAGGAGTTGGGGTTTGGGATGGAAACATCCAAAATATGCTGGTGAGAAGGTGTAATGGTGGTAGTATTGGTGTTCAAATATTAAATGTAATAAAATACTGTGCACTACCTTATAACAATTAAATCAGCACTGTAGCAATGTCCTGTTGTTCATCGATTTTCTTGAGTGGGCACCAGTAATGTCTCCATTGTGAGACTTGTTATTACTGTTTTTGGCATATCGAATACGTCATGGGTAGCTTGCCAGGCTTTGCCGTGTGGGCGAGATACTCTTGGTAGCTTGTTGGGCTCTCTGAGAGGGGCAGAGGAATCGAACCCAGGTCGACTGCATGCAAAGCAAACGCCCTACCCACTATGCTATCGCTCCAGCCCCCCAAATTAAATTAAATTAAAAAATAAAAGATACTTAAAAATAAAAAAGCATGTTTATCCTGATAAGGTTCTTCAGAAAACTTATAGAAAGCACGAGACTTGGCCGTGAAACTCGGAAATCTTTCTGCTTCTGATCAGCACAAGAGCAGAGAGCTAGTAGTGAGCTTAAGACACTTGCCTTTCACATTGTCAGCATTGCTTTGCTCCGCAGTACCTCTGTCAGGCAATCTTCAGCCCTGCATCCCTGTTCCCTCACATTGAACCGCTAGGAAGGGCCTTCCCCGGGAGTCTCCACACCGGAAGTTCAGGGTGAGACGCAGCTAATAAATACCAACCTTTATTTACTATTTCACTAAAATTCTGACCACTATTCCTAGGAGGAAAACAAAAGATCTATGATTGACAAGAAACAAGGCTTTTAAATAGTTGAAGATAAAGTAGATTGAGGGCAGATGGCTGGAGGTAGAATTCCTTTGGTTGGAAAGGGTAATTCTAAATACAAAGGAAAAGCTACAGAAAGTCATGTGATACTGGATTCAAGCTGGACACAATGGTATGACTAGGCACAAGTGCACAGACCGCGGAGGTGTGGTGGCAGGGAGAAGAGGCCTCTTCACTTCTTTTGTCTTGCTTTGTTCTGGGGCTACACCCAGCAATGCTCAGGGGTCACTCCATGTCTGTACACAAGAACCACTCCTGGTGGTGCTCCTGGGACCCTACGGGGTGCCAAAGATTGAACCTGGTTCCACTATGTGCAAGGCAAGCTCCTTACCCACCATGCGTATGCTCCTGCCCCATTTGGGGAGATCTTAGTGGGTCTTTTCTTTCTTAGATTGTATTTAAGAATGGAGCTAGTCGACCATACAATATTGTCCCTCACGGAATCACAGTGGTTGGACCTCTGCATGCAGGGAGACTGCCAAAAGGTAAGTGTTGCCTCTATTTCCTTCTGTGTTTTGGTCGCTGTGGGGGTCACATCCAACAACGCTATCCATAGGATTTGGGGCCAGCAGTGTCTGGGGTGTCGGGAATCACACCCCGGGCCTCACACGTGTAGAACATGTACGCTACTCCTTGAGCCACATCCTTGGTTCCTCTGCTTCCATTTGTGTGTGCCTTTCAGTGGATGAATAACCGTCTGTGCTCTCCATCTGTCCACTGTTTGGATTACTGGGTCTTGAACAAGGTGCTTTCGCCTTCCTCCTTTCTGAAAGATTGCCTTGGCCACTGAAGGTCCTTTGAGCATGCACAGTTTTTATTGATTTCTGTCCTTGTAGGGACTCACCCAGCAGTGCTAGGGGGCACCGGCTTCTGTTCTTGTTGGGGGCCTTGCTGCAGACCTGGTGCTTTTTTGCTTGGCTGTACAATATGCTTCAGGAGCCCTGAAGGCCACATTTGGGGTTCTCAGGGGGCTCAAGGTGCTCTGGATGAATTTGAGGTCTCCTACCAGCTAGGCATAGTCTCTACCCATTGTGCTATCTCCCCAGCCCGCCCCCCCAACATAGATTTTTGATTAAGCTTGTTGCAAAAGCAGCCCCCTGGAACTTTGCGAGAATTTTGTTGGCTTTTGGGAGAGGAGTTTGCATGTTAGTAATAATAATACTATTATTGAAGCACATATATCACCACACTGTCCTATGTACTACAATACCCATATGTATTACGCCTATATACTTCACAAAACCCGCATAAAAATATTATGTTTTGCCTTAAACACTCATGTAAATTTTTGTTTGTTTTGGGGCCACACCTGGCAGTGTTCAGGGGTTATTCCTGGCTCTGTGCTCGGGAATTACTCCTGACAGGCTCAAGTGACCATATGCGATTCCAGGGATCAAATCTGGGTTAGTCGAATGCAAAGAAAACAGGCTACCTGCTGTACTATCGCTCAGGCCCAACTGGGGCAGTTTCAGATCTTTACAAGAACCTGTTTCTTCACATTTCCCCGGTGATTTACAATATCAGTGCTTCTCATGCCTGCCTAAAGACCCTAAGTTCAGATTCAAGTGCTCGCCATTTGAAGGCCAATATTCCAGAAACAAGAGTTGATATAGGGGCTGGAGCAATAGTGTATGCGGGGTGTGTGTGTGTGGGGGGGGTGCTCGCATTGTACTCAGTAAACCCTGGTTCAATCCCTAGCATAACATATGGTCTCCCAAGTCCTCCTGGGGTGATTCCTTAGTATAGAGCCAGGAGTAAGTACCACCTGGTGTGCCCCCCCCAAAAAAAACCCCCAAAAATTGATATGAGAGAAAAAGAGTCTTTAAGGGGCTAGCAACCTAAGAGAGAAAATGGCAAACTTGTGAGTCCCCAAACTCACCTGCCTTGAAACTGGGGCTGGAATTGATATCAGGATAGAAAAATTAAGTTAGAAGGTGAAGGTCATGGGCAGAGAGGAGGGAGTTCTGGCTCAGGCCATCCTCACTGATGTCAGTGGGATGCTTGGAGGAGGGTGCTCTGTGCCTGTGCCATGGTCAGGCAATACTCCTCCGTTTCCAGGGTCCCCACGATAATCTTGAAGAGTCCCTCCAGGAACTGCTGTTGACTCTTTTCCAAGGGTTAAAGGAGTCCTCGGGCTTGATAAGGCTCTGCGTGTTCTCAGAGGCCTTTTGTTTTCTCGTCTCCCTCCCTCCACCTCTCACTGGACCTGGTTCAACATAAAAAGCTGACACTGGGCATGAGGACATCTCTTAGGACTGAGGTACGTAGGGCAAAGACCTGGGGCAGAGATACTTATGAAAAGTGTATGTGTAGGAACAAGATGGATTCTGTCGCTCATGCTTGCTCATAGTATCAGGTCATGTCCCTTCAACTTGATGCATTTTATCAGTCTGTGATCTCATATGCAATAGATAGACTACCCCCTTTCATCCTATTTAGAATGTTTTTATTTTATTTTTATTTTTAAGTTATTTTTGTTGTAACTCAGAATTCCTCAGGGATTACTCCAGGTTCTGTCTTCAGGATTTACTCCTTGTGGTGTCGGGGACCTATGGGGTGCCAAGGATCAAACCTGGCAATCACCTTACCTGCTGTACTATGGCTCTGGCCAGGTATGTTTTTATTTTAACTTAACTTTTTTCCCTGGGTCTCGGGATCAAACCCAGGTCTTACATGCAAGCTACCCAGGTCTAACAGAGCCGTATGTGGAATGCCGAGGGCTCTCCCTGCCCCTATCTTCATCTAACAGGACAGAGCATGCTGGCTTGAAGATTGTTTTCTTCTTTTAGCATTTACAAAATAGTACTTCATTTAAATCTAAATATAATTTCAAGTGAGTAACTCCGCCCTCTCTGTTATTTTTCTCTATCTTTAATTTTTCCATATTCATACTTCTAGGTCTTCCTCAATCAGTAGCTTTAGGTGTTTCACCAAACTTGTAAACACTTGGTTGGACCTTTATTTCTTCAAGTATTTCTTACCCTCTTCTGCTTCATCTCTTTCAAGATTTCTCTCACATTTTCATTCGACCTTTGGCTACTGTGTCACATTTCTTCGTGTTTTGAGCATACTCCTTTGACCGTTTTCCCACTTTCATGCAAATTAAATGGTCACTGTTGATCCAGCTCCAGGTCATGGAGCCAGCTCTCCTATCCCAAACTGGATTTGTTTTACTGAGACCACTCAGACAGCACCCTCTCCGATCAGTGGTAAAAGGAAGTTGGAGAATCAACTCCTGGAACAGGCCTCATGCTCAGGAGATGGTGCAGTGGCTCCTCCTCGTGGTTTTGGGCGGTCTACACAATCAGAGAAATTCTCTAGTAATCAGCTATAGAAATGATCCCTGGGAGTATAATCTTCACAAAGTGGAATTTTTGAGTCAACACTAAATGCTTTTGGGGGGAAGCAATTTGAGAAGGGGGCTATGGAACCCATACCTGGTCCCAATGGATATTATTTTCGCTAAATATACTTTGGGGTCCCCTCTCGGAGAGCCTGGCAAGCTGCCGAGAGTATCCGATATGCCAGACACAGTAACAACAAAGTCTCCAATGGAGACGTTACTGGGCCCGCTCGAGCAAATCGGCGATCAACTAGGGCTGGAGCGATAGCACAGCGGTAGGGCATTTGCCTTGTACGCAGCCAACATGGCCGACCCGAGTTCGATTCCTCCGCCCCTCTCGAGAGCCTGGCAAGCTACCGAGAGTATTCGATATGCCAGACACAGTAACAACAAAGTCTCCAATGGAGACGTTACTGGGCCCGCTTGAGCAAATCGACGATCAACGGGAGGGCCTTTATCTTATACTTTGGGGTTACATTCTACATCAGTGAAATCTTCTTTTTTTTTTCTTTTTGGGTCACACACCCGGCGATGCACAAGGGTCACTTCTGGCTCTGCACTCAGGAATTACTTCTGGTGGTACTCGGGGGAACATATGGGATGCTGGAGTTCGAACCTGGGTCGGCTGTGTGCAAGGCAAACGCCTTACCTGCTGTGCTATTGCTCCAGCCCCATCAGTGAAATCTTACCTTTCATTATCAACCTGTTCAGTGTTGATGAGGGAGTCCTCCCAAGCAGTCTGCGTTTTCGTAGACGATTCTTTCCCCTGGCCTGCAGAAGTGATGCTGCTTGAGTCCAGGGCTGCTGAAGGTCACCAGGGCCACTGGTGGTGGTGCTCTGGGGGCCATGAAGGGCCCACCTTGTCCAGCACTGTCAGACACATACTCAGGTCTTGAAATGATCTTCTTGGACCACACATCGGGTTTATTTGCTTGGCTATTCGTGTAGGAGTTCAGACCACACATTTCTTGTAGATTTTTTTTTCTCTTTCATGGTAAAAACTGTCCTTCTTGCGTTGCTTCTGTGATGAATGACGTGAATCATTTTAGAAGCACCACACAAGTTGGGCTATTTTACCTACATGTTGAAGATGTGTTGAGGCTGGCCCAGGTCAGGGGTGTGTATCTCGGTTTGGGATTTGTATGCACAATCTTACAAAGAGTGTTTTAACAGTCAGTTGTGTGTCATTACTGCTCCGTTGAATTTTTTAATAGATTGAACTGCTTACATATTCTGTGTGTTCTTTAATTTTGAGTGAGGATTTTGTTGCATATCGTATGCCAGTGAAGAATTGAACCACGGGCCTCAAACATATAAACAAACCTTGATTCTCAGTGATGAAGTTCAGGTCCCCAATGACTCTCTTGGAGGAGGTTATGGGAGCTGGAGCCTCAGACAGAGAGCCTTGAAGACTTCTGACTCCCTGCCTCTACCCACTGAAACTTCAGCACAGCAGGTCAGGGAGAGGCTAGGCTGGTCTCAAGAGTTAGCCGATACTGCAGGCCTGTGCAGGCCCTGGGTTCTACCCCAGGAACTGTGGCACTGCTGACAGTAGTCTTGCTTGTCCCTTATAGCCCTGCCTGGTTGTTTGCTTTGGGGTTTTTGTTTGGTTCTGTGCAACAGCTGGTAATGCTCTGGGCTCACTCCTGGCTCTGCCCTCAGGAATGACTCTTGGCTGTCAGGGGATCATATGGGATGCTGGTGATAGAGCCTGGGTCGGTCATGTGTGAGGCAAACATCCTACCTGCTGTACTACATCTAAGGACCCTGGTTATTTGCTTCAGAAAGGAAGCATGGGGAAAGGGATGAGTGCTTTCATATAATGCTAATCCTTCCTGTGACTCCATATCCTGTCTCTGAAGATAGCAAGATAACCATGCTTGGAACATCAAAGATATGGTACACAAGGGAGGTCATACCTGCTGTTGTCCAGTTTTGCTCTCTGGGAATGGGACTCGATCCCTCTACCTTAACAGCGAGAGATTGCAGCTCCGCCTCTGCGCTGTGTGTGCACTTGTCGCCACCTTGTGGACATACTTGAGACCGCATCTTTCAATGCCCACGATATTAGCACTGCTTTCCGGCTTGAACCAAACTGGGACAAGGAACAGCAGGTTTTGGGGTGTTTGGAATGAGTGTGTGGGAAGCTCAGCACAAGCTGGGCCCCTGCAATATTTACTGGTGCCTCTGTGCCTTGGATTCAGTTCCTGGAGGCGTTGGAGGGCCGAGAAAAACAGATTGGTTAAGGATCCTGTGCCTTCTACTGCAAGTAGGTCACGCTCTAATCCCACTCTCCCTGGTGGCTCAGCCGGTATCCTAGCAACGAGACGTGATGAGCGCTCGAGCCTCAGAATCTGGGGCCGAAGACTGTGTCTCCCTCCCCCCACCTGCAAGGCCCCTCCTTGTGCTGAAGTATCGGCATGGTTAGAGCAGGGAGGGGATCAGGAGTCAGCTGACTTGTGGGCCTTGCAGGGACCCTGGGTTCCACCCCGGGACTCTAGCGTGTGTGGACACTACTGGGAGTGGTTCTTCTGGTTGTCTGCAGCAGCCCTGCCTGGTCGGTGTTTCAGAAAGGAAACAGGGAGGAGATGAGTCCTCTAGGTGGACTGTGACTCTTCTCTGATCCCGGCCTACTCAAACACTCCTGCACTCAGTACCCTGCACGAAAGGGAGGCCACGGCTGCTGTTGTCCCCAATTTCAACCCAGTGTTAGACTCCAACCCTGTGTTTTGAGCGTACAAAGCAGGAGTTCCACCTTTGGGTTACGTCCTTGTGTGTGTTTGTTGCCGCCTTGTGGACATACTCAGAACTGCAGTTTTTGATGTGGACGTGCTCAGCTCTCCCACACCTTCTTGAAGCGATGACGTATCCAAGAGCACAGCAGGCTCTGGAGTGTTTTCAATGGGTGCATTGGAGGCCCAGCAACAGTTTGGCCTTGGACTTCTTGCTGGTATTCCTGCGGCCTCTGCGTGTGGTCTCTGCGTGTGCAAAGCAGACCAAACAATCAGGAAGTTCAAGTCTTCTGCCCCATCTACCACGTGGAGGTAACTCTAATCCCACCCGCCCCTGCTGGCTCAGCCCATCTCTTAGGAGCAAGGTGTGATGGGAACTCACGCCGCGGACGCTGAGCTGAAGGCTGCCATCTCCCTCTCCACCCACCAGCAAGGGGCTAGCATCGCGCTGAAGCTACAACATGGTTAGGTCAGGGAGAGGGTGGCCGGGGGCGTGCGGGGCCCTGAGTTCCATCTCGGGAGCTCTAGTGTCTGTGGGCGCTTCTCAGGGAATTCCTGCTGGCCGTCTGCAGCCCTGCCTGATTGCTTTGGGAAGGTAATATGTGACGGGGATCAGTCATTTGGGTGTAATTTGTCCCTTTCCATGACCCCTGGCCTTCTCCATCCTTCACTGGAGGCACCAAGATTCCCACATTTGGGAAGACAGTGTGGCAGCTATTACCCCCCCTTCTTACCTTAGGACTGGACCCACTTCACTTTTGCAAGGCCTTTGTGCGCTCTCTGTGTGTACCCTGTGGCCACCTTGTGGCTAAACACAGAACTGCATCTTCCGCTGCCGAGGCGATCAGCTCTGCTTCCTTGATTGAACGCAACTGGCTGAGGGCCCAGCAGTCTTCCCAGTGTTTAGAATCAGCGTGCGGGAAGCGCAGCACCAGTTTCCCCCTGCACTGCTTGCTGGTGTCCCTGCAGGCCCAGGCTCGCGTGCTTCTTCGGAATGGGTCACTCTAATCCCACCCTTCCTCAGGCTCTGTCTCCCAGCGAGAGGTGTGATGGAAATTTTTACCTCAGGGTTGTCAGAGAGAGGTGAGAGTTTTCTTTTCTTTACTGTAGCAAGCGCTAGGGGCTTCTGTCTAGAGAGTGTGTGTTGTGCAGATGGGCTACTTTGATCTTCTTGGAAAATACATTGGGTAAAGGACCATCTGTCAGAGGCTGGAAACAGTGTCACAGATTCTTGCTTATATCACCCAATATAATGGGAACTCATTGACCATTGTCATGTCCTGGCGCTCTGCAGGCTGTGAGCTCTGTGGTAACGACAGAGCACCCTGCAAGTGTCTTCAGAACCCGCCAGCAGTGCCTGGCATGCAGAACAGCTAGCAAGGTATATGTGGAAGGGCCTCAGGCCCAGGTTCAAGCCCCTCACCATACGGTCCCCTGAGCACTGCCACAAATAACCGTGGAGCATGGAGCCAGAAGTGAGCCCTCAGCACTGTGGGGTGGACCCCTCAAAACAAACAAGAATGATGTGGGACAGAGAAAAGTAGCACCAGAGGACCTTTGTTCCCTTTCATCTAAGGTCCACTCACCCTCAGTCAGTTCCCGCAAGTATGCAGAACCACGGGTGAGCGCTTTGTCTTCCGTGGCTCCACGTAGAGCTGTTCATGAGAGCCGGAGGCCACCAGACAGCAGTAGGGACATTGCCTGTGTGACTTAAGGTGGGTCTTCAAGTATGAAACACACCCTGCAGTGCGTTTTCACAACTAGCGCAGGAAAGTGTGCCCAGGGGAAGGACTCTGTTTTTGTTGTTGCTTGTTTGGCAGGCCACCTGGCACTGTTCATGACTGCTCCGATCTCTGTGCTCTGGGTCAAAGTACTCTAGCACCCATGTGGTGCCCATGTTTGAGCTCGCCTCTTCCTCAGGGGAAGCCCGTGCTCAGCCCATGGAGCCCTCTCTGGTCCCAGCCGGTCTCAGTTCTTGCTTGGGCTCCTCACGGGAGTCAGGTGGCCCATGTCCTGATTCTGTAGACACAGTTGCAACTTCTCCATGGGGCTGGGTATATGGCTTTAGTGCTTTGCGTGTGCAAGAACCTGGGTGAAATGCCCTGTACCTCACTCACATCTCCCTGAGCACCTCTGAGGATGGTTCATATAGAAACAAACAGAACAAACCAACAAAAACCAAGAAGTACAAAAATGTAGAAGCAGGCAATAGGGCTACAGAGACAGGTCAAAGGACTAGAGAACATGCTTTGTATGTGCAAAGCCTTGAATTTAATCCCTGCTACTGTAAGGTCCAATAAGCATCATCAGGATTGCCCTGAGCGCCTCCCCATCAGCACCACAGAGCCCAAAGAACATCCAACTTCTGGGCCCAAACATTAAACGCTCTGGCCCAAGTGTGTCTGGTGCTGCCCCCCACCCCCAAACACTGAGCACTGATTGAATGCTGCTTTTTCAGCACTTGGGCTTTTGTTTCTTTGCACATTTTCAACCATGCATTGAAAACATTCAGAACAGTCTCTATGTTTGCAATAGGGTGTAGATCTGCCCATCCCAACACAAGGTAACATGCCAGCAGGAATTCTTGGACCCATGTTTATTGTAAGAAAATAATTTGTGGTTCAGAATAGATGGAGACTTTGTTTGCATTTGCCGAGAACCTCAAGTGTGTGTTTCTGTAGTGTCCTGTGAAAAGCACTCTGCCTCTGAGTGCTGGTGTTACACTAACCCAGAGGTTTGGGGTTGTCTGTGGGTAGGTGTGAGCCATGTGAAAGATCTGCCCATCTTGCCTGGAGAGATCTTCAAGTACAAATGGATGGTGACCCTAGCAGATGGGCCCACCAAATCAGACCCCCGCTGCCTGACTCGCTACTACGTCAGTGTTGTGGACCAGGAGAGAGACCTAGCTTCGGGCCTCATTGGCCCTCTCCTCATCTGTTCCAAAGAATCTGTGGATCAAAGAGGAAACCAGGTGAGCTTCTCTCTTTGCTAGAGCTGATTTTGCAGTGAAGTCTGCGGCTAAAAGACTTAGGATTGGGCATTGAACCCTTCCTGATCACCTGTGACATGGCCTAGTGAAGAACCCAGCTGACGTCCTCAGAGCTTTGTTGCCCAGGTCAGTATGACCCAGCGCGTCTTAGTGCTGAGTCGCTGTTGTAATAGTCATTCCCAGCTTAAAACTGCACTCTGCTGCCATCTTATCTACTGTTACATGGTCAATGACCACCTATATGTTTAAAATTTACCTTTTGAGGTCACATTAGTTTAAAAGAATGTAAATGTTTTATGTTTGGGGGTGTATAATGTTATCACCAGTTTTCACCTGTTTTTTTCTTTTAATTGAGTTTTGGGCCACATCCAACAGTGCTCAAGGCTTACTCCTGGCTCTGTACTCAGGGATCTCTCCTGGCACGACTCAGGGGACCCTATGTGGTGCTGGGGATCAAACCCTGGATGGCTATGTGCAAGACAAACGCTTTACCTGCTGTTCTATTGCTCCAGCCCCATGGTTGTTTTTTGAAAGAACCACAAATTAACCGTACAGCCAAGACTTCCTCCCTGGACTTGTTAGCGTGGGTGCCTACAGGTGTGATACAAACTTATTGAGGGGTACACAGACAAAATAGAAAGGATTTCAGAGTAGGGCTGGAGTTTGGGTCACTTCTGCTGTACATAAAACCGCAGACAGGGTCAGCGAGATAGTGTCAGGGGCTGGAATTCATGCTTTGCATGAGGGAGGCTGGGATTCTGTTCCCAAAAGCACATGGTCCCCCAAGCACTACTGGGAGTGAACCACAAGTACTGAGCCAGGACTATCCAAATGTACCCCCAAGCCATCTCCAAATGAGGACAATGAACTGCAGAGGTTATTCCACGCTGGAATATTCACCATGTATGTATGACGCTCTAGGTTCCTGGTTTCTCCCAAATAAAAAGAAGTACATTCTCTTGCCACAAAGCCTACTTGTTCACACGAACTCATTGCTTGCCTCTAAAATAACTCATTGTCATGTGGCTGAGGCTTGAGTCCTCTCTTATTGGATTATGTCATGCCATGGACCTTGGGTTCCTGCCAGCTTGAGGGATGGTCTTTTATTTATTTATTTATTTATTTTTGCTTTTTGGGTCACACCTGGCGATGCTCAGGGGTTACTCCTGGCTCTGCACTCAGGAATTACTCCTGGCGGTGTTCAGGGAACCATATGGGATGCTGGGAATTGAACCCAGGTCAGCTGCGTGCAAGGAAAACACCCTGCCCACTGTGCTATTGTTCCAGCCCTGAGGGTTTGTCTTTGATCATGCATGTGGCACACTGAGCAAGGAGGTCACTGACCTGGAGTGTCTGCAAAGATGTGCTGTGCCCATGTTCTCCAGAGGCCCCTCATAATCAAGCGCCCATTGCGCTCGATTTTAGAAGGGGAAACATAAATGTACCCAGGACGGTGGCACAGTCACCCTCAGTGAAACACAATCAGCTGCTGACTCAAAACTGCTCTTCTGAAAGAAACACCAAACTTTTCAAACAGGAAAAGGAAGGTATTCGTTTTAACTATCGTTTGATGGTTCCTGCTAGCTTTGTTATTTGACTTCAGTTTTCTGGAGTTTCCTTCTTTCCCCCCTCTCTTCCTATTCGTACTCTTTTAATGCTTCTAGATTGGGTACCGTGAGGAGTGATACTTTTTAGGCATAAGTTTAAAGAAGGCATTAATTTCACCTGACACCGCCTCTGCCCTTGTTAGGAATACTGAATACTCACTGCATGTCTCTAAGCAGTGAAGATCCTCTCCTCTGACTGAGCTTGTGGAGACCAGAGGAACAGAAGTTTAATAAGCCATCACCCCTGGCACAGCAGACACATTTGCCCTAAACATATTGTCATGTCTAGGGCACTGCTACCACTCCCAGGCATTGGCATGTGCTCCAAAATGGACCCTGCCTCGAGTTGGACTGGAAGCAAATCATTCTTTCTACATCATGTTCATTCCAGTTCTTTCATCAGCCTTGCTCGCGCTTACCTGACAATGCTCCAGTCTCTCTCTATCTTCCCACGCCTGTAATTTACAGATGATGTCAGACAAGAGAAATGTCATCCTGTTTTCTGTGTTTGACGAGAACCGAAGCTGGTACCTTGCAGAGAATATGCGGCGCTTCCTCCCCAACGCAGATAGTGCACAGCCACAGGACCCAGACTTCCAGGCGTCCAATGTCATGCACAGTGAGTACAGCTGCCTAGTATGGATGACCTGGGCCAGGGGGTCAGAAGCCACCAGATCCAAGTGCCGAGGCTGGAATCTCTTACCTGCTCCGCAGTCTCTACACATGCTGCAGGTCTCTGTACACTGGCTCCTTCGACATTCATACTTCTGTATCAATGTCAAACTGTGCTCATTCAAGGTTTGTGTATCAAAACACTTAGAGTTTCACTTTTATTTTTCAATTTTTACTTCTTTTGGGGACCTCACAGTGTTGCTCAGGGGACCTAGGGATCCCACCCAGTGAAATGTGGTTCAGTGTGAGGGCCCAAGTGTGTGGAGCTGCTCAGGCCTGCAGAGCTGGAGGTTTCCAGGACCACACTTGGCAGTTCTGTGGGACCACATGGTGTGAGAATCAAAGTGATGTCTTTACCCCTGTGTGAGGTCTCTGGCCCTTTAAAGGCATATTAGTCTTGATTAATGTAGTACATTACATTACAGTGTTTGGTGTCGCTGCAAACACCTTAATTATGTAAAATCTCATTCCTTTTGCATTCCATGTCATATCTACCAGTTAAGCGCATATCATAATAAGGATAACTTATGCATGTTAGGGTAGATAACTACTGTATATAACTTGATATATCTTTAAAAATAAAGTTCTGGGGGCTGGAGTGATAGCACAGCGGGTAGGGCGTTTGCCTTGCGTGCAGCCCACCCAGGTTTGATTCCCAGCATCCCATATGGTCCCCCGAGCACCACAGGAATAATTCCTGAGTGTGTGAGCCAGGAATAACCCCTGTGCACTGCTGGGTGTGATTCAAAAAGCTATAAAGAGGAAAGAAAGAAAGAAAGAAAGAAAGAAAGAAAGAAAGAAAGAAAGAAAGTTATCTAGGCCAGGGAGAGAGCCCAACGGGCTGTCATACACTCTTCGTGTATCAGGGCTATTTCAATCCCCAGCACTGCATGATCCTCCAAAAACAGCCAGTACAGGTCCTGAGCAAGGAGCCAGGAATGTTTCCCTTCCCAAGCTGCACTCTTTGGGACTCCTTACAGGCCAAAGATCATGTAATCTCTAGAGAACTGGCACTAGGTGTGTGCAGGCATGACTGTGCAATGTCCCAGTCAAATCTTTCCCCAAATAAAAACCTTTGGACAGCCCTTGAAGGTGGCTTGTTGGCTGAAATTGCCCACCTTGTAATCACTAGACCATGGGTTCCCTTCCATGTGTTGTCCACGTATGCTGACGGTGCAGTTTGAAACCCCACAGTGGTTGCAGAGTTTGTGATCTCTAGAGCACTGACAGCAGGTATGTGTGAGCCTGACTGAGATTCCCCCAGTCAAATTGCCCCCAAATTAAACTCCAGGCAGCCCCTTGGTGCAGCCAAGAAGCTAAAACTACCTGCTGTTTAAACTCAAGGCCCTGTGTTGAGTCCCCTATACTGGCCACAGGTGCCCACATGTTCGGGACCCCTGGAGTGGCCACAGAGGCATGTGCTTATGAGCACAAAGTAGGCGCATATGGGCACTACAATGCTGTCTCCCAGTTAAATCCCTCCCCAAATAAAACCCTTGGAGCCCTTCTAGGTAGATTAGTAGCTAAAACTTCCTGACATGAAAACACTACACCGAGTCCACTCCCCAGTTCTGCCCTCATGCCCTGGCGGTCCCATTTGGGAGCCCCGGAGTGACCACAGAATATGTGATAGCTCAACACCCACAGTAGTGTGCGAGAATGGCAGTGCAATTCCCTGCTCAAATTGTCCTCAAAATCAAAACTTTTTGCAGACCCGAGGGGTGGCTTTGTGACTAAAGTATCCTGTCTTTAAAATGCAAGGCCCTGAGTTCCATCAAGCCCCAGTGCAGCATAGATGGGCCGACTGTGCAGCTGGGGATCCCAGAGTGGCCATGGCACGTTTGATCCTCAGAGCACTGATGGCAGGTGTTTTCAAGTATGACAGTTCAGCCCCCAGTCAAATCCTCAGAAAAAAAGAAGAATTTGGCAACCCTTGGGGGTGTGTTTGTGGCTAAAATGCTCTGTGTTTTAAACTCAAAGACATGGATTCAGTGTCCTGTTTTGGCCAAACATTCCTCCGTACCGTTTGGTACCACCATAGTTGCCACAGAACATGCCAGCTCTAGAACACTGACAGTAGGTGTATGCAAACATAACATTTGCAAGTATGACAGTGCTTGTGACAGTGTGATCCCACTGTCAAATCCTTCCATTCCACCCCACAATCAAAATATTGGGAAGTCCTGGTGTGTTGCCCTGTGGCTAAAATCGCCGACCTTGTAATAGTGAGGGAGACCCTCAGATTGGCCACAGGGCATATGATCTCCAGAGTTCTGACTGCAGGTGTGTGTGTGGAGGAAATTGACATCCCCAACATTGACATACCCCAGCTAGAGCCACTGGTGGGAGAAATTGATAATCTTTTGTTCTGAAATTGATAATGATAAAGACAGTGAAAAGACAAGTCAGATAGCTTTAGAAAATAGTTGCAAATCTGACTGTTATAAGAACACACCTAAATGAACTAAAGGTTTGAATAGACACAATGCAAAAGTTACTTAGAAGACAAATAAGCACTTGCAGAAATTTACAAGGTCATCACTTAGCAGAGAGGAAGGACAGAGCATCACATTCCCTTATTTTGCATTTGCTCTAGTGCTTTATGTTTTCAACTTTTTTTTCTTTTGGGGTCACACACCTGGCAATGCACAGGGGTTACTCCTGGTTCAATTACTCCTGGCGGTGCTCAGGGGACCATATGGGATGCTGGGAATTGAACCCGGGTTGGCCGCGTGCAAGGCAAACACCCTACCTGCTGTGCTATCGCTCCAGCCCCTGTTTATTTGTTTTTGAGGGTGACAGAAACTTTGTTGTTGTTGTTTTTTGGCCAAATTTTATATTTGATAGAGGAATCTTCCAATGCTTCAGCCTCAAGTTGGGGGTCGCATTTAAGGACATTTATTTAAGGAGGAATTCCCACCAAGCTGAGGGAACAGGATCTACCTTCCCTCTTATTGCTTACCTTTTTCTATGAAGAATTAACATGCTATCGTTTTAGGAACTCCATTTATTGATTTTTTAAATTTGGGGAGGTTTGAGGGTTCAGGCCATTTTCACTCCCTAGGGAAAACATGATAATGGCTGAAGGAAAATGGGGGTAACCTGTTCCTATTGTACTTTCTCTCTCTTTTGGGGGGGGGTTGGGCCATATCCAGCAGTGCTCAGGTCTTACTCCTAGATATGCACTCAGAGATGGCTCCTTGTGGGCAGAGGGAATCATATGTGGTGCCGGGGATCAAACCTGCATTGGTTGCATACGAGGCAAGTGCCCTACCCACTGTAGTATCACTCCAGCCCACAACTTCACTTTTAACTTCTTGCACATAGGCCCTAGTTAATAAAGATGGAAGTTTCTCCAGAAATAAAACCACAACCTTGAAATACCTAAGATATCCTGTTAGGCAAGGATTAAAGACATGGGGTGCATGGGGGCAAAGACGTTGTGCATAACACAAATTTCAGTGTCACTGGCTACTGTGTTCTTTTCTCTTGGGACTGGAACTTAGCTCGTCCAGTATCCACAGTTGACTGTGAGGAAAATAATGCTCTCTCTGTTTGGGGGAGCAAGGCAACGGACACAACAAATAATTACTTAGAACATATTATGACAATCCAGTCCAGGAAGTTCGGCTATTGTTCAAACCTCTGAATTCCTGTGTCTTTTGCAGGCATAAATGGTTACATGTTTGATAACTTACAACTGTCAGTCTGCCTGCACGAGGTGGCATACTGGTACATTCTCAGTGTTGGTGCACAGACTGCCTTCCTCTCCGTCTTCTTCTCTGGTTACACCTTCAAACACAAGATGGTCTATGAGGACACACTCACGCTGTTTCCATTCTCAGGAGAAACTGTCTTCATGTCAATGGAAAATCCAGGTCAGAGTTTTAAATTTTTATATTCCCAGCTAATATTGCTTCACTAGCTAGACACTATTTTGCCCACTGGTTCCTATCTGGGTGCTAATGATTTTTGTCATTGCAAAGGATTTTAATGACAGTGCTGCCTCAGAGATTTACTTTCAAAGTCACTAATCCAAAGTGCTGAGGCCAGGAAACTAGCTTGAATGGCTTTCTCCATGTGAGAACCCTGGTCTCTAACCAGAAAACTGCAAACAAAAACAAGAATGCCTTTACTTACCTTGGGCCAGAATTCAAAGTTTATTTCCTAAGTTAAAGACTCAGTATACCTTTTGGATATGCAACGGCCACATGGGCACTGGTTTCTGTGTGTATTGCGAATAATGTTGGTTATCTTAGAAAAATCCATCGAGACCCTTTTGGAAGTGCTTTGCGCCTATCTCCTCAAACCACTGTGAGGCCTTGGGGATGAATGGGCTCTTGGCATCTCCTCCCACAATGGAACATCCACTGCCAGGCTTTGAAGAGCAGTTGCTATGCTCAGAAGAACCTCACATGTTGTAGGCGCATTCTTAGAACCTCCCAACTAGCACAGGGCCACACCACTCTAGGTGCTGCTTGCCCTGCTCCTTGCAGAGGGGAGCACATTGGACTCCCCCCTCCCTCACCATCGTGGTGATTGTCATGGGGAATTTCTCAAATCTTCTTGAAAGAAATGAGCCTGAGGACACTCTCAGGCAATAAAAGCCCATCTCATCATATGCAACCACGGACTCACCTAGGTCTCAGAGATGTCAGTGGAAGTATTTCTGTGGAATGAGCATGGAAATGCAGCTGCTGGACCCCTCTCACACTGACAGGATCTTATCTATTTCTGTTTTCCAACTAAATTACATGGTGAGCTTGTCTAGTTGTTTATCATTGTCTCTGTTGTTTTACCAAACCTGGCCTACAGTTGATATGTAGTAAATATTTTTCAATGAATGAATCAAATATGCACAAAGTGATGAGTATGTATAATATACTTGCAGTTATCTAAATTTAAGAGAAATGATTCATGGAGGCAGAGAAAATATTTTAAGTCATTTGATGCATTTGGGCAGGAGCGATAGCACAGTGGGTAGGGCGTTTGCCTTGCACACAGCCAACATGGCCAACCCGAGTTCGATTCCTCCGCCCCTCTCGGAGAGCCCGGCAAGCTACCAAGAGTATCTTGCCCGCCCGGCAAAGCCTGGCAAGCTCCCCGTGATGTATTCGATATGCCAAACACAGTAACAACAAGTCTCATGATAGACAGGTTACTGGGCCCGCTCGAGCAAATCGATGAACAACGGGAGGACAGTGACAGTGATGCGTTTAGGTTTTGGGGCCACATCAGGGGTTACTCAGGGATTACTCATGACCCTGAACTCAGCGATAACTTCTGGTGGGGGACCCTATGGAATGATGTGGATTGAACTTGGGTCAGCTGCAGGCAAGGCAAGCACCTTACCCACTATACCACTGCTCCAGCTCTATTTTAAGTTAACGTGTCAATATTTTGAGAAATTTTAATTTTTGATTAGTTCATTTTTTGGTTTTGATGCATACCTGGTCATGTTTCGGGGTTGCTCTCACTTGCTGCTAGCAGTTACTCCTGACAATGCTCAGGAGACTATGTGATTCTGGGGGTTGAACCCAGGCCTCTCACATGCAAAGGGTGCGTTCTAGCCTTTTGAGCTTATGAGAAACTTTCAAACTATTTTGGGAATCATTTAAATTCTAAAGATGAGGCCAAGGAGAGGGCTCAAATTGCTGAGCACATGATCTGCATATGGGAAGCCTAGGTTCCATTCCTGACACTACATGATCCCGAGAGCAAAACTGGGAGAAACCTGTAAACAGAAAGCTGGAGCTAGCCCCTGAACAATGCCAGATGTGGTCCAGCTCACCCACTTCCAATAAAAGGAAATAAAATGAAAAGATGAGCACATTCTGCTTTGGGAGACCCCGCCCATAAACTGAGAGCTGCCCTGCACTTCTCTCCTTTCCTTTCTGTTTTCCTAAATAAAGTCTTTTATTGAATTCAGCCATTTTGCTCTCCGGTCCCTTGCTTTCCATTTAGACTGCTTGAGGACAAAAGCCTGAACTTCTTCACCAGCTCCATTTGGTGAGAGGCAGCCAGGAATCCACCACAGTAAACTGGCTGGATTCAGGTTGTCTCCTCTCTCACCCCTTTCTTCCGCCGGCCTTCTAACATGCAGCGCAGCAGGCAGTGGCGCTCATCCTGGCCCTCTGCTCTCTCCTCCACTGATTGACTTGCCTGATGACCCTGTGATAAAAAGGGGACCCGGAGAACTGACTGTCTTGCCCTCTCGGAGATCTGAAGATCCCTCTCGCTAGAAGCCCTTGGGGTGCTTAGTCACTGGCAGAAAGGTGATTTTACCTCCTCACCCTGAAAATGTTTTTTCTCTGCATCTTCCTTTCAGACTCTCTTAGGGGCATTCCCTCAGGCATTCCTGAAGGTCCCCTGGGGTTCCTCCTGAGAACCCGCCACGCAGGATGGCAGGAGTTTCTATCTGTTTTCCCTTCTCCTTTCTTCAGCATGAGTACTTTCCAATCTTTAAGGATGGCCATGCAGGGCACACCGGGAGCTCTGGTTCTCGCTGACCATCTTTTTCTCTTTCCTGCTACACTGCTTTCAGACAACACTTTATAGCAGCACCACTCTGTGCCAAAATTGACTCTATTCACACACACAATTCTAAAGATAAGCTAACTCTCCCCGAGCTATGGTTTGGGAGAAAAACATTATTTATATAGTAACATTGATAATAAGCACTGTAGCACTGTCCTGTAGTACTGTCCTCCCATTGATCATGGATTTGTTCGAGGGGGCCCAGTAATGTCTCCATCGTGAGACTTGTTGTTACTGTGTTTGGCATATCGAATACGTCATGGTTAGCTTGCCAGGCTTTTCTGTGCGGGCAAGATACTTTCAGTAGCTTGCCGGGCTCTCCAAGAGGGGCGGAGGAATCGAACCTGGGTTGGCCGGGCCTGTTGCATGCAAGGCAAATGCTCTATTGCTGTGCTATCGCTCAGTGATGATAAGGCCCATGGTAAATACTAGAGATTCCCTATGCTTGGGACAGTCAAGTCTCACCTTCTTACATGATTATTTTATTAAGGTGATGGAGCGATAGCACAGCGGGTAGGGCATTTGCCTTGCACGCAGCCAACATGGCCGACCCGAGTTCGATTCCTCCGCCCCTCTCGGAGAGCCCGGCAAGCTACCGAGAGTATCTCGCCCGCACAGCAGAGCCTGGCAAGCTCCCCGTGATGTATTCGATATGCCAAACACAGTAACAACAAAGTCTCATGATGGAGACGTTACTGGGCCCGCTCGAGAAAATCAATGAACAACGGGAGGACAGTGACAGTGACAGTTCTCTAAACAGAATAGTCAAAATTTTGATGATTTTATGGTGCAGCAGGTAAGGTAATTGCCTTGCACACCTGGACTCAATCTCTGGCATCCTGTATGGTCACCCGAGCATTGCCAGGAATAATTTCTGAATGCAGAGCCAGGAGTAATCCCTGAACATTGCCGGTTGTGACCCCAGCCCCCTACCCCAAATACATGGTTCTGTAGTTCCAGGGCATTCTAGTTCCTTCCTGATCCCACACCCCAGAGAGCTCCCCGTAGCCCCTCAGAAGGTCCTAGGCCTCCAAATTCAAGTGGCACAGACGGGAAAGGTAGTCTTGCAAGGCCATCCCCAACATCAGAGGGCAGAACTGCAACCCAGGAACTGGGCCACTGGCCACTCCTCATCTAGAGAAGGCCATCTCCAAATGCCTCAGAAAAGGAAGACAAGTATTTTGAGGAAGCTCAGCAAAAATCAAGCGTAGACATCTCTGCAAGTTTAGGCAAACGAAACTTGAGTAGAATGAGAAATCTAAGAATCTGGCTGTCGGGAGCCAAGGGGATAGCTCCTGGCATGTGGCACATGGCATTCTTGGGGACTCCGAGTTTGATTCCTGGCCACCCATGACCCCAAGGAGCACTGGGCTCCAGTAGCACCGCATCACTGGTTCCAAGCATAAACCTTCCAGCTGTATAGTCAAAGCAAGAAGCATTGGGAGGGGGCCCCTATGATCCCCTAAACACTTCCCAAGAGCCCGCTCCTGCCTATAGAAATCACAGAAGATGCTAGAAACCCTAGAATTAAGGAACACAGTGAAGGAATGAAATGGAAATTATAATTGGGAGCTTCAACACTTGTCATCAAGGAGAGAAAACTCTCTTCACACTCAAGAGTAAGTTTTTAGAAAGTCTCTAGTTTGAGAAGAAAAAACCATAATACTAAAGCAAGCCAAAAGTATGTCTGGGTACTATGAAATGAACCAACGTATGCATGATGGGAGTCCCAGAAGAGAGAAAGCGACTGCCAAGAAGTAATGCCTAACAAGTCCACTTTTGAGTGGGAGGGTCCCTCAGATGCATGAATTGTCAAAGTCCTAAGCATGTTTATGTCACAAATAACACTGTCACATGCTAGGGATAACAAATGACAGCACCTAGAAAACCAAGAAACAGCGGGCCCATCCCATCCAAGAGCCACTGATGGCTTTTTCAGGGGAGCCTTTACTGCCCAAGAGAGAAACTACCAACTAGAATCAACTGTACCTTGCAGAGGTGGAATTCAGGACTGAAGGACAGAGAAAAATTTCCAAGACAAATAGAAGCTTAGGGAGGTTTTTTTTAATCACCAAAAGTTATTCAAGTCAGTAAAACACAATAAAATTGTAATTTTGGGGGGAGTCTCACCCGGTGATGCTCAGCGGTTACTCCTACACTCAGGAATCACTCCTGGCGGTGTGTGGGGGATCATATGGGATGCCGGAGATTGAACCCAGGTTGGCTGCATGCAAGGCAAGTGCCCTCAACTGCTGAACTATCGCTCTGGCCCCTAAAATTGCAATTTTTAAATTGGCAGAGGATCTGAACAGACAAATGACTACCAGGTTCACAGAAAGGTACTCAGCATTGGCTACTAATCATTAGAAAAATGAATGAGATTCTCAATGGGTTGAGCAGAGGATTACATGCCAGGCTCCAGCTTCTATGTCCCACACTTCAGAGTTCTACAAGCACTTCCAAGAGCAGACCCAGAGCACTGAGATGATAGTAGCCCCCAAACACTGCTAGGCACGGCTCCCAAACTAAAAAGATAAAAGAGTAAATATGCTACAGAGTATGTGAATGGATGGAACTCTGTACTGTCAGGTGTAATGCAACTGGTGCAGTCACTGTTGAAAATTTTCCTCCTGTACAAACTAGTACTCCCTGGGTGCTGGAGAGATAGAGGGGCTTAAGGCATGTTCCTTTCACATGGCTGACCCTAGCTCCATCCCTGGCATCATATATGTTGTCCCAACACTGCTGGGTGAGTGTCAAAAAACAAACAAACAAAAAACCCAAACAACAACAACAAAAAGCAAAAATAAAAATATAGAGCCACCCTATAATCGGGCCATGCCTCTCTGGGAATATAATCAAAGGAAAAGGAACTTGTATATCCAAAGACATTGCACCCCCATGAAAATAGCAATATTCTTTATAATAGCCCAGTATGAAAATAACTTGTATCCAATATTGGATGATCTGGAAAAAGAAATGTGACCCCTGAGCACAGAGCTGAGATCAATCCTTGAGCACTGCTGGGTATGACCCCAAACACCTTGGTTTCTGGAAAGAGGGAAGAATCTACAGGAAATTATGCCAAGGAAAATAAACCAGACACAGCCAAATACGGTATGGAATCACATATATATGGCATCTACAAAAGGAAAAAGAAATTTGAATAGTGAAACATACAACGGCAAATTGCATCTCTTTTTAAAAATTTTTGGGGTTTGGGCCATATCCAGTAGCCTTCAGAGTTTAGTTCTTGCTCTGCTCTCAGAGATCATTCCTGGCAGTGCACTTTGGATATCATATGCGGTACCGGAGAGTGAGCCTGGCTGAGCCTCATGAAGGCAAGCACCCTACCACCTGTACTATCGCTCCGGCCCCATCTTGGGTTGAGTCTTATTGACTATGATATTTGTATTTATTTTTTGCCATATATTAAATATAGAACAATGTTCTCATTTTAAAAATTCATACAAATATAGATCAAGTCCCTCTTGCTTACCCTCCAATCAAAGCCCTATGCAAGGTTTGGTACATATCATTGTGCCCTTTTGATACAGATTAATATTCCCCTTTCTTCCCTAATTACTGTTTTCAGGAAAAGGAAGGGATTAGTTTTATTTATTATAATGGTGCATGCAAGGCAAATACCCTACCACTGTGCTATGGCTCCGGCCTGGCCGAGCCGGGTTCAATTCCTCTGCCCCTCTCAGAGGGCCCAGCAAGCTACCGAGAGTATCTTGCCTGCACGGAAAAGCCTGGCAAGCTCCCCGTAACGTATTCAATATGCCAAACACAGTAACAACAAGTCTCACGATGGAGACGTTAATGGGCCCGCTTGAGCAAATCGATGAACAATGGGAGGACAGTGACAGAATTATAATGGTGGAGTATTTAAGAGTTCAAAGATTGATTTAAACGGCTTATTTCAGCCCTGATCCTAATGAATTATGTAGCTGAGTAAGGGAGGGGTCTTAAAAAATTGGGCAACAGGTTTCTGAACACACAACCAGCAAAAAATGAATTGAGAACTCACCTGCACTTGCCTGGTTTGGGCAAAGGGCTCACAGAAGAACAGGGTTTAGAAGCCCCAGTACTCCCCCACAGCACGGCTTTTGATCAGCAGCAATATGCCTAATTACCATGAATTTGGACTCCCATCTTCCAAACTTGTCCTCTAATTATGACCCTATTTTTAGTGACATATCATTATTAGAGCTATGTAAATATCCACTGTGGATTCACACAGGATAAACCTATTTTGAACATTTGTTTAATGGAAAACTTACCATCTTCCTGCTTTTTTTGTGATGTTTTCGCTTTAGTCATCCTCTCTTTTCTTTCTATTTTTGAGAAGGCCCCTCCAAGCTGTGCTCAGGAGACCCTGGGGCCCCTCCTGGAAGTTCTCAGCCCACTGGGGTGGCTGGAGAAAGCATTGCTGCTCCGGCCTTTTGGTGCCTGGAGACTGAGGCACTTGACAGTTTCCAGGGCCACACCCAGTAGTACTCTGGGGCCTCCAGGGCTTTACCTAATGGTGCTTAGGGAACCTGGTGTTGGGGATCCAACAGGGCTGTCTGCACGGAAGGCAGCGCCTCAGCCTCTATCCTTTTTCTCCAGACCCTCACCCTTGTCTTTCAAGAGTTCCATTGTGGTAAGCCATGGCCCCAGAGACTGAGAAACAAATCCTGGAACCCAGCGGCTTTGGGCAGAAATGCATCCAGACTCCGCATTAGGTTACCAGCCCCAGGCCACCCCAGGTGGGAAAAGGTGCTGATCCACCGCCTGTTCCCCCTGGCAGCTCGAGGTCCGCCATCTTCCAGAGGCCAATGGGGGGCCAGGTAGGGGCCCTCAGTGGCGAGACACGTGGGGCCTCGTGGGGTGGGGGTGGAGCCAGCCCTTTACTCCCCTGCCCCACTGAGACCCTGAGTCGCCACCCACGAACAGGCCCTTTGGCTACTTAACAAGCTGCTTAAGCCATGATCCCAGAGACTCAGAAACAAATCTTGGAACCCAGAAGTTTTTGGCAGAAATCCCTCCAGATTTAATTATTAAGATTTCAGAATTCCAAAATCATATCCTATTCATAATCAGCAATAGAAAACGAATTGTCTATGGTTGCCTTTTTGGCAGATCTGAGTGTTGGGGTAAAATCCCAAATAATAACAGTGTGTCTGGTGTTGAAATATTGAATGTAATCAAAGTAGAGAGAGAGTAATGTGGAAATCATCTGCCCCACAGATAGGAGGAGGGTGTGGAATGAGGGGTATACTGGGGTTTTTGGTGGTGGAAAATGTGCACTGGTGAAGGGACGAGTGTTTCATCATTGTATGGCTGAGACTTAAACCCGAAAGCTTTGTAACTGCTCTTATGGCTATTCGATAAATAAATTTATATATAAAAAAAGAGTTCCATTGTGGCCAGAGTGCTACTACAGCAGGTAGGGTGCTAGGCTTGCATGCAGCCAATCAGTGGTTTCCAGCTCTGGCACCCCATATGGCACTCTGAGCCCCACGAGGAGTAATTCCTGTATGCAGAGTCAAGAGTAATACCTGAGCACCACTGGATGTGGCCCCAAAGCAAAACCAAAAAAAGAGTTCCAGCATGGCCAGAGAGCTAGGACAGTGACTGAGGCATCTGCCTTGCATAGAGCCAACCTGGGTTTGTCTCTTTATCACTGCCAGGAGTGAGCTCTGAGCACTGCTGGGTGTGGCTCTGAAACAAGACATGAGTTTCATCAGAGAATATGTATTTTTTGCTTAGAGACTGATCTCACAGACCTGTGCGCCCTTACTCACCTGACTGGAAAGGTTCTTACAAGTGTGAAACTCAGCTAGTGTCTTGACACTTTTCTCTGGCCTCCTTTAAAGAGGTGTCTGGCTCATGGAACCCTTTTGGAAAGCCTCCTAGTTTTAGGTAGGAAGCATTCTTCATCTTATAAGAATGACTGCTGGGCCAGAGTGACAGTCCAGCAGGGAGGGTCATTGGCCTTGCACTGGTTGACCCAGGTTGGATCCCCGGCATCGCATAGGGTCCTCCGAGCACTGCCAAGAGTAATTCCTGAGTGCAGAGCCAGGAGTAACCCCTGAACATTGCCAGGTATGATCCCAAAAGAAGGGAAAAATGCTTTCCTTCTCTTTTCCTTATGCAATTAATTATTGACTGCTCATAAGTGCATCGATTCCATAATGTGTTTGACCACAAAAAAATCTTCTTCAAGCAGTCAGCTGTCCATGAGGATTTTGTGAAACACAAGTGGGGAGAAGGCTTCCCTTTGAGGGAAAGCTGGACTTCTCTATGGATTGGGTTGCAAATATTGTATGAGATGGCAAGGTTTCTGAGGTAACTATTGGGTACTTTAGTGAAGGTACATTTCCCCCTGCTATTTGTGTATCTACTTTACCCTTGTAATTTAGATATTCATGTCCACTATTCTTAGTAGACTTGAATATTTCTATTCATGCCCACTAAAATAGTGGACATGAATATTTCTAGAACTGTGGTGGGAGGTTTTTGTTTTTTTGGGGGAGCTGTTGTTTTTGTTTTGCCCCCACCAGTGCTCAGGGGTTACTCTTGGTTCTGCACTCAGGAATTACTCCTATAAGTGATCAGGGGACCCTATGGGATGCCAGGGATCAAACCCAGGTCAACCGAGTTCAAGGCAAGGACCCTCCATGCTGTACTCTTCTCTGGCCTCTGTAGTGGAATTTTATGTTATGTATTTTGCTTCACTGTGCTCATTTTCCCTGAGAATAGCTGATTATATGTTGGGCATTGTGTTGGGTGACTAAATGCATTCTGTGAAGGGGTAGATTCCATTAGCTTTGTGTTCGAATCAGTAAATAGGAGCTCAGAGAATGCAAAGGACTTGGCATTAGAAACTAGAGCCAGGGTTTGCACATAGGCAGTCTTATTCAGAAGCTGTGTGCTCCGCTTTGTTCTGTACTTTGCTGACTTATGTATGTACACTGGTGATTTGGATCTCTGTCTTAGCAAACTGTTCTGTGGTTTATTAAGAGCCTTCACTATTGTGTATGTTCATTATGTTTATCCTTTTGTTGTTGTTTTTAGACCACACCCAGCAGTGCTCGGTGTTTACTCCTGACTCTGTGCTCAGGGATTACTCCTGGCATGCTCACAGGACCACATTGGGGTGCTGGGGATTGAACCCAGGTCGGCCTTGTGCAAGGCAAACACCTTACTCGCTGTACTATCATTCCTGTACCAGTTTATCCCCATTTACCCCATATTTCTTCCTTTGTTTTCACCAATTTAATTCAGTTGAGCATTTAATTATTGAAAGTCTGAGGATACAGACCGCAATTAAGCTTTGAATAACATAGGTTTGAGCTCCTCATGTTTTCCTATTTGTTTTTGGTGGGAGGAAAGTTTTGAGCCACACCAGTGGTGCTTTGGGATTATCCCAAGCGCTGTGGTCAGGGATCAGGGAACCTTGTGTGTATGTGCGTGTGAATGCACATGCATGTGTAAGGGGGTTTGAACCCAGTCTTACTGAATACAAAGTGCTCAGTCCATTAACTCTCTGTCTCACACTTAAACTTTTAATTTATTTTTTCATGTAGTTTTTACTCTTTCTTTCAGTCATATTTCATGAAATCAGTATAGAACTTAAAAGTGAAAATCTTTGCAAATCTGCATGTGGTATCATGTTTCATCTTAGTACTGTCTTGTGATCACAAATATATATATATGTATATATATGTATATATGCCACAAAGCAGCAGCAGTGCAAAACCAATCTTTCTACCATTGTTGGACTACGGGTTAAATGTGACAGGGATTTAACCCAATGATCTGATGTGTGATGATACCAACTAATATTTTTCATCTATCTGGTGAGAGCTTCTCATATGGAATGTGCTTGGATCTGGGTTATATGTAACCAGAGTATTATTCTTTCTAACCATCAGGTGTCTGGGTGCTGGGGTGCCACAACTCAGACTTTCGGAACAGAGGCATGACAGCCTTACTGAAGGTTTCTAGTTGTGACGGGAACACTGATGATTATTATGAAGACACATATGAAGATATTTCAACGTTCTTAGTGGATGACAATGATGTCATTGAACCCAGAAGCTTTTCCCAGAATTCAAGGTACCCTAGTAATAGTCACAAGCAATTTAAATCCAGCACAATTCCAGAAAACGACCTAGAGAAGCTTGACCACCAATCTGGAGAGAGAACACAGCTGCTTAAATCACAGAATGTCTCATCCAGTGATTTGCTGATGATCTTGGAACATCCTACTCCTCCTGGATTATCCTTCTCTGATCTCCAAGAAGCCACATCTGTGGCTTCAGACCATTTACCCAGAACAATAAAGTGTAACAGTTCCCAGTTTTCAGCACCATGCCTTCAAACAGAATTTCATCTCAGTACAGACAGAGTCTTTACTGAGCCAGAACTTCCATTAAGATTGAATGAGAATCTGGGCACAACAATATCAGTGCAGTTGAAGAAACTTGATTTAAGCACTTCTAATTTATCAAATAATCTAATAGCTTCCCCGCAAATTTCATCAGGCACATTGGCAACAAATCTCGAAAAGGAAAGCAGTTCCTTAGGTCCCCCAAAGATGCCAGTACACCTTAGTAGTCAATCAAACACCTCTGGACTTGTCAGAAAGTCATCTCGTCCTATTGGATCCAATGTATCTTTCGGCTTGGGTCAAGGAGATAATAATCCCAAATTTTTAGAAGCAGCTTTAATGAACAGTCAAGAAAGATCAGTGGGTGGAAATGTCTTACCAACAGAGAGAAATGGGCTACTTGAAAACAGAAGAGGTATCGGACCGGCTTCATTGACTAAAGCTGATACTTTATTCAATGCTAATATCTCTTTGATAAAGACATACAAGACACTAAAAAACTCAACAGCTAATGGAAAGTCTTACATTGATGAACCAATATTATTAACTGAGAATAAAACATCAGTCTGGCAAGATATATTAACAAATAATACTGAGTTTCAAAAAGGGACTTCTTTGATTCATAATGAAACATTTATGAACAAAGACACCACAGGTTTGAGGTTAACTCCTGTGTCAAATGAAAGTTCTTCCTCAAAAAGTATGGAAATGGTTCTGCAAGAAAAAGAGGGTCATGTACCACAAGGTGAAGAAAATTTGTTTGTCAAGATGCTCTTCTTTCAAGGGTCAGAAAATGAAATGAAAAGGACTACTGACAGAAGTTTTCTGAGCTCTGGGCAAAGACCTGGTCCTAAGCACTCAACATCTATAGGATCAGAACTATTTGTACAAGGTCATAATTTCCAGTCAGAAAAGAGTAATGCAATAGGGACAGAGGATGAACTTACAAAGGATACAGGATTCAAAGAAATGACTCTTCCACGTAGCAGGGACATATTTATTGGTAATTTGGAAAATGTCCAAGAAAATGATCCACAGAATCAAAGAAAAAAATCTCAGGAAGACACAGAAAAAAAGGCACCTTTAGTCCAAGAAACTTCTGTTTCACCTTTGATGAATAATGTGACTCATACTAACAATTTCCTGAAAGCCCCTTTCTTACCAAGCTCAAGGCCAAATATAGGAGGTGTAAGTGAAGGGACATATATCCCCCTACTTCATGACCCCAGGGCATCAATTGATTCGACCAGTACAGCAGGGTATAACATAGACTGGATCTCCAAAGCAAAGGGGGAAGTGAACTTGGAAGACATAGGAAAAGAAACAAAGCAAATGGTAGAAGAGTATCCAGGCACCACAAGGATGTCCCCTATTCTAACTCAGGAGAATGCCACCATTCAGCGTGGTAAGCGAGCTTTGCAACAACTCAGACTCCCACTAGGAGAAAAAGAATTTGAAAGGGGGACAATAATAAACGACACCTCAACCCAGTGGCCTCAAAACTTGACGTCTTTGACCCCAGACTCCTTCAAACAAACAGAGTACAAAAAGAAAAATAAAAGAGGCGTTATTCGGTCCCTCTTCACAAACTATTTGGTGAGAAGTAGTGGCATCATCCAAACAAATGAGTCGGTGTTACCTGTTGCAAAGATATTGGTCCCTCCATCAATTAGACCTACAGATCTGAGTAGGATGCCATCCCTGGACAATTCTTCTCAACTGCTAGCAACAGCCTGCACTTATACTTTTAGAGAGAGGAGTCCTGAGATCCAAGAACACAGTCATTTCTTACAAGTAGATAAAAAAGATAACTGCTCTTTACTCATGCTAAAATTGGAGATGATCAGAGGTCAAAGAAAAGTCAGCTCCTCGAGAAAAAGTGACATGAGTTCAGTCACATACAAGAAATCTGAGAATACACGTCTCTTGAAACCAGGAATGTCTGAGATATCTGACCAAGGTGAATTGCTGCCTGAAGCTCACAGTCATCAGGAAGATTCTTTCCCTACAGAAGCTATAAGTGGTTTTCCTGACCACCAGAATATCATGAAAGAACTTTTCCTTCAGAAAACACAGGGGCCTGAGAAACCAAATAAAGTAAATAGACCTGAAAAAATTCCCTCTCTGAAATGGGTCACAAAAAACTTTAGAAATACCCCCTCTGAACGGCTGGATCCCTTGGTTTGGGATGACCAGTATGCTACCCAGACACAAACAGAAGCATGGGAATCCCACGTGTTACCACGAAAAAATATAGCTTTTAAGACAAAGTACCCCATTTTGACCCTGGATCCTTGGAAAGACAGGGATTCAATAGCAGCAGAAAGTGAAAGACAAGACAAGCTCCAGAGAGAAGCCAACTGGGCAAAGTCAGGAGGGACTGGAAGACTGTACTTTCAAAACCCGTCTAAACGCCACACCAGGGAAATAACAATCCCTACTCTTCCACCAGAGGAAGAAAATGCAGACTATGATGATGCCATCCCAGCTGAAAACAAGAGTGAAGACTTTGACATATATGGTGACGAAAATCAAGGCCCACGCAGCTTCGAAAAGAGAACCCGGCACTATTTTATTGCTGCAGTGGAACGGCTCTGGGATTATGGGAGGAATAGATCACCCTATTCAGCAAGAAACAGGTATGGGGACATCGATTATTCCTTACTCCTGCTGTGGTGTGACCTTTCACTTTACCAGGTGCTGAAACTCTCCAAAAGGCAGAGCTGATATGCAGCAGTGGGATCCTAAAGATTGCTTTGTAGGAGAACCCTGAGAATCAGGTGGCAAGGTTCAGATGACACTGAGGGGTAAATGAGGGTTCAGTAATGACCTCAACAATGAGAGTTAGGGGATGCTGAATCCAGATGACATGAACATTTTTCTGAAGAGTTAGCAAGAAATAGGTGTTGATGAAGGCTGGAGCGATAGCACAGCTGGTAGGCCATTTGTCTTGCACGCGGCTGACCCAGGTTCGATTCCCAGCATCCCATATGGTCCCCTGAGCACCGCCAGGAGTAATTCCTGAGTGCATGAGCCAGGAGTAATCCCTGTGCATTGTCGGGTGTGACTCAAAAAGAAAAAAAAGAGGAGTGGATGAAAAGGTAGAAGATTCAGAGTCCAAAGTCTTCAGTGGGGAGCAGGAAGAGGCCACCTCACCCACTTTAGTAGCTACCGGGAAAATCTTGTTCTCTAGGGAGAGTCCTGAGCGAGGTAGGAGGAAGTAGCAGTGTGTGGATCAGGGACTGAACCACAGGTACTCTTGTTTTCCTGGGCACTGAAAATCCATGGGTAGAGTGAAAGAATTTGCTTGCGACTGGGCTAGTGAGTAGGCTGGGCTGGGAGAGAAAGCCCAGAAAAATTTCAAAGATAAGCATAGGGACAGTCAAGCGGTTAATGAATATTTGAATCCTTACTCTATTACAGACACTTCTGTAGAAGGGACTGGAGTGCTGTCAAGTAAAAACTTACATTCTCTTGAAGACTGCCAACACAATAGATTAATAGGGAAATAATTTTTTAATTTAATCACCATGATATATACATTTGCAAAGTTGCTCATGATTATGCTTAGTCATACAGTGTTCCAATGTCCATCCGTTCACCAATGCACGTCCTGCCACCAATGACCCCCACAGCCTGCCTCTATGGCAGATATTTCTCTCTCTCTTGTTTTTAGGCACTTGGTTTGCACTACTCTTACGGAGAGGGTAGCACTGTAGCATTATACTGTCCTCCCATTATTCATCGATTTGCTCGAGCAGGCCCAGTAACGTCTCCATCATGAGACTTGTTGTTACTGTGTTTGGCATAACGAATACGTCATGGGTAGCTTGCCAGGCTCTGCTGTGCGGGTGAAATACTCTCGGTAGCTTGCTGGGCTCTCCGAGAGGGGCGGAGGAATCGAACTCGGGTCAGCTAGGTTTGCCGCATGCAAGGCAAATGCCTTACCCACTGTGCTATCGCTCCAGCCCACTGAGCGGGTATAATGCATATTACTTTGCCTCCTTTCAGCACTCAGTTTGCGTCCAGTGTGGTCCCTTCCAGCTATCATTTTATAGTGGCTCCTTCTCTGCCTTAACTGCACGCCCCCTCCCACTCTGTGACAAGCTTCCTACCATGGACCAGTCCTCCTGGCCCCTGTTTCTACCGTCTTTGAGTTTAATTCACATACTATTTTTTATATCTGACAAATGAGTGCAATCATTCTGTGTCTGCCCCTTTTTCTCTGACTCATTTCAGTCAAAATTATACTCTCCCTGTCCATTCATATAGAAGCAAATTTTATGACTTCATTTTCCAAACAGCTTCGTAGTGTTCCATTTTGCAGATGTACTACAGCTTCTTTATCCAGTCGTCTGTTCTCAGGCACTTGGGTTGTTTCTAGATTCTGGCTATTGTGAATGGTGCAGCAATGAACATAGGGGTGCAGATGGCTTTTCTTGCATTGCATTTGTGAGCCTTGGGGGTATATTCCAAAAAGTGATATTACTGAGTTATATGGAAGCCCAATTTCTACTCTTTTGAGGAATTTTCATATTGTTTTAATAAATAGAATTTCTTGAAAACACTGCTCAGAAGGTCGAGATGAATAATAGGCTAGAGAATGACAGAGGTGGTCTGGGCCTTATATAATTTGAAGGGCTCAGCTGGCACAGCTACAAGAGAAGAAGTTTCAGACAAAGGGCACAGGAGCTGTGAAGGCCCTGAGAATGACCAGGACAGGTTAGTACAAGAACACAAAAGGGGTCACAGCAGCAGAAGACAGTGAAGAACTGAGTGGGAGATCAGGTGGTGAGGCTGAGTCAATTCCTGTATGTCCTAGAGAATAAATCAGTGCATGTGCTCATCCCTCTTCCATGTCCTTTCTACTTCAGGCGAGCCTTTCTTGCTGCAAGAACAGAATATTGTTCCATTGCCATTCCCCTATGCTTCTGGCTCACATCCTATGCTTTAATTTTTAAGATTTATTTTTGGGCTACACATGATGATATCCAGGACTTACTCCTAGCTCTATGCTCAGGGATCACCCCTTGTGTTGCTTGATGGACCCTATATGTTACCTGGGGATTGAACTTGGATCAGATCTCTGGCCCCGCATATTACGCTTTCACTTAAATCTACACTTCTGGACCCTGTGCAATGTTCCTGCTTACTCTTAGTCTGCTGCTCAGTGACCCTCCACAACCCCTCAGCACCACATTTACCAACATTGGTGCCATATAATGTCTTTATGCTTATGATGAAAAATGGAGGCCTAGGTTTCTAGTTTTTGTTTGGGGGCCACACCCAGTGTTGCTCAGGGGCTACTCCTGGAGCTGTGCTTAGGGGTCGCTCCTGACAGTGCTCAGGGAATCATGTGGTGCTGGAGATCGAATGTGGGCCTCCCACATGCAAAGTACATATTAGACCATGGGCTATCTTATTCAGCCCTGTCTGCTAAGAGCTGCTTAGTGGCTTAACTGCCAGCCTCTCCAGTTTTGCCCTTGATTCTATTCATCCTTCCTTACAAAGTGTTGCTTACCCATTGTCTCTTATAACAAGCCCCCTCCGCACTGAGTTGTGTCACCCTTAGTCATGTTATTATTTCTTCACTTATATTTTCTGATTAATATTTAAACAAGTTTTCCTCCTTGCTGCCTTGCTGCTGCTTTTTACTTTAACCCACTTCAACCATCCTTTTGTCTTCATTTTATCTGTAGAATGAGACTGACACCAAACACCAAATTTCAAAAATAACTAGTAGCAGACAGGGCTGGAGAGTTAGTACATCAGGCAGCAGGGAGCTTGCCTTGCATGCAGCCAACCTCAGTTCAATCCTTGGCTCAATATAGAATCCCCCAAGCCCACCAGGAGTGATCTCTGAGCACAGAGCCAGGAGTAAGTCTTGAGTGCCATCAAGTGTGGCTCCAAACCCAAAAATAAATAAACAAAACAATCAGCAGTAAACTATGGACTAAGATTTGGACAAGATGCTATATGTCAAAATGCAGGAGCTATATCCGTGAGTCTCTGGGTTGGTCCACAGTTCCCAGTTTCTTCACTATTTTTTTATATTTTATTTTTTATAAAGTTGTTCACAATAATTTATTACACCGAGCCTGGCAAGCTACCAAGAGCATCCCGCCCGCACAGTAGAGCTGTGGTGTACTTGATATGCCAAAACAGTAACAAGTCTCACAACGGAGATGTTACTGGTCCTGCTTGAGCAAAATCGATGAACAGTGGAAGGATAGTGCTACAGTGCAGTGCTGCTATTCCAATATCAATCCCAACACCATTACACCTTCCCACCACCGTATTTCGAATTTTTTCACCCTGACCTCCAAAGCCTGTCCTCAAAGGACCTAAATAATTTATTTTGCATTGCTTGTTATGAATAATTTGCTAAAAACGATCCTAAAAAGTTTCCTTAGAGGAAAGTGTGTGAAGATTGTTTTATTTCACCTGTAGCCATTAATCCCCTGTATAGGAGACTACTAACATGTTGTTGATACAGTTTGAACCTTGTGTGCTAATATATATATATATGTATATATATATTAAGGTAAAGGCAAAGGTAAAGGCCCTCCCATTGTTCATCGATTTGCTCGAGTGGGCCCGGTAACGTCTCCATTGGAGACTTTGTTGTTACTGTGTCTGGCATATCCAATACGTCACGGGAAGCTTGCCAGGCACTGCCGTGGGGACGAGATACTCTCAGTAGCTTGCCGGGCTCTCCGAGAGGGGCGAAGGAATCGAACTCGGCTCGGCCATGTTGGCTGCGTGCAGGGCAAACGCCCTACCGCTGTGCTATCGCTTATATATATATATATATATATATATATATATATATATATATATATTAGAGATTAGTTTCCTTCTACTTTACAGCCCATCAAATGTGGAGTGCTACTCTTGGTACCTCAGTGGCATAGAGTATAAGATGTCACTCCAGGAATTCTAAAATTTTGAATAAGGTGACACAGCTGGGTTAATTTAATTTTTCAACTGGGTAGTGATTTTGGGGTCTGGAGGCATCTCTATGACATGTCGCTCTGTGTTGATGTTTATGGAGATTTTAGTCACAAATCCTGCATACATGGGTTTTTCAGCAGATTCATTCACTGATGAGGCTCATCTGAGCCTGTGGAGATGGGCCGTGAGCATGGCAGCAATTGAGTTCTGGAGGTTTTTTGCTGCTGAGGCTCTGTTGGGGCAAGTGGGAGAACTCACCCACTCACCCTGAATGAGACAGCCTGGCTCAAGGTCCAGAGCCATGCCTTCAGCATGATTCTCTCTTCCCAGAGATTTATTTGTGGGTCTCAGTTCTTCACTATTGTCTGCCATGAGCACCCACTCAGCATGAACACAAGCACCCCACCAGCTCCACTGGGAAGCCATCAAGCTGAATCCAGCAGCCGTTTGATCTTCACAGTGAAGCAGCAAGTTCCCAACACCCAAGTTTTTGGGGATCCAAGGTCTCAAGCTAGAGCAAGGGATTCCCTTTTCAGGAAAAAGTCAGTCCTTGCCTTTGTCCAGATCCCCAGGCCAGCAGATTTGTCGTTTATCCTCACAGGAAAGATTATCAGGAAGGAAAATATTGAAGATTCTCTTCCAAGATTTAGTTGTGAATCTGTAGAGTTGTGCCGGTGGTTGGGTTATGTGGCAGTACCTGCGGGATGTGGTTGTGGCTTCCAAAGGGAAAAGGGGGTGAAGGAAGGCTGCTTTCCCCCTCCTTCAGGAAGACCCCAGAGTTCTCAGCCTGACAAGTGTACCTGAAATTTTCATTGATTTGGTGTCTGCAGAGATTAGTCATGAAGCACTAGAGTTGGGTCATTGGCATAGCCCCACCTGTGGTTGTGGATATGGTTGCCAGGGCTTTGTCAGAGTGGAAATTTGTCCTGCCCTCATCCCAAGGGCACCTAAGACTTTTTGTCTGGGATATCAGAGTACCCATGAATTAAAATTTTTCTTTGAAATGTTTTCTTTATTGCAATGCCTTCAATAGAATGTAACATTAGAAATTATTTTTTAAAAATTGAATCACTGTGTGATACAAAGTTTTTCATGTTTGGGTTTCAGTCATACAATGTCCCAACACCCTTCCCTTCACAAGTGTACATTTCCCACCACCAATGTTCCCAGTTTTCCTCCTGCTGACCCCTCCCCCAGCCTACCTCTGTGACAGGAACTTTCCTTCTCTCTCTCTCTCTCTCTCTCTCTCTCTCTCTCTCTCTCTCTCTCTCTCTCTCTCTCTCTCTCTTGCTCACTTTCTCTTTCTCTTTCCTTTTGGCCATGATTGTTTGCAATATAAGTACTGAAATGTTATCTTGTTTATCCCTTTACCTACTTGCAGCACTCAGCTGTTGTCCAGAACAATCATTTCTAGCTATCACTGTCATAGCATACTTCTCTATCCTAACTGTCCTCCCCATCCACCATTTGCAAAAAGCTTGCAAATATGGGTCAGTCCTCCTGGTCCTCGTTTCTACTGTCCTTGGGTATTAGTCTCATACTTACTATGTTTTTTATTGAACCATGTGAGATATAGTTACAAAGCTTTCATGTTTGAGAATGATAGAATACCCATCCCTCCACCAGTGCACATTTTCCACCACCATTGTCCTCAGTATCCCCCCCCCCATTCCAAATCCTCCCCCTGCCTCTATGGCAGACAATTTCCCCCATACTCTCTCTCTACTTTGGGCATTATGGTTTGCAATATAGATACTGAGAGGCTATCGCGTTTTGTCCTTTATCTACTTTCAGCACACATCTCCCATCTCAAACAGTCCCTCCAACCATCATTGACTTAGTGATCCCTTCTCTATTCCAGCTGCCTTTTCCCCCAGCTCATGAGGCAGGCTTCCAACTATGAAGCAATATTCCTGGCCCTTGTGTCTACTTTTGTTGGGAGTTCAGCCTCATATTATGCTATTTTATATTCCACAAATGAGTGCAGTACTTCTATGTCTGTCTCCCTCTTTCTGACTCATTTCATTTAGCATGATGCTCGCCATCTCTATCTACTTACAAGAAAATTTCATGACTTCATCTCTCCAAACAGCTGCATAGTGTTCCATTCTGTAAATGTACCAAAGTTTCTTTAATCAGTTGTCTGCTCTCGGGCACTCAGGTTGTTTCCAGATTCTGGCTATTGTGACCAGTGATGCAATGAACATACAGGTACAGATGTCATTTTTCCTGTCCTTTTATGCATCCTCTGGATATAATCCCAGATTTGATATTGCAGGGCCATGTGGAAGCTCAATTTCTAGGACTTCCGTTTTTTGTTTTTAATTTTTTATTTTATAAGCTAGTTCAAAATATTTTATTACATTTAATATCCAAACACCAATCTCACCACCATTACACCTTCCCACCACATATTTCAGGCGTTTCCTTACCAAACCCCAATCCCTGCCCCGAAGCAGAACCCAAATAATATATTTCCCTCTAAGGTTGGCTGCCTCCTAATTTGAAACCCATAAAATGTGGTGCAGTATTCTTGGAGTATGGGTATGGTGTGTCCTATGAACTGTTGCGCAGCCACATTTGCGGCCACGCAGGCCAGGAAAAGGTTCACTCGTGGGTGAGGTTCGGCCCGAGCATGTAGAGAGCTGCCATGAGCAAGGCAGCGGTTGAGTTCTGGAGGTTTTTGACTGCTGGAACTGGGTCCCTTGGGGCAGGGAAGGCTCTCACCCGCCCCCCTGCCCCCGGGAGCCCCAAGTGAAACAGCCTGGCACAGGGTCCGGAGGCATTGTTATCTCTAGTTTTTGAAGGAATGCCCATATTGTTTTCCAAAAAGGCCAGAACAGTTGGTATTCCCACCAACAGTGAAAGAGCATCCCATTTCTCCCCACATTCATGCCAGTAATGGTTGTTTTGTTCTTTTGAATGTGTGTCAGTCTCTGTGGTGTGAGATGATAAATCGTTGTTTTGATTTGCATCTCTCTGATGATTAGCAATGTAGAGCATTTTTTCATGTGTCTTTTGGCCATTTCTATTTCTTTTTTTGAGGAAGCTTCTGTTCATTTCTTTTTTTTTTTTTGCTGTTTATTTTTTTATTTTTTTAAATTTTTATTAGCGAAACACCATGAGGTACAGTTGTAGACTTACAAATTTTTGTGCTTGGGTTTCAGTTATACAATAATCGAATACTTATCCCTCCACCAGTGCTCATTCTCCACCACCACTGATCCCAGTATCCCTCCCACCCCACCATCGTATCCCCATTTTTAGATGGGGTTAGTTGTTTTTTTCTTGTACAATTCTACTAGTGTCTTGTATATCCTATATATATATATTACATATATATATACCCTTATCAGATGGGTAATGAGTAAATATTCTTTCCCATTCTGTGGTCTCTCTCTGTATTTTGGTCACTGTTTGTTTTGAGGTGCAGAAGCTTCTTAGTTTATTTATTTTTAAATTTTTTTATTTTTATTTTTTAAAAAATGTTTTATGAGTGAAACACCATGAGGTACAGTTGTAGACTTACAAATTTTTGTGCTTGGGTTTCAGTTATGCAGTGATCAAGTACCCATCCCTTCACCAGTGCCCATTTTCCACCACCACGGGTCCCAGTATCCCCCCCACCCCATCCCCCCCATCCCACCCTGCCTCTGTGGCAGGGCACTCCCTTTTGTTCTCTCTCTCCTATTGGGTGTTGTGGTTTGCAAAAGAGGCATTGAGTGGCAATCATGTTTGGTCTATAGTCTACTTTCAGTATGAGAAGCTTCTTAGTTTAATATAGTCCAATTTGTTTATATTTGTTTCCACTTGCTTGGTCAGTGGTGTTTTATCCTTAAAGACGCTTTTTGCTTCAGTGTCATGGAGGGTTCTCTCTACATTTTCCTACATGTACATTATGGATTCAGGTCTGATATTGAGGTCTTTAATCCACTTTGATCTGACTTTTGTGTCTGGTGTTAGGCAGAGGTCAAAGTTCACTTTTTTTGCAGGTAGCTGTCTAGTTTTCCCAGTACCACTTATTGAAGAGGTTTTCCTTGTTCCATTTCACATTTCTTGCTCCTTTATCAAAGATTAGTAAAGTAAAGTAAAGTAAAGGCCCTCCTGTTGTTCATCGATTTGCTCGAGCGGGCCCAGTAACGTCTCCATTGGAGACTTTGTTGTTACTGTGTCTGGCATATCCAATACGTCACGGGGAGCTTGCCAGGCTCTGCCATGGGGGCGAGATACTCTCGGTAGCTTGCCGGGCTCTCCGAGAGGGGCGGAGGAATCGAACTCGGGTCGGCCATGTTGGCTGCATGCAAGGCAAGCGCCCTACTGCTGTGTTAAATAAACATATATTTGAGAGTCTGTGACAGAATATTCAACTCATTTCCATTGGTCTGTGGGTCTGTTTCTAGTCCAATATCATACTTTTTCTAGTCCAACATCTAATTATGATGAAGAAGAAACTGAGAAGTTCTATGTGGACCTGGAGAAGTTCTATAAAGAAGACCACACCTTCTACAAGATTATTGTGGGTGATTTTAATGCCACGATAGGACTGAGAAGATCAGCCAAAGAACTCCACATCAGGACCCATGACCTAGAATGGAATGAACAGGGTGAGAGACTGTCAGAGTTCATCATGTCGACCAAGACCGTCCATGGTAACTCACAGTTCCAGAAGGCCGAATCTAAATGTTGGACATGGGAGTCTCCAGGTGGATGGTTCCACAATGAAACTGACCACATCATATTCAATTGACAGTTTTGCCTGACCGATGTCGCTACTGTCCCAAAATTCCAAAAAGGATCAGACCACCATCTCCTTGGTGCAAAATTCTACTCCTCGGAGCGGGGAGAAAGGGCTGCAAAGTTTAAGGAGAGAACTCCCAGAATGACCACCAACTGGGAGCTCTTTGGCACTATTGCGGCAACATAGGAAGTTGCCATCATTGACAACACTGACAAAGAATACGATCGACCTGTTCAGCACCTCCATGATTGTGTGAAGAATGCTGAGAGAGAGACAGCCACAAAAAGACGCCTGTCTTCGAAAACTCCGGAGCTCATTAGCCAACGTGGCTTGGTGCAAGCCTCAGGCAACAGCAAGCAAATGTCTGAGCTCGCAAAGCAGTGCAGAGAAGAGATAAAGGAAAACCTCCATGAGAGAATAGTAGCAGTGCTGGCTGATGCGACAGAAGCCGGGAAAAGCATTCGCAACTCCTGCCTGTCCTTCATCAACTACAAGACAAGATGACTGCCCTCCGACGTCCTGATGGATCTATCACATCTTCAAGAAGGCCAATGGAGATTATCCATGACTTCTACTCAGATTTCTTCGATAGCCACATCCACCTGCCCACATACCAAATTCTGCAGGATGGATATGTCGTCCCCAATGTTCTCTCTTCTGAAATCCGACACGCCATTCTGTTGGTAAAGAAGCGAACAGCACCCGACCCAGACAAGGTCAGACCCGAATACCTGAAGAACCTGCCATCAGTACTCATCAATACACTGGCTCGGCTCTTCACAAGCTACCTATCTGAATAGGTTATGTCCCAATGGAAAACCAGCAGGACTTGCCTACTGTACAAGAAGGGAGACATCCACAACATTGGCAACTATCACCTGATCTGCCTGTTGTCTGTCGTCTAAAAGCTGTTCACTCGAGTCATCCTGAATAGGATTGGCAGAACACTAGATGAAGTACAACCATGCAAGCAAGCTGGGTTTCAAAAATGATTCAGCACGATCGACCATATCCACACAGTAACCAAGCTCATTTAGGTTTCATGAGAGTTCATGATGCCTCTCTGTCTAACGTTCATTGATTTAAAGAAGGCCTTTGATTTTGTTGAGACTGAAGCGGTCTTCGAAGCCCTAGCAAAACAGGGCATTCATACTCAATACATCAGGATCCTCCATGAGCTGTATTACGGATCCTGGTAGATCTCACCATTCTACAAGGAAGTGATAATCAATGTCAAGAGAGGGGTTCAGCAGGGTGATACCATTTCACCGAAACTCTTCAGTGTCCCCCTCGAGAACATCATGCGATGACTGCAATGGGAAGGAATGGGGGTGAAGATAGACATTTGGCAACTACACCACCTCTGCTTCGCTGATGACATCATTCTAATAACACCAAACATTAGCCAAGCAGCACAAATGCTGGCCGACTTCGACCGTGAGTGTGGAAAGGTCAGACTACAGCTGAATCTCACGAAGACAATGTTTATGAGAAACAGACTTGTTCCTGACGTTCCATTTGCTCTCAATGGAACAAACATCTCCGAATGCAACAGTTATGTGTACCTAGGTCGAGAAGTCAACATGACGAATGATCTGGCACCTGAGTTGCGCAGGAGGAAGAGAGCAGCTTGGAATGCCTTCAAGTGCATCGAAGAAATAGCTAAGAGGACGAAGAACCTCCAGCTCTGGGCACATCTCTTCGATTCCACTGTTCTTCCTGCATTAACATATGTCTCAGAAATCTGGGCCCTACGAAAACAGGATGAGGACGCTATTTGGGTCTCCCAAAGAGGAATTGAAAGAGCTATGCTTGGAGCATCACGCTTCACTCAAGTGAGAGAAAGAATCCGGAGTTCTGACCTCTGTCAACGATCAAGAATCAGGGATGCTGTCTCGTTTGCCAAGGCTTCAAAAATCAGATGGGCTGGACACGTAATTTGATTTGGAGATGACCGTTGGACTAGAGCCATTACCAACTAGATTCCATGGGAGGTCAAAAGATCGCGTGGCTGCTCACCTACGAGATGGTCAGATTTCTTTGTCAAGACTCTGAAAGATCGGTTTGAGGCTCTTCGTGTTCCTGGACCGATCAGACTCCACTGGGTTACACTAGCATGCAACAGGGATGAATAGAGATGTTACTGCCGTCCGCTCAAGCAAATCTATGAGTGACGAGATGTCAAGTGATCAAGTGATCATGCTGTTTTAATTACTAATGTTTGTAGTACAGTTTGAATTTGGGGAAAGTAATGTCACCCGTCTTCTTTTTCCCAAGGATAGCTCTAGCTATCCGTGGGCATTTATTGTTCCACATGAATTTCAGGAGTGTTGTGTATATTTCTTTGAAAAATGTCCTGGGTATCCTGATAGGGACTGCATTAAATCTGTATAGTGCTTTGGGGAGTATTGCCATTTTGATCACTTAATCCTCCCTATCCATGAGCAGGGGAAGTGTCTCCATTTCCTAGTGTTCTCTTTTATTTATTGAAGTAGTGTTTTGTAATTTTCCTTGTATAGGTTCTTCACCTCTTTAGTTAAGCTGATTTCGAAGTACTTGATTTTCTGAGGTATTTTTGTGAACTGGATTTTAAAAACATCTCTTTCTTCTCTTTCATTATTTGTATTTAGGAAAGCCATGGACTTTTGGGTGTTGATTTTGTACCCTGCCACTTTACTATACAAACCTGTTGTTTCTAAGAGCTTTTTTTTGTAGAGTCTTTAGGATTTTCTAAGTATAGTAACATATTATCCACAAATAGTGATAGCTTGACCTCTAGAGTCCTTTCCTATTTGTATGCACTTGATATCTTTTTCTTGCCTAACTGCTATGGCCAGAACTTCCAGTACTATATTGAATAGTGGCATCAAGAGTGAGCAACCTCATCTTGTTCTCGATCTTGGAGGGAAGGCTTTTAGTTTCTCCCCATTGAGAGTGATGCTTGCTGTGGGTTTGTGGTAGATGACTTTGACTAGATTGAGGAAAGTTTCTTCAATGCCCATTTTGCTGAGAGTTTTCATCATAAACGGGTGCTGGATCTTGTCAAATCCTTTCTCTGCATCTATTGATATGATCATATTTTTTATCTTTTCTTTTATTGATATGCTGGATTATGTTGATTGACTTGCGAATGTTAATACACCCTTGATTCCCCAGAATGAGGGATGAATCCTACTTGGTCATGGTGTATGACCTTTTTGTTGAGTCGTTGGATTCTGTTTGCTAGGATTGTTGAAGATCTTTGTGTCTGAGTTCATCAGGAATATCGGCTTGTAATTCTCATTATTTGTGGTATCTCTGTCTACTTTTGGTATCAGGGTAATAGTTGCTACATAGAAACTGGAGTGCTTCTGATTCTTCAGTTTCCTGGAAAAGCTTAAAAAGGATTGGGAGTAAATCCTCTTTGTGGAAGATTTTTATTAATACTAATTTAAAAGTAGGACACAAAAATTTTGCTGTTGTGAAAAGAATAAAACCATAGATAACTAGAAAACTTAGTTGTTTAAATTGCTTTCTTGAGGTTCTTTATTTCTTAGTAGTGTAAGCTGTATGTCTAGTGTCACTTCATACGAGCATTAATATTTTGGAAAGAAGGAAAACCAATATAGAGGCCTTTGGACAATTTTTCCACATTGAAACTATTTTGAAAACTTTGGAATACATCATGTATTTCTTAATTGACATTAAAAACTTTTATCTAAGATTTGAAAAAAAGATTTGGAAGAATTCACTAGTGAACCCATCTGGGCCAGGACTTTTGTTTTGGGGGAGAATATTTATTACCACTTCAATTTCTTTGATGGTGATAGGTCTGAGGAGGTACTCCAGGTCTTCTTGGTTTATCCTTGGGAGGCTATAGGAATCCAATAATTTATCCATTTCCTTGAAGTTTCCTTGTTTCGTGGCATAAAGATTCTCAAAGTAATCTCTGAGGATACTTTGAATTTCTGTAGTTTCTGTTGTGATGTCCCCCTTTTGTTTCTGATTTGATTTATTAGGGTTTTCTCTCTCTCTTTCTTTGTGAGTCTTGTTAGAAGTTTATCGATCTTGTTTATTTTCTCAAAGAACCAGCTCTTGGTTTCATTGATCTTTTGTATTTTTGTATTATTTCCTTCCTCCTGCCTGGGTTGGGTTCCTTTTGTTGGTCATTCTCCAAGCTCTCAAGCTGTTAGGTTAGGATACTTATGTGAGCTCGCTCTTCCTTCCTGATGAATGCTTGTAGAGCTATAAACTTTCCTCTTAACACAGCTTTTGCCATGTCCCATAAGTTCTAGTAACTCATGTCTTCATTTTCATTTGTTTTCAGGAATCTTTTGATTTCCTTTCTAAGCCACTTGTTGTTCAGTAGTGGGGTGTTTAATTTCTGGGTGTTTGATTTGATTTACTGCTATGTGTGTGATTCACTTCTATTTTCAGTGCATCATGGTCTGAGAAGATTGTTGATACAACCTCTATCTTCTTAATTTTATGGAGGTATGTTTTGTGGCACAGCATGTGGTCTATCTTGGAGAATGTACCATGCAACTTACGAAGAATGTGTATTCAGCTTTTTGAGGATGAAGTGTTATGAATATAGCTACTAAGCCCCATTTCTTCCCTCAGATAAAATATGTCCTTTAAGTATGTCCTAAGCTTGAGTCTTGTTGATCTATTGAGAGGTGATAAAGTGGTGTTGAAATCTCCCATTAGTACTGTGTTGTTATTGATATCTTTCGTCAAGTCTATGAGTAGTTGTTTTAAGTAATTTGCTGTTCCCTCGTTAGGTGCATATGCGTTTAGAAGTGTAAGTTCTTCTTGATGTATAGATCCCTTGATCAATAAGAAATGGCCTTCACTGTCTCTCGTGACCTTCAGTTTGAAATCAATCTGGTCTTATATCAGAATGGCCAACAGAGCTTTCTTGAGGAAGTTGTTTGCCTGTAGAAATGTTTTTCAGCCTTTGACTTTGAATCTGTGTTTGCTCTGAGTTTTCACATGTGTTTCTTGCAGGCAGTAGAATGAATGTTGGGTTCAATTTCCTAATCCATCCTGCCGCTGTTTCTCTTAATTAGTGCATTTAGCCCATTGACGTTGAGAGATTATTGGTATGGGGTTTTGTCCCATCTTTCTGCCGACATTTGGTGTATTTGTCTTAAAGTAGCATGTTTAGTTGTTCTTGTAACCATACTTTTGAGTCTATGAAGTTCCTGAGTTGTTTGTCTGTGAAACTGTGTGTTGTTCCTTCTGATATGAATGAGAGTCTATCTGGGTAAAACATTTTTGGTGAGGCATTTATTTCATTGATTTTTTTCACTATATACCACCACTGTCTTCAGGCCCTGAGGGTTTCATCAGAAAAATTGGCTGTAAATCTTAGGATGCTCCTTTATAGGCAATTTCTTTCTTTGATCCTGCTGCTTTCAGAATTTTGTCTCTGCCTGTGGTTTTCGTCATTCTGATCAGGATGTATCTTGGAGTATTTTTATTTAGATTTCTTCCAGCTGGTGCCTTTCAGGCTTCCTGAATCTGTTTGCATGTGCTCTTGAGATCTGGGAACTTCTTAGCAATGATATCTTTAACAGTTTTTTACTTCATCAGGGTTTTATTCCTGTCCCTCGGGGACTCCAATTATTCTTATGTTATTCCTCTTGGCTTCATACTGATTTTCTCTTGACATCTGTTGATTCATTTTGAAGCTCTTTTCCATTTTCTGCTGTTGTCTGGAGATTCTCTGCACTTCATCTTGGAGCTCACTGATTCTGTCCTCAGCAGCAGAGTAACAGCTGTTACTCTGCTGCTGAGGCCTTCCTGTGAGTTTTTCATTTCACCTACTAGGTTTTTCAGATCTGTCATTTCTGCTTGTATTTTCATTTGTATTTTAGTCATTTCTGCTCTTATATGCTCTCATATTTTGTTGATGGTGCATTCCATTGTTCTTTTTTTTTTTTTTTTTTTATTTTTTTTTCCCCCTTTATTTTATTTTATTTTTTTTAAAGTTGTAGATTTACAATTTTTTATGCTTTGGTTTCAATTATACAATGATCAGATACCCATCCCTCCACCAGTGCCCATTTTCCACCACCATGGATAATATCCCTCCCACCCCCATCCCCCCATCCCCCCGTCTCTGTGGCAGGGCAATCCCCTGTGTTCTCTCTCTCCTTTTGGGTGTTGTGGTCTGCAAAAGAGGCATTGAGTGGCAAACATGTTCAGTCCATAGTCTACTTTCGACATGCATCTCCCCTCCTGGGAGGATCCTCCAAACATCCTTTATTTGGTGCTCCCTTCTCTATCTGAATAGCCCTTTCCTCTAGGATACCCGGCTGGCCTCTAAGTTATGGAGTAATCCTCCTGGTGCTGATCTCAGCTATTCTTGGGTATTAATCTCATACTTTGTTACTTTATATCCCCCAGATGAATGCAATCTTTCTATGTCTATCCCTCTCTTTCTGACTCATTTCGCTTAGCATGATACTTTCCATATTGTACCACTTGTATGTAAATTTCATGACTTCATCTTTTCTAAGAGCTACATAGTACTCCATTGTGTAGATGTACCAAAGTTTCTTTAACCAGTCATCTGTTCTTGGGCATTCAGGTTTCTTCCAGTTTCTGGCTATTGTAAAGAGGGCTGCAATGAACAAACAAGTGCAGATGTCACTTCGACTATACATTTTTGCCTCTCTGGGATATATTCCCAGGAGTGGTATTGCTGGGTCAAATGGGAGCTCAATTTCTAATTTTTTGAGAATCGTCCATACTGTTTTCCAGAAGGGCTGAACCAGTGGACATTCCCACCAACAGTGAAGGAGTGTCCCTTTCTCGCCACATCCACGCCAGCATCGGTTGCCTTTGTTCTTTTGAATGTGGGCCAGCAAAACCCTCCATGACATTGAAGCTAATGGTATCTTCAAAGATGCCACGCCACTGGCCGAGCAAGTGAAAACAGAGATAGATAAATGGGACTATCTTAAACTAAGGAGCTTCTGCACCTCCAAAGAAACAGTGACCAAAATACAAAGACAGTCTACAGAATGGGAAAGGATATTCACCGAATACACATCTGACAAGGGGTTGATATCCAGGATATACAAAATACTGGTTAAACTCCACAAGAAGAAAACATCCAACCCCATCCAAAAATGGGGCAATGAAATGAACAGAAACTTTCTCAAACAAGAAATCCGAATGGCAAAAAAGCACATGAGAAAATGCTCTACATCATTAATCATCAGGGAGATGCAGATCAAAACCACAATGAGATTCCATTGTTCTTTTTAGCTCCTTATGCATCCTTAACAATTCCCCTCTAAATTCCTTAACAGAAAAGTTATATAGCTCATTATTACTGGTTGAGTCATCTGGTTAGGGTGATCTGTTGGGTCATCTGGCCATATTTACTTCACTCACTAAGCCTACTGGGTTTCTACGTTGCTTTACCACTGTAATCTTTGCAATTTGGAGTTGTTTCTTGTGTGTTATGTGGTTAGAAACCTACAGTTAGGATGTCTTTGTATGTTAACAGTGAGGTATGGAGAAGTGAAGAGACACAAGGCCTGGGTTCACCAGTACCTCTAATATAGAATATATATATATATATATATATATGAAGTAAGTTCCTCGGATGTGGTTTTGGGGGTTGATTTTTGAGGGACGTGTTGAAGAGCAGCGCCTGGCAGGGATGCGGCAAAACGCTACAGAATCCAGTCTCCAGGCTTCCCTTTGTGTGGATCCCGGGGCTTCAAGCTGGGAAGGGTACAGGTCTGACCAATATGCACACACCTGGCATGGTAAATCTTAAAGTTTGGTTTCCCAGGGCAAGACTTACTAATTGCATTCTGCATGTGCTGACCTCAGCACTTTTCCCAAATGTAGGAAACTTCACCACGTAATTTAAGTCCCCCATGAATTTTAGCAGCTTGGCTTGCATCTCTTCTGAGATTAAGTTGTTAATCTGTTGAACTGTGTGGTGGATGAGTTCATATGACAGCAGTTACGGGATGTGGGAATAGTCTAAGTGCAGCAGCTTTCAGGCTGAGAAATCTGGTTTCTTCTCAGAGTGGGGCTGGACAGTCTTCTCACATGATCCCATACTTCAAGAAGCTTTGACAGCCATCTCCATATCCCACAGCAGTTGCCATATTAACTCATCCACAAGCCCAGCTCTACAGATCCCCCAATTTCATAATGCTAACATCCCAGTAAGAACACACAAAATTAGATGGGAAAGTACATAGAAGCCAACTAAGCCAAATAAACAAAAACAATAACACAGGAGACTGAACAAGCAACAAAAAGCTGAGTAAACCCTCAGACAAGGACTTAATGATGCCATGGTAAGATATAACAATTTTCACAAATTTCTTTTACTGAAATATTTTTGATAATTACATTAGCCATTCAGTTGTAACAAGCAATATAAAATAGACTATTTTGTGTCTGCTAGAGGTACAAACTTGGCGGGGACATGGTTGGAAAAATGGGACTATGGTGGAGGGAAGGTCACTCTGTTGGTGGGATTGCTATTGAACATTGAATACCTGTAACAAAAGTATCATGAACAACTTTGTAAACCACAGTGTTTACATAAAGTAAAAGAAAATTAACCCTGCTTCCACACCCCCCAAAAAAAGAACAGTGAAGGGAGATCTTTATTCATGGAATATGAGGGAAAAGGAAGAGGGAAAGATATTCTGAGGGAACATCCTTCTCCAGAGGAGTGAGAACCTCAAGTAGTTTTTGGAATGAATCATATATGGATAGTCTCCTTTTCGCCTTGGCCTAGAATTCTCTGCATGAGTAGGAATTAATCAGGGAGGTTTCATAGGGAAGAGCTTTGAACTTTTGGTGAATTTCTTTCATGTTCCTCTTTTGGTTTTTGAGAAACACCCAGAAGTGCTCAGGACTTGTTTCTGGCTCTGCACTTGGGAATCACTCCTGGTGGGGCTTTGGGGACTGGGAGCTTGGACGCTGGCTGATTCTATGTATGTCAGGTACCCTACCTGTGGTACTATGCCTTTGGCCCTCTTTTATGTTCTTTCTTTGGATGGGGGAGCAATTTGGGCCATAGCAGGCTGTGCTCCTGACTTGCTCCTGGCTCTACGCTCAGGAGTCACTCCTGGTGGTGCTGAGGAGTGCCAGGAATCAAAACCAGGTCAGCCACATTCAAGGCAAGTGCCTTACTCACTGCACTATTGCTCCACTGCGTGCCCCTGTTTCACGTTCTAATTCCATCCTTTGTGTCTGACGTTGGATCTTCTCCTTGCAGGATGTTCAACAGATGCTGGAAGCCTTATTTTATGCATCTCAGTGGTCTCCTGCATACATGCTTCTGGGCTGGATACACTGACTTCTTTAGTCCATGTCTTGGTTTTTTACTTTTGAAAACACTCATTGCCAGCCACCTTCCCACTTGCCTGCATTATAATAGCTAACTAAAATCTAAGTAAATGCTGTGGTATACGGTGTATATGAATTAGATAAGGCAATGTTTTAAAAATGTGAATATTTTGAGAAAATGGAACATTACTTTATTGTTTTCTGGGGAGCCACACCCAGTGGTGTTCAGAGACTACTCCCGTCTCTGTGCTCAGGGATCACTCCTGATGAGGGAACAGGGGACCCTATAGGATGTCAGGGATTAAACTCAGGCCACCCGTGTGCAAGACAAATACCCTACCCACCATACTATCTCTTAAGCCCCACAAATGGGGCTTTGTAAATTGCTAACAAACATGGAAAATGGTGCAGCCAGTTTGAAAAATAGTGTAATAGTATCTTTCGAGAATGCACATCAGCTTGGCACTTTCATGCCCAACAGAAATGCACATATATGTTTACCAAAACATGTACAAAAAGTTCTAATTCAAAGCCAAATTTCTTTACCCCAAAATAGTTTTTCAGAAAACAAAATAATTTGGTTTATGGTACTTGCTTATTGTCTCCAGGATACTTAATATAAGGCACAAAAGTAGTCATAGTCGTTTACTTTAAAGATAGAGGGATTATGTAGGGAAATTTATAAAACTATGCATTGCGTATTTTATTTTTCATACATGTTCAAGATACAAATCTGTGGAAATTACACTGTAGGACCAAGTCAATGCATAAATGGGAACCAAGACACCAAGACTACCTTTAATTTCTCATTTTCCCAGCCCCTATACCATTAAACTACCAGTTCATCCTCAGTGATAAGTGGGTTTCAACACAAGGAGGACTTTCTCTCATTTTTCTCCAGAGTTCAGAGTGAAGGCATCCTCCAGTTCAAAAAGGTGGTTTTTCAGGAATTTGCTGATGACTCCTTTACTCGGCCCTTGTACCGTGGAGAACTAAACGAACACTTGGGACTCTTGGGGCCGTACATACGAGCAGAAGTTGAAGACAATATCATGGTGAGTTGAAGACAATAGAACCAGAATCACAAGTGAACTTGTCATTTAGTTTTTGTTTCTAATTATAAAAGTAAGATAGTCTCATCTTCAAGAGTGCTTAAGGTATAGAAAATAAATAAGTTGAAAAAGTAACATCCTATCTTCCTTTTGGTATATGCATTTTATGTTTGTAAAAATCTTTCTTTTATATCCAGAGATTTTTGTCACATTGCTTATACTTTCTTCAATTCCATGGTTTAACTATATAAATTTAATTATTTCAATGTAATCCTTATGTATGTATATGAGTATTTTCTGGAGATGAAATCCAGGGCCTCATGAAAGCATAGCATGTGCTCTGCCGCTGTTCCACAGAGAAGAACCAACATTTAACTTTTTAACCAATCCATAATTCAGGTAGACTATAATTTATTTTGGTGCATTGTATGAGCCAAAAATCAAAGTGGTTATATTTTTCCCAGATATAATCATTGTCTTGCTGGAGTGATGGTTTAAAGAGCTGGGGCAAGGCTTTGCATGCGAAAGGCCTAGGTTCTATCCCCAGCACCACTTGGTCCACTGGGCACTCTCAGCAGTGACCCTAAGCATCAAGCCAGATATAGTTCCTGAGCACTTCTGGCTGTGGTTCCAAAATGAAACTCAAAAAGTCATTGTCTAATAGAGCACAGCGGGTAGGGCGTTCGCCTTACACGCGGCCAACATGGCTGACCCGAGTTCGATTCCTCCGCCCCTCTCGGAGAGCCCGGCAAGCTACCGAGAGTACTCGATATGCCAGACACAGTAACAACAAAATCTCCAATGGAGACGTTACTGGGCCCGCTCGAGCAAATCGACGATCAACGGGAGGGCCTTTACCTTTACCCTTTATACTAAGGATAGAACTAAAATTAAAGGGTTGCATGTGAATATTTTCCGCCTTGAATTCTATTTTACTTTCCCTATGTACTATGAGACATAAATTCTTGAAATCAGAAAAAGTGTTTTATAAAAATCATAAGCATTCATGCACAAATGCTTCTTGAAGAAACTTAGTTTTAACTCTTGCAATTGTAGTCCTTTAAAACCCTTGTTGGGGGCTGGAGCGATATCACAGTGGGTAGGGCATTTGCCTTGCATGCAGCAGACCCGGGTTAGATTCCCAACATCCCATATGGTCCCCTGAGAACCACCATGGTTAATTCCTGAGTGCAGAGCCAGGAGCAACCCCTGTGCAGAGTCAGGTATGACCCAAAAAGAAGGAAAAAAAAACCCTTGTGGGAATCTACAATAGGTAGGGTGATTGACTTGCACAAGGCCAAGCCAGGTTTAATTCCCAATATCGCATATGGTCCCCCCCCCCATATTCCAGGAGTAAACTCTGAGCATCTCTGGGTGTGGCCCAAAAGCCTAAATAAATAAAATTGGAATAAAACTCCTATGGTAGGGGCTGGAGTGATAGTACAGTGGAAAGGATGTTTGCCTTGCACAAAGCCAATCTGGGTTCAATTTCTGGTACCCCATATGGTCCCCTGAGCACCATCAGGAGTGATCCATGAGTGTAGGAGTAAACCCTGAGCACCTCCAGGTGTGGCTCCAAAACAAAACAAAACAACAACAAATAAAACCTGTGGTAATATTTTCCATTTTGTTGTACTTGCTGTGAAGTGTTCACAAATCTTTTCCTTTGAAGCTTTGAATCTATGCCTTAACGATCTTAGAGTTCAAAACAATCCTCAGAGTTGGGACTGGAGCAATATTACAGCGGGTAGGGCACTTTCTTTGCACGCGGCCCACCAGGTTCGACCTGGGCACTCCATAGCTTCCCCCCTCCAAGCACTTCAGGGGTGATAGTGAGCACAGGGCCAGGAATAAGTCCTCAGCACAGATCACCGTGGCCCCAAAATAAAAACAAATGAACAAAAAAGATTCTCAGAGCTTTTATTTCAGACACCGTTTAGGTTTGTGTCCTAACAATATACATCTTCTGCACCACTTCCTGTGGGTCTGGAAGACTTGCATCCAATTCCCAAATAAGCATAACTTTTAGGGATGTAAATCCTCTGCTAATGACTATTTAGGTTCTCAAATTATGGTATTCCTGTTGTGTTTTGTGCTGCAGGTAACTTTCAAAAACAAGGCTTCTCGTCCCTACTCCTTCTATTCTAGTCTCATTTCCTATGAGGAAGATCAGCAGCAAGGAGCTGAACCTAGGAAAAAGTTTGTCAAGCCCAATGAGACCAAAACTTACTTTTGGAAAGTGCAGCATCATATGGCACCCACTAAGGATGAGTTTGACTGCAAAGCCTGGCCCTATTTTTCAGATGTTGATCTGGTAAGCAGGTCTTCCTTGTGCTGCTCACTTTCTGGTTTAAAATAAATGCTCTTGGGCTAGAGAGAAAGGACAGTGGGGAGGGCATTTGCCTTGCATCCAGCAGACCTGGGTTCAATCACAAGCATCACATCTTGTCCCCTGAGCACTTCTAGGAGTAATTCCTGAATTCAGAGCCAGAAGTAACCCCTATCACCAGGTTTAATACCAAAACAACAGAAAAATACTCTTTATGTCCTACACTAAGTTTTGCAGTATTTATCCTAAGTGCAATGGTAATCTCTGAATAGGGGAGGTGCTCTGAGCTTTGAGTTAGCTGTATGATTTAGAATTATCAATCCTGTGATCTGCAGACAGATGAGGCTAACTTGCCTGTGGGAAGATGGGTTATGGGTTGAAGGGGAATGAGAAGCATGACGGAGAGTATTATGGGTCTGAGGAAAAGGGCTGCTTCTTATAGAACCCATGGCTTCCCCCTCAGGAGAAAGACGTGCACTCGGGTTTGATCGGGCCCCTTCTGATCTGCCGTGAAAACACTCTGAGCCCTAGTCGTCAGAGACAAGAGACTGTGCAGGAATTTGCTCTGTTGTTTACCATTTTTGATGAGACCAAGAGCTGGTACTTCACTGAGAACATGGAAAGGAACTGCAGAGCACCATGCAATATACAGATGGAAGACCCACATTTCAGAGAGAACTATCGCTTTCATGGTAATCTCTATCCAATACCCAAATAGTACTCAGCAGCAGAGCAGCCCTGAGCCTTCAGCTGGGCACAATGCTCTGGAGCAGGTGCAGAAGTTCCAGTCACACAAGAAGTAGCAGTTGAACTGAATTAGAGGGAAAGACACATGCAAACAGATGTTGACTGCCTTCTCTGTTCTTCCACAGCAATCAATGGCTATGTGATGGATTCACTCCCTGGCTTAGTCATGGCTCAGGGTCAAAGGATCCGGTGGTACCTGTTGAGCATGGGAAGCAATGAGAACACACATTCTATTCACTTCAGTGGGCAGGTGTTCACTGTGCGGAAGAAGGAGGAGTACAAAATGGCAGTGTACAATCTCTACCCAGGTACAAACACAGGCCATGCTCCTTGCACTTCCAGGCTTGGCTGACTTCTTACATTAATTGGCCCAGGTACTCTAGATGTAATCAGGGAACACATCCAACTTTCTGTTCTCAGGTACACTTTCCTTACCTGCTTCTTTCTTTATTTCCTTTCTTTCTTTTTTCTGTCTCTATTTTATTTTTTTCTCTTTATTTGAGGAGGTCTTTCAAGTAGCGCTCAGAATATCTGGGGACCATTCCTTGTGATTCTCAGCCACCCAGGCAGGTGGTTCAGTGCCAGAGCCAAATGGATGCAAGGCCGCTCAGGTTCTGTGTTGCCTGTATTAGCCTACTTGCTACCTGGTGGTGACCAGAGCCCTCCAAGACTTTGTTCAGTGATGCTGGGGTATGTGGTGGTGAGAACCAACTGGAGTTGGCTGCATGTAACGTGAGTGCCTTAACCTTAGTACTGTCTCTCTTGCCCCTCAGGTGGCTTTCTTCACCATAAAGAGAGCTAAGAAATAAATTAGTCTGTATTATGAATGGTATCTTTTCATATCCAGGTAATGTGATCTAAAGGAAATTGAACCAAATCAATGGATTTTGAGTAGGCATTCCCCAATCTCAGCGCTCATCTGGCATGAGTAGTTATCCAAGAGTGGCTTGTTTATGTTTTCCACCAGTCTGTATATTAAGTATGACTTAAACTATTAATAAAATTACCACTTAAAGTCTTCCTACCCTTTAAAACACATATAACTATGAGAGTAAATTTCTCCTGTTTCTGGAAATAAATTTGGATAACCCATGGACTGTTCTGCCCACTCTTACATCATAAACTGGCTTGCAGTCACTTTCCATCACAAATGTAAAATGTCAGAAATAACATCATCAGAACTGTTAACTTAATGAAACTTCCATCTCTGAGCAGGAAAAGGAAGAATAGGCACTGAGGGAGTACAAGGGGGCTGACCATCACCCGTGGCCTCCTAACACAGCTGTAGCTAGAGGGCCAGGCAAATTTACCATTGTCCCAGAGCATTTCTTGGGGACTCTTTCAGTGGGCTCTTCCAAGAATCCCTTTTGAGACACTTTCTAATGAATTCTTGACCTGGTTGGTTCTGCTTTTCTTCTGCTGTTTACTTATAACAGTCCTCAGCCCCCCTAGCCCCATTGTGTTCATCTGCAGCTCCTCCATCACGAAGGCCTCTGACCTCTCTCTTATGGGATCCTCATCTGATTGATGGGTAATGCAACTTTGACTCTAAAAGCCCAGAGAAGCACTGGAAGGGCAATCCCATTGCAACAAATTCCATTTTAACCCCAAATGTCCACCCTGTATGTCCTATTTCTTGTGGGGAAGGAGGTGGCTGTCAGATTCCATCTCTAATACCTCCAACTTTGGGTTCACTAATGTTTAGCAAACTCATTAGATCTGTGGGTTCCAAGTCTGGGAGAAATGACTTTGATTGGGGCTTGAAAGATAGTACAATGGGTAAGGTGCCTGCCTTGCATGTGGCCTTCCTGAGCTTGATTCCTGACACCTCCTATGGTTCTCCAAACTCTCCAGAAGAGGATCTTGAGCACAAAATCAACAGTGAACCCTGAACACAATTTGGTATAGCAAAAAAATAATGAGTTCGGTATATCTCCCCTGATATTCTGCAGAAATCAATGCAGCTCATGCTTATTTGGGGTCCAGCTCCATGAGGCTGTGCCACACACAGTACTGCTATGAGGCTACTCCTGAATCTGTGCTCCAGATCTCCCTTGGCAGTGCTCTGGACACAGGTACCATGTAGTGCCAGTAATTGAACCTGAGTCCCTGGCTTGTGAGTCAAGGGCCTTAACCGATGTGATATTTCCTCAGTTACAGGCTTAATTTTTAGTGAAAGGGAATTATAATTTCCTGCAACTACCTGGACCTCAGGAGAAGGACAATTCCTCAAGTCAGGGTCAAGAGATGCTCAAGGCTCATGCATGCAGCATGGTTGAGAAAAAGCCAGCCACATAGGTCATAGTCTCATTGTCATATGACGAAGTTTATTAGGGAGGAGCAATGGTTATATAGGGGCAGAAAGGAATGCATTACATGCAGATCATGAGATGAGAAAAGGAAGGTGAGTTCTATGTTTATTTGAGCTAGATGGGACAGAATGTCACGAGATGTCAGGATTTCTTTTATATATATTTTTTTATTTTCATAAAAGTAGTTCACAATAGTTCATTACAAATAATATTCTAACACCAATCCTATCACTGAGCACCTTCCCACCACGGTAAGAGGGAAGTGTGTGAAGGTTGTTGTATTTCATTATGGAGCCATTTAAGCCTGTAGATAAGAGAATACAAGCTCCAGGAAATTCTGTGGCACTTTCTTCCAGGAGTCTCTGGATCTTGTCCATTGATGAGATTACATGGCGCTGGGGGCAGTTTTTGGGTGTGACTGCCAAGCTACTGGAAAGCTGGGCAGCTGGGGGGAGGAGGCCCAGTCCGAATCTGAGCGGGCTTGGAGCTCTCAGTCATGGATTCCCACATACCTGGGTTTTTCCGTCGGTTCCCTCTTGGGTGAGGATCATCCGAGTGTGTGGAGAGTGGCCTTGAGCATGGCAGCAGTTGAGTTCTGTAGGTTTTCAGCTGCCGGGGTTCTGCTTGGGGCGGGGAGTGAAACTCAACCCGCCCCCCTCCAAGGTGCCCTGGTGAAGACAGCCTAGCACGAGGTCAGTATAGTCTGCCGATGTCAAGATTTCTACGAGTTGATGCAGAGATGTGACAAGTTTTACAGACACTACAGGAGTTGACTCTCCCTAACTCAAGAATCTGACCACAGGCAATTGCAAGGCCATCAAGACATACTATTCATCAGGGAATGCCAGATACCCTGGCCACAGCTTGCCCCCATCAAAGCCAGGTCTCAGAGGCTTTTCCCATACAAGCCCAATAGCCTTGATGGTCAGGGAACTGTGCTGTGCTGGGAAGAACTCTATTAGGGAATCGTTTGTTTTTCTTTCTTTTTCAAAAAGGCATCTTTGAAACTGTGGAAATGCTACCTTCCAAAGTTGGAATTTGGCGGATAGAATGCCTTATTGGGGAGCACCTTCAAGCTGGGATGAGCACCCTTTTCTTGGTGTACAGCAAAGGTAAGGAGCACCATGGACAGAAGCATCCTGCTGACTCAGGAAACTTCAGTTCACCTTTTCTCCTTCTCAGAAAGATTACCTTTTCAGGAAATGCATCATAGTGCACTATCATTACCAGATTTGAAATAAATTTTGTTGGTAAGAGTCATCTGAGTCCTCAGAGGACAGATGGGCTAGAAGCTTAGAGCATATTGAACCTGGATCTCTAAATATTGAACAAACTGTTGCTATAAAAATAGCTCTTTGTTTCCACCACTATATGAAAAATGGTCATGGTCACGGTCATGGTCCTCCCGTTGTTCATCGATTTGCTCGTCTCCATCATGAGACTTGTTGTTACTGTGTTTGGCATATCAAATACGTCATGGGGAGCTTGCCAGGCTCTGCCATGCGGGCGAGATACTCTCGGCAGCTTGCCGGGCTCTCCGACAGGGGTAGAAGAATCAAACTCGGGTCGGCCATGTTGGCCCCTTGTAAGGCAAACGCCCTACCGCTGTGCTATCGCTCCAGCCCCTAAAAATGTGGTACCGGGGACCGAACCCGGGAACAGCCACTTGCGAGGCAAGCGTAGGGCATTTGCCTTGCACGCAGCCAACATGGCCGACCCGAGTTCGATTCCTCCGCCCCTCTCGGAGAGCCCGGCAAGCTACCGAGAGTATCTCGCCCGCATGGCAGAGCCTGGCAAGCTCCCCATGACGTATTTGATATGCCAGACACAGTAACAACAAAGTCTCCAATGGAGACGTTACTGGGCCCGCTCGAGCAAATTGATGAACAACGGGAGGGCCTTTACTTACTTACTTTACTTTTACTATATGAAAATCCAGGATCTCCAACAATAAATTTTGAAATTATTTTTTGTTCTTTTGGGCCACACCCAGCAGTACTCAGGACTTACTCTTGGCTCTGGTTGGGCTGCATGCAAGGCAAGTTCTTCTTCCAGTCTGTGAAAAAAAATTTATTAAAGTACCATAGATAACTCAGAAATTTTGCTAGCACAATTTTTAGCATCGAGCCTTAAATAAGTAAGAATACCGCTAGTCTATATAGCTGTGGACCTGACTTCTGCCACTGCAAAACGTAAGCAGTTCCATCATGTACAGGTTGGATTTAGTAAAGTTCTTGGCACAGAACTGCATGGGATAGGGTTGGGGGATCTCCTGTATTTGTGCAACCGACTTTTCTACACTTCCAACTTTGGTGTCCCCACTTTTGATTTCAGAGTGTCAGGCTCCCTTGGGAATGGCTTCTGGGCGCATTAAAGATTTCCAGATTACAGCATCAGGACAGTTTGGTAGGTATAATTTTTTTCTCCCAGATCTAGGCACATTCTTTTTATTTTCTGTTGCAGAGATTCAAATAACCAATCTCTTTCTATGCCTCCATTAAATCTGCTTTGTTGATGCATCTCAATCTGTTTCCTTGTCTCCATTTCTCATTGTGGCATCTCAATTCAGGTCACTATCACTTCCCACCTGGACAATACCACTTACACCTTAAAAACCCTTCCTGCCTTCAATACTGTGCCTTTGAGCCCACTCTTGCCTATTGCAGAAAGCTATATTTTGAGGCGACCCATGATAGAGGAACTTGAGTAGGATATACTCAGATTTTTAAACACTGTTTGGGAGCAAGGGTTGGCAACCTCCGACTGGCAGGACTGGTTCACATCATCTCTGTTTCTGTTAGGCCTTTAGGCTATGAACTGTTTCTTTCTGGTTTTGGAACCATACCTGGCAGTGCTCTGGGGTGACTCACAGTTCCACACTTAGAGGTCACTCCCAGCACTGCTCCAGGGACTGTGTGGTATTAGGAATTATACCCAGGGCTACCACATGGAAAGCATATACTCTAACCCTTTGAGCTATCTCTTCGGCCCTCATTTGTTTCTTTTTGTATGTGTTTTGGGCCACACTTGGCCGTGCTCAGTACTTACTCCTGGCTCTGTGCTCAGGAATCACTTGTGGTAGGGTTTGGGGGATCAAATGGGTTTTCGAGGATCAAACCCAGGTTGGCTATATGCAAGGCAAGCACCCTACCTGCTGTATCATCATTCTGACCATGTTTCTCTATTTTAAAATAATTGAAGGGGGAAGAAGAATGTTTTGTGAAGTATTGTATTAAATAAAAATTTACAAAAAAATAAATAAAAAGCAATTTACAATCATCAGGGCCAGAAAGATAGTACAGTGGGTAGGGTACTTGCCTTGCACGAAGCTGGGTTTGATCCCTAGCACCTCATATGGTCCTCCAAGTCCACCAGGACTTATTCCTTAGCATAAAGCCAGCAGTAATGCCTGAACATTTCTGGGTGTGGCCTCCAAACATATATATTATACATGCATATATATACACATACACACAACTTTACAGTCATTTATGGCTGTTCTCAGCCTCCAATAAGAGTAAAGTAGTTGCAACAGAGACCATGTGTTCTATTAGTCTTCAGTTATTTTCTATCAGGCCCTGAAAAAAAGTGTGCCAATCCCTGTTTTTGAGACAAATTTTTTTGCATTTTTATTGAAAAAGAGACTTGAGAGTTAGAAATACTAAAAATAGTTATGTAATAAAACAGTGAATAAAAGGATTAGAATTTTTGTTTCTTTTTCTTCTGTTTTACTTACATATATCATCATATTCCAACTTTTCTACAATTGTCACATAGTATAATATAAAAATAAAATGACTTGATAGTGCTAGGCACACATTTCAGTATTAGCTCATTAAAGGTGCTAACAATCAACCAATTCGTTAAATTTAGAAAATAAAATGAAGAAGGACCAGCAAAACCCATCAGTCGTCATGGATACCACTGTGCTGTCTGCTTTTCTCTTCCTCACAGCTAGGATTAGCTTTTCTCCAGAGGGTGTCTTCATTCCCAAGTGTTCAGGGCCAACCCAGCTGAATCTTATCTTTATTTTCTTTCTCGAGCAAAGGAGAATGGGCCCCCAAACTGGCCAGACTCCATTATTCCGGATCAGTCAATGCCTGGAGCACCAAGGATCCCTTCTCCTGGATCAAGGTTAGAACATACCCCACATTCAATGCATTACATTTCCTCTTGTACGTTTTATTTTATTATTGTTCTTTGGTCTGAGGCCACATTCAGGGGTGCTTAGGGACTCTATGGTGACAGGGACTAAAGCTAAGCCTCCTGCATGAAAAGCAGGCACATCTCTCCGGTCCCTCCTCCTATGATTTAATTGCATCAAGCTGATATTTGATATGCATCAAAATAAAAGATTTGGGAATAGAATCAAGTACCAAAAAACTGATTCATTCTATTTCTGTGATTTCAGTCTTTCTACTGGGATTAAAACTTCTCAATAATTTTTCTAACTAAACTAACTGATTCCCACACTATGCATTCTGTTACTAGATGCTCCCACTGCCTAGGCTGGCCAAATTCTTCCAGTGGAAGCAAATGACTGAAACTGCCCCCTCATATCACAAACAGACAAATCAGAGCATTTTTATTTCCTGAAACCAAATGTCTTCTTCACAAAGTCTTCATGGCTGTGGGGCCTATTGAAGTTAATTCTATATGTCAAAGTAAATTACAGCCATTAATTGAAACAGTGCCTTAATATTAATAAGTCAGTTTTGTTTTCCTGAGTCAGTTGTTCTGATTTGCTCATTTTCCCTTGTACGATAGAATGGTGTTGCCCAGCACAAATACAATTCAAGCCACAAGTTCAAGCAGCACGTGTCACTTGGCATCTAGTAGCCACATTACAAAGGAAAGGAGGAATTCCTTTTCAATATACTTTATTCCGCCCAACATATCCAAAGTTATTATTATCCTGCCAACATGTGAGCAGCCAGAACTGTTACCCCTTCAAGGACATACATCGAGACACTACTTGGTCCCTTCCACGCTCTGTGAGAGCTGAGGGCAGGAACTCAAACAAGAAAAGAGAAATTGTTCTCTTCCAGCTTTGCTTCCAGCCTAGCTCTGTCCTCCTGCCTGTGATGCTTGTTCTGAGAGGGCTTTCTGTTCACATATTTGACCAGTGTCCCCTGCTTCACCCAGCTCTCCAGATTATGCCCCTTCCTTACTCCTGGTCTCACCTGGCTGAGGACTTCTCCTCCATTTGAAAAAATGACACCATCACTTCTATTTTTCCTGAGGTTAGACCAGCGAAAGATGGTCTATTACAGTTACCAAGTGGAAAAGGCATCTAGAGCCAATTGTTAAGCCCTCTTTGGCACATCTTTTTTGTCTGTTTTGTAGATAAGGCCAGTCTTTAGAACTTCAGTCATTGTAATTTGCAATTTTGTGAATGACAGGATTTCACTCATGCAATGTTCCAACACCATCCTCTCCTCCAGAGGGACCACTCCCCTCCACTATTGTCTCAAAGTCTCTCTCTCAAAATCCTTCCAAACACCCTCACCCCAGCCTTTCTCCCCACCATGGTAAGCTCAGTTCTGTGGAACAGAACTCAGATTCAGTTGTCTTTGGCCCATTGTTAATCCTTTGCTATTGCTTCTTTATATAGCATACATGAGAGACCGTTCTGTAGCTCTCCCTTTCCCTTTGACTGACTTTACTCCACATGAGATCCTCTAGTTCCATCTGCATAGGGTCAAATTGCACGATTTTGTCTTTTTGTATAGCTGAGCAATATAACACAATTTCTTTATGCACTCATATATACTTGGGCACTCGGTTGTTTCCAGATCTTGGCTATTGTCAACAGTGCTGCAATGAACATTTTTTTTCCTTAAATTTTTATTAGTGAAACACCATGAGGTAGAGTTGTAGACTTACAAATTTTTGTGCTTGGGTTTCAGTTATACAATGATCAAATACCCATCCCTCCACCAGTGCCCATTCTCTACCACCACCAGTCCCAGTATCCCTCCCACCCCCATCCCCCATCCCACCCTACCTCTGTGGCAGGGCATTCCCTTTTGTTATCTCTCTCCTTTTGAGTGCTGTTGTTTGCAAAAGAGACATTGAGTGGCAATATTGTTCGGTCTATAGTATACTCTCATCACGCATTTCCCATCTTGAGAGGAACCTCCCAACACCCTTTATTTTGTGCTCCCTTCTCTATCTGAGCTGCCTTTTCCCCTAGCGTGTGCGGCTGTCCTCAAAGACATGGAGTAATCCTCCTGATACTTATCTTGGATATTCTTGGGTGTTAGTCTCTTATTTTGTTACTTTATGTTCCCCAGATGAATGCAATGTTTCTATGTCTGTCCCTTTCTTTCTGACTCATTTCGCTTAGCATGATACTTTCCATGTAGTACCACTTGTATATGAATTTCATGACTTCATCTTTTCTAAAAGCTGCATAGTATTTCATTGTGTAGATGTACCGAAGTTTCTTTAACCAGTCATCTGTTCTCGGGCACTCAGGTTTTTTTCCAGATTCTAGCTATTGTAAAGAGTGTTGCAATAAACAAACAAGTGCAGATGTCACTTCGACTATACTTTTTCTGCAATGTACATTTGGGGCACACGTGTCTTTTCTGAATTGAGCTTTTAGTTCCTTGAGATACATACCCCCAAAATAGGATTTCTGTGTCATATAGAAGCCTAATTCTTAGCTTTTGTTTTTGTTTTAGTTTGAGGGCACACCCAGTAGTGCTCGGGGCTTACTCCTTGCTCTGTGCTCAGGGATCACTCCTGGTGGGGCTTAGGGGGTTATATGTGGTGCTGGGGATTGAACATGGATTGGGCACATGCAAGACAAGCACCTTACCCTCTGTACTATCCCTCTGGCCCTTAATTTTTTATTCTTAATATTTTGAGGTATGTCCATATTGTTTTGCTAATTGGTTGAACCAGTCATCACTCCCAAAGCAGTAGATGAGGGTTCATTTATACCCCCTCATCCACACCATCAGTGGTTATTTCTGTCTTTTTACGATGTGTGTGTGGTAGTCTCACTGGTGTGAGATGATATCTCAGTGTTGTTTTGATTTGAATTTCCTTTTTACATACTTATCAGCCATCTGTATTTCTCCTTTGAGTAAGTTTCTGTTCAGCTCGCCTCTCCATTTGTTAGAAGGGGTTAGCTTTTTTCTTGTTAAAGTTTACAAAAGCTATATATATATATATATGAGCTATAAATATATATATATAGGATATTAACAGTTTTTCAGATGAGGATGAGGTTTGGGCAAATATTTTCTCCCAGTTTGTAGGGTTTCTTTTTATTCTGTTTTTTTTTTTTGCTTTTTGGGTCACACCTGGCGATGCACAGGGTTTATTCCTGGCTCTGCACTCAGGAATTACTCCTGGCGATGCTCAGGGGACCATATGGAATGCTGGGAATCAAACCTGGGTTGGCCATGTGCAAGGCAAACGCCCTACCTGCTGTGTTATTGCTCCAGCCCCTCTTTTTATTCTGTTTATCATTACTTTTGAGGTTCAAAAGCTTTATAATTTAATGCATTTCCATTTGTTTATCTTTGCTTCCCTGAGCCAACAGCAATTAAGACTCAATTAGAACTGTAAATTCACTTATCCTAACATATTTTTGTTGCTTGTATGGTTGCCAAACCACAAATTCTTCCCTTGTATTTCTGTGGTTATCACTTTCAATCACATATGTATTCCTAGATAGTGAACACTTTAATATATTTGGCTTCCCTACATCTATTCTCTTTTTCTGTACAAACATTCTCATTTCCATTCAGGGAAGTACATGTTCCTTACTGGAAACAATGTGATAAGCTAGTAAATGGATTGACTTTTTTGTGCTTTGCCAAAGAACCTGAGCAAGAAGAAATTCTTCCTTACTAAAAAAGGTGCTTACTTATTAGATATGCTTCACTGTTCCAGGATGCCAGCTTTTATCTCCCAGACTATTTCTTAGTCTTCCCATTTTCATGTAATTTTTATCAATAAGCCTTTTAATGCATTAGTAAAGTCATGATCAAAATATACAAGTTGACAGAGCTTCCTTACTATGAGCTAAAAATCTAATCTAGTTATTATATATTTCCCACAGGCTTAGGCAGCAGATGTTACTATAATCCTCATTTCACATCCAGATATTGACACACAGAGAAGCTGCCTCACTTGCCCCAAGCCACACAGCCAGTAGGTAGTTGAATTAGCACTGAAACTCCAATCACTGGATTCTGACCTCTGATTAACCATCCTTATCATAGACTAAATGATTATTCTCTGTAGGCTGATAACCATCTCTTAACTCTCAGTTTTTACCTTGGTTAACTGAACCAGATACAAACCTCTGTTATTGTGTTATTGACGACACATCTATGTTAAAGAACCTTCTCAGGGTTGTTTTTGACATCTGTCTACTGAAATCCAGAAAAATAGAATGAATGCATACTTCCAGGGATCCATCAGGCATGGAAGTAGAGCTGGGAGGGACACTTCCAGGAAGGCATAAAGGCACTGGGCTGGTTTCCAAGATATCAGGTGACCAAAACCAAGTTATTTGCTGCAGGATGCCAAGCTGGTATGTTCGCATTGTATACTGTATAACTCATCACCAGTTACTTCCAACCTGGAGGAGAGATATGTCTTTCAGTCATACTCAATTCCTAGCTGGAAACATAGGTATAAATATTGAATCTTGGATTTCCCAGTTGCTCTAATGTTTGAATTATGATGTGGAAGAGGAACGAGAAGACAAAGCAAAGATAGACAGTTTGCTTTTACTAACTCTATTATATAATTGATGTAGACAAGGCAAGCTGGTGAAAATAGTAGCTGGTAGAGAGTGTAATATTCGATAGTCAAAAAGCCCTCTCAGGAGCTGGAGATATAGTATAAGGCTTAAGGTATTTGCCTTGCACAAGGTTTGACCCCAGTTCAAGCCCTGGCACCACATATGGTCCCCAAGCACCTCTAGGAGTGATCCCTGAATATAAAGGCAGGTGTAAGTCCTGAGAACAACTGGGTGTGGCCCTAAGACAAAGACAGAGTAGGATAAGTCCTCTCATATGCTACATGAAGAAATACCACAAATCACTTCATCAAAAATCATGACTTTTTAGTGTCTAGTATTTTCAGTTGTTTATACCAGGACGGCAAGATGGGGAAAAATGAAATGTCTTTTATTGTAAATGCTATTTAATCTGGGAAAACAGTCAAGTGGCTTTGGAAGTCCTTTGTCACCATGTTTATTGAACAAACCAGTAAATTGTACACAAATCGAAATGCTTTCTTTCTCTCCTGCACTTACTTGATGCCACAAATAAGCCAAACAAATATGTGACGTAGAGTTTATTTCCCCTGCTTAAAGATAAGTCCTATGAGGGCAGTGCTTTTTATTTTTTGTTAACTTACTACTCAATTTCCAGTATCTAGGATAGTGCTTAGCACATAAATACTAAAATATATTGTTTGAGTGAATGAATGTACAATTTGAACTTATAGTCAATTGAAGGAGATAGCCACTAAGTGTAAGGATCAAGGCCAGTCTAGTGTGAATGTAGCAGGCATGTGGAAGAAGTTAATTTTGCCGTCCTTTATAGGACAGTAACTGATGCAATGTTTTGGTAATGCTCAAGGTCCATGCCCTCTTTGTTAAGAAAGGTCATTCCATACCCCCTTGGGAGGGAAAGGGTGTCTGTCTCTTCTGGCTTTTTCCCCTGTGACGGCATGGTGGCCTCCGCCTCAGAGCTTATTGGACAGCCAGGTATGAGCCAGAGGTGACTGGGCAACTGCGGCCTCATGGCATGGGGGGCGGAACCAGCATATCCTTCTTGCCCCACGGAGACCACGAGTTGCCCCCCATGAGCGGCTCTCTGGCATGGCCATGGCCCCAGAGGCACACAAACTAATCTCAGAAATATGCTGCCTTTGGCAGAAATCCCTCCAGACTTAATTAGTAAAATATCAGAAATCCAAAATCGTGTGGCCGCAATAGCGGCCACATGACATCTTATAGTCTTCATAACCAGAAATAGAAAACAAATTATTTCATGATGCTTTTTCAGCAGGTTTGATTGTTGGGGGAAAACTCCAAATAATAATTGTGCATCTTTTGTCAAAATAATGAATGTAATCAAAGTATATAGAGATAGAGATTTAAGTGGAAATAATCTGCCTCACAGGCATGGGGAGGGGTGGGATGGAGGGTATATTGGGGTTCTTGGTGTTAGAAAACATGCACTGGTGAAGGGATGGGTGTTTGATCATTGTGTGACTGAGACTTAAATCTGAAAGTTTTGTAACGGTTCTCACGGTGATTCAATACATAAATTAAAGAAAAGAAGTGGCCATTCCTCACCCAATTATTCAATAAATTACAGGTAAGTGATATCATCTTGTGCTTGTCTTCTTCACGCTTACTTAATGCAACATAATATCTTCCACTTCCAATTAGGTTGCAGCAAATAGCATAATTTCATCATTCCTTATAGCTGCATAGTATTCCAGTATGTGTATATATAAATACCTTACCACTCTGCATCATTCACCCATTCATTTCAAAAAATAAAAATTTGCTGTACACCTGTGTTATGTTAGGTGCAGGTACTATAAAGAGTATACAAACTAACATTTGGGACCACATATGGTCCCCAAGTCCCTGCCAGGTGTGATCCCTGACCTTAGATCCAGAAATAGGTCCTGAGTACTGCCAAGCATACTTCCAAAACAAACCAGGTAAAAGGTAAAGGCCCTCCCGTTGATCGTCAATTTGCTCAAGCGGGCCCAGTAACGTCTCCATTGGAGACTTTGTTGTTACTGTGTCTGGCATATCGAATACTCTCGGTAGCTTGCCGGGCTCTCCGAACCAAAAACTAACATTTATGAAGTATCAGCATGTGCCAGACTGTACTCAGCCTTTTACGTGTATGATTGCCTCTGTCACCCTTACAGTAAGCCTTTGTGAGATGTATCATTTTATCTTCACTCTGAAGATAAAGACATTAAGGCACAGAGATGGTATGTGACTCACATGGGTTCACTGCCTTAAGAATCTTGGTCTACTAAGAAAGGCAGAGATGTGAAGAGGCCTTTATAAAATGGTACAGTCATTCACTGTAATGAAGTTATATACCAAGTAAGGCAGAAACATAGAAAACCCTGAACTAAATGTAGCATTTGTGATGGGGACTGGTCTGGGAAGAGGCAAGGAGAGAGGATGAGGTGTGAACAAATCATTAGGTTAAGTGGGGTCCTTGAATACCGGTAAAGGGATGTGACTAGGGAAGATGGGGGCCCAATGATTCAGAAGTGATCTGCTTTGCCCAGAAATTTGCCCAGAAATTGGCTGAGAACTTCATTATTACCCTTCCCTCTCATCCTCCTATCACCCCTCAACCTCATCCATGTCAGCATTTCAATAGCAGGGACTGCTCTATCTGCACATCGAAGGTAATACTGGACACATCTGCACTGGTGTAGATTCTTGCCAAGCTAGTGCTGCACAAATTTCAAACATGTTGTGGGCCAGGGAAGTGACTCAAATGACTGGACTGCGTGTTTTGTAAGTGGAAGGCCTGGATTCCACTCCCAGTACTGCATATTCCCCTTAAGAACTGTGCAGAGTAGCCTCTGAGAACCATTGCACTGGCATGGTCCTCAGCACCCCCATAATAGTAATAAAATGTTTTCATTGGTAGGTGGACCTCTTGGCACCAATGATTATTCACAGCATCATGACTCAAGGTGCCCGTCAGAAGTTCTCCAGTCTCTACGTCTCACAATTTATCGTCATGTATAGTCTGGATGGGAATAAGTGGCAGAGTTATCGAGGAAATTCTACTGGAACCTTAATGGTATGTAATCAGTCCTTTAAAGAGAATCGGTGAATACTGTAAAGAGATTTTGGCGGGTTTCATATATGGGACAAACACCCCTGCCTCCTGTAAGCTTAATTCAAAAAATATATTTTTAATTTTAGGATAATAAGAATGATTACAGGGATATAAGGAAAAAGTAGTAGCATAGGGTGGGGCAGAGATATAGTACTACAAGTAGGGCGTTTGGCTTGTACTGGCCAGCCCTGATTCAAGCTCCTACATCCTATATCGTCCCCTGAGCCCCACCAAGATACCAAGAATTAACCCTGAGCACCAAGGGGTGTGACCCCCAAAACAAAAAAATCAATTATCTCAGAGATAAAATTAACATCAAATATCTCAGAGATAAAAGAAATGACGCCTCACCCCACCAAAAATAATCTTGGGCCATAGTGACAGTATAGCATGTTAGGTGTTTGCTTTGCATGCCAACCCAGGTTCTATCCCTGGCACCACATATGGTCTCCAAGCCCTGCCAGAAGCCCTGAGCGCAGAGCCCAGAATAAGCCCTTAACAGTGATGGGTATGGCCCCCAAAGAAAACAAAACAAAAAGAAATGAAGAGATGTTCAACTGATGAAAGTATGTGACTGGCTGGGTAAAGACTAGGATTTATCTTGTGAACATTCTAGTTTGAGGTAATAGCAGAAAAATAAGGCTGAATGTCCAGCCAGCAGTAGATGAACTTTCTGAGCTTAGGGGCGAACTGTAAATGGAAGCAAAGATTTATGTTGTCCAGAAAAAGGGTCTCGTGAAAGCATGAACAATGATGGATTCTCTGGAAGTAGACCCAGGATACTTAAGCAAACTGACTCATGACAGCAGTAGCATCTACTCTTTCATCATTGCTCACACTCCTGATGAATTGATCCGCCATTCCAGTCAAGTCTTCTCATGCTTTTCACACCTTTTCCATTTCCCTTTCACCATGTTCCTCATAGTCCAGGAATGCACAACCTTACTGTTACTGTCCTTTCAGGACACCTGCTTTAGTCTCTTAAACAAAAGCTGCACATCATTGGGGATAATCATCTTATCAGACCCCTGCCTAAGACCATTGTCTCCCTCTTTTCTTCAGAATAAGGTTTAAATTCACTTTAAGTCAAGAGGTTCTGAATAAGAATATATGAAAAGGAATATTTACTTATCATATTTCAAGACAATGCCAACTCCCTTGTTCTTTGAATATTGACCCAGGGAACTACAAACACTTTTACATACCATAGAGCATCACGTTTGTCCATTTATATTGATGACACGATGCTAACAGGATCTGGTAAATGAGAAATAGAGATCACCCAAAATAATTTTGTGATTAACGTGCATACACACTGAAGCATATGCAGATTTAATATAGAAATAAATATTATACTTGTGTGCGTATAATATGTCTTTTTGTGGCTTAATGTGAATGAATTACATATTTCACTTTTTTTTAAAAAAAAGACTCCTACTCCTAATTTATTTGGAATGACTGAAGAATTTTTTTAGAATTCTTCACAGCAATGACTGTAATTCTTTTTTCATCTAGGATCGTTTTATTTTATTTTTTTATTTTTTAATTTTTTAGATTTTATTGGATCACTGTGAGATAGTTACAAGCTTTCATGTTTGGGTTACAACCACATAATGATCAAACATCCTCCCCTCTACCAGTGCACATTCCACACCACCAATATCCCCGGTATAGCCCCCCTTTCCCATCCTCCCTCTGCCTTCATGGCAGACATGATTCTCCATAATCTCTCTCTACTTTTGTGCATTATGGTTTGCAATACAGACCCTGAGAGGTTATCATGTTTGGTCCTTTATCTACTTTCAGCACACATCTCCCATCACCACTGGTTCCTCAAGCCATCACTTTCTTAGTGATCCCTTCTCTATTTCAGCTGCCTTCTCCACTTTGTTCATGAGGCAGGCTTCCAGCTATGGAGAAATCTATCTATCCCATGTCTCTACTGTCCGTAGGTATTACTGAAGAATTTTTATCAACTGCTTTTTCAGCACCTCCGATCTGATCAAATTCCTTCTTTCCTATTGTCAAATTCAGTAGAGTGACAACAAAAGTAGAGGTTTATTTGACTGGTTATTTTTGTTTGCGAGGCCCCTGACAGTTCTAGGAAACTGCAACTAGCACACTGATGACACTTGAAAGACCATGAGGGCCTAGAAATCAAAGTTGGGGCTCCACATGCAGAGTATGCTTTTCAGTCTTTGGGATATCTCCTTGGTTCCCCAAAGTAGAAGTTTAATGATTCTAGGAAAATAGGGATGGACGAGGGATAGATATTGCTTTGCTTATTTCCATAATGGATACTTCTATCATCTCTGATTTCACATTTTCTTAAATTTTTAATTTTTTTTTTGCTTTTTGGGTCACACCCAGCAATGCCCAGGGGTTACTCCTGGCTCTGCACTCAGGAATTACTCCTGGCGGTGCTTGGGGAACCATATGAGATGCTGGGGATCGAACCCAGGTCGACCGTGTGCAAGGCAAACACCCTACCCACTGTGCTATTGCTCCGGCCCCTGATTTCACATTTTCATGTACTATCACTAATTAAATTTTGGAAAGATATTCCCCAAAGTGGCTCTCTCAGGATAGTATATGCCTGAGAAAATTACCCTCATCATAGTTTAATAATTATCTAAGACTTTGATTAATCCAATTTGCTAACACTTTATTTAACATTTTCTAGGGCCAGAGATGTAGCTCAGTGGTAGAGTGCATGCTTTGTTTATAGGAGATCCTGATTTCTATTCCCAGAACTAACAATAATAAATGTATATATTCATCAAGTAAATCATTTCATCTTTTCAGGCAGCTCTATTTGTCAAATTTTGGTATGAGAGCCATACAAAACTTGAAAATAGGGGCTAGAGGGATAGTTCGGTAGGCACGGCACTTAACTTGCATGTGACTGACTCCAGTTTGATCCCTGATGCCACATAAGGTTCTCCAAGCACTGCCAGAAGTGATATCCAAGCACAAAGCTAGGCGTAAGCCCTGAGAACCACTACATATGGGGGAAAACCCTTGAAAATAGAGTGGAAAAGCTTTTTTTTTAACATAAAACAGTTTGTCTAGAACAGTTTACTCTAGTAACCATATGATTAATGGATGTTGGAAATGTCAGAACTTTGTGTTTTATAGAGAATTAGATACTTGGCTATCTTTTATGATCCTTCTATGGCAGGTATTCTCATTTTGTGTTACTACAGTTAACGCCTGAAAATGTGTTTTATTTGCTGGTGATGGAGGTGTTTAGGCCATACCAATAGTGCTTAAGTATTGCTACCAGCTTCTGTGCTCCGGGTTTCTCCTGGTGGTACTCAGGGGACCATATGTGGTGCCATGGATAAAACTAGAGTTATTCACATGCAAGGCAAATGACCCCCAAATATGTATTTTATGTCTTTATAGCCCCAACATGTGTATTTTAGACTCCTACCTCCTTTCCTACACCACCAGTTTTGAAACACATATATCTCTTTTCCATTCTTTAACAGTGTTGGCAAGTGTTTGTGTAGTATTTTTATAAGCGTGGAATTTTAGTTTCACTGTCACTTGAGGGCTAACTAAACAAGAGACATGTCGACAGCTTTACCAACAACAAGCAGAAAATTGGGAGATGGTGGACTCAAGTTCTAGCAAACATCTTGTCTGCATGGAGATAAGAAAGACAGTTTATAAAGAAACTAGAAAACCATGTTTAAAACATTTTTTACAGACTTACTGAGGCTTACAATACTGTGAATAATGGTTTCATGCATACATTATTCCCACACCATACCTATAACCAGAGTGATCACTTCGAAGCCTCCACCAAGATCCCAAAGGTCGCTCCATTCCAATCCCTCACTCCCACAAATTAATTCAGTTCTCTAGGCCAACTCTGTTTCTGATGCCTTTGGCCCTTTGTTGTTCTCTTACTGTGTATCTTTAAATCTTAAGAATGAAGTGGAGCATTCTGTATCTATCCCTTTTCTTCTGACATCACCCAGCATAATACTCTCAATTCCATCTATGTTGTGGAAAATTGAATCATTTTGTCCTTTAGTACAGCTGCATAGCATTGCATTGTGTATATATACCACGACTTTTTTTTTTGCTTTTTGGGTCACACCTGGTGATGCACAGGGGTTATTCCTGGCTCTGCACTCAAGAGTTACTCCTGGCGGTGCTCAGGGGACCATATGGGATGCTGGGAATCGAACCCAGATCGGCCGCGAGCAAGGCAAATGCCCTACCCGATGTGCTATCTCTCCAGCCCCATACCACAACTTCTTGATCCATTCATCCATAGTTGGGAGAAAAACACACTTTTAGAATGGGTTGCACACAACTGACCCTGGAATGATCGATAAATTCCTTTGTGGACTAGTTCTGTGAAACACGCTACCTTATTTGCATTCTTAAACACAGGTTTGTGAATAAGGGTTAAGGTTTTGGGGAAAGGGCAACATGAGAACAATTGTCCTTGTCTAGAAGATCTTGTTGGATTTTTAATTTTTGAATTCATCTCTTCTTTTCCTTTTGATAAGTTGCACTTTTTCAAAGAATTATCTTAAAATCAAACAGTTCAAAGGCCAAAGAGAGGAAACATGTTTTGCATAAATTTGATCCCCAGCACTACCTGAGAACTGCCAGGTATGATCCCAAGCAGAAAGTCAGAAATAGCCTCTATGAGCACTGTTGGGTGTATGGGCCAAAAACAAAGTTTTTGAAGCAGTTATTTTTTTTTCATTAATTTCATTAATGAAAAAATGGGGCTGGAGTGATAGCACAGTGGGTAGGGCGTCTGCCTTGCACGCAGCCCACATGGCCGACCCGAGTTCGATTCCTCCGGCCCTCTCGGAGAGCCTGGCAAGCTACCGAGAGTATTCGATATGCCAGACACAGTAACAACAAAGTCTCCAATGGAGACATTACTGGGCCCGCTCGAGCAAATCGACGATCAATGGGAGGGCCTTTACTTTACTTACTTTACTTTACATTAATGTTCAAAAATATTTTAAGTTTCTTTTGGGGGAGCATACTTTTCATTCCCCCAAATCTACAGTTGAATGACTAGTTCATTTGTTTGCACTCTTTATTGCTCAATGGTAAGGATAAATGTACAGTTCTTATCTAATGTACAGTTCTTATCTAATCCTTGATAAAAAATTTGATGGGATGTGTGAGCTGAAGCTGCTGATAGGACATTTTTTAAAATACTTGAAATTTTATTCAAACATGGTGATTTACAATGTCATTCATTATACAGTAATTTCTGGTATTCAATATTCCAACACCAATCCCACCACCACTGTGACTTTTCCTCCATCAATGTTCCCAGTTACCCACTCATGCCCATAGCTGCCCCCTTAGCAGGCAAAAGGTAAAGGTAAAGGTAAAGGCCCTCCCGTTGATCGTCGATTTGCTCAAGCGGGCCCAGTAACGTCTCCACTGGAGACTTTGTTGTTACTGTGTCTGGCATATCGAATACTCTCGGTAGCTTGCCGGGCTCTCCGAGAGGGGCGGAGGAATCGAACTCGGGTCGGCCATGTTGGCCGCTTGTAAGGCGAACGCCCTACCCGCTGTGCTATCGCTCCAGCAAAACAATTTTTATTGCTTTTTATAAAAATATCTCACAATAGTGTTACTAAAGTCATTGTCCAAGGATTTACTGAACTGTTATGTGCTAGCTGAGCCTTCTGTGCTATCATTTTCATTCATTGAGCTTAGTGAGTTTTTACACAACTTTCTTATCTGTTAAGTGTCCACAACTCTGAGTTCAGTCACCAACTGAACACACAGAGACAGGACAGATTTTTCAAGGTTTTATTCACACACCAAAACACACTCATACAAGGGACTCAGCACTGAGGGCATTCATACAATGGATTCAGAACTGAGGGTTCACGAGCCTAAGAGACTTGGAATCTTGTGCGTCAATATAGCAGGCATCATGTATTTTTTAGGCTACAAAACGGAATACATCTTGTCCTTTCAATAGCAGTTACATTTCCAGATGTACATCAGCAAAATCGAGCAGTTAAAGCATTCTGATTTAGCCAACATCTGTAGTCATGCGTCAGTGGCCTTGAGTCTGGCCTGCTCTTCCTCCTCTCTTAATCCATGGGTGGTCAGGAGGGACTTCTATTTCCAGATGGAGTGACACTTGCCTCTTAAATCTGATTTTTTCTGCTCCTACTGGTCTGTCAGTATGGCAAAATTTGAAAATGTAGTGTGGCTACATATGGAACTGGGATGACTCAGCAGCACAGCATGACAGCTTCACTCTTCATATGCCTGCAGAAGTGGGTGTGGGTAAGCCACTCCTCTGGCCTATTTTTGCAACCTTAAATAAGTTAAAGACATTCTTTTCAGGGGATGGGTTTGAGCCATACCTGACCATGGTCAGGATCACTCCTAGCAGTGTTTTGGGGGACAGAATGTGGTACTGGAAATCAAACTGGATTGTCCACATGCAAGGCAAGCACCTTGCCTGCTGTACTACATTTCTCACACACAAGGTCAAAGCCAATCTTAACTCAGTCCATCAAAGGCAGGTTGTCAACCAAATCCAGGGCAATGTGCCCAGTCCCTTAACTCAGAGCTTTCCTTCTTGGTTTTAAGTTAAAAAGTAGATATGGACTGGAGACTGGAGCAATAGCATAGCGGGTAGGAAGTTTGCCTTGCACGCAGCCAACACAGGTTCGACTCCCAGTATCCCCTGAGCCCCCGAGCACTGCCAGGAGTGATTCCTGAGTGCAGAGCCAGGAGTAACCCCTGAGCATCACCGGGTCTGACCCAAAAAGCAAAAAAAAGTAGATATAGACTAATTACATCATTTAAAATAGTCTTATCTTTAGCAGCCAGAGAGCTAGTACAGGTGTTAAGGCACCCACCTTATCTTGCATATAGTTGACCCTAGTTCAATCTCTGGTATTGCATTCTCCTCCAGCACAAGTCAGTAGTAACATGAGCACTGCTGGTGTGGCTTAAATATTACAAACAAATCACCACCATTAACAAAACTATAAAGGGGTTGGGGATATAGCTCAGTGGAGAATACTGCCCTGCATGTGGAGTCTCTGGGTTCAATCCTCAGCTCTGCAAAAACACCGTACCACTTTCCACAAAACTGAAAACCAGTGAAAATAACAAAGTATTAAAAACAGCTAATTGATGTTGATACGTACATCTGAATCAGAGATTTGGAGATAGTTTTTGAAAAGCATACTGCTTTGGGAAAACAAGAACTGTCATGCATGCCCGTGATTACACACCTTTAAAGAACTACAGTGACCTTATATATTTGAGTCACATAAGAGTTGTAGTCTAGCCCAGAGATCAAATGCTTGTTCACTGTATCACTGTCATCCTGTTGTTCATCGATTGCCTCGAGCAGGCACCAGCAACGTCTCCTTCGTCCTAGCCCTGAGATTTTAGAAAGTGCCACATTCGAGGCTCTTTCAGGGTCAGGAGAATGATATCCATCATTGTTACTGGTTTTTGGCATATTGAATATGCCACGGGGAGTTTGCCAGACTCTGCCGTGCGGGCAGGATACTTTCGGTAGCCTGCCAGGTTCTCCAGAATAAGAAATAGATAATAAGCTGTCACATGGCCTTGACAAATGCTTGTTACTTGGAGAAATGCAAATATTAATATTCAATATATTGTAGATGATAATACTTTTTTGTTGTTGTTTTGTTTTATTAGTGAAACACCATGAGGTACAGTTGTAGACCCACAAGTTGTTATGCTTGGGTATCAGTTATACAATGATCGAGTACCCATCCCACCACCAGTGTCCATTCTCCACCCCCGCAAATCCCAGTATCCCTCCCTGCCTCTGTGGCAGGGCACTCCCTTTTGTTCTATCTCTCCTTTTGGGTGCTGTGGTCTGCAGAAGAGACATTTGGTGGCAATCATGTTCGGTCCATAGACAACTTTCAGCAGGCATCTCCCATACTGGGCAGATCTTCCCAGCACCCTTTATTTGGTGCTCCCTTCTCTATCTGAGCTGCCTTTACCCATAGAGTGTGCGGCTGGCGTCTAAGCCATGGAGTGAACAACCTGGTATTTATCACAGCTATTCTCGGGTGTTAGTCTCTTATTTTGTTACTTTATGTTACCCAGATGAATGCAATCTTTCTATGTCTGTCCCTCTCTTTCTTACTCATTTCGCTTAGCATAATATTTTCCATGTAGTACCACTTGTATGTAAATTTCATGACTTCATTTTTTCTAACTGCTACATAGTACTCCATTGTGTAGATGTACCAAAGTTTCTTTAACCAGTCATCTGTTCTCAGGCACTCAGGTTTTTTCCATATTCTAGCTATTGTAAACAGTGCTGCAATGAACACACAAGTGCAGATGTCACTTCAACTATACTTTTTAGCTTCTCCGGGGTATATTCCCAGGAGTGAGTGGTATTGCTGGGTCAAATGGGAGCTCAATTTCTAATTTTTTGAGAATCGTCCATACTGTTTTCCAAAAGGGCTGAACCAGTCGGCATTCCCACCAGCAGTGAAGGAGGGTCCCTTTCTCGCCACATCCACGCCAACACAGGTTGATTTTGTTCTTTTGAATGTGGGCCAGTCTCTGTGGTGTGAAATGATATATCCTTTCCCATTCTGTAGACTGTCTTTGTATTTTGGTCACTGTTTCTTTTAAGGTGCAGAAGCTTCTTAGTTTAAGATAGTCCCATTTGTCTATCTCTGTTTTCACTTGCTTGGCCAGTGGCGTGACATCTTTGAAGATACCATTAGCTTCAATGTCATGGAGGGTTTTTCCAACTTTGTCTTCAATGTGCCTTATGGATTCTGGTCTGATGTTGAGGTCTTTGATCCATTTTGATGTTACTTTTGTACATGGTGTTAGGCAGAGATCTAACCCCAGTTTTTGGCATGTAGTCGTCCAGTTTTGCCAGCACTATTTGTTAAAAAGTCTTGCCTTACTCCACTTCGCATTTCTTGCCCCTTTATCAAAGATTAGATGATCATATGTTTGAGGGGAGATGTCAGTATATTCAACCCTTTTCCATAGGTCTGCAGCTCTGTCTTTGTTCCAGTACCATGCTGTTTTAATTATTACTGCTTTGTAGTAGAGTTTGAGGTTTGGGAGGTTAATTCCTCCCATTTTCTTTTTCCCAAGAACTGCTTTAGCTATTCAAGGGGGCTTATTGTTCCATATAAATTTCAGGAGTGTTTGCTCCATTTCTTTGAAGAATGTCATGGGTATCCTAATAGGGATCGCATTGAATTTGTACAGTGCTTTGGGAAGTATTGCCATTTTGACAATGTTAATTCTCCTGATCCATGAACAGGGGATATTTTTCCATTTCCTCGCATCCTCTTTTATTTCAAGAAGGAGCGTTTTGTAGTTTTCTTTGTACAGGTCCTTTACTTCCTTAGTTAAACTAATTCCTAGGTAGTTGATTTTCTGGCATACAATTGTGAATGGGATTGTTTTCTTCATGTCATTTTCTTCTCTCTCACTATTTGCATATAGGAAAGCCATGGACTTTTGGGTATTGATTTTATAGGCTGCAACTTTACTATACAAGTCTATTGTTTCTAGGAGTTTCTTGGTAGAGGTTTTAGGGTTCTCTAAGTATAGTATCATATCATCTGCGAATAGTGAGAGCTTGATTTCTTCCTTTCCTATTTGGATGCCCTTAATCTCTTTTTTTTTCTTGCCTAATCGCTATTGCTAATATTTCCAGTATGATGTTAAACAGTAGTGGAGACAGTGGGCATCCTTGTCTCGTCCCTGATCTTAGGGGGAAGGCTCTCAGTTTTTCCCCATTGAGGATGATGCTTGCTGTAGGCTTGTGGTAGATGGCTTTAACTATATTGAGGAAACTCCCCTCTATCCCCATTTTGGCGAGGGATTTCATCATAAATGGGTGCTGGATCTTGTCAAATGCTTTCTCTGCATCTATTGATATGATCATATGATATTTATCTTTCTCTTGTGGATATGATGGGTTATGTTGATTGATTTTCAAATGTTAAACCATCCTTGCATCCCCAGGATGAATCCCACTTGGTCATGGTGTATGATCTTTTTGATGAGTTGTTGAATTCTGTTTGCTAGTATTTTGTTCAGAATCTTCGCATCCGTGTTCATCAGGGATATTGGCCTGTAGTTTTCTTTTTTGTGGTGTCTTTGTTTCCTTTTGTATTAGAGAGATATGGGCTTCATAGAAACTGTTTGGGAGAGTTTCTGTTTTTTCAATTTCCTGGAAAAGCTTGAGAAGGAGTGGCAGTAGGTCCTCTTTAAATGTTTGGAAAAATTTGCTAGTGAATCCATCTGGACCTGGGCTTTTCTTTTTCGGAAAACTTTTGATTACAGTTTCAATTTCCTTGATGTTAATAGGTCTATTCAGGTATTCCATATCTTCTTGACTCAGCTTTGGGAGATTATAGGAATCCAGGAATTTATCCATTTCTTCTAGATTCTCTTGTTTCGTGGCATACACACTTTCAAAGTAGTCTCTGATGATCTTTTGGCAAAATGGATCCAGAAACTGAAACCAACATTCTGCTGTCTACAAGAAACTCATCTGAACAATCAGAGCAAACACAGACTCAAAGTTAAAGGATGGAAAACAGTCCTGCAAGTAAACAGCTCCCTCAAAAAAGCTTGGGTGGTCATACTAGTATCTGACAACATTAATTTCAGGCTGAAAAAGATTAGAAGGTACAGTGAAGGCCATTTTCTCTTCATCAAAGGATACGTACAACAGGAAGAACTTACACTCTTAAATGTATATGCACCTAATGAAGGAACAGCTAGATACTTACAACAACTGCTAACAGATTTTAAGAAGGACATTGCTAGCAACACAATGGTAGTTGGAGACTTCAACATTGCCTTATCACCTCTGGATAGATCAACAAGTACAAAACTCAGCAAGGAAACATTGGCTTTGAATGAAGAAATAGAAGAGAAAGTACTTATAGACCTATACAGGGCTTTACACCCCAAAAGGAAGAATACACATTCTTCTCCAGTGCGCATGGAACATTTTCCAAAATAGACCATGTACTAGGCCACAAAACATACCTCAATAGAATCAGGAAGATAGAAATGGTATCAACAATCTTTTCAGACCACGATGCACTGAGGATAGAAGTGAATCACACACAGACACGGAGAACCAAATCAAACACCTGGAAACTAAACAACTCACTGATGAACAACGAGTGGGTCAGGAACGAAGTCAAGGACGAAATCAAAAGGTACCTGGAAACAAATGAGAATGAAGACACGAGCTACCAGAATTTATGGGATGCAACTAAAGCCATATTAAGGGGAAAATTTATAGCCCTGCAAGCATATCTAAGGACAGAAGAAAGGATGTACATAAGCAACTTGACTTCACAGCTCAAGATCTTACAAAAGGATCAACAGAAGGAGCCCAAATAGGGCAGAAGGAAAGAGATCATAAAACTTAGAGCAGAAATCAACGACATGGAAACCAAAGAAACAATCCGAAAGATCAATGAAACCAAGAGCTGGTTCTTTGAGAAAATAAACAAGATAGATAAACCACTAGCAACACTCACAAAGAAACAGAGAGAGAGAGAACCCTAATAAACCGAATCAGAAATAAGAATGGGGATATCACAATGGAAACCAAAGAAATTCAAAAGATCATCAGAGACTATGTAGATGCTAATACTTTAATGTTTTAAGTTAATTTTCTCCAGTGGCTTTATTTAGGTAGGAGTATTGCTATTTATTCAGCCATTGATTAGGCTGATTGAATTGAGCACGAACACCTTACTTTTTTTTCCTTTTCTATAATTTCATTTATTGAATCACCATGAGAGCAGTTACAAAGCTTTTGGGTTTAAGTCTCAGTCATACAATAAAACACCCGTACCTTCACCAGTGCCCATTTTCCGTCACCAAAAACCCAGTATGCCCCCATCCCACACCCTCCCCCTACCTGTGGGGCAGATGATTTCCACATTACTCTCTCTCCTTTGATTATATTCAATATTTCGACACCAGACCCACCATTATTATTTGGGCTTTTACCCCAACACTCAGATATGCTGAAAAGGCAATAGTGACAATTTGTTTTCTATTGCTGGTTATGAATAATATATGATGTTGTGCGGCTGCAGTGGTGGCCACGCGATTTTGGAATTTTGAAATTTTAACAATTAAATCTGGATGGATTTCTGCCAAAACCTGCTGGGTTCCGAGATTTGTTCCTGAGTCTCTTGGATCATGGCCGTTAAGCAGCTTGATCAGGAGCCAGAGAGGCCATTTGTGGGCAGCAATTCGGGATCTTATTGGAGCAGGGAGGAAAGGGCCAGCTCCACCTCCATCCTGCTAGGCCCCGCTTGTCTCATCACTGCAGGCCCAATCCTGACTGTCCTCTAGAGGATGGTGGCCACCAAGCCACCAATGGGGAACAGGTGGAAGAACAGCACCCTTTTCCACTTGGGGTGGCCTGGCGCTGGTAACCTACTGTGGGAACCGGACACATTTCTGCCAAAAGCCACTGGGTTCCGAGATTTGTTTGAGTCTCTTTGGATCATGGCCATTAAGCAACTTGATCAGGAGCCAGAGAGGCCATTTATAGGTGGCAACTCGGGGTCTCGTTGGGGCGGGGAGGAAAGGGCTGGCTCCACCCGCATTCCGTGAGGCCCCACGTTTCTCGTCACTGCAGGCCCAAACCTGACTGTCCAATGGCCTCTGGCCACTGAGCCGCCAAGGGGGAGCAGGCGGAGGGACAGCACCCTTTCCCCCCTGGGGTGGCCTGGTGACAGTAACCTACTGTAGGGTCTGGACTCATTTCTGCCAAAAGCCACCGGGTCTTGAGATTTGTCTCCAAATCTCTGGGATCATGGCCATTAAGTAGCTTGATCAGGAGCCAGAGAGACTGTTTGTGGGAAGCGACTCAGGGTCTCCTTGAGGTGGGGAGAAAAGTGCCAGCTCCACCCCCATCCAGTGAGGCCCAGCATGTCTCGTCACTGTTGGCCCAAACCTGACTGTCCAGTGGTTTCTGGAGGATGGCAGCCACTGAGCCGCCAGGGGGAACAGGCCAAGGCATGAAACCTATTCCCACCTGGGGTGGCCTGGCACCAGTAACCTACTGCAGGGACTGGACGCATTTCTGCCAAAAGCCGCTGGGTTCCGAGATTTGTTTCTGAGTCTTTGGGATCATGACCGTTAAGCATCTTGATCAGGAGCTAGAGAGGCTGTTTGTGGGCAGCGATTCAGTGTCTTCTTGGGGCGGGGAGAAAAGGGCCAGCTCCACCCCATCCTGTGAGTTCCCGCGTGTCTTGTCATTGCAGGCCCAAACCTGACTGTTCAATGGCCTCTGGAGTATGGCGGCCACCGAGCCACCAAGGGGCAGCAGGTGGAGGGACAGCACCCTTTCCCCACTGGGTTGGTCTGGTGCCAATAAACCATTCTGGGGACCGGAAACATCTGCCAAAAGCTGCTGGGTTCCGAGATTTGTCTCTGAGTGTCTGGGATCATGGCCATTAAGCAGTTCGATCAGGAACCAGAGAGGCCTTGGCTCCAATTATATAGCTGAGCCAGAGGTGGTTTGTGACTATGTCTCCCACATACCTAACATTGGGCCGTTTACATTCTTAGTAAACTTTGCCCCAAGTTTTTGAGGTCTGGCCAAAGGCATAGCAGTTATTTGGGGTATCTGGGAGTCTGAAGGCACCAGATTGACCTGCTGGCGGCAGCATACCCCCATCTTCAGTGGTTTTTTAAACTTTATTTTACAAATTCCTATTCTTTAGTTAAGAATGAGATAATAAGATGTCACGCGGCCGCATTTGCGGCCGCACACTTCTAGAAGCTAGGTTTTATATCTTATTATCTCATTCTTACTTTGGACAACCTGGCAGGTTACCGAATGTTACCTGCCCACATGGCAGAGTCTGGCAAACTCCCCGTGGCGTACCCAATATGCCAAATACCAGTAACAATGATGGATATCATTCTCCTAACCCTGAAAGAGCCTTGAATATGGCACTTCTTAAAATCTCAGGGCTAGGACGAAGGAGACGTTACTGGGGCCTGCTCGAGGCAATCGATGAACAACAGGATGATCGTGATCATGATTCTATAGTTAATTATACTGGTTGGAGCAGTAGCACAGCAGGAAGGGCGTTTGCTTTGTACGTGGCTGACCTGGCTTCGATTCCTCCATCCCTCTCAGAGAGCCTGGCAAGCAACCGAGAGTATCCTGCCCACCCAACAAAGCCTGGCAAGCTACTCATGACATTCGATATGCCAAAAAACAGTAACAATAAGTATCACAATGGAGATGTTACTGGTGCCCGCTTGAGCAAATCAATGAACAATGGGAGGACAGTGCTACAGTGCAGTCAATTATACAAAAAAAAAAAACTTTGGGCGCTTGCCTTTTAGTAATGAGACAAAGGGCTGAGTGTAGGAAAGTTCGAGTGCACAAAGCTACAACAAACCGTTAACAAACTCATATCTGAAATGTCTAATAGATATAGAAAAGATTTAGTAATGCTAGAAAATTGCCAGATAAAGTCAGTATAACTGAATTTGAACACAGAGTTACAGAAAGATGTCTAAATTGTCAAGCATCCTCTTAGAATACAATTGAATGGCTGATTCCAAAGCACATCTGACAGATTTGTGCTGGAACACACTTCTAGGAGACATATCTGCATTGCAGCTAAGTAAAAAGGACAGGGCAAATCATCTCTGCAGAGGCACAGCCCGCATTCAGAGCTTGCTGTTCGTGGCTTTTAAACGAAAGCCTGCATCTGAGAGCTGAACGGGAATGGTCCGCTTCCTGCCTCCCGACCAGCAGCAGATGAGCTGTGGCCGTCTTGCAGAGGAAGTCCAGCTAAGGCAACAAGAGTCTCAGGACGGCTTGCTCGGTCCTTAGGGCTGAGGCTGCCACGACGTAAGCAACCCGAGGATTCGGGGCTAGGGAAAGAGGCCGGCGAAAGACTGCGCGCGTTGGGGAAGCGCCAGGAGAGAGGAAACAGGCTGAGAAGTCAGAACGGCCACCCAGTAAAATCAGGTTGTATTTGAACAGAGCGGGACCAACGGAGGGCCTCGCCATGGAACACAGACAGAGGGACGAGGGTGGGGGGCGGGAAGGGGGACGGACGTGCGGAAGAAGAGGGGGACGAGGCGGCTCTCTCTTGCTTTTTGCACTGCCGGAGCCCGTGGAAGGAGCCTCGGCGTGCGCGCGCGCGCGCACGCTCGCTCGCTCGCTGGCTCTCGGCCGCAGCTTTCCCTTGTACCCGCGGCGAAAGAAGACTCTGGGAGAGTGGCCACTTGCAGGCGCTCTCGATTCCTCGGGCTGCAAGAGAGGTCGGGAGCAGGGGCATGGGGAGGGGGCAAGACGACCGAAGTCTGAGCACCGGCCCCCGAGTCCCCTACTGCCCTGCCCCCCTCAACGGAGAGGGGCTAGCCGGGAGGGAGAGAGGGCGGGCGGCAGGCCCAGGCGGGTTTGGTGAAGGGCACGGGGGAGGGGGGGTTGTCAGATGCCCTGGCCCGAGGGAGGGAGCCACCGGGAGGGTGGAAGGGACGCCCAGGCGGATTTGGCGAGGGGCACGGGGCAGGCAGGCGGGGCCGTTTTGGTGGCCGGTTGAGAAATGCCCTGGCCCGAGGGAGCCGCCAGGAGAGAGCGAGGGAAGGAGGCCCGCGCGCACGGGTTTGGGGAGGGGCACGCGGCAGGCGGGGGGTGGGGGGTGGGGGTGGTGGGGTTGTTTCGGTGGCCGGCTGTCAGATTCCACGGCCCGGGGTGGGGTGGGGGGACGGGGGTTCTTTCGGCGGCGGCGGCGGAGGCCGGTTCTTCAGATGCCCTGGCCCGAGGGGGAGACGGTCTCCTGCAGCAGGAGGTGGAGGAGGTGGTTCTGCTCGGCACTCAGCAGAGGCCACATGTCGGCCTGCAGCGACTTGACGGCCTCGGTGTCCTTCTCGTGGGTGGCCATGACCAGGGACTGGAGCAGCAGGAAGAGCTCTTCGGGCAGCGGGCCGCCGCTCTCCTGCCCGTGCCCGTCGAACGCCTCCCAGGAGTATTTCTCCAGGGTGCGCGCGTGTTCCGGCAGGAGCTTGGCGGGCGGCGGCTGCAGGAGCAGCAGCAGCAGCACGCGGGACACCTCGCAGCGGACCAGCACGTCGGAGAAGGCGCCCAGCAGGGCGGGCGACGGCGCGGCGGCGGCGGCGGTGGCGGCCGTGCCCGTGGCCGTGGCCGAGGAGGAGGAAGCGGCGGCGGCGGCGGCGGCGGGCGGCGGCGGGGGCGGCTGCGAGGAGGAGGCGGCCGGGCCCGCGCTGGGGCCGGGCGGGGCCGCGGGGCCGGCGGCGGCGGCGGTGGCAGGGGGCGGCGGCGGCGGCGGCGGCCCCGGGCGGCTGCCGTGCTCCCGCGCCAGGAGCTGCATGCGCGTGAAGACGGCCAGGGCGCGGGTGTAGTCGCGCGCCAGCAGCAGGCAGGACGCGGCGTCGCCGAGCGCCTGCAGCGCGGCCAGGGGCAGCAGCGGCAGCTGCATGTGCGCGGCGCGCTCGTAGTGGCCGGCGGCGGCGGCCGGCTGGCCCAGGTCGCGCAGGGCGGCGGCCAGCTCGAGGCACAGGGCGGCGGCGGCGGCCGGCTGGCCCAGCTCGACGTGCAGGCGCACGGCGGCGCCCAGGGCGCTGGCGGCGGCCTGCAGCGGCTCGCCGTAGGCGGCGGGGCAGACGAGGCGCTCGCGCGCGTCGCGCTCCTGCCGCAGGAAGAGGCGGGCGGCCTCGGTGAGCGCCAGCGCCTCCCCGGGGCCGTGGAAGAGCGCCTGCTGGCAGCGCGCCACGGCCAGCTGGCACCAGGCCGCGTAGGGCAGGCACTCCTGGGCGCGCAGCTCGCGGCCCAGCTGCGCGAACTGCTCGCCGGCCTCGGCCACGTTCGGCTTCCGCAGGAACCGCTTCTTCAGCTTGTTGGACACCTGGCGGTAGCGGGCCAGGAAGTCCCCGGCCTCGGGCACCGCGCCGGCGCCGCCGCCCAGGCCGCCGCCGCCGCCCGCGCCGCCGCCCAGGCCGCCGCCGCCGCCGCCGCTGCCGGCGCCGCCCCCCAGGCCGCTCAGGCCGGCCGCGGACGCCGCCATGTTGGCCGCCGCCCTCTTCCGGGCTGCCGGCCGTGCCCTCTGGCCCGGATGCGCGCCTGACGGACGCGCGGGCCGGCCACTCCCGAGAGCCCGCGCCCGAGGGCCCGCCCCCGCCGGCCGACTCGCCGCGCTGATAGGCCGGTAGCGGGCGCGAGGCGGGTCGGGCCCGGCCCGGCCCGGCCCGCGGGGGCTCGCGAGATCCCGCCCGCCTCCCCCCGCGCGGGGCCCGGCGGCCCGGAAGGGGCTGGAGAGCGCGGCGCGGCGCGGCGTGGCGTGGGGGGAGTTCCGCGCGCCTGGCCTGGGCCGAAGCCCGGCGCCGCCGGGACGCAGCCGCCTTCCGCGGTGACGGAGGGCCGCTGCTGTCTCCTCGGGCCCCTCCGCACTGTCACTCCGACCCGGCCCGCTGCCTCACGCCTGCCCCGCAGCGCGCCTCGCCGTCTGCCACACAGCCCCTGCCCCCCCCCCAGCCCCCGGGTGCCGCCCTGCGCCCCGCACTGGCGTTCCGCGCGCCTCGAAGCCCTCGAAGGCCTCGAAGGCCCGGCCAGGCCCCCAGCCGCACACCGATGAGCACCGCGTGCGGGGCTCTGGGCGCCGGGCCCCTGAGGCTCTCGCCCACGCTCCAGTCTAGGCAGCGCACCCTCTCCCGCATCCTCACCCGCAGCCCGGGCCCCGACCCTCCCTGCGCCTCGTGGTGCCCGGCCCGGGCCCGGAACCTCCCTGCGCCTCGTGGTGCCCAGCCCACGCCCCCAGCCAGCAGCCCATTCTCCGCCCCGCCCCCCACCCCCACCCGCACCCCGTCCCCCACGGCCCGGCCCGGGGAACCTGAGCACCCGCAGCCGCGGCCTAGGGAGCCCGACCACCCGCCAGTCCCTGCAGCCCAGGGAATTCCCGGCCGTCCCAGCGGGGAGCCCCCCCACCTGTCGGCTCGCAGAGTGACCGCAGCGCACACACAGAGGCTTCTTTCAGCACTGTATTGGCTTCAGCAAACTTTCCAGGGGCGCCGGCGTAGAGGGCGACCAGGCCCCGGGCGCGGGTGCGGGGAAGGCCGAGCGGCTCCTAGCAGCCGGGGGACACCTGGGAGATGGTGGTGGGGCCCAGGAGGTCGCAGAGCAGCGAATTATTGTGGATGGCCATGTCGAGGAACTCGGGGGTAATGCGCCTGCAGCCCCTGTTGTGGGCCTCCTTGCTTGCCAGATCCAGCACCGTGGACGTCAGGTACTCGATCACGGCGGCCATGTACACGGCGGTAGACTCGCTCAGCCTCCGGGCGTAGTGGCCCTCCCGCAGGTGGTGCTCCACATGACTAACAGAGAAAGCCAGCTCTGCTCTGGCGGTTCTGGAGCGAAGGTGGTGCGGCCTCTGGCTTCTGATGTGCTGTTGACGGCTGGTTGAACGTTGGGATTGATTGCGAGGAATTGCGCTTCCAGGCTGGTCGGCATGACGTGATGGCCCGGCTGTGGGATCACCTTCATTGACTCGATTTCGGCTGCGCTCTATGGTGTGCACTGCACTTCGAGGCTGGTCAGCAGGACGCGTAGTGGGAGCATCTCCTTCGTTGGCTCGAGCTCGGCCGCGCTGTGTGGCGTGCACGGCGCTTCCCGGCTGGTCAGCGCGACGCGACGAGCCGGTTGTGGGAGAGCCTCCTTCGTTGGCTCGAGCTCGGCTGCGCTGTGTGGCGTGCACGGTGCTTCCTGGCTGGAAAGTGCGACGCGACGAGCCGGTTGTGGGAGAGCCTCCTTCGTTGGCTCGAGCTCGGCCGCGCTGAGTGGCGTGCACGGCGCTTCCTGACTGGTCAGCGCGACGCCGCGAGCCAGTTGTGGAAGCGCCTCCTTCAGTGGCTCGAGCTCGGCCGCGCTGCGTGGCGTGCATGGCGCTTCCCGGCTGATCAGCGCGGTGTGACGAGCCGGCTGTGGGAGCGCCTCCTTCGTTGGCTCCACCTCTGTGGTGTGCTGTACTGCGCTGCATGGTGGTCAAAGTGACGGCAATGGGAACACCTCCTCTGAGGGGCCGATCGCTGCGGTATGGCGGTGTGCTGACGTGCACGAAGAGTCGATGGACGGGTCGTCTGGGAACGCCGCCTCAGTGGGCTGTGGTGTGTTGCAGTTTCGAGCGCTACGATGCACGGCAGCAGTGCGAGGTAGCTCAGAGCAGTCCAACAGCCGACCCTGCCACTGGTCAGGTCACCAGGTGGCTCGGATGGCCTCTGATGGTCTGGCCGGTCCGCTACGGATCTCTGCAGCCTCTCGCTGCTCTGCTCCGAGCTTCTGGCGCCAAGCGTACAAATTTGAAACAAGGTATAGATAGTCCGTGGGGGGTGGGACACTCACCGATCATTGGTTGAAATGCAGACTTTGTAATGCCTGTCTGGAGCCCTCTGCATTCCAATTGGCTCATAGTGCAGGGGGCGTGCCCATGAGCTTGCCGCCCTCCCCTGCCCCTATCTGTTATCCCCTTCCTCTGCCCCCCCCTAAAACCTCTCCCTTGTCTTCCCGCCTTTCTCCCTTGCCCTTGGACGCCAAGGACTTATCTGTGAAAACCCAGCATCCAGCAGGTCGCCCCACATGCACTGGCCCTACTGCGGAGGCCCTCGCACCCACCTCCCCGGAAAGTAGCCCCTGTCTCGTCCTGTGATCCCCGCAACCGTCCCCGCGGTCCTCCTCACACATGTTTCCCCGCCACCTCACTTCAGTTCCTCATCGCCCCCAGAGCTTTGCATTGTGGAGAGACGGAGCCTACACCCGCCTCTCCGCACCACACCGCACTGCAGGGTGGCGGGAACAGAAAGCCGAGGTCGAGACCGAAGCCAAGTCTGGCGTGCGGCCCTCCAGCCGCTGGCAGACAGCGGACGGTTTCCCCCTCACGGTCACGGAGGATCGTGCTGTCCCGCACGGCCGTGTGCGGGGTTCTGCTTCGCCCTTAATCTTCACTCCTGGGTCATGTCCGCCTCGCCTCAGAGTGGCGTTGGGGGCGGGGGGGGGGGCGTGGGCGCTCGGGATTCTGTTGGTGTAAGACAGAGGCTAGACAGAGTTTAACCCTGGCGAGGGAAGAGCAGGCCCGCGCGTTTCCACAGCGGCGCCTTCGTGAGGTGTTCCCGGCAGCCGTGTTCGCGGGCTCACTCTCTCTTCCCCGTGTCTGGAGCCCAGCCTCATCCAGATGGTCATTTTCCTTTGGTTTCCTTTGGTTTTCCTTCTGATATAGCCTTGGTAGTGTGCGTGTGAGGCAGCCGCTCTGAGTGGTTCTGAGCTTTCCCTGAAAGTTTCCAATCATACTGAGATGCTGAAAATTTGCCTTTTTTCCCTAGCCAAGCACATGCTAGAGAGCACAGCACGGTTTGGAATAAAATTTTAAACATTTATTTAAGTACTTTGTTTTGCAAAATTGTTCATGATACCCTTGATTAGAGAATTCAATGTTACAACACCCATCCTACCACCAGTATGACCTTCCCTCCAACATTGTCCCCCATTTCCCACCCATGCACCAGGCCTGCCTCCTCGACAGGCACAAAATAATTTCTTTTATATTGCTTTTTGTATCAAAATGGCTACTGGATTTATTGAAAACTACTTCAGTAAAATAAAATTTGTGAAAAATTTTATATCACACAATAAATATGTTGATGTCCTTGTCTGAGGGTTTACTAAGCTGTTTGTTGCTAGATAAGCCTTCTGTTTTAATGTTTTTGTTTATTGAGCTTAGTTGGTTTCTATGATAGCTTCCACTAATTTGATGTGCTCCTACCGGGCTGTCACTGTTGTAGAATTTAGTGGTGTCAGGTGGCCACATATGTGGCTGCACACTTCAGGAACTTTGGGACCTGTAGAATTGGGTGCGAAAGTTTCAGCAGGTTGGCTTGGCTTGCATCCCTTATGAGATTCATGGTAAAGCTGTAAAGCTGGGCCATTGCTTTCATGGTGGCTTCTAGATGTGGGTGTGTGTCTGCTGTGACCTCCGGCAGTAGGGAAGGGTGGTGGAGGTGGAATAGATTTTTCAGGCGAGAACTCAATAACTAAAGGTTCCATATATTTGAGAGTTCTGACAAAGAGAGTGGGAAATCAAGCAACTGTTATGTGGAGGCTCATAATAAATAGGAGATAGCAATAAAATCTTGGAGACATAAGAAATGACGTATAATTGGTCCCACAAGATTAGCAGGGGTTTTGTTCTTTTGTTTTTTCATAAGAGAATTATTTTAAGGTTGTATTAGAATTTAGTCTCAGCAGGGGCAGAGGAGTCTTATACCTTTTTGATTTTGGAATAGATGTATTGATGAAGGATTATCTTATTATCTTGACAGTGGGGGAGGGTATGGTCAGGAGGACCTGATGAGGTCTTGTTAAATAAAGAGGACTATAATCTGATTTTTACCAAAAAATATATGTTATTGAAACACAGTTTTCCCTTTAGTGTTGATTTTGACCTAAGTATGGTTACATCAAAATAGTTATTTTGCATAAGTATAGTAATAATTGGGCTGGAGCAATAGCACAGCGGTAGGGCGTTTGCCTTGCACACAGCCAACATGGACGACCCGAGTTCGATTCCTCCACCCCTCTCGGAGAGCCTGGCAAGCTACTGAGAGTATTTTGCCCGCACGGCAGAGCCTGGCAAGCTACCCGTGATGTATTCGATATGCCAAATACAGTAACAACAAAGTCTCCAATGGAGACGTTACTGAGCCCGCTCGAGCAAATCGATAAACAACAGGAGGACAGTGACAGTGACAGTATAGTAATAATTATTCAGGTTTTAACTGGTAAATGTAGATTGATACCAAATGATCTCTTTAGTAAATTAGAGTAAGATACATTTTTTCAGGAACATTTTGTCATTTCAAAAACTACATATCTCAGGCCAGTCTGTTTTGTTTAAATCTCAGAGAGACCTTCTAAGGGTACTTTTAGGGGGTGGGAGATCTGTTAGAATCTGTCCCATGACAATGTTTTTGAACAGTTGTGGTTACATTACTGTGGACCCTAAGGGCCTCCTGTTTGGCAACTCTGGCTGCTCTGGTTCTCTATAGGCATGCTGTGAGGTTCAACAAAATTTGAAGGCAACTGAGGACATAAGTCGGCATAACAAATGTCTATGTGCTATAAAAAGGCATTATTTATCTTTAAGTTCCACTTGTAACACTCATATTTTGAGGTTCATTACTTAAGTTTGTGTTTAAAAGTATTCAAGGAATTACTGGAGCAATAGCACAGCGGGTAGGGATGTTTGCCTTGCACACAGCCAACCTGAGTTGGATTCCTCCTTCCCTCTCTGAGAGCCCAGCAAGCTACCGAGAGTATCCCACCCGCACAGCAAAGCCTGGCAAGCTACGTATGACATATTCAATATGCTAAAGACAGTAACAACAAGTCTCACAATGGAGACATTACTGGTGCCCACTCGAACAAATCAATGAACAACGGAAGGACGGTGCTACAGTGCTACCCTGATTAGATTGAAACTCTTTTAAAGAATGAATTAAATCATTCCTTTCTCAAGGTTAATTTAAAAATATATGAAGTTTTAATAATAAAACCAGTTTCACCTGTGCTTATGCCTATAAGCCATTACTATGAAATATTCAAGTATACTTATATACTGTGTATGGTGTTATTAAGAGAGAGAACTAGAAGTTGTAGTTTTTGTTTTGTATACTGCCCACATGGCAGCCAGGGAGTTGAGGTGAGCTATAACACAACTTTGTGCTCTCTGGTGATAGGGATAATATTGAAACGATGCATGCATGAAAAGTATAATTAACAGTATTGTAAATGACTAGATCTCAATAAAATGGTAGTAAAGAAAAAATTTGGGCCTGAGAGATATTATAGTGGGCTGGAGCGATAGCATAGTGGGTAGGGCGTTTGCCTTACAAGCGGCCAACATGGCCGAACTGAGTTCGATTTCTCCGCCCCTCTCGGAGAACCCAGCAAGCTACCGAGAGTATCTCGCCTGCATGGCAGAGCCTCGCAAGCTACCCATGATGTATTCGATATGCCAAACACAGTAACAAGTCTCATGATGGAGATGTTACTGGGCCCGCTCGAGCAAATCGATGAACAATGGGAGGACCGTGACCAACTGTGACCGTGAAGGTACTTACCTGGTACAGGGCCAACTCTGGTTCAATCCCCAGCACTGCATAAGGTGAGATATGAGAACTGCCAGGAAAAGCCCTGAACTGAGTCACATGTGCCCCCAGGTCCATTCCCCAACAAAAAAAGTTTGTGTCTGTCACTGCATTTTTGTTGTGGCTGTAAACTCCAAATACTATTGAGGATGAAAAACAACATATTTCATTTTTTAAAGGTGGAAGGTTCCAAAGGGATTGTCATTCTTTAGGTGTTAATAATTTTGATTTAGGAACATTTTTTTCGAAAAATGATATTTCTCTAGGGTAACTATTATTTTTCCTCAGTAACAATAATTTTACAAATGAAAAAAGGCTTTGGCCAACTTGTGTTTGATCCAGGGCACCCCATATGGTCCTCTGAACCTGTCAGAAGTAATTAGCATGCCCTAACAGATGTACTATCACTCCACTACAGAAATCCATTAAAATATTTTATGGGGGTGGCATGCTGGAGTGATAGTACAGTGGATAGAATGCTTGCCTTGCATTAAGCCAACCTGGGTTTGTTCACTGGCATACCATATGGTCCCCTGAGCATCAGAAAAAGTGACCTCTGACTGCAGGGCAAGGAGTAAGTGCTGAGAACATCTGGGTGTGGCCGCAAAATTATTTTATGGGGCTAGAGAGATACTATGGGGGACAAGTCATTTGTCTTGCACGTAGCTGATCTAGGTTCAATCCCCAGCATCACTTGTGGTTCCCAAAGTCCCACTAGGAGTGATCCCTGAGTACAGATTCAGGAATAAGCCCTGAGAACTGTTGTGTGTGGTCGCAAAACAAAAGCAAAATTATTTTATGTCCGAATCTGTCTGCAATTTGGACAAGGTCCCAGTGGAGGAGTTGAGCAGTTTTTAATAAAATGTCAGGGCTGGTGACAACAGAAGCATATTCAGGCTGAGAACTTGTAAGTTCTGGGGACAAATTGTGGGCAAGGTGGGGTAGGGTGGTTTTTGGGGTGTTGTAGGGCCAGTGAAAATTGTTAATGGAAGGGCTGTGCCAGTAGGTGGGCTTGGCTTTTATTTTCCTCACTTTATTCCAGTTTATTTTCTTTTCTTTTATAATTTTTGGGCCAGTGATGTTCAGGGATTACTCCTGGCTCTGCATTCAGGAATTACTCCTGGCAGTGCTCTGGGGAACATATGAGATGTCAAGGATCGAACTTAGGTCAGCAATGTGCATGGCGAATGCCCTCCCTGCTGTAATATCGCTCTGCCCACCCCCAGTTTCTTGTGTTTCCCTGCGTTTTCTCTTTTTCTCTTTCCTCTCTGGCTATGTTCACTCTGATACTGAATATGTTATAAGAAGTGTCCAATAGGAAGGAAATGGAGTAGTTTGTCCCTTATCTAGTTTTTGAAACTTTTGGTTAATGTTGGATGAAATTTGACTTATATATGCTAGCACTGCACTGTAGCACTGTCCTCCCGTTGTTCACCGATTTGCTCGAGCAGGCACCAGTAACATCTCCACTGTGAGACTTGTTACTGTTGTTGGCATATCAAATATGCCACAGGGAGCTTGCCAGGCTCTGCCATGTGGGCGGGATACTCTCGGTAGCTCGCTGGGCTCTCCGAGAGTGGTGGAAGTATGAAGTGAAATTTTGCATTCCCCTAATGATAAGTAAAGAAGAAAAAAAATTTTATATGCCCATTGGCCATCTGTATATCTTCTTTAAGCAAGTGTTTGTTCATCTCTTCTCCCTATTTTTGATTTACAATTTTAGGCACCATGGTTTACATTACTGTTCATTATATGCCTTTGTTCCTAACTCAGTCCACCACCACACCCTACCCCAGAGTATTCACTTCCCTCTAGTGGCGGTGTGGTATTGTTGTTTCTGAGTTTTACAAAAGCTTTGTATATATTGGGTATTAGGTCTTCATAATATGAGTGGTGGCAAATATTTTCTCCCATTGTGTGGGGTGCCTTTATGTTCAAGTATTTATTTCTTGCAGTGCAGAAGCTTCTTAATAATGATAAAGTGTTGTTTTATTAAAAAGATTTTGGGGCTGGAGCGATAGCACAGCGGATAGGGTGTTTGCCTTGCATGCGACCAACCCGGGTTTGATTCCCAGCATCCCATATGGTCCCTCAAGCACTGCTAGGAGTAATTCCTGAGTGCAGAGCCAGGAGTAACCCCTGTCATCGCTGGGTATTATGCAAAAAAATTTTTGCTTGTGTTTGTCTAGCCAAAGCATTGAGTCATTGAAGGTGTACTAGATTCAATTTCATAAAGTTTTCTCTGTGTGATTTCTTCTATATATTTTGTGGATTCATCTCACATTGAGGTTTTCAATCCACTTTAAATTAACTTTTGGAAAGATGTGAGATAGGATCTAAGTTTCTTTTCTCATATGTGGCTGACCAGTTTTTCTCATACTCCTAGCTCTTCTTTGATGAATATTAGCTGATAGTATACCTGAGGGTCTGTCTCTGGACTCTCAATTCTATTTTATTCGACTGAGAGTCTGTCTTTATTCCAGTATCACACTGTTTCTATTTTAAATTATAATATAATTTAAAGTCAAGGTAAGAAAATTTCCCTCCCATATTCTCTTTTCCTAGGATTGTTTTGGTTATTGGAGATCTTCATTATTCCATGTAAATTTTAACAGCACTTGGCCTATGCCTCTAAAAATATCATAGGTATTTTCATAGAGCCTACATTGAATCTATCTTGTGCTTTGTAACGGGTGGTCATTTTGATAATAGTAATTCTTCAGATTCATGAATAGATGTTTTTCCATTTCCTTGAGTCATTTTTTCTTTTAGTAAGGTGATTTATCAGAGGTTTTGTAGTATGTCTTTCACCTCTCTTGTTAAGGTGATTCCAATGTACTTGATTTTCTGTGAATGGGATTATAATTTTATTTCTTTCTCTTCTATTTCATTGTTTCCATATGGAAATGTAAGAGACTTCTTTTTAATGGGGTGGGGCTTGGGGCCACACCCAGCTCTGCTTAGGGATTACTCCTGGCTCTTCATGCAGCGATCACTCCTTGCAGGCTCAGAGGAATCATATAGGATACTGACAATCAAACCGAGGTTGGCCATGTGCAAGGCAAGCACCCTACCTGCTGTACTATCACTCCTACCCACCATTTTTGTGTATTGGTATTATAGCCTGCCACATTAGTATGCAAGTTTGCTTCTAGAAGCAAAAGACTTAGTTTCTTAAAAGAGTCTTTAGGGTTTTCATAATAGTCATATCATTTGCAAATAGTGATACTTTGACTAGTTATTTTCCAACCCCAGATGTTCTTTTTAAAATTTTTATTAGTGAAACACTATGAGGTACAGTTGTAGACTTACAAATTTTTGTGCTTGGGTTTCAATTATACAATGATAAGTACCCATCCCTCCACCAGTACCCATTTTCCACCACCACGGATCCCAATATCCCTCCCACCCCCCACTCCCCCTGTCCCACTCTGCCTCTGTGGCAGGGCATTTCCTTTTGTTCTCTCTCCTTTTGGGTGCTGTGGTTTTCAAAAGAGGCATTGAGTGGCAATCATGTTCAGTCTATAGTCTACTTTCAGCATGCTTCTCCCAGACTGGGAGGATCCTCCCAACACCCGTTATTTGGTGCTCCTTTCTCTATCTGAACTGCCTTTTCACCTAGCATGTGTGACTGGCCTCCAAGCCATGGAGTAAACCTCCTGGTACTTATTTCAGTTATTCTTGGGTGTTAGTCTCCTATTTTGTTTCTTTATTTCCCGAGATGAACGCAATCTTTCTATGTCTGTCCCTCTCTTTCTTACTCATTTCGCTTAGCATGATACTTTCCATGTAGTACCACTTGTATGTAAATTTCATGACTTAATCTTTTCTAACAGCTAAATAGTACTCCACTGTGTAGATGTACCAGAGTTTCTTTAACCAGTCATCTGTTCTCGGGCACTCAAGTTTTTTCCCTATTCTGGCTATTGTAAACAGTGCTGCAATGAACAAACAAGTGCAGATGTCACTTCGGCTATACTTTTTTTGCCTCTCTGGGATATATTCCTAGGAATGGTATTGCTGGGTCAAATGGGAGCTCAATTTCTAATTTTTTGAGAATCGTCCATACTGTTTTCCAAAAGGGCTGAACCAGTCGGCATTCCCACCAGCAGTGAAGGAGGGTCCCTTTCTCACCACATCTGTGCCAGCACCAGTTGCTTTTGTTCTTTTGGATGTGGGCCAGTCTCTGTGGTGTGAAACGGTATCTCATTGTTGTTTTGATCTGCATGTCCCTGATGATTAATGATGTAGAGCATTTTCTCATGTGCCTTTTTGCCATTCAAATTTCTTCTTTGAGAAACATTCTTTTCATTTTGTCGCCCTATTTTTTGATGGGGTTGGATGTTTTCTTCTTGTGGAGTTCAACCAGTACTTTGTATATCCTTGATATCAACCCCTGGTCAGATGGGTATTTGGTGAATATCCTTTCCCATTCTGTAGACTGTCTTTGTATTTTGGTCACTGTTTCTTTTGAGGTGCAGAAGCTTCTTAGTTAAGATAGTCCCATTTGTCCATCTCTGTTTTCACTTGCTTGGCCAGTGGAGTGACATCTTTGAAGATACCATTAACTTCAGTGTTATGGAGGGTTTTTCCAACTTTGTCTTCAATGTGCCTTATGGATTCCGGTCTGATGTTGAGGTCTTTAATCCATTTTGATCTTACTTTTGTACATGGTGTTAAGCAGAGATCTGAGCCCATTTTTTTGCATGTAGCTGTCCAGTTTTGCCAGCACAATTTGTTAAAGAGGCTTTCCTTGATCCACTTCACATTTCTTGCTCCTTTATCAAAAATTAGGTGATCATATGTTTGAGGGGGAGATGTCAGTATGTTCAACCCTGTTCCACTGGTCTGCAGCTCTGTCTTTGTTCCAGTACCATACTGTTTTAATAATTACTGCTTTGTAGTAGAGTTTGAAGTTAGGGAGGTTGATTCCTTCCATTTTCTTTTTCTCAAGAATTGCTATAGCTATTTGTGGGAGCTTATTGTTCCATATGAATTTCAGGAGTGTTTGCTCCATTTCTTTGATGAATGTCATGGGTATCGTTATAGGGATCACATTGAATTTGTACAATGCTTTGGGAACTATTGCCATTTTGACAATGTTAATTCTCCCAATCCATGAGCAGGGGTTATCTTTCCATTTTCTCGTGTCCTCTTTTATTTCCTGAAGTAGCGTTTTGTAGTTTTCTTTGTACAGGTCCTTTACTTCCTTAATTATGCTGATTCCTAAGTACTTGATTTTCTGAGTCACAATTGTGAACAGGATTGGTTTTTTTTTTCATGTCGCATTCTTCTCTCTCACTGTTTGCATATAGGAAAGCCATGGACTTTTGGGTATTGATTTTATAGCCAGCAATTTTACTATACAAGTCTATTGTTTCTAGGAGTTTCTTGGTAGAGTTTTAAGGGTTCTCTAAATATAGTATCATATTTGCGAATAGTGAGAGCCTGATTTCTTCCTTTCCTACCTGAATGCCCTTAATATCTTTTTTCTTGCCTAACCACTACTGCAAGTACTTCCAGTATTATATTGAACAGCAGTGGAGAGAGTGGGCATCCTTATCTCGTCCCTGATCTTAGAGGGAAGGCTCTCAGTTTTTCCCCATTGAGGATGATGCTTGCTGTACGCTTGTAGTAGATGGCTTTAACTTTATTGAGGAAAGTCCCCTCTATACCCATTTTGGCAAGGGTTTTCATCATAAACGGGTGCTGGATCTTGTCAAATGCTTTCTCTGCATCTACTATATGGTCATGTGCTTTTTATCATTTCTTTTGTTGATATTATGGGTTATGTTGATTTATTTTCGAATGTTAAACCATCCTTGGCATCCCTAGGATGAATCGTACTTTGTCATGGTATATGATCTTTTTTATGAGTCATTGGATTCTATTTGCTAATAGTTTGTTGAGGATCTTTGCACTGTGTTCATTAAGGATATCAGCCTGTAATTCTCTTTCTTTGTGGTATTTCTGTCTGCTTTTGGTATCAGGGTGATATTTGCTTTGTAGAAAATTTTCAGAAGTGTTTTTGATATTTCAATTTCGTGGAAAAGCTTGAAGAGGATTGGGAGTAAGTCCTCTTTAAAATTTTGGAAGAATTCACTAGTGAATCCATCTGGGCCAGGACTTTTGTGCTTGGGGAGACTTTTTATTACCGTTTCAATTTCATGGTGGTGATACATCTGTTCAGGTATTTCAGGTCTTCTTGGTTCAGCCTTGGGAGGCTATAGGAATCTAGGAATTTATCCATTTCTTCGAGGTTTTTATGTTCCGTGGCATAAAGCTTCTCAAAGTACTCCCTGAGGATCCTTTGGATTTCTGTAGTTTCTGTTTTAATGACCTCCTTATCATTTTTGATTCAGTTTCTTAGGGTTTTCTCTCTTGCTTTCTTTGTGAGTTTTGCTAGAGGCTTATTGATCTTGTTTATTTTCTCGAAGAACCAACTCTTGGTTTAATTGATCTTTCGGATTGTTTTTTGGGTTTCCATCTCGTTAATCTCTGCTCTGTTTTATTATTTCCTTCCTTCTGTTCAGATTGGGCTCCTTTTCTTGATCCTTCTCCAAGCTCTTACGCTGTGAGGTTAGGTTACTTATGTGGGCTCGCTCCTCCTTCCTGAGGAATTCTTGTAGAGCTATAAACTTTCCTCTTAACACAGCTTTTCCTGTGTCCCATAAGTTTTGGTAACTCGTGTCCTCATTTTCATTTGTTTCCAGGAATCTTTTGATTTCCTCTTTGATTTCCTTTCTAAGCCACTCATTGTCCAATAGTGAACTGTTTAATTTCCAAGTGTTTGATTTAGTTTTCTGTTTGTGTGTGTGTGTGTGTGTAATTTACATCTAATTTCAGCGCATTATGGTCTGAGAAGATTGTTGATACAATCTCTATCTTCTTAATTTTATGGAGGTATTTTTTGTGGCTCAGCATGTGGTCTGTCTTGGAGAATGTTCCATGCACACTTGAGAAGAATGTGTATTCAGCTTTTTGAGGATGAAGTGTCCTGTATATATCTACTAATCCCTTTCTTCCATTTTTTCCCTCAGATGAAGTATGTCCTTGCTAAGCTTGAGTCTGGGGTGATAAAGCAGTGTTGAAGTCTCCCACTAGTATTGTGTTGCTATCAATGTCTTTCTCCAAGTCTATGAGTAGTTGTTTTAAGTACTTTGCTGGTCCCTCATTAGGTACATATACATTTAGTATTGTAAGTTCTTCCTTTTGTACAGATCCCTTGATCAATAAAAAATTACCTTCACTGTCTCTTGTGACCTTCTTCAGTCTGAAATCAATGTGGTCTGATACTAGGATGGCTACCCCAGCTTTTTCATGGGAGCTGTTTGCCTGTAGGAGTTTTTCCAGCCTTTGACTCTGAGCCTGTGTTTGCTTTGGCTATTGAGATGTGTTTTTTGCAGGCAGCAGAATGTTGGGTTCAATTTTGTAATCCATCCTGCCACTCTGTGTCTTTTAATTGGTGCATTTAGCCCATTGACATTGAGAGAGATTATTATTATGGGGTTTCTTCCCATTTTTCTGTTGAAATTTGTTGTATTTGAGGGGCCTGTTTTGTCTTAAAGTAGCCCATTTAGTTGTTCTTATAACCATGGTTTTGAGTCTATGAAGTTCCTGAGCTGTTGTTTGTCTGTGAAACTATGTGTTGTTCCTTCAGGTATGAATGAGAGTCTTGCTGGGTAAAGTATTTTTGGTGAGGCATTTATTTCATTGAGTTTTTTCAATATATCCCACCACTGTTTTCGGGCCATGAGGGTTACATCAGACAAATCAGCTGTGAATCTTAAAGATGCTCTTTTATAGGAAATTTCTTTCTTTGATCTTGCTGCTTTCAGAATTTTGTCTCTATCTATGGTTTTGGTCATTTTGATCAGGATGTATCTTGGGGTATTTTTATTTGGATTTCTTCTAGCTGGTACCATTCGGGCCTCCTGAATGTGGTCACATGTTTTCTTCAGCTCTGGAAATGTCATAGCAATGATGTCTTTGACAGTTTCTTCTTCATCAGGGTTTTCTTCCTGTCCCTCTGGCACTCCAATAATTCTTATGTTACCCCTCTTGGATTCATCACGGTCTCCTCTTGCCATCTGTTCCTGAATTGTGAGTCTCTTTTCCATTTTCTGCTCTTTTCTGGAGTCTCTGGACTTCATCTTCGAGCTCACTGATTCTGTCCTCAGCAGCTGTTACTCTGCTGCTGAGGCCTTCCACTGAGTTTTTCAATTCGCCTACTAGGTTTTTCAGGTCTGACATTTCTGTTTGCATTTTCCTCATTTCTACCTTCAAATCCTCCTGTCTTTTATTGGCATTGCTTTCCATTGTTTTTTTTTTTAGCCCCCTAAGCATCCTCAGTAGCTCCCTTCTAAATTCCTTGTCAGAGAGGTTGTCTAGCACTTCATTACTGTTGGTGTCTTCTGGGCTAGCCTCTTCAATAAGTAAGCATGGTGGGCTTCTGTGTTGCTTTACCATTGTGACCAGTGTGGTTTAGACCTTCACGTTCGCTGTGATTATTCTGCTTGAGATGCAGAATGAATTGAGATGGGCTTAATGAATTATTGGCTAATGTGTTCCTGGTGGTTAAGCTAACCTAGTGAAAATTCCATGTAAGAGGGTAACTTATGGTTCCTATGGGATATGTAGGGGGAGAATAACTCGTGGCCACATTAGCAGTCACGGCTCCGGGAAGGGGCCCTGCTGCTGGGCGTGTACCTGGATGAATGAGGAGAGGGTGCCCGGAACTGTTTAGCTTTGTTTTTGCATGGTGTGCCTCAATTCCCGTCCCCTGCAGACCAAGGGTGAAACTGGCTGTTCTCAGGGGATCTAGTTAGCCGCACAGGCTGTAGCACTGTCCTCCTGTTGTTCATCGATTTGCTCAAGTGGGCACCAGTAACATCTCCATTGTGAGACTTGTTACTGGTTTTGGCATATAAAATACGCCATGGGTAGCTTGCCAGGCTCTGCTGTGTGGGTGGGATACTCTCGGTAGCTTGCCGGGCTCTCTGAGAGAGAGGGATGGAGAAATAAAACCTGGTTGGCTGTGTGCAAGGCAAATATCCTACCCGCTGTTCTATTGCTCCAGCCACTTACTACTCAATAGAGCAACAATATAATCATTATAATATAATTCACAACATATTATACATATAAAATATAATCATATTAAACTAATAAAGCAAATTAAGTCAATAACAACAGCAAAAGTAGCAACAGAAATGGTTTTGTTGACAAAATTTCATATTATACTTTAGTTTAGTACCACCCGACAAAGCAGAGAAGCCTCTAGATGGTGAGAAACAAAAATTGCAGGACCTGGTACAAAGTGTTAAATATCTCCTTCAGAGTATCCCTAGAGTCCTGCCTGAGAAGCTATAGAACTGATTGGTGACAGTAGAGCCTTCTGATGCCACCTAGTATCAAAAGCCTTGCCTGGGGTTCTCCCAGTGTAAGCTTCTGAACCTTTCCTTCCTTCCTTCCTTCCTTCCTTCCTTCCTTCCTTCCTTCCTTCCTTCCTTCCTCCCTCCCTCCCTCCCTCCCTCCCTTCCTCCCTCTCTCCATTCCTCCCTTCCTTTCTTCCTTCCTCCCTCCCTCCCTCCCTCCCTTCCTCCCTCTCTCCATTCCTCCCTTCCTTTCTTCCTTGCCACCTTTCTTCCCTCCTACCTCCCACTCCCCTTTCTTCCTTCTTCCCCCTTCCTTCCTTCCTCCCCTAACTCCTTCCTCACTTCCTTCCCTCTCCCCTTCCCTCCCTTCCTTCCTTCCCTCCTTCTTCACTTCCTTCTTTCTTCCTTTCCTCCCTCCTTTCCTCTGTTCCTCCCTCCCTGCCTTCCTTTCCTTTTTATCTCCTGTTAAATGATTTAAGGGCGTCCTGACTAGGTTTTGTGCTTTTGTTGAGCTGAGAGCCTGTGGAGGTGCCTTGGACCCACAGTTTCACTACTCTTCCTTAACCCATGCTGTGGGCTTCTGCCACCAGCTTCTTTATGCCTGGCTCGCAGTCTCTTTTCAGTTTCTTTACCCTCCTCCAGACCAGTAAACCTTTCACAGTATCACAAAGTGCAAGATGCATTTACCCACCCAAGAACCCATGTCCCTTGTTCCAGTTTTCCTTGTACCTTTTCCCTTCATGGATGCCATCCCCCACATATCTCTGACTAGAGTTTATTGGACTATTTGGTACTGTTGATAAATGCACAAAACAAAGTTGAATGGAAGATACAGCTGGGGGAAGGTTGATTTTTTACTCTGTCTTCACTTTCTCTCTGTGTGTCCCAATCCTTCCCTACAGGTCTTTTTTGGTAACGTAGATGCCTCTGGGATAAGGCAGAATATTTTCAGTCCTCCAATAATTGCTAGATATATTCGTTTGCACCCAACACATTTTAGCATCCGCAGCACTCTTCGCATGGAGTTGATGGGCTGTGATTTAAACAGTAAGTGCCAAGTCATCTCCTCTGTCCGTGGGTAAACTAATTATCCTAAGTTTTCTGTTACTGGTACAATTTCAGTGGTAACTCCAGCACAGTCCTATACAATGCAGGAATTGGTCAGCCTGTATGATTCCCTGGAGGCAGTCACCTCCTGCACTGCTTGAACTTAGCAAGTTAAAGTTAAATAGCTAAGTAGAGGTAGGCAGAAAACAGGAGCTATGTTAACCATAATAGAATATAAGGGCCCAGAAGATGGCTCCGTGGCTTAAATCACATGGCTGTTTGTTCAAACTCAGATGCTTTCAACACACACCACGTCTGACGGGCCTGTGTTAGGAATCCCTAGGAAAAAGGGCCAGAAGGTGGCTCAGTGGCTTAGGCAGTGCCCTAGGAAGTGTGAAGTCCTGAGCTTCATCCCCAGTGCTACACCTGGACAAAAGAGACACTGATTGCCCCACATGTGGGGTACCTGACAAGGGAAAAATAAAACAGTAGTAATAATAAAATAATAGCAGTCTGTACAAAAGCTAAAGCCTGGGGACTAACATAGGGTGGCAGTAGAGTCCTAGAGTAGACCAGAAGAAACAAGGCCAAAGCATGTCCCCACAATGACTTTCTCCTGTCATTTCTTTGAGGTTGCAGCATGCCTCTGGGAATGGAGAATAAAGCCATATCGGATGCTCAGATCACTGCCTCATCCTACTTGAATAATATGTTTGCCACCTGGTCTCCCTCACAAGCCCGACTTTACCTCCAGGGTAGGACCAATGCCTGGAGACCCCAGGTAAGATGCGGACATTTTCCATTTCTCAGACACAGAGAGAAGTGATGGTTACAAATGCTTATGGGAAGCCCTTGTCTGACTCTTCATAGGTTTTCAATTCTTCACAAAAGGGTGTAAAAGAAAATTGACTGTAGACAGAAAGATATTCAGTGGAAGTGATTTCACACAACATTCTTGGGGGAAATGGTTCTTCATGGAATTTTCTAGAAGCATAATTACCCCCTGCAGTAGTGGGTTAATTCTGTAAGGGAATTATTGGAATTGAGGTACAGATTTAAAGAGAAATACCAATAATTATCCCTCTGCTTATTTCTTCATGCTTCAAAGGAAAGAGTCACAGTTCTATATAATTTATGGGGAATTTTTTTTAGAATACCCAGTGAGTGATTTTCAGTCACTACACAACTTTTGGGGATGAAAGGAGTTAATTATCTATCTACCTTTAGGCTAACTTTTGACAAAGTAAATTTGATACCACATCACCAAGCTTGAACACTCTAGTCAGTCTAACTATGGTTTGTATTTTGTTCAGCGACTATGTAATGGGCATCTATTAAATGGCTGAATCTCAAGGAACTTCAGGTTTAATAAGGGAGATCAAATAAAACATTAAGATACATGTTTGTAAGACTTGAGAGATAGTCCAGTGGGTTGGGCACTTGCCTTGCAGTAGGCCGACCTGAATTCAATGCCCAGAACCCCATATAATCCCTGAGCACAAAGTCAGAAGTAAGCCCTGAGCACCACCAGATTTGGCCCCCAAACAAACAAAATTACAGAGTGAGTGGTAAGTGCTGGTGATATGGCTAAGAAATTATTAGGGGGTTAATGAGGACAAGCAGTAATCATTATGATACTAGTCAAATTAATTTCTTTAGGTGAATAATCTAAACCAGTGGTTACAAGTGGACTTCCAGAAGACAATGAAAGTCACAGGAATAACCACCCAAGGAGTGAAATCTCTTCTTACCAGCATGTATGTGAAAGAGTTTCTTCTTTCCAGCAGTCAGGATGGCCATAATTGGACTCCGTTTCTTCAGAATGGCAAAGTGAAGGTATGATGGTCTCAGAATAGCACAACAATTGTCCTAGTGTTTTGTATGTGCAAACAACAAAGTTGATATGTGACTTTAAGAATAAGCTTTGCTGAGTACCTCTAGTAACAGGACACTGTGAAAGGTATTTGGGAGCATACTGTGTTGCCACACTAGTCTATATAATTCCAGGAAGAGGCAGAATAGAGCAAAGTGTTGGGGAGGATCTTATCAGATATTGATTTCATCCATGATGATGGCAAGAGTAGGAGAGGTGAAGAAAAGTTAAAGTTCTTAATAATGTCTATATATCATGAAAAGCTTAGGTTCCCGTGAATAGCTTAGATTAGAATCTGAAAAACACTCAAGTACCATGTGCAGAAAGACCTACACCAAGAGACATCATTGTTAAATAATCATAACTCAATGAGAAAGGAAAGTATTAAAGGCTGCTTGGTAAAATAAATGTGATATACAAAGGTACCTTGATTAGGCTAGCATCAGGTACCTGGACAGAAATTCTACAGGTTTGGAGAGTTGAGATGGCATTTAAAGTTCTAAAAAATAAAATGTATTCTAGCTAAGAATACTATGATTCTTGTTCAAATATGATGAGGAAATAGTCTATCTCAAGTAAAAGAAAGCCAGTGAAGCTTACCACTGCCATCATTTTGGCATCCCCCCCTTCCCTTCCATTCACTGTTCTGTTGTGATAACCTGGTTGTGGCGCTCACACATCACTTAAGTCTCTTCATAGTCTATATCTATATCTATGTGGTTTTGAAGGCATGTATATATACACATACATGTGTATTTGTGTCTGTATTTATATTCTTTTCCGGAGTGAGTCCATAAAAGAATTCAAAAGAGAAGAAAGATCCTGATGATATACTGTATTTCATTACATAATTGTAACAGACTTTATGATGTATTTGGGAAAAATAACTGGGATGCAGCCATTATGTGAAGCATTGGGGGGAAATGTGGAGATGATAATACTTTAATAGAGTGTGCCAATTACACAGTGATGAAAACTATGTAGTGAAATTCCATAACAAGATAAAATCACTCTGGCAAAAGAAAGTCCCAGCCTATGGGCTAAAATGCTTCTGTTGGAGACCTTCTGAATCTTACTTAGCTTTGACTTCTGGGGACTGAAGAATGTGGAACTACTTGTGGCATACCTAGAAAGGCACTGCTTCTGGTGACAGAGGATACATCTCTTAGAGATTCAGTGGTTAACAAACATAGAGAGTAAATGATGACAATAAAGTGTGCCATAAAAATAAAAAGAAATTGGGCCAGAGTGGGTATGGTTGCTTGCCTTCACACAGTTGACCTGGGTTCAATATCCGGCGCCTCATATGTTTCCCCGAGTTTATCAGGAGCAATGCCTTGGCACAGAGTCAGGAGTAAGCCCTGATCCCTGAGCACTCCCAAAACAATAAATAAATAAAAAGAAATCCTGAAATCACATAAACTTCTTCCCTACACCCCACCCCATTAAAGAACTTTCACTTTTCTTTCTAGGCAGTAGAGGGTGCTCCTGAACTAAGGAAATTTCTAAGCTGCCTACGTAATTTACTTAATGCTGGAACAAGAGAATACAGGGAGTTTTCTGAATGAACAGAAAAGGGCTGGTAGACTAGAAGGCATCATTGTTTTTGACTTGCCACCATCCACTCCCTCCTTGAAAACTCCGTTCATCTTTGACTTGCTAAATGACTCATTTTGAACCCAGAAGTTTGAGTAGACTTGACAATGACTCCACTTGCAAGCAGAAACTTAAATGTCCTTACTTATGTATTTGACTCAGTATTTTGTGCCTCTGCCATGAGATAGGAATGTCCAATCCAAGAGGACGTATTGTGCAGAGCTTCAGTCTAGAGCTGATCCCAGCCAACGCAGAGCACTCTTTTCACAGAAACAAGACAGAGACGTTTGCTGTAAGTCACTAAGATCTGACTTGGTTGGGAGTTGCAAGGACAATAAAAATATATTAATACATCAGACAACATCCACATAAGGCTACTTGTCACTGTCACTGTAACTGTCCTCCCTTTGTTCATCGATTTGCTCAAGCGGGCCCAGGAACATTCTGAGACTTGTTGTTACTGTTTTGGGTATATTGAATACATCGCAGGGAGCTTGCCAGGCTCTGCCATGCGGGCGAGATACTCTCAGCAGCTTGTCAGGCTCTCCGAGAGGGGCAGAGGAATCGAACTCAGGTGGACCAGGGTGGCCACGTGCAAGGCAAACGCCCTACCCACTGTGCTATCGCTCCAGCCTATAAGGCTACTATTAGAAGAAAATGTAAACTAGGAGTCAAAGCACTTCAGATACGGAAAGTCTCCATTTCCCACCCACAATAAACCACACGAAACAGAAAAATGATAAATCAACCTGGATGAAAAATCTCAAAACAAGATTTTAATACATTCTTCCAATAAGAACATTTGGGGGGTCACACCCAGAACTACTCAGGGAACACTCCTGGCAGGTCTCAGGGGATTATATGGGATTCTGGGAATCAAACCCAGGCGGGCCACATGCAAAGCAAATGCCCTATCTCTTATACTATTTCTCCAGCCCTAAACAATCGGAACATTTTAAATTCAGAATAGAAATGAGGGAAAATAGAAATATGTCAAATAAGAGTTCATGAAATAAAAAATAGTTATTGAAGGTAAGTAAAAATCATCTCGGAGATGAACAGTATAATATCACAAAGAGAATAGATTTGACTGAAACTATAATAAGGGGTATTGAAGAGAAGAATTAAAACAGCCAAAAGATTGAGAACCAAATAAAGGAGTAAAAAAGATAGGTAAAATAGATGATAAATACAGGAAACAATCACATCAGATTTCATCAAATGTGTAATTGTAAATGCTGAAGACTAAAAATAAAACAATGAAACACCACCAATAATAAACTATCATCACAAAGAGTAAACTATCATCTGAGAAGAAAGGTTTCTGGAAGCCAAAGCAACTCTGGATCTATAAAGAAATCAACTGTGTTCCAGGGAAAACTGATCCAGAATAATGAATTCTTAAATAAAAGGTAAAGGTAAAGGCCCTCCCGTTGATCGTCGATTTGCTCGAGCGGGGCTGGAGCGATAGCACAGCGGGTAGGGCGTTCGCCTTACACGCGGCCAATATGGCCGACCCGAGTTCGATTCCTCCGCCCCTCTCGGAGAGCCCGGCAAGCTACCAAGAGTATTCCATATGCCAGACACAGTAACAACAAAAAAATTCTTAAATAATCCTGGTCAATTAGGCTTCAAAGATAAAGATGACAAATTACCAGTGTCTTCAGATAAAAGAAAATGCAAAATGAGGAAAGTCACTTACGACCACCCCTATACTATTTCTTACTTGTAAGGAACTTTAATGGATGGTACAAGAATTGTATGTATGGGAGCCGAAATTGCAAAATCATCATCTGATGTACAGCACTTAATCAAATGATCAAACTCCAGCATAAGTAGTAGAACCAAGTAGACTTTTTAAAATATCAGTGCAATGAAGACTAAATACACAGCAGGGACTAGAACTCTGCTGGATTAAAGGAAATTTCAGAAAATTTTTAAATTGTTTTCATTTTATTTGGCCATGACCAGCAGTTTTCAGGGCTTTCTTCTGCTCTATGCTCAGGGAACACTCCTGAAGTGGCTCAGACCATATGTGGTGCCAGGGACCAAACCTAGGTCACCTGTGTACAAGGCAAGTGCCCCATGTGCTTTACTAGTGCTGTGGTCCCTTAAAGGAGATTTCAGGGTAGAGAGATGGTTTGGTAGATTTGAACACATTCGTTGCATACAAGAGTCCTGGGTTCCATTGCTGGCACTGCACATTCCCCAAGCATTTCCAGGAGTGATCCCATGGCACTAAGTTGGGAGCACTGTCAGGTATGACCCTCCCCCAAAGAAAGTAAAATAAAATAAAGGAGATTTAAAGTAATATGAAAAGTAAGTTGAATGCATGACCTCTTATTAGATTCAGGATTGGAAACCTGTGTAAAGAATGTTATTGTGATAACAGAAAAATCAAATATTAGATTATACTGTGTCAATATTTTATTTGTTGGGTATAATAATAATATCTGTGGTTATAGAGAAAAGTGATGTTATTTTAGGTGTGGCATGCTGAAATATTTGGGGATAAATGCCATGATGTTTACAACTTCCTTTTAAATAGTTCGGAAAATTTGGGGTGTATATGTGAGGGCTGGAACGATAGCACAGCGGGTAGGGCATTTGCCTTGCATGCAGCCAACATGGCTGATCTGAGTTCGATTCCTCCACCCCTTTCGGAGAGCCTAGCAAGCTACTGAGAGTATCTCGCCCGCATGGCAAAGCCTGGCAAGCTACCCAAGACGTATTATGCCAAACACAGTAACAATTGTCACAATGGAGACGTTACTGGGCCTGCTCGAGCAAATCGATGAACAATGGGAGGACAGTGACAGTGACAGTATGTGAGAGAGACAGAGAAAGAGAGACTATGTCAATGTGGTAGCAAACAATTGGTGAATCTAGGTGAAAATTTCAGTGTTCAAAGAATAAATCTAACAGAATATATCACTGCATCACTGTATATCACTGACCTCCCGTTGTTCATCGATTTGCTCAAGCAGGCCCAGTAACATCTCCATCATGAGACTTCTTGTTACTGTGTTTGGCATATCAAATACGTCACGGGTAGCTTGCCAGGCTTTGCCGTGCTGGTGATATACTCTCGGTAGCTTGTCGGGCTCTCCGAGAAGGGTGGAGGAATTGAACCCGGGTCGGTCGGGTTGGCCACATGCAAGGCAAACGCCCTACCACTGTGCAATCACTCCAGCCAGCCTCCAAATATATATATGAATATTTGTCAAAGAAGCCCAGAAGTTTTCTTTCACAAATTTTTCTAGTCTCTCCTGAGTAGACATCATGCTACGTATTTTGCATGCTGTAGCGCAGCGGTCATGGTCTCTGCCATCAAGGAGCTGGTATGAACAGAGAGAATGGTCAGGAACTGGTGGGTAGACAAATGAGAAACGTTAAAGTTTGGAAAACAGAGGATCCAGTGGGCAAGGCAACAACAATCCTTTATTTTTATTATTTTGTTTGTGGGGACATGCCTGATAGTGCTCTAGATCTACTCCTGGCTTCATGTCAGTGCTCACTCACTCCAAGTGGTGTGTGAAGCTATGTGGTGCTGGGGATGGAACCCAGGTTTTCTGCATGTGGCATTTTGAGTCCTGTTTTAGATATTAGAGACCTCTAAGTATATTCAAACAAGAGCCAAAGGATTCAAAAGAGAGTGAAAGCCCCACCTGCAGACTCTGGTTCACAAGAGTGAGCAGTATCTAGTGCCTAGAGAGTGGAACAGAGGTAGACGGTGCTTCTTGGCCTTGTAAATCAGGACAGGGGTTCAGATTGAAGAGGGGCCAGATGATAGTACTGTGGCTAGGGCATGTGCCTTGCACACACCACCCCGAGTTCAATTCCCGGCACCACATATAGTTCCCTGAGCCTCATCAGGAGTGATTACTGAGCACGGAGGTAGGAGTAAGCCCTGAGCACACCAAGTGTGACCCCCAAACCAAAACTACAAAGTAGCATGGAGGATTTTCATAGGGGGGAGCACGATGTTTAAATAATGGGTTCCTTGGGACCAGGGTGGGGGCTGGAAGTGCTAGAACACTTGTCTCGTATCCAGCACCCCCATGTGGCCGTGGTAAAAAGGAGGCGATGAACTGCCTTGAATTACATTCCTCATTCCCCCAAGCTTCCACCTGGTCACAGACCAAAGCCATATAGTGGTAAGAGGCTTGAGTCTGGCTTTCTTTAGCTTTTTCTGTTCTGCATCCTCCAGCCCTGTCTCAAAGTGTGGGGCTGCTTTACAGTTCACTTTGCCATTTGGTTGTTGTCGCCAGGGTGGAGGCAGCCTTCTTGGGGCTGAGGGTGAGTTCACTGTGGGGCAAACTCTGGGGGTTCTAAAACACAGCCTGGGCAACAGGGAGACCTGAGCCACACCTCTGTGTGTGTGTGTCCTGGCAGCAAACCTGCCTTTGAGCGAAGCCGCTGAGAAGTGTGTGTGCGGGGGTGGGGGGTGAGGGGTGGGGTGAATATTCCAGAGAAGGCCTAGCAGGGGCTTGTAGATGCCACTGCCACTTTTCATACAGTGGGGGTGGGGGTGTGCTCTCAGCACCCCCCAGCCACCTACCCCGCAGGCCTGAAATCTGAGGAAGGCCTGTGGTACACCAGCCTGAAGCAGATATGCTGGAAAGGGGAAGAGTTTTTCCTGTCTGACCACTCATAATATGTCTTTCCTGTTGGAGGTTTTTCAGGGCAATGACGACGCCACCACGGCCGTGGTGAACTCTCTGGACCCGCCACTCCTGACCCGCTTCCTCCGGGTGCACCCTCAGAACTGGGCCCAGCACATCGCTCTGAGGCTTGAGCTGCTGGGCTGTGCTGCCGCCTAGCAGAAACCGCCGAGTCCCAAGTGAATGGTCCGGAAGTGCACACGCACGGGTCCTTCCCGCCTGTGGACCTAGGGGCAGGCAGTTCCTCGGCCCCCGCCGCCACCCCAGCGGAAGCCAGGCGCGCCAGTGGGCAGAGGAGGTTCAGGATGTACGCACTTCGAATTAGGCTTCAGACACTGCCAGGAAAAGTATCCCTGATCTGTTATTGTGGTCCAGCGTTGGACCACACAGCTGCAGGGACCCTCTTACCATGCCTCACAGGCCAAACCTGGCCATTGTGACCATCTGCTAAGTAGAGATAAGAACTGCCCTGTGACCTCTGATTCTTGCTTCCTTATGCATACGTATGTCTCTCCTTTAGTTCTCTGGGGGCAGGTGAGTGGCATACTCTGACCTCAAAAGATGTGTGCTCATACGAGTAATTCAAGACACCCACACCCAGGCCTCTGAAATTACATGCAATCTCATTGATGCCTATTTATTTCTCTCTCACAGTAGTCCCGAGAGTCAGTCACATTTGGAAAAGGCCCTGGTTCCTTTCAAATCCTATCCCCTCCCCTGCAAAAATAAATGTTTCGATAAACACCCTGCTGTAATGCAAATCAGCAAGCAAATAAAAGGTTAGGATCCTAGAAGTATTGGAAACTTTAGTACAAAGTGATAATGTCCCCTTAAAATGTGTGGTGGCTGAGAAAATAAGCAATCATAACGTGCCTCCAAAGCTCATCATTTTAATATTCCTGCAGAAATATGAGGAAAGTTCTGACTGGCTGGGATAGGAGAGAGAACATTATCATTCAAACAAGGCCTCATTTTACTCACTCGGCTAATTCCTTGCTGAACCACAGCTAAAGGATATGGGGTGAAATTCTATTCCTTGTCCCAGTTACACAGCTGAACCATCAAGGAATCAAGAGAAAGTGAACATGGGAAAGCAGAGGCCTCTAGGCCCATTTCCGGCAAACAATAGGAAGCCGGCCCCCTGCCCCCAAGGCCCTGGCTATTGTCAGGGGCTACTGCTTCTGACTCTTTAACAAACTGCCAAGGCAGTTTAACAAACAAGACCAGGATATGCCAGGGAGTCAGGGAGGAAGCATCCAAAGTTTACAACCCGCATTGGATAACTGGTATTCTTACCCTAAGAAAACTACCAGCATCTCAGAGAAACCAACATAACAGTTGCATTTGTTTTTCCCATTTGTCTTCAAATCCTGCTTGACCCTAATCTGACCTGGGGGGGAGGGGCAATTAGAAAGTATTCTCGGGATATTCCTAATCTCTACCTGATGGTTTATAGATCTGTTAAATTCTGTGAGTTTAGGAACCAAGTTACAGAAACCTTTCCATTGTTTTGCCTTATAGCCTGGTAGACAAGTTAACACCAAAGACAACATGATTTTCTTTGCGGTAAAAAGTTGCCCAGCCTTACGCTTCATAATGGTATTTATCATGCTCTTCCAGTGACTGCCTGCATCTTTCTTTCTGCTGTGTTCTGGGAATGTATCCTTTTGTCTTACTGATGATTTCCTCAATAGTCACTTCAATAAAACATTGACATATGCAAACACGTGTCTTTGAAAGCTGTATTTTGTCACTGAAAATAAAAAAATGTGCACCCTGTTATTAACAATAGGATGGATGCTATGGAAAACACGAGCGAGTTAGAAACCAGATTAAATTTAACTCTACAAACTGATTTGATTTATGAGACATGCAATGAAATAAACTTGAGATGCAACGTTGGTCCTGAGAGATCATGTACAGAGAGAGACAGGGAGAAGTGTGGCCTAGGCATTAGTCAAGCTTCATCCGTACAGACAGCCTTTGTGCACACAGCACCTGCTCTTACTGAACTGTGCTTGAAAACATGTTCAGAGGGTAGATCTCATGTGATATGTTCTTACTGTGTAAACAGGGAAGCTGCTGGCAAAAATACCAGAGTGAATGTCATCAAATGCAGCAATACTAGAAAATTGTTTTGGGAGATGAAATAATAGTAACCAAAAGAAATGAATCTTCAGATCAGATAAAGAAAGGATAAGAACAAAGTCTAGCCTGAGGCCAATGATAAACTCCCTGTGTTGATGTGAAGAATCAGATTATGCATTGTCTCTGGCATAAACCTAGCCCAATAGGACACTAGACACTTCTTGCTAACCCCAAAGAAAGCAGGCCATTTCATAATGCTGTTGGAGTCACTTATAAGATTGCTGAGATCATAGCACATTACCAGATGAATGAGCAAATTCAATCACTTATGACATGCATTTTGTAACTTCAAATAAACAAATAAAATTCATTGAACAATCTCAAACTCAAAAGACTATAGTCTTTGGAAGATACATGCTATGATATGATTATTATAATAGGCATATCTATGGCTTAAAGGACTGGCACACATGCATAGCATGTGGGATGCCCAGGTGCCTCCCCTGGTAGGCCACATGATCCCCAAATAATGCCAGGAACAACTCCTCAGTGCCACACCAGAAATAACCCCTGAGCAACCACTGGGCGTGGTTCCCAAGCAAAAAGTAATTTTTTTAAATAGTGAGTTTGGTGAGACCTACATTTTTTTTTATTTTTATCAGTGAGACACCATGAGGTACAGTTGTAGACTTACAAATTTTTGTGCTTGGGTTTCAATTATACAATGATCAAATACCCATCCCTCCACCAGTGCCCATTTTCCACCACCACGGGTCCCAGTATCCCTCCCACCCCCCTTCCCTCCATCCCATCCTGCCTCTGTGGCAGTGTATTCCCTTTTGTTCTCTCTCTCCTTTTGGGTGTTGTGGTTTGCAAAAGAGGAAATGGGTGGCAATCATGTTTGGTCTATAATCTACTTTCAGCATGCTTCTCCCATCCTGGGGGGAGGCTCCTCCCAACACCCTTTATTTGGTGCTCCCTTCTCTATCTGAGCTCCCTTTTCCTCTAGCATGTGTGGCTGGCCTCCAAGCCATGGAGTAAAATTCCTGGTACTAATTTCGGCCATTCTTGGGTGTTAGTCTCCTATTTTGTTACTTTAAAAAAATAATATTCTTAAACTCTGCAAGATATTTTAGTTTGGGGTTTTGGACTACACTTTACAGTGCATCACTTCTCGGCTTTTATTTCTGCTTTATTTCTGGGTCACACCCGGCGATGCACAGGAGTTACTCCTGGTTCATGCACTCAGGAATTACTCCTGGTGGTGCTCGGGGGACCATATGGGATGCTGGGAATCAAACCTGGGTCAGTCGCGTGGAAGGCAAACGCCCTATCTGCTATGCTTTGCTCCAGCCCCACTTCTTGGCCTTTTGCCTTGATCAAGTGTACACTTAGCAGTGCTCATGTATCACTCCTGGCAGGGCTAAGGGTGACTGAATGTTGTGTCAGGGATCAAACCCAGGTGTTCTGCATCCTTTTTTGGTGGATAGACTATGTGGAAAATGAACTTTATGATGACAAAATACAGACTGTAACATTCATGTTTTCCAGCTAAGGCATGGCTTTATGGGAAAGAACTATTTCTAGATGACTACCACTGAGGGCCTGAGGCTGAGGGCTTGAGGGAGAGTCCCATAAAACCTCAAGAAGACTGCAGCACTGATTAGTACCATCCCACCATCTCCCCGTCTTAGCCGTCTGACAGTGTGCGTCCAGTGGCTTTGCTATCTTCCCAGTGGTGTGCAGCTGTCATGTCTCTACTTCAGAATGTTCTTATCCCCCATGAAATCCCATCCCTCTGAAGCAATTGCTCCCCATTCTGGTAACCATTAAATTCCTCTCTGTGGGCTGCACTTTTCTATGGACTAATCCTATAAATAGGATCACACATCGTATGGCTTTTGTTCCTGGCTTCTTTCATCAAATTTTAAGGCCCATCCATGTTGCATATGACAATTCTTCCTTCTTGTAATGCTAGAGTTATATCCCATTGGGGACCTACTACATGTTGTCTATTGTGACTTCTCCTTTTTGACTATTGTGACTAGTACTGCTATAAACAGTACTTTGTTTAAACACCGGTTTTCAGGTACTTGGTGAGGCTGGGTCCTGTGGTAACTTCAACTTATTGAGGAGCTAACAAACTTTTCCATGGTAGTCCAGTCACATCATATGGGTACACTACTGCCAGAAATGTATGGGGTTCCAATTCCTCCACAATTATTTCCATTTTCAAATGCTCAATCTAGCTGGTGTGAAATGGATCTCATTGTGGGTTGTTATATATTTCCTTAATGATTAATGACGTTATACTTCTCATGTACTTGGAGAAATGCCTATTCAAGTCCTTTGTCCATTTTGTAAAAAATTGAATTGTGCTATTGTTAAGTTTTACTAGTTCTTTATAGTGTCTTGATCTTAGAGCTTTTACTAAGTATATGATTTGAAAATATTTTTCCAATACTATGGATTGTTTTTCATCTACCGATGGTGTTCTTTTTTAATTTTATTATAACACTGTGATTAACCAAGTTGTTCATTACAGTTATTTCAGGCATTAAATGTTTCAACATCGGTTTCAGCGCCAGTGTGACCTTCCCTCCACCAATGTCCCCCCAGTTTCCCACCCACCACCCCAGCCTGCCTCCTTGCAGGCATAAAGAAATTTACTTCATATTGTATGTTACAACACACAAACAAATGGAAATATCAAAAATTAGATCAGGGGCTGGAGCAATAGTACAGTGGATAGGGCATTTGCCTTGCACACAGCTGACCCGGGTTCAATTCCCAGAATCCCATGTGGTCCCCTGAGCACTGCCAGGAGAAATTCCTGAGTGCATGAGCCAGGAGTAAACCCTGTGTATCACTGGGTGTGACCCAAAAAGGAAAAAAATAGATCAATAAGAATCAATTTGTGATAATTGTTATGTCTCACAATGTTACTGAAGTCATTATTTGAGGATCTACTGTGCGAGTTAGTACTAGTTGAGCTTTCTGTGTCACTGTTTAGGCTCACTGAGCCTGGTGGGCTTGTATGCAACTTTCCCATTACATTTGCTCTGATCTTACTGGGCTGACAGTACTAAGAAAATTGGAGCTTCCATGTGACTATATAGCAGCTGTGAAGTCCAGGAGCTATATAGAACTGGAACAATTTGGTGGCTTAGCAGTTTGGTGAGGTTCAGTTGTGAAGCTGGGACATGTCTATGTCCACGGCTGTTAGTTGTGTCTACAGGCTGCTGTGCCTTCAGCTAGAAAGAGGAATCTCCCGGCCCCATTCCAATAATGTCCCAGAGTTCTCAGCCCAGACTTCTCTAGGAAAATTTGGTGGTATCATGTTCTTTTGGAAATTAGTTGTGGAGCTGGGCCTTTTTTTCTGCCGGCAAGATGATCTGATGGTGTGCTTTGATGCACACACATTTTATCCTCTATATTTATGTCATTTTTCTTTCTTCTCTTCTCTTCTCTTCTCTTCTCTTCTCTTCTCTTCTCTTCCTTCCTTTCTTCTTTCTTTCCTTCTTTCTTTCTTTCTTTCTTTCTTTCTTTCTTTCTTTCTTTCTTTCTGTTTTTGGCCACATCCACCAGTGCTCAAGGGTTATTTTTGACTCTGCGCTTAGGGATCACTCCCAGCACTGCTCAGGGGACCTTATGGGATGCTAGGGATCGAACTTGGGCCAGTCGCACTCAAAGGAAATACCCTACCCACTGTACTATCACTCAGTCCCACACTTTTTCTTTTTTCTTTTGGTTTGTGCTTTTGATATCACATTTAAAAAAATTTCCTGAGGGCTCAGAAAGCAGCTCAGTAGTAAGGGGCATGGCCTTTCATGTGCAGAGATCTGAGCTCAGTCCCCGGTACCGCATGGCCTCCATGACACATTACTGGATGTCCTGGAGGCCCCTGAACTCTTCAAGACCAAGCATTGAGCCTTTGAACACCTTTAGTAGGGTATTGCAGGGAATGGTTCCTAGACTCCCTGAGAACTACTTAGGAGGCTCCCAAATAAGAAGAAATCTTTGCTGAATTCAGTATCATGAAGCTCTACACCTATATTTTCAGCTAATAGGGTTTTTAAGCTTTAGTTCTTAGGTTTATTTGTGGGATTGGGGGTTTTGTTGTTGTTGTTGTTTGATTTTTGAACCACAAGCAGTGCTCAGGGGTTACTACCAGCATGGTGTTTGTAGGTTTTTCCTGGTGGTGCTTGGGAGAATAGTATGGGTGTTGAGGATTGAAGCCAGGCCTCCTGCATACGAAGCATGTGTTCCAGATCATTGAGCTGTCTCTCTGTCCCCTTTATTTATATAGGTTACCCTTTTATTTTTGATATTGTGCCACAACTTGCAGTGCTTGGGGAACATACAATACCAGGAGTTGAGCCCAGGTTTCCCAGATTCAAAGGATGTGCTCTTGACCCAAAGGTCTAGAGCCATCTTCCTATCCCCTTTTAATAAATTTTTAAAGTTATGTTTGCAGTGTGAAGATTTCAACTTCATTCTTTTGCGTGTGGATAACCGGTTATACAGCATGATTTATTTTTGGTTTTGGGGGTCACATCCAGCAGTGCTCATGAACTATTACTGGCTCTGTGCTTGGAGGTCTCTCCTGGTGGTATTTGGGGAGCCATGAAGTGCCAGGGACAGAACCTGGAACTTTTTGCCTGCAAATCATGTGCTTAGCACACTTAGCTATCTAACCAGTCCCATCTTGATTTATTGAAGAGATGGTTCTCTTCCTATTGGGTGGTTTTGACACCCCATTCTCATTGAAAAGAAATTGACTGTAAGTATTTAGGTTGAGTTTTGGAGTCTCAAATTGATTCTCATCTATCCTCATACCAGTACCACACCATTTTGATTACTGTAGTTTTATAATAAGTTTAAAGCCAAAAATGTAAGTCTTCCAACTTTGTTCTTCTTTTTCACGATTGATGTGACTAACCAGTGTCCTTTGCAATTCAATGAGTTTGAAGATCATGTTGTCTGCTTCAGAGGTAAAAGGGGTCATTGAATCTATAGATTATTTGGGAGATTATCGCCAGCTTAACAACATTAAATTATTGAATGCTGCATAAGAACTTTAAACAAAGAAATAAAATTGTTATTGTTTTCAGATTAAAATAGTTGTACATGTTGAAAATTCAAAATAATCTACAGGTAAGCTACTCAAATTAATAAGTCATTTTAGAAAACTTTCGGAGCAGCTCTGAAAATCATATACCTTTGTACCAGAAAAAAATGTTAGCAAAAAAATTACAGGTAACATTTACAATAATGTCAGAAATAACAAATACTTAGAAATAAAGTTTATGAAAGATATCCAAGAATTCTAATTAAAAATACAATTTTATTGGGAACTATCCTAAAAGATATAAATAATTGAAGGTAAATGCAATAATCAAGGATGAGAACAAATATTATAAGGATATAGTGATTCTCAAATTGATCTATAGATTCAACATAGTCACAATATAGATTCTAACATCTTATTTCTCGCAGAATTCAAGCATGTGAAAATGTGAAAGTCCAATAACATCCAAAATATTACTGATACCAAGATTTTTTTAATTCATTGCAAATATCAAAATACGGTATTGGTCCAAGGATAGACAAATAGATCAGTGGAACATATTAGAGTCTAGAAGTAGACCTACATATTAATGGACACTTGATTTATGGCTATAAAATTGTTCTTTAGAGGAGTGATACTGAGTCAACCCAGAATCCATATGAAACAGTGAAATTTGACCCCCTCCTTATACTATACTGTCACTGTCACTGTCTTCCCATTGTTCATCAATTTGCTCGAGCAGGCACCAATAATGTCTCACAACAAATTGTGAGACTTGTTACTGTTTTGGGCATATTGAATACGTCATGGGCAGTTTGCCAGGCTTTGCCGTGCGGGCGAAGCTTTGCCCCTCTCCGTATCTTGTGCAGCTCTCTGAGAGGGGCGGAGGAATCGAACCCCAGTCAGCCACGTGCAAGGCAGATGCTCTACCTGCTGTGCTATGGCTCCAGCCTTATACTATACAAAGTTTTTTGTAAAAAAAATCAGTTTCAAATGAGTTCAAGTTCTATTGATAGCAACAATAACACTTCTGGTGGGACTGGAGAGACAATGCAAGAATTAAGTTTAGTTAATATATTTTATAAAATAAATGTATATAATAAATTTATCAGTAACTTCCTATATTGCTTTTGGGCTTCATAACATGTTGGAATAGCTTATGCGAATATCCACTCATATTGCTGGTGTTAGTTGGGAGCGCGGCCACCGGTGCTCAGGGGACCATGTGGTGCTCTACCTCTCGAACCACATTCCTGTCCTCCAATCACATTTTTCTTCTAATGTTTATATATGGTTTCATTTTGATTCACCTAAGTTTCTTTTTCTTTTATCATTTTTGGCTTTTTTGGGGTCACATCCAGAGATATTCAAGGGTTACTCCTGCGCTTCACTCAGTAATTACTCTTGGCAGTGCTCGTGGGATCATATGGAATGCTGGGGATAGAACCTGGGTTGGCCATGTGCAAGGCAAATGCCCTACCTGCAGTACTATTGCTCTGGTCCGGGCTTTAATTTTCCTGTGCAGGGATCTCATTTCAAAATAGTAAAATGGGGCTGGAGTGATAGCACAGCGGGTAGGGCGTTTGCCTTACATGCGGCCGACCCCGGTTCAATTCCCAGCATCCCATATGGTCTCCCGGGCACTGCCAGGGATAGTTCCTGAGTGCATGAGCCAGGAGTAACCCCTGTGCATTGCCGGGTGTGACCCAAAAAGCAAAAAAAAAAAAAGTAAAATGAACAGTCAATCATCTCAAGTTCTTGGCAAATTATCTCTCTCCCCATGAAGTGCCATGTTTATCCTCTATCAAAGCCCCATAGAGACACTATCATAAGACAAGTCTATACCATGTGTATATTTTAGTATATAGGCATGTCTATGAGGCTGGATAAAAAAAATGTCTTGGAATTCTTCAGACCTAAGTGCCTGATTCAGAGCTCCTGTTAGGTTGGTGGTTCCCCCCTCCCATTTTTTTGGGGTCACACGCTGCAATGCACAGAGGTTATTCCTGGGTCTGCGCTCAGGAATTACTCCTGGTGGTGCTCAGGGGACCATATGGGATGCTGGGAATCAAACCCAGGTCAGCCGCATGCAAGGCAAACACCCTACCCGCTGTGCTATCGCTCCAGCCCCGAGGTTGGTGTTTTAATGTCAATACAGATACATATCATAGAGAAGATGTTCAATTTCTAAGTGCACACTAGAGAGAGACAAGAAGAGAAGCGAACACCTACTTTATGATGATTTAGGTGACATCATAAAGAACTCCAGAGTCATTGTGGGGAGCTGGGCACTTTTCCCGGACTCTGCTGAGTTCTGAAGCTCGAGACCTTCACTCACTTACTTCTTTGGAATCACTGGTGCTAAGTCAGTTTCCAGGTCAGCGGCTTTCCCCAACACATGGGTCTCTTTAAACCCTATCAAACAAAGGATGAGTCAATCAGGTGTTTTGGTGGGGTGTGGGTGCAGGTTTAGGCTACTCTCAGCTGTGTGATTGGGGTCACTTCCAGTGGTGTTTGGGGGACCATGTGGTACTTGAGATCAAACCAGGGTCAGCCATGTGAAAGGCAAATACATTAACCCCTGTATACTCTCTCGATCATCAGTTATAAATGTCTTAAGTAACTGTAAGCCTGGGCCAGATAGAAAGTACAGGGGCAGGGTGTTTGCCAAGCACATGGCCAACCTGGGTTTGATTCCCCGCACCCCATATGTTCCCCCAAACACTGCCAGGAGTGATCCATGAACTCAGAGACAGGAATAAGCCTTGAGCTACCCCAGGTGTGGCCCATCCCCACCAAAAAATAACAAACCCATGTTGGAATGGTTAGAATAGGTGGTTACTTTTCTCATAACCGAATAGCTCAGAAGTGAGCAGATAGAAGTGTTGGGTATTGGCTTGAAACTATAAGATCCAGAATAAATTCCATTTTCTTACCTTTTCTTCATGTACATTGCCTCATGATGTCATGAAGGCTGGCTGCCTCAATTTCATTTGACACTTTTGAGGGAGGTGGGGCTAGACCCAGTGGTACTATGCTTGATAGCTACTTCTGCTTCTCTCTCTCTCTCTCTCTCTATATATATATATATATATATATATATGTGTGTGTGTGTGTGTGTGTGTGTGATTACGATGAGTTTAGTGGAGAAGAACCAAACTGCCATGTGAGAGAGTGGTACAATTTTCATAAATGCAAATCCTCACTGGGAAGGAGATATCATGGCATCTGAATAAGGTGAGGCCATGAGAAGCAGGGAAATTAGATGTGGTGGGTAGTGGTGATGGAGGTGAGAAGTGGCAGGGTTGTGGGTTCGTATTTTAGACCCTTTGAAAAGATTAAGATGTGGAGAGAAAAAGAGGAGACAGGGATGACCGTAGGTTTTGGCCTGATGAACTCAAAGTCTCTACTCATTATGGGCATTAAGTTTAGGAGGGACGGTCTTATATCTTATCAGATAGAACGTAGTACATTTTTTGTTTTGTTTTGATGAAGGGGGAATGGAAAGTGACAGTGTTGAAATTCGGCAGGGTCAGCTAAAAAATTATGTGTTTAGGTAAGTCTTTTGTAAAAAATATATAAAACCACCATTTTCTAAGCTTTCAGACAATACTGCTTTGGACAACATTGAACAGAAAGATAGCTGAGTTTATCTTTGAGCGCCGGGAGCACACCACCATGTCCACCTGCAAGCTGTTGTGCATTGGAATGTTGCTATCCCATCTGACTTGCATCCTCATGGATAATGAAGCTCTCAAGGATACCAGAGACTCTGACCCTGCCCCTGATTATGAAAAAAATGCAGGCAGGAAACCATCTGTAATGGGTGTGTTGCTGTTAGAATGAGAGTTCCAATCTTAGAAAAACATTAAGATTTGTATCTTAGATCAGGGAGACCTGTTTTTATGCTAAAACAGTATTTGCAGGATACTTGTGAGGCCTGAATTGGCTTCAGAACCCCTTTACAGAAGGGCCTGGGTCAGGAGTTTGCAGAGGTGCAGCCCAAGTCATAGAAACCCACCTTCCATTAATGTGACAAATGCTTCCTGAGGACAAAGGGTTGACTAATGTTGTTTTGGAGGAGAGGTCAGGGAAGACATGAGAAAGGAACTGACATCCAAGCTAAATCTGGTGATCCACTGACCCAGAGTCTAAATACTCCCAAGGCCCCACTTCAGCACATACACTCTGTTCAAACCATTCCCCTGCCTCTTTCCTGGTGTTGAAATCCCTTCCTCCCTCACTTTCTGGAGTAAAGTCCCTGGAGCTGAAGCATCCCTCTATAGTTCCTTCTTCTGGCAGCCCAGCTACTTCCTCTTCCAGGAGCTCCTGGGTAGCCTTTTCTCTTTCTGGGGCACTTCCTGCCCTCAGTCTCTAAGAGAACTCCCAAGAGCCCATAAGCAGTGACACGCTAGTTCTCAATTCTTGCCCCTACTTCACCAAATTCTCATTTACTTATTAAGGCTTCCAAACAGTCCTTAAGATAGATAATCAGAGGCTGTCATCATTGATGCTATTTGACTTATGAAAGGGCAAAGATGAGGTCTATCTGAGGATTTTTTAAAAAAAATTTCAAATGAATGTCCCCTGAAGGTCTTAGGAGCATTTCAACAAAGAATAGGCTCTAAAAAGATAGGAGATAGCTCCAAAGAGATGGGCCACACACTTAGCATGTGGGAACCCTTGTTTCAATCTGGCACCACAAGGTTCCCAGAGCACTGAGATGGAAGTAGCCCCCAAGTAGACAAGGCGTAGCTCCCAAACCAATCAACCTAAAAGAAGAATCTGGGCTCTGTGGACAGCTGTTTGAAAGGGAACCAGCTTTGAAATAGCAGACTCCTTTGAGTTGACATTGCCTTAACTAACCACTGTGCTCTCTCTACAGAAAAACTGAAATCTTGGTTGAATGACTTTAAGGAGTACCTGTGGGATCTCATTAAGACCTCAGTCCCTCCAGTAGCCATTATTGCATTTTTCATCTCCACTATGCTCTTGGGAAGTATCTGCTGCCTCACGTAAGCTGTTGCCGAACAGGAGAGGGGAGGGAACGGAGCAATCATGTTCTTCATCAGCCTGTCCGTCTCACATGAGGGAAATTTATGAAGGCCGGGCAATCTGAGAACACATCTCTGAAAGGCATGGTACATACTCTCTTTTAAGCTCCCTCTAAATTCTCTCTTTTCTCTTTTTTTGCTGTCCCTGGTGGGGCTCAAACCCAAGTATCATGCATGCAAGGCAATGGCATTCTCAGTGAGCCATGTCCCAGGGCCCTTTCTATATTTCTTTTCCTCCAGTTTGTTCTATTCAGGACTGATGACTTACTGGTGATATTTAATAAGAGCGTTTGCAAGTGATCTATTTTTTAACAACATCTGGCAATGTGTAGGGGTTACTCCTGGTTCTACACTTAGTAATTACTCCTGGCAGTGCTTAGGGGACCATACGGGATATTGGGGATCAAACCTGGGTAGCTGCATGCAAGGCAAGTGCCCTGCCCACTGTGACTATCTCTCTGACACCATCAAGTGATCTTTTAAAATTAACTTTATTATCTTCTCTTCCTCTGGTGAAGACTCTTCTCTTTTGAACACTTATCTGTCTCTTTCTCTCCCCTCACATCTCTCTATATTCCTTTCAATAAAATAATTTTAATGAAATAAAATAAACTTCACTTAATCACTTAAATCACTTAACTTCCCGTTAGTCGTCGATTTGCTCGAGCGGGTGCCAGTAATGTCTCCATTTGTCCCTGTCACGTGCTAGTGTAGCCCAATGGCATCTGTTCGCTCCGGGAACATGAAGGGCCTCAAACCGATCGTTCATGATCTTGACGAAGAAGTCTGACCATCTGGTAGGTGGGCGGCCACGCGGTCTTTTGAAATCCCGTGGAATCCAGTCGGTAACAGCTCTAGTCCAGCGGTCGTCTTTAAATCTCATTACGTGACCAGCCCATCTGATTTTCGACACCTTGGCAAATGAGACAGCGTCCCTGATTCTTGATCATCGACGGATGTCAGAACTCCGGATTCTTTCTCTCATTTGAGTGAAACGTGATATTCCAAGCATAGCTCTTTCTATTCTTCTTTGGGAGACCTGAATAGCGTTCTCATCTTGTTTGTGTAGGGCCCAGGTCTCTGAGGCATATGTTAATGCAGGAAGAACAGTGGAATCAAAGAGATGTGCCCGGAGCCGGAGGTTCTTCGTCCTCTTAGCTATTTCTTCGACGTTCTTGAAGGCGTTCCAAGCCGCTCTCTTCCTCCTGCGCAGCTCGAGTGCCAGGTCATTTGTCATGTTGACCTCTCGACCTAGGTACACATAGCTGTTGCATTCGGAGATAGTCGTTCCGTTGAGAGCGAATGGGGCGTCAGGAACGAGGCTAAATAAAAATAAAATAAAATAAACTTCATTAACTCCAAATTATTCTTCCTTTTGGTTCAGGAACTATACAGTTAACTGTTTTTAGTTGCCTGAGAAAATGAGCAAAATATTTATCTATGCAAATGATTGAAAACCAAAAAGATTCTTGAAATGGTTAAAAAAAATAGTTCAGCATAGCTTTAACATCCTAAACTTTGTTAACTTAAAATAAGCTTTTTATCAAGAGGTGACTGCTTGCCTGTCCCTGCCCTTGCTGCTAAACAGACCAGAAAGCCACAAGAAATCAATAGAGAAGGGAGTCATAGTCCATGGGGAGAAGCGTCGAGGGTGTGTGAGGGAATTAAAGGTCTGTTCAGAAGTCGCCATCTCATAAAGCATCTGAGGGCAGAGATCAGGTGTGGGGTGTGGCATTCCCATCGGGCTCCTGATTCCTCTCCTCAAGAGGAAGACATGCTTTGGAGGAGCTCAGGAGAGAACATGGGATAAGGCACAAGCTTCACACGCAGGCAACCCTGGTTTGATCCCCAGCAACACGTTGTCTCTGGAACATCACTTATAAGCAGCCCTTCTAGAAGTTCCTGAGCATAGCCAGAGTAGTCTGAGCAATCTCTGGCACTGCAGGGCCCAAATAGCACTGCATCTCTGGGCCCTTGAATTCATCTGTCAGCTCTGTAGGCTGGAACACTGCTCGCTTGGAAGACCAAAAAGGAAAAGGGAAAAAAGGGAAGACCAAAAAGGAAAAGGGAAAAAATGCATGTAGGAAACAACCTTGGATTTCATTGCTGGCACAGTAACATAATAGAAGGTGAATAGATTCTAAGTTGGCAAAATTTTTGAGAGAAGCTTATTGCTAATAAAGTCATGTGCCAGAACTTTCTGAGCTCTGTTGATTGAGCCTTAAATAGTATTTGCAGCTCTGGTCTTCAGCACTTCTGGGAGCTTGGTTTTATAGTCTCTGGATCCTGGCCATTGATGGGGTTACACGGCAGCTGGTGGGTGTAACTGTCTAGCTACTGGAAGATGGGGGGTCTGGGTGGAGGAGGCCTAGTCCCGAACCGAGCAGGCTTGGAGATCTCAGCCCCGGGTCCTGCACACCTGGTTTCCTCTACCAGTTCTGATCTGTCTTCCGGCAGCTGAAGACCTCCAGGACCCAGCCACAGCCATGCTGAGACCACACTCCACACGCTTAGACAAGCCTCATACATGAAGGAACTGGCAGAGAAACCCAGGTGTGTGGGACCCGGGGCTGAGATCTCCAAACCTGCTCGGTTTGGGACTAGGCCTCCTCCACCCAGACCCCCCATCTTCCAGTAGCTAGACAGTTACACCCACCAACTGCCGTGTAACCCCATCAATGGCCAGGATCCAGAGACTATAAAACCAAGCTCCTGGAAGCTCCTATTCTCTAATTCTCACTCTCAGAGAACCCGGCAGGTTACTGCGAGTATCTTGCCCGCATATATGCCTGACTGGGAACACCTATAAAGGTGATTAGAGGCTTCTCTAAAAGCCTCCATCCCTCTCGGAGAGCCCGACAAGCTACCAAGAGAATCCTGCCCACACGGCAGAGCCTGGCAAGCTACCTGTGGTGTACTTGATATGCCAAAAACAGTAACAATGATGGTCCTCATTCCCCTAAATGAGGGGAATTGCAAGAGCCCCCAATATGCCATCGGGCTACACTAGCACGTGGCAGGGACAAATGGAGACATTACTGGCACCCGCTTGAGCAAATCGATGAATGATGGGGTGGGTGATAGTGATGATAGTGATAGTGATAGTGATAGTGATCTTCCAAAGGACCCTAGAAGATCCTACTCCCATCATCTGTTCTAGATGCAAAGAATGATGGCCAGAAAGTGTCTCCTGGGGTTGGGGGGGGGATGAGTACATAGAGCCAGGAGTACAATAGGGCCTCCCTGTTGATTAGGGTCCCAGGAGTCAACAAAGTAGAGACTGTTGTGTGTCCCACTCTTCATCTTTCCAGATGGGCATGTTGGTGCTGGTTCTCCTCCTCCTACTTCATCATTGGACCAGGAGGCAGGAAGTAGGGATCAGGGCAGATAACTGGTTTTACTTTGTAGGTCACTTAGCACAGAGCAATCACACTCAGATGGAGAGTGACCAGCCTCACCCGGACACTGGACTTTGAGCTGGGCTCAGTGATGGATGTGGATTTCATTCAGGGGGAAAACTGTGCCATGGTTCAGGTGTTCTGGAAGCAGATGGTGAGACAGGAACTTGTCATGAGGGGTATTATCAGGGATCAAAGTCTGCGGGTGCCTGGGAGAGAAGTCCAACAAAGTTCTATCTACCTCTTTTGATTCTGTTCCCACCCCCTTCCCTCCCCCCCACACACACCTTATCCGGAAATGGCTGAACCTCATTGCACAGCTCATAGATAGGAGGGCAAGAGAACAGCGTTTATCCATCATTTCAGACATGGTTTCTTGGGCACAGGCTAGTGAGCCCACTGATCAGCTTCTGTGGCATTGGTTCAACACACGTGTTCAGAAGGACTTTTGTGACGATAAAGCTGGCAGCAGGCCAAGAGCAGTACTTCCTTCTTTGAAGTAAGTGGCTCAGTCTGAGGAGAACAAATAAGCTGGTGAAAGGAACATCGGTGAGGACAGTTAGGGCAGAGGGCAGGAGATCGGGAAAACAGCATCTCTGAGCCAGCAGCACTATTAAACAAAGGTAAACTAAGTATTCATGGGGAAACAGAAATGTAGGAGACACATGACCCATTTCTTTGTAAAAGAAAAAAATAATGCAGCTGAAATTTCCCCCATAGTAAACCAAACTAAAACCAAGCCAGCAATTAAAAGTACAACTTGTGTTAAAGAAGAAAAGAACTTCCATTTGGAGTCTTACAGGGCAGAGCCAAGTCCCAGGAGTGGGCACTGGGGACAGGGCCCAAAGTATAGTGTCAGTAACGCTGCTGCATTTCATGTTTCACACTGACAGTTGCGAGCCCTTTCCCTGTCTCTTTCATCCTTCTCTCAGACACCTCGTGGACCTCCCTAGCCGCTGTAGAACAGCGCTCCTGCACAAATGCTCCCACAAGCCTTACTCCTCTCCAGCCACTCCACGGCCACAGGGGGTTGAAGTGGCACTAATTAGCACAGCAAGACTGAGCAAGACGGTCACATGAAAGCAGGAGTGAATTCGTGTCTGTGTGGTTGGGGGAGGGGACAAAGAAGCAGATGATCGCAGAGGGTTTTTACAATTTAATCCAATTCTTATTAAAAATTGTGTGGGATTAAAACCCGTTCAAAACCTAAGCAATGAATGGAATAGAGATGAGGAGGAAGGAGGAGGCTGTTTTGATAATCGTCACTACTGCTATTGTCACTTATTGTCTTTTCTATTTCATGTAGTTGCACTTGTTTTCCCACAGAAATTATCGCTTGATCAGTCCATTTTAAAAGTCATAGATCACCTGTCTATGTCTGTCTCTAACCCTGTGTAAAAGAAACACTTTCTTACTCTTATTTTCTCAAGTCATCAGAGTGTTTTGTCTGTATGAAATTATGTATCTCCTATTAATAGAGGAAGCTGTCTAGAATACTACCTTGGAGAACGCGATGTGACTTTCCAGTCACTGTGCACATCGGGGATTTAACTGCACTCCAGTATTCATCGTAGTCTCCTCCTTTTTTCAGCCTCATCGTGGATGAACTAATGTAATCAGTCAATGGAATCAAGAACTGGAATTTCACTGGGCAAAGTGGGATTCTGTTGTGCTGGAAACAACACCGTGGAGAATGCTGTCAGTTATAATGAAGTCGTCTTTTATTTGAAACTGACTTTGTCTTTATTTTCATAGAAAGACGGGAGTAACTTTATTTCTGCTTTGATTATAACTGTAATACATGTCTTTTGCAGAAAATATTTCAGAAAACACAGAGAAAAGAAAAAGTACCCATAGTCTTCATAGCCAGAATGTAATGCTTCTAGTATCTTGGTGTGTCTCCTTGTTAAATTGTTGTCCAGGCATATGTAATCTGTTCTGTGCAACACAGTTCTGCCTCAATAAATTATGTTATGAGGCCTTGGAACTTGGATGCCAATTAAGTTTGCTGGATTAAGCAAATTTGAACAAATATTTTGTTTCTTTATTCTTTCTTTCCTGTTTTTTGCTTTTTGGGTCACATCTGGCGATGCACAGGGGTTACTCCTGGCTCTGCACTCAGGAGTTACTCCTGGTGGTGCTCAGGGGACCATATGGGATGCTGGGAATCGAACCTGGGTTGGCCACGTGCAACGCAAACGCCCTACCCACTGTGCTATCTCTCCAGCCCCATTCCTTTGTTTCAAGGACTTGTTAGTCCTTTCATGGACGAAAAGGAGTCTTTACCTGAGGAAATAACAGAAGCATTTCCCCAGTTTGCACATGGGTTTCTAAACAGGGTCCTCTGCTCTGCAAGGTGTGCTCTTCCTCATGGCCAGGTACCTGGCTCAGCCTTTTGTCTGTTCGGCCTATCTGCTGGTGATGCTGCTGCCTCCTTGCCCCTTCCTATGGCCTGGTGTGGAGCACCCTTCCTGTCAGCCCCTACCTGGATCCGGTCATTGTCTGTGCCTTGGCTCACTATGATCATGCTGCACTGCCCTCCTCCCACGTGCCTTCTCAAACATTTTCTCTTTTTGCTGGTTTTCTTTATACTTTGTGCCCGTGGTGGTGACAGCATGCAGTTGAATTTTGCTGGTCGTTTCTTAAGGTTCTTTCTGGTGTCCCAGAAGTTTTAAACCTCTTATTGTTCATTTTGTGAGGGCTGGGTGGGCTGTTGGGGCCACATGTAGCTCTGTGTTCAGGGGGTATTTGTTGTCTGGAGATTGGGAGCAGGCCACACCTTCTGCAGCCACACACTTCACCTCCAGCATCACCTCTCTTGGCCCGAAACTTCTTTGGAGTGTAGTTGACAACAACAAAGGAACATGTCAGAGAGTTGTTGTCATGGGGGTGGGGGACAAGGCAGTTAATATGGCACCTCTTAGTCCCCTGGCACTACCAGGAGTGATCTCTGAACAGTAAACCAAGAACAGACCCTGAGCACCACCACAAGTGATCCCCAAACCAACCAAACAAAAGAATTGTCACAAAGAGAACCCATTGTTGTCATCTCCTACACCCACACCACCAGTACCCTCGTGGCCCCCGTGGAAACTGCACTAAGTTCTTCCAAAGCTGTGGTCTGTGCGTGCTGGGGAATTCTCTTTCACTTGCCCCATGTGTGGGAACTCCCCAACGGTTTCCAGGGAAGCCCACTCTGGCCAGATCTGTCAAGTGTCTCACTCAGACTAGCAAGCAAGGGAGGTGGCTTACTTCCTTTCCAAGGCATCTCGATTCTCATGGGGACACGCAGTGCCTGGGTGGGATTTCTGAACCACTTGGTCTAAGTGACCGAGGCAGCACAATGTGTCCCACACAGCAGAAGATGCCAAAATCCATACAATACTGTCATCAGTCTTTCAACTGTCTGCAACGCAGTGGCTGAAAAATGGCATCCACTTTTCCCCTCCCTTCCCTGGAGCTCCAGCCCCTCCTGGGACAAATGTGTACAAATCTTGTGCTCTGCCACTCAGCCATACCCCAGCACTCCTGTACTTAGCATTCCCTGAAAACTGAAAGGATTGAAGCCTCTTTCGTGTGCTTGTGACACATTTGTATTTCTCTTCTATGAATTTTGCCCATTTTTCTTTTTTCTTTTTCATTTGTTTGAGGGCCACACCCAACTGTGCTCAGGGATTACTCCTGGCTCTGCACTTATGGTGCCCTAGTTGGGCTCAGGAGACCGTAAGGGGTGTCGGGGATTGAAACTGGGCCAGCCATATGGAAGGCAATGTCCTACCCACTGTACTCCACTCTGGGCCCACATTTTCCCTATTTATCTAATATGTAGCTTGAGTTCTTCTTTTCTGATTCAGGAGAATTTTTTGGAAGGGGGCGCTTCCAGCTGTGCTGGAGGTGTCACTCCTAGCAGAGCTGGTAGGATCAGTCCCAGCAGTGTGGAGGGAAAGGCGTGGAACTCAGCGCTCCTACCTTCCAAGCACAGGCTCCAGTCCTTTGAGCAACCCCCTGCCCCAGGAGTTGCTTACGCATTCTGGGAACGAATGTTCTGTAGCCTTGATAAGTGAAACCAGCTCCTCCCAGTTTGAGGATTGTGTTTTTACTTTTTGTATAGTGTATTTTGAGGATTAGAAGGGCATATTTATTTCTTTAATTTGGGCCTCGCAGACTATGTTGAAGGATCTTGGGGACCGCTAGGGGCAATACTTGGCCAACTAGGCTGGGCTGCTCAATGCATGGGGCTGAGGATGTGGCGCTGCTTGGACCTTGCAGTACCAGCACCTCCCTGGTGGTGCTCAGGTAGGGATATACAGTGCCAGGGATAGAACCAGGGCTGGAAAAACATGCCTCTCTAGCCCCTGATAGCACAGTGGTAGGGCGTTTGCCTTGCGCACAGCCAGCCCGGCCGAGCCGGGTTCGATTCCTCCGCCCCTCTCCGAGAGCCTGGCAAGCTACCGAAAGTATTCAATATGCCAAACACAGTAACAAGAAGTCTCACAATGGAGACGTTACTGGGCCCGCTTGAGCAAATCGATGAACAACGGGAGGATAGACAGATAGACAGACATTATTGTATTTTAGGTAACATAGTTACAATTACTGTATGTATGTATGGTCCTGATGTTCCTGCATCTCACCACCACCACCAAAGTGCTCCAGCTCCTCCACCACTGCCCTTACGCACTCTAGTCCACTCTTCCTACCCCCACCCTCTCAGTTTTATAATCTGTGGCCAGGAATTGCTCATCATCAGATGCTGGTTATTCCCTTGTTTGGTTGCTTCACATACCACAGGCAACTGTGATCATCTGCTGTTTCATACTAAATTTTTATAGGGGCTCCACATGTGCTGCTCTCGCCTAGTAGAGCTAGTGATCACTAGGGCCTAGAGGGAGTTGGTACTGGGAGGAACATGAGACGCTGGGGATGGAACCCAGGGCCTTGCACGTAATAGGCATGTGCTCTCCCACTTGAGCAACTTCCCCGGCCCTGGGAGTACTTTATTTTCACATGTCCAACTTGGGAATCACTTTCCTCCATTAGAGTTTCTGATGTCTGTTGAAAAAAAGATTTTCAACACCTAGTTACAAGGAAGTCTCTATGTCTTCGAAAATTTGCATAACTTTGGGTTTCACATTTTAGTCCTAAAGTTACTTTCTGTTCGGTGTGAGGTAGTCTGCTTCCTTCACTTTTTTTGTTTTGTGAAAATTGTCTGTACCTTTCCGCTCATGAACTTTCAACTGAATTTCTGTGCCTAAAGGCAGTTCTAACCTAAGAATTGAGAAACACAGTTCAGTGCAATAAATTTTAAGAAGTCATAAACACCAAGTAGAAGCAATACTTGATTCTGACCCTGAATTAGCACTGACCCTCCTAATTTCCCACCTTGACCTTGCCTCACTAAATTGGGAAGGAAAGAACATCATTCCTTCCCAGAGTCGAGTTCTGGCCTCTCTCTGACTACAGTCATCAGGTTGTTGTCTTGGCCTTGCCCCCTGTCCTTACCCTGCTTCTGGGTCAGCTCACCAAGTCTCTAAGTTGCCTCAGCTGCTTCCCTGCTCTTTCTTCTGTTCCCCTTCTGAGTTTGCCTATTTCTCCCCCCACTACACTCTCTTCCAGGCTCTCAGCCAGTACAGTTCTTGCCACCTGGAAGGCAGTTTTCTCCAGTGTGTTGATCTAGCCATAAGCCTCTAAATCTGTGGGTCAAGACCTCATATGGTGTAGCTAAACTTTGTTAAAATGTGTTTTAAAATAATTGTTTATGATTTATTATCAGCGAATGTTTGATTTGTATACATGCTTTATATACCTATATACCAGGGGTCCTGCAAAAATTAATTTTTGAATTAAAAGAGGTTAAGAGTAGAACGATTTTAAGAAGCCATGCAATAGAGTGCTATGGCTACTCTTGCCTTTCACAAGATTTTTAAAAATTTAATAATTTTACATTTTTTTTGTTTTGGAGGCCTTGGGGCCAACCCGCTGTTACTCAAAGCTTACTCTTGGCTCTGTGGTCAGGGAACACTCCTGGGGGGGCTTAGGGGGTCCTATGTTGGTGTCTGGGATCAAACCAGGGTTGGATGCATGCAAGGCAAGTGCCTTAACCCCTGTATGATCTCTCCTACCCCACCACAATTTTTTATTAGATTATTAAGATTCACAACATATATGTATTGAGATTTCCTGGGTTCTATAGGCCAATGGGAAGAGAAAAAACATCTTCCTGAGAGGGACCCATTTAGACCCCACACACTACTTATTCTTCTATTATAATCTCCAATGGACTCCAATGAGATTGTATGCTTCTCTTTAGAGTTAGTTACTTCGATTTATTCCTAAGTATTTGATGATTTGATGTACAGGTCTGAATGGTACCTCTTACTTAGTTAGTATCTATGTTCTCATCCCAAACAACTCTACAATCCAGCTACTTGAAGGGGCATGGGAAACTCAGTCATAGAATTGACTGGAGTCCATAAGGGTTCCAGGAACTTTTGAGCACACAGGGTAAGGGGGGGTAAAGGGCGCTCTCATGAGCTGCAGAAGGAGCAGTTTGGGGGTTAAAAGATAAGTCACATCCAGTGGACTTGCCCACAGTCAGTCTTAATCACTTATCACTTAATCACTTAATCCCCGTTATTCATCGATTTACTCGAGCGGGTGCCAGTAACGTCTCCATTCATCCCGGTTGCGTGCTAGCGTAGCCCAATGGCATCTGTTCGTTCTAGGAACATGCAGAGCCTCAAACCGATCATTCAGGGTCTTGACGAAGAAGTCTAACCATCTTGTAAGTGGGCGTCCACGTGATCTTTTGATGTCCCGTGGAATCCAATTAGTAATGGCTCTAGTCCAGCGGTTGTCTGTAAACCTCATTACGTGTCCAGCCCATCTGATTTTTGATGTCTTGGCAAATGAGACAGCGTCCCTGATTCTTGAGCGTTGACGAAGATCAGAACTCCGGATTCTATCTCTCATTTGAGTGAATCGTGATATTCCAAGCATAGCTCTTTTGATTCCTCTTTGAGAGACCCGAATAGCGTTCTCATCCTGCTTTCGTAGGGTCCAGGTCTCTGAGGCATATGTTAATGCAGGAAGAACAGTGGAATCAAAGAGATATGCTCGTAGCTGGAGGTTCTTTGTCCTTTTAGTTATTTCTTCAACGTTCTTGAAGGCATTCCAAGCCGCTCTCTTCCTCCTGCGCAACTCAGGTGCCAGGTCATTCATCATGTTGATTTCTCGACCTAGGTATATATAACTGTTGCATTCGGAGATGGTGGTTCCGTTGAGAGCGAATAGAGCGTCAGGAACAAGGCTGTTTCTCATAAACATTGTCTTCGTAAGATTCAGCTGTAGTCCGACCTTTCCACATTCACGGTCAAAGTCGTTCAGCATTTGTGCCGCTTGGCTGATGTTTGGTGTTATTAGAACGATGTCATCAGCAAAGCGGAGGTGGTGTAGTTGCCGACCATCTATCTTCACTCCCATGCTTTCCCATTCCAGTCGTCGCATGATGTTCTCGAGGGTGGCACTGAAGAGTTTTGGTGAAATGGTATCACCCTGCCGAACCCCTCTCTTGATATGGATGATTACTTCTTTGTAGAATGGTGAGATCTTGGTAGTGAATCCGCAATAGAGCTCACGAAGGATCCTGATGTATTGAAGCCCTAGCCAATCAGGGCGTACAGTCAGTTTAGGAATCTATAATCGCCTAACTAGTCTTGCCGTATCTGAGCCCAAAGCACTCCATGGCTTTTATGCTATTCATGCCCTCTTTTACTTCGCAGAAAGCCACACACTCCATCTTGGTGGTGCAGATAAAGAACTTGGGCTCATTTGGGTTACATCCAACATTTGCCATGGACAAGATGCCAGGACTTGGCATAAGAATGAAATTCTGTTTCCAGCAACACTACTAAGAATGCTTCTCAATTTTAATCATTTATCTCTGGATTTTAAAGTATTCTACAGGGGGGCAGAGCAATAGTACAGTGGGTAGGGCATTTGCCTTGCATGTAGCCAACCCAGGTTCAATCTCCAGCATCTCATATGGTTCCTTGGGTGCAGAGCCAGCAGTAACCCCTGAGCATTGCCAGGTGTGACCCCCAAACAAAAAAGTACTCTATATAGACCGTTATTTGTAGATGTTGATAATTTTGCTTTTTTCTTCCCCAATCTTTATAACTTTCTGCTTTTAAGGGAAGGCCTTCTCAGTGGTTCTCAGGGACCTGAGGCCACTCCTGGCATTACTCCTCCTGGTGGTGTGGTTCTGACAATTTGGGGCTAAGATGAAAGTGCTGGGGCTACTAGGATCACACCCTGTGAGTGCTGATGGGAGGGGTAAGAAGGTGGTGCCAGGGATAGGACCTAGGGCCTCGAGTATGCAAGATCAGCAAAGTATGTGCTCCGCACCTTGGAGCCATGTCCCACGCCTCTTTATCCTCTAGCATTTTATGTATTTATTTATTAGGTTTTTGGTTTTGTTAAGTGCCTCCACCAGTGCTGGAAGCTACTGTGGCTCTGTGTTCAGGGGTTGCTCCTGGCCACATTTGGCAAGACATGTGGTGAAGGGATCAAATTCATGCCTCCCACATGCAAAGTGTCTGCTCAGTCAGTTGCACTGCCTCTGGCCCCTATACTGCTATCATTTTAGTTTTAGCTTTTTTAAATTTTTATTAGTGAAACACCATAAGGTACACTTGTAGACTTACAAATTTTTGTGCTTGGGTTTCAGTCATAAGATGATCCAGTACCCATCCCTCCACCAGTGCCCATTCTCCATCATTTACATTTTTTTAAAAAAATTTTGTTAGTGAAACACCATGAGGTACAGTTGTAGATTTACAAATTTTTGTGCTTGGGTTTCAACTGTACAATTATCAAACACCCATCCCTCCACCAGTGCCCATTTTCCACCACCACGGGTCCCAGTATCCCTCCCACCCTCCATCCCCCCATCCTACCCTGCCTCTGTGGCAGGGTATTCCCTTTTGTTCTCTCTCTCCTTTTGGGTGTTGTGGTTTGCAAAAGAGGCATTGAGTGGCAATCATGTTTGGTCTATAGTCTACTTTCAGCAAGCTTCTCCCATCCTGGGAGGCTCCTCCCAACACCCTTTATTTGGTGCTCCCTTCTCAATCTGAGCTCCCTTTTCCCCTAGAATGTGTGGTTGGCCTCCAAGCCATGGAGCAAAACTCCTGGTACTAATCTCGGCCACTCTTGGGTGTTAGTCTCCTCTTTTGATACTTTATGTTCCCCAGATGAATGCAATCTTTCTATGTCTATCCCTCTCTTTCTGACTCATTTGCTTAACATGCTACTTTCCATGTAGTAGCACTTGTATGTAAATTTCATGACTTCATCTTTTCTAACAGCTACATAGTACTTCACTGTGTAGATGTACCAAAGTTTCTTTAACCAGTCATCTGTTCTCAGACACTCAGGTTTTTTCCAGATTCTGGCTATTGTAAAGAGTGCTGCAATGAACAAACAAGAGTTTTTACCTTTTTGTGATGGCTATTTCTTAGAATATGAGTGGGAAAGCTGGTTATAGCAATATCTTTATTTTGTTTATCTCTTCTAAAAATGCATTCAGCTTTTCACCACTAAATATATGTGTTGTAGACTTTCTACATGTAACTTTTACACCTAACAGATTAAAGAGCTTCCTTATATGCCTATTTTGTTAAACGTTTTTTGGGAGAGGCCATGGAGATGATTTGAGTTGGTAGAGCCTCTGTCTAGCACATATTCACGACCCTGAGTTTGAGCTTGCATGGTCCCCTGGGCACCTCTGAACTGAGTCCTGCTGGGCTGGGCATTGCCCTTCACGATCACGATCATCCTGTTGTTCATCGAGTGCCTCGAGCAGGCACCAGTAACGTCTCCTTCGTCCTAGCCCTAAGACTCTAAAAAGTGCCACATTCAAGGCTCTTTCAGGGTTAGGAGAATGAGACCCATCATTGTTACTGGTATTTCGCATATTGGGTATGCCACGGGGAGTTTGCCAGACTCTGTCATGTGGGCAGGTTTCCTTATAAGGGCATTGCCCTTTTAAGGAAAAATTATATATATACATATGATTATTTTATATTATATTATTTATATGTGACTATATTATATTATATTGCTAACCTACTGAGATTTTTCCCATGACTTTTTCCTGCTAATGTGGTAAATTGGAGTAATAAAGTTGCTAACATTAAATTATTTTTGAACTCCAATAGCTGAGATTTCAGATCTGATTTGGTTAACTCTAGTTTCTGCAGTCTCATCCATGGAACTTAACACTCTTTTTTGTTTTTAACTAAGCTGTACTTTCTTTTGCGAATATGTGTAGAAATGGAGGCCTAGGGGCCAGAGTGATAGTACAGCAGGGAGGGCACTTGTCTTGCACGTAGCCAACCCGGATTTAATCCCCGGTATGTCATATGGTCCCCAAGCACGGCCAACAGTAATTCCTGAGTGCAGAGCCAGGAGTAACCCCTGAGCATCGCCAGGTGTGACTCAAAAAGCCAAAAGAAAGAAAGAAACGCACACCTAGTTTAATGAAGATTTCTCCAGAACAAATATGGGTTTTACTCTGTCCAACAGTTTAGGGCTCTGTTGATCAAGAAAACACTTCCAGGGCTGGAGAGATAGCCCAAAGTGCTGAGGATGGGCTTTGCATGTGGGAGGCCCAGGTTTGTTCCCCACTACCACATGGTTCCCCAGCCCTGCCAGGAGTGATCACTGAGCAGAGAGCCAGGAATAGCTCCTGAGCAGCACTCAGCATGGCCTCCCCAAACTAAAACCAAAAATAAAAATGACAGAGCTGGAGTTATAGCACAGCGGGTAGGGCATTTGCTTTGCACGTAGCTGACCCAGGTTCGATTCCCAGCATCCCATATGGTCTCCAAGCACTGCCAGGAGCGATTCTTGAGTGTATGAGCCAGGAGTAACCCCTGTGCATTGCCAGGTGTGACCTGAAAATTTAAAAAAACCACAAAGATAAAAATGACAAAGAAACAGAAAGCATTTAGAGTTAATCATGTTTGCTAGGCCACCCACTTAGTGATTAACAAATTCTGAAGGGAGAGTTTGGGAGCCCCTTGGGGTAGATTTCACTACTAGACTCAGAAAATAGGTTAGTGGTTACTCAGGCTTGCTGGGGGGGCGGGGGCAAGTGAGGAAGAACTACCAGTGGCTCTGAGGGTTCATTTGGAGGTGGTGGAAATGTTCTGGAATTAGACAATGGGGATGGTTGATGAAACAGGAAAAATCCCACCAAATTGTTCGCTTTCTAGGGGAGAATCTTCTGGAAAGACAGAAATGAGTGCTTGAGCATTGTGACTGTATCGCTTCAATAAACCAGTGGGCAAAGGGAACCTATTGGATGCTACTTCCTTCCCCCCAAACCAGCCCAGACTCCCATGAAGGGAGTCTACATGCAGGGCTGTGAGGCCTGGTCCTCTGCTGGGGTCCATTGCAGCCTTAGAAGAGCCTACAGGGGCATTTTCCGGATGCACTGTTCTCTCCTCTGCAGTCCTAGCTTCCCAGGGGAGTGCCTGGACTTGGAGAGCTTGGCCCAGCTGCTCTGCTCCTGTGGCTGAATCTTGCATCAGAGCTCCAAGAGGAGGAGCTCAGGAGGAGCTGGACCTGAAACGCATGGGACTGTCTGGTGGCCTGGGCGTTGGAAAATTTGGAGTATACCTGGAGGAAGGTGTTCGGGAACAAGGAGGAGGGCATTTTGCCCCTGTTTTCCAGGGCCGTGTATTTCAGGTTTGCTTTCTTCTGGTTTCAGCCATTTGCTCTGGTGCAGTTGTTCACTGGTGTTGCTATTAACATCAACGTTTATTTTCTTGTTTACTTGTGTTTGTTCCTGGGTCACCCTTCTGGGGTTGCTCTAGGCTTGCTCTTCAGCTTGGTACTTGCTGGTCACATGGAGCCAGGTGGGAACATGTGCTCCAGATTTTGGAACAATGGTATCTCTAGGAACTTTTAGCAATCGCCAAAAGCTGCTTTAAACACTAACAGTGCCACCGGAAATGGTCAAGGAATCATATTTAGTCACTTCTGCCAGGTCAACACTTGCTATTGTGAGACATTCTTTTTTTTTTTCTTTTTTTTTTCTTTTTTTTCCCCTTTATTTTATTTTATTTTATTTTTTTTAAAGTTGTAGATTTACAATTTTTTGTGCTTTGGTTTCAATTATACAATGATCAGATACCCATCCCTCCACCAGTGCCCATTTTCCACCACCATGGATAATATCCCTCCCACCCCCATCCCCCCCATCCCCCCTGTCTCTGTGGCAGGGCAATCCCCTGTGTTCTTGTGAGACATTCTGACTGGGGAAATTTCTCACTTTGTGCTGCCTGACTGGGAGCATGCTGGTGTTTCCTTGTGCTGTTGCATTGTATGTCCCTGGTCACTAGTGTGGTGTGCCAGCTACTCCTGTGTGTTTGTCCATCTGGGACACAATAACTGGCGTTTTCTACCCGGAAACTGGATCCTTTGTGTTTTATGGGTTTGCAGTTCTTTGTTAGTAACAAATTGACCCTTTCTTACTCGTGTACATCAAAAATGTTTTCTCCCTAAGCAATCTGCCCTTTTTCGCTCTTTATTGAGTCTTGGTGGTGGTGCTTGTAGTCACTCCAGGTCATGCTTGAGGGCCATGCCTGGTGGTTCAAGGAGGCCATGCAGGGCGGGGGTTGAATCTAGTCCCTTGCACATGCAAGGCATGGTTCTTCCATTTGAGCCCCCTCCTTGGTTTATCTTTATGGTGTCTTTGAATGAGTAAAAGCACTTATCTTCCCAGTCCCTTCCCTCTGTTGTGATGAGATGTATAGGGACACACACTTGGTGGTGCTGCCCAACATTTGCTGTGCTAGTGATCCCCATTGGCAGTGCCAGAAATTGCAATTGGAGATTTGGGGTGCGGTTGGGGATCAAACTTGAGGCCTCGGGACTGGAGAGATGATACAGTGGGTAGGGTGCTTGCCTTGCATAAACCCGACCCAAGTTTGATTCCCAGCACCACATGTGGTCCCCTGAGCAATGCCAAGAGTGATCCTTGAAAACAGATCCAGGAGTGAACCCTGAGAACAAAGTCAGGAATAAGCCCTGGGCACAGCCAGGTATGACCCAAAACCCACAAAAATGCAAAACCAAAAACCTGAGGCCTCACATATGCAAGGTAGGCACTCTACCACTGAGTCACATCTCTGCACCATCTGACTGAGATAGAGGAGAGAATAGGGTTAAAGAGAGAAAAAGAAAGAGGGCAGACTCTAGGTGCAATGAATGTTCCAGGCTGGTCTGGCAGATGCTAAGCCTCCTGCTCACATAAGGGTCAGAGAGTGACCCTAAAAGTTAAGGGAGCTTCTGAGAGGAGGCTTCTGACAAGCCAGCAGAATGACCCTGTAAAGTCGCTGCCTTGAAGCTTTATGAGAAAAGAAACATAAGTGCCTACCTCATTCGTTTTAGAAAAGTATAGGACTGGAGAGAGTGCAGTGGATAAGGCACTTGTCCACCTAGTTTCAAACCCTGGCACCGCATGGTGCCAAGGCCCGCTAGGAGTAATCCCTGGGCACCAAGCCAGGAGTAAGTCCTGAGCACAGCTGAGTATGGCCCAAACCAAACCCTTTCAAATAAAAATATAAAAATTGGAAAATAGGGGCCGGAGCGATAGCACAGTGGGTAGGACGTTTGCCTTGCACGTGGCTGACCCGGGTTCGATCCCCGGCATCCCATATGGTCCTCCGAGCACCGTCAGGTGTAATTCCTGAGTGCAGAGCCAGGAATCACCCCTGTGCATTGCCGGGTGTGACCCAAAAAGCAAAACTAAAATAAAATAAAAAAATAAAAATAAAAATTGGAAAATAATTGTCCCTCGCTACTTCAATCTAGAAATCCCTGCCTGGTGTATTTTTTGAGCCTTTTTTCTTATTGAATTGTAGTGAATTATAAAGTTACGGTTTATTTTTTAAAACTGCACTTGGCTGACTGTCTTCTGTCTTTCGGTCTTCAGTGGCAGGTGACAGGAACTTGTCCGCTGTAACAGAATGCATGAAAGCTCTTAATGTGGGGGCCAGAGTGATTACTACAAGTGGTAGGGTGCTTGCCTTGCACATGGTTGACCCGGGTCTGATCAAGGCACCCCATGTGGTTCCCTGAGCCTGTCAGGTGTGATCTCTGAACACAGTGCCAGGAATAAGCCCTGAGTACAGTCAGTTATGGTGCAAAACCAAAACCACCCCCCAAAAGCTTTAGTGTTAGCAACGTGAAATATGAAAATTCTGTTTTGTAGCCAATGGCTTGTCTGCTTTAAGAAACCTTTGTCCCAAAGTCCAAAAGTTTTTTTAATGATTATGTTTTCTGTCAAGAACTTTAAAGTTGTGGGGGTTCGTTTTGTTTGGGGGGAACAGCCCGTGATGCTCCCAGACTTAACCCTGGTTCCATGCTCAAGTGACTATAGGTGGCGTCAGGGATCCGTTCTGTGACAGGCAAAGTGCCTCAACCCCCCCCCCACCCCACCCCCACATGTACTATATCACTGTATCACTGTCATCCCGTTATTCATCGATGTGCTCGAGCGGGCACCAGTAACGTCTGCATTCGTCCTAGCCCTGAGATTTTACTCGTCTTTCCTAATGGTGCCACATTGGAGGAAGACTCTTTCAAGGTCAGGGGAATGAGACACATCACTGTTATTGTATTTGGCATATCGAATATGCCACGGGAGCTTGCCAGGCTCTACCGTGCAGGCAGGATACTCTCGGTAGCTTGCTGGGTTCTCCTAGAAGGAGACCTAGACGATAAGAGGTCGCACTTCCAGGAGCTTTGCTTTATGGTCTCTGGATCTTGGCTGTTGATGGGATTTCATGGTATGGGGGCAGTTTGTGGGTGTAACTGCCTAGCTACTGGAAAATGGGGGATCTGGGCGGAGGAGGCCCAGTCCCGATCCAAGCAGGCTTGGAGATCTCAGCCCCAGGACCCACGCACCTGGGTTCCTCTGCCGGTTCCTTCATGCATGAGGCTCCTCCCAGCCTGCGGAGAGTGGCCTTGAGGCATGGCTGTGGCTGGATACGGCTCGGGGCTCTGCTCCATCGGGGAGGGAAACTCAACCCGCCCCCCTCTGAGGGGCCCCGTGAAGACAGCCTGGCCCTCGGGCAAGAGACTCTCTTCTGGGAACTTTGTTTTACAGTCTCTGGATCTTGAGGCTTTGACACTAAAATCCCTAATGCACCTGGAAACTGTTTAGCATGTGACTTGGAGGAGGGTTCACTGCTGCGGGCAATGGAGAGTGAAGGAGAAGTCCCTGGGAACCGGCAGTGCCCTGTTTCTGGACTCTGCGATCCGTCCCCGCTCTCCTGGTTTCTACAGTTCTCTGTGCGCCCGGCTGTTTCTCCCCCCAGCAGTTCGGAGTGTCCCCTTTGGGCGACTGTCGAGAAGGGGAGCCGTCCGTGGCGGCAGCGCGGCCTCAGAGAACACGGGGTGTCGCCCTTGGAATTCCCCCCTGGCAAAGAGCGGCTCCCAGAGATCAGCCGAGAGGGTCTGAGGCGCGTCACGTGGAGCGAGCAGCTGCCGGTCACACAGGAGGGGTTAAAGGGTCGCCAGCTGGGGGAGGGTCCGTCTGTCTGGCGCGGGGCTCCCGCTGGGTCTGTAAACCTAGTAACCTTTGGATGCCCCGCAGCGCTTAGAATTCCGCAGGCGGGCTGGGTCCCTCTCTCTCCCGCCGCCAGAGTTTCTGCAGCGTTCGGGCTAAAACAACGGGGGTGGGGCTCGACGGCGCTGGAGGCGAAGTGGGGTAAGTGAAAGGAGGAGCCGACCGTGGGCGGCCGCCCGGAGATGGCGAGATAAGCGAGGGACGCGGAAACAGACCCCCGGCCCGCGGGGAGATTTTGGTGGCGATCCGACGCGGGGCAGACACGTGCCCAATTGCCGCGCGGCCCGCCCGATCCGCACACGGTGCTGGCGGCCGCGAGCACGGCCCGAGGAGTCTCTCCGAAGCCTCGTGGGGCTCGAGGAATGCGGGGAGAGCCGGGCCGCGCGGCTTGCTGGGGGCGGGGGCGGGCAGCGCGCGACGCAGCCCGGCAGCCCGGGGCCATTTTCGCCTGCCGGGGCTCCGACGGTCTCGGGGTCGAGCGAGGGGAAGCGGCGCCCTCCCCCGGGGCCGCGGGCGGGCGGGAGGGGAAGCCGGGGGCGGCGGGGCGGGGCGAGGGCGGGGCGAGGGCGGGGCGAGGGCGGGGCTCCGCCCCCGGCCGCCCGGCGCGCCGCCTGCGGGGTGGTGACTGGCTCGGCCTCGCCGCGTCCCCGCCGCCTCTGCCGCCTTCGCCGCGCCCCGCAGGCCCCCGGCCCTCGAGCTCCCGGCTCTGCCCGTCCGGCTTCCTGCAGCCCCGCGACCCGATGACGCTGAAGGCCAGCGAGGGCGAGGGCGGGGGCAGCATGCGCACGGCGCTCTCCGACCTCTACCTGGAGCACTTGCTGCAGAAGCGCAGCCGGCCCGAGGTGAGCGGCGCGGCCGGGGGGCTGCGCGGGCGGGACTTGGCGCCGGGCCGCCCGCTTCCCCCCTGCGGCGCCGCCCTGGCAGCGGGCCCGCGGCGGGATGCAGGCCGCGGGGGAGGCGCGGGCGCGGGGGTCGTGGCGCGCTGCGCCCCTGCGGGCGCCAATGCCGAGGCCGAGGCCCGGGGAGAGCGCGGCCGAGGGTCAAGGAAACTTCTTGGATGGAGAAGTCAGGGGGCCAGGACGGGAAGGACGCGCCCCGGGGAGGATGGAGAGGCAGAGGGGCTTGTGCGGCCACTGCCCCGAGAGTGTGCGCTGCCCCGCTGCGGAGCCAGCACCCCCCCCACACACACACACACTCCCCCCGGGGTGGGCAGATGGATTCCAGACTCTAGGGCTTGGAGCTGGCCTCCCGACCCCTCTGATGCAGCCCAGGCTCAGAGACAGCCGGAGGAGAGCTGGTGTGGGGGGCGGTCTTGGGGGCTCCGTGGCCCTCCTCACTGCCATCATTTTCGCCCAGTTTTGGGTGGGATCCACCACTGTGGTTGTCACTCCGAGGCCCTGGGGCATAGCTTATCCGGGTCGGGGACCCGCTCCCAGATGGAGCCATCAGCCAGACCACCTTCCTGTCGCCAGGCCTTCCTTCCAACATGGTGACTGGGTAGCCAGAGAGAATGTTCCAGGGCCCGAGACTAAGCCAGACAGGCGATGCTGCGTCCTTTTTCCTAGAATGGGAGCTGTCTCTTTCAGGTCAGTGTTGTTTCACCCTTAGCGTTTTTATTTCAAATGCGTCGTCTAGGAGTCCTCCGAAAGGTTTGCCAAATTCAGACAGTACTGCACACAGGGAACATGGTATGAACTGAAGGAAACAGACAGCATCAGTGCAGCTTTGCAGCTGCAGAGACAGACCCAGGGAACACAGCCTCCACACTCTGCTGTGGCCGTTCCTCGGGCTTGGGTGCAGCCTTCGCACCTGTCTGACTTGATGTGACTGGAAGCCACAGTCTGGGCTTAGGTGGAGAACCAGGGAGACCACATGAGAAAGACACACAGCACTCATGATGGCTACTGGGAAGCCAGGCAGGAGTGCACAGCAGGGAGGAATCAGGGTCAAAAACAAGCTCGGCTGTCCAGTTGTTCTTCCCCACAGTGAGTCCACTTGGCAGAACCTTCAGTTCTTCCCAAAATGTCTTTATGAAGTATATTGGGGGCAGCTTTTTGAGGTATAATTCACACGCAGTATCACTCAAAAATGTAATTTTGCAGTTTGATGAAATTTGACCAGTGACAACAGTGATGCAAGCCAGCAGTGATCTAGACCATTTGCCTACTTCCAGAAAGTTCCCTTATGACCCTTGGCACTTAGCCCTCCTTCAAGCATCCTGGGAAGAGATCTGCTTTTTGTTTTGTTTTGATTTTGTTTGTGGGCTACACCCAGTGGTGCTCAGGAATCACTCCTGGTGGGCTTGGGGATCATATGGGATGATGCTGGAGATTGAACCTGGATTGGCTGCACACAAGGCACGGTACCCACTGCTCTCTCAGTGTCACCCCAGGGATCTGCTTTTGACAGCAGCCTTCTGTATGTTCCAGGCTATCCTATTAGTGGAGGCCCACTGTCTGCAGGCATTTTCCTCTCTGCTCCTGTCAGGCAGCACACCCCAGCCCCATGGCCAGACCCACAGGAGCATATAGCAACCCGAGCTGTATGCCTTTTTTAGTTCTTTGGGGGGTAGGGCTACACCCAGCGATGCTCACGAGTTCCTCTTGGCTCTGTGCTCAGGGATCACTCCTGGCAGTGCTTGGGGGACCATATGGAATGCCAGGGCTAGAATCTGCCTCAGCCGTGAGTAAGGCAAGTGCCCTACCCACGGTATTGCTCCGGCCCCAGACTTGTGCCTTTTTCAAGAGGCCTCTCTGCCATGGTGTGAGTGCAGTCTTGGGTGAACAGCAATTTGGGAGGGCTGTGTATCTTGAAACACAGGACCCAGTCTGTCAGCCAGTTTCTTTTCATTCTTAAAGGATATGCAAAAGGAGGAAGATGAGAACTTGCAAAGTCCTGGCTAGAACGGGGGTGGAGGGGAAGGGGGTAGAGAAAGAGAGACAGAGGACACACTGAGAGAAGGTATATGCACTTACTTACCTTGCACGTGGCCAACCCAAGTTCTATCTTCGGCACTGTAAATGGTCTCTTAGCCCCACCAGAAATCATCCCTGAATTGCATTGGTAATCCTGAGCACTGCTGGGAGGAGGGTGGCCCCCAAACAAATAATCAAATGCAAAGAGGAAAAGAAAACAAACAGATTTGCCAAGGTGGACATTGGTGGGCAGGAGAATCTGCAGATGGCAAAGGGTGACTTTACCCTAACCTGCTGATTCCTTGTCCTTGGTGTTCACTATCCTTTGGGGCTCTGGCAGTCTCTGCTGACAGCGCTGGATTCTACGTCTCATTTGCTGTGTGGCCTCAGCAAGCTTCTTGAACTCTCTGTGCCTGAGCTTTCTCAAAGAGCATGGAGATGCTTGGAGGGCGCTGGGGATGTGGGTCTTGCCTTGAAGCACCCCAGGACCCCTGTGACTCCCAAGGGCGGGCCATCAGTGTATTTTCCACCTCTGCCAAGAAATAGGGAATGTTTTGATTGGGAGCCAAACCTGGCAGTGCTCAGGGTTTCTCCTGGCAGGCGTTGGGGCCATATGGAGTGTGAGGTGTCCAGCTCAGGTTGGACTGTGAAGTAGTTGTCCTTCATGGAATTGCAGAGATGAAGTGGCAGAGGCCTCAATGTGGGCGGGAAATGTCTCTGAAGATGCTGAGGCTCTCGGCCACACTCAGTCTGTGATGATGGCGTGAAAAAAAATTTGCCTTGTTTGGAACAGCACCTCTCTCCCACAGACTTGTGTATCTCCTTCCGTGGAGAAAGTGATTTGATGGATTCTCGTCTTGTTCTCCACCAGAACACCCATGCATATGCTTACCCTGGGTTTTTCTCTTCTTTTTGAGCTGAAACTGCTCTTTCCCCATGAGAGCTTCACTTGGGGCTGATGGAAAAGGGATGTAAGGAGTGGCCAGCTGCAGGCATGTCTGCCACAGCTGGGCCTGTGGGACTTGGTGTTGTTGATGGCCTGTTCCCCCAGGGCTTGGCTCTCCACAGAGAGGAAATGACGTGCAGAGGCTGCTGCAACACATCCTGAGTTTTCTAGAAAATCTTTGCAGCAGCCACAGTAACTGTATCTCACAGCTCAGCTCTGGTTTCAGTGAGTGGCAGCACGTTATTGTTGTTTGTTTGTTTGTTTGTTTGCTTGTTTTCTCCCTGACACTGTCAGAGGAAGAACTCTTCTTCAGACTTGGATCTGATCACTTTATTTGAGGAGGGAATTTTCCCTTTTGCGCTTTTCTTTTCAGGGAAGGATGCACGATCAACTTTTGTGCTTTGGTTCTCTTCCCGCTGTCTAAGGACGGGGTGTGGATCCAGCTGGCTTGACTCCTGGCCTGGTCTTCCCTCCCAGGGGCTGGGGGGCTTTGCTTTTCAGACTGAGAAGCTGGAGGGCTCATGCTCACTGGAGGTTGCAGATTAGACTTTTCCCAGGCTGACCCTTGTGACGTCTTTTCATTTAGTTCATTCTTTGATGCTGAATTAGATGCTCACAGCTAGAGCAATGTCCCCAATCAAACATTGATCCGAGCTCAGCTCTCTTGACCTCTGAGGCTGATAATTCTTGTTAGAAAAATAAGGATCCCTACCCCACCACCAGTTGTGACCATCACAACTATTTGAAGAGGCTGCCGAGAGGCTACAAGCCTAAAAAGACCAAATCAATAGGCATTTCAGTGCTGGAGACCTTTCCCCACCCCAAGCCGCGTTGCTTAAACTAAGAAGTGCAGGGTCCAGAGCGATAGTACAGCAGGCATGCGGCCAACCTGAATTGGATTCCTGGCACTCCATATGCCCCCCGCCCAGAGCCACCAGGAGTAACCCATGAGTACTGCTGGGTGTGGCCCAAAACCAAACAACCCCCCCACCATGAAGAATGCAGCAGAAAGTACAGGAAATATATCCCTGTGTTCTACCCCCGGTGCTATCCCTGGCCCCACACATGATCCCTTGAACACCATCAGGAACAGCCCCTGACAACCACTGGGTGTAGCCCAAAGCCCCCAAAGCCAAGGATTTAGAGTAGCAAGGTAAGAATGAGGAAGAGATTATTCAAACTCTGGGCTGGGCTGCTGGGAAAAATGCCCCCAAGGCTGGGGGAATAGGAAGCAACAGACTGGATTAGAGAACCAGAGGAGAAGCTTCCAGGCATGGGACGTTCTTCCCTAATTTCTCAGGGTTTCTTGAGAAACCTCCGCGTGGGGAAGCTTCCCGACCCTGCTTGTGTCCTTGACTCTGTGCTGGCACACAGCATCATGGACTGTCTGGCATTTCCAGGGCTGTACTTGTCCCCCCCATCTTTTGGCAATGAAGCCTAGCCTTGTGGACACAAATGTACTTGGTGGGCACAAGACATGCCAGGGAAGGAGCCTCCGCTCACCGACTGTCCAGCGGAGCTTGGTGGCACCTGCCATGAACCCCGCCCGGGCGGCGCTGGACCGCCCTGGAGCCCTTTAACCTCAGACAGGCACCTGGAGCCCTTTAACCTCAGACAGGCACCCACTCAGTGGGCGCCTCCGAGCAGTGACGCAACAGGGGTGGGGTTCCCGTGAAAGGCATCACCTGCACGTTCGGGAGCTGCTCCCTGGCAGTTCTCACTCTGCAGCACGTCCCGTTTCTCTCTCCGTGTGGAGTCACGGGCTTTCCTGTGTGTCTTCGTGGACTGAGAAGCCCCACTGTGTGCCAGGCATCAGGTACGTAAGTCGCATGGCAGAAGCAGCTTTGGAGGCTTAGCTTGGGTGCCAGGGGCTTGCCACAGATGCGGTCTCAAGTCGGAGGATAAGCGAGTTCCTGCCCAAACACCCTCGCTCTCTGACCTGGCTCTCTCCCGGCTCTTGCCAACCCCTCTCAGTGCGGGCTAAAAGTGCATCTCTTTTTCAGGTTTTGGAGCACCAGGTGTTGTTGGCATCTTTCCTCCTTTCCCCCCAGTGCTCTGGGATCTTCCCCTGGTCAGGTGGGCTTCAGCCTGCGTCTCTGCCCTGCGTGGTTGGTTGGCCTCCTTGGCCGGGCCTGGTCCAGGGCACCATGTGGAAGCAGTTGGCCAAGAGCCTGACAGTAGGCTGAACAAATGTTTGTTCTTTCCTACGCTCACTGTTCACTCTCATCCGCTCAAGCCGACTGTTGGGCGGCAGGCTCTAGCTTCGGTTGCCCTGCTCTCTGCTCTCTTCACCCCTCTGGCCCACCCCCCTGCCGAGCATGTTTTCACCTCTCTTTTTAATCCCAACTTCCTTTGAGTGCCTGCTTCTGCCCTTTGAACCTCGCAGCAGATGTTTGCTCCAGGGGTCTGCAAGCCTGCTTGCCCCTTCAGCACTCTGCCGGCTTAAAGGCCCAGGGGCTGTGGAGCACAGTGCAGTGCCCAGCCTGTCGGCTCCCCACTCGAGTGCCTCTGATCACTGCTTAAGACCCTCTGCCAGGTCACCCGGGAAGTGCCTGCTGCCTGGTGGACACCACTCCCTTTGACCTTTATTCTGCCTTTGCTGGGCTTCAGGCCACGTCCTCATCACCTCCCCATTAGGTGGCGTTCGGCGGGGAGTCAGCACAGGAGCAGAGTGGCCCTGCGTGGGCTTCATCTCAGGAGGACAAGTCACTGCAGTGCTTGCGCAAGTCGGAATCCCGCCTGCCTGTGGGGATGTGAAAACATCTGTGCCAAGCAGGAGTCAGGGAAGGGGCCTACCAGGTGGCAGGTGATTGGGCCAACCAGCTGCAGTTTGAGCTGATAGCAGGACCCGGTCCCTGCTAGAGTGGGAGGGAGATGCATGCCCCTTTCATGCATGGCAGGAAGGCAGGGTATGGGTTCATGGCACATGGCCTGCCCCTGTTACATGGCCGGCTTCATGCAGTGTTGCCTTGGAATTTCCTGCCTGCTCCCCAGTCCCCACCTCACATTCACCCACTCACTCTGTGAGGTTGCTTTGCTGTTTGTGAGCAAGGCTGCCACCTGGGGCCTCGGCACAGAGTCGAAGACTCCATGAAGCTTGCTGGGAGACAGACCCTTTCACTGTGCCTTGCCCGCATAGTGTTTCCTGTGGTGCTGTATAAAAATGAAGGGTGTCTCTTCAGCATGAACTGGGAGAGGGCAGAGGCTCCAGGGCTGCCCGTCATAGCCCCCAGGGCTGGAGCACAGACCTGGTCCTGGAGCACTGTCAGATGTGGCCCAGGCTCAGCACCAGACTGCACACTGAAACAGCAGACCACACAGCCAGGCCACAGGCACTGGGCATCCCCAGCCCCTGAGAATAGCTAGGGAGGAGTCCCCTAATCTAGTCTTGGGTCTACAGATGGGAGGAATCCCCTTTGTTCTGGGTACGTGTGAGTATAAGTCTGTGAGTGTGTGTGTGAGTATATGAGGGAGTGCCTGTGTGAGTACGTGAATCTGTGAGAGTTGGTGTGAACATGAGTCACACAGTTTGAGTGTGTGAATGCGAGCCTGTATGTGTTTGTGGGTGTTTGAATGTGTTTAGTCTGTGTACATACAGACGTCAAGTGAAGCGTCCATCTACAGAACCCTACTTCTCTGTACCAAGATGGGAGTACTGAGGAGCTGACCCAACGGGAGATGCAGGAACAGGGAATCCTTCTGAGCAGGCTGGAAGTTGCCCTGAAGATGGCTCTGGGGGAGTGCTGAGGGGCTGAGTCAGGATGTCAGGAAGGGGGCATGGCTCGAGAACATGTTTGAAGTGGAGAAAACCGTGCTTTGCTTTGGAGGCCTTTCTCTTTTGAGTTGCTTCAGTTCACATGCTGAAGTTCCCTTTTTTACTTAGTCATCATTTGCTACTCTGCGTGAGTGTGATAGTGACTCAGTCATCACCAAGAGGACATCTTGATGGATAAGCACATTGGAAAGGCCAACCTTGGGAGAGTAACTCTTGAACTTTTCTGGCTGGAATGTGCTCTGCCTCTGGGAAGCTTTGCTGAGTCCTTGATTTAAAGGCTGACATGTTAAAAGCAATCTCTGTAATAAAGCTGAATAAGAAGAACCTGCAGTAGGGGTGCCAGTTTATGGCTCTGTCTGTTCTAGGTCCACAATTTTGAACTCTCTAATCTGTCCTTGTGTGGAATATTGGGCCTGTAAACTCAGGTGACCCTCATAAGTGCACTTCCAGTGGCCCATTACAGCGTACCATAAAGCAATAAGGCCACCTACCCGGACTTTATGCCCATGGCCGCTTTCCTTACCGACTCATGGCACACACAAATAGGAGTTGCTGATAAACCCGCAGAATTTCTCCCTGAGCTCACCCTTGACTTTCTCAGCACAAGTGAGACAGATGGGTTTTGTAAGCCACGGTCAAGGAAAGCCCTGAGTCATATTTCCTTTTTCGTGTGGGGGAAAGGCACACTTGGTGTTGCCCCGAGCTTTGTGCTCAGGGGGCTGAGGGACCATATGTGGTATCAGGGATCAAACTTGAGTCTGCTGCATGCAAAACAAGCACTTCCCCCACTGTACTCCCTCTCTGACCTCTGAGTTATATTTCATGCTTTGAGGTCAGATGTCTGACATAGGAATTCTTTTTTGTTGTTTGGTTTGGGGGCCACGTCCAGTGGTGTTCAAGGCTTGCTCCTGGCTCTGTGCTAATGGATCGTTCCTGGTAGGACTTGGGGTACCACATGCGTGCCAGGAACCAAACTGGAGACTGTCACATGCAGTGTAAGCACTGTGACCGCTGTATTATCTCTTCGGCCCGGGAGTGCCTCATTTTTGACAGTGGTTATTCAATATGTGGTCCTTGAATTGTTTGCTGTATATGTTCAACCTGTGATCTGCACGTGTGGGGAAAATATACACAATAGGACCAGAAAATGGGTACAGGGGTTAAGGCACTTGCTTTACCCACAGTGGGCCCTGTTTTTATTTTAATTTTTGTTTAGGGCAGTGCCTGGCGGTGCTCAGGGCTTAATCCTGGCTTTGCACTCAGGGATCACTCCTGGCGAGCTCAGGGAACCCTATGGGGTGCCAGGGATCCATCCTCAATCAGATGTATGCAAGGCTACTGTTTTACCTACTTTGGTGTCTCCGGCCCAGCCCCGGGTTAGATCCTCAATACTGCACAGGGTCCCCTGAACACCACCAGGTGTGATCCCTGAGCACAAAGCCCGAAAATAAGCTTGAGCGCTGCCGGGTGTGGCCGTGAAACCCAATAAAAATAAAAAAAAGAAGAAAAGCTACAAATAGTACAGATGGTTTTTGGGAGAAAAGGAAGAACCACCTCCAAGACTGCCTTTCCTAGTGGCTTCCTGTGCACTCCAAGAGTCTTCACTCAGCCGCCTGTTTGGAGGTTCTGTGGCAGAGGCCAGTTGCTTCAGTACTCTGAGCCCCTGATGCAGCTGCTGGATGGGGATCTCACTATGGAGGGAAGTTTGCGAGTACAGCTCTGCCTCTTTTCCCAGGTAATTAATGCCCTGGGCACAGTCAGTAGGTGGTGACCCGCAGTTTATTCCCCCTTGCCTGCAATAGGTGTTGTCACTGTGTATATCTTAGCCCTGAGCTGGGCAGGCCATGCCAAGTGTTAGTGTTTGAATTCTCCCGGATGACAAACACCTCTCCGTTCCCTTTGCCAGCCTCACCTGCTCTTTCTGGTGGGGTATTAGCAGCCAGGTCATGTCTGTTCTCACGAGACTGTTTTCATCATCGCCCACGGACCCTCCTTGATGATTTGGGGGGAGAGTGCAGAATTGAAGACCCTGAACTCTGCACTGGTCTTTTGTTGGGAGTTTGGTTTGTCATTGTGCTTCCCGTGGCTTGTCTTTTTGTGTGGTGTTTAATTAATTAATTATTGAATCACTGAGAGATAGACCCTCACAAAGCTGTTCATGATTAGGTTTAAGTCATACAGCGTTCCAACACCCATCCCTCCACAGGAGTACATTTCCCTGCACCAATGTCCCCAGTTTCCCTCTAATCACCCCCACACCTTCCCAGCCTGTCTCTATGCCAGGCACTCCTCTTCTTCCTCCTCCTTCTCCTCCTCCTCCTCCTCCTCCTCCTCCTCCTTCTTCTTCTTCTTTCTTGTTCTTCCTCTTCCTCTTCCTCCTCCTCCTCCTCTTCTTCTTCTTCTTCTATCTTCTTTTTCCTCTTCCTCCTCCTCCTCCTCCTCTTCTTTTTCCTCTTCCTCCTCCTCCTCTTCTTCTTCTTCCTCCTCCTCTTCTTCCTCCTCTTCTTTCTCCTCCTCCTCCTCTTCTTCTTTTCCTCCTCCTCCTCCTCCTCTTCCTCCTCCTCCCCTTACTCCTCCTCCTCCTCCTCTTCTTCCTCCTCCTCTTCTTCTTCCTTCTCCTCTTCCTCTTCCTCCTCCTCCTCTTCTTCTTCTTCTTCTTCTTCTTCTTCTTCTTCTTCCTCTTCCTCTTCCTCTTCCTCCTCCTCTTCCTCTTCTTCCTTTTTCTCTTCTTGTTTCTCTCTCTCGTGCACATGTGGTTTGCAGTGCAGATACTTAAAGGTTATCAAGAATATCCCTTTATCTACTTTAAACACTCAGTTCTTGTCCAGCGTAATCATTTCCAACTGTTATAGTCATATTGGTCTCTTCTCTATCTTACCTGCTCTCTGCCCCATACACACTTGTGGTTGATTCCAACCATTGATCAGTCCTCCTAGTCCTCCTGTTTTCCCTGGCTGTGGATATTAGTCTTCTACTATATTATATCACAAATGAATGAATTCTATACATGTCCCTCCTCTGACTCATTTGCTCAGCGTGATACTTTCCATGTCCATCCGTGACTTGTCTTTACATGGCTATCATGTTCACAGAAGGAGAGGGTCCCCTTTCGAAGGGGATCAATTCATCTTTTTGTTATTGTTTGTTTTCATGATCCTGCTTTAGTAATAGGTAATAAACATTCTTTTCCCCAAAGTCCTGATGATTTTCTTCTGATATTCTTCTGAAAGTTTTGGGCATTTTATGCTTTAAGTTTGTGGGCCATTTTAAGGTGTAAGGTTATGTCTGAGTTTCTTCCCTTTTGGGGGGGGTCACACCCGGCAATGCCCAGGGGTTACTCCTGACTCTGCTCCCAGGAATTATTCCTGGTGGCACTCGGGGGACCATATGGGATGCTGGGAATTGAACCCAAGTTGGCCACGTGCAAGGCAAATGCCCTCCCCGCTGTGCTATTGCTCCAGCCACAGTATACTAGCCTGTAGGAAGTGGAGGGAACATGGAGCAGACAGGAGAGTTTGCATGCTGACCCTTTCTAGTGGCCTTTTTGAGGATTCAGGAGCCATCTCGGTGCTTCTTAGCAGCTCTCAGTGTGGTGGTCCACACTTGCCCCCCACCTTCCTGCCGGGAAGACCCAACTCTTTTTGCCCGTAGCTGAGGAAGACAGTACTGCCTGAGTTATTCAGCTGCATTTCAGCTTGCAGGAGCCCAGAAGGCAGGTGGTGGGTGTTTCTGTTGGTGTCCCGGCGCCCTGGGCCAGACCTCTGACATCTGGGGAGCCCCTGCATGAAAGGCAAACCGAACGTTTCCATGTGTAGCCTACGCTGCCCTTTCCTGTGAATCAGGTGTCTGGGTGCAGCGTGTGCATATGGGGCGGAAGTGTGTTCGGCCTGCGGCCCCACAGTGCAGCCGGATGAGTTGCTTTCATAGCTTCGCCCAGTGGGGACTGGGGCAGGCTCACCGGAATGCTTGGCTCTTTTTCCCACTCATTTTTGCTGACAAGAGGACTTCTGTCCCAACTCCATGTTTCCTCACTGAACGCTCACTCTTCCTGATGAACCCTCACTCCCGCGTCTTCCACAGAGGGCCTGGAAGCTGTGTGCAGATAGCTCTGGGCTGGGGGTTGTCTCTGGTTTCGACCTTTCTGTTGTAAGAGCCCTGCCACATGACGGAGTCATGCGGGACTACCCGGGGCAGTTTCTCTTCCCCTGTACCTTCCCTTATTGGAACCCCCACAGCAGGCCGTGCACTTCCCTGGCCTTCCATGCTCCTGCTGACTCGGCTGTGAACCCTGCAAGGGTTGCCAACTGGTTTCTCACGGCGTGCCCGCAGGCCTCTCCCCCAGACCTCCCTATCTCTGAGCATCTGGCCTCATTCTTTCCAGATTAACGTTTCCCAAAATGGGTGGCTGTGCCCTCCCAGGGGGGTGCTTGAATAATCCAGGGGGCAAGTGTAGCCTTGGGAGCAATTGGAGGACACTTTGTTTGCTAAAAGAAGAAAAGAAGGCTGATTTCTAGGGGGAGCTGAGCTGACTCCCTTTCCTTCAAAGGGGGCAGTAGGCCACATAAGTTGGGAATATCTGTCTCAGACCATTGGGTTGGCTGCTGAGCACGTCCCAGGAGGGAAGAGAGATGGATGCAGAGATGGCACGATGGATGTGTAGATGTGGGGTAATGACTAGATCAAGCATGGACAGTCTGCTAGGTGGCATTGTTGCTGGCTGGCTCCCAAGTCTTCCCCAGATGGGACCCACTCAGCCCCACATGGGTCATTCCTGGGTGCGGCAGGAATTCTTGTACCCAGATACCAGATGGAGTCTTCCATAGGCCCCTTCCCCACTCCTGTGTTTGTGTTGCTTCTGGTGGAACAGTTTTTCTTAGGGGAGGGGAGGCACATTCTAAGGTTTCCACTTGGCCTTTCCTGCGGTGCGAGTTCTTAGCCCAAAGCACCGGCTATTTCACCGTGACTTGTTCAGAAAGATGCCAGGGAGCTCTGGACTGCTGGAGGAAAGCAGTCTTGGCTGCTCCGGGTCCACAGTGCTGCACTCATCCTTCCCTGGCGTTGCTAGTCCCCAGGCGACCCAGGGGAGGCAGTTGGCATTTGGACATCACTGTTTGCTGTTCAGAGGATTAATCTCTCCCTTAGCCTTGTCTACCTCAGTGGCACTTACAGCAAGCAGACACTCTTCTTGCCCTTCCCTTCCCTTTGCTGTTGCAGTGTCCAGGGTACACACAGTTAGTTATGCTGCTCACAGGGTGGGGGACACCCTGATTGGGCACCACCCCTGAGGCCTCGCTGAGCTGCAAGACTGACTCCCTGAGCACACATTCTTGCCTTTTCTTTCTGCTGGCAGAGGGTTCTTTCCTGTCCCATGTCAGACAGCTTTGTCTGCTTTGTCTGGTCCACAGAGCCGAGCCCAGTTGGATTTTTGCTTCTCAGAACCTGCTTGTTGAACAGCATGTTCAGAGCACTCAGCGCTCCCCAGGGCCTGGGTCTGGCATAGAAAGGAGGTTCGGCAGCTTTGCAGAAAGCAGTGGAGGTTTAAGGGCCCATGTGCAGGGGCCTGCTCTGCCCCCACCCCCGTCAATGCCACATCCCAAATATATTACACAGGAGCTGGCCCTTTATCAGTGGAGGTTGACCTGCTTTTTTTGTCTTCAAGATAGGGGTGCTGATCACTAGTTTTCATCGTGAGAGGGGATTTGTCCTCAGTACCTAGTATCCTGGTCACCTGAGAGGTACTGGAGGTATTGAATGGCCTCCAGGGCGGTGTGACCCTGGCAAGCCCGCTTCCTTCTCCGTGCAGCTGACCCCTGTGCCTCCTCCATTTCCCGCTGCATCTTTTTGTTTGTGTGTTTTGCTTTTGGTTCTGTTTTTTGGGTCACGCCTAGCTGTGCTTCAGGGCTTACTTTTGGCTCTGTGCTTGCTCAGGCATCATTCCTGACTCAGATGACTCTGCAGTGCCAGAGAGGGAACCTAAGTTGACTGCATGCGAGGCCAGCACCCTACCTGCTGTACTATTGCTCCAGTCCTCATCTTTGCCGGAGAGCGTGCACACGTGTGTGCGTGCACTGTGTGAGGACCTGCCACTTCCTGGTACCTGCTGGACACAGTCCCCCAGCAAGGGCGGTCAGGGTGTGTCTGTGAGATTGCAGAAAACTGTGCACATGGGGGCACTGCCTTGCTATGAGAGGAGCCACTGAGGAGGAAGGAAGTGTTGGGTCCAGACGTCAGAACTGTTATGGTTGAGCAGGGGCACCGCTCACGTCACTGCTTTGTCCTTCCCACCAGGCTGTGTCACACCAGTTGAATGCTGCCACTGAGGACATGTATACCAACGGATCTGCTGCCCCAGGGAGCCCAAGCCAGACCAAGGACATGCGGAAGGTGCGACTCATCCAGTTTGAGAAAGTCACCGAGGAGCCCATGGTAATGCCTTGTCTTTGCCCCACCCACTGCTTTCCCTCCACCCCATGGTCACTGGCCACCAGCGGTCACTGGCACAGGGTTCCACCTGGAGCTCGTCTTCCTCAACAATGAGCTGCTGGAGCACTGGGAAGCTTCCCTGGAAGAACTCCCACTAGCCGCAGGCAGGGCTTCAGCATCCTCACTATGCACTGCCTCCATTGCAGGGAATCACTTTGAAACTCAATGACAAGCAGTCCTGCACGGTGGCCCGAATTCTGCATGGTGGCATGATCCACCGACAAGGTAAGCGGACTAGGCTCTGTCCTGCCCAGCCGAAAGTGCGTGTTCCATGTTCCAGGCCCTTATGAGAGACAGAAAGCTTCTAGTCTTCCGGTTTGCTGTGTGCATGCATGCATGCATGCGTGATTGCGTGCCAAGAGTACTTTGTGCCTTTAAGTGGTCGCTCCCAATGATTGTGTGAGGAGATCTTAGGATGCGTTGCCTAGTGCCACTCTATCTCCTTCGGCCCCAACACTCTCACACCACCATTTCCTTCTAGGGACTATTTGTGCCTTTTCTACTTTGAATATTCAGCAGTAAAGAAGTGGCATACTGAGCCAGTGGGTGCCACATTGGTCGTTACCAGCTCTGTTTCCTTCGTGTTGTGCTGCCAGCGATTTTTCAAGGCATCCTTTAGTAGATTGTGTTGGTGTCGAGGTGGATGGTATTGAAGTATCTGTTCCCTCAACACTGTGAAAAGACAGCACTTAGGTGGGATTGAAGAGAGCAATAGCTGACCACTGTTTCAAGCCACACTGAGCCCCACCTGAGACTCTCCATGAATCATTCCAACCCAAAGGCACAATTTAAGAATTGGTTGGGGTGGGGGTTTAAGGGCCTGGCACCTATGCACTGCTGGGAGCAACTGCTGAGCACTAAGATGAGAGTAACCTCTGAGCACTGCCAGGTGTAGCTCAAAATCCAGAACAACAAAAAAGAAGGAAAGAAGCAGCACCATGGGGTGCGACTCAGTGGTTGAGGGCCTCATCCCCATGGGTGAGGCTTTGGGTTTCATCGCCAGCATCAGAAAAGTAAACCCAGAGAGTTTTCTGTGTGGTTCAGGGTGGCCCAAGTACTGAGTTCTAAGCTTTGAGTAACTTCCCTGTGTGTTAGCAAGTGGGGGCTTTAACCACGTGAATGTGGCATCTGCTGGGAGTGAAGAGTGCTGTTGACATCAGGCCGCTGAGTGCTGAGTACCCGGGATGGTCCTGTCCCGAGTTGTCAGGCGCTTCCCATTGTTGGCGCCAAGCAGGTCACAGTCTGCTGTACAGCACATGCCAGCTCGCCCTGTAGTTCTGGGGTGTCAGGTTACATGGCCAGTTCTTGTTCGACCCTGTTCTTTTGGGGACTGATGTTTTCATCTTGTGGCAGGTTCCCTTCATGTGGGGGATGAGATCCTTGAGATCAATGGCACGAATGTGACCAACCACTCAGTGGACCAGCTGCAGAAGGCAATGGTAGGTATTTGCTGGGCCTCCTTTTTTTGGTGAAAGCATCGCAGCTCCCTGAGGGGACTGACTGCAGCCTCCCTTTCCTGTGTGCAAGAAACGGCCATTCTGAGTTTCACAGAAAAATGGCTAAAATGAGCCACGGCACCCAAACCATCTCGCTGAGTCACCTTGAAGTGGGCCTTATCCCTGTGGAGGTGTGTGTGGTCATGTGTTTCTCCAGAACCTCTGTGGTGACAGGCCAAGACTTGTGCCCGCAGCTCCAGCACTGGTGCCAGTTGTGTGGGATGAACAGTGCCCTGGGCTTTAAGAGTTCAGGTCATATATATATCTGTATAAATATATTTCTCCCTAAGATTGACTGCCTTCTACTTTAAATCCAATCAAATGTGGTGTGCCACTCTTGGTATACAGTGGTGTAAAGTATGATATGCCGCACGGTCCAGGACTACGTTCACTCATGGGTGAGGCTTATGCAAGCATGTGGAGAGCAGTCGTGAGCATGACGGTGTTGAGTTCTGGAGGTTTTTGGCTGCTGGCGTTGGCTCCATTGGGTCAACCTTAAACAACATGTCATTTTGAATGTCTTCGTCCTGAACCCCAAACAGTGCCCCCAAAGCAGAACCAAAATAATCTCTTATAGAAGGGCATAATGGCTCCTGGGTGAAATACAACGATCTTCACCCACTTTCCTCTAAGAAACCTCTTTTGGATCATTTTTAGCAAATTATTCATAACAAGCAAAATAAAATAGATTATTTTGGTTCTGTTTTGGGGGCAGTGTTTGGGGTTCGGGACAAAAACATTCGAAATATGGTGGTGGGAAGATGTACTGGTGGTAGGTAGGATTGGTATTTGAATATTAAATGTAATAAAATATTGTGAACAACTTCATAAAAAGAAAATAAAATTTAAAAAAGATAGACTTCAGGTCATACCAAGGGACACTGATTTATAAAACCAGAGCAGAAAGGTACCTGGAAATCACACAGTGTGCTTCCAGATAACCCACAGACCTCAAAAGAATCATCGGGATAGTTCGAACCCACACATACGAGAATGATGAATGAGGTTTGTGGACTGCCTCTGCAGCAGAAGTGTGTTAGAGCACAAGTGAGTCTCAGGCTGTGGCCTGGCTTCCGCCGGCAGAGACAGAAGCGCGGTGCTTCCTTCCTCGCTGGTGTTCATGGAACACACTTAGAACTCTCCCTGCGTTCCCACAGTACCGGTATAGCGGGCACCAAGCATTGCGTACTGTCATTCCCTTGAGTCCACTCATCCTCCGAGCACCGAGTCCCTCGCCCTCCAGCTTTCGACTTACCCACTTTGTTTTCTACATCCAGCTGCTGACTGTCCAGTCTGCTTCGAATAATTTATTCATCTTTGGATTTCATCCTGTCTTATTTTTCATTTTTCTTCTGTTCTTAAAAGTTTTTTCAGTGTTTTCTTGTAATCCTACTTCTTTTCTTTTTTAACCCTTCTGTTGTGGGGGTGGTGTTTGGCGCCACACCTGTCTGTAGTGAGGGCTTACTCCTGGCTCTGTGCTCAGGATTGATCCCTGGTGGTACTCAATACTGGGCTTGGCCGCAGGGAAGGTGAGCACCTGCAGCTCTGTTCTCTCTCATCCCATTTCTTAGAGCAGGCGCTGTAGTTGTGGTAGGACAGCGCTGAAGTAAAGCAGCAATGCAATACTGCTCCGTGCGTGAGATTTCAAAGGAAAGTTAGCATAGGATTCGGGCAGAGTGGTTTGATGCCACTTGTTAAAGTGCCCTCACTGTATGCTCGGTGCTGCATTTGTAGCTTGGGGTTGTATTTCGAAAAAACGAAACCGTAGTGGTGTATGTTGATGGGTTCACAGATGCCTGGGGAGAGCAAATAGCTGTGGGGACGGCTGGCAGCCAGCCTCAGGAGCACTGCCGAGGAAGAAGTGGGAAGGGTGGGATCTTGGAGCAGCGCCCCAGAAGTCTACCAAGTCCCTTGAGTGATGGAGTTTTGCCTGGAGGGCAGCCTCCTTCTTGATAGAAGCCATCACGGGAACCAGAGACCGCTCAAGGGGATGAAAGGGCAGAGTGGGGTCCATGTTCAGGTTCCAGAAGGACAGAAATACGAGAAGTGCCCCCAAGGGCTAGAGAGAGATCTCAACCAGTTGGAGCACATCAGTAGCATGTGGGAGCCCCAGATTCAATCTTGGACACCTCAAGGTCCCCAAGTGTGGCCAGGAGTGGCTCCGAAACAAAAATTTGAAGTACAAATGAAAGGAATATGTGAATGTGTGACAAGAATCTGTGGCTGTATAGGTCTTGTGTGTTCATTGGTGTGGAGAATGAAGTAGACCTGTGGACAAGGGCTCATTTCTGGTGCATCTAGGAACCGTGGAGGCTCAGGCATGGAGTGGAAGGAAGAACAATGACTTCTGTTCCATTGTTCATTCTAAGTCACCATGTTGGAGCTTGAGGAGAAAAGACTTTGAGGGGGAAATGGCTTTCCGGAACCCCAACCCATCTAAGTCGGTTTCCCTTATAGTTTGCTTTCCCCTTTGTTTTCAACAGAAAGAAACCAAAGGAATCATCTCACTGAAAGTCATTCCCAGTCAGCAGAATCGTCTTCCTGTGGTGCAGGTACGTGGCACCCTTCTCTGTGATTTGGGCAGGAGGTAAATGCAGTGGGCACTGACCATATGAAAAAAATAACCCATATTACCAGGCATCAAGGAATGTGAGACAAACATGTGAGTGATAGCAGTTTTCAGCAAGCAGATTTGCAGATACTGTGAAGAGTTTTAGAACGAAGCCCAGTGCTGAGAGGTGCCTTAGATGGGCAAGAAGGGAAGGACCTGTGAGGCTGCCATGTCCACAGCCCTGTTTGGAGGGAAACTGGGTCCCCCTGCTTTACCCGTCACTCCAAAGCTTCTGTTCACTCACTTTCCTCTTTTGTGTTTTGTGGGGATCTCCCGAGCAGAGCTCAGAGGCTGGAGAACAGCCCATATGGTACTTGGCCTGGTGGTTTAGTGTGTGGGCTGGCAGTGATGGGGCCTGCAGGACTATGTACACTGGGGGGTGCTTGGGGGATCATGTGGTAGTTGGAGTCGAACTCTAGTCCCAGCACACGTGCTTAGCTGTTTCCCGGGCCTGGCCTCATCTCATTTCTTAGTGAACTTTGGATGGGGCCTGCACAAGGCTGAACACACAAGTGAGAATTTACAGTCAGGAGCACAGGACGTGTTTGGCCCTAAGCCCCCTGGTGCCACCTGCAGGCGAAGCTCCAAGATCTGGTCAAGGCCCTGGGTGAGCTCCAGGTTGTCCCCACACAATGGGACTCTTCCACCTATACTCGAAGAGGCTGATAAGAGGCCGATAAGAGGTTGTAGCTCTGGGACCCTGACACAAGCATCCACCCCGAACCCTGAACCCTGAGCACATGTTTGGGTGCATGCAAGTGTGCATTTCGGACACCTTCATCCTGGCTGAAGCTGGCTGGCCTTTCCCCAAAGCCCTTAGCCCCCTGGCCAAGAGCGCGACATCTTATTATCTAGTTCTTTCTCTGGAGAACCTGGCAGGCTACCAAAAGTATCCTGGCCACATGGCAGAGTCTGGCAAACTCCCCGTGACATATTCAATATGCCAAAACCCAGTAACAATGATGGGTCTCATTCTCCTGACCCTGAAAGAGCCTCGAATGTGGCACTTTTAAATCTCAGGGCGAGGACAAAGGAGACGTTACTGGGGCCTGCTCGAGGCAATTGATGAACAACAGGATGTCAGTGATAGAGTGATACATCCTGGCTGAAGCTGGCTGGCCTTTACCCGAAGCCCCCTTGCCAAGAGCAGCTTGGGTTTCTGGGGCCCCATGCCCTCCCACTCCTTGCACTTGGGCCCTTGGTGGTGGCATGCTGTGAGTTGATTTGCATCTCTCTGGTAAAGGAGATAAGATACAGCTTCTCTTGGTCCCTGTTCTCTGGTCCTCTTCTGGATTTGGAGAAATTAGGTGTCTGCACTCTGGCACGGGAAGACACTTTGAACTGTGTCCCCCTGTCTGATCAGTGAGTTGGGAAGGGTCAGGGTTAGGACTTGTTTCCTGGCACCTGCACCCCTGCTTCACTTTGAACTGTTGGGCAATTTTCTCTCCGGGTGTGTATGTGGCAGAGAGAGGGTATTTTTTAAATGGGGGCACGTTCTTTCATAGCTTCTATATCACTGGCCCCCTTTTCAGTTTTGTGCTGGGAAATCATGGTTCTTTAGGGCTTTGCTGAACGTGGTGGAGCCATTCAGCTAGTGCTGAGCCCAGCTGCAGGATGCTCTGCCCTAGAAGTCTGCCCAGCAAAGGGGCTGCGTTGCGTGCATCTTTCAGGAACCGGTGGTGGCTCTTTGTGGATCCTCCCAACTCAATTTTCTTTCCCTTATTTCTGTTCTTTCTTTTCCTTTCTTGCGGTTGCCCCCCTAATCTTCACAACAGAGCTTCCTGGGGAGAAATTGAAATCATTTATTGAAAACCAAAAATTGGTTTTCTGTGCGTAAATAAATACTAGGAAGTGCCGGGCTTGCTTAGGCACTGTGTTCATTTTAAGCGATCTCACTGCTTGTTCTGCGCAGTGTTTGCGCAGGTCGTGAAGGATGGTTGTGTTGGTGTAGGGCTGAGTTGGTAGAACGCCACTCCTCACCAATACACTATTGTGGGACTCAAGGCCATTGCCAGTAGTTCAGTGTTGTCAAGAGCGCAGTGGGGAACATCCTTCATTCTGTTTTGGAACTGTTAACCTGGGTGTAGAAGTGGTTTGTAGGGTCCAGAGGAGCAACATTTTCAGACCTAGAGGTGCACTCATCATGTTTGACATACTTTTCGGACAGTTGTTCACAGTGCCCCAGGTGTTTCCGATGTGGCTGCTCTGTTCTCCAACACCCTCAGGGCTGACTGCAGACCCCTGGCCTCACTTCCGCGATTCAGTCCATACTCCACCCTGCCAAGTTTTCTTTGAAAGCTACCACTGCCATTCTTTATTATTGTTGTTGATTGTTGCTGCTATGTTATTGCTATTATTGTTTTGGTTTGGGGGTGTTACCTAGTGCCTGGAGGTCATGCCCAACCCTCTGGTGCCAAGGATCAAACCTTCTGCCTTCTCTCCAAGCCTGTTTGTCCTACCGTTTTTTGTTGCAGTTGTGTGTGGGGCGGGGGGGGGGGGGTGGGCACACCTAGAGGTGTTGTTGGGTCCTGTGACGTCAGGCATTGGACCCAGTGCTGGGAGACGCACTGGCAGACCTCCCGTTTTCTTCACAGATGTTCATGAGGGCACAGTTTGACTATGACCCCAAGAAGGACAACCTGATCCCCTGCAAGGAGGCAGGGCTGAAGTTTGTGACTGGAGACATCATCCAGATCATCAACAAGGACGACAGCAACTGGTGGCAGGGGCTGGTGGAGGGCTCCTCAGCCGAGTCAGCAGGCCTCATCCCCTCTCCTGAGCTGCAAGAGTGGTGAGCCGCTTTGGTGGGGTGGGCGGACAGGGGCCAGGCAGCCTGGTGGCAGGCAAGGGAACTTGCAGTGGCCCTGCAGCTCAAACCCACTGGCTGGCCTGGCAGTCTTCCTGGATCCAGTATCCTTGCGGCAGGACTGGGGCGGGGGCAGAGGCAAGTGGGGAAAAACAGTGCACCCTGCTGGCAGGCCTGGGAGCAGGCCCCATCTCAGAGGCCAGCTGGGGGAGAGTGGCGCCGGCAGTATTCAGACACGGCCAGAGCTTATGAGAGAGGGTGCGGTAGGACTAGCACTCCTTCAAAACTGGGCTTGAAAGGCCAGACAGAGGCTAAGGTGCATGCTTGGCACACAGTTCCATCCCGTGCACCTCATGATCTCCTGAACCCTGCCAGGAGTGATCCCGAAGCACAGAACCAAGAGTGAGCCCTGAGCACCGCTGGGTGGTGTGGCCCTTCAAAACAAAACAAAATGAACTCAGGTCACAAAGCAGCCTTACTGCGTGTCTGCACCACGAGGACAGTACCTGGCACTGTGGCATGAGTTGTGTGTCCGTGTGCGACACACGGACTGCACAGGGCTGCAGCATGTCTGTGACCGGAGCGAGGGTCATCTGTGGCCTGACCAGTGGCACGATGCTGTTTGCGGTGGGGACCAGGGTCTGCTGTGAGACCCAGGAAGCAGGCGTGCAGAGAGAGGCATGCCCACTCTGTGCACCCACTCCCCGTTCCCTGTTGCCTTCTGTGGCTGGTGAAGGAAGGTCTGAAGAGAGGTGTTTGGGCAGCCAGGAAGGGAGTCCGCTGACGGCTGGGCGCGCCCCTTTCCACAGGCGAGTGGCAAGCATGGCGCAGTCTGCTCCAAGTGAAGCGCCGAGCTGCAGCCCCTTCGGGAAGAAGAAGAAGTACAAGGACAAGTACCTGGCCAAGCACAGCTCAAGTAAGTGCTTGTGCCTTGCCTGGCGGCTGCTCCTGTAGCCCAGGAATGTAAGGGAGGCCCCTGGCCTGCCCAGCTCCGCACGTCGTCCTCAACTTCCAGCCCTTGATTGTGGCTCTGCCCTTAGTGTCACAGCTGCCAGAGTGACCAGCTGCAGGACCGAGCTGCTAGGCACTGTAGGTCACCCGGTGGTTTAAGTCCTAGTGTTTGGGGGAACCTCCAGACCTTTTCCTCAGGGGATGCCCTTCACCCCATAGCCTTGCCAACACCTGTTGTCTCCTGCCCTCTTGAGGACAGCCATTGTCACTGGTATGAGGCGACAGTGCGCGGTCTCTTGGCATTTCCCTGAGAACTGGTTCGGTGCGTGCCACAACCCTGGAGATCAGGAACATCTGGGGCAAGAAAAGCACTGGATGTGTCTTGAGATCACCAAATGGCATGCTTTGGGGGCCTGGGGCCAGGGGGAGATAGAAAGTGGGAGAAAATACGAGAATGAGGGGCTTGAAGGAGGAGACTATGGGGGTCCCCAAATGAGAAAAATGTTGAGTCTGAAGAACTGATGCACAGAGCCACACTGAGTTCAGATGGACGGGGCTTTAGAAAGCAGGTGAGCAAGGCCTAAAGGGTCAGGCTGGCGCAGACTCCACTGCATCTGCTACTCACCCTGGGCATGTTACACTGGGGATGCTTTGCCCACACACTCAGCAGCTGGCTGCCAACCCGAAGTTTTCCTAACTGAAATGGGGCCATGCAGCTCTGTGACTTACAAGCCCAATGTTCCCTGTCTGCGGAGGGCCCCGCAGCCTGTCCTCAGCCCTGGTAGTGAGTGGCTTCGCTTTCCTGTCTCTAGTTTTTGACCAGTTGGATGTGGTTTCCTACGAGGAAGTTGTCCGCCTGCCTGCGTTCAAGAGGAAGACTCTGGTGCTGATAGGTAATGTCTCACCATCCTTAGCCTCCCAAACACCCCAGAAGGACATCTTCCCTGAGCTGGAGTTTGAGCTTGGCCCTGAGCAGACTGACCCTTCTGGCTGGCTGGCTGGCCGCGGGGTGCCCAGGCAGGGGCTCTGCTTTTGACTGTGTGTGGGGAGCTCTCTCTTGGCAGCTGAAACGGTAGCTCATCTCCGGAGCTGCCCGCCATCACAGTGCCTGTCGGGTAATTAGGGCATGGGCGTTAGACAACTGACCAAGACACTGGCGACCTTCACTTCCACTGCCTTTACAAGTAGAGCTGTCCCCATGATGGCCAGCTCCTTACGGCAGGGCAGTCCCCAGGGAAAGAAAGAGAACCCTCACTGGGACAGGGGCATGGGGCTCTCTTCTCCAAGTTCCTCTCTCCCTCTGTAGGTGCCAGTGGCGTGGGGCGCAGCCACATTAAGAATGCCCTGATCCGCCAGAACCCCGAGAAGTTTGTGTACCCTGCCCCATGTAAGTAGCTCTGGGGGCCTTGGAGTAAAATAGGAGCAACAGTGTTTGAGTTCAGTGTTCAGTTATGATCAGAACCAAACACAGCACCGAGACAGGATGGGTCCGGGCAGGTGCCTGACTGCGAACAGAAGTAAACCCTGAGCATCGCTGAGTGTGGACCCCAAATGAAAATAGGTGAAACATAACATGAGCACTACCCCTGGAGAGAGCACTGCGGGTAAAACACTTGTCTTGCGTATGGCTGACCCAGACTCCAGACCTGAACATCACCAGCTGTGGCCCAAAGGAAATAAAACCAAAACCAACCGAAGATAACTTAGAAGACTGTTGCCTTTGGCATGCCAACAAGGCGCCCACACTGCTCTCTTGCTCTCTGCACTGTCTCAACTGAGACACTCGAGTTGACCTCGTGAGACAGGCCCCTCGGGATCACTGTCATTCTTGGCTCTGGGGTCTGGGCCACCCCTTCAGTGCTCGAGACCATGCCGACCTGTGGAGTGCGGAGGTGTGCTCAGGCACCTGCCGGCACCTAGAAATGTCCCTTCTTTTAGCAAACAAACACACAGAATGCCTCTGTCCATTGGCCCCCAAATCTCCCACTGTCCCCTGGCTTGGTCCAGCCCCCACCAGACTCTCCCCTACACTTCAGGAAATGCTGCTTAGCCTGGCAGCCTCTTCTCAGATGCCTGCTTCCCTCAGAGAAGGCTGGGAGTGCAGAGTGGCCTGCCAGGCTCAGAACACCTTCCCGTCCTTTTTGAATTCACTTGTTGTTCCTTTCCTTCCGGTCCTCCCAGTGGCTCCTCTAGGCTCATGGAGGGACACAGTTTGGTGGTGCTCAGGGCTGCCTCCTGGCTCTGTACTCAGGGATCACTCTGGGGGGGGCTGTGGGGACCCTGTGGGATGCTGAGGATCAAACCCAGGTCAGCAGCGTGCAGGACAAGTGCCCTCCTCACTGTGCTATCATTCTGGTTCTGACACAACATTTTTTTTTGCTTTTTGGTTCACACCTGGCGATGCACAGGGGTTACTCCTGGCTCTGCACTCAGGAGTTACTCCTGGCGGTGCTCAGGGGACCCTATGGGATGCTGGGAATCAAACTCAGGTCGGCCGCGTGCAAGGCAAAAGCCCTACCCGCTGTGCTTTCTCTCCAGCCCCCTGACACAACTTTAACTGGTGCCCCCCTTGGAAGATCCTGGGGACACGCAGGGGTGCTCTGGAGCCTGGCCGAGAACTGCAGCTATAGCCAGGAAAGGCACAAACAGCCCTGGTGACCCCTTCAGGGGAGCAGGATGAGCAGTGAGGTGGTCACACTTGCACATATGCTCTGCATGGTGGGCATGTTTGCCAGCTCCCGGGGAGGGGCTGCTGACCACCAAGTGTGCAGACGCGACAGGCCAGAGGACAGGGCCCAGCTGCAGTTTGGGCTGAGGATAGTGAGGGTGTGAGAGGCATGTTCAGGGCACATGTCAGAAGCACCGAGGCATGTTTCGAGTAAACGTGGGGGCTCCCTGACATGGCCAAGGTGTCGGCCGCTGGGGTGGGAAGAAACCCATCTTTTCTCAGCGGCCGGGAGAGGACAACCCCTCAACTTCTGACCCCATCTGCACACAGACACCACACGGCCACCCAAGAAGGGTGAGGAGGACGGGAAGGACTACCACTTCATCTCCACAGAGGAGATGACCAGGAGCATCTCTGCCAACGAGTTCTTGGAGTTTGGCAGCTACCAGGGCAACATGTTCGGCACCAAATTCGCTACAGTGCTCCAGATCCACGAACAGGGCCAGATCGCTATCCTGGACGTGGAGCCCCAGGTGCCAGGCTTGCATGTGGAGCCCCACTGGGTGTGGGGGTGCGGGGCTGGCTTCCGGCCGGGACTGAGGGCTGTAGCTGAGGGCTCACCCTTCTCTTCCTTCCTCTCTCCCTAGACGCTAAAGATTGTCCGGACGGCTGAACTCTCACCTTTCATCGTGTTTATTGCCCCGACAGACCAGGGCACTCAGGTGGGAAAGAGGGTGGAGTTCGGGGGTGGCAGCTCATGCTATGGCCAAGTGTGGACTGGCACGTTGCCCTCGCAGCCATCACTGAGAGCTGAGAGGCAAACGTGGGCGTGTCGGATTCCGCATGTGGGGCGGTTGTGGCCAGGCTGAGGGGAGGGGTGGGGGAATGCACCCTGGTCCCCACCGCAGTATCCCTTGGATGGCCACGCGAGCACGTTTCCAACATGGTAGCCCCGTGGCAGAAGGCTGACTCCCCTCTGTATCTTTGCACTAGCGGGGAAAGGAAGCTTCGCTGTGCAGGGCAGATGCACACAGTTCTCTGGATTTCTTTTGGGGCCACGGGGTGTGGGCTCCCAGTCCTGAGCACCCCATGGCCTCTGCACGCCCTGCCCTGGGCCCTTGCCAGCCTGCGGGCCCAGGCTCAGCTAGCTGCCTTCCCACTCTCCCCGCAGACGGAAAGCCTGCAGCGCTTGCAGAAGGACTCGGAGGCCGTCCGCAGCCAGTACGCACACTACTTCGACCTGTCACTGGTCAATAACGGCGTGGATGAAACCCTGACCAAAGTGCAGGAGGCCTTCGAGCGGGCATGCAGTTCTCCACAGTGGGTGCCTGTATCCTGGGTTTACTGAGCCTGCCAGTCGGGTGAACCCCAGTGACCCCTCCACCGCCCTCGCTTCAGCTATCGTCAGCCGCCTGCTCTGCACCTCTCCAGACTAGACTAGCCTCAGCCTCGTGGGCTCCGGAAGGAAGGACTGGCCCTGCTCTTCCTCGGCCATGGGGTCCATTGAGCCGATGTTGCAGGAGCACCTGCCGTGTGCCACTGCCACTTGGCGACGGTGCCCAGGAGGAAACACGGAACCATCCCTCCAAAGCCTCTGCTCCTTCACCTACAATTCACTGGGTGTTCCCTTCCCTTCATGAAAGCCTTTTGACTACAACTCTCCAAAATGCTCCAAAGCAATAAAAATGATGCCATTGAACTAAATGCCCAGGTCTTATACCTCTCTGGGTGCCCATCCAGGCTGGGCCCTGACAGCGTAGGTTGTAAATGTGGTTCGAGTTCCAGTAATGACGGAGCTTCCAGAGGGGCACAGCTGTGCCTGCTGTGTAGATCCTGTGTGTGCCCGTGGGACCAGCACAGCTGGTTTTGCCTCCTAAGAGTCTAGTTGAGCCCTGCCCTCATTCCCCAGCTGCTTGCTCCAGCTTCTTCAGACAATTGGGTCTTCAGAACACCTCTGCACCTGGCTGGCCCCACGTGTGTGCCTAGGACACACCCTCACTCATGGTTCCGCTCTTGGCTCCTGCTCCTCCACTCTCCTGGGGGCAAGCACCCGCTGAGACCCTGGGGTGCCACAGGGAGGGAGAAAACTCAACCTCCAAGTCTGAGGGTGCCGCTTGTCCTCACGATCTGGGCCACGTGGTGACACTCCCCCCCCGCCCCAAAATGAAGTGCTCTGGATCTAGGCCTCCCATTCCATCTACGGGGGGTGTACTGGATTCCCAGATCCCCAAGGTAAATGTTAAAGGATGAAGCGAACCAAGTATGCACGCCACGTGTAGCATACCAGAGGGTCCCTAGGTTTGGAATGTTCGCCAACCACCAGGAAAACTAGCAGGAATACTTTAAAAAAACTCTTCGTTTATTAGGTCAAAATGACAAGTCTTCTCCCAGTAACTATTTCTTCCTTTAACAGCTGATAAGGGTAAAGGAGACGGGGACTGTGGCTTCTGGGGTGATGCTAGCATCAAGCATCTGCAGAGAGCTAGGTCCAAAGGGCCAAGTTCACCTCAGAACCGTGACTGGAAGTGGGGCTCATGTTCCTCACAGAATGACGAACACTTCCCGCAGCCTAGGAGCATTATCCAGTCCAACTCTGGATCACCGAGGGCTCCGCATCATTTCATTGACCATCTCATTTTTACAAACTTCGTATCAAGACGGGGACGCGGGCAAGGCCGTGTAGACGGTGCCTCCTCCACCCATGCCCTAAAACAGGATGGGGTCGGCTGGCCACAGCAGATCTGACCGGCAAGGTCTCCCGGTGGCTAGAACGTGCCAGAAGGCCCTAGGTCCTATGCCCTCAACCACCTAAGGAACTGTTTTCGGTAAGGCTTTCGTTTCTTCTCCCCGCTGACCCAGCGCTTGGATAGTCCGCGCTACTTGGAAACCACTTCGGTTTTGATTTTCTTCTTCTTCTTCTTCTTCTTTACGCCATCACTGTCCTAAGGGGGTGGGGGAAGAGCAAGCATGCTCAGCGATCTGCACAGCCATGGACACACGTCTAGTCACTTGGGTTGGCAGGATGAGAGAGGATTTGGGGCCCGACATACCCCCGCCCCAAAGTCCCAAGCTTTCTGGGTTTCTCTGGGGGAACTGCATCTGGTTCACACACTGCCCACCTGCCAGCCACACCAGAGTACAGGGCAGCAGTTTCTGGGCTGAGCTGGGGGACCCTCCAGGACTAAGGGAGCCCACGGGCCATGTACATGCCCCTACACACCCCATCTCCCGGCTCATCCACCATCTCCACAGCTTCCTTGGCCTTCTTGTCCTTCTTCTTCTTCTTTTCTTTCTTGACCACTGGTGTAGTTGCTGGGGAGTCATCACTTTCACTCTCGCGCTTCCGCTGAGGTGAACAGACAAAGTGCCAGGCTTCCAGTCAACCCCATTCCTGACTAGGTCAGGGAGACCCACAGCAGTAGGGCCGGGACACCACGGTCAGTCCAGTGCCAGCTGCCGCCTCACCACCCCCAGGCACACAGGCAGGAGGCAAACCAGGTCACTCACCTTCTGGACCTTTCCATCACCAGGAGGCACTGGCGGGGCTGCCACTGCTCCGGGTGCTGCCTCTTTCTTCCCTGAGTCGCTGCAAACAGAGAAGAGGCGGCAGAGCGGTGAGGGCTCACGGAGCCCCCAGTGCAAGCGTGTTTGGCAAGTCCAGAGCCACCAGTAGGCACAAGCTAGGCAGAAGCAGATCTTACCACTTGTTTTCGCAGACTGACTCCCTCTAGAGTCCCCTATGCCAGACTAGAAAGGGATAACCGTCTGCCGGCAAGGCCCGCCGCCCTTGGCCTGCCCTCCCACCAGACTCACCTGTAGTCCACGTAGTCCTGGGTCCATGAGGCAGGGGTGCTGTCCGTGGGCTTGCCGTGCTTATCCAAGAGCCCCTGCTTGATCAGAAGCTTCTTCTGACTCGCCTGGAAGCAAGGTCCCAAGGTAAGAGTGATGTCGGCACACAGGGTTGCGCCTCCAGGGGGCTTGTTCCTCTGTGGAGCCTCCACAACTCAGCCTCTGCAGCACACATCCCAGCGGGGCCACACGGCACAGCCCTGGCAACCACACACAGGCGTGCACACGCGCACACACGCCAGCACGGCCAGGCAGCACAGCCCTGGCAACCACCTACAGGTGCACACCCCCCCCAACACACACACACACACACACACACACACACACACACACACACACACACACAGAGTGAGGCCAGGCAGCACAGCCCTAATAACTACAAATGGGCACAGCTCACATGCACATGTCGGGAATAGAAGCCCACAACACACACCCGGCGCACTGACCTTTGGCCCTAAGCCCCACTTCCGAGGGTAAGTGTCTCTCTCCATGATCACTCGCTTGATCTTGGCCACGACGCCATGGTCACAGGTGGATATCACTGCCGTGGTCATGAGTGCAATGGCTGTAGACGTGGGAAGTTCAGAGAATGGCTATAGAGGCAGGCTGCACCCCCAAAGTGAGGCCCCGACTCATACACAGCAACCCAGCTTTAAATCTGAGGCTGCTTCTGCCAAGAACATGCTTGCGGAGGAACTGCTTTGTTGCAGGGATTAAGCCTCTAAAAGCCCCCAAATTTACCTACCAAGTGAGGGGCGGGGGCACCTGTACAGGGGCTGACCCACACCTGACACCCAACGCAGTGCATGTGCCCCCATGGGACCCTAGCACGGTGGGGAGCAGCACTTAGAAGCCCCAACAACGAAGTCCCCAAAAGACAACTCAGCCAGTTCAGCATTATAGGCACGCGGCACAGCCACACGCCAGCACCTCTTAGCCAATCTCAGCTCCTCAGTCGGGAGCTGGATCCCTAGTCCCAGGCCCCGATTTTCTTGGGGGCAGGAGCCAGAGGAAAGAACCACCTCACAGGACGGCCCACCTCAGGCTCAGGGCTCGGCCGCACAGGGAATGGAATGCACTTTGGGGCTCGGAGTAAGGCCGGAGACTCACCCATGCAGATGGCCTCCCCCTTGGTGGTGATAACCACGATCTCCTGATTGACCTCGATGCCATCCTCATAGCGAAGCACACCAGGAAGCATGATCTTGGCCCCATAGCAGATGGCATTCACCTGCAGAGATGACACCCCATGAGGCCTGCCACCCCCGACGGCACGGAGGGGCACCAGGGCCGTGGGCAAAGGGCCAGAAGGCTGGAGCCACCCACCATTCACGGGCAGACCCCGCACACACAGAACCTCTGGGAAATTCAGGCACCGTGTTTATAGGAGTCTGAGTGAAGTTCACTTAGACAACGGGACAAACCTTTTCTTTATAGACGGGCTGGGCCACACTCAGCAGTACTTTGGGGGAGCATGAGGCGCTAGAATCCAACTGGACTCCAGGCCAGTGCCTGAGGCCCCATATTCTCTCCAGCACCCTGGGACCAATTTTCAAAGGAATGTTTATTATCTTCCTAACTTTCCCAAGCCTCTGGTGACTTAAAATACTGTCAATCACAGCTTCATGTACCACCCTATCACCAGTGTTCCCCCACTGTAGCATGCTCGGCTTTGACGGAAGCAAGTGTTAAAACGCTTCCGCCTTCCATGAGAAACCCGGTGCCCAGTTATACCGCGCTATCCTTCATGACCAGCCGCTTATGCGACGTCAGCAGCTTCTCCAAGGGGAAAATGACTCGCCGCAGGTAGCTCTCGTCCTTGTGGTTGTCATACAGCCATTGCGCATCGAGCACATCATGCATGGTCACCATGTGGTCCTGGAAAGTCACCGATGAGTGTCAGGCAGTGCCCCCTCTCAAACCACCCAGTCCCCGCTCAACTGAGCGGCGCGTTGTCTGCTTGTTTGAACCTGCCAGTCTTGAGTCTCAGACTCACATGCGCCCTCTTCTGGCACCCCACAGTTCATCTGTTTCAATGGGAAATGAAGAGAAATACCTTCTACCTAATCACCTCCTCCAGCCCATGTGTTACCGTCCCTAAGGTAAATTACCAGAACAGGGAAGTCCAAGACTCTGGTTCATGCCTGTAGCAGGCCATGAAGCTGTGTAAGCCCAGCACGGGCAAAAGTGAGTGCTGGGTGCTGGCTCGTTCCCCTCAGCACTGCCCCTGCCCGCCTACCTTTTCATTCATGACTCCGGAGCGGACCCTCCTAAGCTCCTGCATCTGACCACCGACGCCGAGCAACAACCCCAGGTGCACACACAGTGTGCGAATGTAGGTGCCGGCCTCACAGCTCACCCAGAAGATCCCTGAGACAGAGGAACACTACATGTACTTTCCAGTGCAGCCGCGTCCTGGCCAAGAAACCCAGAGCTCCCCGCGAGCCACGCCCACACTGAGTCCCAAAGACCCACCTAATCGCCTCTCCGGGTCGTACTCGAGCATCTTACTCTCGTAGATGGTGCGTACCCGGAGCTGCCTCTTGACTGCGGCTATAAGCGGGGGGCGCTGGAATAAGGCACCTGTCAGAGTCTCCAGAGCCTGAAAGCAAAGCCAACATTCTCAAAGCCTGGCCGCGCATGCAGCATCAAAGGGCCCATCTGCAGAGCAGAAGGCCATGGGAGGGTTCTGACAATGGCCCTAACTCCTTTATGCCCTCCAAGGCAGTCTCCCTGCATCAGCACTTACCCTAGAAAGCTGGCTCCCCCCTTCAATAGCATTGTGCAGCCGGACAATCCCCACATACTCTTTGCCTGAAAAGGGATCAAAGAGTAGTCAGGCACGCCGCTGAGTTTGCTGTTTTCCTCCCACAGCTGCTCCTTCCCATCACGCCCAGCTCGGGCAGCAGGAAAGCAGACCAACGAGTGCACCTCACACCGATTTCATGGGGGTGCGGTGGGCAAGGAATGAAGACACACCCCTCAAATGCACAGGAGACCGAGTAGGGAGTCTGAGGCGCCTAGCACGGGAACTTGGGCAGGACTTGGCACGGCAGTGCTAGCAATAGCAGTCAGCTGTGCGAGCTCCGTGTCTTGCCCCGGCACTCCAAGAGGAGGGTGGCCGGCAATCTGGCAGGGTAGAAGCCACACTGAACCGAGTAGCCCCAACCCGGAATTCCACTCCCCTGCCAGGGAGAAATCACTACAATCAAATGCAAAAGGGAAAGAGAACAGGAAGAGAAAGGACCTTCCACGTACCTGCACTCTGTTGTGACTTCACTAAGCGAGTGGCTCGTTCTATGCACACGATTAAACAGCCAGTCACCTTGGGATCCAGAGTACCACTGTGCCCAGTCTTTTCTACCCGAAGTATCCGTCGAATCCAGGCTACCACCTCATGGGAAGAGGGGTTGGAGGGCTTGTCGAGATTAATGAAACCTGTTCTGGAATGGCGAAGAAATGACTTGCACTGCTCGCTCGCCCACGAACAGAGAAACAATCTGAAGCCCAGGAGTGTTCATAGTGGTGCAGGTTACACATCTAGGACAGTGCTACCGAAATGTTGGAGGGCTGCAGGAGAGGGAAGGTGCTTGACTTGCATGCAACCGAGCTGGTTTTGATCGCTGGCAACACACTGGGCCTCAGAAGCCCCGCCAAGAGTGAGCATGGAGCCAGAGTATACAGCTAGGAAGAAGCCCTGAGCACCACTGGGTACAGCCCTCAACCCAACAGAAACCAGCACAGGTGAAAGGGCTTGAAAGAACCGGGCTCCCCATATGCTTACTTACCTGATGTAGTCCCCAATCTCCCTCTTCAGAGGGTTTGAACCACAGGGAAGCGGGGTATAGTGTGTTGTCCTTATATTTAGCTTATCGAAGTTCTAGAAAACAATCACAACACAGGAGAAATGTCATAGGCCATTAACATGTCAAACATAGCAGTGTCATCAGCATGACACTGTAAGCATCTGGGTCTATAAACTGGACATCCCTTCCTACGCTTCACTGCCACAACATGCTGGAAAAAGGTCCCAGCTTACTAGTCCAAAGTAAGACCAATCACCACCCCTCGAGACTTTCTGGAGTTCCACAGAACCAACTATGCTCACACCGGGCATGTTGTGAGTATGGAACAGTTTAGATTTCTTAGGACAAAAGACAAACACAGGGCTGGAGCGATTGCACAGCAGGTAGGGCGTTTGCCTTACACGCAGCCCGACCTGGGTTTGATTCCCAGCACCCCATAGGGTCCCCTGAGCACCGCCAGGTGTGACCCGAAAAGGAAAGAAAAAAAACAACTGCACAGAAATACAGACAAGTGATGTTCCTTTCTCTGCTCTTGTCTCAGCACCTTCCCACCCCTTCTTTCCCTGGCTCTCTACTTATCTAGAAGTGCAATCTGCAAAAACAGCTAGCTCACTTGATACCGCAGTACTCAGCACAGTAAATCCCTTCCTTGAACTATGTCCACCGGGAGACCTGAATTCCACATCACCAAGACCTTGCTTACCTGGTGCCCGGGAGGCCTAAATCCAAAGCCAGCTTCTCTCTCAGTGGCAGACCCCACTCAACAACGCTGACACCCGCAAGCAAATCTGACACTTAGACTCATCTGCTCTGCTCACTGTGATGTCACACGTGGGTACTCCAGCAACTTTCTCTGCCAAAACCTTTGGTAATCAACCTCCCAGGAAGCCAGTCACTTGTGGACTTTCAAGCTCAACCCAACTAGCAGGATCTCAATCCAATAAATCCGCTAATGATTTCCTGAGAATCTGCTATAGTCCGTAGATAAAACGTTTTCCTGGATCAAACTGCCTCCCGTAGCCCTCAGTTTGCCTTCCTGGGAGAAGTTGTTCTGAGCAAGTAGCCCCGGAGAGCTTAATTGGCTGGCCACAGATCACACTGGGTCTGACCCTAATTAACGAGGCTTCCAAGACCAAGCTCTGGAGCACTGATGCTGTCCTGACCCAAGAGTGAGGCACACAGCTGCACAGCCTGGAAGGCAGTTAAGTTCTGAACTCGAACAAATGTTATTCATCGTGAAACTCAACCCCTATTTCCTGAGGCCTGGGTGAAGCCTGCTTTCTGCTGGGCCACCAGTCACTCCTTTCCACAGCAAGGATGTGCGCCCCAGCACTCATCAACTATGCGCAAAAAGCAAACCGTCCACAAACAGACCTCAACCCTTAAGGCAGACCTACCTTTAGCAACAGAGGCCAGTGAGACGTGTCCAGCTGAGCTACTTTGGATTCGGGCTTGATAAGGAATTCTTCAGCGTGTTGGATTTCCTTCCACGGGAGAAAAACACACTTTATTAGCGGCCCAGTTGACTGGGAACAAGTCCATCAGGACCACGGAATTCTCTTTAGCTAGAAAAGGGGCGCTCTACGAGTCTGTACTAGGCCTCCAAGGGACCAAACTGAACCTGGTTCCCGGGAAGGTGACGGGAACCAGGCGGCGGGCTGGGCCAAAAGCCAATCCCAGCGCGGTGGGGGTCAAGACGTTTCTACCGAAGAACCAGCCATCGCGGCCCGAGCGTCCAGTGGCGGCGACGGGCCCCAAGGACGCAGCTTTTCGGCGCGAGCGCAGCCGATCGCTACTCACAGCAACGTCTTCGTCGGGCACAGACTTCCGCTCCTTTTTCTTCTTGTGCTTCTTCGGCACCACAGAGACTGAAAGAGCAAAGCGCCGCCACTCAGACTTCCCGCGCAAAACCAAGGCGGCCGGGCGGGCGGCGGGCAGAGGCAAGCCATCGCGCCGCACGTGTCGCCTCCATGCCGCCTCACCACGTGGCCGCGGCCGCGCGCAACTTGTCGCACGCGCCGCGGCCCGCCCGAACTTCCAGCCGCGACCGCTCGCCTCACTCCCGCCGCCGCGGCCCCCGGGGCCGTCGGGCCCCCGCGCCCCCTCGGGCCCGCCGCTCCCCCGGCCCCTTCCTGCCGTCGGCGCGGGGCGGGAAGCGGCGCGCGGCGGCCGGGACTCCCGCGGGGCGGGCTCCGGCGTCACGGCCCGCGCCCGGCCCCCTCGCCCACCGGCCCGCAGCGGCGGAGCCCCGGCCGAGGGGCCAGGCCGGCGGGAGGCCGGGCGCCGAGGGGCCGGCCGGGGGCGGCGGGGGCCGCCGCCGACCCGGGCCCGTCGGCCGTGACCGCCCGCGCGGCTCTCCCGCCGGCCGTGGGCGCAGCCCGCCGCGCGGCCGACCCTCACCTTCCGAGTCCGCCATGTTGCCCCGCGCACACCGCGCGCCGCGTGTGCCGAGGCGGAGGAACCGGCCGGACCCGGGGCCGCCGCGCCGTCAGGCCGCGCCGCTAGGACACGCCCCTCGCTGCGCCGCCCGTTGCGTGCGGGGGCGGGCCGGAGCCGGAGGCGCGCGGGCGTCCCCAGCGAGCCCATTGGCTGGCGCCTCCGCGCGCGCCTGCGTCGGGGGACTCGCCCCGCCCGCGCGGCTCGGGCTGAGAGCGCGTGCGCGGTGGGGCCCGCGGGCCGGGGCCTCTGGGCGTGGGCGTGGTGGCCGCCGCTGTCCGCAGCGCTCGCCCCTCTGGGCGGGCCGGGGCGTTGGTCGCCGCTCCTCACCCCGCTGGGCCCGGGTGCTCCTCGGCCGGCCCCTCCTGAAAATCTGAGCCACTGGGCGGGGTACAGGAACGTACACAGGCGGCCGGATGCCGTTTGTGGTTCCCAGGCGGCGAGAGGCGCTGGCCAATAGCAATAGAGTGCGGGCCGTGGGGGCGGGGGCGGTAAAAAGGAAAACGGTGACGCTGACTCCGATAGCACACTCGGTAGCTCACCAGATTCAAAATATCCTTTCAACGCACACGCCACGGGGGACGCGATGTGCGGCTTGCATTTGGTGTGCCGTCTTTCCTCCCGTTTCACTCACGTTCCCTGGATAAAGATGAAATCGCCGCGCAGCCGTGTCACGTGCTCAATAGCCGCAGGTCGCTGCTGGCTGCGCTTCAGGACGCCCAGGAAGTAACGGCACCACAGCCTAGTCCTCTACTCCGGTGTTCACACTCCTAAACCGGACACCTTTTTCGGAAGGGGCATCACTTCCGGTGGTGCTGGAGGAACGATGCAACACTGGGGGGTTGAACCCAGGTTCTATATGTCAAACCCACATATTTTACATGCATTCCACCTTTTTGAGCCACATAGGGGACCCGACAAGCAAGACGTAGATTTTTGGTTTCTTTCTGTGCGGGGACGACATCTGACTGGATTCAGGGATCACTCACTGCCACACTGCTGAGGAAACTTGTGAGGGACCGAAATTGGGTCGCCAAGTGCAGAACAATCTATTTCTCTATTTAGTCCCAATCCCAACTGACACTTGTTTCACTTTTTGCTTTCACCTGTGGTCCTCATGGCGTGCTCCTCCAGGATTTCTCCTGGTACTGCACAGGGGAGGCCTGTCATCCATCTGCCAGGGATTGAAATGGAATTGTCTGCGTGGGAGACAAGCACTTTACTTAATCCGTATTATCTCAAGGCTTTTGGATTTTTTTTGCAGCCACACCCAGTGGCGCTTAGGGATTACTCCTGGCTCTGATCTTAGGGATTACTCCTGGCTCTGATTTTAGGGATTACTCCTGATGGGGCTTGGAGGATAGTATGAGGTGCCTGGGGTCGCACCGAACCTGGGTCAGCCGCATGCAAGGTGGGCGCCATACCCGATGTACCGTAACTCTGGGTTTTAGATTTTCTTTCTTTCCTGTTTTTTTTTTCCCCACACACACTTGGCTGTGCCCAGGGTTTAGTTCTGGCTTTGTGCTCCTGGTGGTGCTGAAGAGCTGCATTGGAAGTGCAAGGCAACAAGCGTATTACTTCTGTACTTCTCTCCAGCACTGTCACGGCTTTTGGGTTTTCTTTTCCTTCTTGTCTCTCTTTTATTTTTGGTAGGCTGGGCGTGGGGTGGGGGATTACACCCTGCAGTGCCCAGGGCTTACTCCTGACTGGGCTGGGGGACCCTGTGTAGTGCCCGGCATTGAACCCAGATTGGCCAGGTGCAAAGCAAGCACCTTAGCCTCTGTACCTGAGATTTCTTATACTAGCCCCTGGTTATAGGTCCCTAGTTGTGTGGCTTTTTGGGGCGATTGTAAGTGGGATCTTTTGCTGTTGCTGCTGACAAAAGGGGAAACTTCAAAATGCTTTGCTCCCGCTGCTTTTCATTCTGCCATGAAATGATCACACATTTTTCAGTTCTGATTTCATATCTCTTAAAGGATAGTACAGCAGATAGGGCACATGCCTCCCACATGGCCAATGAGGGTTAGATCACCTGCCCCCACCCATATGTTCCCCGGAGCCCTGCCAGGAGTGATCCCTGAGCCCAGAGTCAGGAATAAGCCCTGAGCACAGCGGGTGTGGGCTCAAAACAAACAAAAGAGGATGATAGTCACCCTGATGAATAGTCACCCAAGTTCTCTGGAGGACACACAAATCATCCATTCTTCTCTTGCATTATCTGATGCTTCTTAGGTCCCTATTTAGCTGAACCATTAGCTTTCACCTTTCTCCAGAGGCTCTCTGCGAACAGTTGTTGGCCAGTGCCTCCTGCAGGTCCCATTGATTCTTGTTCTACTGTTTCCAACTGTGTCTTCCCCAAAAAGTAGCTGCAAAGAGCCATGTCCATCTTCTGCCCAAATCCCTTCGTGGCTTCCATTGTCCACGGTGATGATTTCTGCCCAAAGATGCTCCCTCAACAGCCCCCTGTCAATTCAACTATATTTGAAAGGTGCCTTTGTAGATGTACTTCAAGATGTGAAACTAAGATCATCTAGACTGACCCAGGCGGGCCCCAGATCAAGGTGTCCAGCAGGAGGCGGAAAGTGGAATGATTCCAGCCTCCAGAGCTGCTCTGCGCCAGCTGGTGTGGGACTGTGCTGCTGGCAGCCCTGGAACTTGAGCTGCCTCCTCACTGAGCAAGTGGGCATTAGTTCCTGGTGGTATTCCAGGATGTGTGACAGGAAGGTGGTACCCCAGATCTTTCCACCTGGGCCTTTCAGCCATGATTGCTTCCTGCTTTGGATCAGGAAAAAGACAGGGATTCCATTGATCCTTTCAAAATCTGGGCCATTCTCGGGTCCAGGGAGATGGCACAGCAGATAGTACTCTTGCCTTGCACCCTGCTAAGCCGAATTTAATCACTGGTACCACATATGGTCCTTGAACCCGCAGAAACTGATCCTTGAAAACAGAGCCAGGAGTAAACTCTGAGCACCGCTGAGTGTGGCCCCAAACACAAGCAAATTTGGCTCCATTCTAATAGGAATGTGATGGTGTCTCATCACGGTTTTAATATGCGTTGGTTGCAATGATGGGTACTGCTACTGAATCTGTTTCCATATCCTTGGTTGATGTCTGTATGTCTTCTTTAGTAAAATGTTTCCTCATAGTATTATTTATTTTTATTTTTTCTTTCTTTAGAGCCACACCCAGCAGTGCTGAGCTTACTCCTGACTTACTCCTGACTCTGCTCAGGAATCACTCCTGATGGGCTTGGGGGACCTATGGGGTGCTGTAGACCGAACGCAGGCCGGCTGCATTCAAGGCAAGCACCCTGCCTGCTGCACTATCTCTCCAACCCTGTTATTATTTTTGTGGTCAACATCCAGCAGGGCTACTCTCGGCGCATTGCTTTTGGGGTCAATCCCATTGGTGTCCGGCTTTTACATGCAGGGCATGGCCACTAGCTCTTTGTGGTATCTCTTCAGTCCTTCTTCATCTCTTTAGAATGTTTTCTATTTTTGGTGGGGGCTGGGAGAGAGGTTGGGCCACATCTGACTGCGCTCAGGGCTTATTCCTGGTTCTTCATTCAGGGATTACTTCTGGTGGTGCTCAAGGGATCGCCTAGGGCGCTGGGAATTGAACCCTGATCAGTTATGTGCAAGGGAAGCACCTTACCCATTGTACTAGCTCTCTGGCCACTCTTTTGTCTGTTTCAAACGAGTTATCAGTGTTTTGTTTGATTATGAAGTTTTGAGAGTTTCTTTAGTCCTGATATGAATCCTTTTCACATCTGTTGAAACCCGGGTCCTAATAGGAGCAGAGTTACCTAACACTGACAAATGTGGTTGGGCACAAGTTAGAAACTCTCTCTCACCAGCTCTATTTTGCAGGAGCAGCTTTGCTGACTCAGCAAATGTTCCAAGTGTTGGGGAGAAAACAAGCCCTACTCCTCCAGAACAGCCCTCACCCGGCCTTTGTTCCTGCTGGCTGCTCTCTGAAAAAGCTCCCCCAGAGCGGTGTAACCAATGACTGTTACAAGTCAGGTTTCAGGAAGGAATGCCCAGAAAAACTTAAAGGTTTGGGAGGCTAGATGCCTCAAGGGCTCCATTCTATATCTCTGGAGACTCAGCTCCTGTTTTCAAGAAACAAATTTCCAGGGCCTCTGGTGGTACAGCAGGTAGTGCGTTTGCCTTGCATGGGATTCAATCCTGGATTCAATCCTCAGGTCCCCTAGGGTCCTTCAACCGCCATCAGAAGTAATTCCTGAGTGCATAGCAACCAAAAAATGAATAAAAAGAAAAAACACAAGTTTCCTTCCTCTCCTCCTCTCAGTACAAGTATTATTCTAGTTAACACAGCCCTGTGGTCCGCCGGGCTGCACTGAACGCTGACATGGCAGTGTGGAGCTTTCAGTACTCAGCTGCAGCAGGATTCAAACTTTGTCCCAGTCTTTCGTATTCCTCTTTATTTCTGCAGTGTCAGGGATTGACATATAAATGTGTTCCTGGTTCCTTTTATGCTTTTTACCATGGAGGGGTTTTTGCTAATCAATTAATTTTTTTATCAAGTCAAAAGTTTCCATTCTGATGGGTTTCATTTATTGCTTTTGTCTTTTTATGGATTGTACCTTTGGCACCCTGTCATAACTCCGCACTAGGGACCAAAGCAATAGTGCAGCAGGTGAGGTACTTGCCTTGCATGTGGGCGACCCGGGTTCAATCCTTAGCATCCCATGTGGTCCCCTGAGCACCGCCAGGAATGATTCCTGAGTGCAGAGCCAGGACTAACCCCCTCAACGTCACCAGGTGTCCCCCCACAAAGAACTCTTCACTAGGTCACAGGGCTCAAATATCTTCTGCTACATTATCTTCCAAAGGTTTTTCAGTTTATATAAAAATAGGTTCCACTTGGAGCTCATTTTTGTGGAAGGTTGCACTCAAAGTCTTAACATTGCAGAGGAGACGGTGTGTACGTGGGTATACAGTTCTCTAGAATTCTGTGTTGAAAGGATTCTTCTCGACTACCTCTAGTGGGCTGCTTTTGTTCATATGTGAAAAGCAAGTTAGATGAATGTATGCTGGTTTATCACTGTACCCATACAATCCCTAATAGTGGAGAGACATTTGCATGTTGATCCTATGACCTGCAACTTGTAAACCTCACTTATGAGAAGTTTGTTCCTATAGATTATATGTGATTTCATGTGAACACAGCTATACCATCTTCACGTTGAGACCATTTGTTCGCCTTTCTTATTACTTTTATCTTTAAATTATTATTATTTTGGGGGGCTTGAGGATGACATCTGGTGGTGCTCGGGGTTTACTTCTAAAGCTGGTATGGCTCAGTAGACCATATGGGGTCAGCCATGTACAAGGCCAATACCCTACCCACTGTAATATCACTCTGGCCCCCATTAGTCCTATTTTTAAAATTAATATGTCACTGTAACTGTGTAACATTTACATCTGGTTGTAGAGCAACATGATTAAAAAATTATTTCTTGTGATGAGCACTTTTAAGGTCTACTCTCTTAGCAGTTGTTTGTTAAAATAAATGTCTTGCTATGTTGTTGTGTGGACAGCCAGTGGACCATATGGGGTCAGCCATGTACAAGGCTCTACAGACCACAGGTGGCAGGGATGGAACCAAGGGTTTTGCCTGTGCTTCACCACTTGAGCCCCATCTCCAGTGTTCTCAGAGACTTTCAGATAAACAGTATTCTTGTGCTCACCAGGTGGTTCAAGTTCTGTTTCTTTGTTTTGGGGCCAGTCAAAAAACCATCTCTGCACTTGGACCATTACTGGCAGGCTTGGTGGACCATATGGGGTGCCAGGGATCTAACCCAGGTCGGTTGTATACAAGGCAAGAGCCCTTCCCACTACTGTCACTCTGGCTCCCACCAGCTGCTTAGTAGACTATAGACCAAACATGATTGCCACTCAATGCTTCTTTTGCAAACCACAGCACCCAAAAGGAGAGAGAGAACAGAAGTGAATGCCCTGCCACAGAGGCAGGGTGGGATGGGGGGGTTGGTGGGGGGGGGGGTGGGAAGGATACTGGGATCATTGGTGGTGGAAATGGGCACTGGTGGAGGTATGGATACTGGATCATTGTATAACTAAAACCCAAGCACAAAAATTTGTAAGTCTACAATTCTACCTCATGGTGTTTCACTAATAAAAATTTAAAAATAAATAAATAAATTGTAAGTGGTTGGGTTCCAGAAAAAAAACTGGTACTGGAACCTTTGTTTGTATCTTGGACTGTGCCTTTGATCCCCTCCACCCATTTGGCACCTCTGCCCTCGGAATGTTGAGTATCTTCTCCAGACATGACTTTTGTGTTGCTTTGGGTTTTGGTCTGTGGCACTAGCTGTGGCAGAGTCCTGTTGTGGTCTGCAGTGATAGAATGGCTGGACATTAGGGGGTAGCACTGCTGTGGCGTGCACAGGGAACACCAGGGCCTCACGCAGGGTGGTGGTGGAGGGCATGGGGTGCCTGGAATCAAACTCAGAGCAGAGTATAGGGCTTAAGGCACTGGCCTTGCACGCAGCCCGGCCTTATTCATTCCTCAGCACCTCCAGGAGTCACCCTTGAGCACAGAGCCTGGAGTAAGCCCTGAGTACTGTATGATTGTGACTCCTCCTACCCCCAAAACAAAAAGCCAAATCGGGGTCTTGTGCAGGCTAGGCATGTACTCCACCAAGCAGTCCTGTTTTTTCTTTTTTTTTTTTGTTTTTGGGTCACACCTAGCGATGCACAGGGGTTCCTCCTGGCTCATGCACTTAGAAATTACCCCTGGTGGTGCTCAGGGGACCATATGGGATGCTGGGAATCGAACCTGGGTTGGCCACGTGCAAGGCAAACGCCCTCCCCACTGTGCTATCTCTCCAGCCCCAGTCCTGTCTTTTCTTACCTTCTTCATATGGTGGATTATACTGACCGATTTTCCATCATTGAGTAGCATCTCAAACCTCTGGGCTACACCTCACTCTGGTCATGGTATCTGATTCCATTTTCTACCTGTTTGTGGGACACACCCAGCAGTGCTCAGCTTACTGTTGTCTCTGTGCTCAGGGGTCACTTCTAGCTGGATTTGGGGGACCCAGTGTGGTGCTAGGACTTGAAGCTGGGTCTACTGTTCCACCTCTCCAGGCACCATGATGGCTGATTGTTTTGGAGTTCTGTGAATTGTGTTTGGTAGTATTTGACCAGGTAGATGCTGATTATCCCTGTGGGCTGTGTTTCCGCCATGTTTCCCATTTGTACTGTCCTTTGCACAGTTATTCTCATCCACAGAGTAACATGTCTGACTTGGACTGGCAGCAACAATTTCACGCTGCTCTCCCCTTCCCTTCCTTTTGTCATTGTTCCAGTGATGACTTGAACATGGCGTGCCAGAAATCACATACCTGGTTGTGGTGCCTTGGAGTCCCAGTGACAGTGCAGCCTTGTCCTTTAAAGCACAGATTTTGCTGGACCCCCAATTCCAGACAACTTTAAGGATCACAGTAATGGCACTGATATCTGATTTTTTGGGGTGATGATGGGCGTTTGGGTCACACCCGGAAGTGTTTATGGCTTATTCCTGGTTCTGTGCTTAGAGATCACTCTTGTTGGGGCCAGGGAATTGACTGCTAATTGAACCCCCGGTTAGCTGTGTGCAGAGCAATCTCCTTCCCGTCTAAACTCTCACTCTGGCCCCATGATGTCCAGTTCTTAGTAAGACAGGAAGAAGACTGTCGCTGATAACAATAAACTCAGAGTTTATGTTACAGATGGAAGTTAGATCACTTTCACTCTTAGAATAGCGCCTTATAGATGTCCATATAGGAAAGCGGCATTCTCTGTTTGAACTTGAATTTGGCCCATAGCGCCACAGGCCTCGAAACCATGGGTTTCAGAGATTATTAGTGTAAGAGGTGAGTGGTGGTGGTGGACAGAGAAAGGCACTGCTCTGTCCTCATAGCTGGCCTTGCACACACACGTCTTACTCTGTCCTCTCTGCCCCGATCTAGAAACTGGAGAGACGTGTTCTTGTCCAGTGCTCTCTCCCATTTGCAGAGAGTAAGTTAGGTGCCTGAATAGTTGGCCTGTCCTAATATAATTGAAATAGAAACTCTTCCTACTGGATACGTATTTTCACAAAGATTTCAGCACTTGAAATAAACAGTAAGTATGTAGTAAGTGGGGAAGCCACAAGGAGAACGCAGATGGTGAAGGACCCTTGTTAATGAAATGATCTATCCCAGGCTGGAGCACCAAGCAGCTAGGAAGGGCTTTGAAAGGAAAATGAAAGCTGCCTTCTGCAGTGGTGTCTCTTGAAATTTCACGAGAACCAGAGCAGAAGGGGTCTCCGTGCATCTGCAAAGGAGATCAGCATGTCCTGAGCACATTCTCAAATCTTCCTGCTTGGCCTGGACGTGCAGTGGGGGTATTGTCCCAGTCTCCAGGCCGTGACACAGATAGATAGAAGTAGCAATTCCCGATAATGTGCCTGGCTGCCAGTGAGTGGGAACAAATGCTCCATTCCCTTTGCATCAGCAGGACTGTGGGAAGCACCTTGCTTTCCTCTGGTAGGGGAAGATCACAGTTTTGCGTGCCTCGCCTTGCAGCCCTCCTCTGGCCCTCGGCCGCCTCTCGGGCAAGTGGAATTTGGTAGTCCTGATCCCCACACTCCACAGACTCGGGGGGCTCAGTGAGAGTGTGAGCTTTCTGGTGTTTCTTGTTCGAAGTGCTGGGTGTGGAACCCAGGGCTCAGCCATAGAAGGTCTGTGCTTTCGAAGGACTCGTGCTGGCCAGGGGGCAGGAAGACAGCCCTGGAACCTCAAGAGACAGACGTCAGGGACAGGTTTAGATGGCTTGGGCCAGTGCCGAGGGTCTCTGAGAAGTCCATGAGTCATTATATCTGTAGGCGCCACTGCCCCAGAGCGAGACCGTGTGGGCGACGCAAATTGAATCATGCCACACAAGAATCTGCCAGGCTGTGTGTTGTCAGGGTCCCAGCCAAGGGCAGGCTCTGTAGCGTTCGGCCACACAGACGTGACATGCCTTGCTTGAGCAGTGGGCACTCGAGGCAGCTGTGTGGAGCTACTGCGGCTCCAAAGTATTTTGTGGGGCCTAGAGAGGAGCACGTCCTCTGTGGGGGAGCTCTCGCCATGCTGCAGGAGGAGCAGATTTTCCTTTTGCTCCTTACCTTCTGGCTGCGGTGGTCTGAATGCCTGTGGGGCACCCAGGACCTGTGCCAAGTCAGCTGCTACTGGAGGGTGCCTCAGTGCCTCAGCCCCTGTAAGGGGGGCTTGATCTGACGAGGCCCTATGAGCACCTTTGCACCCATTCCTAGCGAACCCTCCAGCCCCTGGTGCAATCTAAGATGCCAGCACGTAGGAGTGGCTAGAGGCGGAAGCTCTGTCTGAGGGCAAGAGACCTGGCACAGGCCATTGTGCCTGCCAGTGTCCCATTGCCAGGGGCACATGCCCAAGAGCACTGAGGTCATGTGAGCCACCTGTCTTCTGTCATTCCTTAATAATTCAGAGCTTTCTTGCTGTCTCCACCCCCCCCTTTTTGGCTCTACCTCCTGCCATGGGGGGTGTCTAGTTCAGTCACGCCCCCTGTTGCTCCCCTAGGGTTGCAGCCTGAGCGAGCCTTTGAACGTGCTAAGAGAAGTGTTTCTTCTGCCACTAAACAACTGGCACACCACGGGCTCCCTGCTCAATGTGGCTGGCAGTGCTCGCCGAGTGGCAGCATAGTAGCTGCCATACACGGAGTAGAGCTGGGGCCTGTGACATGACACACTTGCTCTGAACAAGGGGTGGCACCCCCGGTGGCTGGGAGCCATACAGGGATGCAGTCTGGGGCCTGGGAGAAAGGAGGACAAGGTGGTGTGTGTGTGTCTGTGCGGGACCTTGAAACCTTGCCCGCAGTCTCTTCCTGTTTTCTCTCATTTGGTCCCTTCCGTTGCTCCTTTCTAAAGCATAGGGACCTCACCCTGCACTGCTGGAGCTGGAAGTCAGGGCCTCCTAATATTAGGCCCAAGCTCTAGCCCTTGAGCTGCCTACCCCAGCCCACCCCATTTTAGTTGTTTCTGTCGTGGGCACACACATCTGCTGTGATTCTGGCCACCATGCTTGGAATCACGCTTGTTGGCCTCTGCCCTGGGTCAGAAATGTCTGACTCTGGAGTGGCAGGCAGCCCCTCTGGCCAGCAGCCCCCACCTATGGGTTCTCCCGGAGGTACTTGAGAAGAGGTGAGCGGGACTGTTGGCCGGGGAGAGCACAGGCACTACAGAAGAAACGACGCAGAGAACAAACGTGTATCTTGTAACATGATGGCGGCTGAACCCCGGACTGGAAGCATAGTGCACCCACTACCTCCTCCTCCTCCTCCTGCTCCTCCTTCTCCTCTTCCTCCTCCTCCTAAGCAAAGGCGGGGCAGTCACAGTCTCTATCCAAACCTGGATTTTTGGCTCATCACAGGGATGCGGTGATAGGACTGTGGCTGCCCACAGTCCATGACCATGGACAGAGCGGGGCTTTGCTGCCCATGTCTGAACTCTGTCCTACTCCTCATGGAAGCGGTCTGGCTTGTGAGCACAGGACCCTACTCGAGAAGAGCCCATCCCTTCCCGGACAGGCTGCACAACAACGGAGGGGACAGGCAGCTGTCACTCACGGCACCCGCATTAGCGTCGCAGGCGCCCCGTCGATTGGCCAAGTGTGTTCCGGGTGGCGGGTGGCACTGGCTAGAGTGGGCTCTCAGGACAGGCGCCCTGCTTATTTCCTCCTTCTGTGACACGCATCCTGTTTCTCTTGGAGTCGCCTGCACCAGCGAGATAATAGGATGATTGGGGGGGGGGGGGGTGCCCGGCCAGAGACAACGTGTGTGTCGGGGAGGGGGGCAGCGGGGCCCGGCACCCCAACTTCGCAGCCGCCAGCAGCCCTGGGCCGCGGTGCCCGAGGGCGCGAGTGGCGGCGTCGGCGGCGCCCGAGCAACGCCGTGCACGTGCGCGAGCCACAGCGGCGACCGCGGGGCGGGGCGGAGCCTGGGGGGCGCTCGCGGGTTCCGACGCCACAGGTGCGGCTCGAGCTGCTCGGCGGGGCGCGGCCCGGGCTCTGGCGCTCTGCCGCTCCCTCCCGCCGCAGCTCGGCACGCTCGCTCGCTCGCTCGCTCGAAGGGGCGGCCGCGGGCGGCGCGGCGGGCTCCGGACCGGGGGCGGTGGCTGGAGGCGGGGGTCGCGGGGCGGCGCTGGGCGGGCGGCGCTGGACCCGCCCCACAGGCATCCCCGGCCGACTTCCTCCCGCGGCGGGCGGCCGGCCGAGCAGCTGGAGGAAGCGGCGGCCACGATGAGCGCGGGCGACGCCGTGTGCACGGGCTGGCTCGTCAAGTCGCCCCCCGAGCGGAAGCTGCAGCGCTACGTGAGTGCGCGGGGCGCGGGGCGCGGGGCGCGGGGCGCGGGCGCACGTCGGGGCCGGGCGCCGGCGGGGCGGGAGCCTTCTGCGCGGGAGCCCGTCTCGGGGACCCGCGGGCGGTGTCGGTCCGCCGTGCGCAGCGGGACGCCGCGTGCCCGTCCCGCTCGTCCGCTCGCCTTCGGCGGCCTGGCCGTCGTGCCCTCCGCAGGCTGCAGAGACACCCGGTTTGGCGCTTGGCGGCCCTCGGTCCTCCCGAATGCCGCGGCCCCCTCGGAGCGCCTGCGGTGGGAGCGAACTTGGCCGTGATCGTGCCGGCCGGGGCCAGCACCCCGCGGCTAGCGTGCACCCGGCTCGAGACCCCGGATGCACCGAGTGGCCCCCGTGCGGTTCGTCGCGCACGTGCGGGCGGGGGGCGACCGCGGGAAGGCCGATGTCCCGTGGACGCCTGCACGCGGCGGCCGGGAAACCGCTTGTGAATGGCCACAGTTGCTGGGACCCTTGCTGCAGGGCCCCCGGCCAGCGCAGCGTCTCTCGGGAGTCCTTGGGAGATCTTGGCGGGGCTTATGCCTCTGTAGAGGACTGACCGGTCGCTGCGTGTGAACGTGGGGGCTCTCTGAACGGGACCTTGCCCGCTTCATGCCCAGCGCCGGCTCCAAAAGCGGCGGTGGTTGCCCGGACGCCCACGGCACGCACTAGACCGCGGGCGGGGTTCTGGAAGTGGGACGCTCCCCGGCCCGCTCTACCGCCTGTGGGCCCACTCGAGGACTGTGTCCCTCTGGCGACCTGGGCACCTTTGACGAGTGGCACTCATTTTCCAGGGGCAGATGATTCGGAAACGTGGGGAAGCTCAAAGGCTCAGGTGGGCGGGAGGCCGTGCAGTCCCGAGGCGTGGGCACGGGGACGCGTGTGAGTGCGTCTCCCGGTGGGGAAACCGTGAGCGTGCAGGGCGTCACGGAGCGCCAGCGTTCCGCGGGGCTGCCGTGCAGGCGTGGGCTCTGCAAGGCTTCTGGCGTGCAGGAAGGAGGCTGGGGACGAGAGCCCCGACAGCTGCTCTGACCGACACATCGCTTCCGAACCTCAGCCCCGACTGGGAGCTTTTTCCCGCGACGGCCTTGGCGGATCAGTGCTCCCCTCTCGCGGGGCGGCCCCTCACGGGTCCCCGCAAAGGCAAGTGCGCGCCCTCCGCTCTCCCGGAGCTGCGCGACCCTCGTGGCCGCTAGATGGCGAGCGCGTGTCAGCTGGGCGAGGGCGTGGGCAGCGCCCGGTTGCCAGCCAACGTGAACGCAGACCCGGTCTGCAGTAGCCGCCGTCCTCTCCCATCCATTGAACGCCCACTCCGAAGCTGGCGCGGGGCCCGGGCTGGACAGACAGAGCAGACACAAGTGACCGCTGGGCTCGAGGAGCCCAGAGTCGCACATTCAGAATACAGCAGTAGCACAGCGAGCCGGCGACGCCAACGGGACCAGAGCGTTGCTCTCGGCGCTGCCCGCCCGTTGCTGTTCGTTCCGAACGAAAGCGAGCGTGCTTTGAGGCACAGCTTTCAGACCGAGGCGATCTTGTGCCTCATCCTCCTCACACCCTGAAGCAACCAACCAGGAGTGCTTTTTAAATTCACTGCTCTTTTATATACTTGACCCCTTTGTGTCGTTTTTTCCCCTCTGTGTGCCACAAATAATTTAAGATTGCGTTCTTGTAAACCTTCGAGCAATATACGAATAAGTTAGATTAAATCGAAGGAACTCTTTCACTTTCTCCTCTTCTTCCTGGGCCCCCCTCCATCCTCCCCCCCTCCCTAGGGATAACAACTGTTAGCAGTTTGGTGAGTATCATGCTAGAACTATTTCTACAAAATATATAATTTTCTTTTTTGCACAATGAGATCATACTATACAAATTGTCCTGCGATTTTGTTTTTTCAGCGATAATCCTGGATGTTTTCCCCAGTTAATATGGATGGCTTTGCATCAATCTTTTAAAACCATAACCTAATGATTTGATGTAACTGAATTATTTCTCTGTTGATGAACATTTGCCTTTTTAAAAATTTTCCCAATTTTAAATAATGCCCCAATAACAAAGATGATAAAATTCCAGAAAAGTATCAGGTACTTTTTTTATCTCTTGGTGGATATATTATTTGCAAATATTTTCTGCTAGTCTCTGATTTGTCTCTTCATTCTGTTTACACTATCTCCTGTAGAACAAATATTTAACAGTTTGATTAAGTCTAATCTTTCTGTTTCTGTTTTTGGCCCATACCCAAGCGCCGCTCAAGGTTTACTCCTGCTGGCTCTGCTCTCAGGTATCACTCCTGGTAGGCTCAGGGGACCATCTGGGGTGCTGGGATCAAACCCTGCTCGATCTTATGCAGGGCAAGTGCCCTACCCACTGCACTCTCTCCAGGCCTGAATAAGTCTAATTTTGAGGGTCAAACCTAAGAACTCTTCACCTAGCCCTACATCCTATTTTCTCTATTTTTTCGTAAAAGTTTTGGAACTTTATATTTTATCTTTGATATATGTCATTGATATATTGATACAAATATAAACTTAACTCAAGTTGATCATTGTATCATATCAACAATCAATTTGAGCTAAATTTTGCAAAATGTGTGAGGGCTTGGGGGTTTATTTTTGAACAACATTGAGCAGTGCTCAGCGGTTACTCCCAGCTTAGTGATTTGGGGTCCTCTTAGCGGTGTTCCGGTGGGTAATGTGATGCCAGTGATTGAACTAAACTTCCTGCTTGCAAAGCATGCTCTTATCCTTTTGAACTAGGTCGCTGGCCCAAAAGTATAACTTTTTAAAAATCTTAAACTTTATTTTATTTTTTTCCAAAACTACTTTTTGTTTAATCACTGTGAAATTGCAAAGTTCTTCATGATTAGGTTTTCAGGCATAAAATGTTTCAAAACCTGCCCTTCACCAGTGTCCACTTCCCTCCACCAGTCCCACCGCCCACATTGTCTCCCACCCACCACCAGCCTGCTTCCGTGAGACTATCTCTATTTTAGAAGCTTTTGCGCTGTGGTTTATAATACTGTTGCTAATCACGTTTTATACAGAACACTACCACCTTTTAGCACAAAGACGTAAGTTTGAAAGTTATGTTTCGTTTACTTGCAAACTGATATCAGTTGTCCCCAGTATCATTTATTGGAAGGACCGTCTTTACTAAATTATGTTGCAACTTCAAATGATTGATTGTACTTCTGTAGGCCTATTTCTGCATTCTCTAGCCTATTACATATAATCTTTCATCTTTATGCTGATGCCTTACTTTTTTTAATGGCAATAGCCTTATAATAATTTTGAAAGGAAAGGCCGGTAGTTTTAGCCTTTGATAAAAATGTTTTTCAGATTTGTTTCGGGAATTCTACAACTTTCACCTCTTTATATCAGTTGTAAACATAGTTTCTATTAATTTTGCATGTTGACCTTTTATGCTGCGACCTTACCTATTAGTTCTAGTAGCCTTATTTGTAGTCAGATGCCTAAGCACCATCAGCATTGCAGAAAAAATAATCTTTTCCCTTTTTGGTAGCCTTGGGCCCATGTGGGAATCATTCAGTCCGTCACTGTTAATGTAGGTCAACCAGAGACTTTATAGGCGCCTTTTGTCTAGTCAAGGAAGTTCCCTTTATTGCTAGTTCGCTCGAACTTTGTGTTTGGGACATACCCAGCGGTGGTCAAGGCCTACTCTTGGCTCTGTGTTCAAGAACTCCTGGTGGGCTTCGGAGGACCATATGGGGTGCTGGGGATTGAATCAGGGTTGGCTGCATGCAAGGCAACTGCCCTGCTTTCTGTACTAAAACTCCGCTCCTACTCAGACTTTTTATCATGGATTACATATTGTTAAATACATGCCTTGCATACCTAAAGAGATTATGCTTTTAATTTTGTTGTCTGTTATTAAGGTGAATTATTCTGATGCTAGGGTTTTTTGCATGATCTAGTATTGAATTTCTGTGGTAAAAATCACTTGATTCTGAGAAATTATCCTTTTTATATGTTGTTGGATTTGATTTTGTGATATTTTGCAGAGCATATTTGTATCTCTGTTCATGAGGAATAATGGTCTGTAGTTTTCCATTATTATACTCTCATTATCTGATTTTTCTTTCAGTGTAATATTGTTCTCATGGAATGAATTGGAAACTATTCCCTCCTCTTCTATTTTCTGAATGATGTCATGTACATATGGTGTTTCTTGGCCTTAAATATTTGGTAAAATTTCACCATTCAATCATTTGAACCTGATCTTTTTATTTGGGGACTATTTATTAACTACAAATTTCATTTCTCTAAAAGCCATGGGATTATTTATATTATCTTTGTGTTTGTGTGTGTTTTGTTTTGTTTTTTTGGGTCACACCTGGCAATGCACAGGGGTTACTCCTGGCTCTGTACTCGGGAATTACTCCTGGTGGTGCTCAGGAGACCATATGGGATGCTGGGAATCGAACCTAGGTCGGCTGCGTGCAAGGCAAATGCCCTACCCGCTGTGCTATGGCTCCAGCCCCTTATATTTTCTTAAATGAGCTTTGGTAGGTTGGATTTTTCAAGGATCTTCATTTCATGTCCCTTAAATTCATAGCCATAAAGTTGCTCATTGTATTCCCATACTATGCTTTTAATGCCTGTAGAAATTTATGGTCATGTCTCCTTTTTTATGTATTTTATTCTTTTTCTGTTTTCAATCTTACTGACTTGTCCTTGTTACTGTATCTTTTACACTGATTGCTTTGGCTTAGTTTTTTTCTAATTTTCTTTTTTCCCTTCAGTTTCTATGTTTTTTCTCCTTCTTTCGGTGGGACATACCTGGCAGTGCTCAGGAGCTATTCCCAGCTCTGTCTTCAGGAGTTGCTCAGAGCAGTGCTCAAGGGACCATGTATTCCTGGGGATTAAACTCAGGTCTTCTGCATGCAAAACATTTACTTAGACACTAGAGCTCTCTCTCTCCCTCTCTCTCCTTCTCTCTCTTCTCTTTATTTAGTTTCTTAAGTCATAAACAAAAATGGCTACTTTTAATCTTTGCTGTTTCTTTTTCTCTGTTTTTGTTTTGGTGGGGTTAATTCTGGGACTCAACACATGCCAGGCAAGTGCTTTTCTGTTGGGCCACATATCTCTGGCCCCTTATTTTTAAATATGAACGTTGAATGCAGTCAGGTTTCCTCTAAGAATTGCTTTAGGTACAGCCCTCAACATTTGATCTGTTTTTTAAATTGATTTTCTTATTCCATATTCCAAATTCCAGTAGGCGGGGGTCACACCCACCACCTGGCCCCCTGGCGCTGAGTAATCCCATCAACGGCCAAGACTCAGAGACTATAAAATTCAGCTCCTGGAACCGCGCGGCCGCAAATGCGGCCGCGCAACATCTTATCAAAACATCTTTTGTGACATCTTATTATCTCATTCCTACTTTGGACAAACTTGCAGGCTATCGAATGTAGCCTGCCCACAGGGCAGAGTCTGGCAAACTCCCCGGGGCGTACCCAATATGCCAAATACCAGTAACAATGATGGGTCTCATTCTCCTAAGGAGCCTTGAATATAATCTCAGGGCTAGGATGAAAGAGACGTTACTGGGGCCTGCTCGAGGCAATCGACGAATAACTGGATGATGAAAAATGAAATGAAAAATTCCATATTATTATTATTATTAGTAGTAGTAGTAGTAGCCATTAACAAATCTTACAATTTGTTGTGAGACGTTACTGGTGTCCGCTTGAGCAAATCGATGAACAATGAGAGGACAGTGAAGTGCAGTGCTACAGTAGTAGCAGTAGTAATTGCTTTAGGTACAGCCCTCAACATTTGATCTGTTTTAAAGTTGATTTTCTTATTTTATATTATTATTAGTAGTAGTAGTACTAGTAGTAGTAGCAGCGGCAGCAGCAGGCATCGAACCTTAGGTCTCACCCATGCAGGGCATGTGCTATACTGCTGAGTCACATCTCAGCTCTCCAAATATTTCTTAGCCCTAAGGAGATAATACAGAAGTTTATGTGCTTGCCTTGCATGCTGCCAACCCCACTTTGATTCTCAGTACTGTGTGGGCCCCTGAACACTGCCGGGAGTGATCGCTGAGCTCAGAGCTAGGTATTGGCCCACTGCATGCCAACTGGAAAAATAAAACCAGTCCCCCCCACCAATATTCTTTAATGCTTCCCTGAGATTCCTTCTTCAATGCAAGGATTGTTTAGAATTTTTTAAAATTTCCAATTGCTGGGGATATCTTCCTGTTAAATTCCATTTAACAGTCTGAAAACAAATTCTTCATGACTCATGAATTCTGTTCTTTAGAGTTTTAATATTTATATTACATCCCCCAGTATAGTTTTATTTGGTGAAATTACACATGTACTTGAAAAATATTTGATTCTTATCCTGTTGGGTGGAGTACTCCAAAATGCTATTTCGGTCAGGTTGTTGATAGTGTTCTGCTTTATTTTACTAGGAGACAGGAGAGTGAAATTTTCCATTTGTAATTATGGATTTGTGCATTTCTCCTTCCAGTTTTATTGGATTTTTGTTTTATGCATTTTGGTGTGCTGTTGTTAGTTGAACACATTTAGAATTATATTTTCTTGGAGAATGACCCCCCTTTTGTTATTTAATATTTCTATCTCTAATGCTATTACACATTATTTATTTGTTCATTTGGTTTTTAGACCATACCTGTTAATGCTCAGGGGTTACTCCTGGCTCTCCACTAAGGAATCACTCCTGGTGGTGCTCAGGAGACCATATGGGGTGTCAGGGATCGAACCCAGGTTGTCCACGTGCAAGGCAAGCGTCTTACCCACTGTACAATCTCTCCAGTCCTCTATTTCATTTTTATGAATCTTACCTTTTTTATCAATATTATTATCACAGATCCCTTTTGACAAGTGTTTATATGATATATATATATATATATATATATATTGTTTCAAACCTGTTTGTGTGTGCCAATCTGAGTTTCTCATTTATGGCATATAGTTGGTTCTTGTCTCAAGCAATCCCAGCACTGTTTTAGTTGGTGTTTATTTTAGCCATATAAAGTGTATTAAAAGATTTGTGTCATAATCTGCCATTTTGATAGAGGCTTGTTTTATCTATTCTTTGTTTCTTTTGTCCTCTATTCTGCCTTTTTGTAGGTTCAGATGGAGCCTTTTAATTTTGGGTGCTGGAGTTGAGTCCCAGGGTCTCATATATGCGCAACATGTGCTCTACATTTAAGCTCTCTCACTGGTCCTAATAGTTTTTTAATATTCCATATTATCCCCACTACTAAGTTATTGCTCATAACTTTAATAGTGTTTGGTAGTTGCCTTGGAGTGTAAAATAGAACCCTTTAGTTACTGGGAACATTCCATCAAACCATCTCATCCCCCGTCACTAGTAGTGTGAGGACATTGGAGTGTATTGCCAGTATCTTCTGGTTTTGTACTGTTGTCATCATGTCTACCACATGTGCTGCATATGATCCTACTCAGTCTAGAGGCACATGCCCCAGCGTTACTAATGTCGCTTTAGATTCATTATCTTTTCAAGCAAGCAAAGAGGCAAGATACCAAGTATATGTCCCTTTGCTCTGCTTCTAGCACTCTTCACTTATTTCTGTAGGTTCAAGTTTATTTTTGATGTCATATTCATAAAAGAAAAGCTTCTTTGAATATTTTATGTGATTTATATCAGCTGCCAATAAGTTCTCTTGGTTCCATTAGTCTGAGAATGTTTATTCTGCATGATTTTTGAAAAACGTTTTCACTGAGCCCACTCCAATGTGGAATTAAGTGAAAACTTAATTTTTTTGACTGACCTCCCCAAAAGCTCCTTCAGGAAATAGAGTGAAAATAAATGGGGAAAGATGTCACACCTCGGATGTCCATGGCATTTTTGTTGTTTTTCTTGTTGTTGGGCCACACCCAGCAGTATTCAGGTCTTACTCCTGACTCTGTGATTACCCCAGAATCACCCCTGGTGTTGCTCAGGGGACCGTATGGGATGTCTGGGATCAAACCAAGGTTGGCCACATGCAAGGCAAGTGCCCTCCCCGCCTTACTATCTGCCTGGCCCTCAGTCCACAGTATCATCTGCCTGCGTCCCTATACCTTTGCATTTTCCTTTAGTTGGAAAGACAAGGAGAATATGCTATCAGAACCTTGTTAAATGTAGCCACCATTGACTCTAAGCCTTAGAAGTAAACTTCAAGTGTCATAGCTGGCACCAGATCCGGAGTCTCTGGGAAAGGCGCCCACGTCACCTCATTACCTTTGTTCAGTATAACAGTTAGCCTTCCTTGGCTTAACAAACAGCCTTAGATTTGTGCATGTTGCAAATACTACTTTTCCATTTTTTCTTTTTTTGAGATGGCATATTGACATACATGTACTCATGGCGTAGCATTAGCTCATTAAGTATTTGGACACAGTTATTGTGGGGGCATGTTCTATGAGTGTCACTTAGACCAATAGTGTTGGTAGTTGTTGATAGTGTTGTTCAAGAGCATCCCAATGGAGGAACTGCAGAAAACGGCCACCGTCACAGGAACACAGGCTTTAGGCCAAATCCAGGAGCACAGAGGGTAGTTTCCTGCAAGTATACCCCAAGGACTGTGACTCCTGATGGCGCAGATGTCATATTCATGCCATTATTGGGATCAGGACCTGAGATGCAGCTGGTGTGAGAAGCTAGTGCTCTCTTCTGCCACTGGAGCAATCTGACGGATGTATGGCCCTCTCTTTTTTCCTCTTTGGTCATCTGCCGTCTTTCAGACTGCCAGAGAGGCTGACAAATGCAGGGGATCAAGTCTTCGTACCAGAAGACTCCATCCTGGGAAAGGGTGGAGAGGTGTCTTGGGGTTGAGAAACAATGAGGAAGTGGATTCCCTCCCAGCTCCAGAACCACTTTTTGCTCCTCCTGGCCTTGACTGCTTTGGCTCGGTGTTCTGAAAGATTATGTCTGGTCCAGCTTTCAGCTCTGGAAGAACTTACTCGCATATTGAAAAGATTTTGTGCTTTAGCCCATCAATTGGCTTCATATTTTCAGTTTTGCAGAACTGTTTACTTTATATCACCTTGTCCTTCTTTGCTGGATATATCCCCAGCATATATATTAAAGTCTGCCTTCCTCCCTCACAACCTCCCAGAGAGTTAGAGAAACAGGGTTCTGGAAAGAGAAGCAGAAAGTGCAAAGACAGAAGGAATCTGTTTGCCACAACTGAGGAAGGTCATTTTGGATTTGGCTTCATGCTTGTGGGACACTTCATGATGTCTGATTGTCTGCTCATACTTGTACCTGAGGGTCCACGTCTATGGTGTGGGACTTTGCCCTGTAGGCCAGGTAGCTAGAGTTAGCAAAAATAAAATAAATGGTCATTTCATCAAAGAAGAATGTCCTTTGTAATGAATTTACCCTGTGTGTCAGTCAGTCCTACTCCCAGGAGCTGTTGTTGTTACTACAGCTCACAGAGCACTATCATAGCACTATAGCACTTACACTGTCCTCCCGTTGTTCATTGATTTGCTCGAGCGGGCACCAGTAATGTCTCACAACAAATTGTGAGACCTGTTGTTACTGTTTTTGGCATATCGAATACGGCACAGGTAGCTTGCCAGGCTTTGCCGTGCGGATGAGATACTCTCAGTAGCTTGCCGGGCTCTCCGAGAGGGGCGGGGGAATCGAACTCAGGTCAGCTATGTTGGCTGCATGCAAGGCAAACGCCCTGCCTGCTGTGCTATCGCTCCAGCCCCGGGCCAACATGAATGAGTAATAGTGAGCGTGAAGTTCTCTGGGCAGGAGAATGCAAAGGTGTAGTTCCAAAGGCCAAGGCAAAAGTCATCCTAGACTGGTGATGCCCCTAGAGGAAGAGAAACAGCTGCTCCAGAGCTCTGGGCCCAGACAACATCCAGCTGCCAATCTGAGAGGGAGGTGAGCTTTCTGCATGGCTGGAGCCCACTCAGAGTCTGTCAGTGTTGTTGTGGAATGGCCTAGCAAAGAGAAGGGACAAAGTCATGCTCTCAGAGGAACAAGGGAAACCAAATTTATTTAGCACCAGTGCTGGCCCAGTGCACTACCACCACCTAGAATTCACCCCCAGTGCCATTAGTTCCAAGATGAGAAAGTCTTTTAGAGTGAACAGTGTCTTCTGCTCAAGGGAGAATCCTACTGACAAGCACACCTGTTGATCGTAGGCACACCTGTTTACTCTATGGTGGAAGGAAAGCAAGGCCCCTGTGTGTTTATGAGGGGCACCCATGGAAGTCTCTATTCATCTGGGGGCTTGCTGCCATGAGTCCTGTCTTTCCTAGTGCTTCGTGACTTAAGATTCTGTGGGTGGGGGGGTCAGTGCAATAGTATAGCGGGTTGAGCGTTTGCCTTGCATGTGACCAACCCGGGTTTAATCCCCAGAATCTCATATGGTCCCCCAAGCACCGCCAGGAGTAATCCCTGAGCACAGAGCCAGGAGTAACTCCTGAGCATCACGGGGTGTGACCCAAAAAATAAAAAAAATGTTCTGTATGGGACCCAGTTTGTTTTGTTTTTGTTACTGGACATTCTTTCTGTGTCCTTTGCAGGAGCAGAAACCATTCATTTCTGAGTTCTAAAAACTCTTCCTCTGTTAGAGGAAGAGTTTATTCCTTATTCTTTTATACTAATTTATGTTCTTAGCTTTTGCATGTCAGATGACCTCAGCCTCCGAGTTATGTTTGGAGGATATGTTGGAAGTTCCAGATTTACACAGCTACCTTGACCGTGGCTGATTTCATTTTTGAAAACTTTTATTTCTTTAGTCCATTGTCCTTGATTTCAGGATAGGAATACAACTTTATTTTATATATAATTTGTCTACTGGTCCAACAGAAATTGTCAAGTATTCCTTCTTCTGTAATGCTTAATCTTGTGCCAGAGGTCTGGAGCGATAGCACAGTGGTAGGGCGTTTGCCTTGCATGAAGCCAGCCTGGCAGAGCTGGGTTCAATTCCTCTGCCCCTCTCGGAGAGCCCGGTAAGCTACCAAGAGTATCTTGCCTGCACGGCAAAGCCTGGCAAGCTCCCCATGGCGTATTCGATATGCCAAACACAGTAACAACAAGTCTCACAATGGAGACATTACCGGGCTCGCTTGAGCAAATCTATGAACAACGGGAGGACAGTGCTACAGTGCTACAGTGCTTGTGCCAGAGATGGTGTAATGGTTTTTTTTTTTTATTTTAAAGGAATATATGTACAGTTCATGGGGGCCGGAGAGATAGTACAGCAGATAAGGCTTTTTTGCCTTGCGGCTGACCCAGATTTGATCTTTGGTCACCAGTAGTGATCCCTGAGCACTGCAAAGTATGCCCCGCAAGCAAACAAAATATATTTAAAAAGAATCAGTTCAAAATCAAGGTTTATTAAAGTGATAGCAGGTTACCGTCACTGAGGATAGGACAGAAAAGAGAACAAATATTACAATAGTGAAGGAGGGAATTGTTCAGCTGGGAGGAAGAGAAGGGACTGAAAGGGAGTCAAGTGTTCTGCATGAAGCCCTGGTGGCCACAGACTGCAAACCACAGTGTCAAAAGTTATCAAACAAGAAAAAAAAAAGTGCCTCTCATAGATGCGGATAGGTGGGAGGGAAATGAGGGCGGGCATTGGTGGAGGGAAGTCGACGCTGGTGAAGGGATTGGTATTGAAACGTTATATTTCTGAACCTTAATCATGTATAAGTTGGTCATTCACGGTGACTTAATAAGAAATTAAAAATAAAACGATAAGTTGAAAAGTAAATTTTCTGCCCTCCCTTTTCTCCCAGCTACACACTGTGTCTCCAGCTGTGGCACTGTGACAACCTACTGGGTTTTCCTTACAGATGCAGTGCCTGTGTGCATATATGTCTGTTTTGCACAAACAATAACTTGCTGCACTAGTAGTTTTCAGTTTCCTTCCTTAACACTCACACACAGTCTCTCTTGTGTATAAGTGTGTATGCTAGTGCTTGTGTATAATGTTAACACACACATATATGTATATATATATATATATATATATATATATATATATATATAATTTAGGTGGGAAAAGGGATTGACCCTACGGCATCACACATGGTCATACATGCAAGGCAAGTAATCTACTGCTATACTACGCATATACTATGCTCATATTTTTCGAGGGAATAAGTTCTATAATATCGTGTGTATAACTGTCTCATTATTTTTTGGGAGGGTCACACTTGGTGATGCACAGGGGTTACTCCTGGCTCTGCACTCAGGAATTACTCCTGGCCGTGCTCCAGGGACCGTATGGGATGCTGGGAATTGAACCCAGGTTGGCCGCGTGCAAGGCAAACATACTACCCTCTGTGCTATCGCTCCAGCCCTTCATTATTTTCTTTTTTGGGTCACACTTGGTGCTACTCAGAGATTATTCTTGGGTATGCATTCAAGAACATTTCTGGTGAGGCTCAAAGGACCATATGTGATGCTGGCTGTGTACTAGGCAAGCATCTAATCCTCTGTGCTATATCTCCAGCCCTGTGTCTCTTTATTGAGCTTAGTTCACTTCTATGCTACTTTTCCATCTAATTTTCTGTGCTCCTACTGGGCTGTCAGCACTGTGAAATTTGGAGGTGTTATGTGGCTGCATATGTAGCCACGTGCTCCAGGAGCTCTAGGACTTGTAGAATTGGAATGATTCTCGGCCCAGCCTCCTCCTAAGGGTGCCCCAGAGTTTTCAGCCTGTAGACCAGTGTACCCATTAGTTGCAATGCCTTGGCCTGACATCTCTTCCAAGATTTCATGTTTCAATACTTATAACAATGCAATCCTTTTCACTGTACCAAGATACTAGCACCAGTATTTGCTTGCTTCAAGTGTCCTGTTTCTGTGAATAATGCTGCCTTTGTAGCTAGGAGTGATTATGCTGGAAAATGGCTGATGTGACTTTCTTACTTTTCACTCCTAGCAGGAGTACATCAGAGGCAGAGCCCTCTGCCATCTCAGATATAGTGCATTGACAAAGGTTGTCTATTTGCCAGGTCACCAGGTGATAAATGATACTGCTTTTTATTGCATTTCTTTGTAAGATTGAACCTCTTTTCATGTATAAAAGTCGTTTGTCTTCCTTTTTCCACAAAATTATCTTGAATCATCAGTCTCTAAAAGGGTCTATAAGAAGCAATTTGGTTTAATCGATCTTCCTTTCAGTTCTTAAAATTTAATCTAAGTTCTTAAACTGTTCTTGACTAGGTAACACATTTACAAGTTTTAAAAAATTATTTTAAATTACTTTGAGAAATTTCACAGTCTCTCTGATTTCATTAATTTCATTCACCCTTACCACCCCCTACCCCAAGTAATCATTTTTTATTAGCTTTTTCTTTCAGTCCTCTCAGTATTCCTTTATATAGTGCAGGGAAAGAGCCAAGAAGCTAGCTAACTCAAACTGTTGAGCACAGGCCTGGCATACACATGTCCTGGATTTTATTCCCAGAACTGCATAGCACCCGAGCACCATAGTGCTGTCCTGGTGACCCCAGTACTATGGGACACGAGCCTCACTGAGCTGAGTATTGCCAGGAATGGCCCTGAGGACTCCCTCGGCCCTGCTTGTGAGACCCCCCAATAAATAAATAGGTTCACAGAAATCTATCAATAGTCTCTTCTTCCTCCCTTTCATCGAGGAGGGCTCTGTTCTGCGTCATCTTAGACTGTTCATGCAAGAGGCTTGCAGGCGGCTCACAGGTTACATGAGATAGGGCTTATAATCAGTGTCATCAGGAAATCAAAGGGTGCTAGGATGCCACTTCATATCTGTCAGATCAACTACAATCCAAAAGACAGTAAGCAGCCAGTGTTGGGGGCATATAGATCAGGGAAACCCTATACAATGCTGATGGAAAGAAGAACTAATGAAGCCCTTATGAAAAACAATATGGAGATTCCTGAGAAAATTAGATGTAGCCATTCTGGAGCTGGAGAAATGGCTCATAGGGCTGAGAACATTGCATGCAGGAGGCTTGAGTTCGATTCCCAGCACCATGTGGTCTCATAGACACCCAGGGACCCAGATGTTGCCTCAAAGCGAAAAAAAATTTTTGTATGATCCAGCAAGCCTTCTGGGAGTATATCCAAAGGAAATGAGATTTTACTAACTCAAATACATGTCCCTTGCCACTGACTACAGAGTTTACTAAACTATGGAAACCATGTAAATGTCCATCAATGGATGAGTGGGTCAGAAAGATGTTTCTGTGTGTACGTAGCCAATATGCTTCATCTGGGAATAAGGAATGCATGCCATTGGTGCCACCATGAATATGGCTTGAGGGCATGATGCTGCACTGGGTCAGAAAAAGGAAGATAGATATGCTGGAATATCACTTATATGCGGAATTTAAACAGAAAATTCCAAATTCATAGAAGCAGATAACAGTTTGGTGGCTGCCAGAATTGGGAGGGGTCTGTGGGTGAAATGGGTGTCCTTCCACGTATAAAATAAATAAGTCCGGAGTAGGGGCTGGAACACGTAACCTGGTGACTCTAGCTAAGAATAATGTATTAGAGAATTGAAAGTTGGTCGAAGAGGATATCTGGAAAGTTCCCAAAACAAGTTCTGGGGCCAGAGAGAAAGTACAATGGGTAAGGCACTTGTCTTGCATGTGACAACTTGGGTTTGATCCTTGGCTCCCCATATGGACCCTCCCCCCAGCACTGCCAGGAGTGCCCCCTGAGCCAAGAGGCAGGAGTAAACACTGAACACTGCCAAGTATGACTCTAAAGCAAACCAACCCCAAAAGAAGTTCTAGAATTTTCTTCATGTTAGTGACTAGAGATCATTACTTCCCCACTTTCCCTTTACTCCGATTTTTTTTTAACGTTTCCAAGAGGATTTTGTTGGGACATAAGTGGATATACCATTAAATTTATTCCTTTTTTATGGCTCTTCAATAGGTTTACTTTCTTTCTTTTTTAAATTTTGATTAGTGAAACACCATGAGGTACAGTTGTAGACTTACAAATTTTTGTGCTTGGGTTTCAATTATACAATGATCGAGTACCCAACCCTCCACCAGCTGTTTAGTCCTATTTTGATCACCTGGAGATTGCCCTCATGGATGGGATACTCATACCCTCATTGGGACGCTTTCCTGCTTTTCAGTCATGGTGTTGGCACACACGTGGTTGTGGCATACTAGATGCCACAGTTTGTTGTCACAGTGGGTGTTCCGACAGCAGTGCCACCCTATTGCTCAGGGCATGCTGGCAGTGCCCTGACTCTGGAATTATTTCAACAAGGAGCATGCCCTCTCACTGCACTGCACCTACTGGCCTCCTCATTTTGGACAGCTGTGCAGGACTTTTTGGTGTGGTTACACCACATTTATTCCACCAGTTCTCTATTTTGGGTACCTGGGTTTTTTTTCCACTTTTGGGATATCGCAGCCAAAGCTGCCACCTGGTCTCTGTGTATTGTGTGCATGTGCGGGCATAGAGGGTTGCCCTCGAGGGCTGGAACTGAGCATTCCAGGGCCCTGTTACATTCACACATAAGTGGTTAATGTCCACTTGACATTCCTGGGGGTGGAGCACATTGGCCAGCATTGGGCCTTTCGCCATGTGATGGAGAGGTGGTGTTGTGGTGACTTTAGTTTGCTGATTTTTCATTCAGAGGGAGCGCAGCCATTTCTGATGTGATTTCCTGGACTGGGTACTTTCCTGCATTTGCCTGTTATGACCAGTTTCTGGCTGAGGAGAACTGTGTGTTTTCTCCTGCAGGTCATTTGTTTGGACTTAGGTGAGGTGGCATCCAGCCCCAAGCATCGTGGCCAGGCCTAGCACAGCTTTCCTGGCATGTGTGCGGCCTATTCTCCCCACATGGCTCCAGCTTGATTTCTGTGCCAATGACCATACGCAGTCATTGGACCCTGGCTCCCCGGTGCCTCTGTGCTTTCCCTGGCAGCTTCTTGGCTGCCCATTTGCTCAGATGCTCCAGGTCCCTCCTGTGGCTAATGTCCTTCTGTTCTTCTTTCAGAGCTTTTGCCTGCCCTGATTTGGAGTGGCTTCCCTGGCAGTGCTCAGGAGTTCCAGGGGCCCCAATGACACTTCTCTGCCAATATCAGCCCTGCACTTTAGCATGAGAGCCTGAAGATGCAGTGCTGCGTGCCCTGTGGTGCCACTCTGGCCACACGGGCAATGTGGGTAGACCACATGCTGCCTGGGACCAAAGCCAGGTCGGACACATACCTATGCACTACCCCCCGTCCTGTGTCTCGTCCCCCGCAGCGACCCTCTTTATTTAGAAGCGATAATCCGGACCACACCAGCAGTGCTCAGGGGCCTCCCAGGATGTACCTAATGATTCTTGGGGAGCCATGTGGTGCTGGGAATCAAACCCAGTTTGAACACATGCAGACATGTTCCCTGACCTCTGCTCCGTTTTCTGGCTCCTCCTGGCTCTTTTTTTGTAATAGGGTGCTGGGGATGGAAGCCAGGGCTTCATACATGTGAGATGTGTGCTGCCCTGGACCCTCCCCAGCCCTGTTCTGGCTGTTTGATATTTTCTCTTTCACACAAGCTCCACATTCAGTGCCTTGACTCTCAAAGGATCAACTCTTCTCTCTGGCAGGGGGGCTCTGCTAGATTTTGAAATTGACTTAGGGAGAAGGACAGAGTAAGATTTTGTATTTGGCTTTTGGGGACTCAGGTTCTGGAGTCGGAGGTAACTTCCTGGGGTGCTGGGAGGGTAGGGGTTCTACTGCTAGAATTCAAACCCTGGCATTCCCCATGCAAAGCATATGCTCAGCCTTTTGAGCCATTTCTGTAGCCCAAGGTGAAGTCTTTCTATGCACAAGGAAAGTCCTCAGTTTCTTCACATTGGTCTGCAGACCTGTGTTCAATTGGGCTGTGACTGTAAATGGGGCTGTTGTCTGTATATGACAGGCTCTTGGTTTCTGTCTTGGAACGAGTTCCTCAGAAAACAGAACCACAGCCAACACGTGTGTGGGGGACTTTGTTGGGTTGTAATTGCACTGTCAGAAGAACAATGGAAAAGAGAAGGAAGGAAAGAGGATCGGAGGGCATGGCACCAGGTTAGACTCAGGAACCACACGGTCTGTCCACGGGCAGCAGGATGTGTGTACACAGGCGACAGGGAACCCTGCACCAGGGTGGGCTTCTTGAAGTCAGTAAGAGAGCGATGGAGTCCTCGGGTTCCTGGCTGGGGTTATCTCTTGTGGTCCTTTCACTGGTCACACAGAACCTGCGTTCTGTGACCCCATGTCTCCCCTGAGCCCACACGAAAGTGACACCTTCCTGCTCTTTTGTATTGGCTTGGGCATTGCAGTGGCTTCAGCCATGAAACAGGAGCCAAGTGTATACCCTGAGAATCCCAGTAGGCCCGGGGGAAGGGACCCTCCTCTGAGTGAGGAGCCGAGAGGCAGTAGGGTGATTGGGTCTGCCAGAAATGAAGCCCAGACAATTCTTACGCAGTCACATTACATCTGCTCCCATGTCAAGACTCTTACCTTTGCTGGTAGGTTTTTAGAGGATTATTTTGGTTTCCTAGACATACCTGCATGTCATCTGAACTAATTTCAGCTCCAATTTTTTAAAAATGCTGTGTATCATTTTCTTTCTTGTGTCCAGTGCATTGGCTAATGCCTAACAACTGTATTGATAAAAGTCAGAGTTTGTTTTTGACCTTGATTGGCATGCCTCCACTATTTTCTTGTGAAGAAAGATACGGGAACTTCATACCAGCTGAATGGCAGCTTCCTGTTTCCTCCGAACCTTGCTCCCACAGCATTTCCCTGATATGAGAACAGCATAGAGCCAAAAACTGAGATCAGGCAGCATTTATCCTGTGTGCACTTCCTGCACTTCCCCAAATGTCCACCTGCTACAACCACATTATTACTGATGGCATCATTTCCTCCACCTCCTCTTCATCCTCCTCCTCCTGCTCCTCCTCTTCCTCCTCGTTCTCCTCTCTCCTTCTCCTCCTCGACCTCTTGTTCTTGTTCTTCACCACACCCAACTGTGCTCAGGGCTTTCTCCTGGCTCTGAGCTCAGGGATTACTTCTGGTGAAACTCTGGCAGGGAGGACCGTATGGGGTGCCTAGGATTGAACTTGGCTTGGTCATATGCAAGGCATGTGCCCTACCCACTGTACTATCTCTCCAGCCTCATTGCCTTCTTTTCTTATGACTGAATGCTGTTCCACTGTGTGTATGTACCACATTTAGGACAGTGGCGGAGCTTGCTCTGTTCAGGCTGGTGGTTCCGAGGCTTCTGTGATACCAGGGTTGGACTCAGGGCCTGGTACACGCTGGTCACATGCTCCACCACTTGAACTATCATACTGGCCCCGGGCCACACCTTCTTTCTTTTCCCATGTACCAGTGAGGACCCAGTCTTTCTTAGCATGCCTGTTGTGAATCAGGTTGCATTAGGCATGGGAGGTTTTTTTTCCAGCCGATTGGGTCCACCCAAAATGAAGCCCAGACCATTCCTACATTGTCATGTTATATCTGCTTACATATCAAGACTCTTAAAAGCAGATATTTTGAGGGGCTGGAGAGATAGCACAGCGGGTAGGGCGTTTGCTTTGCATGCGGCTGACCCGGGTTTGATTTCCAGTGTCCCATATGGTCCCTTGAGCACCGCCAGGAGTAACTCCTGAGTGCAGAGCCAGGAGTAACCCCTGTGCATCACCGGGTGTGACCCAAAAAGCCAAAAAAAGCAGATATTTTGAGACCATTATTTCCATTAAATATACACCCAGAAGTGGGGTGCCAGATAATACCGATATAAAATTTTCATTCCACAGGAATGAATTTGTTGAGGGATGTAGAACACATCCCTATAGTGACCAGAACAGTGACTGACACTGCGAAAAGTTAATAGGGAAGAGCTCATGCTGTGTTTCCTGCTACACCTACAGATACGCGCAGACACAGGCACTGACAGAGGCTCAGGAGGAAGGTTAGGGCTGTGGCTCCAGTGGTAACGAGTGACCTTTGCGTGTGTGAGGCCCTGGGATCCAGGCCCAGCACACCACTGGGTGTGGCAGTGAGCACTACCACCACAGCAACAACCAAAAAGAGAAAACAGGGGAAAATAGAAACTTGGGGCCTAGTGGATATAAGTTCCTTTGTTTTATTTTGTCTTTTGGTTGTTTGTTTGTGCTGGTGGTTCCACAGGTACACTGAATTGTGTAGGTTCACTAGGTGAGGTTTGCAGTATGTCAGTTGTACTTCAATAAAGCATCAATGAGAAGGAAAGTCAGATTCTGACACTTGGGCTCCAGGACTATATATTTTGTTATATTATAAAGTTATCACTGAATCTTGTTTTACTAACATTTTTTCCATTGAAACATTGTTGGATAGAAGCACAGATGCTCTTGTAAACCAAACCATTATGCTCTTATAAAAACGTATGCTCTTGTTGCCTCAATATAAATAATATTTAAAATTATTGTTAATTTTATGCATTTTTCAGCATACCAGTGGTGATAGGATTTTTAAATGGAATCTGATAAAGCCACAGAGTCTATGCATTGGTTATGTAACAGTGAACCACCATTACATTTCTGGAGTAAACCACAACTGGGAAACTCAGTGTTTTGAATTATTTTATGGACTGTGCGTGCTAATATTTTATATTGCATTTTTGATTCAACACCCATATGTGAGATTGGGCTTTGGCTTTAAATTTGACTATTTATTTCTGTACAATCTTTAGTCCATTTAAGCACAAACATTATCCTTGGTTCCTATAAAAATTTGGAAGTTTTCCATATGCTAGACTATTTTAAATGAGTTTCAATTAACAGCACTTTAAACTTTTGGCAGATTTCCCCTTTAAACTACATCTAGTGCTTTTGTGTGTGTTTAGATCTTTGTCTCTCTCTTTCTTCTGTGGAAATTAGTCTGTTTAGTCTGTCGCTCCCTGAGTCAGTTTTGGTAAATTACACTTTTCCTGGAAAAGTATCCTTTTCATCCTGGCTATCAAGCTTATCTACATTTAATTTTCTAAAATGGTCTTTATGATTTTAAAACCTATTTCTACTTTCTTCAGAGTTATTTTTTGTCTTTTTGAGTTTGTGCTGTGCCCTTCCCCCTGCTGGTAAGATTTGCTGCTGCTTTCCTGTTTTACTGATTTTCGTTTTTACTCTGAATCAGTTGTGTGAGTGTGTGTGTGTGTGTGTATGTGTGTGTGTGTGTGTGTGTGTGCGAAGCAAGATCGTTTTTATGGAAAGTTACTTAGATGTACTCAGATGAGGGGAGAGAAAGAGAGAAGTGTGTGTTCAAGAGAGAATATGGGCTTCTCTGGAGTGAAAGAGCAAGCAAAGAGACACGTAGACAATTGATTGAGATACATGTTCAAGGGAGATCACGGGCTTGAAGAGCAAGCCAGAATCAGTTTTCTGATTCTTAGTCAAAAGGTAAACTTTCTCATTTTTAACCTTTAATTTTTCTTTAGTCTCAGAGCATGTTTGAATTGGGGAGGTTTGGACTGACCATATACAACATGTATATGTACTGGTCAGGGTTGCAATTTGTAAGCAACAGGCGCAGAATGATAGTTGCTATCTCACAGATTTTTTTAAAAAATAGTATATGTGGTTTTTAAAAGTATGTGGGATAGAAATATATGTGGATACTGATAGAGAGAAGTAGGTACTATCTTCCTGGCCTATATATATGATATGAATAATATATAAAATATATAATATAATATGCATGTATATAACATATATAACAATATAGTATAATAGGATGAGTAATATATAGCAATATAATACCAATAACAATATATTACAAATCCTAGTATGTATTATATATCATATATTATATATAAACAATGGATATAAATTATACATAGATGGTGCTCAGGACTTACTCCTGGCTCTGCAATCAGGGATTATTCCTAGCCGTCCTTGAGGAACCACATGGGGTGCTGGGAATAAGAATGTCATCTGCCACATACAAGGCAGTACCATTCTGCTGTTATTTCTCCAGCTCACTAGCCCACAACTTTAGTTTATTTTTTATTTTTTTTAATTGAATCACCATGAGATAGAGCATTACAAAATTGTTCATGATTGCATATAAGCCATACAGTGTTCCAATACCCATCCCTTCACTTGTGTAATTTTCCAGCACCAGTGTCCCCAGTTTCCCTCTCACCCCTTCAAGCCACCTTCCACCCCAGCCTGCCTGTCTGGCAGGCACCTCTTCTCTCTCACTCTCTCTCTCTTTCTCTCCTTCTTTCACATTTTAGGCATTAGGGTTTGCGAAACAGCCGCTCAAAGGTTATCGTGTGTAACCCTTTACCTGCTTTCAACTCTCAGTTCTTGTCCAGAGTGATCATTTCCAACTAATATGTCGTAGTGGATCCTCCTCTATCTTGACTACCCTCCATCTCCCACACCATTGATCTATCATTCACCAGTCCTCCTGGCCCACTTTCCCTGGCCTTGGATACTAGTATCATACTGGTTTTTTATATCCTACAAATAAATGCAGTCATTCTATATCTGTCCATTTCCTTCTGACTCATTTCACTCAGCATGATACTCTCCAAGTCTATCCATTTATAGGTAAATTTCATGACCTCATTTTTCCTAACAACTGTATAGTATTCCATTGTGGAGATGTCCCATACTTTCCTTATCTATACATCTGTTCTTGGACACTTCAGGTTGTTTCCAGATTCCGCTAGCCCATAACTTTTTATCTGGCATCTGTTATTGGGCACTTGGGCTATTGGCAGATCTTGGCTATTGTAAATAATGATGCAATGAACAAAGTCTTGCATATGTATTTTTGGACTAGTGTTTTTGTGTTCTTGAGACAGATACTTAGGAAGTGGAATTACCGGGTCATATGGTAGTGATATGTTGTATGTGTATGTGTGTTTTTTAATTTTTATACATCTCTATACTGTTCTGCATGGAGGCTGTTCTAGACAAAAGTCCCATCAACAGTGAATGAGGGTTCATTACTTTTTGCTGAACCAGCCAAAAGTCCCACCAACGGTGAATGATTAAAAAAAATAATGATCTTTTTCTTGCTTGTTGGGCTACACGTGGAGGTTCTCAGGGTTACTCTTGACTCTTTACTCAGGAATCACTCCTGGAGGGCTCAGAGGACCATATGGGCACTGGAGATTGAACCTAGGTCAGCCTTACTCTCTGGACTATTTTTCTTGCCCAAACATCCACATACCAACTGTATCCCCACCAACACTGGTTGTTTCCAGTCTGTTTTATATATAAATTCTCATGGGTGTGAGGTAACTGTCATTTTTATTTCCTTGATCATAAGTGATGATCAACACTTTAATTCACCCACCTGTTGGCATGGATGGGGTAATTTTATTGTTGCTGTTGAGTTTTATGAGTACTTTTATACCTTGGATAATAGCCCTTTGTTAGGTGCAAATATTTTCACCCATTCAATAGGATGTCTTTTTGTTTTAATATTTTCTTTCAAAACTTTTTGTTTTCTCTCTCTCCCTCTCCCTCTCCCTCTCTCTCTCATTATACTCTTGGGGTCAAGTCCCTGTTGTTTTTCTTTACATTTTATTGTTTTATATCTTACATCCAAGACTTTAATCCATTTTGAATTAAGTTTTGTGAATAATTAGCAATAGTGCTCTATTTTCATTCCTTTTTTGTTTTAGGGCCACATCTGTCTATGTTCACTTACTCCTGCTTCTGAGCTGAAGGATAATTCCTGGCAATGCTCAGGAGGCCATATCTGGTGCTGGATTTCAAACCTGCGTCGGCTCTGTGCAAGGGAAGTACCAAATCCACTGTACTATCTCTCTGTTTTCACTTTTTTGCAAATGGATATCCAGTTTTTACAGCACAATTTGCAGGAGAACTTCTTTTCTCCTTTGTAAATTTTTAGTTCATTTTTTTGATTTTTTTATTAGCGAAACACCTTGAGGTACAGTTATAAACTTATAAATTTTTGTGCTTGGGTTTCAGTTATACAATGATCAAGTACCCATCCCTCCACCAGCGCCCATCCTCCACCACCACGGGTCCCAGCATCCCTCCCACCCCCCATCCCCCCGTCCCCCCCTGCCTCTGTGGCAGGGCATTCCCCCTTGTTCTCTCTCTCTTCTTTTGGGTACTGTGTTTTGCAAGAGAGGCATTGAGTGGCAGTCATGTTTGGTCTATAGACTACTTTTAGCATGCTTCTCCCACCCTGGGAGGGTCCTCACAACACCCTTTATTTGGTGCTCTCTTCTCTATCTGAGCTTCCTTTTCACCTAGCACGTGTGGCTGGTCTTCATAAATGAACCTAAATGATCTAAGGGTGTATTTATTGATTGATTGATCCACATTTGATTTTTGTTCCTGTGCCACATTGTTTTGCTTATATTATCTATTCAGTATAGTTTAAAGCCAGGGAATATGATGCACTCCCATCTTTTTTTTCTCTGAATTTCTTTGAGTATTTGGGATCTTGGTAGTTTCATACAAAGTTGAGGCATGTTTGTTCTATTGCTTGAAGAATGCCATTGGAATTTTGATAGGGATTGCTTTGAATCTCTAAAAGGTTTTGGATATGATGGTCATTTTAACAGTTCTTCCAATCTATTAGCATGAAATATATTTCAATCTTAGGTGTCTTGTTTGAACAATATTTTATTGTATAATTTTTTCACCTTTTTATTAGGTACTTGTTTTTAATAGAATTTTGTAAATTACTGTATATGTTTTTTCTCTTCTATTTTATTGTTTGCATATAGAAGTGTAACATATTTTTGTGTTTTGATTTTGTAGCCTGACTTTTTATCATGTTGGTCTATTGTTTCCTATAGTTTTTCTTGTGAAGTGGTTAGGATTGTCTATGCGTGTATCATGTCATCTGAAAAGAGTGAAAGTTCAACTTCTTATTTTCCAGTTCGAATGTCTTTTATTTCTTTTTTCCGATCATTGTGACAGGGATATCCAATACTTCGTTGAATAACGGTAGTGAAGTTGGACAACCTCGCCTTGTGCCTGATTTTAGAGGGAAGGCTTTCAGTTTTTCACCATTGAGTAGGATGTTAGCTCTGGGTTTGTTGTTTTTGGCTGATACTCTGTTGAGGTATGTTCTTTCTATCCCCATTTTGTTGAGAGTTTTATCACAAACAGATGTTGAACCTTGTTAGATGTTTTGTCTCTGTCTATTGATATGATCATATGATTTTCCCCTGCAGAACTCCAGACTGTAGGGCTCTCAGGACTCCCTTAGCACATGACATAGCACTACTAATTAAGTTCTTGGCCTCACACCTGCCCTGGGTGCTTTACACTACTGAGCCACCTTCAGGTCCTTATACCCAGGGGTCATGGATGGAGCAACTGTCATGATTGCCTGAGGCTCACAGATGGCACCAGGGTTTAAACTCATGACCTCACGCTTGCCAGGCAGGTGGTTTAAGTTACCGAACCATCTTCCTGCACCTCCCTCCCATCACATGGTTTGTGTATTTCCTTCTGATGAAGTAGTGTATTACATTAATTAATTTTCATGTATTGAACCATTCTTTTATCCCTGGAATGAGTCACACTTGGGAATGATATGATACTTTACTGTATTCTTGGATTCAGTTCTCAAAAGTTTCTGATGTGACCCTTTATATCTATCTTCATTAAGGATGTTGGTCTATGCTTTTCTCTTTATATGATGTCCATGTATGGGTTTTGTATCAGGCTAATATTGGCCTCGTAAAATGTGTTTTGGAAAATTTCTTTCTCTTCAACTCTTTTGGAAGAGTGTGAAGAGGATAAGTCATCTCTGAAGGTTTGGTAGTAGTGTGAAACTCTATAGTCTTGCAGTTTTGTTTTTAGGGGAGATTTTGGAGTACTGTTTCAATTTTCTTGCCTTGTAATTGGTCAGTTAGAGCTTTCTACTTCATTTTTGGCTTTTTGGGTCAGTCAGCGATGCTTAGGGGTTATTCCTGGCTCTTCACTCAGGAATTTCTTCTAGTGGTGCTCAGGGACCATATGGGATGCTAAGGATTGAACCCGGGTGGGCTGCATGCAAGGCAAACACCCTACCCGCTATACTATTGCTCTGAATCCAGAGCTTTCTACTTCTTCCCAGTTCAATCTTGAAATGGTGTGTGATTCTAAGATTTTCTGCATTTTTTCTAGATTGTCCAATTTATAGGCATATGGATCTTCATAGCAGCGTCTATCTCTTTCTCAGCAGTGCCCAGAAGGAAGCCCAGGGCATCACATGTGTGGCATGCACTACACCACTGAACTAATATCTGGCCCCCATGGTAGTCTCTGACAGTCTTTAGATTTCTGTGGTATTTGTCAAAACTTCTCCTCTTTCATTTATAATTCTAATGGTTTTATCTCTGTTTTCTGAGTGAGCCTTGCTAAGGGTTTGCTTATACTTTCTAGCTCTTAGCTTTGTTGTTCTTTTGTATTTTTTAACATTACTTTATCATTTATCTCTGCTCCAATTTATGGGTCATAATACTTTATTAAATTAAAGTATCCCAAAAAGTCAACTATAAAAGTTTCTGGGATCTCGAGATCCCATCTTCAATAGTAGGAATGTGACACCCTATGACTGTTTTTTTAAACTATGAAGAAGTTCAAATGTAAAGAAAAATGAAAATACAGTTTCTTTATAAGCATTCTGTATCTTACTACCAAGCACATACTCTTTTGTAAACGCTGAAAGATTTTCCCATAAACCAAATTATATATAGGTACATACACGCATACTTATATGTGTAATGTGTGTGTAAAATATTAGTAGCTCCCCTCCCCGAATTTCCGCTCTTTTCCATAATCATCTGCATTAGTGTCAACAAATGGCCATAGAAACATATTACTTTGATAATTAAATATATAATTGTGAAGTTTGAACAGGTCAAAGGACAAGAGGAATAAAGAGCTATGTCGATAGCACATCTGGGAGTAAATTACTAAAATGCCTATCTTTGCATCTGCTTCAATTTTTATTATCTCCTCCCTTGTACTGACTTGGATTTTGTTTGTTGATCTTTTCCTAGTGCCTTTAGATGTCAGGTTAGATCGTTTACTTGAAACTTTCCACCTATATAGCTATGAACTTCCTTCCTAGTACTGCTTTTGCTGGGTCCCATTATCGTATATCTTGTGTCTTCATTATTATTTGTTTCTAGAAACTCTTTTATATTTTCCTTGATTTCCTCCTTGGCCCAGTAGTTCTTCTATATTTTGTTGTTTAGTCTCAAGATACTTGCTATTTTCCCAGCATTCTTTTTATCCTTAATTTCTACCTTTATAGCATAAGGATCTGAAAAGATACTTGATTTGATTTCAGCCATCAAGACTTTATTGAGTCAAGCCGTCAAGTCTTGTGCCCCAGTGTGTGGCCTATCCTGGAGACTGTTCCATGTACCAGGCTTCTGTTAATCCAGCTCTGCCAACTACTCATTGGAAGCTGTGTGTTGAGGTTTTGGGGTTTGTTTGGGCTGCTCAATGTTGAGAGTGAGGGTAAAGCCTCCTACTACCTGCCTATTTGAGCTTCTCAGTGAATTGATCCTTGAATTGATCATTATAAAATGTCTGCTTCTGATTCTTGTTCCCAGCGTGTTAGCTTGATGTCTATTTTATCTAATATAAGTATGGCTGTCCCTGACTCTTTTAGGTTCCTATTGGCTATAGGATTGTTTTCCAGCTTCTTACCATAGGCCTATGTTAACTTTCAGAGCTCACAGAAATGTTGAGAGGTCTGGAGAACCAACTTTGAGGTTAAGCAGTCAGGAAAAAACACTCCAAACCACAACTCAGATCAGGTTCTGGTGAGAAATCGGTTGCCGTCTGCTTGCCCCTCCTTTCTTGCTCAAAGGGGCTGAGGGGCGAGTGGCAGTGATGGTGCCCCTGCCCTACGAGTATGTAAACTAGTCACTGAGTTGTACATTTCCCTACTCATCCGTCCTAGGGATAAAGAATAGGGAAAGGAAAGGGAGCACAAAGAAAGTTTTTGAAGTCTCATCTCAAGATGGAACATGAGGTGAAAAGTCCTTAATCCACGTTTACCTTTTGCTCCGCCTTTACCTCAGCCAATCAGTGTCCTTGGCAGGGTGAGGTGACCTGAGCCTTCATTCCTGGGATGTCTGATTCCTTGCTTGACCTACCAGTGGGGCTTAGGGTGTCAAGAAATCACCCAAACACCCTGAAAAGTCTCCATTTCAGTTCTCAGTCCCTTGATGTGACAGATGGGGCCTAGAGGGACTATCTGGCAAATAATGAAGTGAGTGCCCTTCTATGATCATGAGCACAGAGCTCTCCCCTGACCTTCCCCCAACCCTTCTCTGCAGTGGGCATGTCATTGGACTGTTGAAGTTGATGGCAAAGGAACTGTTCCAGGGTCTGTGGAAGCCATCGTGAGGTCACGTTGGCAAGAGTGATGATCAGAGCAAGCTCTCTCGAAGGGAGACTGGGAGAGAAAGGGATTTGTGGAAATGTGGCAAATGGGTTCGACAGAGGACTCAAGACAAATGCATGGCCTTGTGTATCACTTCACTGCAAGGTCTGTGTAAGAGAAGGGACGTGGAGAAGGGTCCTTGGCAGCTCCAGTTGCAGTGTAGCCCTGTGAACGTTCGTGATTTGACAGGATGTTAATGGTAATCGAATTAAATGCTGGCCAGGGTTTTGACCAGTCATTTGTTATCTGGACACTTCCAGTGACAGGAAGCCAGTTATATAACAAGCCCCCCGAGCATTGTGTGACCTCTTCAGAGTCCATGTCATTCCTCAGCACCTGGAAAGATCTGCAGGCCTCTGTGGTCTGTTTGTCCAGCCATCCAGTGTGGGTCCCTGGCTCTGCCTGCCCCATGCCCCTGCCTCTGTGGGGACAGTGTCCAGCAGAGTGTCCGGGCCCAGGCAGCTGGAGATCCCATTAGGCAGCTTGGCAGCCACAGCCCCGCTGAGTCACACTGAGCTTCCTGTCAAGTGCGCTTGGCTTTCCTCTGTGCATTTGCTGAGCTCTTTCCTCCACTGTGCTCGCTGCTGCTGTTTGCTTTACTTTTAGCCTTGGCCCAGCAGGTCATCCTTCTAGTGTCTGCCTTCCAGGACGCAATTTGTCCCTCAGGCTGGTCTGTCAGATCTTTTTGTTTTGTTTTCTTGGTTTGTTGTGTGGTGGCGGGGGCGGGATCCAGGGCTTCAGCTCTCTCTTTATTTCTGAGCCATGTCTCTGGCCCAGTTAAGGTCTTTCTGGACCCTGATGCAGGTCCCTGGGAGGGAGGGAGTGTGGGAGAAAAGACCCAAGTGTGGTGCCCCCTGAGTGCGGGAATGGGGGAATTTGCAGCAACCACTTGGGGAGCATTTGCCAGCTAGGGTCCGTGGGGTACAGGGTGTAGTTGAGGCTGGGAAGTGGGTGAGATTCTTGCAGGAGAGGTGCTGAGGAAGCAGGAAGACGCGTGGAGCGGTTCAAGCAGTTCGAGAGGTGGCGGAAAGGCGGCGGCCAGGCAGGGAGATAAGGGGAGAAGGCTGGCAGGAGTGCCAGTTGTCCCCTTCCTCAGTGGCCACCGAGTGGCCCAGAACTGATTCAGTGTAAGACATGGCAGAGGGCCTCAAGCTGGCTGAAATTCACAGAGCCCTTGGGTACCTTATGGACTCCCCACTTCCTGGACTCTGTCCTGCAGAACTCTGGGTGTGGCCCCCAAACCAAACAAGGAACATGGTTGTGCAACTTAACCCTTTCCCAGGAATAGGGAACTTCTGGAAACTCGTAGACCGTTGCACCCAAGTACCAGTTGCTGAAAGCACAGGGAAAGCTGGAGTAGCACCCACGGTCACGGCTTCTTCTTACCGCCCCAGCACCCTGGGTATCTTCACATGCAGCGCTCGCATCTGCCATCTTTTCTCAGCTGAGGATCCCCTGAGGAATCTGTGTGCAAGTCTCTTCAGCAGTCACGATTTGGTGACACAGTCAAGGGTTTTGGATGCTGCCCTTCTCCTTTTGTCACAGTCCCTCTGGCCTCACTTATGTCCTGCCTCACAGTCTTGTTATGAAGTAGAAGGAGATCTCACCTGGGTGCCCCGCTGCTCTAGGTCCTGTCCGAGCGGTCAGAGGGTCATTGCTGCTTCCGCTTGGGTGGGGTTGCTCCTGCCCTAGGAAGTTCAGTGCTGTGTACATAAGAGCCTGGCTGGGGATTCGAACCCCCACCCTCGCTCTAGACGAGGGGGTGTCCAGGGCAGATCCCTGAAAGCAGCAGTGAGCTCCCGGGGAGCCAAGGGAGAGAGGACAGAGTGGACAGGGGGAGCTGGCGTTGATCTGAGCCCAGCGGGAACAGGGCACTGGTGTGACTGCACATGAGCTCTGGGCTGACCAGCTCTGTGAGGCACACCTGGAGACAGACCAGATGCAGAAGCTTGGCACGCTGAGCACCGAGCGGCTTGCCAGATGGACACGTCCTTGGAGCTTCTCTGCATCACTGTTCGTGCCATGCAGGCATGTCATGAGCTCAGAGAAATAGTCCCTACAGAGTCCCCAGCAAAGTGATTGGCTTTTGGGCTTCCAAGGCGCACAAGCCCACTGAGAGGGAGGCAGAACAGGGCTTTTTGTCCTGATGCTGCGTCTCTTCTGCCTTGGGGTAGATATGCACTTTCTCCTGCTTTTCAGCCACTGCAAAGAATGCTGCTGTCATATCCTAGTATCTGGCCCCTGTACACTGCCGATCGACTAGAATTCCTTCGGCGAAACACTTTGTCACGTGTCTTCCCCTTTCCACTACAAGTGTTTGGCATTTATTTTGTTGTTTTCTAGATGCTTGCTGTGTGTTGGGTTTATTAACTTGTCATCCCCTGGAATGGTTCCTGGGATGTCTTACCATGTAGATGTTCTCTACCTTCTGAAAAGAGATTGATGGGTCAGTTCCTTTCTGGTTTCTGGTTTCTGCATCTGAACAATTATGTTCACACCATACAAGGGAGAAAGGTACTGCTACAGACAAGTATTTGTTGCAATCTCAGAACAGGCAAGTTCTGGAAACTTGTGGGGGCTTCCCCCCACTTCAGTTGCCAGCCCAGAGCATGCCGGGAGGCCCGGCTGGGGTGGCGCCACATCTGTGTCTCAGTAGCTGAGGGCGGACATTGGTGTGGAAACAGGGATCAAAGTGCATTTCCTTAAGCCAAGCCCCCCTGTGTTTACTTGTCTGTTCCCCTCCCTGTGCAGAGCTCAGGCGCCCAGTATCATTCCTTCCCCCGCCCTCCTGCCGCCCGCAGTGGCATCATGTTGGGGCTCCTTCCCTGGCGGGTTCAAAGTGCCATGTGTGCCTGCCAAGTCCATTGCCCCCCAGAGTCCCACTGACCTGCAAAGTGTGGGGGCGTCAAGTCCCCCTCCTGCCTCTGGCCACTGTGAGAGATTGCTCCTTCCACCCGCAAACCCAGCAGAACTTTTCATGCGAGACGTTCCTTCTGGTGCTCTTGGCTTATGTGGCCTCTATGGCCTTCCCAATCTGTGACAGGAGAGGGGGACCTGCCTCCCAGACCTCTTTTCTGTGGTTGTTCACCACCACTTCATCTCCCCAGAAGTCAGCCCGTTGTCACTGCAGCCTCAGAGCTGACAGGCAGTCGGGCAGGGATGCTGGGCCAGGAGGGCCCATGTAATGGCATTGGAGTGACTGCACACAGCCCACACTTTCCCACCAAGTGGGAAGGGGAGCCGTCACCTTTCCAAGACAGGTGCGCTTTCAAAGGCCCTGGGCCAAAACTGTTATCCCAGCAACGTTATAAAGTAAATATGAAGGGAAGGAAGTGGGTGGTCAGACGCTTACCTCTAAGGCAGAGGCCTTACGCAGGGAGCTTTGACAGCTGACATCCTGTGAACGTTGACGAACAGACAGCTCACATGCACAGGGAACAGGCAGACTTTACCCTGTCACCAAGTCAGGCAGAGATGGCCACAGCAGAAGAGAGTGGACACACCAGTCTCACTGCACAGACATACCAGAAGCAGTTCCACGTGGGCTGCAAGCAGATATCAAGCACCAAGTACACTATCCATGAGAGGATGTTGTTGAATCTCCATCTGACCCTGGGGTAGAAAACCCTTTCTAAAGAAGAGACCGGGGTTAAACTGCCAAGGAAACACAGATTCTGTTTGCTTCTCGATGGACTGCTGCACTCTGTTCTTTAACAAACATTTAGTCAGCGTCTCCTATGGGGCTAGAGCAACACTGTTTTAGAACTTCGGGACTTGAGAAAGCTCAGGAACAGAGGGATGCAGTTGAATTGCATCATAGCTTTCACGTCCTAGCAGCAGGAGCAGTACATACACGGTGAGGCACGGCATTGCCGGAAGCAGCTCTTGCCATGGACACAGGACGCAGAAGCAATGCAGCCTCCTTGGGCCACTGACAAGTTCTGACAGAAGTGAGATGCTCTTTGGCTTTTGCCTGTCTGACCGCCAGAGCTCTGAACGAGCTTTCTGAGAGAAATAGGCCTCTGAGCATGTCTGCAGAATTCCCCTCCGTGAAACTCAGCACAAAGAATGTAAAGAATCCAACACAGAGAGGGAAAGTCAGAACAACTCCTGGAGGGACACACCATGAATTTAGTGTATCACCTCCCCCATGGAAGGCGAAGGACAAGAGGGACCTCGTAAGGATCCCTGGAAAGTCCCCGACTGGCACAGAGTGGGGCGAGCGGGGAGGGAGGGGGCAGTCAGCCCGGCTCCCCTGTTCACACGTGGCAGTGCGAGGCTCTGCTTTGCACAGCTCGTCCTCCGGCTCAGCAAACGCTGAGCAGCACTGCCTTGCACGTGTGTTCCTGGGGGAGAGGAAGGGCGTTGGGGTCAGCAGGGAGGAGGCCAAGGGAGTTTGCCTTGAACTGTAAACAATGAAGGGTTCTTCCTTCGAGCAGATGGATGTGCCAGGAGCCAAGCGAGTGATGAGATGGGTGGAAACTGAATCCCTTCCTTTCCTCTCCGGGTACCTGTCCAGGAGCCCGCTTCTCCCTTGCTGCCATTGAAGCATAAACAAACACCGGGACCCCCACACGGGCCCCTTCTCCGACTCTCTGCTTACTGCTGTGTGCCGTTTCTTCCCTCCCACCCGCCTTGCCGTATGTCACTTTGTCCATCGCCCATTGGTCGTGTTTGGAATGCACTGTGCCTGGCCTTGTTTCTCTTGCTCGTTTCTTGTCATGGGGCCACGCTGCCAGAAAGCCTTCCCGGCCTCTAGAGATAGGTAGATCAGTGCTGTCAGTTTTCCGATTGAAATGTGGAGCTGGAATCCAGGCAGAATTGGCTTCGATTTCATGCAGATTGAGCTAGAAATGAATCAGTCCCTTAGCAAAATGCACAGAGCTGTGTAGGCACCAAGCACAGTCAGGGCATTTGGGACAGTTTCCTCTCTGTTCACGCAGCTCTCTTCCACCCACGGATGCAAGAGCAGGTTTTCCAAAAGCTTTCCAAATCCACAGACTTCAGGGGAAAGAGTGGGGTGACCGCCTGCCAGATGGCTCTGAGCTCATCATTTTAAGATAATGCTGCAGTTTCTCCTCCCTAAGACCTTTTCTCCTTGAATTTTTTGTCTGGGGACCACACCCAGTGTGCTTCGGGGGCTTACAGTGCTGGTGGTGGAATTTTGAAGGCCACGACAGAGGCCCCACATTGCCCCTTCCTTTGGCCTCCACCTTCCCGCTTTCAGAGCTCTTGGATGCCCTGAACTCTCTTCAGGAACATCTGTGACAAACGTGCACCTCGAGGACTGAGCACGGCCCCACTTGGGCGTCTCCCTTGGCGAGCAGCATCTTTGCTGGAAAGGGGCTCTGGGGAGCCAGCGCCAGAGCCCTGCATCTGCTGAGAGCCCGGGCAGATGCTGTGCGGCGAAGGCCGCGTTCCTCTCCCTCTCTAGCCATGGACAGTGTCGACAGCCTTGCTGTGTATCTGTGCAAGCTTCCGTGGCATGAAGCCTGCTTCCAGCCTGTGGACCAGACAGTGCCTTGGGTTCTTTTCAAAAGCTGATTCTTCTTTGGGGGGTGGGCAGTTGTTTGGGCCATGCCAAGTGGTGCCCAGAATTACTCCTGGCTCTGTGCTTGTGTGTGTTAGGAGCCCCTCTGACAATACCCTGGGATGATTCCTGGCTCGGTACTCACGGAGATCATGCCTGGTGGTACTCAGACTACTTCCAGCTCGGTACTGGGGAGATCATACGCAATGGCAGGGAACAAATCAGGGTTAGCCACATGCAAGGCCTTAATCCCTGTACTATCTCTCTGTCCCTAAAGACTCCATTCTCCTCTTTGGGTTTCCATTCTACCGCTGCTGCTCTCACAGGACTTAGCCCAGGGCAAACTCTGTGAGCTCAGAGTTGGCGTGACTGATCAGCCTACACAGGAGTGTCGGAAGAGCTGCACGTCTGATTACTGACCTCTAAGATTCTGCCACCCAGAAAAATACTGACAACTAGCCAGGGCGGTCGGTGGCACTTCGGTTGACAATACGTGCGGAAGGTCAAGTGCATGTCATGTCGTGTGGCACACTTATCTCTGCCGAACATTCCTCCTCAGGATTCCTCCTTCCAAGGCCCAGCACACTGCAGAGATCCCGGGCCTTTCTGTGTCTGTTGACAAGCCGTGGAAGCAGATCCTGTGGGCCAGGCCATCTCCAGACAATGACAGGAAGTTATTCCACGCCTGGGACAAGTCCCGGCTCTGTCTAGCAGGGAGCAGAAGGTTACAGGCCAGCAGGCTGCAGGGTCACCAGCAACCCCAGGGCTAGTGGCCCTGAGCCAGGACAGAGAAGAGCAATATAACCTGCTCCTGGAAATTCTTGACCCTCTGCCCCTGGGTCCCACGGCTTTTGTGGTCCCCTTGGCAAGGAAGTGGAAGGCGGAGAGAAGAGGCCCTCTTGAATAAAGCCAGCAGAGAACAGAATGCTAACCAGAATTCGGGTGCTTTGATGCTGTTTACCTTGTGCGACACATCAACACACCCCAAACTTCCTGTATGTTTTCAAGATGAAACCACTGTGCAGAGTAGGGGCTCAACTTGGAGGACCAGAGATCAGGGAATTGCCAACAATCCCTGGGAGGGAAATAAATGCCATCTTTCCTTCCATGTGGGGACCACATTGGCATGTGTGAAGGAGATGTCAACAGCCGTTTGGGAAGTGCTTTCACCAGAGCACCAGCTGAGGTATAAAAGGTGTCAGTAAATCAGACCCCAGAAAGTGAGCCCTCCTCCCCCCACTACAGTCTGGCATCCAGTGAAGAGCACTTAGGGAAGGGTCAGTCCAAGGGACAGGAATGGTCGCTGGAGGTGCATTCCACTGGAAGACCTCCTGCGGTCTTGCTATGTCTCACTGGTAACCAAGCAACTCAAATGGGATGGCACCTGCGGTGGCTTTTCCTCGGGTTCAATTGCAATGAGTTTGAGTTTCCTCTTGCCAGTGAAACGAGCAATAAAAGGGGAGTCATCTCTCTGAGGACCAGCTATTTTCTTTTTTAAAAATATTTTATTGAATCAGAGTGAGATACACAGTTACAGGGTTGTTCATAATTCACTTTCAGTTATATAATGTTCTAGCACCCGTCCCTTTACCAGTGTACATTCCCCACCACAAATGTCCCAGTTTCCCTCCTGACACATCCACCCCCGCCTGCCTCTTTGGCAAGTACTTTTCTTCTCTCTCTCTCTTTCTCTCTCTCCCTCTCCCCTTCTCCCTCTTTCCTTTTGGGTATTATGGTTTACAATACAGATACTGAAAGGTTATCATGTATATCTATATCTCTTTATCTTTATCTACTTAAGACACTCAGTTCTTGTCCAGAGTGATCATTTCTAACTATTATTGTCATACAAGTCCCTTCTCTATCCTAACTGACATTTGCCTCACCACACTTGTGGCAAGTTTCCAACCATTGACCAGTCCGCCTGGTTCCTGTTTTTCCTGGTCTTGGATATTAGTCTCATGCTATTTTTTATATCCTACAAATGAGTGCAGTCATTCTATACCTGTCCCTCTCTCTGACTCATTTCACTGAGCATGACACTCTCCACTTACAAGCAAATTTCATGACTTCATTTTTCCTAACAGCTGTGTAGTGTTCCATTGTGTAGATGTACCATAGTTAATTTATCCAGTCATCAGAACTGTTCTTGGACACTCGGGTTGTTTCCAGATTCTGGCTATGGTGAGTAGTGCTGCAATGAACATAGGTGTCCAGGTGGTGTTTCTGCTGTGTGTTTTTGGGGGCCCCCAGGGTATATTCCCAGAAGTGGTATTACTGGGTCAAATGGGAGCTCAATTTCTAGTTTTTTGAGGAATGGAGGACCATCCATTTTCCAGAGAAGGAGCGGCCTTGACCACTTACTTCATGAGGCTGGGCATGTTGGCAGGGCTTGGAAGAGAGGGAGTGGGCTTTGGTCACAGTACTTCTGCCTTGTCCTCAATAGGTATCTGAGCATGTGATTCAGGACAAATCTGGCCCTCCTTCTCATGGCCACATGCTGCTGGGGTACCAGACCTGTCCTGCCACTTTTACCCCCTCCATCAGACCATCTAACGCTAACACTTGTGTAGCTTCCATCTCTGTCTCTCTGATCTTCTGAGAAGCTATGGGAGATCCATGTGGGTCATTCTGTCATAGCACTTTGTCTCTGAGACCTCTGGGGGGCATCAGAACCATATGTGGTGCCGGAATTTGAACCCAGGTCTGCTGTGTGCAGAGCCAGTGTCCTGTATGCTGTACTCTAGCTCCTCGAGTCTTTTTCCTTAGAGACTCTGATTTAGAAACTTCAGATTTCCAGCAGTTGTGATTAAACAAACAGGAGGCTGGTGCCCCTCCTTCCCCAGTTAGCCTCAGTATTGATGTCCACATCCAGTCTCACAGCTGGTCACATCCTGGTGCTGCTATGGGTCTCCCCTCATATGCGTGCGTGTGTGTGTGTGTGTGTGTGTGTGTGTGTGCACGCACATCCATGCACATTGATGAACTCACCACGCAGATTTCTGCCCACTGTGCAGTAACCTATTGGGTCTGGAGCTATGCTCGGACTCCTAGAGATGCAGGGAAGTGAGGTGACAGAGCAGACAGCTTGTGCTAAGGTCCCTGCAAGCTGGAGCTCATTGGTGTTTATTGACTGAGCCTTGGTTTCTAGGGCTTGGCAATTCTGCCTGTAACTTGAATGTCCCCCAAAGCAGTCCCACTTGCAGCTCTTCCCCTCTCTTGGACCAGTCCACGTAACCTGAAAGCCTCTTCCAGTCAGTCCAGGTGTAGCTGCCTGGGGTGCTTATCAGCAGATTTTTCCATGCGGTGCTCTCGCTCAAGGACTGCAGGAAGGGCAGCAGAATGGTTGGAGCCAGAATGCGGCTCTGGGCACTGCTGGGCCGGATCATATGGGTCACATCCCTGTGTCGGGAGGGGAGGACGCCCATAGCCTGTTGGGATGGTGAAGCCCTAAACTGCCCTTGCTGAGGGTGTGGCCCCATGATTCGATCCAACTAGATGCTGGTTTTGTTCACTTGGGCTGAGCTGGAAAGGCTGGCTCTGAGGGCAGGTTGCTGACCCATCCTGTGCACATGCAAAGGAAATGATTTCATCGTTTCGGGATTTCACCACTGCAGAGGGGCAGGGGGCCAGTTCCGCTGCAACAAAGGGACGGCAATGACTCTTGGCAGAAAGCAGTTGAAATCAGAGGTGTCTCTTTACAGCCATGGAGACTCAGGATGTTTCTCAGTTCACGGCAGCATCTGTCAGCACTTCAGTTGCAACCAACTTCAATTGGTTCTCTTTTCAGTGTAAGTAGATGGAGAGCAGGAATTAAGTTTCCAATGCCGGGCTTGCCTGTGGCAGGTATCAGCCTTGGCAGCATGTCTTGTTCACCACCAAAAGCTCCTCTTAGGTCTGCCCTGCTGAACCTGGAAAGCAGGCTATAGCATCTAGCGACAGACTGCCGGGTTTCAAATAGGTCTGGTATAGAGCCCTGCCAGAGGCAGTAGGAGCAGCTGAGTGACCGGGTGAGTTTCCTCCCTGGCCCTGCCCCTCAGCACAGAAATCTGTGATGATCCTCTTTCTCTGGAGTCAGCTTTAACCGTGGGCCTGGAGTAGCACGGTGTGGGCTGTGAGGTCCAGCCACTCTCTAGTTCCTGGTCAGCTTGCCTGGAGAGTAATGAGGTCCTCTGGACATATCTCTGAAGCCCCAAAGCTCCCTTAGTGGCCAACCAAAACCAACCAAGGGGAGAGAGAGGAGGATCCCCAGGAGGTGAAAACTACGTGGTAAATTCCAGAATTCCAGTGATGCCAAGTGAACTAAGAAGAGGGGACAAGTCAGGCCCAAGATGGACATGGGATAGTGGCGGGGGCGTGGAATGCCCACATGGAAAAGCAAAGTGGCAAGAGCAGGAGGGAGGCAAGGCTGGTTAAGATGGGGCTCTTTGGGCAGGTGGATGAGATTGGATTTTAGTAATCAGGCTGCGGGAAGCATCACTTGATCACTTGACTTCCCGTTAATCATTGATTTGCTTGAGCGGGCACCAATAACGTCTCCATTCATACCTGTTGCATGATAGTGTAGCCCAATGGCGTCTGTTCGTTCAAGGAACACAAGGAGCCTCAAACCAATCGTTCAGGGTCTTGACAAAGAAGTCTGACCATCTTGTAGGTGGGCGGCCATGTGGTCTTTTGATGTCCCGTGGAATCTAGTCGGTAACGGCTCTAGTCCAGCAGTCGTCTCCAAATCTCATTAAAATGGCAGAATAGGAACAACCCACCCACCCTCGTAGCAGCATCTCAGGAGCACCATTTCAGCTGTGAATTCCTACTCTTCCATGGCTTGGGAACCCCTAGAGAATAAGAGGAAATACAAGAATCAAGCATTTTATGGTGATCTAAAATGCCTTGGCAAACGAGACAGCGTCCCTGATTCTTGACCGTCGACGGAGGTTGGAATTCCGGATTCTTTATGTCATTTGAGTGAAACGTGATACTACAAGCATAGCTCTTTCGATTCCTCTTTGGGAGACCTGAATAGCATTCTAATTTTGTTTGCGTAGGGCCCAGGTCTCTGAGGCATATGTTAATGCAGGAAGAACAGTGGAATCAAAGAGATGTGCCCGAAGCCGGAGGTTCGTCCTCTTAGCTATTTCTTCCACGCTCTTGAAGGCATTCCAAGCCGCTCTCTTCCTCCTGTGCAACTCAGGTGCCATTTGTCATGTTGACTTCTCGACCTAGGTACACGTAACTGTTGCATTCGGAGATGGTCGTTGCACTGAGAGTGAATCGAACGTCAGGAATGAGACTGTTTCTCATAAACATTGTCTTCATGAGATTCAGCTGGAGTCCGACCTTTCCACACTCATGGTCGAAATTGGCCAGCATTTGTGCCACTTGGCTAATGTTTGGTATTATTAGAACAATGTCATCAGCAAAGCAGAGATGGTGCAGTTACCGACCGTCTATCTTCACTCTCATCCCTTCCCATTCTAGTCGTTGCATGATGTTCTCGAGGGTGGCACTGAAGAGTTTTGGTGAAATGGTATCACCCTGCCGAACCCCTCTCTTAACATCGGTGATCACTTCTTTGTAGAATGGTGAGGGCATATTCAGGGGGAGGGCATATTCAAGGGGATTGAGAATTTTGAAAATCCATTGCTTTCTCTGCTTAGAATGAATTTGTGGATACAGTTGAATGTCTTTGGGGAAATGAGTGACCTTAGTGGTTTGGACAGAACAGGTCAGGAGATGCATGGAGAGAGGATTGATTTGGAATGTGCCCAAAGTAGAACTTAACAACAACTTGTTGCCGATGTGTCTGCTTAGTGCATCATCTTGGTCAGTATTAGGTCTGTGTGTGTGGACTCATTCCTTTCTACAAGTCCCATCATCCTGTTTCTTTGCGTTTGCCTGGTAGAGTAACGGGGTCACCATAAAATGCTTGATTCTTGTATTTCCTCTTATTCTCTAGGGGTTCCCAAGCCATGGAAGAGTAGGAATTCACGGCTGAAATGGTGCTCCTGAGATGCTGCTACGAGGGTGGGTGGGTTGTTCCTATTCTGCCAGTGCAGACTCGAAGATGCTTCACAAAATTGCTTCTCAGCTCTGTCTCCTCACAGTTCCAGGACAGACATTGATGCCCAGAGGTTCTCTCTTTCAGATAGATTTTATGTATGCTGGCCTTTTCTACCCTCTACACCCTTTTAGTGCTTCCTTTCTTCTGCTCTATGGTCAGTTCCCTCTTCTGCTAGTGGAAAATGCACATTCCTGGTGTGAAGCCAAATGAGGAGGAGAAAGATGAGTCCTTCTACGTGTGCATTATACGAGAAAAGGTTGAATCACAAATCCATAATCGAAGGAAGGGAACCTATACTCTGGATACAGAGTAGAGTTATAGGAACTCAATTTAGGGTACCTAAGTGAGGGGGATCTGCAGGTCAGTAAGTGATGCTCAATGCACATTCTTGGGTCCGAGCCAGGTCTGATGAATTCAGCTCTTTTGAGCAAAGGGGCAGGATGTCATCTGATGCACTCCTGGTGATTCCATTTGTTTCTTCCTGTGCTTCAGTTCAGTAATGAGGTCTTGAGTGTCCAAATATGTCACTTTTGACTGTTATATTTCAGACACTGTATTGTTGTGTTATAGTATCATGGATCTCACTGGCAAAGCATAGGACAGCATTTGGCATGTGGGGTGGTACTGGGATCTAGCTTGGAATCTGATGTTCACAGGTTAGAGGCTTGCCCACCTAGCCCCTCCTGGGCAGCTGAGATGGTGTCTTCCACCTTGCTCTTGGCTATGTCCTCCATTTCTCTTTCCGGTATGTGAACGCTTTCCTTTCAATCTCGAACATAAAAATAGTTTGGAAAGTCATGTCTGCTTAGTGCATCATCTTGGTCAGTATTAGGTCTGTGTGTGTGGACTCATTCCTTTCTACAAGTCCCATCATCCTGTTTCTTTGCGTTTGGAGTATTGGGGCAAGGGGTGCATGACACAGTGGCTCTTCTAGTGTCTGCATTTGCTTGGCTTTCTTTACTGACCTTTGACCTCAGCAAGCAGTGTGACCTGCCATGTGCTCCTGTGAGTTGCCTCTACTCACCAGCTGCTTTGGCTCGGGCTCCACATGAAGTCTTCTAGGGATTTCATTGACTGTCCCAGCTTCCCCCACTCGCTCCTCTAAAGCTCCATGAGTTGCTTTGGAATTCGCCTCTCAGTGTTTCTTGTTTCTCTTCTCACACAGACTTCGCCCATGCCTGGACAGTGCCTTTTTGTCTGAACGTGATTGCTTCATGTATGTGCTCCAGCTTTCTCGTATCTTCTATGAGTAGGGGCATGCTCAGTCCCAGGTGCACCTAGTTTCTGAAGTAGAAGTTCTCTTGCGTGATTGGTGGACGGGAGTCTGCAGGGCTGCAAGCCAGACCACGCTGACTGCAGGTTCAGACAGCTGAAACAGACTGCTCCCCAGCTCTGGACACCCAAAGTCCTAGGTCAAGGGGGCTGTCAGCGAGGGGTTCCTTGTGAGGGCAGGCTATCTTCTCCCACTGATCCCAGGACCACCTAATCACTTGAACTTGCTGAAAGACCCAGTGTGCAAATGCAGCCATTAGCTATGGTCATGGAGAGGGGGGCAATGTCATACTGCAACCTAGGAATTTAGAGTTCCACCATTTGCTTCAGGTTGAGATCAGACTCTTATTTTTTAAAATTTTTTTAGTGAAACACCATGAGGTACAGTTGTAGACTTACAAATTTTTGTGCTTGGGTTTCAGTTATACAATGATCGAATACCCATCCCTCCACCAATGCCCATTCTCCACCACCACTGATCCCAGTATCCCTCCCTCCTCTGTGGCAAGGCATTCCCTTTTGTTCTCTCTCTCCTCTCTCCTTTTGGGTACTGTGGTTTGCAAAAGAGGCATTGAGTGGCAATCATGTTCAGTCTATAGTCTACTCTCAGCACGCATCTCCCATCCTGGGAGGATCCTCCCAACACCCTCTATTTGGTGCTCCCTTCTCTATCTGAGCTGCCTTTTCTATCTGAGCAGAGTGTGTGGCTGGCCTCCAAGCCATGGAGTAAACCTCCTGGTACTTATCTCGATTATTCTTGGGTGTTAGTCTCCTATTTTGTTACTTTATGTTCCCTAGATGAATGCAGTCTTTCTATGTCTGAAGATCAGATTCTTCTTGAGTCGCACATAGCCCAGCTCTGCCTTGTTGCAAATGAGATCAGCAAGGTGCCCTGTACAGAGGAATCTTCCAAGTCCTTTTTGTCTAAAGAAAGACACAAATAACCAAACCTTAGAAAGCATGTGCAGGGAATACTTTGCGAAGGGTACTAGGAGCTCTCAGTAAGCAACACCCAGGTCAAAAGCAGAACTTTGCTACTTCCCTGATTTTCATCACCCTTTAATGCACTGCCCCCCAATACTCTTTCCCACCCTGAGTTCTGATCCTGGATAGAGAGGACTCTGAATTTCTTGGGTTATTATCATGCACATGACCACCGTTCTAGCCTCAAAAACTCAGTTTAGGGTCTGAGCAATAGTACAGCAGGGAGGGTGCTTGCTTGCCTTACATGCAGTCAACTTGTGCTCAATCCTCAACACCCCCTATGTTCTCCCGAGCCCTGCCAACAGTGATCCCTGAGCACAGAATCAGAACACAGCCCTTAGCACTGACAGGTGTGGCCCCAAGACATAAAATAAAATTTAGTCTAGCATGTTTACTTTATTATTTTATTTTATTATTTTGTGTTGGGGGATCAATTCCCAGTTCCTATACAAGCAAAGTTGCTCTGAGTCACTCTGTACCAATAATCTTTTACCTTATTTTATTATTACTTGAGTGGGGGGTTGGGGCCACACCCACTAGTTCTTGGGCATCTTTCCCTGGCAGTGCTGGTGGGACCATATATGCTGGGGATGGAACCAGGATGGGTAGCATGCAGGGCCCCTTGTGTTGTCTCCGCCCCCACTCTATCCATTGTCACTTCTCTGTCCTCTCTTGTTTAGCTGTTGAAGAGCTCTTGGCTTTGATGCACAGAGTAGAGTAGACTGTGCCCTTCCTAGTGGCAGCTCTGTGTTTATGGCCATGACGAACACAGCGGGGTTGTACTCCCTGGCATTTTCCTGGCACCTCGTCCATGCTCTGTAAACGTGAAGTTCTTAGTTTGTGCAGCCACAGAGACCTCGAGGTCTGATGACTTGATGTACAGCTCCAGGCGTGGTCTCTGTGGCCTGGCTCGCTGTGCTCTGGGTGTGGCCCTGATGCCACTGGAACACTGATGATAGCTGGCCGCTTTCTGAGTCTTTGGCTCCTGGCCCCTGGCCTCTGCCTCTGGAACTGCAGGTCCACCCGTTAGCCTTGAGCCCTTAAAACTGTCATGCTTCTCAACAACTCCACTTCTAGGTTGAGGGGGAACTTCACAGAAAGATATGCCAGCAACGGCCCCTGGTTTCGAGACATCTCCATGTGAGACAATGTCCAAGAAACTTCTACTTTCTCTGCAAAGGGCTGCATTAGGGGTTCTCCCCTTGACCCCTCTCCTGTTCCTGGTCCTCCAAGTCCCCTGCCCAATGTGTCTGCCAAGATTTGTACTTGTACTCTTGATGCCTCTGCTCTTCTTATGGCTTAGCTCAGGCAATTGAGTGTTCCTGTGTGCCCCCCCCCCCGCACCCCGGTGTGGTGGCTTTCCCTAGTCAGCGCTACTCTGCTCATCGCCTTTCCACTTCCTCGCATGCACAGAAGGTTCATATGTAGCTTGCTCACCAGACCTTGTATGCATGTGTTTGTGCGTGCATGTGTGTGTGTGTGTGTGAGACGGAGGGGTGATTCTTGCCCTGTCCCACAGCTCTTCAACACTGCCCTGCTGACCTGAGCGCCTCCTGGCTTCTGGGGACTGGTTCTCACATGCTCCTGAACCATAGTAACTGGCAAACTGTGTGTCCCCCCCCCCCCCCATTGCTGCCCCACGTGATTCAAGGCCACGCACCCAGTTTCCAGGAAACGAGAGCAGTTCACTTGAAATGCGCGTCCGTACTTGGCCTGACTTCCTCTTTCAGAATTGTTTTTGGGAAGTATAGCACAGTTCCTCATCACGTTTCCCTCCGCAAGTGGCCTCTGGAAACTTTGGGGTCCCCCGGGTCCGCCATGAAAACCTGCTTTAGTAGGCAGGCACAGTATTGTCTATCCACCTGGGGGCAGGGACCAGGCATTCCATTCCTGATGGCTTCCATCTCCCAGGTAGGGGCATCAGTCAAGCGTGCAGCCATACTTGAGGGACTAGTTTGTTCCTTATCCTGGCTGACATGGATAGACTGTGTGGCCTCATTCGGACCAGGTCGTTTGAGAGAGTGCGCCTGCCCCTAGGGTGCCTGGTGCTGGCTATTGGGAGCCCTGGGCGGTCAGTGGAGACTCTGTCTTCCCCTTTGCTCTTCCATCTAAGCTGGTAGGCTTCCAGAGATATCAGTGACACAGACAGCTTCCTGTCCCTGTGGTCGCTGTGGCTCCCGCTGTCACATAGCCTCCATGGAAAGCCTCATTCACAGCAGGACCTGGCAGCATGGGCTGCCCCAAGTGTGCTGGACCAGAGTACTGAGCACGGTCACTTGCAGAGATGAGCAGCTTCCTTCATGTCTCTCAGCACCAGCATTGAGACCACCTTCTCCAGGCCTCTTGCCAAGGAGATAGTGCATGCATTTCTCTGTGGGGTGTGCACCTCTTCTGGGCACTGACTCCACAGCTAACAGATTTTGGTTGTTTTGTTTTATATGGGGGGGAAAACTTATCTGTGTTCAGGGATTACTTGTGGCTCTGGGCTCAGGGATCACAACAGGAGGGCTCAGGGGACTGAGGATCAGCCATGTGCAAGACAAGCATCCTACTCACTGCACTAACACTCCATCCACAAACCTTTGAGGTCAAGGCTGAATAGGGAGCCAAGACTCCCTAAATGCACTCCCCCTCCAACTTCTAGGATCAAAGCCACCGCGCCATAGCTGGACTCGAGTTTCTCCACAACTTCAGGAGTGGCTCTTCCTCTTCCCAGAGACTCGTGCATGAAGGCAGCATCTTCTTGTGTTCCCCAGCAGGGCACTGTAACTTTCAAGTGGAACAGCCCACACCAAGCCTTTGTGACAAGCGAGACCGGGCTCCTTGCCTATGGCCTCTCGATGAGAGCCATCGGCCTGTTTGTGTGTTACCCCAGGAACACAGCTCTAGAGAGCCAGCTGGACTTCCTCCTACACAGTTTCACTTCACTTTCCCCCTGACCTACCCCTTCACTTAAGCTCAAATCCACTCACTCAGCTGCCCAGCCGTGTGACCTTGGGCACAGTCCTGCTCTTGCAGAACTTGGATTTTGAGGTACACAGAAGGACAGCTACTTGGTCTCTCTTCTATGGGATTGTGCTGGAGATAAATAGATTATGGTACAGCACTTAGCAAATGGTCTCTCCTGAAGGAATCTAACCGGCATGTGACTGAGTCCAGTCAAGCTGTGATGTCATCTCCATTAGGTTAATCCCCAGGCAACCACTGCTTATAGACAATGCTTATCCTCTTTGCTCATCAATGCCCCACATGTCCTCTGGGCCTCGAAGTTCTGTCAGGGTCAAATATCTAAGTGAACTGATAACTGATCAGGACCAGAACTTGTGATCCGCATGAGATAATGGCCAGTAGGTTGCTCCCAGTTCTTCATTATTGAGGGGTTTGAATGTAGAAGTTGAGAATTCCATGCCTTTGTGCCTTCCCTGTCGTGACTGAACTCACCCCATCCTCTGGCCTGTAGGTTTGTGCTTCGTTCTGTGTTTCGTGCTTGTGCAGCCTTAGACTCCTTGAAGAGGGAGTATGAGGGCTGACATGTGGCACATGCAAAGCCCTGGACCCCATCTGCACTCCATAGGCCATGCCCCAGCACTGCGTGCTGTCATCTGGGGCACCACGGCACCCTACCTTCACTGAGTGTCTCCTGCTGGGCAGACATGGGTGTAACAGCTTGAAGGGCCACCTTATCCCTCTTGTGTTGTGCACATCACTGGGTGGACATTGAGGCATAAGTCGCGGGTGCTAACGCTGCATTTAATACCCTGCAGGCCTGGCGCCGGCGCTGGTTCGTGCTGCGGCGTGGCCGCATGAGTGGCGACCGTGATGTGCTGGAATACTACCGAAGCCAGCGTGCCACCAAGCCCCTGCGCACCATCGACCTTCGTGACTGCGCTGTGTGCACACACACTGGCCCAGGTTTCGTGCGCAAGGAGTTTCAGAACCGCTTCGTCTTCGTAGTTAAGACTACTGCGAGAACATTTTACCTGGTGGCCAAGACTGAGGAGGAGATGCAGGTGTGGGTGCGCAGCATCAGTCAAGTGTGCAACCTCGGGCACCTGCAGGATGGCACAGGTAAGAGCCAGGGCTCATTTCCATGTTGGCCCCAAGCCTCAGAGGGTCCAGGCTCCAGCTGGGAATGAGTCCTGCAGCCGCAAGGCCACAGGCGATGGGGCTGCACCCACCAGGACTCTGCTTGCCCCCAAGCCACTGCCAACTGTCCAGAGACATCAGCAAGTCCAGCTTTTCCTCCAGGTGCTCAGCATGCAGAGCAGGGGTCCACAGACTCCCACCTTCTCAGCAGCCCTCAAGCATCCTCGTTCCAGTGAGAGCTGCTGAGACCCAAGGCTCTTTCTCACTCGCACCTGCACACATGTGCTCATGGGATGTCAGACGTGTTTTTGGTTCATGTGGGACAGCTTCCTGTCCATTTCGTCATGTGCAGACACCCACTGTCCACTTCTCATTTTGAGGGTCTCTTCCCATTGTGGCTTTTGGTGGTGAAGGGTCCCTGATCTTTGCACTCTCGGCCCTTTGATTCTGATCTACTTTGCCACTCAATCTAGCCCCTAGATTTGCCCCAATCTGATCCTAAGGACCTCCCTTCCACCTTTCCCATCCCTGGGTGCTTCTTGTGGGGGTAGTTAGAATCTCGATCTGGAAGGTTATGGAGGGGAGGGGAGTTGGGGTTCTGGGCTGCTCTGGGCCAGGCAGGGGAACACTTGCATCCAGGCACTGAGTTCCTTTCTCCTCACAGGGTAGCACAGAAAGGGAAGCTCTTCGGAGTCTCATCCCTGAGTCCTGTGTCTGGTCGGTGTCTCCTCTAGGATAGCTGCCTCATTTCCCTCAGGGTCCACAGAGTGGAGTGCCAAGTGGTTAGCCAAGTGCAGTGCGTGACCCCATGAGCCCTATCGCCTGCCGAGTAGGCCTCTACTGTAAGAAGCAGGCCCAAGGGCTTCTGGTGGCTTTTCAGGGCCAGTGAGTCTCTGCTTTCCTCTGGGAGCCAGTCTCTCCTCCACCGTGGTAGGCCAGGGCTGCCCCAACACCTCCCACGACCCAGCAGGAAGCAGGGACAAGGCAGGTAATGTGGCGTGGCTTCCAGCAGCTGCACAGGAAAGGGTGAACTTGGACCCTGATAGTTCCAGGCCCCTGAAGCTCTGGAATGCTGAATGCCTGCCGTCTGGGCTCAAGAGGCAGGAACAGCTGGCTTCTCAGGCGGGAGCTTCTCGCTACTGAGAAAGGTGCAGTGCCCATCCCTTTCCTTCCTGGTGCTCTGGATTCATGTGAGGGGGCAAATAGCTCCTGCAGGGGCGGCTACTCATCCAAGTGAAGGCGAGGTCCACAGTGCTAGACAAGGGCTAGTCCACAACAAGGTCCACAACAAGAGCTAGTCTGTGGACACGGACGGGATAGATTTTCCTTACTGCACAGGCGGCGGAAATGCACACACGTGGAATTCTCTCAGGCAAGTGTGGACGTGCACACGTGGATGTGCAGAGTGCAGGCAGAGCCATGCAGAGCCCTAGAGAAACTGTGGACCATCTCACTGCACGTTTCCAGGCCAAGAATGTTGGTTTTTTCCCTCTTAATTGATTCAACACTTCACTCCTGGAACACTAGCCTTCTTTCCCAGACATTGTTTATAGCCTGGGGAAATGGGTCTCCTCCTTGAGTACAGACAGCAGCTGGGACTTGCATCTTCTATTTGGCTTCTCCAGTGCTGTTGGAGAGATTGTGAGTGAGTGGTAGAGCCATTGCGAAGTGTCGACCTGGGAAATGGTTTCTCCAGCAGGTTCTGCGGAGAGCTTCTCTTGCACGCCCCACTCAGTGCAGCCGTCCCCGGCCAGCGCCCTCCACACCGCCCATGCTCTCAGCTCCCCGCTGCCAAGAGAGGAGCTGGGCTCTGGTCCGGGAGCCGCTGAGGAAAGCAGAAGTGAGTCAGAGTTTCCCTTCCTTCCCGATTATCTGGTTCTCTCCAACTGTGAGACAGGAAGACTGCGCCACGCCAGGTAGGCCTCACAGCATGCTCTCTTGTGCTTGCAGAGCCCAGGCTGCCTCCGCTTGCGGTCCCGTCACTGAGCTGTGCTTTGTCTCGCCAAATCAGCTTCTCGTGAGTGTCTGTCCTTACCCCTTTTCCTGCCATGGGTGGGGTGGGGCTAGACCCCTATCAAATGCGAGGCAAGATGTAGTGTGGGGTGCACTAACAAAGCAAGTTCTGTGGCTTTGCTTCCTAACCTTACACTTCATGTGTGTGTGGCACCGCCAGGTGTGGGGCAGCCAGGGGCCAAGGGGACATGCCTGAGCGCACGCCGGGGTCTACCCACGGCCTTTCTTCTTCCCATTCCCCATAGTGCCTGCCATAACTCCAGCTGCCGGGTTCCTCCTGCTCCATTCCTTTCACTTGTCGCTGCTTCTCTTCCCTAGTGTCCCTAACACATGTGACAGCTGGTCTAACCCATCGGAGCAGACCTCATTTGATGATGTTTTCGTTGACTGCCTGCCACCGCTACCTTCCAGTAACCTGGGCCAGCCCTTGCGCCCTGGGAGTGGGGCTCAGGAGGGCCCTCCCAGCAGGCCCTCAGTGGCCCGCCTCTGGAGCAGAGAGAGCAATGGGTCCCCCAGGGACCATCTGTCTTCCTCACAACTGCTGGAAACTTCCTTAAGCCCCACGATGAAGGTGGACCGACACCCAAGGCCACTGACCTTCAGCATGACAGAGCTTGGCCTCCTCTCCAGCATACCGCCTCCTCGGCCCCCTAAGCCCAGCCACCTCTCAGAACGGCGACAAGACGAGCAGGTCCCATGGAGCAGCCGTGGGGGCCTGACCAGGCCGGGCTGCACCGTGCTACCAAGAAGGATCTCTCTCTCTGGCTTAGACCACGTGAGGACATGGAAAGGTAAAGGTCACATGCCCCAGCCCTGAGTACATTCCCCCGAGTCCTTTGCTCCCAGTGACCTCGGTGGAAGCTCATACCTGGAACCTCCCCAGTTGACTGAGCTTCCTGGGAGCTTTTGGGGGGCCATGGAGGGGGCACTGGGGACAAAATAAGCAAACCGTCAAGCCAGTTCCATACTCTGGGTTGGGTCATATGCTCAACTGGAGGACCTCCGACCAGGGCTGCAGCCCCCACACCCTCCCAGGCATCCCCTTTGCTCTTTCCGTGAAGGTGCTCATTCTCACAGTGTACCTCCTCACCCCAATATAATAACAGTCCTGAGTCACTGCTCGGCATGCAAGGGACTATGGAAGTTAAGGGCTGCCAACTCCTCAAATCATGTCCTTTCATCTAACAGAGCCCCCAACTTACTGTGACTGAGAGCACCCCTGGTGTCCCTGGTTGTTAAATGTGTGGCTTCCTCCTGAAAACCTGGAGGAACTGAAGAACCAGTGACACCAATGGACCCAGTTTGCTAACTTTCATGTGCGGTAGGCAAAAGCGAAAATTGAAAGTATAAATAAGGGGGTGGAGTAAGAGCTGGACCCTTGCTCTGCCACGCGATCTAGCTCCTGGCCCATCTATAATATAGTTTAGGAGTTCTTATGAAGCTTTATGTTTCTCTTGGCTATGTAGTTCCATGAATTTGTTAACTTTTGTTATCGTCAATGGCACTTTATTTTAGATACTGATGGTCTACTACCGAATGTAACCTGCCCACACGGCAGAGTTTGGTAAACTCCCCGTGACGTACCCAATATGCCAAATACCAGTAACAATGATGGGTCTCATTCCCCTAACCCTGAGAGCCTTGAATATTCACTTTTAAAAAAATCTCAGGGCTAGGACAAAGGAGACGTTACTGGGGCCTGCTCGAGGCAATGGACGAATAACAGGATGGTCGTGATCATCGTGATCATGGTCTTGAGGGTTTGGGGATTTTTTTGGTGATATATGGCAACTTAGTTTTCTATTTTGATTTTGTGACTAGCTTTTCTGAACTATGGGTTATTTTACGCTTTGGGGCTATGCATATAATATGTTTCTTTCATAACACTTGCATCTTTCATATACTATTTGTGGGGGTGCAGGCAGGCTTCCAGATGATGCCCAGGAGGTCTGGGGTCCCCATTGGTGATTCTCAGCCAGCAGGGCCAATGGTTCAATGCAAGGGCACAGGGATGTGGTGCTGCTTGGCCTGCTGGTGGTGTTAGAGTCTCCAAGGCTGCACCTGGTGATACTTAGGGGACCATGTGGGACTGGAGATCAAACTTGGGTTGCTCACATGCCAATCATATGCTCTAACCACTCTACTATCCCCCACCCCCAGACCCGTCCTCCCATTTAATTCTTATGCCACTACTTATTCTAGAAGTCCAGGAAATTATTTAGCATTAATGGAGATAACAGGGATTCTTTTTTCTTCAATTTTTGAGCCACACCTTTTTGTGCTCAGGGCTTACTCCAGGGATGCTCAACCACACGCAAGGCAAATGCCCTACCATCTGTACTGTCACTCCAGTCCAGGGATCCTTGTCTTATTCCTTATCTCAGGTGGAAAGGTTTCAGGATTTCACTATTATAGTGTGATTTGAAAGAGATTTTCCAAGATACCTTTCTGGGTACTCTCTAATATTCCTATTTTGCTAAGACATTTTTAAAGAATGAATATTGAATTTATTGGAGCACTTTATAAACATACATATAATTGTTCTCCTTTACCTTACCTGTTACTACGAATACTTCCATTAGTTGATCTTTTATTTTTTTAATTTTTAAAATTAATTTATTTTTATAATTTAATCACAGTGAGGTACACAGAAAATAGCTCATGATTGGGTTTTAGTCATATGTTGTTCCAACACCGGTCCCTTCTTTGGCTGTTTGGGCCACCTGCAGGAGTGCTCAGGGGCTGTCCCTGACTCTGTGCTTGATCCCTCCCAGTGGTCTTCAGGGGACCAACTGACCTGAGACATGCAGGGTGAATGCTTTAACACTGCAGCGTGTCCTGGCCCATCATTTGCTGATTGTGATTGCTGACCAGGGCTCGCATTCCTGACATGTTCACCATGAGGAATACCCTTTGTATAAATTAATTGCTACATTTGCTTTATACAAATTTTGTTTTGAATTTCTTTGTCTTTGGATCTTTGATCATGAAGTATATCATTCTGTGATTCTCTCTCTCTCTCTCTCTCTTTCTCTCTCTCTCTCTCCTTCTTGTATATCAGTGTCAGTCTTTAGTAAAAAGGTCTTGCTGACTTTATATAGCAAACTAGATTTTTTTCTCTCTTCACTCTTTGGAAAAAGTTTGTGTGCTTTTTTCCTTAGACGATTGGTAACATTTACTAGAGAGACCATCTCGGCATGTACCTTGCTATGTTGAAAGTGTTTTGGGGGTGAAGCTAGTAGTGTTTGAGCCCATCCAGTGCTAAGGGAGAATGCCATGTGGTGCCAGGGTCAAACCCAAGGCATTGTACATGCAAACATGGCAGGTGCTCTACTATTTGACCTATGTCCTAGGGCCTTGAAAGATTTTGAAGTTAAGGGTTAAATTCCTTTGCTCCTTAGGTGACTTTAGATTTTCTGCTTTGTTCTTGTGTTCCTTTTGGTAAACTAGGGTTTCCTTCCATAGTTTAGGAATTTGTTCATTTTGCATAGTCGTTCTAATTAGTTGACATAAATTTAATGAGAATAGTTTCTTGTTTTGGTCAGGTCTGTAATAATATCCTATTTTCATTTCTGATATTGTTATTGTGAATCTTCTCTTTATTGTATCAGTTTTACTGGGAGTTAGTAATGTTATCTATATTTTAGAAAATAAACTGTTTCTCTTAATTTTTTGCCATTGTATCTTTGGTTAGGGTTGCATAAATTTGTGCAAACTGATCTCTGGGCCAAATGTGACCAAGAGTCTGTCTTCATAGCCCTCAGCTTACGCACTGAGAATGCGTTCCTACTTTCAGAGTGTTGTTAAAACTCCTACTTGGCTCTTTCCAGAAAGTTTTCTGACTCCTTTCGTACCTCCTGGGTGGCAATTTGCTTATCTTCCTGATTCATTCTAATGGATGTGAGACTCACTATTCCATTTCTTGGGTGGGCTTGGTAGTACAGTGGTAGGGCGCTTGCCTTGCTCACAGCCTACCCAGGTTCCATCCCTGGCATCCCATATACTCCCCCAAGCATCACCAAGAGTGATTCCTGACCACAGGGCTAGGAGTTACCATAGCTGGCGTGGCCCAAAACAAACAAAAACTCACAAACAAAAGACCATGTTTCTTAATTTCCAAACCTGAGAAACATTCACTGCTCTAATTTGGTTATGTTTTGGTTAGAGAACATACTCTTTGTGTTGTCATTCCATGGGTTTTGGGATTTCCTTTATGATGCAGACTTAGGCTCCTGTGAATGTTCTGAATGGACTCAAAGAAGCGGCAAATAGTCACATTCACCTATCACGTTGCTCACCCCTTGTCTAGTCCCACCAATGTTCTGTCTCCTCATTGGAGCAGTTAGTGAGAAAGGTGAGGTCATACACTGGGACCGAATTGGTGTCTCCCTTTCAAATTCTGCCCACTTTCTCTTTACGTAACTCACAGTTATGTATACTTACTCAGATGTTTATAGTTTTCTAATGAATCTAAAACATTCATAAATTTGTAGGTCTCTGTGTTTTGGCTGCAGTCTGATTTATCATGATGGTACTAGAGCTATGGCCAAGCCAAAGACTACAGTCAGCACTCACCAGCATTCTTTGTGTTCATATCTGCACGGAACATTTTCTCTGCATCCTTTTGCCATTACCTTTTCCATACTTATAGTATAGATTGTTCTTAAAAACAGCATGTGCATATTTGTTCTGATTTTTTTTCAGTTTACTGTGACAGTCTCTTAACTTTGAAAGATTATTCCATTTACATCACAGTTACGGTCCTCCCGTTGTTCATCGATTTGCTCGAGCGGGCCCAGTAATGTCTCCATCGTGAGACTTGTTGTTACTGTGTTTGGCATATCTAATATGCCAGGCTCTGCCGTGTGAATGATATACTCTCAGTAGCTTGCCGGGCTCTCTGAGAGGGGCGGAGGAATCAAACTCGGGTCAGCCATGTTGGCTGCGTGCAAGGCTAACGCCCTACCGCTGTGCTATCACTCCAGCCCACCCATTTACATCAGATTCCTTATTTCTTATGCCATATTTATTTCCTCTTTCTAGTACTCCTATTGTACAGCATTTCTTATTTATAATCTTGTTTGTTTTTAGTTAAATATGCATCCTTGCTTTAAGTTTTTTGTTTTGGGGAAACACCCAATGGTACTCAGGGCTTACTCCTGGTTCTGTGCCCAGGGATCACTCCTGGCCAGCTCAGGTGACCATATAGAGTGTCAGGGATCAAACCTGGGTCAGTCGCATGCAAGGCAAATGCCCTACCTGCTGTACTATTGCTCCAGCTCCCATCTTTATTTCAATTTTAACCTGTTACTGTGAAAGTTTTGCATTCTGTTTCTATTTTTGAGTTATTACCTTCTACATTTACCAAGGATACTCAGCTTGGTATCTAAAATTAGTATCTTCATCTTAAATATGCAAGGGTCTTACGTTTTAAGTCTAATTGCCTGTCTCAAATAAATATTATATCATATAGCATTTTACTTCTATCCTAGTTTTTAAAATCCCATTAGATAGTCATTCGCTGATATTACTCTATACTGTCAAGTTTTTAGCTTCTGACATTATGACCCCTTCCATGGCATGCATTCCTCTAAGATTCATTTGATTCTTTTTGTGGCTTGTTAAGTCGACTATTGGTAAATTCTCTGATTATATTTGTTTTAAAATGTCTTTTTATTTTATTTTTGTCTCTGTTGAGGGATTATAATTTACAATACTATTAGTGGTAATTTAATACATACATTATTTCAACACCACACCCACCGCCAGTACCCACTTCCCTCCACCAAAGTCCCAAATGCCCCTTCCTTTCCACACTTACCCTCATTCTATAAGCTAAGTTCTGTGAACCAACTCTCTATTTCTGTTATCTTTGCCCATAAATAGGAGATTTTGGGCGGGGGGGACACACCTGGTAGTGCTCACAGCTTATTCCTGGCTCTGTGCTCAAGTATCACTCCTTAGCAGGGATTGGGGAGATGTAAGATGTCAGGAATTGAACACTGGTCACCTATGTAAAAGGCAAGCTTCCTTCCCCTGTACTATCTCTCCGGCTCTCAAAATGGCTTCTTAAAAGTGTTTTGTTCTCAAACATTTCTCTGGATGTTATGTTCTTCCATAACACCATTTTTGGTCATCTTAATTATAACAACTGAGAAATCACATATCATTCTCTTAAGTTTCTTTGTAAGAATTTCCTTCTCTTTGCTGTTCCTTAATTTCAATTTATTTTTCTTTCTCTTGGGACTCAGAATCCTATATTTGAAAACCAGTGTCTTTCAACTTGTTGAGAAAAATATAAGGTTTTATGTCTTCAAATAGTACCTCTTCTTGATTTTTTACAGGTTTTCCTCTGAGAAGTAATATTTATTTTATACTTTATACCCTGTTTTGCGTGGCTTTTAATTTTTATTTCATTTTTATCTTTGTCCCAAATGTTGACCTTTTTCCGTTTTTTTTAAATTACTATTATAGTTTAGGTAATATAGTTTAAATAATTTTTTTGCCTGGCATTGCTCTGGGGGCCATATGTTATGCTGGGATTTGAACCAGGGTTATGGCCACATGAAAGACAAGTGCCTTAACAATTGTTCTATTTCTCTAGGCCCTTAAAATGTTCAAGACTAACTTGGAGTTTTAAATGCTTCATGAATTGGACAGTGCCCTATCTAGTAAAGAGACAAACTCTTTCAGTTCTTATGTCTCATCAGTCTTCTGTATAACACATAATTTTGGCTCAGATTGTATTTAATTATAAAGGAAATATCTTATTGGATTTGATAATCATCCTTATGAAAAACATGCAGCACCCACTTTGGCAGCATATTAGAATGCTACAAGGATTAATACAGAGGTAATATGAGGTTCCTAGAATGCTCTGTTTTTTGCTTTCTTTACTTAATGTTTATGGATGAGGAGACTGAGGCTCTCATGTGCCAATTCAGTACTCAGAACTCTCCACAGTTCCTTCTCCTACTCTTCCCCATAAAGGGGATATATAATGACAAGCCCTTTCCTTATCTTCTTTCCCCCTTTTTGTGTTTTATTTTATTTTATGTTATTTTGTGAAAGCACCATGATTTACAAAGTTAATCATACTTAAATTTTAGACATACAGTGTTCTGTCTATCACATCTGCCATAAGATTCATCTTCCTTCCACCAGTGTTCCTGAATTCCCTTTCTGATCGCCATCCCCACCCCAGCCTGCCATCTTGACAAGCATCTGTTTGTTTATTGAAGTTTGGATCTCGTGCTTTCTTTCTTTTTTATATTTTTTTCAACATGTTAGAAGCACAGGGTGCAATAGTCTATGGTTCTCATACAAGCACATAAAAGTTTTCTTCAGGGAATAACAAAATGCTGTAGTGGTTAAAATTTGTAGTCTGCACAAGGACTATTTTCTATGAGAGGCAGTTTTCTCATCTACTCACCATCTATATTGGCCACTCTCATTATGATATACCATGAATCTATTAAATTGAATTTCAATAAACATTCAATGATATATCTTCATGACGAAATGTTGAATGACAAAAGCATGAAGTAGAAGGAAATAATTTTTTCTCAGTATCCTCTTCAGAACAGTTTCTATGATTTCCAACAGATATTCATATTTCCAGATACCTAAAGTAATAAGACCTTAAGTAATAATTATTATTGCTTTTAGTATCTAGTAAAACATGACTATTATGTAAATAGTTATTTTTATGGTCTAATGATAAGAGTGATAGCACAGCAGGTAGGGCTGGAGCGATAGCACAGCGGGTAGGGCGTTCGCCTTACAAGCGGCCAACATGGCCGACCCGAGTTCGATTCCTCCGCCCCTCTCGGAGAGCCCGGCAAGCTACCGAGAGTATTCGATATGCCAGACACAGTAACAACAAAGTCTCCAATGGAGACGTTACTGGGCCCGCTCAAGCAAATCGACGATCAACGGGAGGGCCTTTACCTTTTTTACCTTTAATGATAAGAAAAACTAATATGTGCAGGGCTGGAACAGTAGTGTAGTAGGTAGGGTGTTTTATTTATTTATTTATTTATTTATTTGGATCCCATGCTTTCAATGTTGTTAACTCTGTGGTTTGGATATTTAGCTCTACCATCCCTTAACACCACTGATGTACACTGACCCTTGCCCACGTTACTTCTCATCTGTATCGTCTCCCCCCACCCTCCACACATTGTTTTTCCTTCTCCTCCCTACACTGCCTGAATATGCAGAGCTGATCATGCTGTTTGGCTCAGCCTGCAAGGGACTGAATCTAGGACTTCAGGTATTCAAGGCCTACACTCATTTTTTCTGGCTTTTTTGGTCACACCCAGCGGTGCTCGGGGGACTATATGGGATACTGAGGATTGGACCCAGGCAAGACAAATGCCCTACCTGCTATACTATCGCTCTGGCTCCGCAAGGCCTACACTCTTTTTATTTATTTATTTATTTATTTATTTATTTTTTACAGTTGTAGATTTACAATTTTTTGTGCTTGGGTTTCAATTATACAATGATCAGATACCCATCCCTCCACCAGTGCCCGTTTTTCACCACCGTGGATAATATCCCTCCCACCCCCATCCCCCCATCCCCCCCTGCCTCTGTGGCAGGGCAATCCCCTGTGTTCTCTCTCTCCGTTTGGGTGTTGTGGTCTGCAAAAGAAGGCCTACACTCTTAGTGGCTGCTTTTTCTCTCCATGTAGGGGTTGTACCAATGGCCAATGGGTACATGAAAAAATGCTCATCATCACTATTAATAGGGAAATGGAAATAAAATTCACACAGTGCTACTATCTCAAAGCTATGAGAATGATAGCCATAAAAAAGTAAGAGATACCAGAACAGATGACTGGTTAAAGAAACTTTGGTACATCTACACAATGGAATACTATGCAGCTGTTAGAAAAGATGAAGTCATGAACTTTGCATATCAGTGGATCAACATGGAAAGTATCATGCTAAGTAAAATGAATCAGAAAGAGAGAGAAAGACATAGAAAGATTGCACTCATTTGTGGAATATAAAATAACAGATGGGAGACTAACACCCAAGTATAGTAGAGATAAGTACCAGAAGGTTTGCTCCACAGCTTGGAAGCTGGCCTCACATGCTGGGTGAAAAGGCAGCTCAGATAGAGAAGGGAACACAAAGTAAAGTGTGGTTAGAGGACCCACTAGATCTAACACGATGGACACTCAATACCTCTATTGCAAACCACAAACCCAAAAGGGAAGAGAGAACAAAAGGGAATGCCCTGCCTCAGAGGTGGGGGGGGCGGGGGAAGGGATACTGGGATCGTCGGTGATGGAGAATGGGCACTGGTAGAGGGATGGGTACTTGAGCATTGTATGACTGAAACACAGCAGGAAAGAGGAAAGTTTGTAAGTCTGTAACTGTACCTCACAGTGACTCACTAATAAAAATTTAAATAAAAAAGTAAGAGATACCAAGTGTTGGGATATGCAGAGAAGGGAACCTTATACACTGTGGGTAGGAGTGTCAGTTGCCATAGTCATTATGAACAAGAGTCTGGATATTCTCAAAAGATGTAAACTTGAACTTCCAGATGATCCAGCAGTCCACTCCAGATAGATAGATATATACATATTCCCATGTTCATTGCTGCATCAGTTATAGTAGCCAGAGATTCTCAGTGGAGTTTAAAGAAGTATGGGGAGACCAGAGCAGTGGTACAACAGGCAGGGCGTTTGCCTTGCATATGGCCAATTCAGGTTTTATCCCCAGCACCCTAGACGGTCCCCTAAGCCCTCCAGGAGTGATCCCTGAGTATAGAGCCACAGTCCTGAGCACGACCAGGCATGGCCCCAAACCAAAACCAAAACCAAAAAATATATGGGATATATATTATTATGGGCTGGAGCACAGCAGTAGGGCGTTTGCCTTGCACGCAGCCAACATGGCCGACTCGAGTTCGATTCCTCCGCCCCTCTCGGAGAGCCCAGCAAGCTACCGAGAGTATCTTGCCTGCACGGCAGAGCCTGGCAAGCTACCCGTGATGTACTCAATATGCCAAACACAGTAACAAGTCTCATGATGGACACATTACTGGGCCCGCTCGAGCAAATCAATGAACAATGGGAGGACCGTGATATATTATTATATGATCCATGAGAAGAAGAAAATCCTACCAGTAGTGACAACATGGATGGGACTTGAGGACATTATGCAAAAGTGAGATAAGTCAGGAGAAAAAAATACTATATTGCTTTTAAGTGCTTCTAGATAATTTGGGGGGTTTTGCTGGAGATGAGACCAAAGGTCTCACATGCGTGGCCTGTGTCTTATCATTGAGCCACAGTCCTGGCTTTTACATCCCTTGTTAATAATCTAAAAAAGTTAAAGTGTCTGGACAGAGATAGCACAGTGGTTCCTGTGCTCACCTTGCACGCAGCTGACCTGAGTTTGATTGCTGGCACCCAATATGGTCCCCTAAGACCTTTAGGAATGATCTCTGAGTGTGGTCCCAGGAATAAGCCCTGAATGCTGCTGGGCATGGCGCCAAAAGCAAAAAGAAAGTTAAAAAGTCCAACTTAGAAGCAAGAGTAGAATGGTAGCTATACTCTCCAGGGGCTGTGGGGTTGATGAAATGCAGAGATGTTGGTCAAAGTAGACACTTTTAAATAGGAGATGAAGGTGTTCTACTAATTTAATACTGTGACTGTGGTTAATAATGCTTGTTTTATATACTTGAAAGCTTGTAAGAGAATATATCTTAAAGAGTCTCACTATTAAACAGAATTTGATCATTATATTACCAAATACTCTGGCATGGCAGTGAATATTTTGCAATATATTGGTAGCACTGTAGCACTGTCCTCCTGTTGTTGTTCATCGATTCGCTCGAACAGGCACCAGTAATGTCTCAGAACAAATTGTGAGACTTGTTGTTACTGTTTTTGGCATATTGAATACGTCACGGGCTAGAGTGATAGCACAGTAGGTAGGTCGTTTGCCTTGCACGCAGCCAACATGGCTGACCCGAGTTCGATTCCTCTGCCCCTCTCAGAGAGCAGGCAAGCTACCGAGAGTATCTCGCCCGCACAGCAAAGGCTGGCAAGCTTCCCGTGATGTATTCTATATGCCAAAGACAGTAACAATTATCACAATAGAGACGTTACTGGGCCCACTCTAGAAAATCGATGAACAACGGGAGGACAGGACAGTGACACAGTGAATATGTCACGGGGAGCTTGCCAGGCTTTGCCATGTGGACGAGATACTCTCTGTAGCTTGCCAGGCTCTCTGAGAGGGGCGGAGGAATCGAACCTGGGTCGGCTACGTCAGTCACGTGCAAGGCAAATGCCTTACCCGCTGTGCTATTGCTCCAGCCCAATATATTTGTATTCCTGAGAAATACATTCTACCCTTTGAATATTCATGATTTTCTATGTCAGTTGTGGCTTATAATGGTGGATAAAACATGAGTATGCAGCATTGTGATTTTGCTTTTGAAAAGAGAAAAATAGAACAGGGTAAGATGAAGGTGATAGTCTTAAGGCTCATTTTCACAGGATCTGTAAACCGCCAAATATTCCATGGGTTCATCCTGTACTTTAGAGAGTCCCAAACTGATTTGGCCTACCCCTCCCTTTGCAGAAAAAAATGACTCAGCATAGCCCCCTCTAGAAATCTACCTTCTATATACAAACAGAAAGCACCACCCCCGACGGGGCACCTGAGAGTGATTCCAGCGCCGCAGGGCAGTATTGCAACCTTGGGAAAGACTGATTGGATCCTGTATTCACCAACTCAGAAGTTCCTTAAGCTCTCTGCCACCTGGGTGCCCCCCCCCCTTGGTTGCAGGGTTTTCTCTGTTTTTGTCTTTTGGTATTCAGTGAGGATCTGGCAGGGCAAAGGGAGTCAGGGGCCTTTGTTCACATGCTTTATTCAAGATGCTCATCATTGTTTTTATGGTTCACTGAGCACTTTTTGTGCTCCAGGTATGGTTCTCAGCCTTCCAGGAATCCTATGAAGTAGCTTCTCTGTTGGTCTCTTTCAGCATGGGTCACCTGAGACATAGAGAAACTGCGTGAGCCCAGGGCAGCTGTTAGCTGCTCCTCTGTGGGGCCAGGGTCTGGAAGCATAGATGGACACACTGTGCACATCTGTGGGCCAGTGCCTCAGTCCCACTCCCTAACTTAGAGGTGCTCTCATGCCTGCACGTTCTTGGCCCTGCAGCTCCTTTCTCAGAAGGAGGCTGACTTGCCACATTTTCTTCCTTGGGCCCCCCACACCCTCCTTTTCCCCCAGGACACTGAGGTTGTTCTTCCTTAGGCTGACCCTGTGCTCTTCTTGCTGCTCTGGGAAATTTGAGGTGCTCTGGGGCATTGTGCTCCCATTTCTCTCAGTGACTCCAATCGTGATACCTTCTCGTTCTGTGTGGTTTAGTTTCTTCTGAACGTAGTGCTCCCCAGTTAGCTCCCTGACTCTGTGGTGCTGACACATCTCTGCGCGTGCCGTTCTCCTTCCTGGCCCAGGGCTCCTGCATACTATCTCCTCTCCCTGACATCCAGGGCAGTCTCCACTGTGCCTGAACCCATTGTTCATTATTGCTTAGCTACCTGCTTCACCAGACTGGCTGCTGGTGGGGAGTATTCATGCGGAGGGACACAGGGCCCCTTGGAAACCATGGCCCTGAGGGATGGGCAGCAAGTGTGTTGTTTTCTACATCACCCTGCTCTTGTGTCTTGCAGCTGACGTGGAATGCCAGTCTCTAAGGTATCGGGACAAGCGGCTCAGCCTAAATTTGGTAAGTTTGGCACTTGGATTGCTTTCTACCGGATGTGTTGGGGGACTTAGCACTCTGGCTTGGAGAACCCTGCTGCTACCTGTCATGACCCTGGACTTGTCTAGCAACTCCAAGACTCAGAAGTGGCACTGGTGCGTCAGGAAGCTGCTTAAGACAGCCACTGGGTTTCAGGTCCTGTGGCCACACCTCAGTCTCCTTCCTGCCACAGGACTTGAGAGGTGTGGCCGAAACCTTTGGTGCACTTTCTGTGACTGCTCTGTGGCTCCCTCTTGTCTTGCAGCCATGCCGGTTCTCCCCGATGTCTCCTCCGGCCTCAGCTGGCGCCGAGGACAGCTATGTGCCCATGGGCCCGCAGGCCACTCCTAGTATGGGGGCTTGCTGCAGCCCTGATGACTACATCCCCATGAGTTCTGGGGGCCTGTCCAGCCCCCTGCCTGCACTGCCTGCAGACCTGGAGCCTCCACCAGTGAACAGAGATCTCAAGCCACAGAGGAAACGTAAGCCACGCCAATGCCCTATTGTGCAGGATGATGAGTGAGGTGGTGCAGGACCTGCGGAAGGGAGTGAGCGAGTGCCTCCCACTTTCCTGGAGGCAGGTGACTGGGTAGGGCCACAACTTCAAGGCACCATAGCCTGTCAGTGCAGCCTGCAAAGCCACATTCAGTTCACAAGACTCGTTTGGGGCTACTGCTCCGCCTGAGGCATGCCATGACAGCTGAGGACAGAGGCCATCTGGTTCTGCTTCAGCTCCACAGGCTGGGAATGGAAGGCAGGCTGTGTGGCCCTGGGCTGCCTGACCCCTTCTGCAGGGCTGGCAGGTGGCTGTTCTGGGTCGCTCGGCCTCACGGTGGGGCGGGGAACAGAGACAGGAAAAGCAGCCTGCCCACTTCCCTTCACAAACAAGCAGGAGTTAGGAATGGAGAAATCCTCTGTCCCCTGCCCCACGCCCATATCCCTTCACTTCACTGGACTCCCCATTTGCTGTCCACCTTCTCTGGGCCCAGCTCCTCTGGGGTCCTTCTTCTGTGACATGCCAGAAGAAACAAAAAGAAACGTGAAATGCTCCTGGAAACAGGAGAATTGCAAAGTTGGCACTAGACAGGAAGGAAGAGCCTGCCTTGGGTGCAGACAGAAGCAAGAACCCTTCATTCAGGTCAGAAGCACTTTCATAGAGGGAGACATTGTAGTAGACGTAGATACCATTTCACTCAACTCACTTGCTGCAGTGCCGAACAGGATGCTCTGTAACATAGGAATGCGGCTGCTGGACAGTTGGCAGGGGTCGTCCAGGTGAGGCACTGACTTTAACCTTTTGCTTTGGTGTAAAACATGGCATTGCAGGGGCTGGAACAATAGCACAGCGAGTAGGGCATTTGCCTTGCACGCGGCTGACCCAAGTTAGATTCCCAGCATCCTATATAGTCCCCCAAGCTCCACCAGGAGCGATTCCTAAGTGCATGAGCCAGGAGTAACCCCTGTGCATTGCCAGGTGTGACCCAAAAAGAAAAAAAAACATGGCATTGCAAATATCCCGTGTGCACGTGTGGGTCTGGTAGTCGGAAGAGAGTCTCGGTGGAGGAACTGATGTGGGCTGTGGGACTGCTTCTCAGGGATGTGAATGCAGGGTGGGCCTGAAACCTGGCCTGGAGGTGGCTTTTTAGTGACCCTGCAGTCTGGTTGTGATGCCAGCAAGAAAGCCCTTTCTCCAGGGACCATAGTGCTCCTCTCAGCATGTGCCTGAAACTCCTGGGAAAGTGATTCAGTTTCCCTGACTCAGAATGTCAGTCCTCTGCTCTGGCGCAAGGGAGGGACTGAAACAGTCTGCACACATAGCCTGGTGGAGGCAAAGACTGTGTTGGAGGAGTGTCGGGCGGGACACTGAAGGAAGAAGAGTCAGAGGTTAGAGCCTCCACTTACTCCTGTCACGGATATTGTAGTGATCCAAACAGAACCATCCCTCTGCCCATCCCCCCAGCGCATGCAGAGGCTGTCCAGAGCAGCATTTTTCATTCAGTATCCATATGGTCCCCTTGCACCCAGAGGTACAGTAGCATTAGTTTAGGGGTGGGGCGGGCACAGCATGAAAGTAGACAGCTTCTAGTAGAATCGGGGGCCCGCAGGAAGGAAACAAGGTTGGAAAGGGGGCCATGGATGGAAAAATATGGAGAATCGCCGGGCTAGACCATGGGGAGTAAGCATATGCTGGCAGGAAGGCCCAAGCCTTGGAATCTAAACTTGCCTGGAAGCCTAAGAATGCCTCCCAAAGGAGAGGATACTGAGCTGAAATCCAAAGATGTCTGACTAGGCTGGAAGATGGGGAAGAATGTCCTAGGCGGAAGAACCTTCAGGAAGACAGACTGGAAAAGGGGCATATTAGAACCCTCTGATGAGAAAGGGAACTTTTTCAGTTTGTGTGAGAGGTTCAGGTTGGGATTCTGTTAGGTCACAAGCTTCTTCAGCACCTAGAACTGTAAGATAGAATGAGCCATCAGGAAATATATCACTGTTACCTCCCACCAGTCATGTGGCCATTTGTTCCCAGTGAGCCTGGGGCAAGCGTGACTGTGAACCTGGCCCTCATCTTCACTAATGTGAATTGGATATGCTGCTCACTGAGCACTGACAATGTGGATCATGTGTTTTATCTCATAGCGCGGCCTCCTCCTCTTGACCTGAGGAATCTCTCTACCATCCGGGAACATGCGTCTCTAACCAGGACCCACACTGTGCCTTGGTGAGTTTCCTCATCCTACAGACACTCCTGGTCTTGGGCCACTTGGTTTCAGTGCAGTTGAAGCTTGCTTGATGTCGCTTGACAATTAGAAGGATGGTCTTCATTCCCATAAGGCTGAAGTGTTTATAGATCACAAAGAAAAAAGTTCCCTGTGAGATTTGGGAACCATTTGCCCCCGAGTGGAACAGAGCTGCTTCAGGAATTGCTGTGGCCGGAAGGAAGTTGTATGTGAAGGGGAGGGCTGAAACCCCACGGGGGTTATGTCAGTTTCTGGCCGACTTTCAGAGCAGCTGTAAGACATTGCTTTAACCTCATCTATATTTTTCTTCTTAGCAATAGGACCAGCTTTCTCTCTCCAGAAAGAAATGGTTTTAATTCTGCAAGATTTTTTGCCAGTCCTGTTTCAAGAGAAGAGGAAGAAAGCTACATCCCAATGGTAACCCTATATGTTTCACATCCTTTCACCCCCAATCTATATCCTTATGAGTTCACCATAAAGGAAACTTATCCTTGAGAAAGCCTGCCCTTGATTGTAATAGCAGGTTGCAATGTTTTCAGACTGGGAACAGACCCATATTTGAAGTCGACTTTCTCTTCTACAATTCTGAGCTCCTTGTAGCACTTGGAGGACACAGTAGTTACAGACAACCCTCCTTCCCTCTGTCCTCCTTTCTCTGCTCTTCACTTTGTAACTACTAATAACTTGAATTATTGCTTTCATTTTGGGGGCCATTACAGCAGTGCTCAGTGCTTACTCCTGACTCTGTGCTCAGGGATCACTCCTGGTAGTGCTCAGGGGACCATATATGATGTCAGGAATCGAACCCAGATTGGCTGCATGCAAGACAAATACCTTAATCCCTGTATTATCTCTCTGGCCCAAGAACTGGAAATTTTGAGGGGAGAGAGAAAGGGGCTGTTAGCACCTCTTATATTTCTCAGACATTTTGGCCGGAACTATGGCCATTTTGCGATTTCAAAAGAAAAGCTCTCTAGAGAAAATTTCTGTTTCAACTGCGGACATTTTGAAAAGATATCTTAGAGCAATGTTTAAGATACTGTGATTACACATATTTTTTGAGAAGATAATTATGCCCTCACCATGAGGATAATAGGCAAACAATTCTCAAAACAGTAATCTAAACTAGTAATGACATGCTTCATTTTCCTTTCTATTTGATAAAAATTGTGCTTTAAGCGTGCCTAACTATATATACAGATGGAAAATAACTCAGATACAAATCTGCTGTGGTCATTCCAATGTTCTTCACACTTAGCATGGCCCTTGGGACACGTCTAGGAGAAAACACTTATAAAGGATGCTAAGCAGCTGTGTTTTATCTCCGAAAACAGAGAAGGGAAGTTAATCTAAAAGCTCATGTGGAGTTATTTGGACATCAGAATTCCATTCCTGGTTCGTGAGGTTTTTAGAAGGACCCATGCTTCGTTCACAGTGTGGTTTAGGACTGATTTCTTGGCTAAGTTGATCATCTTGGGTCAGTGACTGTCTCTGTACAGCAAACTAAGAGCCCAAGACGCAAGAAAGAAGCTGTGAGGAAGCCCTAAGTGGGTATGTTTAAAGGCTGCTCCATCTAATTTAGTTGTGTTTCTGCGATTCCTGTAATTGAATGTGTTCAAATAAGTTTCATTTACATTTTTCTTTACAAACCCTTTATTATAGATATAACTAATCCAATTTGGATTTGATTTTACTCATATTCATATACATGATTTTCTTTTCTTTGGGGAGAGCTTCTCATATGAATATAAAAACGTAGTCCAAGAATAGTAAGCAAGTTTTGTTGGACTAAAGCTATGTATCCCTTTTTAGTCACCGTATATGTAGTGAACGTATAGAAAATTTAGATGAAGCAGCGTAATTTTATGTGATTCCTTTTTAAAATCTGATTTTAATTAGTAGGCTTTTATAATAGGATTCTAGGTTTTATGTCTCATATTACTTGTCATTTTATAGCGTTATAATACTTTTACTTTTCAAATTCTCTTTCAGCGAGACGGACTTTCTGTGGGGAGGCAGCTCTGTGCATTGCAGTAGCTCTGTCGTGTAAGATCTGCTCTCTGCTGCCTCAGTAGAGCACGCCCCCCAGCCTTAGTCCCTGGAAATCAGAACTCTAGTCTGTCTTTTTGAGAGTGTCACATTCGTGGAGCCAGAACAAGTGGCACCTTTGAGATGGGCGCCTTTCCCTCATCAGCATGTCCGTGAGATGCGTCCAGATTGTGCCGTTTATCCATGTGCTTCCTGTCGCATTGCTGAGTGGTATGGACGGATGTGCCAGTGCTCTTTCATCCCCTCCCCCGCTGAAGGATCTTTGGAGTGGTTCAAGTTTGGGGGAAGTTAAAATATCATTGTTCTAAGCTTTTTTTTATAGACTGTTTTGTTTTGGGGTGTTTTTTCCTGCAGTTCAATACAAATACTATGTAATTGACCATTTGAACCATTTTAAATGTGCACCGAGAAGGCATTAAGTGCATTCATGATGTCAACATCACTGTCAGTTAGCCAACACAGAAATTCGGTCCCCATTAAACACTAACTCCCTCACTCTTCCCCCAGCCCTGGTAACTTCTGTGCAACTTTCTGCTTTGTGAATTTGCCTAGTCTAGGGACTTCATATAACTGGACTCTTAGTGCCGCATTTGTCCCTTGGTGCCTTTCTTCTTTCACCTAGTGTAGTATTTTCCAGATTCAACCACGTTTTGGTATTTTACCACAGTTTCATTCTGTTTGGGTAGGAGACTCCCAGTTAGTGCTCCAATCCCACTCTTTGATTAGTAAAGCTTTGCACTACATTTTGAAATCCGAAACTCTGAGTCCTCCAAATTTGTTCTTTTCAAGACTGATTTGACTATTCAGAGTTCCTTGAGATGTCTTCTGAATACTAAGATTTTTTTTTCTGTTTCTGCAGAAAATGTGATTGGGGTTTTGATTGAGAATATTTTGACTCTGCAGGTTACTTTAAGTAATATCAATATAAAAATCTTCTAATCCATTAACATAGCGTGTAGTTTTCATTTATTATGGCTCTGTTCCTTTTAACAATGTTTTGTAACATTCATTCAACTAGTTTTTCTCTTGGTTGAATTTATTTCTAAATATTTCATTCTTTTAGAGGTTATTATAATTAAAAATTTTCTTGATTTACTTACTCTTCAGGATGTTTTTTGTTAGTATATAGAAAAGCAACTGAATTTTGGGTACTGGTTTTTTATCCTGAAACCCTGCTATATTAATGTTTAGTGTTGATTTTTGAGTGAAATCTTTAGAAATTTTACACATAAAATTTGTTATCAGCAAACAGATTATTTTGCCACCTGTCTCCCAGTTTTCATGATCTTATTTCTTCTGGGGAAAGGGCTCCCAAGCAATATTTAGAAGGCCCACGGCCCACACTTGGTGCTACTTGACCAAATCAGAAGATGTTTCAATGTTCAGTGTAGGTAGTACCATACTGCTTGGGCCCAATGATGCTGGGAGCCTCCAGGTTGGAATCTTAGCCGTTCTCAGAAGTCCACATGGTACCGGGGATTGAACTCAGAGCCTTGCATGTGCAAGGCATGTGCCATTGACCATTGAGCAATCATCTCCCCAGCCTCTTATTTCTTTTCTTGAGTTACTGCTTTGACTAGAACTTCAATACCTTGTTTATTGGAAATAGCATAAAGGGGGCATCCTGTCTTGCTCCTGATACTCTACAGGGAGCCTAGAGTCTCATGGGATGACTGGTGATGGATCTATAACATCAGAGTGGAAATTAAGAGAAGACAAAGAGAAGTGAACCAAATAATTGGCCAGTTACTGAAAATCATCCAAGATGTCTAATCCAAGGAGTGTCAGTGGTAGGAGGTGGCCTGGGTCTTTAACCAGGCAGGTGGCCAGCACTGTATTTGAGATCATCACATTCAATTGTATGCCTTGGCAACCAAAACCTAAAGGTGGCACTTTTCAAAAAATGATAAAGAAAACCAACTCTCAGGACTTACACTATACTACCCCAACCTAATCTGTGGGAACTTGACCCATTTGCACCTCAATAGTCATTTGTGAGTGTTCCCATCACTCCGCCAATGTGCACCACTAGCTATCATAGTGTTTGGTTTGTTTGAATGTAGGCATTCTAACAGGTATGTCAGGATATCTCACTGTGGTTCTCGTATATATTTCCTGAATGGCAAATGATATTGCAAGTATGTTTTGTGCTTGGTTGACATCTTATATCTTCTTTGGTGAACTATCTTTTGATTTCTTTTGCCCAAGTTTTCATTGGTTTCTCTCATTGACTTTAAGAGATCTTTGTATACACTGCATGTAAGTCATCCAAAGAATATGTGACTTGCACATATTTTATTCCCTTCGGTCTCTTGCAGAGCAAAACATTTCACATTTGATTAAGCCCAATTTTTCGTTCATGAATTGTTATGTCTAAGAACTCTTTGTCTAACCTTACATCATTTGAGTTTTTTCCATTTTTCTAAAAGTATTATCATTTAAGGTTTTGCATTAAAGTCAATGGTACATTTGAGGGTTTTTTTTTTTTTTTTTTTTTTTTGCTTTTTGGGTCACACCCGGCGATGCTCAGGGGTTACTTACTCCTGGCTCTGCACTCAGTAATTACTCCTGATGGTGCTCAGGGGACCATATAGGATGCTGGGATTCGAACCCGGGTTGGCTGCGTGCAAGGCAAACACCCTACCCGCTGTGCTATCGCTCCAGCCCCTTGAGTTCATTTTTGTATGAGGCATAAAATGCTGTTGAGGATAGTTTGGGGGTATGAGCGTTCAAGTGTTCCAGTACCCTTTCTCACATTTTCTTTCACCTCTGTAAAATGTCAGTTGCACCTATTCATTTGCTTTTCCATATTCTGTGTCCATTCTGTGTTCCTATTTTGTGTCTGTCATTGTGCCTATGAAGACCACAAAGTCTTCATTACTGAACATTTACAATAGATCTTACACTGGAAAGTATATTTTCTCCAACTTTATTCTTGCTTAAGGTTTTTTTGTTGATCTTTTTTGTATCTTTCCACATAAATTTTGGAATAAGCTTTTCTTTTAAAAAACATGGATTCTGATCTAAGCTTAAGATCTTTAATCTACTCTGAATTAATTTCTGTGAATGGTGTGACATATGATAAAGTTACATTTTCTGTAACTTTATCATATGTCATATGTAACTTTATCTGGGCTGGAGCGATAGCACAGCGGGTAGGGCGTTCGCCTTACAAGCGGCCAACATGGCCGACCCGAGTTCGATTCCTCCGCCCCTCTCAGAGAGCCCGGCAAGCTACCGAGAGTATTCGATATGCCAGACACAGTAACAACAAAGTCTCCAATGGAGACGTTACTGGGCCCGCTCGAGCAAATCGACGATCAACGGGAGGGCCTTTACCTTTACCTTTACCTTACATTTTCTTACATGTGACAATCAAGTTTTCCCAGAACCATTGATTGAAGAGATTTTCCTAGCTGCACTTCATGAACCCAGCTCACTGTCAGAGATTAATTGCCCATAAATCTGAGGGTTTATCTCTGGACTCTGTGTTCTGACTCTGTATTCTGCTTTATTAGTCCAATAATGTATCTTTAGTCCAGTATCACACAGATTTGATTACTGTAGCTTTATAGTGTACTTTAAAACAGAAAAATGCAATACTTCCCATCTTCTTTTACTCAAAATTGTTTTTTGGTATTTGGGAAGCATTATGATTCCATACAAATTTTAGTAGTTTGTTCTAAGTCCTTGAAGAAGAATGCCATCATATATTTTATGGAAATGTTATTAAATCTATGTAATACTTTAGGTAGGATGATCATTTTGACAATGTTAACTCTTTCAATCAATGTACATTGAATATTTTTCCATTTCCTGGTGTCTTCTCTCTCCTCTTTTTAAAAATTTTTGGACTTCTGTGCCGAACTAGGCAGTAGTCATAGTTTACTCCTGACTCTGTGTTCAGGGATCATTTCTGGCGAGTTCTGGGTCCTTATGTAGTACCAAGGATCAAACCCAGGTTGCCTGCGTTTAAGTGCTCTGTCCTCTCCAATCCTATGGCGTCCTCTTCTTTTCTTTCAATAGTGACTTCAAGTTATTAAAGTACAAGTCTTTCACATTCTTTGGAAAGTTGATTCCTAGGTATTTGATGTTTTTATACCCTTCAAAAACTATTCTTGAAAGAAAAAATCTATTAGTAATTGGGGAATACAATTTATTTTCTATATCCTCATAAGAATTTATGTAATATCTCTGTATAATGGGTTTCATACTCATTAAGTTACAGACCACAGGTGGTTTCTTTGGAATCAAGTTCAAAGAAACTGTCTAGTTCTTTGAGTTCTTGTATTCAACATTGTGCCTGTTGAGTGATTAAAAAACAAACAAATGAAGAAGAGAATAAGACTTGGGGAAAAGGGCATAAAAACAACTATGGTTATTCATAGATGGTTCTATATTCAGAAAATCTAAAGTCATTTTTCTGAAAATCATTAGAATTAGTCAAGGAGTTTATCAAGGTTGATGGATATGGAATCAATGCATAAAGGATAGTTGAATTTGTTTATAGTGGTATAAAACAAAATGGAATTTAATTTTTTGTTTGTGGGCCATACCTGGTGGTACATAGGGTTTACTTCCGGGTTTGTGCTCAGGGATCACTCCTGGTGGAGCATGGGGAACCATATATGGAGAGTGACTGTGGGTTGTCTCAATGGGAGGCAATTGCCTTTATTCCTATACTATCTCAGTGTCCCCCAGAAAATAGAATTTTTGGGCCTTTATCATTTACAATGACAAGCATTTGGGTGTCTAGGGATGAATATAACAAAGGTTCACTAAGAGATTACTGGAAAAATATTCCTGAAAGACCTTAAAGAGCTAAACAAAATGGAAAGATAGATCTTTGTATCTGGATTTTAAAAAATTGTGTTTGTTTTGGGGCCACACCCCAGTAGTGCTCAGGGCTTACTCCTGGCTCTGAGCTCAGAGATCACTCCTATCAATGCTTGGGAGACCATATGGGGTGCTGGATAGAATTGAGGCGCCCACCACATGCAATGCAAGCACCCTACACTCTGTACTATTACTATGGCCCTGGAAAATTCAATATTAAAAGACATTACACTACCAAATCTCCAAAGAGTGTTTTGTGGGATGTTGGTGCTAATTCTAAGATATACATCTTATCTTGTGTATATGGACAATCCAAGGGTCAGGGTTACCCAAGACACTCTGGAGGAAGCAAATGGAGGCTATGTATTCTAAATGTTAAGATTCAAGATGGTTAAATAGGGTCAGTCATTGGTACAGATTTGTCCTGTGCAGAGGTCCACTTGTATGCTAATGGGATTACAGGAACGCCTGGAGACAGTTCCAAACAGGACAAGAGGCTGCGTTATTGAGGAAAGGATGGCTATTCAGGCAAAACCAACAAGGAATGAATCTTGTCCTGATTGCACTACCATATGTTCAAATCGGTTTAAGGTGGACTGCTCTTTAAATGTGAAGGGTATGGCTTTGTAGTTTTAGAAAATATGGAGAAACAAATTATAACCTCATATGGGTAAACAAGCCACTTGGCAAAATAGTGATCTGTTGTGATAAAAGGGAGAGGCTGCTGTTTGTTAAAAAGAAATCATAGCAGTGGGAGGTGGTTCCGTGGTCAGGACATGCCTCATATGTGAGAGGCCCTGGGCTCCATCTCTGCATTGCCAACACATACATACAAAAAGAAAGAACAACTATGGTCTGTGATGAAATTTTTGTGATGTAACCAACAAATTATTACTCTCCTGGATATATGAGGAAAAATTGGGAACATATCAGTACAAAAAATTAGCAAGACAAACAGAAAACACAAACCAAAATTTTATTTACAGGAAAAATAAAGTGACCTTTGAACATACAGAGGTATCTAATCAACTAACTAATAATAAACTATATGGAGAATCCCACCACCACAGTGATACCATTTTACCCATTATCAGTCAGGAAGGCATTGAAACACTGGCCAGAATTGGATAGGGTGCAAGAAGAATTTTCAGGTTGGTGTAAGCACAGCCCCTGTAAAAAATGGCTTGATGACAGCAACTAAAGTTGAGGGCACGTATGTCCTATAAGCCAGCAATTCTGTCAGCAAGTGCCCACCTCTGGGGCCTGGGTGCTTGTAAGAGCCCCCAAACTGGGGCTGGAGCAATAGCACAGCGGGTAGGGCGTTTGTCTTGCACGCGGCCGACCCGAGTTCGATTCCCAGCATCCCCTATGGTCTCCTGAGCACCGCCAGGAATGATTCCTGAGTGCAGAACCAGGAGTAACCCCTGTGCATCACCGGGCGTGACCGAAAAAGAAAAAAGGAGCCCCCAAACTGGAAGCAGCAACTGTTCGCTGGTAGGGGGCAGTGAAGGAAATCATTCTAAGGAATAGGTGCTCCATGAAATAAATGAAATTGGGCTAGTAGAGCAATACATTGAATGCGAAATGCGTGCTATGGGGCAAAAGCAGTGTTGAGAACTGTATAGACAAATGTACGCTTTTGATAAACCTTCAAAATACTATGGGAGCTGAAGATAATTATGCACTCATAAAATTAAGTAAACTCAAGATTCGAGGCAGGGGTGCTTAAATCGGATTCTGAGACTGTGGGTATATGCTACCATGGCATTTTCACTCTTCGAATTATGCAAAGTTATCTTCAAATGCATCTGGGATGCCTTTACTAGTATGTGGATAAATGTGTTAGAGCATTCCACTTCCCCTCTTCCCTTCCCTTCATTGTTGCTACAGTGACCAGGAGTCACACACACACACACACACACACACTCTTGCTTGCAGTGCTTGCACGCTCCGCAGTGCTCACCAGGGGCCACACTCATTTCGCTATAATGTTGAGCACATTCTGGCTGTGGCATTTGCTGGCATTACTGTGGTGCACTGGGGTGATACACTGTAGTTTTGGTGCTCAGGTATCACCTGGCTCTGCTTTGGGGATTACACACTCTGTTGTAGCACCAAGGGTTCCAGACAACAGATCCGCCATGCTTAGATCACATGGGTGACACTGGGGATCATACTTGAAAGATAGGTTCTTTCAGCCATTGAGATATCCCACAGTCCCTGTAAGTTTTTTTTAATTTTAAAAGTTTTATTAAAGCACCCTGATTTACAAAGTTCTTCATAGTTGAGTTTTAGACATATGGTATTGCAGCGCCCATCCCAGCACCAGAGTCAACTTCCCTCCACCAGTAAGGTCTCTCCTACACCCCCCTCCGGCCTGCCCTCTTGACAGGCACCTTTCTCAGTTCAGTTGGTAACAGTGTGGGTCTCCTAATTTCAATGTTACTGACTCTGCGATTAGAATAGTCGGCTCTATCTTTCCTTAACACCACCTTTGTACCTTAATGCCCTGACTTGGCTCCATTGCTGCTCATCTGTCTCTTCTCCCCCTCCTCTCCACTCTTTCTTTCCTTCTTTCCTCCCTATGCTCTGGGGCCAAGGTTAATTTGGGCACCCCCCTTTAAAACATTGCATTCCCTCCTCCAGTTATTCTAAATATGGCAGCATAAGTCATGTCATGTTAAATGAAATAAGCCAGAAGAAGAAGAAAGATAAACACAGCCTGTGAGAATGTTTTTATTTGGACCACACCATGGGGCCAGAGTTAGTTAGTTAGGGCACTTGCTTTGCATGCTACTGACCCAGGATCAATCCCCAGCACCCCAAGCCAAAACCTGATCCTTGAGTGCAGAGCCAGGAGTCAGTCATGAGACCACCAGGTATTGCTCTCCCAAAATATTGGACCACACCTAGCAATGCTCAGGGGTCCTGAGATCATTCCAGGCAATGCCCAGGCCAGTGGTTTGGTGTGTGAACCAGTAGAGCTCAGGGGACCCCAGGGCTACACTAGGCAATGCTTGGGGCACCACTGATCTCAGGGCCTCACTCATGCAGGCATGTGATCTAACACTTGAGTATCAAAGGTAGGCTTCTTCAAGCTTTAATCTGGAAGGTTTCATTATTCCTTCGGCTCTTCAACATAAATTCTTCTTGGGGGAGACTTTCACCAACTCTTTTCGAGGTGAATAAAGGTGTTGCTCTGGAGGAGGACTGAATGAGTTCCCATGTCACCCCCCTTTGCTATGTGATTTCCAATCTTCATGCATGTCCACAGATCCCCATTTTATGGTCTGATGGCAGCTCAAGAGCGAGCTTCCCCATTGGCCTTCTTTGGGCAACCTAACCAGACACTGCTAAGTCATGCTGTGTTGGTTCCTAGGAGGAGCATAGAAATGCCAGCTCTCTCAACAGGGGATCACTGATGTTGACCAAGAAATTCAGCTTGGACTATTTAGCCCTGGACTTCAATTCTGCATCACCAGCTCCTGTCCAGCAGGTAGGAAGGACTCAGTGTTTGAGAATTTCCAGGTGTTTACATTTCTGTTTCATGCGTTCTGATGGTGCAACCCTGCTTGTTCTCTTTGAAAAGTCTTGAAAATGCAGATGAGTATAGTGAAGAATATTCACATCAGCCTCACAGTGATACCCAGTCCCCAGGCAGAGTTAAAGGTAGGGTGGGGGCAATACAGATGGAGGAAGAGTCTGGAATGGCAGATCAGGCAGTGCCCATGCCTTTGGACAGTTCCCATATCAGGTGGAATCAGAAATCAAAAGCCCCCACTTTGAAACCTGCGGTGGCCTTGAATTAGTTCAGACATGTTCAGCCTTGGGCTCCTGCACCGTGCTGTGCGAGGTAGGGTGAAGTGGACAGCCGGAGGTACTTTAGAGCAAGTGATGGTCAGTCATCATGTAAACTGGACCTGAAACCATGATGAGTGAGAAGAAAAGTTATTTGCTAAACAGGATGACCTATACACATATGGTGTGTGTGTGTGTGTGTGTGTGTGTGTGTGTTGCATACAGAAAAAAAAACATGGCGAAAGCTCAACAGCCACTTTCCTTTACCCTGACTCTCGAAACCTGAGCTGAGACTCCGGAAAAGCTAGCCAGAAGAGGAAGAGCTGCAAATACAAAAGGTTCATCAGTCAGGAGTGATCTCTGTGCTCAGAGCCAGGACTGAGCCCTGAGTACGGGTGTGTCCCCCAAACCAAAAAAAAAAAAACAAAGAAAATTGTGTTAGTCTGGAGGGGCAGTGACCTGTGGTCTAGCCCAAGAGCTGCAGATCTGAGGGTCTTGCAACATTCCATTGCTGGCCAAGGCCTTGGTGTCACCTTCCATGTGGGGCCCTGTAGGGAGAAGCAGCCCCACTGCGGGTCTCCAGGCAGAAGACAGAGTGTGGAGGCAGATTCCCCCTCCCTCCTGCTGCAGCACTCGCAGCAAGTCCAATGCTAGAGCACAGTTGGAGGAGCAGAGTGAGGAGATACTGTGTGTATGTATGCACATGTTCGAGTGTGCTCAGACCTCCATGGGGAAGGGCCTGAATGGCAGAGGCAGAGAGCTGGCCCTCACCTGTATTTCTTAACTGGATGTCATGACAAGCCTTTGCTCTCCCTCTTCAGAAACTTCTTTCAGAAGAGCACAGAGTAGACTACGTGCAGGTGGATGAGCAGAAGACACAAGCTCTGCAGAGCACAAAGCAGGAGTGGACAGATGAGAGGCAGTCCAAAGTGTGAGCCGCGTGCAAGCAGCAGGCCGTCTCACACTGCTGAGTTCCTGACAGGAGACTCATCTCTGTGCGCTTGGCAAGAACCTTTGGGCGAGGACCTGTTTCAACACAGTGACTAGGGAGAAGGGGCCACAGTCCTGGCCCACATTGCTGTTCCCAGTAGCCTCCCGCGGCCTCTCTTGCCCAGTGCCTCGAGCCTGGGACTCCCTGTATGCAGGCGGTGTGGGAAGACTAAGAGCAAGACTCGAAGCCCATTCTTGCCAAGAGTTTGTACATAGAAGCCAGAATCACTGTTGGCAGGATGCCATTGTCCCTTGACAGTCCTCAGCTATCCAAACTGAGTCTCAGTTATCCCGGAGGCTACCTTCTCGTCCCCTCCCCCAAAGACCCCACCAGACAAGTCCTTTCTGGCCCCAAAGAGAGGCCGTGGATGTGCTGGGGCAGTGAGTTTCAGGCTCCAGGAGGAGCATGGCAGGCCCTGCCGTGTGGCCTCTCGCTCTTCCCTGAAAGGCCTAAGCCGACGTTCTTGCTCCACTGTGGAGAAAGGAAGACTGAAAGCCAGAGTTCCACTGTGAACTCCCACTCCCCACTCTGTCTCATGGTTTCAGTGAATCGGACCTGCTAGGCTGACTTTGAGGACAGGTGAGAAACCCGTGCAGAGGGAGAGCCACCATCTCCCACCCTTGGGAGCTGTTTCTCAAGCAGCTGTTTCTATACTTGAAAGCTGCATGTCACAACAGGGGTTCCTTGGATGATGTTCAGGCAGCAAACTCTAGGCCAGCCATTAGTGACCATTACAAATACCTCTGATGACCATGGTGCCACCCATCTTTGCATCGCCTGCTTGCCCACAAGCTTGCTAACACCAGCACAAGCTTTCGTCACGTCAGGGAAGGCACAAACTGATCCTGGCTGGTCTATGTTGGACCCAAGCTTTTGAGTGGCACAGAAAAACCAGCCAGTCAGCCAGCCAACCCACAAGAAACCAATGAGTTCCATTGGAGACCAGCTGGATTTTCTTTTGCCTTAGTGTTGAGTGGGTTCAGAGAGTGCAAACATTCCCACTCAGCTATGTCACCCCTTCTGTGATGAGGCACCAGTGTTGAGGGGACCCACAGAAAAGTCCCTCATCTGGGCATGAGGTTTTGTGTGCTACCCCTTCCTGGCACTTCTGACACCTGCAGCAAAGAGCCAGAACTCAGTGCATGCCCGTGGGGCTGCTGCCATCCGCTGCTCTCTCTTGCAGCAGAGGCGGGCTGAGCCAGCTACAGCTCTGCTAGTTGAGACTCCTGGCAACTGCAGGCTTCACTGTGTCCTTTCAAGGTTCAAACTGCCTCAAAGGTAAGAAAATGCCCAAGTCGTGTGTTTTCAGGTCTCAAATCAGCAGGATCTGGTGACACCATTTTCTTCCTGGACCAAAGTGGGGAGAAGGTGACGAATGCTATAAATGGATTTTGTGCCCCATGAGGCAGGACAAAGGGCATCAAAGGTTCTCCACAGCCTGTGGCCAGCGCTGTGCCACGCACTGATACCTGAGCCTGTAAGGAGCCGCTTCAGGAGACTTGCAAGGACATGCAGAGCCACAGGCAGGCAGACAAGGCTGCCGACTACAGAACCTATGGATGGTGCCCTGGCTGCGAGGGGTCTGTGTGTCAGGCACTGGGCATCCAAAACATGTATGCCTGCGTGATGCGAACCAGGATGGACTATGATATACTGAAACAAAACACAGCTGTCACCATGGCATATGTGAAACGTCATTTAGTAGACCAACCCCCACCCCTCCCACAATCAATTTCTAGAAAACATTTCTGGGGACTTATATCCTGCACCAAGCAATTCACACTGGAGTGTGACTTGTTAGGAAGGGGCAGGTCGGGGGGTGGGGGTGGGGGGCGTTATTTCACTAAGTTGTTCTGCCCTCACTGCCAAGGGTGGCAGCAGGCTTGGATGGTTATGCAGAAAGCGTAGCTCTCTGGACTACAAAGCACAGGCAGTGCGGCCAGGAGCGAGCACGCCATGTAGATGAGTCTGGTGTGACGCAGACTGGAATCCCAGCAGCAGGTGGGCCCCATCGCCACAGGGCATGGGAAGCCCCACATCTTCAGGACTCAGCATTGAAGCACTGTCCCAGGTGGACAAGCTCCATCAGGAGTGGCCCCTGGACCCCTCAAACATGGCCTGGGAGACCCCCGACCCCTGACCAGAGAAGCAAAGGGTGCCGAGCGCCTAATTGTGCTGACCCATCCTTGCCTTGTGCCATCGTGCCACCCCACCCCCACCCACATACAAATAGTGAGGGTTGTTTTCTGTTGCAGAAACAATCTCATGTACCACTTCCTGCCAATCATACAGGGTGTGCCTGCCTGGCTTCCCTTCGTGAGAGATTTGGGAATCTTTTCCTGAGGAGATTCTTCCAGATCAGGGGCTAGATGGTGCAGGAGGCAGCACACACTCAGGAGTTTGGCTTCTCTCCTGCAGGGAGGAGCCTGGGGCCCAGCACACACCCTGGGTGACGAGCCCTGGCCCGCCTGTTTCAGGGCCTCTTGACTCAAACCATCTTCGCACACACAAGCATGCAGATTTTTAGAAATTGTGTTTTTCCTATTCATTCCTGGCATTAATAAAAGTCTTCTGATGAGGAATTAAGGCTTATGTCTCTCTTCGAAGTGACAGAACTTTCGCGGATTGGGGCATCTCCAATTCCCGATAGCTCGCGGGCACAGGCCACATTCCAGCAGGCACGCACAGGCTGTGCAGGGGCCTCTGCACGTCTCCGTCACGAAGCACAGCGTGCCAGCCCTTCACCACACTCCGCCTTCTGTCAGGGACAGTCAAGTCGGTGTCCCTCCCGCTCGAAAAGCCACAGCAACCCAAGCCCCCACAGCTCCATTTCCCCCTGGTGGAGACCCTCGGCAGCCCTGGATGCCAACTCATGGGTCTGCGGGCCCTGAGGCCAGGGTGAGCAGAGCACTGGAGGCTTGGCGGATCTCAGAGAGGACAGGCCCAGCACCCTGGGACAAAGGCACAGGAGAGAAGACAGTGAACAGCCTGAGCAGTGGCCATCCAGCCCGGCCCAGAGAGCAGGTTGGTCCCCACCCCAGGGCCTTGCAAATCCAGCTCCCTTGTGCTCTGGCTGCTTCACTCCTCAGACACCTCCCTAAGGTTCCCACTTCTTCATTCTTCGGATCTTAAACTACATTTTTTCCTTCTTCCTGTCATTACATTTGTTTTATAAACTTATTTTCTGCACCTGAGACAGTGTAGCATTGGTACAACTGGACAAGGGCCCAAGAGTGGACAAAGCTGAGCTTCCCAGGCCCCCATACATTTGTAGGGGGGAAATGGAGAGCCATAGGGGACAGAGCACAGAGCCTGGCCCAGCTGGGCAACAGCGTGGATTCTGGTGGGTCTTGGTGGGGAGAGCAGAGCCCTCAAGCTCAGCTCCGTCCACTTTCTTGGAGCCCTGAGCTCCTGGTCGCCCTGCCCGTTGGCTCTCTGTCTCTCTGGCTGCCTCAGTGTTCTCAGTTTGAGACTTTCAGGGCCTTCATGTAAAAGAAAAGTGTCATAATACAGTGTAAGCATTTCATTATCTTTCCAGAAATTCTGCTTTTTGTTCCCTACCAATTTCTATTCATTGTTATAGAAGACTAAGTAGCAGTTACCTCTATTGGAGAGGTAATTGTTTATTGGAAGGGGCACACAGAACGTTCTGGAGTGATGGAAATGTGTTCATCTGAGTGGTATTTACATGGCTGTATTCATATGTAAACATGTATCAGCTCATACACTTAGTATTTGTTCACTTTAATTCCTATAAATTAGACCTCAGCAAACCAGTTAGCACCAACGGAAAAATGGCTCTAGGGGGATTAAAAGGTTTCTGTAAGAAACACAAGTTGTCTATGCAGTTGATGAAACTACTGGAAAAAGTTGTTTGATCTTGGCCATGAAGACCTTCAGCAGTAAGACATGGGCCTGGATTCCTTTCGGCGGGGCACAGATGTGGTGCTTGCCACATGGTACCTCCAGAAAGGCAGGTACTGTGGAGCCTGAGTGCTCAGACCCCTTTTCCTAAGGAAGAAAGGAAGTAAGGTAGGAAAGTAAGGAAGGAGGGAGATAAGGGGGGAGGGTATGGAAGGGAAGGGACGAAGGAGGGAGGGAAGAAAGGAAGGAAGGAAGGAAGGAAGGAAGGAAGGAAGGAAGGAAGGAAGGAAGGACGGAAGGAAGGAAGGAAGGACGGAAGGAAGGAAGGAAGGAAGGACGGAAGGAAGGAAGGAAGGAAGGAAGGAAGGAAGGAGCAGAAGGAGGGAGGGTGGGTTATTATAGCCTGTTGAGAATAGACTCTGTCTGAGACAGTGAAATTGGGATAAGGGAGCAGCTTACTGCATTCAGGAGCAGGCAGCAGCAGAGTCTGGATAGTTAGAGAAGAACAGGCTGCTGAGGGACAGAATGTGTGCTGGCAGATGACAGGAATTAATGATGAGGCCAAGGATTTTGACTTAAGCAACTGGCAGTGTGGGGTCAGTCAGCAAAAACGGGGTGAGTGGGAAAGACCATGGGTAGAAAAGTTGCATGGAGGTGCAAGGCCAGAGCCTCAGAGTTTTCCCAAACGTCCAGGCCTCCTTCAAAGAGGAAAGGCCTTACGGGAGTTCAGAGACCCCAGGAAGGGCCTGAAGGATGTGCTCCAGATAGGACAAGTGAAATTCAGAAAGCCTGAGCCAAGGATAGTCCTAGAGCTAAGTGTAACACCTAGGCATAACACCTAGGATAAGGCAGTATAGAGGCCGGGTTAAGTCTAAAGTAGAGACAAGCACCACACCCCCAATCCAGCTTGGCTACCTGGGTTAAACCCAAACTCAGAGCCTGGGTCCCAGGGCTACTCAGGGGCTGGCAGAGGAGAAGCGGGGGCTGCAATTCCAGTTCCTAGATACCTATGGGGCGTCCAGAGGGGAGCAGGGCGTGGTCAACCGTGGGGTGCTGCTGGGAATAGTCCCAGCTCATGGGGGCCAGATCCCGGAGGCCTGCGGAGAGGTGGGGGTGAGGAGGGCCGGGCTCAGGGAGTGGACACGGCAGGCGTGCAGGGCACGGAGGACGGGGCTGGGCGCAGGGAGCCCCGGGACAGTGCCCCCACCCTGCGCACCCCAGGTTCTCAGTGCCCTGGACCGGGATCCCTCTTGCCGGAAGCATAAACTGCGCCAGAAGCTGGAGCACATCATCAGCCTCGTGTCCAGCACCAGCTGAGGGCGCGGTGAGGGGGCGGCCTCTCGCCGGGGCCCCGGGGTGGGTGGCACGGAGGGTGGGGGCGCTGAGCCCTGGGGGGCCCTTCGTTAGTGCCTTGCTTGGGGGCCCGCGGGGAGGAGGGGAGCGGTCCCAGCCGGGGCCCCCACGGCAGCAATAGCCCCTCCCGCCCCGCCCACCGCCTATTTATTGACGCTCCCCCACCCCCAGCACGGCTGCCTCCCCGCCCCCGCCTCTCCCTGGGGCACCGTCCTCCTCCTCGGAGATGCCCCCCAGCCCACAGACGGGCGGGGCCACTGGGGCTCGACCGGGTCACAGCACCCCCTCTTTCTCCGGCATTGGCCTCCCCCCACCCAGGGCCCCGTCTCTGAGCCAGGGAGCACCAGCCGGGGGCTCGAGCACCAGCCCCCTCCGGCCCTCCTGCCAAACCCTCGTTGTGCTCTGCAGCCCCGGGGCCTCGTCCTCACCCCCGAGTGGCCCCAGGGGCCGAGGCGGCAGTGCCTTACTCTCCGTCCCTCCGCCTCCCACGGACCCACTTCTCGCCTCTTCTGTTGCATGAGTTTGTCTGTTTGTGCCGTTGGTTTCCTAATTAAATGTGGGGAAAGTGACCGGGCTGTGTGTGTGGCGTGGTTCTTGGGGCGGGCGGGAGGCCGACCTGTGGGATTCCCAGCCCCCGCCCCCCAACTCCCGGCCAGGGCCAGACCACCTGTGCCACCTACTGGCAGATCTGGGTATTGCCCCTTCCAGAAACATCAGGAGCCCAGGGTGGAGCCCATGGCAACTCCCCACCCCCACCCCTGCACCGGAAGCCTTGGAGAGTGCCGGCGGCCTCATACTGGCATTCGGCCAGGACCTTCAGCCTGTGCTCCTCTCCGGAAGATTCGGGAGAAACTAAGATGTCATCACAGGCCCCATGGAGCTTCTCCCCAGTATCACAGTGTACCAGCAAATCTCCCGGTGCCTCGAAGTGAGGTGCAAGACAGAATAGGAATGCTCAGGGAATGTAAATGGTCTCTCAGCAAATGCGACTTGAAGAAACAAAAGACGGGACAGAGGGAGAAAATGTAGAGTACGGTGTAGCTGAGGCCAAGGGCAGCCAGGAGGGGGGCCCAGAGGGCTTTTGCTGAGAGGCCACAGGGATATGACAGAAACAAAACACCTGCAAAGGCGGTAGGGAGAAGAGTACAGAAACAGTGAGACATGACCGAGATGTCTGCGTGGGGTACAAAGTAGGCAAAAGGGCAAAGGCACAGCCTTGGGCATGGGCAAACGCAGTAGGGGTGTCTGTATCCGGTACTTAAAGGGCTTAGAGGGGCATGTCCTGCCTGGAGGCTCAACAGAACACAAGGGGCCCTGGTATGAGTCTGGCGGCGCCAACGAACTTGACTGTGCCACTCACCAGGGTGGAAACAGGCACCAACTGACCTAAGGCCTGAGGGTAGCCCTAGGGCAGCTGACCTGGGCTCTGGGGCCTGTGGCTGTCTTGCTGACCTGACCTGAGGGCTTCACTGTGAATATGAGGAACATCGTGTGAGAACAGTGCTCAGGGGATTCCAGGCCGCCAGGTACCCCTCAGTAGGGTTTTCCTGCAGAGTCGAGCGCAACTGAGAAGTTGTGGGTGAGGCGCGCGGCCAGAGGCCGGCCTTCTCAGACAGCAACCTAGAAAGAAGCCAGAGAGCCCATGTTTTCCTGCAGTTGGCAGCCGTGCCCCTAGGTGGCAGGCGCGGCCCACGCGGCGCGGGCCCAGCCCAGTCCCGGGCCTGGAGCCAGGCAGGACCAGGGCCCCTTGCACAGCCCTGAGGGGCCCAGGCAGGTCAACACCCTCTGTCAGCCAGAGAGTCGCTCACGTGCTGATGGCACAGATGACGTTCCCACCGCACGGGACGGGAGGAGAGGGTGTCGCCCCCTCCGGAGGGTCCAGAGTGCACGGGACATCAGCCACCAAAGTGTGGTGCGGGACGCACCCGGGCGAGGGCCCTCACCTCCCCTGGCAGCTCCTCAGACTTTCCTCCCACGCCCGGCCATGGCAGCCGTTGCCCCCGGGCCCCGCTGCCCGTGTCCATGCAGACCGCAGACACAAGGACCTCTGCCACCTCGCGTTGGGGCCGGGTGCTCACCTACTGATGCCTCCTCCACCCCAGGCTCTGCAGCCACAGCAAATTCAACCGCCCATCTCTGCGAGGACACGCCGGGCCATCTCCCTAGCGGCCTCTGGATGCGGGCTGGGGGTGGGGTGCGGTGGGGTGGGGGGTGCGCACCGTGCCCGGGAGTGAACAAAACCCACAGGGGACACAAGACATGGGGGTACGTGGGGGTGGAGGACACGTGTGTGTAGGGCATCTATCTGGGCCTGTAGAGGCGCTCGGGATCTCTGAGGTATGCGTGGGATATGCGGTGCGTGGCACTCTGGGAGATAGGCAGCATAAGGGACACGTGCCGGGTTTCGTGGGCCTCGCATGTGAGAGAGACTATATATCCATATCCATCCATCCATACATACATATACATACATACCTGCATGCATATATGCGGGTTTTCTACGTGGTGTGGAGAGAGATGGGGTCTATACATCATGGGCGCGGCCTCCTGGAGTTCTGCAGGATCCGTGTGCGAGAAACGAGGGCTTACAGCAGGGCTGACCGCCCTTGAGCACAGAGACTCTGTGAAATGGGTGAGTCGGGTGCGCTGGCCATTTCCTCATCCTCCACAGCCCCTGTCTGCAGGAATGAACTCAGGCGTGCCCACACCCACAGTGACTGCGACTCTGATGCTCAGGGGTTCCAAAGGGAACAAATAGTCCCCTGCCCCCGCCCCCGTCTTCACAGAAAGATGATGACTGGGCAGCTGGGCTGGCATGTAAGCAGAACCAGGAACGATCGTGGGGAGCTGGCACAGGAGACTGGCTGGGGCAGCTGTGGTGGTTGGGGGCTGGCCCAGGGCTGGTGTGACTCGACACTGGGCCTTGGCGGCTCCCTCCCACACATTAGGGGGCGGCAGGGGAGGCAGGGACACGGGGCGGGCAAAGGGTGAGTGTGTAAAGAGTGGGGCCTCGGGGTGCTCAGCGCTCAGTCACAGCTGGCAAGATGGAATCCGGACACACCTTGACGCTCCGCGCATCTCCCTGCCGGGGTGCTGGCAGTCAGATCCTGGGCTCGCCTACCTGCCTCTGGCTTCCGCTCCAGTTGCCCGATCTCACCCCGCAGAGCTCCAATGTTGTCTTCCTTTCCTTGTCCGTGGCTCTGAGTGTCCAGGAGGGAAATCATATCTTCAGTGTTCAGCCACCGCCTGGTCCTCGCACCCAGTGTGTGTCACCTGAGACCAGCCAGGCTGCCCCCTCATCCTCCCCTGCCCGCCTCTGCAGAACCCAACCGCCACCTTCTCTGTCCTCACCCACATCCACCTCTTCCCTTTCTCCCTCATCCCCACCATCCTTCCACACTCACACACACACACAGATACACACACACACACACACACAATTGGTTGGCTTTACTGTCAGCCAGTGGTAGTACCAGAAGAACAGAGCCAAGGGGTTCATGTTCTTGAAGGCTGCCTCTGAGACATGGCCGACTTGCTCTTTACAGTCTCCGTGAGGCAGAGAGCCTCGGCAGTACTCTCTGGTGGCCTCCTGCCCGCCCTCATCCACACCTCTGATTCGCCTTCCTGTGACAGCACTCGGGGCGCTTGGCTCTCTTCCGCGTCTTTGCGTTGGGCTGCAGGGTGACTCTCGCTCTCTCCACGCCGCAGTCCAGCTGCTTGGGCAAAGAGGGAGACCAGAAGGCTGTTAGTCTGGAGGCAAAGAGAGAGGCAGCAGGGGCAGGGTGGCTGCACACAAAGAGCTGAGGGCCGAGGAGGGCAGGAACGGGGGTGGGGGGCAGAGTGGCACAGGGAGGGGCTCGGAAGCAGGGAGGTGGGGGGCAGTAGCGGGAGGCCATGGAAAATGAGCACTAACCTTCTCCAAATAGCCACCGCTGGGTGGCCGGAGCATTTCCCAGCCACGGTGTCCTTGCCAATCCCGTTGGCCTGGGTAGCACTGGCAGCTCGAGTGTTTGAACCCAGACCAGGTTCTGCCACTGTCCCACTCGCGTCCAACTTATCCGCTTAGGCAACACTGCGACGGAGCAACTGGGCCTCAGCTCCCCGTATGCATCTCCTCACCGTTGCTGAGTCCCAAATAAGCCCCTACCCCGGTCTCCAGCCAATGGCCGGGCTGGGGTGACCGAAATATCACAGGGTAGCGCTGGGCACTGCACAGGGGTCTTGGTGGAGCTGTTCGCCCCTCACTCGCCTATCACAAGGGTTTGAAGGACAGCTTTCCCAGAGCCGGCGTGCAGTAGGTGTGGACAGCGTTGTGTGTGTGTGTGTGTGTGTGTGTGTGTGTGTGTGTGTGTGTGTGTGTGTGTGTGTGTGCCCACACAGGGAGATGTTTCTGAGTACAGACTAAAGGAACACATTGGGGACCTACAGACCCTGCTTGCATTTTGCCCAGGAGGCCTGAGGCCAGTACCACCAGCATTCCTGGGCCCCCTCTCAGCCCCCTGGGTAGTGTCAGGCAGGAGTGAGGCAGAGGAGAGAGGAGCAGGATGTTTCTGGGAGACAGACGCAGCAGCGGCAGCAGCAGCAGCATGGGTGTCCCGTTCAGTGGCTGAGTCAGAGCTGCAGCACTGGGAGGAGAGAAATCTGTATCTGCATCCGTGTGAGGCACGCGCTTTAACTTCCTCACACTCTTTTTTCTATTTTTATTAGTGAAACACCATGAGGTACAGTTGGAGACTTACACATTTTTGTGCTTGGGTTTCAGTTATACAATGATCGAACTCCCATCCCTCCACCAGTGCCCATTCTCCAGCACCACTGATCCCAGTATCCCTCCCTCCTCTGTGGCAGGGCATTCCCTTTCGTTCTCGCTCTCCTTCTGGGTGCTGTTCCTCACACTCTTTCTCCTTGAAGTGAGAATTGGTGAATCCCTGGAGGCCTCGTGGGAGTATTGTGGGAAAACCAAAACGCAGGACACGGAGTCTCCTCTTGACCTCACCTTCTGGGGTGGGGGGGGGGGGGGTGCCAAGGCCAGCTCTGGGACTGACAGCCTCAGCATGGTTAGAGAGACATAATGGTAGGCGTGGCCACCAACTCTTAGGCACAGGACAGAATGTCTGTCCCTTCTCATCTTCCTTAATGCTGTGTTGCACGTATACAGTGCTTTGGTGTTGTCTCAGGTCTGCACTGCAGAGAAAATACACCCTTCCAGCTGAGGGGCCAAATGTCACCTGCAGTCCTTCCCCTGTGTACTCATTACCAGCCCCTCCTAGCTCAGTGGCGCCTTACAATTTCCTACAGGCCATCTGCCCTCCCCCAACGTGCACACTCATGCCCGTCCCTTTTCCTACTCTAATTTTTCTCTTGATCTGTCTCTGTCTCTGTGTCCTTCCCACTACCTAGTCTCTCACCCTCTCATCAACTTTTCTTTCCCTTCCTTCCTTCCTTCCTTCCTTCCTTCCTTTCTCTCTTTCTTTCTTTCTCTCTTTGTTCCATTGTTTCTTTCTTCTTTCTTCCCTCCTGCCCTTCATTTACAAAGATCTCTTTCTTTGCCTATTCAGATTCCTTTCTCTCCAATTCTGTTTCTGTTGTTTTTGTTGTTTATTTGATTGTTTATTTTAGCTTGGAGGGGAGGCAACGCCAGCTGTGTCGGTGCTGAGTCCTGGCTCTGTGCTGAGGGTTCATTCTTGGTGGGCTCGGCTGACCCTTTGGTGCAGGGATTAGCTGCATTCGTGGCAAGAGCCTTACTGACTGTACTATCTCTCTGACCCCATCGATCTCTTTCTCTGTGTGTCTCTGTTCTTCCCTCTGCCTACTCTGGTTTCCCTGTCCGTCTCTCCGTTTCTCAGAGTCTGTCCTACCCGTTGTTTACTCCTGTTTCTCTCTCTCTTTCTGCTCCCCACACTCTATCTGTCCCTTTGCCCACTCTGCTTCCGTTTACTCTCTCTTCCCCCCTCCCCACTTCTCTGTCTCTGTCTCTCTCCCCCCACACACAAACACACAATCTGCACACACAGAGTCCTTCACGTTCCTACTCTGACTTTCCTCCCTCCCACTTGTCCTGCCTCTCTCTGTCTCTGTGTGTGGGTCTCTGTTACGGGATCTTCCCGCTTTGCTCTCTCAGAGTTCTGAACTTCCTGCAATCTGGTTTCTCTCTCTGTCTCTGTCTGGTGCTCCTCTTCTCTCTTTCTTTCTCTCTTTCTTTCTTTCTCTCCACTGTCTCTTCGCGTACTCAAGTTTTTGTTTCTCTCTTTCGCTTTCAATCTCGGAGTGTCCTTGCTTTCTCCTTCTCCAGTCTCTGTCTCTCCCTTTCTCTTTGTCTCTGTTTCTCTCTCACTGTCCCTCGTTCTGCCCACATTGATATAGTTCAGTTTCTTTCCTGGTCTGCTCTCTCCCTCCACTCTCTCCCTGCCACCCCCTCCCTGTGCCCTTGCCCTTCCATGCCACCCCTCCCCAGTTGGCGCATTCGCTCCATGTCCCAGTGATCTGAAACCTCAGCGCTGTCACCTCTTCAAGGGACAGTGCGCTGGGGTCCTGGAAGTGACCTCCTCCTTGGCGTCCCCTGGAAGCCCCAAACTTTGCTCCCGGCAGTGCATGCATGCCTTCAGCGAGCCTGAACCCCAAGCAGCCAGTGCTTCTCTTTCCCCCATGAGCCTGTGGAACTCAGATTCCGTAACCTCTGCCTATCCCCAGTGAGCCCCCTAAGCAGGGCATCCGCCCTCTGCACAGCCCCACTGAGCCCTTGACAGTGGGTCACCTGTCTGTGCAGGTCCCCTGGGAGCCCTGAGACTCAGATCATCCAGCCTGCGCAGGTCGCCAGAGAGCCCTTGGACCTCAGGACTTACTTCAGCCCCTGCCCGTCCCCAGGTGTTCTCGGCCAGTCAGCTGTGTGCCCCGGCCGAAAGGACAGACGACCGCTCCGTGTCCCATTGAGTCCCCCAACACACAGGAGCCCCTTTTCAAATCCCTGTCAGACCGGGCCGCAGGTCGACCAGCTTCACCACCAGACCCCCCCGCCCCCCCCCCCCACACACGTTTTCAGGGAGCCCTCTGATTTGAGTGCTTCGAGCATTTCCATGTCCGAGGGGCTCCCGAACCTGAACCTTGCCAGTTTGTCTATATGCTCAAATGAGCCCCCAAATCAGGACACTCAACCCAGCCACTTCTCCAGTGCGTTCCTGATCTCAGATCTTCCCGGGGCCTGCAAGTCCCCATTGAGACTGGGGTTTTTCTTTCTTTTTAAACTGATTTTTGCTGACTAGGTTCTGTGATTTACATTAAGCACTTTCATACTGGTGGTTTCCCATGTACGTAATTGCAACACCACACCCAACGTCAACGGTGTACCCACCTCCCTCCCCCAAGGACCCAATGCCCGTTCCTTTGAGCACTTCAACCCCAACACACACAAACTCCGTCAGGTGGATCAGTTCTCTCACTGTGTTGCCCTTGGTACTTTGCTGCTGCTCCCCTCCTGTGTGTCTCTAGGTCCCAAACAGGACGCGCATGCGCGCACACACACACACACACACACACACACAGAGGTCACTCTGGATCTGTCCCTTTCTTTCTGACTGGCTTCACTCAGCATGATCTCCTCTCTAGTCCCATCCATGTTGCTGAAAAGTGCACAGTTGTGTTTTTTCCTTCTCTGGTTTTGGCTGTTTGGGCCCCACCCCGTGATGCTCAGGGCTCTTCCTGGCTCTGCACTCGGGCATTCCCCAGGCCGGCCGCGTGCAAGGCAAATGCCCTACCCTCTGTACTAACGCTCTGGCCCCGATTGTGTTCTTTCTTAGAGCTGCGGAGTATTCCATTGTGTCAAACTACCACAAGTCCTTGATCCACTCCTCCCTAGTTGGGCATTTGGGCTGCTGGTGTAGCTTGGCTGTGGCACCAAGCACGGCGATGAGCACGGGTGTGCGTGTGTCCTCCGGAATGAATGATTGTGTGTCGGGGGGGGGGGGGGGGAGGGATCGATGCTGAAAAGTGGGATCGCCGGCTCATCTGGGAGTCCTACTGCTATTTTGCAGAGGTCTCCACATCGCTTTCCAGAGAAGCTGAACCACCCAGCATTCCCACCAGCGGAGGATGAGGGTTCCTTTCTCGTCACAGCCCTGCCAGCACTGGCTGTTTCCAGATGTTTGGGGTAGGTGCCATTCTCATGGGCGTGAGATGGCCTCTCAGTGTTGTTCTGATTTGCATTTCCTTAACCACAAGCACTTTTTCATTTTCCTGTTGGCCATGCGTATGTCCTCTCTGGGAACGCATCCATTCATCTCCTCGCCCCATTTGTGAACGGGGTCGTTGGGTCCTTTCGTTGTTGAGTTTTGAGTGCCTTACAGATGTTGGGTCCTTTACCTTCACCTGCTGTATTGCGTGCAAATACTCTTCCCACTTGGAAGAGTGTCTTTCTATTTTAGATTGAGTTTCTTTCTTCGTTGGGCCCATGTTTCAGTCGGCCAACCGAACAGGCCGGTAGATCACAGATTCCCAAGCACAACAGGCAGGCCTATTGCCAAGTCTTCAGAAGTGAACTGTTTCAGAATTCTGATGCGGCAGGCCGCACTGAAAAAAGGAACAGCTCACTTGCAAAGCCTTAAATGTAGGACTGATCTTGCCCTGGGACCCGATGGAGCTCACGCTTTCGGTTTGAACCAAGGACGATGGCAAAACGGATAATACGTACTGTCCTAGGCCCGTATAGACCATTTTATTTGTACGCATTTCAAAGGATGCTCCCTCTGAAAGGCACGCAAAGTTAAATGTGGACACAGAGGGTCCAGGGAGGACCAGGCAGGAGACTAGGAACTCTGAGGGAAATGGAAGGGAGGGACCCTGTAGCTAGCGGATGGAAACACGTGGATGGAAGTGGCAGGGAGAGTTCCGAGAGTCTGGCTAAGAGGGTCCCAGCGGGATGTCCGAGCCCAATGTGCGAGTCCCACGACAAGACCCTTGGTGCCTCTTAGAGACCTCCCTTCTGTAAGGGAAACGAAAACAAAATCCCCTGTCCCCAGACCGCCCCCATGGACAGCGCTCCACCACCCTCCCACCCCCGGAGTTGGTACCGCCCACTCGGGGAACCTCTATGAGAACCTTTTCTAACTTCCCAACGTTTCTCCGTAAATGCAGAATCCCGGCCAACTGGCCGGCCGCATCCAATCAAAGTAGGCCTGATTCTCCTTGAGGCCCCTTCCACCATGACTCCACTACACCCTTCATATCCCTCTGCACGCATCGGCTCTGGATTTGGCTCCACAAACTCCTTGTTCGTCTGGAGTGTAGCACACCTCCTTATAGGTCACACTTTGCACTTCTCTTTTAGGGGTCTGCTGGTCTAGTTCGTTCTAATTTACACGCACATGCACGCACACGCACACAGACACACAGACCCAGACCCAGACTCTGACCCCCTGCCCCCTCCCCTCGCCCCCCAGACACACACCCCTGAATGCGAGGCACGGTTCTGGGGCTGGGGTCTCAGGAAAGGCCACAGCTCCGGCAGACAAAGGCCTCTTTCAGGGGTGACACGGAAGCCTTCAGGCACTGATGCGATGCTTGCACCGGGAATTTCCGACCCCGAGATCATCCTTCCCTTCCCCACTTTGCCCAGTGACATTAAGCGGCCAACTCCTGATACTCTTTCGTTTGACCAGAAGGCCGTGAACTGTCCTGAACGCGGTCACCCAGCACCTTGCCTCACTGATTAGTGTTGTCCATGGGGTGGGGGTGGGGGTGGGGTTTCTGTCTCTATTGCCACATCATGGCATGCACTGTGTACTCTCTTCTGCTAGGTCACGAGTGTCTTTAAAATCGAATCAGGCTCGTGAACCAATTCCAGATACCACCAAACCAATTCAGAAATCGCATCCTTAAGATGCTGTCCCTCCGGGGACCCTGAGGAGCATTCAGCGCCCTAGCACACCTGCCGTAACGCCTGAAGCTGCTAGCTCAAGGACTTGCCGATAGCTGCAAAGCCGGTGGAAGGGGGGGGGGCTGTGAGCCCCCAGACTGATGGGAGTGACTAGAATGATGGGTATGACTGCTCCCAGCCAGCTCAGATGGTAAAGAGGTGAAGCGCCAGGACCAGGAAGTATGACCCCCCCCCCCCCAGGTGATGGCTACAGTGAGTAGTGAACCTGGCCAGCCTGCATCCAGTGCGCAAGGCATCATAACCTAAGAGCACATGTTAGCCCTCGTGAGCATGTGGCCAAGCCCTTCAACTCGAGGAGTGCCACCCATGGCAAGCAGACAACTGAAAAATGTGTGAGCACCAGAGGTGTGTGTCGCGTCTGATCATCCTGACCTCTTCTTTGGCCACAGGGGTGAGTTGCGGTGAGGTGGCGTGACAGCTGCGGGGGTGGGGTGGGGGCACAGCACAGCACGGCCAGTCCTCCCTGCAGGCGTAGGCGCGAGTCGCCGAGTTTGCCTCCCCACGAGGCAAAGCTCTGGGGGCGACGCGGAGCCAAAGGGAGGCGGCGGGGACGCGCGTGTGAGGGGGAGCACAGGGGCGGCTGCGGGTAGCACGGGGGTGGGGAGGGGGTGGAGACGACCGGGGCTGCTTTCCGGGGAGGTGGGCGCCCGCGAGGGCCTCCGCAGCAGGGCCAGTGCGCGTGGGGCGAGCCGCCGGAGCCCGGCTCTCCTTTCTTGGGGGGCCCTGGGCGTCCGGGGGCAAGCGGGCGGGAGTGGGCGCGGGCTCGTGGGCAGGGGACCCGGACCCAGGCCGTTGGCGCCGTGGGCCGGTGGGAAACCCAGCTTCCGCCCCGTTTGAGCGACGGTCGGTCGGTCGGTCGGTCGGTCGGTCGCCGGGTGCCCTCCCGGAACCGTGAGAGACAGACAGCTGTTGCCCGGCCAGTGGTCGCCGAGTGCCCCGCCACCAGGACACACCGTGCTCCACCCAGCGATCTCCCGGTGCCCCTCCCCACACCCTGGAAGTCACTTGCACTCTACATTTGAAGAGCGCTTCGTCGTCTCGCACTTCCCTTTCTCAGAGGAAGGGACCTGGCACGGCCACAGAAGGTTCGCCGTGCAGACAGAAGGGCTAGCGGGTCCCTTTCCTCTGGTATAGCTGGAGCTCCTTAAGGTCAAAAGGAGGAGACTTTTTTTGGCCACAAAACGACCCCCCAGCATGGCAGTGAATGATGGAAGATGAGCATGTGGGCACTGCTCAGTGCTGCCGTGTGGCGTGGCTGGAAGCAGGTGTAGGCTGAGCGGCGAGAGGAGCAAGGCGGGAGGAAGGCCGGGAGGGAGGGAGGACTGCCGGACAGAAGGACGGAAGGACGGAAGGCAGGAGCGGGCATAGGCGCAGGCGTGGAGTCAGCCAAGGGCCCCGGGCCAGGCGACAGGGCCACGTGACGGGCAGGGTGGGCGCGCATGCTCACACGGGGCCGTCTCTGGAGGGACAGGGCAGGCAGGCGGGAGCCAATCAGCTGGCGGGACGCCGCGAGAGGCCGTGAGCGCAGGCGCCGAGGGGCGGGCCGGGGAGCTCGTCTGGGCCCAAGGCTGCGCGGCGGGAAGCAGTGCGGTCGCTTGCTCTGTCTCTCGCTCGCTCCCTGCCCGCCATGCAGCAGGACGACGGCGCGGGCCCGAAGAAGGGCCAGGGCGGCTGGGGCAGGCCTGATGGCCACGAACGCCCCTGGGAAGGGGTCGCTGGTGGCGGGGCTGTGCCTGGGCCTCAGCAGCCCACAAGCTCTGAAGCGGCTGAGGGCGGTGGCCACGGCAGGGAGAGCCACACCTTCGGGGGCGTCCCGGTCACGGAGGGCCACGTGCTGCAGGCCCAGCAGGCTGTCAGGGCCACTGCGGGGGCCGGCCACGTCATGGAGTTGTATCCTTTTGGGGTCTGTCTGGCGGAACGGGTGGACGGCGGCGGCGGCGGCGGCAGAAGAGGAGGAGGAGGACGACGACGACGACAAGGATGGGCGAGCGACAGACAGAGGCGTGCAGGGGATAAGGGGGCGCCGAGTGGGGATGTGGGGGCCGGGGGAGGTGGCCTTGATGTGACGCTGGGCGGGGGGCGGGCAGAGGCAGGGTCTCTGTGAGGCGAAGGCCTCGGGCGTTTGGGGAAGGGGCAGGGGCACTGGCGCGCCGTCCAGAGGGTCCAGATGGGGGAAGTGAGGTGCCGTCCTGAGGCCGTGACTGTAGCCAGCTGGGGGCAGAGAAGCGGAGGCCCCCCGTGGCCCGGCACATGAGTCCCTGAGGTGCCAGTGGAAGTCGGGGTGAGTGCGTGGGGGTTGGAGCCGCCAGGTGGAGGGGCAGCCTGTGGGGGACGGGGCCGCCAGGGTGGGGCACCGGCGAGGGTGGAGACCAGCTGAGGCAGGGTAGCCTGAGGGGGGGTGCAGGAGGACAGGGGCGGGGTGGCGGTAGCTGGCAGCTGGTGTGAGGCCGCTGCGGCTCCCTGTCTGGTGGCTTCTTAACGTTCTCCCAGCACGTTGGGCCTGCCGTTCCTGTCCAGCCTGGATTCCCAGATGGCGCTGCAGTACTTGACCTTGGGTGCGCAGAACAACCCCGGGCCGGTGCACCTGGAATTTGCCATCTCCGGCAGTGACCTGCTCGTGTAAGTGCCGGCCGTGTGGGAACCTGTGCAAGGCTGCTGCCCACGGGCTGATGAGGGGGACACTGGCCAGCGCGGGGCATGGGGTGTGACGCCGCCTGGGGGCTCTCTTGAGCAGTAAGCGAAAAGCTCAGTTTGGGGGGGCAGGGGCGGGAGGGGGGGCTCCAGGTGGGGAAGCCTGGTCAGCTGCCTCACTGTGGACTCTTCCCTCCCCTCAGCCGACTGCATTGTTCCGACTCTGACCTCCTGCGAGTCTCTGCTGCCGCCTTGCTCAACCAGCTGACCCACGTGGTGCGGACCATGCAGCACTTCCACCCCACCGGCCGTGGCAGGCCCCGGGCGCGCAAGGGGGCTTAGCCGCCCCCTGGGATCGCAGCCTCCTCGGGGCCACGGTGTGCAGTCCTTGCCCCTGCGTTTGTTGCGGGGTTCCCACTGGGGGCTCCGATGTTTGTCTCTGCTGGCCCATGGTTCGATGGGGCCTTCAGCCTTGGAGGCACTGAAAATAAAGCCTAGTTCATGTTCACAGTTGTGTGTGTGTGTGTGTGTGTGTGTGTGTGTGTGGCTTCCTCTGGATTCCTGCACTTCTCTGGGAGCAGGAGGGGAGGTGTCACTAGCTGGCAGTTAGGGCGGGGGAGGAGAAGGGGGAAGGGCAGCCCCATAAGGGGGTCTGGGAACAAGTGAAAGTTGCCTGGGGGCCAGGCCTTCGGGATGAGCGTCCCTGGGCCTCTTCAGGGAGGGATTTCTGTGATCCACTGGTGCTGGGCACACGTTAAAGGTACAATAAGGAGTAAGCTTTGACAAGATTTTGAGTCACTTCTTTCCGCAGAGACTTTTGGTCTCCCCCCGGGGAGTATCTGGGCTCAGCTCTCTTGAGAATCACTGGCGTTGGTGCAGTCCAGCAGGGATTCGGGGCCGAGGCCTGGACATTACCGTGGCTAATGCGGCAGACGCCCAGGTTCCCTCTAACAGGGACTGCCTCTTGGGACTCTAGTCCCCCGGGCTCCAGGAGACGCAGTTCTCTTCACATGGGGCCTACGAGGCAGACTGTACGCTGCAGAAGAGTTCAGCAGGACCCATTCGCCCCGGGAGGCTGGTCTCCCCACCTCCTCCTCCTCACTGCTGGGCCAGTTTCTGGCCACAGTTCAAATGGACACACAACAAAACTGGGCTTGCAAGACCAGAGCAAGCACTCCAGAAAGACTTCAAGGGGGCTGGAGCCAGAGTATAGAGGGGAGGGCACTTGCTTTGCACGTGGCTGACACGGGATCCATCCCCTGCATCCCGTACGGTCCCCTGAGCCCCACCAGGAGTGATTCCTGAGTGCAGAGTCAGGAGTATCCCCCTGGTGCCCCCCAAACAACAGCAACAAAATAAACGGCCTTCGATAGGAATCTTGTGCTTTCCCAGGAGCCTTTGTTTTAGACCAGAGAAGAGACTTGTGGGTGGGGAACAGATGGGCCCTGGGGGCCCAGGCGGGGAGTGGGAAAGCACGGTAGCTCAGTGGTCAGATCTACGAGATCTGAGATGCTTCTGTGCGCGGGCAGTGTGTATGCACTCTCACCTCCCAGCCCCTGCCCCCTCTTAGCGCAGGGCGGTCTGAGACACATCCGTGACTTTCTTCCGTGACGTCGTTGTTGGAGATCAGACGGTTGCTCCCACGGAGCTGGGGAGCGCCCCCGGGAGATGGTGCTCGGCGTGGGCAGTTCCCCGGTCAGTGCCACAGGGTGCCAGAATGGCCACACAGCGTCCGTTTGCCCTGCCCGTCCTGGGAATTGGGCATCTGGGGATCCGGGGAACCCAGTGTGAGATGAGAGACGTGAGAGGGGCCTGACCCCAAACTGACGCTGCCAGGGGAACTCCCAAAGAGGTCAGAGCAGAGGCCATACTCCTGCTGAGCGAAAGGCAGGGGTGGGATGCACGGTTTGATACAGAGAGGGCAGACAGATTAGCAGCATATTGTAGCTCATGGAGGGAAGAAGGAAGGGAAGGTGGGAGGGCATGTGGGGGAAATGGCACCGTGGGCTGGAGCTCAAGCTTTGCAGGTGGGACACCGGGCTCAGCGCCTGGCACTGCACCCCCCCCCCACACACACACACACACACCTGTATCTCCGAGGGCCACCAGGAGCTACCTCCAAGCACTGTTGGGTGTGGTCCCAAACAACAACCAAAACAAGAACAACCACCACCACCACAACAAACTGCCCCTTTCTATTTGGCCTAGAGAGACAGCTCCTAAAGGCTGAGCACACCAAGTCCCAAAGTCAGTCAGCACCTCCCCATGTCCCCAGAGAGCACCTGGCTCTAGTGTGACAGGTCCTCTGCATAGCTGAGTGCCCTGGATTTAGACGAGAACCCTCCCAGTCTCTGTGAACCAGGTCCATCCTCCTCCCTGGAGCCCTGTTCCCCTGGAGCCCCCAAACCACCCCACCCCCCACCTTCAGCTTGTGTTTGTGCGCGCCAGAGTCCCTCCTGATGCTCTGCGTGTGACTGGCATAGTTCCCAATTCTGTGTGGTCTGGCACTAGGCCCCCAGTTTATAAGACATTGCCGCGACTGATAGATCAGGTATGATCGCTAGCGTTTAAACAGTCACTGCTGGCACGGACACAGTGTGTTATAAAATAAAGTTCTATGCAGGCACATAAGGGCTCAAGAAATCATAGGACATACTCCTGCCGCGGGAAAGG